>NC_136923.1:22824286-24303125 GCF_949752795.1 Hyperoodon ampullatus
AAGGCGCAAGCCCTCTTAAGCATTCAGAGCAAATTCTCTCCCTTTAGTCTCCTGAATCGGATGTGACTACTGCTGGTTCATCTAGCTCCCACATGAGGAAGCCAGGAACGAGTCTTTGGAGCCCACCACTGCCTCGCAGAAATAGATTTATCTGCACCCAGCAATTTAGGCTCAGGTGCTCTTCTAAGGAAAAACAATTACGCTCCCTCTGTCATGGCACTTGGGTTAATTATTCCCAACTGAGTCAGTAAATCATACGAGCACCTTTTTACTGAGATCATATTTCCTCTGAATCTTTAATTAGTTAGGGCCATCCCTTGGCTAACTTGTGGAATAGACAAGGATTCTCCATGGGGCCTCCTCTCTCAATTTTCTTCCCTACCTCTAGGTCCATTCTGTCACTGCACAAACATACAGAGTGGCCCTTGCTTACCACAGAGTTCAGGGACCCTGTGATGGTACCTTATCTGAGCCTGTACTCTCTGCCCAGCATACCCTCTTTTGGCTCTTTAAAGCTCACCTATCCTGTATTCTGCTCTCTCAGAAATTTGTTCTCTACCTTTCAAGGCAACTTATTAGTGGGTAGGAATGTAGGCTCTGGGGCCAGGTCACTTTGAGTTCAAATCCCACTTCTGTCACTTATTAACTCTGTGACTTCTAAGTTATTTAGCCTCTCTGCCTCAGTTTCTTCACCTGTAAAGTCAAACAACTAATAGTTCCCACTTTACAGGATTGTTGTGAGGAATAAATGTATTTACATATTTAAA
This sequence comes from Hyperoodon ampullatus, assembly GCF_949752795.1. NCBI lineage: Eukaryota > Metazoa > Chordata > Mammalia > Artiodactyla > Ziphiidae > Hyperoodon > Hyperoodon ampullatus. The sequence continues at coordinate 22,825,054 of NC_136923.1, forward strand.
ACACAATTAGACCAGTCCCTTGCACTTTCCAAAGACTACATAAGCATTAGTTCTTGCTACTGTTATTATAAATGGCATCAAATACAGCTCCTGTAGGAAATATGAGGCATCAGGAAAGCAAGCATTTTGATACCATTCATACCCTGAAAGTGACAGGAACAATTACTTATTACTCAGCATGTGGGTGATTTTATATAAAGTAGCAGACTTCTCCACAACTTGGTCCCATCTTCAGCAATCACTGGTGGCTTCTGATCCTGAAACTTCTCAATTTATGACATTTTTTTTCTGCCACCAGAGCTCATATCTCTAGGTAGTCAGTGACTGAACTCAAAGAACAGTTATTTGAAATATTATATGAGCCCTTTTCTATGGCCTATTCATTTAAAAGTAACCAAACTGTAAAGTTTCAAAAGTCAGAAAACTTAGATATTGGTATACAGCTCTACCCAATAAACAGAAGCCAACTTCATTCTGAGACTTTAGTAAATGTAGGCTTTGCATGTACCATTTTTGAAGCACATTTGTGTTTTCTTTACCTCTGAAATGTAGCACTTATTTCATCATGTTTTCAACATCAACTCAGGAGTGAAAAAGAGCACTGGGTTAGGAGCCAGTGTCAGCCATGCCTGCTAATGTCTCAAAGACCTTGTGAATATCCATTATCCCCTCCATGATTCTATGTGTCCCTCTGGAAGATGGTGAGGGAGAGAAAGGGGGAAACAATCTCACAGGATTAATTTAAGTTTAAGGTCATATATAGGAGAACACTGTAAACTATGAGATCCTCACAACCATAAAGATCATTATTTTTCGATTACAAGAATAATAGTCAATGTTTTTGAGCTCTTATTATGCTCTGGGAATTCTTTTAAATGCACTGTATAGATCATTTTGTTTTTGCTCATAACACTAAGAGACATATATCGGTAGGATTGCCATTTTACAGATGAGGGAACCAAGACTCAAAATTGTTACATAACTTTCTGAAGGTCACATTGCAAATAAGCCATAGAGGCATGGAACTTGAATTCAATCTCTAGATTTTCAGCATATATACTATACTTCTACCAGAAATAGAAACATCCCTGTCTCCACTTTAGCTCCAAAGATGACTGTAATCTGTTATACCCAGTGTATCTGTTTCCTCTTGCTGCTGTAACAAACTACCACAAACCTAGTGGTCTAAACAATGTAAATAAATTATCTTACAGTTTTGGAGGTCAGAAATCTGAAATGGGTCTTATGGGGTTAAAATCATGGTGTTAGCAGGGCTGCATTTTTTCTGAAGGTTCCAGGGAAAAGTCATTGTTTGCCTTCTCCAGCTTCTAGAGGCTGCCCCCACTGCCTGACTCATGACTCTTTCCTCCATCTTCAAAGTCATTAGTCACATCACTCTAACCGCTCTTCCATCATCACATCTTCTCTGACTCTGACTACAGCCCCACTCTTAGGACACTTGTGATTACATTGGGTCTACCCAGATAATCCAGGATCATCTCCCCATATCAAGATCCTTAATTCAATCACATCTGCCAAGTCCCTTTTGCCATGTAAGGTAACATATTCACAGCTTCTGTGGATTAGGATGTGAACATCTTTGGGGGAGCTATTTTTTTGCCTACCATACCCTTCCATTACCATGTTATAAAATTTTAACTGAAGAATTGTTCCTAATATATAAAAATGGAAAGGAAGAAACTCGCTTCTATCCTACCATCTTTTCTGTGACAAAGATTCAGGTTTAAATGAGGCAGTGAAATTGATGTGCTCTCACCAAGACAGTAGAATTATTTATGTGGTCAGCAGCAGAGGAGTGAGGAAAATACATAGCATCACCTCTTCCAACACTAATGAGAGAAGGCTGGCTTGGGTGGGGCTCTATTTCAAGTGATGGCATTTGGTCTCATGGTACAGCTAACTATAATGTCTCTAGCTACAAATCATTAGACACTACTTGAGTTATAACAGTGGCAAATCTGTAAATGATATATTTCTATCCTTGGCTCCCAATTCAGGGTTGTGGACTATTCATCAATTCTGATACAGGAAAGAATGCTCTACCCTCACTGGAGGAACAACTGGGACCAACAGAATTGCTGGCCAAGAGTGAAAAAAATCTAAAATAGGTGGGAGAGGACAGAGATGATGGACTTCAATTGTGGCTCAAGTCTAACAGCCAAGAATGTAGCTTTTTCCTATTAAACCTCTTGTTGTAACTTGTGTCCAGCCAATCCCTTACTATAACGAAGTCAACCTATTATGGGTCATAAATGGATCTGAGTACTGCCAGGGGTGAGAGGTTTAATAAGTGTTGTATTGCCTCACTCATATCTTCCAGATCTTTTAGTGTCTCCAGTCAAATTCCAGCTGCCAATCTCTGCATCCCTGGGCCTGAAAGGCTTTTTTTTTTCTTTCTGGAACTACAATGAGAGGTGGCTTAGTAATGCACCTTCTATTGACTGTCTTCCCTTCCCTTTCTTACTTCCCCACTCCTGAGGGTGTTTTCTTTAACAAATAAAATATTTGCACCCAAATCCTTGCCTGAGAGTCTGCTTCTGGGAGATCCCAAACCATAGCATGGAGGCAACGATCTCATTACTAAAACTTTAGAGCAGATTCTTTAAATCTCTCATCCCAAAAATTACAAGAAAAAAGAGAAACATATTTAGTACCAGATTAAGAACCTGAAGACCACAAAATTTTTTCTCCCACTATGCTGTAACCCCAGATCTTAGAATAGAGTCTGGCACATAGTAGCTACTTATCAAATATTTGTTCAATAAATGAAGAAACAAATGAATAAATGAAAAGATTAACTCCCACCAATTAAGTAGCCCAAGAGTTGGCAAAACTTTACCTATAAAGGGCTGGATCTCAAATATTTTAGGCTTTGCAGGTCACACAGTCTCCACCAAAACCAGTCATCTCTGCTGTTGTAATGTGAACGCAGTCATAGATAAGATGTAAACAAACGAGTGTAAGTTGTGTTCCAATAAAATTTAATTTAGAAAAAAAGAGCAGGCCAATTTGGCTCATGGGCCATAGTTTGCCAAACCTTGGTGCAAATCAAAATTAAAACCATACCAAAACTCCAAATAAGTGAAAAGAAGTCCAGAAGAAATTCTGATGGCTATTTTGATACTTTTTAAAATATAAATTAAAAAAAAAAAAGATTTTCTCATTTTTGGTTGCCCTGCTTTGCTGAAAGCTTAAGTTGCCATTTGGGTATTTCTATACCACACAAACTACTGTAAAATAAACTTTACAAAATAAAGAGCAGAGACATATTCCATTACATAAAAATAAACTAAATACACCTGAAACTTACATAATATTCTAAATCAACTATACCTCAATTAAAAATTAATAAATAAATCTAAAAAATAAAATAAAACCTAAAAAATAAAAATAAAACTTCTCAAGCAACTGTTAACTAAACCTGTTCCTTTTTTTTTTTTTTTTTTGGGCCACACCACGGACTTGTGGGATGTTAATTCCCTGACCAGGGATTGATCCCGGGTTCTCGGCAGTGAGAGTGCAGAGTCCTAACCACTGGACCGCCAGGGAATTCCCCTAAACCTGCTCCTTTTTTACTTGTTTAATCCCTCTATTTCCAATAGAGATAAGATAATTAAAATAGCATTAATCAAACAAAGTAAATAAAATTTAATAGTTTTCTAATTTCACTACTAAAAAATAATAAGCAGATATTTTAATTTTATGCATAACAATGGAAAATTATCCTATGGAAAACATGCTCAACCTTAGAAGCAATCATTAATAAAATTTAAGACAATTTTAAGGTATTGCTACATATTTACCAATGTACCAAAAATAAATAAAACAAAATTGTGTTAACAGCTATAAAAAAAAATATGGACACCAAGTTTTAGTGACCTGTCCGTAAACCTGATTTTGTTTTTATTTCTATTGAAAATAGTGCCAATAGACTCCACTAGCAGCCTACAATTATGCCTTAAATGTCAACATTATCCACTTGTAGAGTAAGTTTTTTATCAGAGCTGTTAAAATTTAAATAGGCAATGCTGGGAGTATTACTTTAAACCATTCTCAGTTAGATTCTCTTGGCTCTGCCATCTAAAAATTGTGCCACCTTCACCAAACCATCCTCTTGCACAGTTCACTGCTTTGTTTGTCACTACACTCATGATTATCTGAAATGACTGTGTATTTGAAAATTGTTCCTGCTAGTGTTAAGAGAAGTTGTGAAGACTTCAAAATGGACAAAAAAATGACTGCTGTAGAGTGCTGGAGGATGTCGAATGGATCCCTCAGAAATAATCTGATTACATGGAGTTTACACCTTTGATTGTTTTTCACCAAACTGTTTTGTAATTGTGAGAAGAAAAAGTTAAATTTTAGATGATGCTGGTGAAATAAATCTTTTCTTTAGAGAACAAGGCAAATTATTCCTGCCTGTGACAAGGCAAATGAATATTGTCTGGTAGAGACTATAAATCTCTGTAAATCCAATTCTCATTTGAACCAATTGTTAAATGTTATTGGTTCCCTCGTTAATTAATGAGTTAAATAAAATCTTTGACGTGTTCATTTTGTATTTGTGTGGGCATCACATCATGTTTTTATCTTTTTATAAATTATCCTTTATCACTAGACACAAGATTCAGAAGTCAACCAGATAGGGGATTCTGTCTTGTTCAATGTTGTGCCAGGCACATAGAAGGAACTCAATAAATATTTGTTAGTGAAATAAATAAATGAACAAATAAAATAAATGGTAATGTCCCAACAGGATGGAAGGCCAGGGTACAAGCCTAGTTACAATATAACTTTCAGGAGTGCCCTGTAAGAGTGTACAAGTTGCACACTGTTCAAGAGCTCCCAATCAAGGCTCTGTATACTGGTTCATGGGGATGTATTTTCTCAGAGTAAAGGATACCTTTCTTTAAGTGGCCCAAATGTTCTACATGGACTAGGGGGGGATGCAAGAACACTGTGAGGCCACTGGAAGACCCAGAGCAGTCATGGAAATCTGCAGAGATTTAGGTGAAAGTTGAACACCACAACAAGAGACTGTCACTGAGAAGGGATGTTTTGATGGAGATGGCCTATTTAGAGCTGTTTTTTTTAAATAAAAATTCTCTAGCAAATTCATCTGTCAAGTTGAAAGAAGATCTCAACACTTAAAAAATAGAGAAAGAAGAGGTCATGGTGATTTCTCGACAGTGAAGAGCTATTAACAATCACTCCAATGTGGTGAAATTCATAACAGAAAGCATTCTGAATTGAGATAGTCTGTTTCAAAAACCATGCTGTCAAAATATTGAGAGTTAAACAGGTATAAATAATAGCCTTGCACACTTCTCATTGCCAGATACCTTAGTAATTTATGGAGAAAAGGCTTCTTTAAATCACAAGGAAGATGATGGATTTGAGAGGCTGTCCTCTAAGATCTCAAACTGTCCTAGATTGATAGAAAGATATGGAATGTAAAGAACATCATTTGTATTGTTAAAAAGATTCTTGAACAGTTAAAATTGTTTTAGAAGAAAATAAAGTATGTGGTTTTGTCAACTGGGCAACCTAGTGTATTTTTTTAAATGATAATGCCTTTCAAAAGTATAGCACTCCACACCTAAATCTATTTATCTTGACAAAATATTTCCACGCATCTTTTTGAAGCCTGTGAACCAGACAAATCATGATGATAATGTAAAACTCATGTGAAAAATTGTGATATATATATTGCCAAATGTTAGAGGGTAAAAGTTTAGAAGTGACATATCCTATCTAAATCAGGGTTTCTTTCTCTTTTTTTTTTTGCGGTACATGGGCCTCTCACTGCTGTGGCCTCTCCCCTTGCGGAGCACAGGCTCCGGATGCGCAGGCTCAGCGGCCATGGCTCATGGGCCCAGCCGCTTCGCAGCACGTGGGATCCTCCCGAACCAGGGCACGAACCCGTGTCCCCTGTATCGGCAGGCGGACTCTCAACCACTGCGACACCAGGGAAGCCCCTAAATCAGGGTTTCTTGACCTCAGCACTAGTGACATTTTGGGCCAGATAAGCCTTTGTTGTACAGAACTATCCTGTACGTTGTGGGATGTTTAGCAGCACACTTGTCTCTACTCACGAGATGCCAGTAGTTTCCTCTCCCCTAATTAGGACAACTCAAAAATTCTCCAGACATTGCCATGTCACCCCTGGGGGGCAAAATCACCCCTAGTTAAGAACCGCTGACCTAAGCCCATGCAGTTCTAATAGGTTATTCAAATGTAACTAGTAAATATTTGTCCAAGATCTGAATCTCAGCAAGGATCTCAAGAACTATCTTATCTTTTCCCCAAACAGAATTCCAGTGGATTCTTCCAGTGAAAACACAGAGCAGTAATAGAAATCAAAATGAATGTATGGGAAACATTGAGTTCTCATTATGTGTCAAACACTATGCTAAGCCTAGAACATGGATTAACTCATTTAATCCTCACAACAACCCTATGGGTCAGGTACTCTTATCAGGCCCATTTTATAGATGAAAATGCTGAGGGTTACAGAGAATCAATGCTTTGCATAAAATCATCAAAGTAGAAAGTATAACAGCTGAGATACAGAACCAGGCAGGCTGATACAGATTCTAATTTTACAGCCAATGCTCTACTGTCTCCTGTGAAGTAAACACTGTTTTTCTTTCACATTAGACAGCTGAGCAAAAAGATTAATTGGCTCATGGGCCAAACAATGGTCCATGGGTCAAATCTAGCACATCACCTCTTTTAGTAAGCAAACTTCTATTGGGACACAGCCACCACGCCCATTCATTTGTCTGAGACTGCTTTTACTCTGGAAAGGCAGGTTGAGCAGTCGAGACAGAGACTGTTGGGCTCACAAAGATGAAAAGAATTACCATCTGACCTTTTACACAAAAAGTCCCTGTTTAGAGGCTGAGGAGCTGGTCTCTCCAATGGTAAGTGGTAGAGCCAGGACTTGAACCCAGCCCAAAGCCACGCCCAGGCTCTAACCCACAGAGCTCTGTTAATAAGCACAACAGCAGTGGTGGCAGCACAGAGCTGGAGTTTACTTTTTGCCAGGTACTCCTATAAGCATCCATATGTGTAAACTCATTTAATCCTCTGAATAACCTAAGGAGGCATTATGACGTGCCATAGCAGATGCTGCTGGTGCCCAGCCCACATCCCCTCAGCATTCACGTCTACACAATGAGGGCTTTTCTTCCCTTGCCTTGGGAGCATATTTGGCCCGAGCACGGGGCAAGTGGGAAGCACCAGAGGATAAGTGACACAGAAGCAACCTTCAACAGCTTAGCAATAAATTCTTCAGGGTCTTTACCCCTGTTATGGAATATATTTGAGGTCTCTTCTACACTCACTCCCCAAGCTCCCTGTTTCCCACAGTGGTAACAGGTTTGATAACACATCTTCTGTTGGCTTTCTCTCTTCCCTCTCTCACTTCCCTATTTCCCAAGCTATGTTTCCTAGAAACATTTCCCAAATAAACTACCTGTACTTGAATTCTTATCTCAGATTCTATGTCTGAGGGAATTAAAATTTCTGCCATTTTTATAGGTAGAAAACTAAGGTCCAGGGAGGTTATGTACGTAGCCCAAAGTCACACAGCTGGTAATCGGTGGTATCAGGATTTGAACCTGGCCATCTGGCTCCAGCGTCCACACTCTTAGCCAAACCACTCCCAAGTAATAGCCACTTATGGGGGCATTCTGGATATTCCTGTTCTCCTTTTTCTACTATGCAGGAAAAATAGATAACCATCAACACTATCTCAGAGCTTGTTTTGGGAGGGATGAAAGTCATTTCAGGGAGAAACACACACACACACACACACACACACACAGAGGATGCCTTCTTTCTGCTTCTTCCCCTCTCTTTCTATGAGGGACAGTCAATTTCCGTGCCATCACCCATGAGAGAGGGACATAGGCAAATCTTCCTCTCTCTCTCTAGTCTTAGAAAGTAACGTCTATACACTCGCTTTGCTTGTGCTCCATTACCAGCCATGACCCAGAATACTCCCTTAAGCTCCAAGTAAACAACCGGGGTTACCATTTCCCCAGGCCTTATAATAGCTATGAAACTCTGAGCAGATTCCATTACTGAGATGCAGAATCCATGTGTGCCTACCAACACAAATCACATTTCTATTCTCTTCAGTGTGGGAAAACAGACTATCGTTCCTTTTTTACTTAGGGATTAAAAAATCACATATTTGATTGACATTACCAGTACCATAATTCCTCATGCACAGCCCACAATCCTCATATAACTAGAATCATTGAAATCATGCTGTCTGTCACGCATACATCCTGCCTGGTGGCTAAGAGCTGCTCCCCAAGGGGAAAATTCCTTCTTTAATAGACACCTCTGACTTGCCCCTATCCCAGGCACTATAGGCAAAGGTTTGGGGTTTATTTTCTTTTAATAGCCTATGTGTTATAAAAAGCAGATTTCTGAGAACATGAGTGGTCTCATCAGAAAGAGAAAATAAGGAACTCAGCCAGGGCCAATACACAGAGTTGTACATTGTAGACTGTGAGACTGGTGCTCCTTACAATTGTGCAGTGAAAATCTGTCCGACTATACATGGCACCCCTGCCTTAAACCCATTTCCAAGGTCAATGAACCCTATATATATTTGTCTTGCCCAATACATTCATGTAATCATAACTATTGTATTCTTTAGTATTAATGATTTTCAGAAAGAGTATCAGAATGCTTCCACTTGGCAGTAATAGAGTACTCAACTAATGGCAGTTATATTTCATAAAGCAGGAAGAAAGGAAACAGGGCATTCTAGAGTTTGTTACCTTAATGATTGCAGGATATCAGGGCTCTGGGTTGATTCCTCTGCAATTACCTTAGCTTCTGCCTCGTGGTCACAAAATGGCTACCACAGCTCTCAGCATCATCTATCAAAAACACCTGGCCGGGTTTCCCTGGTGGCGCAGTGGTTGAGAGTCAGCCTGCCGATGCAGGGGACGTGGGTTCGTGCCCCGGTCTGGGAAGATCCCACATGCCGCGGAGTGGCTGGGCCCGTGAGCCATGGCCGCTGAGCCTGCACGTCCGGAGCCTGTGCTCCGCAACGGGAGAGGCCACAGCGGTGAGAGGCCCGCGTATCACAAACAAACAAACAAACAAACACCTGGCCAACTTTATCCATTCACTTAAACTGAGAGGCTCTTACAGTGATTGAGTGCCCCTCACTTGTAGTGGAGTGAGAAGTTTAGGCTTCTGAAGTTTGTAGGGCTATCACATACCTAAAATCACCCAAGAGGTGGTATCTTCCTGAAGCCTGGTTGTTTTTTTCCTTGGTTCTGCATATGTAAATTTTTCTAGTATATCCACATCGTCTATTACTTAATGTAACTAAAGCGAGCTTCTGTTCCTTGTAACCAAATTGCTATAAAAACTCAGTTGGCTGCTATCAGAAAGGAATGTTTCTCCCACTGCCGTTTGAATCCAATGAAATTACATGGCATTTCAAAAGAAAGAACAGAATCCATGAATTCTGGTGCATTCCAGAGGTGAGGGCTTTCGGTTCTCATTAAAAGTACCTGCTACTCATATAAAATAAACTTTCCCTTGTGGGGAAAGTTTAATCCTTTGTGATGAACTCTGTCTTGAATGTATTTATTTTTCTCATATTGCCTGTGTGTTTTATTTCAATTGGAAGATTTTTTCAGAATTGTTTCATACCTGAGTTCAGGCATGTGAATTTATGTTGCCATCTGAAAAGGGTCAATTTGAATCTGTACAGGAGCTTCCTATGTTGAAATATGTGACAGTACCCCATATCATACCTTAGAGTTATCGGAAGGAGAGGAAACGTGTCCTAAGTGTAAATACTTTATGAAGCTAATGTGTGCAACCCACAGCTTGCTTACCTTCATGAAGATGGAGATATTAAGGAGGTAAAACTCTTTAAAATACTAAAACAGCTTTTCATAGAAATTACACTAGAATGACTAATGAGGCAAAAGCTATTCCCTAATTTTTATTAATTACAGCACTTACATTATATGTCTAAAAATTATGATACAACTGGTGCACATTTACCTGTACTTTTATTTTAAAAATCAATATGCTGTAAGTGATATTACTTACAAAGGATAAATTCATATCAACAGATTTTACCTTATTATGGTCATGCAACCACAGCTCAGGATCTGGAATCAGTCTACCTACATTTAGTTCCCAGCTCTGCTACTTGCTGGCTGTCTAGCCAGCTAAGTTACATAATTTCCCTGGACCTTGGTTTACATATAAATTTACCTGGCATACCTACCATATAGGGTGTTGTCTGAATTAAATGAGATAAGTCACAGACCACATTTATCATGATGCTTGAACATAGTAAGCACTTAGTCAATATTTACTATCATCAAAGAATCAACCTACTCAATGTTGATCTTAACAGTAAGACAATTAGACCCTAACTTGGTCAATTTTGTTGATTTATTTCTAGAATGCTTATTTATAACCAATCAATTACTTAAAAAGTTGAAAGTGTATGATTGCAAAATCAGTAACAGCTATGGGAGATTGTTCTAATAATGAAAAAATGTTTTAAATAAAGTTGAAATTAAGTAAATTCTCAGATTAAGGAAGCTACAGCTTCCAAAGGTCTACTTAGCCATGTCTTCAAGGATGAATTATTTTATTCTCTGCAATTAGTCACTTAAACATAACCTTATCGTTATAGACAACAATACAAAAAAATTATCTAGACCTGCATTTCAATTTTTCATGTAGTAGAGAAATTAAATAAAGATATGGACTTGTTTCAAATACTGAAAACCACTGCCAAAATAACTGTATCCCATCCAACGTCTGCAGTTGCAAAAGCAAATATCCTCGATGGGAATATGGCTTACACAAATAATGGAGATAAGGGAAAAATGAAGGAATTACTGTAAGTCTAAGAGGAACTGTAAACCTATTAGGGAGAATGTGCTGCCAATGGGGTAAGTTAATTAAAACATGTCACTAAGCTAATTCCCCAAACTTTAGTAATTAATTTATGACAATATCACTAGAATACTACTTCAGATTATTTACAGTTCAAAGTCATTTATGAATGAAATTTTCTCTGGAATACAAGGTGTTCTCACCATAAGCATGTTCCCCTTTGCTAATTTTAGCACATTTTCAAAATGGAATAAAACTTGGGAAATAAGAAAATGAATGATTAGAGAGCTTAAAAGGATTTAAGAGATCATCCAGTAGCCAAGTGACAAATAAATCACAATAAATAATAAATACAAATCACCTGTACTGCCACTCCCCTGTCTAGTGCCCCTGTGAAACATAATTTGTCTGAGCAGACTGGTTTCATTCACAACTCTGAGCCAAACCTCCCAGCCAAGATCAGCTGACTCCCGGTTGCATCAGTGGGCTAGCTGAGATCAATTGTAAGGTGCCCCCAGTTAATCCACAGAAGTTTGAAGGAAAACAATGCTGATATTTCATGCCCTGAGGTTATGTGGATATTTGCTACACAGCAGTAGCGGATTAATATAATTATGATGCCTATGATGACGTGATGATTACTATCTCAGATAACTTCTATATGCCAGGCATTTTGCCATTTTATGTCTAATCCTCACAACATTTCTGCAACAACAGTACTACTATTCCCATTTTAGAGATTGGAGAATGAGACACAATGAGTTTTAAAGACGGGCCCAAGTTCCAACAACTAGTAAGTGGCTGGTCTATGGTTTGAATTCTGGTCCAATTCCCAAAACCCATGTTCCTTCTTAAACACCAGACTTATTCTCTATTTTTCTTTTTTTTAACTAGCTATCAATATCAATATATCAATTTGAAACAATAAAATTTCCCTGAAGAAAATACATATGTTTCTTTAACCATAAGAAAACACAGCTCAAAGCTGAAGTGTGCAAACGGGAAAATAGGTAGTAAGACTAGAAGTCATGGAGATGACCAGGGCTGGGTTATCCTGGGCCTCTCAGGCCATATAGTAAGTTCAGAGCAAAATGGAGGGCCAAGAAATGGGGAAAAAAGAATGTGCTCATCCATGTATTCACTCAGCAGATATTTAATATGCACCTTGATAGACATCAGGATTCCAATGGTGAGCAATAAAAGTACAAAAGTCCTTACCATCATCAGGTTTACAGTGCAGGGAATGAGAGCAAGATACTAATTGAAGAACCAAAACTTAAGGCAAAAATAGAACTGTCATGGTGCTAGAAGGAAGAAGTACATAATTCTTTGAGATCCTGGAGTAGACAGTGGTTGAATGAATGAATGAACAAATGAATGAACAAACTGATAGAAACGATTCCCATCCAAATCAAAGCACATGACATGTTTGTCATCCATGGTACCAAATGTGAATCTTCGAAGAGTAGAATCATAATACTGAGGGCTATGAATTTTCTTACCTTTTTACTTGAGTGGAAAGGGTGGCTGGGATGATGGGAAAGGGATCCAGGTCAGAAAACAGGAATGAGTTTTCCTTGAAAAATGCCCATACTGTATGCATCCCTTAGAAATAGCTTACTTCAAAATGAATGCCATTGGCAACAACATAGGCAGTTTTTGACTCTGGCAAGCAGCATCCTATATAGAATGGCCCAGGAAGAAAGAAATCTAGGAGAGGAAAAATGTTTGAATCCTACAAGTAGCACCACCCAGTTTTAGGATCCAGAGGGAAAAAATGCAAAACTCCACCCTTACTTTTACATGTCAGAGAAAAAGAACTCATAGAAAATTCTATGAATAATGAACTCATATTTTTACTTTTCATGTTGTGAATTTGGCTTTTTCTTCAGAAGCAAAAGCAAAATCAATCCACTTTGAAGAATTCTGATACGTATTAAGGGAAATGAGTTTAGTTTCTAAAACAGACTAAATGCTTATGTGTTTTGGCTTGGCTAATCTTTTAACCATTTTTCTTAAAAGCATTAAAATAAGCATTTCACCAAATACATATTTCACCAAAAATAAAAACTTGTGAGTAATTTCTTAGAAAATGAATAATATTGCCTATTCTATCTCGATAGCTCTTTACCTTGGAAGAAATTCTTTTAGCAAGTTAATCTTCCAATCAATTCTTAAAAACAGTTCTTCTCTCACCCCAAATAGAACTTAAAGAGACTCAGGGGAACTGGGAAGATTTAAAATGAACAGAAATGAGAAATTATCGAGAAGACAATTTTAACAGTTTCTTTTCCCTCCAATATCACCACCTTCCCCTTCAAGCAAATAGTAACAGAGCCATACAGCAAACAGTGAGGCAAAAATGAAACCTGCTAGTTTTTCACATGAAATACTCCACTCTCTTTCTGTTAACATATAAACTCAGAAAAGCACAATATAAATGGTGATTGAATGGAAATTAATGTATGCGTGAAGTTTTGGGGACTAAAACCAAAGTCATAAGCTTTTGTACCTTTCATCTTTAGAACAAGAGAAAAATAGATATTATAAGAGATGTGTAGTTAGGATTAAATGAGTATACTCACATATATAGGTAATGCAAACTACAGCTGATGCTCTATTTAAATATAAAAAAAGTAAAATTCTATGGTTCCATTTATCAAAATTGAAAACAATATCTGCTATGCATAGCTCACAGGAATGTAATCACTAGATAAATGTAAAGGTTTATTATGATCTCAAGCAATTGTGAATATTAGGTATTGTTTTGGTTCCCAGATAGGAAATTAAACAGAATATGCCACAGGCTCAAGGCAGGTGGTAAAAATTAGGGTAAGAGAAGAGTAGTCATTAAACCAGGAGTGGTGGAGTCCATGGTGAATTACAGTCAAATGTGGGGAAACGAAAGTTCATTGTGGCCAGATCCGCCAATTTTTCCAGAAAAGCTAGAACCCTGGATCTTTCTGAATTTTAAAAATATCGGCAAATAATTTGAAAAATTTTAATACGATGACAATGCTGATAGTATCTAACAAAAGCTCTCTGTGAGATATGTTTGCCACCTTCAGGCTAGGTCAATAGTTTTCAAACCATACTCCATGGAAAATCAAGAGCTAGGCTGGGAGATTAGGAATCATGGCTTGTGTTCAACAAACCATACCTTCTGGGGTCCCTTATATTCCCTTTCTCCAAAGTAACTCAAATTTTATCTTATAGATAAGATACATTTTGAATCAATGGGTTCAACGTTTGTAAGAAGTTGGAAGAACATTGGTGTGTAGGGGGAAAAGCACAAGGGAGCATGGCTCTTTGCCATCTTGGACTGGAAGCTTACTCTGTGTCTGTCCTCTTTCACCACGTAGCCCCAGTACCCAACACAATGCCTAATACAGTAGACACTCAATAAATATTTTTCAACTGAATGATGTAATGAACAAAGTGTTAGGTTCCAAACCTTTTCAACGCAGGTTCATTTTCTAAGCCTCTCCACAGTTGAGTTATTCCTATCTATTCATATTAGGAAAATGAGAGACAAAAAATGTATCTTTCATGAGGATAGAGCAAAGATTCATGAAATCATCTGGATGAGTGTCTTCATGTTCTCAACAAGAGTGTTTCCAGACAAACTCAAAGTCATATACACGTCTTCTCTTACTTTAATCCATGTATAAACTCTTGGAAAGCATGTAAATTGAATTTTGGTAAACCAAATCAGTTACTTTCATTATTTTTTAACCAGATCATTTGACAAGCAAGAAGTATATGTTTTATGTAAAAGAACCTCAACAAAGAGACTCTTTGGAATGTGAATGATCAGACACAATGGTGGGGAAAGGTGCTGAAATAAAAGTGTTTTGGTTTTGGGCTACAGATTTTTTTTTATAGTGAGACACATGTCTTTATCATTACTAGCCATGATACTTGCAAATATAATCATGCCATTTTATTAAAATAATTTGAAAGATATAATCATGAGATAATTTTTATGGTTGCAATAATCCTTGATGTGCTGGGAAAAACAGAGGCATTGTCTTAATATGATTTTCAAAATAACACTGTTTTCACAGTTGCATGGTCCATAAATGTGCAGAGATTAAAGGCACTGGATGAAATCTTTATTAGTGATATGTTATGAAAAAATAAAAGTTGTGGGACTTCCCTGGTGGTCCAGTCATTGAGAATCTGCTTCCAGTGCAGGGATTCAACCCCTGGTCAGGGAACTAACATCCCACATGCTGCGAGACAAGTAAGCCCGCCCGCCACAACTACTGAGCCCGCACTCTGGAGGCCCCATGCCACAACTAGAGAGAAGCCCACATGCCGCAACAAAAGATCCTGTGTGCCCAACTAAGATCTGATGCAGCCAAAGATCAATAAATAAATATTTTTTAAAAAGAAGTTGTTAGAATGGGAAGGAATTTGCTATTTTCCTCAAAAAAAGAAATTTTACTTTATAAAACTTAATTGGCCATAAATACTTGTACAAATGTAAATTGTAAACAGCTACAACTGTGGTTTTAAAACTTTAGTGCTCATCAAAATCTCCTGGAGAGGTTGTTAAAACAGATTTCTGAGTCCCACCCCAGGAGATTCTGACTTGGTAGGTGTGAAGGAGGGAGAGCCCAAGAATGTGCACCTCAAGTAAATTCCCAGGTGATACTGACGTTGCTGGTATGAAAACCACACTTCATGAGCCCCCAGACTAGAGGAAACCTAACACCCTTTTCAAAATGAAGCTGTAGTGGCTATGGATAAATCACGAATCCACCACTGGAACACCAGCAAAAATTACGTTCTGCTTAGTCAGTACTAAAAAAGACACTTTCTTGGATACACAGTTTGCATTCAGTTTCAGAGTCATTAAAGCAGTGACTGCATTTTTTTACTCTATTCACTTGAAACCCACCTATAGGAGCAGTAAACCTCCCCTGGGAGAAAGTTACAGAGTTGGATTGTTTATCTGGTCCAAAGAGTGTTTCAAGACAATTAAAATGAATGACTGACTCAGCAGGGGAGGAAGCTCAAAAGGAATAGAAACAGTTTTGCATAGAGCTGAACAATGCAGCACGTGAGTAAGATTGCCTCTTGCTAAAGAGTGTTTTCACAAGAAAACACACCGAGCCAAGATGTAGGGTCCAGTTACAAGTACTAAAAGAATAATTTCAAAAATTTTCCCTGAAGTATGTATTGAGACAAGGACACAAACTCACAAGAAGGCATGCACAGAGATGTTGTAGCAGATGTTCTCCATGCCCTGCCCATATTCTTTCAGTAACCGCTATGCCATCATGCTGACAGCTTCCTCCTGTGAGCACCTGATGGGGAACTTTCTACAGACATGAATGCAGGGACATGCTCAGCTCATTCACAGGACAGGTCAGAAGTACTGTGGAGTTAATACCCCTGGCAG
This sequence comes from Hyperoodon ampullatus, assembly GCF_949752795.1. Taxonomy (NCBI): domain Eukaryota; kingdom Metazoa; phylum Chordata; class Mammalia; order Artiodactyla; family Ziphiidae; genus Hyperoodon; species Hyperoodon ampullatus. The sequence goes on from NC_136923.1 coordinate 22,841,387, forward strand.
CAGCCCACAGCCAATAACAACCTGGAGTTGATGGATTCATACCTGTTTGTCCACCCTTAACTAGGACTTCTCGGAGACATGTTCTACACCATCCCCCAGAAGGCCGTAGTGGAATTGAGTCCCAGTTGTCTTGAGCAATGATCTGCTATGCAAGCAACACACTCTGGCTTCCTCCCATTTCTTGTCTCCTTTCCCCACTCCCCTTCTGGTGTTTCCTGAGATAACCAATCACCTCCAAGAAAACTATCTGCACTTCAACCCTTGTTTCAAGGTCTGCATATGGGGGAACCCAGTTGTTCACTGAAACATTGTTTTAAGTGATAAGAAAGAAAAATGAATTGTCCATCACCATATAATTACAAAATGAAATCCAACATAATCATTGAGTGGGTAGAAATTTGTCAGATAAGAGTGATGACATTATATTAGTTATATAAAACACATATACACAAAATTATAGTATATAATTTTATGAGTGTATATTAAGTAAAAGCCAAGAATGTGATCTATAAAAATTCAAATTAGAGAGAGGTCCAAGATGGCAGCCTAGGTAGACCCTGAACTCAACTCCTCCTGTGGACGCATTGAATCTACACCTACATATGGAGCAGCTCCTCCTGAGGAAGAGATGAGGGCTGATTGAACAGCTTCTGCACAAAGAACAACAGAGGGACCACCGAGAGATGGGTAGGAGAAACAGAGACACAGTATGATGGGAACCCCTTCCCTGACTCAATGACTTGCAGCAGGGAGGGATACCACTAGGGGTCCACATGCAGACTTGCCTGCCTGGGGTACAGTGGGAAAAAACAGTGGTTCAAAGGGCAGCTAGCTTATACATGAAGTAAATTTATTTACTAACCCTATACCACCTGCCAAATGGGCAAGGAACTGCTGGAACTCTCTTTGAGATCAGAGGCACTGGAGGTAGCACAGGGTGTCATTTCTGCCTTCTTCCTTCACCTTGATAGAGTGGACAGGAACACAAGCCAGGCCCCGTTGTTAGGTTGCCAAAGCTGTCCCAGTGCACCCAGGTACATGGCCCACACAAACTAGAGCCACCCCCTCCAAGGCAGCCCTGGCATGGCCACCTCAGCTTCATCCATCCTATCAAGGCAGCCTGGGCACCGTGCACTTCAGGACCCCCTGCCCAACTGGCTCACACCTGTTCCAACTCTAGCCATCCCACCAAGGCAGTCCTGATACAGTGTGCCCCAGGATCCCCTCTCTGCCCCACATGGAATGCACCTGCTCTGGCTCCAGTGTGTCTGCCAAAGCTGCTTAACACACACACAGTCTACACAGAGGATCACCTCACACGAGGACATGTCTTCAAGACTGATACAGGTAGCTCTTTGACTTAATTCACAGAAACAAACACAGAAAGCCAAAAATATAAGTAGACAGAGGAATATGCTCCAAGTGAAAGAACAGCGTAAATGCTCTCTCTGCCCAAGAAAACTTAATGAAAAGGAGATAATTAACTTACCTGATAAAGCATCTAAATAAAAGACATAACACTGAACTCAGGTGAAGAAAGGAGGAACACGTGAGAATTCCAAGATAAAGTTAGAAAATATAAGAAAGAGCCAATCAGAGTTGAAGAATACAATAAATGAAGTGAAAAATACACTACAGGGGATCAACAGCAGAATAGGTGATACAGAAGAAGAAGTCAGTGATCTAGAAGACAGAATAATGAAAATCACCCAAAAAGAACAGTAAAAAGAAAAAAGAATTTTAAGAAATGAAGATAGTTTAAGGGACCTCAGAGACATCATCAATCATGCTAACATTCACATTATAGGGTTCCCAGAAGGAGAACAGAGAGAAACGGGCAGAAAAATTATTTGAAGAAATAATGGCTGAAAACTTCCCTAACCTGGGTAAAGAAACAGATATCCACGTTCAGGAATCACAGAGAGTCCCAAACAAGACCAACCCAAAGAGATCCAACTGAGACATATCATAATCAAAATTTTAAAAGTTAAAGAGAAAAATTTAAACATAGCAGGAGAAAAACAACTAGTCACATACAAGGGAACCCTCATAAGACTAGGGAACCCTCATAAGACTATCAGCTGATTTTTCAGCAGAAATTTTGCAAGCCAGAAGGGAGAGGCAAGATATATTTAAAGTTCTGAAAGAAAAAAAACCCTTACAATCAGGAATACTCTGTCATACAAGATTATAAATCATGTGAAATAGAGATAAGGAGCTGCCCAGATAAGCAAAAACTAAAGAAGTTCATCAGCACTTATAAGATATGTTAATGGATCTTCTTTAAGCCAAAAAGTAAAGGCCATAAATAGAAATAAGAAAATACATGAAATAAAAAATCTCACTGGGAAAGGTAAATACAAAGCAAAGGCAGTGGATCAGCCACTTAAAAATCCTAGGTCAAAGGCTAAAACACGAAAGAAGTAAAGTCAACTATAACTACAATAAGTAGTTAAGGGATATAAAAAATCAAAAGATAAAAAATATGATGTAAAAATATAAAACATGAGATGGGAAGTAAAAATCCCATGCTTTTAGATTGCATTCAAACTTAAGCAGCTATCAGCTTACAATATACTCCTATATATATATAGGTTGATATTAATGAACCTCATGTCACCACAAACCAAAACCCACAATAAATACACAAAAAATAATGACAAGGGAACCCAAACATAACTCTAAAGAAAAAAAAAGAATAAAACCGAGAAGAACTACAAAAATAGCAAGAAAACAATTAATAAATGACAATAAGTACACACCTATCAATAATCACTTTCAATGTAAATGGACTAAATGCACCAATCAAAAGATATAGAGTGGCTGAATGTATTTTTTTAAAAACCCATCTACATGCTGCCTACAAGAAACTCACTTCAGATCTAAAGACACATAGAGACTGAAAGTAAAGGTATGGAAAAAGATATTTCATGCAAATGGAAAAAAAAAAGAAAGCTGGAGTAGCAATACTCCTATCAGACAAAATAAACTTCCAAACAAAGACTATAACAAAAGAAAAAGAAGGGCATTGCATAATGATAAAGGGGTCAATCCAAGAATAGGATATGACATTCATAAATATGTATGAACCCAACATAGGAACACCTAAATATGTAAAGCAAATATTAACAGACATAAAGGAAAAAATTAACAGTAATACAATAATAGTAGGGACTTTAATACTTAACTTACATCAATTGATAGATCATCCAGACAGAAAATGAATAAGGAAACCTTGATCTTAAATGACACATTAGACAGATGGACTTAATATATACACAACATTTTATGTGAAAATTGCAGAATACACATTCTTTTCAAGTGCACATGGAACATTCTCTAGGACAGATGACATGTTAAGCCTCAAAACAATTCTCAATAAATTTGAGAACACTGAAATCATCTTTTCTGACCACAACAGTATGAAATTAGAAATCAATTACAGAAAGGAAACTGGAGAAAATACAAAAACATGGAGATTAAAAACATGCTACTAAACAACCCATGGGTCAATTAAAAAAAACAAAGAGAAAATCAAAAATTACCTTGAGAACATGAAAATGGAAACCCAAATGTCTAAAATCTGTGGGACGCAGTAAAAGCAGTTCTAAAAGAGAACTTCATAGTGATACAGGCCTACCTCAAAAACAAGAAAAATCCCAAATAAATAATCTAAGCTTACACCTAAAGGAACTAGACAAAGAACAAAACCCAAAGTTAATAGAAGGAAGGAAATAACAAAGATCAGAGCAGAAATAAATGAAATAGGGACTAAAAAGCAAGAGAAAATATCAATAAAACTAGGAGCTGATTCTTTAAAAGATAAACAAAATAAATAAACCTTTAGCCAGACTTCTCAAGAAAAAAAAGAGAAGGCATAAATAAATAAAATCAGAAATGAAAGAGAAGCTACAACCAACACCACAGATATACAATCATAAGAGACTACTACAAACAATTATATGCCAACAAATTGGACAACTTAGAAGAAATGGATAAATTCCTAGGAACATACAATGTTCCAAGACTAAATCAGGAAGAAATAGAAAATCTAAACAAACTAATTACTAGTGATGAAATCTGAATCAAAAATCAAAAAATTCCCAACAAGCAAAATCCTTGTCCAGAGGCTTCACAGGTGAATTTTGCCAAACATTCAAAGAAAAGTCAATAGTTGTCCTTCTCAAATTATTCCAAAAAACGGAAGAGTAAAGAACAATTCCAGACTGATTTTACAAGACCAGCATTACCTAATACCAAAACTAGGCAAAGACATTACAAAAAAAAAAAATTACAGGCCAATATCCCTAATGAACATAGATGCAAAAAGCCTCAACAAAATATTAGCAAACTGAATTCAACAATATATTAAAAGGGTCATACATCATGATCAAGTGGGATTTATTCCAGAGATGCAAAAATAGTTCAATATCTGCAAAAAAAAAAAAATCAATGTGATACACCATGTTAAGAAATAAAGGATAAAAATCATATGATCATCGTAATATATGCAGAAAAAACATTTAACAAAATACAACATTCGTGTATGATAAAAACTCTAAAGAAAGGGGTATAGAGGGAACATACCTCAACATAATATATGTTATAAATGACAAGCTCAGAGCTAACATCATATTCAATGGTGAAAACCTAAAAGTTTTCCTCTAATATCAGGAACAAGATAAGAATGTGCACTCTTGCCACTTTTATTCAACATAGTATTGGAAGTTCCCACCACAGCAATCGGATGAGGAAAGGAAATAAAAGACAACCAAATTGGAAAGTAAGAAGTAAAATTGACACTATTTTCAGATGATATGATACTGTATATAGAAAACACTAAAGACTTCACCAAAAAACTATTAGAACTAATAAATGAATTCAGTAAAGTTGCAGGATACAAAATTAGTATGCAGAAATCTGTTGCATTTCTATACACTAATAACTAGCAGAAAGAGAAATTAAGGAAATAATACCATTTACAAGTGCATCGAAAATAATAAAATACCTGTGAATAAATTTAACCAAGGAAGTGAAAAATCTGTACTTTGAAAACTATAAGACACTGATGAGAGAAACTGAAGATGACACAAATAAATGGAAAGATATACACACTCATGGATTGGAAGAGTTAATATTATTAAAATGTCCACAATACCCAAAGCAATCTACAGATTTAATGCAATCCCTATTAAAATACCCATGTCATTTTTCACAGAACTAGAACAAATAATACTAAAATTTGTATGGTCCACAAAAGATCCAAATAGCCAAAGCAATCTTAAGAAAGGAGACATTATCTGAGGAAGCTATAGGTATCACACTTCATGATTTCAAAGCTATAGTATATAAAACTATATGATGCTGGCACAAAAGCAGACATAGATCAACAGAACAGATTAAAGAGTTTAGAAATAAGCCCACACTTATATGATCAATTAATCTATAACAAAGGAGGCAAGAATACTCAAAGACAAGACAGTTTCTTCAAAAAATGGTGCTGGGAGACTGGACAGCTACATGCAAAAGAATGAAAATAGACCACTTTCTTAAACCATATGCAAAAATAAACTCAAAATGGATTAAAGACTTCAATGTAAGACCTAAAATGATAAAACTACTAGAAGAAACACAGTAAGTATGCTCTGTGACATAGGTCTTAGCAACATTTTTCTGGATCTGTCACCTCAGACAAGGGCAACAAAAGCAAAAATAAACAAATGGGACTACATCAAACCAAAAAGCTTTTACACAGTGAAGGAAGTCATCAACAAAATGAAAAGGCAACCCACTGAATGAGAAAAGATATTTGTAAATGATATGTCTGATAATGGGTTAATATCCGATATATATAAATAACTCATACAACTCAGTACCAGAAAAACAATCCAATTAAAAACAGGCAGAGGACTTGAATAGACATTTTTCCAAAGAAGACATAAAGATGGCTAATGGGGACATGAAAAGATGTTCAACATCACTAATCACCAGGGAAATGCAAGTCACAACTTTAACAAGATATCGCCTTACAACTCTCAGAGTAGCTATTGTCAAAAAGACAAGAAATAACAAATGTTGGTGAGGATGAGGAGAAAAGGAAACCTTCATGCACTGTTGGTGGGAATATAAATTAGCGCAGACACTATGGTAAACAGTATGTAGATTCCCCAAAAAGTTAAAAATAGAACTACCATATGACCCAGCAATTCCACTCCTGGGTTTATCCAAAAAAAATATATATATACTAATTAGAAAAGATATATGCACCACTATGCTCACTGCAGCCTTATTTACAATAGCTAAGATACAGAAGCAATGTAAATGTCTGTTGATAAATGAATGGATAAAAAGTGGTGTGTGTGTATGTATATAAATATACATACACACAATGAAACATTACTCAGCTATAAAAAAAGAATGCAGTCTTGCCATTTGCAACAACATGGATGGACCTAGAGGGTATTATGCTACGTGAAGTCAGACAAAGACAAATACTGTATGATTTCACTTATATGTGTAATCTAAAAAACAAAACAAAAATCAAACATAACAAAGTGGAAACAGACTCATATATACAGAGAACGCTGGTGGTTGCCAGAGGTGAGGGAGGTGGGGGGTGGGGAGGGATGAGTGAAATAGAGTAAGAGGATTAAAAGGTACAAACTTCCTGCTGTAAAACAAAGATATAAAGTCACAGAGATATAAGGTACAGCATAAGGAACACAGTCAATAATGTTTTAATAGCTTTGTATGATGACAGATGGTAACTAGACTTACTGTGGTGATATTTCATACTGTATAAAAATATTTAATCACTATGTGGTACACCTGAAAAGAATATAGTATTGTAAGTCCATTATACCTCAATAAAAAAAAGATTCAAATCAAAGAGATAGCCATGACCCTCCCTTCAAGGAGACGTGGTTGGTTAAAAATAATTAGGCATTATTTAAAATATACTCATTTTTATATGGTGAATGTATTCATGCATTATTCTATAATTAATAATTACTAGAATAATTTAAAGTATGTGTAATTCCTAATATTGATATGAATAAAATCACTCATAGATGCTCCTGTGAAAAACATATATTAAAAGTCTAAGATTCTAACAGTAGAAGATTAAACATATGAATGATGGTATTTTCAGAAACTAAGAAACCATGCAATCAATACAAAGAAACAGTAGTCATCAATCAACCAATGCTGATGCCGGGCCTGGATACAGAGCTGAGGACAGGGGAGGCACAGTTCCTGCCTACCTAGAGTTTACAGTCTATTGAGGAAGAAAGACACTGAGGTAGAATCACACACAGTGCAAGTTATGAATGAATTAAATGCAGATATTTTTGATAGATCAGTAGAAAAACAGGCTACTAAACAGTTTGTACAATAGCACCCCATTCTCAGAAAAACAAATGTGAAAACAAATATGTTGATGCATTGTAAAGAAGATGGGAGGTTATATAATGATATGAAAACAGTAATGATCCTGGGTAGTGAGATTCATTCAACACCAGCTTGGTTAAGCATCTACAAGGAAGTAGAATTGTTTTTTCTACTGTTTTTTCTACTGTTAATATAAATTTTTTCCTACAAGCCTTGACCCTTGTTTAGTTCTTAAGTTTTTTTTTTAAAGACAGCTTCTACTTTAAACTACTTGTAGTTCATAATTTGACCAACTGCCGTCTTACTCCACATCATATTTTAACTTTTCCTTTTCTTATCTCATCATTGTTTTGAACCATTCAGTGGTTAGATCAATTCTGCAGCCATCCAGGCATCATTTATTCATACAACTGACATTTCCTGAGTTTCTGCTAGAGTCCATGCTCTATTGCCACATGTTGTGCATTTAGCTCTAAGCAGAGAGAGATGTGGATCCTAGCTTCACAGAGCTTACAGTCCATGAAAGAAGACTGATTGTGCAAAGCACTGGATAAATTATTATACTGACCTCAATAGAGAATTCTACATTGGTTATACTGAAACTAAACCTTTCCAACATTGACTAAAGATTCCTGTGACACAAGACCTTGATTTTCAAAAGCTTTTAATTACTTGTCTCAATTTTTTTTCAAATTCTTTCTTTCCTATCACCTTCCCAAAGTGACTCATTAAAAAAGCCCAAGGGGGCTTCCCTGGTGGCGCAGTGGTTGAGAGTCCGCCTGCCGATGCAGGGGACACAGGTTCGTGCTCCAGTCCGGGAAGATCCCACAAACCGCGCAGCGGCTGGGCCCATGAGCCATAGCCGCTGAGCCTGCGCATCCGGAGCCTGTGCTCCGCAACGGGAGAGGCCCGCGTACCTCAAAAAAAAAAAAAAAGCCCAAGGAAGACTTTTCAGACTCAGTGATCTATTGTTCTTAAATGCGAAAATGATGGTCTTTAAAATTATGATAAAATATGGTAAAGTATTCTACAAAGCAAAACAAGAGTACATTAAGCTAAATATACTGTAGGCAAAATTCAGCATTGCTCTGGAATTTCCTAATGCTTCTTCTGTGGTCTGTTAATGGTACAATCAGTTGAGAATCATGTGTAATATAATAATTCAAATGACATCAGGCTTTTATGCAATTATACGGAAAGGTTCTTTGTGGTTTTCTTTGTTTTTTCCTTGCTTCTGTGTTTCAGAGAGAAGGAACGAGAGAGACCACTCAATGTTGTTCAGATCGCATTCCCACCAGCATAGCATGGAATAAAGTGAGAATGTGTTTTCTTCCTGTGTCATCGTGTCTGGCCATAAGATGCTGAAAAAGGATTTACTTAAATTAAGCCTCCAGAGCAGTAAAATACATCTTGCCAGAAACCTTCCCTCTCCACACTGCCTCTGGAATGATCTTTCTAAAACGCACATATCACTGTGTCTCTTCCCTACCGAAAACCTTTTAAAAGGACCCCTTCCACCTACCACAGGAAAAGATTAAAACATTTACGGGCTGAATTTTTTTTCCACTACAACTGAAAATAATTTTACCAAAGCTCATACATGCACTGTATATTCTTCCCAAAAATGGATTACCTACTTTATTGAACAGGAGACTGTCATTGGGAAAGATGGAAGCTGCAGTTTATCCATAAAAATTTAATACCTATAGGCATTTTTGGAGGGTAGCTTTCTGATCTTTCATCCTGAAACTGGATTGTGGGCTCAGGTAGAGTCGTATGGGACTTGTGGCTTATGGGTTACTCATCACAGACTTGCAAGATAAAAGTACAAATTCCTTGGCATGATATACTAGGCACTGCAAATCTGGCCCTCACCTCTTTGGCGTCATCTCCAGACACAAGCCCCTGTGTATGTCACCTTCTGGCAATTCCATACTATCACATTTCCAGAAACACACTGCGCTTCTCATGCCCTGGTGCTTCTCTACTGGCTCTTCCCTCTGTCTGAAGTGCCCTCCTCTCACCTTTCTTTGCCTGGAAAAAATGTACTCATGCTTCAAGACTCACTGCAGCTGCCATCATTTTGGTTAACGCTGCCCTAACCTCTCCCAGGGGAAAAAAAAAACAACTAATCACGGCCTCCTCCTACTTCTTTGCAAGCCTGCAGTTTTCATGCTGCATCTATAACCATTGCATGCCTGCCCCACCTGACTAGGGACTTCAGAGGGCAGGACTTAGTTCCACTTCATAAGTTCCTGCCCCAGGACTTGGCACCCAGTGGTGCTTGATAAGTGTTCAATAAATGAATAATTGTACAAATGAAAAAATAAAGGAATTCCAATGTGGCAGGAATGTATTCAAAATCCTGTTGATTTCAGAATGACCACAGACTAGGTTCTTCTTTCGTTTCCTAAAAAGTATAGTAGTTTGTATTTGTTAATCGCATACTCCTCATTTGCCCTTCCCCCCACCCCCCGTCCTCCTTTCCCCTTTGGTAACCATAAGTTTGTTTTCTCAGTCTGTGAGCTTGTTTCAGTTTTGTATATACAGTCATTTGTATTATTTTTTAAAATCCACATATGAGTGATCTATAGTATCTGTCTTTCTCTCTCCGACTCAGCATAATATTCTCAGACTAGGTTCTTCTTATTTTTTTATTATAAAAATTTCTGGATTCCTGGGAACCATACTGGCAAAGAAATGGGAAGGATTATCCTAGAAGCCAATAATTTTGGGGAGATCCACAAAGTAAACTCTGTGCTCTAACATTTACTATGGAGAAAAGGGAAAGACCCGGGGGGCAGAGCAGATAGATGAGTAGGAGGCTAAAGGTAGGTGGTCCACCTTCACCAGTACTTGGGCAATCAGCTTGGCCTCACAGGAACACACCAAGCCCTCCCGATCTGAAGGTCACCTACATCGAAACAATGACACATGCAGGAATTGGTGGACTCATAGCGTTTTATCCAACTCAAAAGATAGAAGGTTAAAATAAAGATAGGTGACAGGCTCCACGACTTTAGGCAAAATATACAATCAACTTATAAATAATGGCAAGGCATCTTTTTGTTTTATATTTTATTCACTATTTCAAATCTGCTCATGGTAAAATGTATCCTTTTTGGTGAACTATTCTATGAGTTTTGACAAATTAATAGTCATGCAACCTCCACCACTATCACAACACAGAGCATTTCCATTACCTCTCGGAAAATCTCCTCATGCTGCCCCTTTGTAGTTAACCCCTACCCAACCCTGGCCCTGGACAGCTCTGATCAGTTTTTCGTCCCTATAGTTTTGCCTTTTCCGGGATGTCCTATAAGTGGTATCACACAGGATTTCGTCTTTTGTATCTGGCTTCTTTTACTTACCACAATGTAGTTAAGACGCTGCCATGTTATTGTACATTTCAGTAGTTTGCCCCATTTTATTGCTGTTCCACTGTGCAGTTGTACCACAATGTTATGTCCCCTAGCCCATTAAAGGACATTTGGAGTATTTTCCTTTGTTAGTGGCTGTGAAGAAAACTTCTATAAATATTCATGTATGGTTTTTGTGCGAACATAAGTTTCATTCTCTTGGGCAAATACCTAGAAGTGGGATTGCTGAGTCATGAAGAAAGTGTATGTTCCATTTTATAAGGAACTGCTAAACTGTTTTCTGAAGAAAGTGTGCATTTTTCATTCCTGTACAGTTGTTCCACATCCTTACCAGCACTTGGGTATTGCCAGGTTTGGGGGTTTGTTTGTTTGTTTGTTTGGGATTTGGCCATTCTAGTCACAGGATCTTTGAGATGGGATACTTGGAAACAGTAGGTGATATTTTAAACAGAAATTATCTAAAGTATGATCAAATAAGTTACTGGAGCAATGATACAGTAACAATGGAGAGTGTTCTTTTTACCAAATACATTAAATATTTAATGATATAAGGAAAATTTGAGGAAATATATACATAGAGAGCCTGGGGTTTAAGAAGACAGAGAATATGATTATAGGTGAAGCTTTGTGCTAAGTGAGAAATGTCTCAACAATGCATGGAAGAAATAGTAGTCATGGTGTTAAGACCACAGGCTGGACTGGACTACAAATGTCTGGAAAGAAAGGTCTGATTTCAAATGATAAATCAGATAGATGCTTGGTTTCTTAAAATCTTTCTGAAATAAGGGAAGGTCTGGGAAAGGAATTACAATTAAAGGCTTTTTTAAAAAGGCAAGCTAGGGTCCTGGTGGAATAGAGAACATATCAGAGCCCATGATATCAGCAGCCTTATCTGTAAATGTTGGATGGGTGACTCAGAGGCATAATCTTCATGTAGAAATAAAGAGGATTTGCGATCAGCCAAGTTGCCTCCAACCTGGACACCAGTATAAGGGTGGATGTGTGAGCAGTAATGAACAGATAAAACATCTGCTTTGGCGTATGGATTTGTTTATTTCCCCTTTCTAAGACAGTGTCATATAGTTGCCAGCCCACACTTTCAGGCAAACATTCCTCCCTGAATTCCTGCCCTCCCCGATAGATAATATTCCCAGTCTCTCTCTCCTCCAAACTATCACATGGACAGAGACAGAGGGGACTCGGGGGTTACATCGTGGAACAGAAAGTGTTCTCACTCACCAAGCAAGGACATGAAAGGATAATAGTGACTTTCTCATTCTCCATCCCAAAAAAGATAAGAACTAGAAGCTGAAAGCACCACTTCATAAAGAAACTGTTCTAGGTTTCCTGCAATAGGCCAGGTTGGAGTAACCCATTTAAGGTCACCTTTAAGAGCCTGGGGTCTGGAATCAGACTGTTTGGGCTCAAATCCCTCTCCCCCCACATACTGGGCATGTGATGTTGCCAGGCAAAACAATAAAGAATTGTGTTGCAGGTTCCTGTTAAGTAAAATGGGGTTAATAATATTAGCACTTTATAGGTTTGTGGTGAGGATTCAATGAATTTATACAAGTAAGGAGATTAGAGTAGTGCCTGGAACATGATGTGTTGCATGTTAGCTCTTATAGTTTTAAGTTGATTGTTATTATTATCATAATTAATATCATCATTTATCAAGTGAAGGAAATATTCTAGGGCCTAAGTCCCCTTTTATGCTAAAATCACATGCCTTTATGTTTTCTGTAAGTCCAAGGTCCTATTTATTTGGCTCAATCTATAAATTAGGTTAACACCTGCACTAAAGGTAGGTATAGGTTTGCAAGAAGGCAGTGCTATACCTACAAAAGACACTGCTGTATCTAGTTAGTAGATCAAAAGTGAGAGGTCACTTAGCATCTTTGCTTCTGACTATGTTGCTTTACTCTTCTTTAGTCTGCTCACGTTCCCATTTGTTTTACAGTGATACTGTCACACGCCCATTCTGCTATTAAAGTAACTGATTTGAAAAGTACATCAAACTCCAAACTGAAAGTTTCCATCAGAAATCCAAACATAGTGCCTATTTGTTCACCTACTCCAACCCAAGGGAGAATGTAAAGTATATTTCCAGCTTTTATACACTGATAAATGTGTCCTCTACTAAAGATTTTTTGACAGGGAAACATATTTCAGTTACACTGAAGAATAAATACTGGCCAGTTTCAAAAAATTCTTTCTATTCTATCTATTGCCTTAGTAAGGAAGTGCCCAGCATACATTTAATTTAGCAAGTCATAAACTGATATTTGTCATATCATGTTGGCTTATATGTATACAAAAGTATATGCTATCAGGGTTTCCCTGGTGGCGCAGTGGTTGAGAGTCTGCTTGCCGATGCAGGGGACACGGGTTCATGCCCCGGTCCGGGAGGATCCCACATGCCGCGGAGCGGCTGGGCCCGTGAGCCATGGCCGCTGAGCCTGCGCGTCCAGAGCTTGTGCTCTGCAATGGGAGAGGCCACAGCAGTGAGAGGCCCGCGTACCAAAAAAAAAAAAAAAAAAAAAAAGTATATGCTATCAGACGGGCATTAAAATTGAATGGAGGATATTCTTGTCTAAAAGAGAAATGTCTAACATATAATGCAATGTTAATATCAACGTCAGAAGCTAAATACTTGCATATGAATGCCTTCAAAAACATACATGCCAAAAAAACCCCACACATCTAAAAAACAGACCCCTAGTAATCCAGGGCTCCTAAAAGAAAGATATAAAGGCGAATGACTTTGAGATAGATTGTTCCAGATATTTCAGGTGTTGAAAGCAAAAGTACAGTCCCCAACTGTGAGGACAGAGAGAAGGTGAAGATTGGAACAGCTGAGCAAGTTGGCAGACAAGGAAGTGAGTATGAAATCTCAGACGCAGAAAAATGTATGAGTCCCTACATTCATACAGTCAAATAGCAACTGGGTCAATGGAAAAATGTGGAAAATTACAACAGATGCTATCTATTCCTGTTGAAAATTGAAGGCAACTTAGCCACTTTTTCATGACTGTAAAAGTGTTTCACAACTAGACATTGCCTTCCTAAATGACCGTTAAGTATACATATTTTTCATCGACTCTATATATCAATGTTCTTTCCTTGGACTTAATTTTGGAAGAAATAAAAGGATATTACACACAGGAAAGCAAAGGAATGGAATGAAGAATTGGGAGGGGGGGAGAGAAGGCATAAGGGTGAGGAGGTGAAGAAGGAAAAGCAACAGAGCAAATGATGAATTTACAAGTGTTAGACATATGTGTCCTAAGAAAGATCCTTTTGTTTTACTGGGCAGGATGGTATGAGGGTTAGTCTGCAGAGGAAGAGATTTCTGTACTTGAGAAATGGCTTGGGGTTCCCCTGATGGAAACAGAGGAGCCTGGAGGGGAGAAGCAGAGGCAAGAGAGGGGAGGGAGGGTAGAGAGGGAAGCAGAGCCAAGTGATGGGGAACAGGAGTGGTTTGGGGTTTGGAAAAACATGGACAAGGACACAGGCAGCTGCTGGGAGGACTGGGCTGAAAAGAAGGATTGGAATAGTCTCACTCCATGTTAAAAGGTGTTAATTCTCTTTGTATTACCTCTACAAGATGCTGTCTGTCAGCAAAGGTATGCATTATCTTCTAAAACGTTTGCTATCTGATTGGCGTTTCTTTTAGATGCGATAGTGGGATGAGATGGGCTTTTGGGTGGGAGCTAGATGTCCACAACTTATATGGGGTGAGGGGCAGAAGGAGGGAGGTGATAGGAATAAGAAATCAAAACAGCAGCAGACTGAACTCGCCCTTGTTTCATAATTTTAGCACGAGTATCTTCTTGCATATTTCCTTTCTCTCTCTTTCTTTTTTTTGTGCACTTGCTCATCCCGCGAGATTTGTCTAGAACTAGATTTGTCTAGAACTCTGTAAGAATATGAAAGTATTCTGAGAGCTTCAACTGGTGAATCTCAAGATAAGCCCTTGGTTCGTTCTGCCAAGAGGAGGCCGTCCAAACCCAAAAACTGTCTGAAAAGATGCGAGGGTACCTGCCTGAGGCTTAAGATTAAAAAGACAATGAAATCTCAGAGAAAACAAAAATACCAAGACTCAATTTTTCGTGTGTCCAATAAGTAAATAAAACCTGCAGCTTAGAGAAGGAAAATCTATAAGGAGATTCAAATAGGTGTAATTTAGAGATTAAGTAGGAAAACCGTGTCTCCTCAATTCTGGCTCGGTTTATCACAATGGAATATGACTCAAGCATCTAAATACAGATTAGAACTGAAAATAGAGGCCACAGGAAATATAACAGAAGACACAAGTCACTGAAATGAACCCTCTGACAAAATAGTATAGCTCTGCATTGTTTGGAATGGATGTTTACACAAAGAAGCCTGAAGTGTTTTTAAATAAAACTTTTAAAATTGCTATTTTCATGTATTCACGACTCTTTTTAATTATCGGCCACTCTGTGATGCTAGGTTTTGAGATTTATGACAAGCCCCCCAAACAGGGACAACTAGACGAACGGAAATGATTATCTCATCTATCTGCCCAGTCCTCTCATCTGCCATCTACTCCATGGATGAGGTCTTCCCTCTAACTTCAGTCTACCTCTAGGTTAGAATCATTATTCTTTTCTCCTCCTCACACCTCTATTCAGCCTTTCCTCCTCCTTGCCTTATATAACTGTCCATTCCTTAGGCATCCTTCACTACAATGTAAGAGCTTTGGTGATAAGGTCTAATTTTATTCATCTTCTCTTTCAGTACCTAGCGGTGTTAGTACAGCACCACGTAAATGTTGGAAAGAGGAAACTGGAATCCAGGTAGGACATAAAATAAGTCACCAGACATCCCACTAGAAAATTATTTTAACATCAGTCTCTCCATATGGATAATTCCAGACCCAGATACCTACTGAATATTTATCCTTTTCCAATAATGATTGTATTAAACTATTTCCAACTGACTGCAGGTTTCTGCTCCTAAATAAGCTTTTCCCCCCCCTAAAATTTGCTGGGAATTGATTCTAAATAGGAAATTGTGAGTTAAGAAACAATTCCGAAGTTTGGAATTGCTGCATGCCAGCCAAATAGTAGCAACATGTTCTAGTAGCCTGACCATCTCAAAAGCCACAATAGTTTTTGTTGGTGCAATTCTTTCTGGTATTGAATCTAACTTCTTGTAATATGGTATATAAGCTGACTTGTGGTCTTTTCAAAACCACTAAAAAGAGGACATCCTTTCTCTTCCTAAGATGGATATATTTCAGCCTAGGATTGCTATTACAAACAATCAGCATCTTATCTGGGAAAACTCTCAGGTAAAATGTACTATATAAAAGATAGATAACTTAAAACTCCATTAAGATGTGTGCTGGTCAAAGAAAGGCATAAATTTGTTTTATCTTTATAAGTTGTTTTACTGATGGGACATTACTTTTTGCCATTATTAATAATGCTATCCATTTTACTTCCAGTTACATTCATTCTCTTGACATTTTAAGTATATTCTCTTATTTCTTCCTCTTACAAAACATCAAGTTAATGTCCTGAAAAGAAGTTAATTAGAGGAACTTAGAGGGCATTCAGATCACGCCTGATGGAAAGCGCAAAACAAAGTTCTGCCAAGGTTCTGAGCATAGTAACTCTTTAGACTCAATTGGCCTCTTAAGCAAACATTTTCAGATGTATTTTCCATTGGTTTCCTTCCCTATCATCCCAAACCAACTCATCTCAACTGGCACACAGGCAAGGTAAGAAAACCAATGTGAATTCAAACAGAAAACCCCATGAGGCAGAGATTTTGTCCATCTTGTTTAATGCCGTACTTCCAAGTCCTGACACACTGAAGGCACTCAAATATACTTGTACAGTAAATGACAAAACATAATGCTTCTTAAAGTTGTCAGCACTATAGAACAGAGTACACCAGCTATTACACATTGCAATTAATATTTAATAATTGAAGTAAGCTCTAGCACTGTGTTGTGCAATACACCAGCCATATGTGACTACTGAGCACATG
This sequence comes from Hyperoodon ampullatus, assembly GCF_949752795.1. Lineage (NCBI taxonomy): Eukaryota > Metazoa > Chordata > Mammalia > Artiodactyla > Ziphiidae > Hyperoodon > Hyperoodon ampullatus. Next base: position 22,858,180 of record NC_136923.1, read on the forward strand.
AAATGTAGCTAGTAAGACCAAGGAAAAGAATTTCAAATTTTATTTAATTTACTTAACTTAAAATTTAAAACTGGTGTGTGATTTCTTACTAGAAAACTTTCAATACCTGTGAAACCACTCAAGGATGTGGACCAATTTTTTCAACTTTAAATTTTATAAAATCTAAATAGAGATCAAGTCTTTCCGATGAAAACATAGGGTCTGAATTGAGATGTGCTGTAAGTATAAAACACATACCAGATTTCAAAGACTTAGTACAGAAAAAAGAATGTAAACTATCTCATTAACAAGTCTTTATGTTGATTACATATGGGCATGATAATTGTAGCGGGCTGAATGGTATTCTCCCAAAAGATATGGCCACATCCTAACCTCCAGAATCATGTGTAAATGAGGGAACACTACCTTACACGGCAAAACACATGTGATTAAGAATCTTGAGAGGTGGCACTTACGGTGGATTATCCAGGTGAGCTCTAATTCCGAAGACAAGTGTCCTTTTAAGAGTGAGGCCAAGAGATATTTGACAGACAGGAGAGGAGGAGGCAAGGCAGAGACTGGAGAGAGGTGGCCACAAGTCAGGGAAAACCCACAGCCATGAGAAGCCGGGAGATGCAAAGAGGGGATTCTTCTCTAGGGCCTTCAGAGGGAGTGTGACCCTGCCAACACCTTGACTTTGAATGTCTGGCCTCCAAAACTGTAGAAGAATAAATTTCTATTGTTCTAAGCAACCCAGTCTCTGGTAACTTGTTACACAGCCATATTTTGGATATGTAGCATTAAAAACATTATTAAAATTAATTTTCTGGGTTTTTTTTAAGTTTTAATAATGTGGCTACTAGAACATTTAGAATTACCTATGTGGCTCTCATTGTATTTCCATTGTACTATACTACTAGAGAATAAGGTCTCAGAGATTAGTTATCTTCCCAAATAATATTTTTCGTGGAATTTCCATCTCTTAGGTCACATATGTAAGAAGAAACTTAAATATCTTAAATTCACAAAATGATGAAATGTTAGCATGCTACCACCACTCCTAGAACGTAGGAGTGTTCAATTCATGTTTAGGAATTAATTTTTTAATATTTAATTTGTAGATTTTTCTATTCATTCAAAATCATTAAGCTGGAGACAGTCTAGTTAATGTATGAGATAGGAGAATTGGAATTTTGAGAGTTTCCAATAAGATGAAATGAAAGTTGAAGTCTAACAAGATAGAAAGTAACAGGGACAAATTTAAAGTCCACACTTGGGTCCAAATAGCCAGCTGTGAAAACAGAGACTTGAGGAGATATGACTTCACTGTGGCGTGTGAAAGAGACTTGGGGGTTTTCACTGATGATAAACTCAATCTGAGTTGGCAGGTTGGTAGAACTGCCAAAACAGCTACTGTGACCTTGGGCTGTTTAAATAAAAAATTGGGGTTCCACAATCAATAGTCCTGGCTTAGCTCACAGCCGCACTAATTCACATGACAATCAATTAGCCTGGAAAAGGATGACCTAGCAGAGATATACGGTCTTTACATCTAAACGGTTCTTTTACAGAAGACATACTGAGATTGTTCTGAAGCCTGCCACAAAACTAAAAGCCATCCGGATGTTCTTCCCTAGGATTCTGCTAAGCATCATGGTGGGGTAGAAATCTAATCATTTCAGCTATCCAGTATTGAAAAAGACTACCATAAAAGGTAAAACATCCCAGGTCTTAGAGGAGACTCAAAAAAGTCTGAGAATATTGTTCATTTTCCATAAGAGCGACATCCCAAGATAACTGTGTACCCCTTTCCAGAAACAAGGTCACACAAGGAAGAGTTAGGGCAGTAGTCAGGAGTATAAACTGTTATCTGGGTTTGAATCCTAGCTCTGTCATTTGCTAGCTGTGTGATGTTGGGCAAATTCCTAACCTCTCTGAGCTTCTATTTCTTCATCTAGAAAATTGGCATAATAAATGTTCCTACTTCCTCAAATTATTGTTGCAGGGTTTGGCCATGGACTGTGGGCTTCAGGGCAACCCCTGTGCTCACTCCTGTGGCCAACAGAGTCATGCCAGTTCAGGGGACCAGGACCACTGAAGCTAGCACAGAATTTCCTTTTCAGCACAGAGCTGAGGGCTGTAGTGGGGAGTATGTGGATACATATTATGTAACATTTGATGGGGAGTAGAAGGAATGATCTCCATCTCACGAGGTCCTAAAATTTCTTTTATTTATTTATTCATTTAGTTAACAAATGTGTCTTAAGGGCCTTCTTTGTGCTTTTGGTCAGGGACTAAAATTGATTTAAAAAAAAATCTCTGCCCTTGTGGAACTTAGATTCTAATGGGGAGAGACAAATAATAATGTTAACAAATAAGGGAATGACGTATTATGTTAACAGACAACAAATGCTACCTCAAAAGAAGAGCAGGGTACAGGATCTGAAGTGCTGGAAGGAGGGTGAAATTAAAAATTAATATAAAGTGGTTATGTGAGACCTCACAGGGGAGGCAATACTCGAGTAGAGACTTGAAGGGGGCGAGAATGTATTCCGTGTAGATATCTGGGGAAGAGCTTTCCAGGCAGAGCAACAGCCAACAAATATAGAAGTGTATCTGTCTTTGAAGGGACAACAAAGAGGCCAGTGAGGATGTAGGAGATGAGCAAGGAAGAGAGTAGGAACAGCTGTCCCAGAGGTAATCGGGGGGAAAGGTGAGAAGTGGCTGGAGTTTGGATATATTCTGAAGCTGGGGAAGTAATATCTTTTTCTTTTTTTTTTATTGGAGAATAGTTGAGTTACAATGTTACTTTCAGGTGTACAGCATAGTGATTCAGTTATACATAGGCATACATTCATTCAGGGAAGTAATAGTCTTGCTGATGGACTGAACATGAAATCTGAGAAAAAGAAGGGAGTGGAGGGCAATTCCTAGGTTTTTGATGAGAAGGATGGGAAGGATGGAATTGCTATTAACTGAGATGAAGAAAACTATGGATGGAAGAGGCTTGGGGATAGGGGCAGATCAGTTTTATGATTAAAAGAATTTTACCTAGGTCAAAAAAGGAGTCCCAATTTCAGCACGCCCCAAAACAATACTTCGAAGGACCCAACCAGTGAATCCACAACCGCTTGGCAGGTGACGTATTTGAGGCAAATGAAGTGTCTCATGAAACCTTGGTCTAGACAACTGCTAAAGTAATTTCTAACTCTTAAGTTACCTAAGTATGATTCTTAAGTAATTTCACAATGTATAATGGAGTGTGTGTGTGTGTCTGTGCCCGCATGCACGCACGTACCAAGGAGACAGTCTTGAAAGTTCTTTAAAACCCTGACAAAATAATTCCCTCAGGCTTACTCCACCTCTAAGAGGTGGGAGGTTAGATGCCAAAGCCAAGTTTAACAGAACTAAACCTGGTATGTGCGTCGTCTTCCTGAACCATCCATGGGAAACAACAGTTGCTAATGACATTTGTGACAAAAGTGTTGATGGACCCAGCTAGTCTTCCTATTTTTTTCTTCTCTTCCTTTAGACACACAGTGGTGAATTACAGCTTTTTCTGCCCATCAACACACACTTTTTTAGCTAATAAGAAAAAAAACCCTGTTTGTTAAATAACGGCTCCCAGGAAGCCTAACTCTCCCTAAAACGACTTTTCTTCAGCTGGGGTCACTATGGATTATGAGAGTGCTTCATTAAAGGAAGGAGGAGAGGAATAATACTACCATACTCCTAGGGTTTGAAAATAAGTCATTTAGCACCTACAATTGCAATGTTCTCTGCTATCACTGTTTTCCTAGCTTCATTAATTTTTTTTCTTCCAAAGTCAGCATCCATCCTTACAAACCCTTCTCTCCTGCTGTCATCAGAGCATTTTAAGCATTAATCCATGACAAATGGGTACATTTGATCCATAACTGATTTCTCCGCCTGCCAACTAGAAACAGATACAGTTCTGAAAATGAAAATAAGAAGAATAAAAAATACCTAGGATAACATAAAAATAACATCTACTTACTAAATATGCCATATAAATATTTCATCTACAGCCAAGAGCAGCATCCCAGATGGTAGAGTATTGAATGCTTTGACCTTTCTGTCACAGGCAGCAATTCTTCTTAAAACAGGGATCAGTTCACAGATTAGACTCACGAAAATGAGAGGATGGAGGGAGGGAAGGGGAGAGAACGAGAAAGCAAGAGTCTTAGGTGTTTGTTATAGGAAAGGACTCAGTGGAGGAAAGTGCAGGATCTCCCATGGCCCCGAAGGTTTGCTTCACATTCACTTACATGAGGAACTGGGTCTTGTGACACCTATTCATTCAAAAGTCAGCTGTGTGAAAACAGAACAAAACAAAACTGGATGCTTGGTGTCACACTGCATTTGGTTTTGTTTTGCTTTTTGGATTCACTAACTGGATTACTTTCTTCTTTATAGACTGAATAACTGAAATTTCTGGAGTCTTATCCAAATACTAAAATAAACTAAGATATCTAAGCTTGGATATCTAAGAATGAAAGAGTACTGCAACAAAAAAAATATTATTTCCTAACCACTAAGGCATTTTGTGGTTACCATGAATGCTGCTCACCAAATATCTCCTGCTATCTGCCTTCTGGGAACATGGTAGGCTTGCACTCTGCAGCCTCTTGCCATTGGGGTGAACCACAAGACCAGGTCTGGCCAATGAATTGTGACATGTGTCACTTCCAAGCTGAAGCATTTATTTGCTAATGTTACCTTCAGACTCTCTGTTTTTTCTTTCATGATGAATAGTAGATGTTCCTCCTAATTCTGGATTGAAACGAGCATGGAGCACAGACTCCAGCCAACCCCAGGGGACAGTACCACAAGCAAGAAATAACTTCTATTGCCTTAAGCCATTGAAATTTGGAGCTGATTGGTTATCATAGCATCACCTAGCCTACTCTGAAACACATTCATTTCCTTCTTAATTCTGTCCATCACAACTAAAACTAATGATACTGGGAGAGGCAAAGAATTCTAGTATTATAGCCATTAAGAGCATGGGATCTGGAACCAGATCACCCTAGTTCAAATCCTAGCTTCACTACCTATTAGCTGTGCACTTTGAGCAACTTATTCACTCTCTGAACCTTATTTCCCTCACTGGTAGAAAGAAGAGAACAAAGTAGCTGCCTCACAGTGGTTAAGTGTAAGGATTAATGAAATAATATAGAATTCTTAGCACAGTGCCAGGCACACAGTACATAGTAAAAATCTATATTTACTGTGTATATACCGATAAATCTTAGAGACAATCAAGGACCAGGAGTGCTAAATTAACTTTTTAAAGTCAGCTTACACTCTTTGTCTCCTGCTATCTTCAAAGCACATGCACTAATCCATGACAAAGGAGTGCCTTTTACTTGATCTTCTGACCTTCACATTTTTCTAATGCATCTTCCTTTCTGACTCCAGACCTTCATAATGCTGTTATCTTTACCTGGAATTCCTTGCTGTCCAAACTCCATCCCTAACTCTTGGTCTGACCCTTTCAACTTTTCCCGGTCTCATTTAAAGCATTTTTTTTCACAGAAGACTTGACTCAGATCTTAGACCTTTCCTCCACCAAATAACCCCTCCAAGGAAGGAAGGGGATGAATAGATGGTCTTGGAGCTCCTCAGGGTGCTTTAGTAGGACAACAGGGTAATGTCTGTCTTGGCAGGAACCCCACTATATTTATCTAACACTGGCTATAAGATGACAAACACTACGTGAAGCCTCCACTTCCAAATGTTCTATTATAATGACAACTTTCTCAAATTAGCGTTTTTATATTGCTTTCTGTTGATGAATACTACCATACCCACTAGAAAGAATTTTACACCAGATCTTATTCACACAAATAAGTACATCAATAGAGCTTTCTGCTTACAATAATAATAAACTACCCTTACATGTTTTCAACAATTTAATTAAATACAATTAACTCTAGCTTGTTTTGGCAACCTATTAATGTCACAATTGAATATAAATAGGCTCATGAAAAGATTATAATTAATAAATCCTTTACACTACTGTAAAATTAGTCTGATGCTCTGCTTGCCAGAAATATTGAACAGCATTTTTGAAGTATGTTAATGAGAACAGTAAAAAAGAGATAATAAAGTTTTATCAAATGATTCGTCAAGACTTCTGTAAGGCTTTGACCTCCTCAGTAGAGAGCTCTTGAAAGTTAGATATGGTTCTTAAGGGACTCTGAAACACTAATTGCAAATTTATCATCATCTTATGATATCTTTAATCCATGCTTCTAACTGTATAGGCTATTCTCTCATGCTAATTCAAATTCCCTGGAGTCTTAAAACATAAGAAACTGACCATTGTCATTTCATTTTTTGTTGTTGCTTTTGCTAAGGCTCAAAACATTAGACACCATGCTACTTAAGCAGTCATTGATACACAAAGACATCATTTTGTATTCAGAGTAAAAATATAGGGTACACAGAAGAGTACACAAAAATGGTACCCTGGGATGAAACCCACGGACATTCAGGTACTAATGTGCTTATCAGTATATACCTGGGTTTCTTCCTTTAGCTGTTGGGTCCTATGATAGAGGTGAAGGGTTATTGTAAGGACAACACTATTAATGGAAAAAGAAACACCTGAGGAAGTATGGATAAATGGTATAAGATTTCAGTTGACTAGTGGCTATTTTAATAGAGTTTTAATAGAATTATAACCCATTCTGAGAATCATAAAGCATCAATGCTGACTTTTGGACCACTTCTTGTTAATGAATTATTGGCCAGATGTTTAAATTAATTAACCAAACTTCCCTATTATGTGGCAGTATACAGACTCTGCCAAACTTATTAATTATAGCACCTTCATCAGTAATTACCTACACAACCTGCTGTTGAAAGGAAGGATACTGTGAGTATTGACCTGGTCACATTGACTTAGAACTCATGGCTAACCTTACGTATTCCAGAGTAGAGATTAGCCATAAAATCCCTATCTTTTGTCTGTTCTGAGTAGATGGATTTTATTGTCAGAAGTCTCAGATGTGATTATAAAGTGACTAAATAAGTCTAAGTTGTAAAATTTCTATATGCACCATTTTTATAGAATAAAATATTATGGGTATATGTGTTAGTATAAAGCAGTCCTTCTATATCATCTTTGCTTTGACATTCATATATGTACATAACAGTATAACGAGATGCCTTGTGCTGGACACCTACTCTATGGCAGATATAGAACAGGCACCATCTCTATACCTTACTCAAGCCTGAAAAGTAGGAATTATATAAACAGGAATCCCCATTTCATGAGTGTGGCAGGGAGAGTTACCATGACTTGCTCACATTTGGAGCTAAGAGTGGTAGACCTCGGACGGGAGCCCCTGGTTTGCCTGGTACACCAGACTGCTCTAATTCCTACAACCTCTTTGGCCAAGAATCACTGGTGACAATGAGGGCGAGGTCAGGCAAAAAACCTGCAATTCAGTTACATACAGTTACGAACAGCCTAGATCAAGAGTGGACAACTTGTCTCATCTCAGAATTGAACAGGTAAGTCCAGGGAAGGCACTCTGCACAGTATTTGACATTGTAGGTGTTGAACGATGATGGTTCTGGCGGTGGTTTTTGTGGTTGTTTTTGAAATACTACCTTGTTTAACAACTCAGGGATTGAAGCACTGTGCTTAGAAGGGTTCACAGGTTGAATCTGGGTAAAAGTACAAAGAGTGCCATAAGTCATGAGCAGTCACGTCCACAACGCATGAAAATAGGAAGAGTGGGCTATGCATCAGGAATTTGCCATCACTGGCCATGGGCATATTTTAGAACAAACAAGAGGATTTGTTCTGATGATGAGAGGAATGTAAAAGGGAGACTTCAGGTCTGATTATGTAAGCAATTTCTACCAAGCATGTTATTGAGTTACGGGTCTAGCAAGTTTTATTTGAAAGACAGCAAATTCCATATTTTAGCAAAAAGATACTGCTGCAAATGATCAAACCACTTACCCGAAAGGTCAGCCCACTTTACAACATTCTAGGTAATTTATAAAGTCTCAACATGATAAATGCCAAAAAATCTTATCAGAAAGTTAAATTGCCGTTAGAGAGAATTCTTTTCCAGTGTGAATGATTTGTAACTTCATTTTAAGTAAAACAGAAAGACTACACTGAGTCTAATAAATGCAAATGTATCCTATGCTGCTGCTTCCTCGCCTAGAGCACAAAAAGGGCCTCCAAAGTCTAAAAAACTTATCAGGAGACAATAGTTCTGTAAAAAATACTTGAAAACGAGGTGCTGTTAATCCAATAAGCAACGAAAGTATGCTCTCAGCCAGACCTGTTTGCAAAGCAACATTAAGATTAAAGCATTATTCAGCCACATTAAATTAAAATTATTGCATGATATAGCCAAGCCCAAGACACAGTTAGTTGCCTGCTGATGTAGAACAACGCCCCATAACATAGAAATTTGTCTTGTAATTAAATTAAACCAAGACTAACTTGCTGATATTCCTAAAAGTAGTACTTGGTTGCGATGGAAAGAGCACCTGACTGAAAGTCAAGGCATAACCTAAGTTTTCCTCTCAGCTTTTAATTACTATCCACACTTTGCAGTGTTTTATATAATGAGGATAACAGAACTGACCACGTAGGGTTGTGATACAAATCACGTGTCATATGGGAAGGAACCATCCATAGCAGAGGCTACACACAGTAGAGACTCAAGAACCTGAGCCATTACTCAGAACCCAACAAAATTCTCAACCTTACCCTCCCAAGCTAGGTGACCTTGAACAAATCAATTATCTTATTCTTTAAGATATTCCTTATGAGTAAAATGGAAAGATGTTCTAACTCATAAGGTAACTGTAAAGATTCAATGAAACATCAAATGCTTAGGATCATTCATTCATTCAAGTATTTATTTGACTCTCACCATGAGCCAGACACTGAGTCAGGCATCCCCAGATTGCTGGGTTCCCTACCCTCACAGAACTGATGATCTGATCAGGAAAGGCAGTGTTAAACCAGTGATTATAATAAAGAGGCATTGCTATTACTATTGGGAAGCACAGTTTTCTGCACCTAGTAAGTGGACCATAAACATTTGTTGAATAACATATTAAATTGGTTGTATATTAAAAATAAAAATTATTATCCTTAGGATTTGACTTAGAGATATGCAGTTTCCTCTAATATAATAACCAGATTTTAAAAATCAACAGTAGTAACATATTTTGTCTTGTATTACACAAAGGTAACAATAATTCAAAGGTGTGAAGGGCCTCATGGGACCCAGAGAGTCTGGCCAGAACACAGTTGCTGCATTTGTTGTTAATTAACTGACTTGCTTTCCACAGAGACTCAAATTGTGGAAACAGGGCTTCTTTCTTCCATTTTAACTAGCTGTTCATCTGTGATCATCAGTGTACATTGATAAGGCAGCCTTTAGATTACAAAACAGTAACAACAACAATAAAATCTTGCTTTCCCTTTTTTTTTTTTTTGCGGTACGCGGGCCTCTCACCGTTGTGGCCTCTCCCGTTGCGGAGCACAGGCTCCAGACGCGCAGGCTCAGCGGCCATGGCCCACGGGCCCAGCCGCTCCGCGGCATATGGGATCCTCCCAGACCGGGGCACGAACCCGTATCCCCTGCATCGGCAGGCGGACTCTCAACCACTGCGCCACCAGGGAGGCCCTTGCTTTCCCTTTAATTGCAATAATATAAAGTTTCTCCAGCTAGTTTAGGGCCTATAGACATTTAGGTCACTGCCCTACCTTGTCCCCCCTTACTTGCCAATAAGACTTGTCCTGTTCCCTCCAGTTCGGTATGCTACCCCTTGATCCTCTCCCACAAACTCAATTCCTACCCAACATTCAAAGCCCAACACAAAATCCAGTCCTTTATGAGGGTTTCCCAAATCCTCTCTGGTCAGAGTGAATTGCTTCATGTTTTACGATCAAGAGCACCTGCTTGGTTAGAGCTCTTATAGCAAGCAGCTTTGCATCACTGGCATAGAGTAAGAGGAGAATAGGGAAGGAATAAAAAATTTCTGGATGTAACAAAAAGAAAGTTCTGCAACTCTTAGAAGTTGAGAGAATTGCTAAAGATCCACTATTTTAAACCATAGTTACTAGACATTTGTGGCTATTTATATTTGATTTAATCACACTTCTGGATCTTTTTCTTATTTTTTAAATGAAATGTTTCATGGCATGCATTTTTGGATAGGAGAGGGATCCTAGAGATGGTCAGTCAATGAACCAACAGGGACAGTCAAAGACTCTCAACTTGCATGCCTGTGTCAATCAATTGATAGGTGATGCCCGAAGAAGGACTGAAAAAGTTTCTGAAATCACATCTAGGCTCTGTGGGAACAAACACTGATTGATTCCCTAGGCCTATGATAGATAGAGGGCTGGAGATTGGCAGCATGTATGCCATAAATCTGCTTTTACTTCTAAACGATCCTGGGAGTAGCTGTCAAAAATGTTGCCCTACAAATGTTCACCCAGTGACCTAGTTTCTCAAGCACATGCCAGTATATGGCATCTTGCTTTTTCATCAGATAAAGAGATTTAAGAAGATACAAAAACAATTCAACTTAATAAGGTCTCATCTGAGAAGCTTCCAAACAGTGTCTTCTCCTGTCTTACATCTTATTTTATTTCAGAAAAAAATGGGTTTTTAAAAATTTTTTGCCATCTCACATATTTTTTAATTCAGAGTTTCAGTAGGGCTGGTCTCTAGATACAGTTTCTTCATAGAACAGTGATGTTCAAATTTTCCTGATTACAGCACCCCAAGGAGGTGAAATATCCAATTCCTACCTGTTTCCACTTTCAGTGGGAAAATATTTAGATAATAAATACTTAGGTAATAAATACTTGGAAAGATGCATTTATGAATCACTCATGAATCACTCACTGTTTTTATAAAATAAGGTAAGCTTATTAATATGCTAATATATTATAAAACAATGTCCTACAGACATAAAAATAATCCAAAAATGTTCCTTACCTTGAGAATTTATGTTGCATAGGTTCACGGGCAGTATATAAACAATGTCACTAGACAAGTATCACCATACAAATAAGTTTGAGAGTGATTACATATACATGTTTTACAATAAGAATATAGATGAATCATTTCTGAACCACAACTCAAAAATATCTTAAAGTCTAATCCTTAGGAAATTTAAAAGCCTAAATATGCAAATATGCATCATTACAGACTATAGGGTTAATGAAACAGCCCACAGCAAACTTAATTGATAATGATGAAACCAAAGCAACACTAATTTATAATTAAAAAGCAAGGGCCACAGCAATGGAAAATCACTAACAACTCAAACAACACTCAAGATGCACTGATAACAAATTATCCTTCCCCAAATTGCATGAATTCTAATTATTTGCATGCAGGCACTTTGCAATGTTTCCAAGAGCTAGCAGCCAGTTTTCTTAGCAGAATACTGAATTAAGGAAGCTCAGTAAACCTTAGTTACCTGTCATTCTAGTGGAATGATAACTCAGTCAGTATACTAATAAGTAGCCTACGTTCATATACAAAATGAATGTACATAAAATCTTAAATCATTTGCCCAAAAGAATAACAACAGCAAAAACAAAACGCCTTGGGTTTCACGATAAATTTATAACCCTCTAGTGGACTACAGACTAAATTTTGAGAAGTTTAATAAAGTATTAAATAAAGGGTTTTATATAGGCATCACTATGCTGCCTGATGCTTCCCTCAGTTTATTACATTTACAGACTGCTCTTTCTCTCTAGCCTTAATCTAAAGGAAAGTTAATTGATTTTTAGCCAAGATTCAAATGAGACCTCTCTTTAGGCCACTGACCTCGTAACAGTAATTCTCTCTGTTTATCAGACCCCCCAGTAATACCAGTTAGCTGCATATAAAAGGCTCAGAGACACAGAGCATTTTAGCATGTTGGTTATAACTCAGAGTAGGACTCACCCATGGGCATAATTTTAAAGCAGGCCAAAACAGATCTGCATAGAAATTCCCCTTTTAGCCCCACCGCCTTCACCTCTGTCCACTGTGCTTGCATAAATTCATTAGGGATCATAAAATGTTGGAGCTGGAGATAATCTTATCTAAGGTCACACACTGACAGCCTGCAGGTGGGACATATCTCTGAATCAAGTTTTGTTTGGTCCACCTGACATTTAAAAGATAAAGGAATTACACATAAAATTCTAGGTTTCTGACTTGCCTTGAAATATCAGATGATCTGGTCAACCTTGAGCCCATCTCAGGTGTAGCTAAGGATGCGCTGTGCCCTCTAGATGTGCACATGCTCTTAAGTGGCCACAGTTTTCAGCATTTTATAATGTCTGGCCGCTAGGCTGATCCAATTATTTTTGTTAACGACCTGGTCTGTGAAGCTATTTGCCTTCTCCATCTATGAAATCATCCAGAAAGTTTTCAAATAGCTTTAGCAGAGGGCTTTTTAAATATACAAAGGTGATTTTTTACAGCTTCTTGCTCTATCAAATGGATGAAGTCAATGAATCAATTCCTTGGGCAGCTTAAACATCTTTATTTGGCAGAATATACTTCACTATTTGTGGAATGCAAATCCTTGGAAATCACCTCCTTGGAGCTGCTAGGAATAATATGAAAACCGTTGATTCCCTCCAACTTTCTCATCTGGAGCCTTGCAATTGACAACTTATGTGAGACGCTGAAAGCACCAGCGTCCTACTCCTACCCTGGTGCTCTTTCTTCATCACCATTAGGTATAAAAAAAGGCTTAATGTGGTGCTTTCCCACCAATATTTGCATTTTTTTAAAGACATAAAGTTCTTGCCTAGTTGATCAGCAAATATTGATTGAATACCTACACAATATTTATTCAGTGGGAAGGATGACCTGCTGGCCTGCTGACTCTCATACAGGATCTGTTGTCAATTTCAGGAGCATTGAAATCCTTTCCCCGCCCCCAAACCCCCACCCCCCACCCCCACCCCTGACCCCGTGTGGCAATTCATCTAACTCCAGAAGCTGGCATTTATTCACTTCAAAGCATATAACTCAATAGGTCCATTCTTCATCCACATGAATGGGAAATCAGAAAAACCCTTTGGATGTACAAAGACTCAGCTTGTATTTATTCTTGGGTATAAAGGAAGCATGCCTAGAAGTGAAGGTCTAGTAAGGGCATAGTAAAGGTAAACACAGGTAATTCTATCAACAGAACAATGGCCTTTGCTGAGGGGAGGTCTTCCTCCCTTCTAGACTGGAGGGGAAGTTTGGTTGGTCTCCTTCCTTGCATGGAGGATGGATTCACTTAATGAGTAAGCAGCTCACTCTGCATATCTATGCATCTTCTGAGAGAAAATTGCTGTGATAATATTCTTTCTCTTTTCTTTCTCTGGAATTTTATTATATAAAGTTTGGGAAAGAGAAAGAAACAGTGGACCAAGAGGGTTCCCTAAATGCTTCTAGGACATTATATTTGGAGAATCCAATTAATTTATACAAACTGTTAACAAAATAATTCATCTTCTCTTTATCCTAAAGAAAGGAAAAATTGCTTGTCTGGTGTTATTTTCTCCCTTCTGCAAAGACGAAGTGAATTTTTTTCTTGTTATCAAAAGATTTGAAAGCAAAAGGCCTTTCCCTATTTGCTAAGTGAAGTTTCCTTTTCAGATCCTCAAGGCCACACCTATAATATTTTCTAATCTATAGAAAAAAAAAAACTCAAAAACCTCATGCTGTGACTGAAAACCTTAAGGATTTAATTTTTTACTGCATTTGTAAGTTTGTTCTTTGGACCATTTTGACTAATGTAATGGCTGTCAAATATCAAATACAGTTAAATATCTACCCAAAGATACTGCACAGATACACACATACATACATGCATATGTTACAGTGACAATTTAGTGTTTATACCACTCTCTATTTGAGGTATGTCCTTTTTATAAACACACATACAGATACACATGCATCCAACCATATACACACAAATACTCACACACAAGTAGGCAAAAATAAGGGAGAGTGCAAGATTCCACCAGAACAGTCATTCCTTCTTTCCTTAATAACTTAACACATATTTTCTGAGCACCTACTATATGCCAAGTTCCTTACTAGAAGCAAGAGATAAAAAGATGAATTTTATAGGATTCCAGGATTATCCTGGCTCACGCTTCTCAAAGCATGTGATATGAATAGGCACTGTAGCTGTTGTCCAAATAAAAGAAGTTTGGAAAATTTTAGTTAAACACTATCAGGATTCTTATCTGAAAATCTTTCCAGAACATTCATACACACACATGCACTGCAAATCTCTAAGAGAAGAACATATCATGCAGTGAGCGCTTCCCCAACAGTTAATAGCTTTTTTCCAATGAGCATTTTGAGGGGACAGTGTTTTGTGAACTGCAAAATGCTGGCCTAAACATTTTATAGGATTAAGGCTCTTAGAAGGAAAAGGGGCTCATAATACTTTGCTACCTATATTTCCTTCTTTTTCCTTAAACTGGGAACATTGATACATTTCTAATTTAATCATAAAACTCTCTATAGCAAATATTTTAAGCTTTTCATTAAAAATCAATATACACCCATCCTAGAAATGAACCTGAAAAAATTTCAAAATTGTAGGAAATAAAATGTCTAAGTCAATCCAGTCCTCCCACCAGGTTTAACTAACACTGTATAAAGAATGTTTATATCTCTTCTTATATTTTTCATACATGTGCAAATATTTATTTTCTCCAAACTATTTTGAAGCTGAGTATTCTGTTCCTTGTCTTCTTCACTCGGCAGTAAATCATGGGCACTTTTCCACAAGAGTACATATGAACATATGTCATCCACTGCAATGGCTACATTGAATGCCATTGAGCAGATTCACCATGATTATTTTACCAGACCCCTTTTGATGGAGATGAAACTCCTCTCTAATTTTTTGCCATTAAAATTATTGTTGCAGTGACTAACCCTTAAACATACATCTTTTTAAACCTGTCCAATCATTTTCTTAGGATAAACATCTAGAAATGGAATTGTATCAGGACTGGCACACTTTATATTTTGGAAAACACTGCAAAACTGTTTTCAAAAAAACGATGTACCAATTTATACACTCAAGCTTTGAAATTTTTACACAGAGTTCAAAATTGGAAGACTAAAAAGGAGTTGAGTTTTCATCTTAAATGGACTTTAAGAAATGAACAACTGCAGACTAATGTTCATTAGTGCCAGTTCTAAAAATTTGTTTGTAGTGTCGTATAAAATGGAGGCCATGGGCTTGAGCTCACATAAGTAACAGTACTTTGATAGCATTGTAATAATTCTCTTATAAGTTCATGGGATGGTCAGAAAATCTTTATTTGCATCTCTACCTGATTTTGATATTTTGGGGTCTTATCAAATGCCCATGGCTGCACTCTGACTCTAGGGTGAGGTCAATATCATCAATCAGATGATCAATGGATTATCACCAGCACCAGTTACACCAAATAACAACCTGCCTGTTCCAATCCTTAGACCAGTTCACTACACTTAGCAATCTAGTATTGGTACATATTCTGAGAAAGCCAATATGCAACCACTGGTATTCTCACTATTTCTTTTATACTACAATTATAAAACAATCCTTTATTGTAAGGAACCTTGGTATTCTAATGTGTATTCCTTAGGCAGCTTTCAATAAGTGATATTGAACAGTAAGCAAAAATAATTATAAGGCATATAAGAACTTTTAAAAATATTTACCCCAAAAAAATCACGCTTTAAAATGGATGATGATGTTCAGTATGTAATAAGTCACAAATGAATACCTCTAAATACACAGTTGGCTTCATAAAGCTTTAAATCAGACCGAGGATAAGTTACACAGACAATTCTATTCAGAGTCATCTTTTTATACTTCTATACACCCTTGTCAATAAAATAGCATCGACTCAAGAATAAATGATTCATAAGGCATTTACAACTTCTTATCTCATGTAATTTATCTTTATGATTTTAAATTACTAAAGAACCCCAAAGATCTGTTCTCACTAAAGTATTGTGAAGTCATCCATATTTTATTAAGTCTCAAGGACAACCCCCCACACCACACCCACACTCAAAATTAAGTAACCCTTAAAATCGTTGTGAAAATTCGTATACCCGTAAGGGGAAAAAACTAATCCTATATTAGAAAGTTGCGTTTAGCAAACCATTCATCTTTTTTTACCTGTTACACAACAACTAGTGATTATAAAGAGTTGAAGCTGTCTATTTTAATATCCTGAAACAATGGAACACCACTCTGAGTTTGCATTGTTCAGTCTATCTTTTTTAAATTAAGTGTCCTTCTTCTAGCTTCACCGTACATATTTTTTTTAAAGTCATGAGTATTCTTCAAGTTATTAAGGTAATTTCCTACATCGTTCCCAAAATAAAAAACTTGATTTAGCCAAATATTAAATTACTGATATTACAAATCTGTTCATCTATAGCACATTTAACTTATTTGTGTAATTTAAAAATTCACTTTCATTTGATTGACTGTTTTAATCTTCCTAAACTAGTGAGTCACTGAAAATAAATGGTGCAATAGTAATATGATAAATATGAAAAATAGGAGGTACTTAGGGACTGCAGGGGAATACATTAAAATCAGTCCGTTTTCTAGTTAACATATTCTCATTCTGTTTGTGTGCAAACCCACTGCATTGAGAAGACAGATCACAAATTCGCAGCCTCACAGAAACATTGTCCTGATACTATGTTCTGACAGCAGAAATTGGCCCAAAGCTCTAACCATTTCCCCTAAAGGACCCTGACTGGCTGGTACCATCCAGGTGCAGCACAGTCTGAACAAGGGGAACATCGCGTCAAATTCCAGTCATCTGTCAGTGTAGTGGATTATTTCTTGAGATACTGAGATTGGCTGCTTGGAATCAGAGCACCATCCATCTTACCACGTAGGGGACGTGAAGCTGCCTGTAAGAGCCTGGAGAGAGGGGGACCAGCCGTTCCTAAGCAGGTGAGGAGGCAGCTGTAAAGCCTTCACTCCATCCAGGGCTTTGAGTGAAAGATGTGTCATTTTTCACATTTCCCAGATATTTGATATGCACACGGTGTCTGCCTGCTCCTGCTTCATGAAAGAGGTGATTTTTCAAGCTTAGGCAAATGTGGCAAAGCTCAGGGTCTGCTGGTGTCTCATTTTTTCTCATCATGTCACTTGTTTTAACCGATTTGAGAAAATGAGATTATGTTTTTCCTTTTTGCTCATTTATCCAGCTATTTATTTATTTATTTGCTCATTGAAGGGGGGATTATCACAGATAACTAGCCTTGATTTCTCTCTTGTTTTCATACACATTTCATTAGTGTCCCTGAAGATTTAAGACCTACGAAGTGAAACATCACAAGTCTCATCACAAAAAGCATATATTTACTCTTAAAATCAAAACCGAAGATTGCATTAAAGAAGATTGTATTTCTGACTGAAATAATCTAGAATATTGCTATGTCCAAGATCTATTGCTTTAATCTTTGCAGTGATTGTTGAAAAACCCAAGAAAGTTGAATAAACCTAATACCTAGAACCATTGGACTTTAGTTAATATCATTTTCATCTTTCTGCATCTAGAAGAGAGTATTTATAGTTGTTATCATTTCATTGATGAATCTGAAATGGGTCTCAAATGTATAAACGCTTGGGGTTGAAACTGGCTTCAGTGCTGCAGGTTTTTGGAGTATTTGAGGCACAGATGAACCATGCACTGACGATAATAAGCAATTACTAAGAGGAGACAATGGAAAAAAATACTGAGTTTAATTGCAGACAGAACCCAATGATGTATTTCCCAGTTTAAAATTACTGTATTTTGATAATAAGCCCCATAAAGACATAAGTTTAATTGTTATAAGTAGCATAGCCATAACCCTCCACCAAAAAAATCTAATATATTTACTGATTGAGAGACAGTCTATGTGAAAGCTTATTGCAAACTGTACCATATTTCTTGACTGTATGCACAGGGCACAAAATAAGACAGGTAGCATTTGGTCTTATATTCTAGTCAGGTACCACAGAGTTAAAAATGACAGCAAGATTAAAAACAAGATTGTTGTCAGTATGTGGATAATTAGCTGTGTGAACAGCAAAATGTCACTCATTCAATATCTGTGATATGCACATTTGTAGTCTACTAAGTGGGGATGCCAGTAATTCCTGATCTTTCTGAAGAGCTTTACATTTTACAAAGCACTTTCGTGAAGATTATTTTATTTACACTCCCCACAATATCCCTAAATGGGAAATTGGGCCCAGAGAAGAAAAATGACTTGCCCAAGGTCATATCACTAATGTTAAGTGACAGAGACGATGGCCCAGCCTAAGTTCTGCCATCCTCAAGTGCCACCCCTCACCACTTCCTCCATGGCCACCTTTCAAAATGGGTCTGCAGTTCAAATGAGTCCGTGTATTGACATAACTTGAAAATTTTCACGAATTACGTGAAGGTGCTCACATCTCTTCAAAAAGGCTACTTGGCAAGATTGTGCTCTGTACTGGGAGCCATTAGTTCCTCCTTGGGAAACAAGCTCTGGAGATGAAATCAGACCAAAGTCCCCAATGGCAGGTATTAGCTATGTGAGCTCAGGCAAGTCGCTCAGATCCTCAGAACTTCAGTCTCCTGAGCAACAGGGTGGGAAAGTACACCTACTTGAATAAGAATTAAGCCAAGCAAGGTGAATTAACCTTAACAGCGTGCCTAAAACACTCACATTAGTTGTTTTTGTTTTGTGTGCTTATCGTTAAGTATTACAGTAAATGCAGATTTCTCGCCTTATTTGTATGACTTTGTAACAAGTCAAAGATGTTTTTTTGCCAGAACAGATTGGAGATCTACTGACCGGAGGTAACTTGGGGATTCCACGTTTTTTGTATTTTTTTTCCCCCTCCAACTCGGCACTGGAGCCTCGGACTCTGGCAGTGGCTGATCCAGGCTCAGGACACGCGAGGCAGAAATACCAGCGCGCAGCATAGGCAGAGCCGTTTCCAGGCCCTCCTGCAGGGGCACCAACCTCCCCTCGCCTTCCCTCCCGGATCCAGGGCTTTGAAAAAGAGGGCGGCTGAGGCCCTGGGCCTGTGCCCCAAGCTCAGCCCCCGCCAAACCCCTCCTCCCCCCGGAGCGACCCAAGGTCTAGCATCCAGCAAGCTGGCGCGCTCCCCTGCAGCCCGCGTGGGAGGACCCGGGCTGTACACGTACTCTTTCGATCCGGCCCCCAGCCGGGAAGCAGAACCCGGGAAAGAAGCAAGCAGCGAGCGCCCTGGGAGGTGTTGCTGGAGGAGAATGCGGAAGAGCCCAGGATCGGTGCCCAGGCTGGCTGCAGAGCCAGAAAAAGGCAAAGGCTAGACAACGCAGCTAGAGGAAGCCTGGCGGATGGGAGGAGGCCAGGAAGGGATTTGGAAGGAAGGAGGGGTGGGGATGGAGAGCTGGGAGCACTAGAGAACTAAGGATCCGGAGCTTGGGCGCGCAACTGGTCCCCAGAGCCCGCTCTTGGCGATCGGGTGGGAGGGGGAGGGGAAGGGGGTGCGGTGCAGGTGACGGGTGGAGTAAATGGATGCAAAGGCTGAAGCTAAGCAGAAAATGGAAGGCAACCTTTCCGAGAACCAGGGCGGGTGAGGACAATCGAGCTGGGGGAACAGTAATGAGAAAGCTGGAGAGGCACAGAAGGAGAGAAAAATCCTGATTGAAGAGTGAGGCCATGGAAGGGTAAGAGATATACTTTGAACAGAACAACGAAGACAGCAAAATGCGTCTGGAACTCAAATATCGATATCGGAAAAAAAAAATCACGCTAAAGAGAACTTGTCCCGGAAAATGTCGAGAGATGGGGGGGGAAAAAAAAAAGGCATCGAGCATACCGCAAGAACAGAAAGTGAAAGAAGGGAGAAAGGAGAGGAGACAAACCAGACAAGAAATAGTAAGTTACTTTTTAATTTCTTTTTCACTCACCAACTACTTACAAAGTTAATTTTGGCACTGACATCCACATAAAATCTCTAGCCACATACACACCAAGATTATGGTATCTATGCTAGATAAAAATGAATCCCAGGAACATGGACACATTATTTTCTTGGTTGCAAAGATCGTATTTTGCCTCCTTAAAAATTCCTCAAGTCTTGAAAGTTATCCCACCTTTTGCAGAATATTTCGCTCTTGGCCAAAGTATCCCAAAACAAACGACTTCTCCTTTTTAAGGTGTGTGCTAAGGGGTGGCGGGACTCTTAGAGAAAACCACCTTTTCTGAGAAGTTATTAGAAATGCCTCCAAGACATTTTAGTGTCCCCCTCTTTCCCCAAAGCATCCAGCCAACAAGTCTTGAAATTCAGAGGCAAGCTGCCCACCCTGTAGCACTTTCTGTCACTTGCCTTCAACCATCTGTTAAAAGACAGCGGTGAGACGGGAGGCTGCTGTGGAGCCAGCTTCCAACTTACCTGGTCTGCGCAGGTGATGGTGCTGGAAAGTGTGCTGAAGGGATCCATGGCAGAGCAGCATCGCACAAGCACTTATCCACAAATACAGGACCCAGGGCATCGCAGAGACCATTGCCATTCTCTAAAGAGAACATTAGACAGGAAGGATTAGCCCCGGGTTTGAGCCCCCCGCTCCGTCAGTCCCAGTGGTGAGAGAAGGGGGGTCTCAGACGTCATGTGCCTTTGCTACTTTGCTGGTTAGAATTAATGACCCAGCAGAGGTCATGCCACAAAGCGGGACTGAGGGAGGTCACTCTCCATGAGATCATGAATCCATTTTTGAAATTATTCAAAACCAAACTCTTAGGATGGCCAAAATACAGAAATAAAGTTTTTGACTATCTGTTAGGCAGTTTGAAACACTGTATCCTGACTAAACATGCAGTTTTACACAATGATCTTTAAGCTACAGTTATTGCAGGCATTGAAAGGCTGCACGCTCCTGTTCATTCTAACTTCATTGCAAGTCTGACATAAGCCTGGAAGGAAATAGTGGATTCTTTTTTTTTTTTTAATTCTACAGTCATGAATTTTTAATTCCAATGCTGTCGCCTAAACTAAGTAATCATTTCTCAGAGGCATGTTGTAATCTCCTAAAAGAGCTGGTCTTTTTGGCTGGACTTAAAACCAGAAGGAATTATCTTCAGCCAAAATGAGTTTCGGATACAAGATCTAAGTGTCTCTCCTAGAGCAAACCATAATTTACAATATTGCTTTGCCTCCTAAGATCCTATCGTGGCATTTGTTGCAGTGTTGATGAATATGCATATACAGGTGGTATATGTATTTATGGATGAACATCCACCTTTTCTTAAGCGCTGAAACTTTGACAGTCTTCTCAGCACCTATGAGAATCTTAGGAGCTACAAAGGCTCAACTGCGCTGCATATTGTCCAGTTTCTCAAACAACACCTTATGCTGCATTTCATATTTGTCAAATTAATCAAACTTGAAGCATCATCCTTAGCCAGTGACATGGAAGCATTTTCTATACAGGAATCCAGTTAAGTATATGCTTTTCTCCTAGATAGAGCTTTGGAACCTAGATTGTTTCTTTCTTTTTTTCATCTTTCCACTGTCAAATCATACACTTAAGTATTTCAACGCTACATTTAAAACCTCCTAGTGACCTCCCAGTGTGGCTTCTTTATTTGTGGAAATTGGTACTCTTTCCAAAGCTGTGATGTTCGGCAAGCAAAACATATACATTATATGTGTGTGTGTATAGAGACATAATACAAGATAATTTATGGGTTTTAGGAGAGAGAGAGATGTAGTCTTTAAGAAGGGTTTTAGAACTATAATAGACAAATGGTGACAACCATAATTAACTACAAAGTAGGAAAACATTATTTTCAACAGCATGGTGCCTTTCATGCCCCGGTCTGTGTTTCACATAGACCATTCACTTTATAATTAGTTTCACAGCCCACTGTTTACTTTTGTGTACCACGGATTTAACCTCATTGTCTTCAGAACTATCAGTGTACCACAGATGCATTCTCTTCAGTAAAGATAAAGAGCAACACCCCTCCTATGAATTCTGAAATGAATGCATTTGGGTGCCTTTTCAAAATACCCTGCGAATTATAGAAAGACAAAATAGAGGTGACTGTGGCATGCAATGATTGCTTGTGAATTTCAGTTAAAATGCACTAGGAATTCATCTAAACTTGAAGAAAGCCTACCACAATCAAAACAACAGTTTTTCAATGACGGCTTTCCACACAGATCTTAGCACTCAAAAAGATTGCTGTGACTTGACGTTTGCAGTATTTTCCTTCTTTTTCTTTTTTTCATTTAACTTTCTTTAATTCTCAGCATTACTTCCAAGGTTCCTGCATATAGCTCTCTTTGCTCACTCTCTTACCAAGAGGTTGTCTCTATGGTAATAGGTGTTCCCCCCCCCAAAAAAAATAATGCATTCAGCCCTACATAGTTCTCTAGACCTGGCTGAATAGGTTTGAAATCTGCTTTCTGAATCTTAAATCCTTAAAGAGGCTTCTTACCTGAAAAATCCAGCCAAGAGCAGAGTACTCTATTAGTGTTCATTGGAAAGCTCTAACACTTTCTAAAATCCATCTGTGCCACAATTGGAGATTTTTTTTAAAACAGCTTCCCAATAATCTTCTTTATCAGGATTTAAAAAATATGTTTTTCTCTTCCGATGCTACTCCCACAGTAAAGAAGACATTGGGTTCATTCAGACTGTATTGTCAGAAAAGGAACCAAGGTTTGAGGGCTGGAAACCTTGTCATTTTCACCTTTAAATCATCTCCTGGCGTCACCTCTGCCTGACGAGACCTTTGAAGTGATGGTGAGATATTGTGCAGTTTCCTGATGAGAATCAGTTTATAGTTAATGAGGGACCATCCCCACTCCAGCGCATTCAGGGCAGAGTAAGGCAGCAAAATGTAGAAGCAGGGCTGCTATATGGCGCTGTAAGTAGCAATAGTCTCTTTCAATACATCCCTCCTCTGTAAAGTATCACATGTCTTAAAGTGACATTACCCTTTATTATAGCTACAGTGAATTGTAATACCTGCCCACTAACTCTTGAACAACTCAAGCAGCACTTTAACACTGTATTGCCGGGTATGTCGTTCTCTTAGAGATTTTACGGATACTATTCATTTGCCGAAAGAGTAAAGAGGGAAGGAGAAACAAAAGAAAAAAGCATTCTGCAAAATACTGATAGTGTTAATGGGTGTTAGACTCCTAACAGCAAATGGGAAAGTGAAATGTAAGCCATTTCTTACCTCTTAATGTTCTTTTAACCAGCAAGTTAACCCAAAATATTGTTGAGTTTACACAAATTTAAGTCTGTCGATTGTTTTTGGCAGCTAAATCTGGGAATATGGTCTATCTAGACTACAATATAGATGTTTATAGGCATAAGCGCAAAGCAAACCTTCTGAGTTTTTTAACATGTTTAATAAATAGAAATATGTCATTTTCAGCATCGAAGACTGGATTTTGATAAAGAAATATGCTCAAGACATTTTTTTAAAAATTTCCCTCAAATAACATGCTGGGGTGGGGAGAGGAAACACTCAGAAGTTCAACATTTTGTTTCTAGTATTATGGTTTAGACACTTTCTTCTTTGGAAATATAATGTCATTGTACCTACACATTATCGATGACCTAGTTTTCATTTACAGATTGCACTAGCAATGATTCACTCCAATAGCTCAATCAGTTATTTCATGAATCACTTATAAAGCGCCTACTATGTGTTAGATGCTTGGGGACAAGGCAGAAAACAAGATTGATGTGATTGCCACTGTCATAGATCATACTGTCTAGTCTTTCATTTTTTTTTTTAAATCAAGGTAGTTCTCAGAATATTCCAGCCTCAAAAACCTCTTCAAGTGCCTCAGAATACTCTCTTGACTTTCACAGGCATTATAAGGAAGGTTTGATGCTGCAGTGCGTCTTTAGAAGCCATTCTCTCCTCTCCTGTTACACAGAGTGAGAGAATGAGAGACCCTTCAGACGCATCAGTCTTCCCCACTGGTCCTGCACAGTTGCACAATACACACAGAATAGCTCTTTGGACCCTAACAACCATTTATTAAAGCTCATCATTAAACAAAGTTCAAGATAACAGTAAATACAAATCTTAGAGTCAGAATAAGTCGTGCCAAAGTTCTAGATGGTGTTGCGTGTTTCATTTCTGTCGTTCATTACTGTTGAGCTGGTGAGTATATATAGAAAGCTCATACCGACTGTTCAATATCAAGACAAAAATGATAATAACTACAGTAGCAGCAGGTAAGGTTTATTGAACCTTCACCATGTGCTGGCACTACTCTATAGTATGTTGCTTATAAGGTGTAATTTAATCCTTTTTACCACCCCATAAGATAGGTGAAATGATTATTGTCTTCATTTCATGGATGGGGAACCAGAGGGTGAATAGGGAGATTAGGAAACTTGCTCAAGGTATTATAGCTGCTAAGTGATAGAGCAGATTTCAAACCCCAGTGATCTGGGTCAAGAGCCCACCTCCTAAACACTAGGATTAAACACTTCATGGAAAAAAACAACCCTTCAAAATTAACCATTATATTTTCTCATTTCTTTACCATTAAGACAGACTCAAAAAATTATTATACATTCATTCAAGACTTATATACTGAGTACATTCCAGGCATTTGAAATATAGAAATGTGGAAGGTAGTACTTACCCCATGTCTTTGTTTGTTTGTTTGGTTGGTTGGTTTCTGTTATGCTAATGCATTAAAAATAAAAGGAACTTCACATTTGCTAAAAAAGGCTATCATTTGAAAATGGTACATTATATTTTTCATTTCTAGGGATTAAACTAAGGCTCAACATAGTTTCTTATCTACAATTCAATTTAATAAACTTGAAACACATACTCATGGATTATGTTCAACGCACTCGGGCATTGTTAGATTTTTTTTTTAAACGACTGGAATAAAGATTTTCCCTTACATTTTTTTTTTTTTTTTTTTTTTGCGGTATGTGGGCCTCTCACTGTTGTGGCCTCTCCCGTTGAGGAGCACAGGCTCTGGACGCGCAGGCTCAGCGGCCATGGCTCACAGGCCCAGCCACTCCGCGGAATGTGGGATCTTCCTGGACTGGGGCACGAACCCGTGTCCCCTGAATCGGCAGGCGGACTCTCAACCACTGCGCCACCAGGGAAGCCCTCCCTTACATTTTAAAGTGGCTTCTATACATGTATGTGATGGAACAAGAATATCAACCTAGTTCCATTTTCTCTTCCAAATACCTTGCCCATTGTATTGCAGCCAATGATCATTTTCCCTAATAATATAAGCACAACGGATATTGACATTTAAGGCAATTTAGTCCATTCTTCCATCTCAAAGCAAAATTACTCTCACACCTTTCAAAGAAGTTAGGCCTTTGCACCTTTGACCATGGTAGGACTCCATCACTTGATCACTTTACTGTTTAGTGGGCCATAATGTTCTGGCCAATGAGGTGTCAACAAAACTGATGGTATCTCTTTGAGGCTGGAGCATTTAATTGTTGAAGCAACACCCTCTAGATCTCTCTCTGCCTCTGGAACAGGGACTAGTTACACTATCTGCCTGGATTCTTGAGAGACTGCAAAGAGCAGAGGCATCCCCTTCCCCTACCCACCCACAATAGATGTAGATAATAAATAAGAAATATTCTGTTCTTTAGGCAGTTGAGATTTGGGGGCTATTTGTATTTGCACTATAACCTAGTCTATCCTGACTGATGAAGACTTTAACCTATATTGATCATGTATTAATTGAATTTTTATGTTCCATATACTGCCCTAAGCTCTGAGGAGACAGCAGTATACACATCAGACCCAGTTCCTGCCTTCACAGAGCCCCCTGCTACAGAAATCCATTGGAAATTTTTGATCAGAGCAGTGATAAATCCAGAGCATTGATGATTGCAGCTAGAATCCCTTCAGGTTCTTATAAGCCAGGAGTTATAAACTGATCAGTTACGTGCCCACAGCCATGCCCTGCTCAATCATTTGGTTATACAAGCACAATACAAAAGGCAATGGACTACAGCACAATTGTTTTAGTCCTTCCAGTTACATGAATTCAAGATACCTACTCAGTTGGGCCAAACTCCTAAATATATACACTTCAAATACAGTATCTATGTATATGTACATTAGTTTATGTAAAAAAGAGAAAATCCTATTTACCAGAACTTCTCCCCATGGAGAAACCCACATTTACTCAGAAGAAAGGCCCAATGAAAATAATTGGGAGTGAAAGATAAAACACTCAGAATGCTTAAATAGCCAAGAATGTTCAGCATATTGTCCTACATAATAAAAGGCGGGGGAGGGAGGAATGGCAGATAGAGGATGCAATAGGGCAGAAACCTGCAGGGAGGAAAAAGTGGTGAGGGGCAGAGAAGCACAGAGAGAGATAAGAGAGAGAGAGAGAGAGAGAGAGAGAGATGCAGAGGCTCTCTAGAGGTTCAGAAGAAGAGAACTGAGAACAGAAATGTCCAAAGGGGATTTCCTGGTGGAAAACTATATCCTGTGGAATAGGACTCCACCCTGCGTCTCTTCAAATGATTACAAAAGCTTCAAAATACGAAAAACTCATGTATACTACATGTTATTAACTTAACTGGGGAACCCACTGAAGGGGTAAAATCCTAGATCCAGGCCCAAAGTACCACCAGAAAATCCCTCATTCCCCTGATGACCACACTTTTCATTTCTCGGCATTAGAAATAAAAGCCATCCTTACTTTAGTTTAAGAACAATCCACTTAATAATTTGGCTAATTTGAATTCACAAATGTGCAGGGAAAACAAATTTGAGACATGCAAGATTTTATGTCTATGCATATTTCTAAACTGAAAAACAACTAAAGGAATTTAAATAAATTACATCTGGGCTGAGAAAGATGCCAAGTTTTGGTCCAATGCAAATGAAAGTGGTTTAGATGTATGCCATTTAAAACAGTTCTAAGTATTTCTTGAAATAACGCATTTTGGCTGTGATATCACAATGCTGATGTTTTTTCTTTTTCCATTTTAATGGCTAATGGAAACGAAGGCATGGATGAGAGGATCATTGCCATTATCTCTAATCTATATGCCTTCTGTAACTTTGAAGCCCAATTTCTCTTTTCTGTAGTCACTGGGGCTACCTATCAGTTGGCTGACAATGTCTATTTTCAGTCCCTGATCATGAGAAGACAATATTTCTTTTCCCTTGGCTAAGTAATAATGTTACCCTATCTTTCTCCCATAATCCAATTGCATAAATCATTTGTGTTACATCACTCTTTTTCTGAAACTCACTTAAAATTTTCCTGTCTACCCTGGTGTCCTAGTATGTGCCCCATACCAGATACACAGCAACACCCCTAGCTTGTCAGTCTTACTTTGGGGCCTAAATAAAGTTTATGTACTTCTCTTATTTACTACTCTATTCTGTACCTTGCATTTTTTCAAAATACATTTAAACTAAGATGAGGAAAAGGACAATGAAGAGAAAGCAGGTGAAGTACAACAACAGAATGGGAGTTTAAATAATATATAATATTGATGGTGATTGATGATCTTATAATAATGATGATGATGATGATAGTATTGTATTAGTACCCTTTTTTTTTTCGGCAGGGGAGACTCTTTCTATGTGCCAAGCCCTGGTTAAGAGTTCACATGCTGTGTCTCATTTAATTCTCACAAAAATGCTAATAGGTCTGTATTACAGTGATCTTTATTTTATGGGTGAAAATACAAATTTCAGAGAAGTCAAGTGATTGAACTAATGCCACACCTCTAGTAAGGTTGAAAAACTTTGATGCAAACTCACATTTGATTTTCAGAGCCTAAGCTTTAAGCAACCAAATTCTAGGCAAGCAATATTGGCAAGAAATAAAAAATTTTACATGATAAAGATAAAAGACCAAGTAAGCAAAGTAAGACGAGCCTGATGTGAAGTTTGAACGTGAAATGCAAAGCATCAGTGCTACAAAGGAAGCACTATTTTCACTCTAAGCTTCCTAGCAGTAGAAGTGAAGAAGAGAAAAATTATTTCTTAAAAATTTACAGCATCCATAAGGTAAAAAACCAAACAAAAGCACACAAACCGAAAAAAGCCAAACAACTGCCCCAGAAGGAATAAAAATTAATGGTAACAGAGAATGAGCAGAGGCTGAATCATTTTCTATAAAACTGGTGATTCTCAGTTCTGTAATTTGGATCTGGATACATAATGCAGAATTTTCCATAACTGTAAGAAAAGGGAAATGGAACGCAAGATTTCTCTTAGGCTGGAAGAAAAGATAACCTTCGTGTCGGAGTTTCATTTTCCACCTCCAGCAGCCTATCTCTACAATCACTTTATCAATTATAATTCCTCATTGCTTATCTTGTCTGTCTTCCAGGCAGCAGAGAAAGAAAGAATAAGGTCATTTCTTTTGTTCTTTCACATCTCATCTCCTTATTCTGCTTTTAGAACGGAAAGAAAGTTGAAACCACAAACAGCTTCACCTCCATTGCACTAATCAAAGTAATAAATGAACTGTCCTTTTAGAGACCAAGTGGTCTCTTCATTACGAGAATATGAACATATTTTATAAGCACATAAAGGTCATGAAAATGACTGCTTTGATGATAATAATAAAAACAATAACATGATTTCTATGGTTCATAGAACTCTCAGATTCATAGCCAGATTCATAATCGCTATCCCCCATAACTACTCTGATCTAAGAAATGGCCCTTCACCCTCTCAATGGTTCAGCCAGAAATGAAGACTACCATCTCCCTCTCCATAAACTCCCACTTTCAACGTCACTTCCTATCAATTTGACTTCCAATCTATGTCTTAAACCTCTCTATTCTCTCCCTCTCCACTCAAACATCTTCACCCAAGTCACCACCATCTTTCACCTGAACTATGGTAATACTTTCC
Organism: Hyperoodon ampullatus; assembly: GCF_949752795.1. Classification (NCBI taxonomy): domain Eukaryota; kingdom Metazoa; phylum Chordata; class Mammalia; order Artiodactyla; family Ziphiidae; genus Hyperoodon; species Hyperoodon ampullatus. Next base: position 22,887,111 of record NC_136923.1, read on the forward strand.
TAACTAGTCCACTTGCCTTCAAATGCGTACCTCCCACCCATCTCTTCCCCACTCTGCAGCCGGAAGGAATGTGTTTGAGGTGCGTGTTGATCATGCCACTCTTGTTATTTGAAAATCTTTCAATGGTTTTTCACTGAGCTTAAAATAAAGCCCAAGTTCATGACCATGGTTGACAGGGCTCTGCATGAGTTGGCCCCTCTCTACTTCTCTAGGCTCATCTTTTACAAACACTCTCACTCTCGGCTCCTACTATACTCCTCTCTTGGGTCCTTGAGTAGGATAGGGAAACTTTCCCCCAGCTGTCTTCTGGAATGCTCCAAACCAGATCAACTCATTGTGGTTATGCTCTCATAGCCCTCAGGATATCATCTCTATAGGTTAACTACCATTGTAAATAACTATTTCTGGAATTATTTATGATATCTGGTTTACCTCTTTATCAGAATCACCATGAGAGAAGGAAAACTGGCACCTTGCTCAGTACCATATCTTTAGAATCAAGCGTAGATATACTACCTGACATATAGTAGGCACTCGAATGTTGGCATCATAAATAAATAATAATCAATCAAAAGTAAAATATAAGGCCACTATCAAGATGGCATGCACAGCAAACTGTTTTTCTAGAAATAAGTAGATTTTGTACCCTCCCCAATAGCCTTTATTCATTCTTTTTGGTAGCACACACGTATGAAGTGGCCATACATATTAAGGATGACTCCCTTGCTCTGTGTGAGTCTATTGTTATGGCACTAAGTAAAGGAAATTGGCCCATATATTGTTTAAACCCTTAGCTACCTGCCACTAAATCTGTGTTGGATTTTTTTTTTTTTTTTTTTTTTTTTTTTTGCTAGAAGAAAAAAAATGAAACTGTCCTGAATTTTCAGCCCTGGTTCTTAGTATTTGATATTCAAATATGATCTGATGGTAGAACTCACAGCTGATCCCTGGAGCATAAAGAAAAGTCTACAAATGTTAAAAATAAAAAGAAAGCACTTAGAATTTCATTATACTGAACCTAGAAGAAATCCCCCCCAAAAGCCTCCTAGTCCAGCCTCTCTGTTCTAGAGGAAATAAAAAGACCTAATAATGGGAAGAAGCTTACCTGAGGGAATACACTGAGTTCACTTGTGTGGGTCATGTTAGAATGCAAGTCTCCTCATCTGATGTTCTCTCTCTTTCTCTCTCTCTCTCAGCACTATCCAGTAGAACTTTCTGCAATACTAGAAATGTTCTGTATCTGTGCTGGCCAAGATGGTAGCCACTATCCACATGTGGCTATCAAGCACTTGAAATGTGGCTAGTGCAACCAAGGAAATGAACTTTTTAATTTTTAATTTTATTTCATTTTAACTAATTTAAACTTAAATAGCCTCATATGGCTAGTGGATACTTTACTGAACAGCACAGCTCTAAAATATACCAGCTAGGTTATGGAAAATAAAACCTGTGACATCAAATAATTTTCAGTAAGCTAGAAGAAAAGTTTGAATCACCTGACAGTAACCTTCCAAAACTAGGATATCATAGAAGAAGGTAGAATGGGCTTGGTTACAAGTAATAGAAAAAAATAAATAAACAAATGAAAACAATGCAAACTGCAATAAATAATAAAGAGGATGTATGGCTTCTTGCAGGTGGACAGTTCACAGGTGGGGCTCACCTCCAGGTGGGTTTGACCCAGTAAATCCACTAAACTATCAAGGATCTAGCTCATTTTCAACTCTCTCTCTGCCCTTCAAGGTATCATTCTAAGGCAGGCTCCCCACCATGGATGAAACATAGCTGCCAACAGCTGTCTGGGCTATGAGCTTCTTCATCCATATAATGGCAACAGAAAGGATTGTTTCGAGAAGCTCTCTCAGATGAACAAGGAAGAGTCTTTCTTAGCTTCCTCCAGCAAACCACTTCTCATGGCTCCTTAGCTTGACTTGGGTCACTTGCCCTTCCTTGAGCCAGTTACCTTGGCCAGGGGGAAAAGGTCACATTGTTGGACTTTGAGCTGCACCATAAGCCCCAGACCCAAATCAAGAGAGAAATCAGCTTCCTCCAAAAGAGATGAATGGAGTGAGGGAGGTTTGATACTTAAATGAAAATTAAGACAATAATGAGGAAGAAAGGATGAATATTAAAGACAATCACAGTGTGGACAAAAGTTAGTAATGTTTTCATATGTCCTTTTAGGACTAAAGTACTTTGCCATTTTTATAACTTTTTTCTACTTATAAAGTAATATATTAGTATTTTTGAAAGGTAGTAAACTTAAGATCTAAATAGAAAAATTTTAAACTCATCTAGAGTCTGTCACATGAAAGTCACCAGTATTCGTATTTAAGTGCACATTCTCCTTTCACTTTCTAAAAATGCCTGGTTGGTTTGGTTGCTTCTCTCTCTCTCTCTCACTCACTCTCTCTCTCTCTCTGTGTGTGTGTATATATATATATATATATATATATATATATATACACACACACACACACACACGTTTTATAATCTGCTTTTTCTTCTCTGAAAATATCACATTTTCCAATGTCAATAACTATTCCTCTAATGGTGACCTTAATCTACATAACCAACCTAAAGTACTTTTCCTTTTCTAAACATTCCTCATCCCTCTGTTGCTTGTAAATTGTGGTTAATCTTACTTTTGTGGCAGGAAACTTCCTTCTACGCAAGACAGAGAATTAACAACAAGAATATTTTTCTTTTCTCTATAGGATCCTATAGACACCAATGGTTAACTACAACAGAAAAACATAAATCCCCTTTGCCTGCTGTGGGCTTAAATCCTATGAACTCTTCTTGACACTCTAGGTTTGTACCTGATCTGCCTTCAAGTAAATTTCTCTTCTGGTCTTTGTCTTATTATTAATGTGGCTCATTATCTATTCTCGTTTATCTGGTTTGAATTTTAATTGTGGGAAAGAGATAATTTCCAGAAAAAGAAAAAAAACTGAAAAATAGAAATACGTACCTTTTAATCCATATCTCCTTGGGCCTCCCTCCTTTGATTTCTTTATGTTTTCACTTGGTCAGTGAGGCAGTATAATAGAAGGGCTAAGAGAATGGGCTCTGCAGTCAGACAGCTTGGGTCCTTCTTTCAGCAACACCACTTACGAACTGCCCAGTCCTATTTAAGTAATTTTCCCTGAGTTGCCTCACTGATTCAAAGGATTATCATTAAGATGCATATCAGAATGTCTGGCATATTACAAATCTCTATAAACTTTTAAAATTAAATTTGATATCTAGGCTCTAACTAAGATTTAGCTCTAAGTTTTAAGATGTTTTCTTATGCCTTTGCAACCTCAACTTTTTAAATTTGAAACATTCTTGCTCCCCTTACCTTTCCTATTCCCCTTCCTTCTCCCAAATTGACCTACTTTTCTAGATTTGGTTCTGGTGCACTGTTCTCCATGGAGTTTTTCTTGGCCTCCCAAGTCTAGGGTGGACACCCCTCCCATCCACCTCTATAAGATTCGGTGCCAACCACATTTGCTACAGCATCTACTGCTCGGTACCATATTTGTCTGTTTTCTTTTCTTTTCTCTTCATATCCCTCTGGCCTCGGAGAGACTTTCCCTGACCTTATCATTCCCTTTTTGAAAACATGCTATGGTTTTCCAATGCACAGAACATAATGTGGTTTAAAAACCACAGACCAGGGCTTCCCTGGTGGAGCAGTGGTTAAGAATCCGCCTGCCGATGCAGGGGACACGGGTTCGAGCCCTGGTCCAGGCAGATCCCACGTGCCATGGAGCAACTAAGCCTGTGTGCCACAACTACAGAGCCTGCGCTCTAGAGCCTGCAAGCCACAACAATAGAAGCCTGTGCACCTAGAGCCCGTGCTCCTCAACAAGAGAAGCCACCGCAATGAGAAGCCCATGCACCGCAATGAAGAGTAGCCCCCGCTTGTCACAACTAGAGAAAGCCCACGTGCAGCAATGAAGATCCAATGCAGCTAAAAATAAATTAATTAATAAAAAATTTTTTTAAGTAAATAAAAACCACAGACCACAAGACCCAACACAACCAATGTCTGCCCATATTTTCAATCTAAGTATCATTGCATTCCTCCCTACCCACTCCCACATTCACCATGCTCCAGTCACTCTGATCTTCTCTCAGTAATGCATTCAGGTATTCATTCATTCAGCAAGCATTCATGCAACAAACCAAGTACAGAGAACACAACTCAAGAACTGGTTCACAAGATAATCATTGCCCCATCTCACATACTCCAAATACTATCTAGATTCAGGGCCTTTGTACAGGCTCTAAACTCCTGTTTTATTCATCACTGTTCACTCTCCATCTGACAATGTACCTGGCACATAGTAGGTGCTCAATCAGTATTTATAGACTAGATGAATAAATGAATGTGTCAGTGAATGAATAAACACAGCCATTTCTCACTTATTCATGTTTTAGGTGTTTTATGAATTTGCAGCAATATTCTAAGCAAGCGGTTGGCAGTGGGCTGAGCAGGGAGGAGGCTGGGAAGAATTTCAGATGATGTGTCTGTACACGTATGGGTGTTTGTGTGGGAATCTGAGTCTGAGAACGCCTAAATGTGCATCTCCAACCACATCCCAGTGCCAGAGAGAAAGGCTTTTTGCATTGCTTCTTGTTTTTTCTCATCCACCCTTTTGTCCCTTTCTCCTATTACACCATATTGAAAGTAGGCTTTTCCCACTCTTAGTTTCCACCCTCATGTTCATAGTGTAATGATGAGCATGTGGTATCTCTGAGCTTAGAGAGGAGAATACAGCAGTTGCTAGTTTAGAGTAGAGTAGAAGAGAATTATAAAAAGGAGTTCAAGGGTAAACGTTGGACATGACTGAAGCAGGTAGGACAAAGTACTTGAGCACACCCATACTTGGATTCCCTAAACCAGAGGCCCTCAGTCTTGACTGAATTACAATAACTTGGGGAGATTTTAAAACCCTAAATGCCCCAGACCCTACCTCAGATCACTCAAAACAGGATCTCTGGAGGTGGAACTCAGGCAACAGTGTTTCTCAAAGCTCCCTGCACGGTTCCAACATGCAGCCAAGTTTGAAAACCACTGACTAAAACAAAAACTTACTGCAGTTAAGTCTCTGGTCACCGTGGCAGCTCCACAAACACCTGCGATCTCTTGTTAATTAGTTGCCAACTAAGAGGCACATTCTCCGTGTTTAACAGATTGAAGGTTAGCCCAGTGTATGCATCTTTTTTTTTTTTTTTTTTTTTTTTTTTTTTTTTTTTTTTGCGGTATGTGGGCCTCTCACTGTTGTGGCCTCTCCCGTTGCGGAGCACAGGCTCCGGACACGCAGGCTCAATGGCCATGGCTCACGGGCCAAGCCGCTCCGCGGCATGTGGGATCCTCCCAGACCGGGGCACGAACCCGTGTCCCCTGCATCGGCAGGCGGACTCTCAACCACTGCGCCACCAAGGAAGCCCCAGTGTATGCATCTTTATTGAAAGCTTACTATGTGCTTGATATGATAATATTTACCATATAAGAACTCTATTTCATTAATTTGAGGTTTTTTCCTACCTCATATTTAACTGCATAAATGATGTGAACCTTAGGTGTTCCAAGCAATGGTTAGTAAACATCATGATTGCTCCCTTTACATACATCCCCTCTCCCTGATTTTCTATCATTTAGCCACAACCCCCCGCACTGAGCTAACTGCTGGTTCTAGGAGGCTTTCCTGTGGCTCAGGGTAGTCCCATCCCCTGGCCATAATCAGGGATGAGCACAAAACTCAGTTTGTGCCAGTAATATGCAAGGCCAGGTTTCCAGAGATCTCTTGGAAAGACACTTTTTAATTCATCCGAGACAGCTTTAGGAAGTGATTTTTTTTTTTCTTTTCTTCCAGACCTGAACAAGGAAGCAGGTCATTGACTAAGAGTCATTAACAAGCATTTGGAGATTCTGAAGAGGCACCAACTCTAACACGAGACTGATACCACGAAAAGTAGAGTGAACAAGTGTGGAAAAATGTCCTTTGATGAATCAAACAAGCTCTAAAGTCCACTCAGTGTTAGACTTGCCCTGTAATAGTTTAAGGCAGTTTGAGTGTGGCTTTCCATTACTTGCAACCAAAAGCATCCGAATTAATGGAGCATTAAGAGACAGCCTACAACAATGGAAATATAAAACTAAAAATATCCCAAAGATTATTTAACCAAAACTTTCATTTTAAAAATGAGAAGAAAAAAAAATGAGAAGATTAAGACCCAAACAGCTGAAATGACTCATGCAAGGTAGCACAATCTACCTGGCCTTAATGTTACATAGACTTGGGCCTGGATTTCAGGTGTCCTCATTTCCAGACCATTGTTCGTTCTACTGAAGAATAAAGTCTTCATTGAAAACATTCACTTTAATTTTCAAATGTTGCTAAATTAGCTGTGATGACCCTAATTTTTAAGATGTCATTAAATCTCCTTGGAAGGAACTCTCTAGAAATACATATTCCCAGCCCTCTCTCAAAAGACATACTCAAAGCCTATACAGACCATTTGCTTTTCAAATGCAGACGTCATGAAAGAATATGCAAAACTGTTGAAAATATATATCACACAAGCCACCCCAACCAAAAAAAAATTTTTAAGTCCTATCCAGCTAGGCTGCTTCAGTAAATGATGTTGCTGAATATATAAAATACTTGAATCTAAATTTAAAAATGCTTCCCCCACCCCTTGATTAACCAGATTGTCCCCTCCCCTATATATAGGAATGCTATGTGCCTGAGCCCACTTACCATCTGTCACCACATTTTCCAAACTTCTCTTCCACCCCCTCCTCTTACACAATCTTATCACATAAAAATATTAGATTTCAGGGATTTGTATAATTTCATTAAATTTTCTGAGCCAAGTAAAAATAGAGGAAGTACTGGTATCTCAAACTGACTCAGATTTTGAGTGTCCAACACATATCCATGGTAGCCAGTAATGCCCTTTAGGTAGAACTCATGTGCCCAGGAATAACAAGAATAAGTCTTTTCCCTTATTATGGCATTTCATATTAGGAATTTTCAGGTGTTCCCCATATGGCCGAGAGGGATTTAGATAGCTTCCAGAGAGTCCTGAGTCATATACCATCATATTGCTTTATTACCTTTCATAAAGATTTGTGAGTTTTCTCAGATCATTAGAAAAATACTTAGAAGCCAATTGGGGATTATGCATGTTGCTGTTTCCCCTTCACAGTTTGGGAAATGATTTTTTTTTTTTTTTGAGGTACACGGGCCTCTCACTGTTGTGGCCTCTCCCGTTGCAAAGCACAGGCTCCGGACGCGCAGGCTCAGCGGCCATGGCTCGTGGGCCCAGCCACTCCGCAGCATGTGGGATCTTCCCGGACCGGGGCACGAACCTGTGTCCCCTGCATCCGCAGATGGACTCTCAACCACTGCGCCACCAGGGAAGCCCGGGAAATGATTTTTAATCATCTGAATACAGGGCACCTCTACTCACCCAAGCGCTTAAGGTAGAAGCTTAAGAGTCTTCTTTTCTTGCTCGCTTTCCTGCTTCTCACATACAATCTATCCAAAATCTCAGCCAATGCTTCTGTTTCTAGGCCCCACAGGAGGTCTTTGAGGAATGACCAGTGAGATTGGCTATAAAATAATAAGTCCACTATACAATGAAGAATTGTTAGGGATGGCCCTCTGAACTAGGTTCTTTCCTGCTTCTCTGCATAGGTAGGAGAAATGAGGCTTATAATGAGCATCCTATTATTCCTACCAAACATCCCTCTTTCTCCCATCCCTAACCCAGGTGGTCCCAAAGGGTACATCAATCACAGTGCCTCAACTATTCTGTGATCACAGAGGTAGTCACATGACTCAGGCCTGACTAATCAGGAATTCCCATGTCCTGCCAGCAGAAATTGGTCCAAGTGTGGTATATTATCCAAGAAGAAAACTGGGAGAAAGGGATTTGCTCCCTTTATAACATAGACTTGGGGCTACTGGTGACTGTTTTTATCTGCCGTTAGAAAAATTCTGCCTCTGGCAGCAGCAAGCACAGTCACACCTAGAAAAGAAAGAGACAAACTAAAACTGAAAGATGGAAAAGGAGAAAGAGGGGATAAGAGAGTCTAAATCAGGGGTCAGCAAACTATGGTCTGCCTCCTGTTCTTGTAAATTAAGTTTACTGGAACACAAATACACCCGTTTGTTAATGTACTGTCTATAAATGCTTGTATGCTACTATGGTAGCGTTTAGTTGGAATAGATACCAAACCTAACTGAGAATGCCTGAATGAGGACATATGAGGTATCTTGTCCTTTTCAAAGATCTTATAATTTATTGAAGGGCCAGAAATATAAACACATATTTATAGCAATAAGATAATGGGAAAAAACAAAATATGGAATAAAAAGAACACACAGCATCTAACAAAGAAACAATGGTAACAAAGATGATAATTAGACTACTGATGAAGGCATCTACCATTTACTGATTGCATATTATGTTGATGCTTTACATATTAGATATTAGATATTTTCACTCATCCTCCAAACAATCTTGCAAAGTAAATGTGTCAGTTAGGATAGGACAAGACTTGCTGCAGTAACAAGTGACCCCAATATCTCTTGCTACATATCCATGGTGGATCAGTAGAAGGCTCTGCTTACTGTTAACAGCCAAGACCTCAGGATAATGGAGGTTCCTTCTCAACACATGCATCCATATTTGCTTCACTGAGGGAAGGGACCACAGCAAATCACACGCTGCCTCTAAAAAACTTCTATGCACAACTGAAACACAGAACTTCCACTCAGATTGCATTAGCAAAAACAAGTCATATAACCATGCCTAAATTGAAAAGTACTACCAAAAAGTACTACCCAAATAAATACTGGGTAAAGGGCTTCCCTGGTGGCACAGTGGTTGAGAGTCCACCTGCCAATGCAGGGGACACAGGCTCGTGCCCCAGTCTGGGAAGATCCCACATGCCGCGGAGTGGCTGGGCCCGTGAGCCATGGCCGCTGAGCCTGCACGTCCGGAGCCTGTGTTCCGCAACGGGAGAGGCCACAACAGTGAGAGCCCTGCGTACCGCAAAAAAAAAAAACAAAACTGGGTAATAACCTTTCCAATGAGGAAATATAAGAGAAGTTAGGAGACTTCGTCAAAGACAGAGTTAATAAGTAGTAGTGTTTGAATTGAGCCCGAGTCAGTATGATGCTAAATTCCAAGCTCTTTTATGTTGTACCACGTCAATATCCTTTCTCATCACCTTTGTGTTGGAAAATAGTAGAGTTTACTGATGAAAGGAATAGTAGGTTTACATGATTGAGGACCAAGAAAGAGATGTAAAATGTTTAGACTTGATGAGCTTGCAAAAAGCAAATCCTTTAAACTTTTTTATAAAGACATTTACATTATGTAAGCAGTATTTAAGAAAGATATAGATGGCAGTTGAACCAGAGAATTTGACCTGGGGTGGGATGATTACGGGGAGGAGAGGGCAGTATGGAAACAGGAATGAGATAATACAATAAAAAAGAAGGGAGTGAAAGAGAAAGAGAGAAGGAGAGGTTGAGGGAAAGAGAATTAATAGTTGCAAGGGAGATTTTAGGCTGAGACCATCCCTGTTCTTGGGTACTTTAAGTAAAATTCTTTCCTAAAAGGTTCAGGTTCAAATATATATGAGACAGAGTTACTATTTCTTTTAGAGGCTTGTCAAGTGGGAAAGAGGAGGAAAAATCTGTTTGTGAAGGGAGTTTACAGTATACTTAAAGTTTATTTTAAAAATAAATAGGACTTGATAGATAGGGCAATAAACAACAGGCCCCACCAGGAACCTGCCAGGAGCACTAACAGGAAGCATCTGTAGGCTGCCAAGAGCCAGAAATAAGAATGAACAGTTCTTATCGTCAGAGAGTCACAGGAACATTCACAAACAAAAAGGATATTTGGGGTGCAGCATCTCTAAGCCAAGTTACGCTCTGTCATGAACGCACTCACAGTTTATATAGAATACACCCACAGAGGTAAAGCCACATCTGAATCAGAAGTTGCTTGTTCCCTTTGCTGTGAGTTCCAGGTTTTGTTATAGCCTAAAATTGTGACACAGTATACAAAAATATGTAGAGACCTTTAGAGAAATTTAATACCACAGCAACATAAAACTTTGCGTGACCTCAATAATTAAGAAGTATGTATGACCAGAAAAGAGTCTATGCACTCCTCCCAAAAGGTTTATTATTGATATTTTAATATTTATATTTATTAAATTCACAAAGGTCTGATTAATTATGGATATGTGCTTACCATGTGCTGAGCATGATCACAGACCTGAGGATACAGACGTGAAGAGAAACAACCTTTACTTTCCTGGAATCTCCTATTTTAGCGAAGGAGGAAAATGAGAAAAATAAATAAGGTGATTAAAGATTGGACTAAGTGATATAAAGCAATGAAAATAATAATGTAATAGAAAACCAAGGGACAAGGAGTGGGACCCACTTGAGGCAGTGTCCAGGTGGCCCTTTGGAGTGGGGAGCTTTGCGCTAGGACTTGAAAGGTAATAAGCAAACCATGTGATGACAAAGCATAGTATACGTTTGGTCCTGTTTCAATTAACAAAGACTTTTTTCTGGAGACAAAAATATAATAGAGCTGGGTTATAAAGCTCATTGGATGAGGAATCAAGATAACTGCGTCTCTTTTCTGCCACTTAATAGCTGTATATGCCCGTAAGCTAGTCACATAAACTTTATGAGTCTGGATTTCTTCATCTGTGAAATGTGTGGGTTGAGCCCAAGGATCTGTAAGGTCTCCTCTGGCACGAGAAGTTTATACTAATCCTCTCCTGTCCCTACTGCATGTGTGTGCGTTGAGCACATGCGCGCACATGAGCATACACATACACACAGAGGACACAGGTAAGTGTCCTATTTTCTAACTGTTGTCTGGAATAAACTCTGGGCAAAATATGAAATGCTCATGCAATATAATTTCAACATAAGTGAAAACCACCATATCTATCCTTAGCATCTTCCCAAAACTCAACCTTTCTATAAAGGTCCCTGGGGACAAATGCGACTACCTTATCTTAGACATACACCCACACCCCTCTCTCAAACTACCAGTCTCTGGCCATAGCCTCTGATACTCCAAGTGTGCGTGACTCTTCTTCCATACTCTCCCACCAACACAGCCCAATCCAATTTCATCTGATTGGACCAGAAGTGAACACCCAATTCAAGGAAGAATCAACCATAGGCTGACCACTGACCAGGGAAATAAAGGGAAAAGGTGAGTTCAGGCCAACCAATCCACTTCCAAGGAAGTTGGATTTGGGACTCTGAAACATTGATGGGTTGGTAGCAGGGCAAAAAATTAAGGACACATGAAAGACTGCCAAAGCATAATGATAACAAAGCATTTGAACGAAGTCTGTGGCCTTTGTGATTGTTGAGGCTCCCAGGGCTGTTCAGATCCAGATTCACTCCCCAGTTTCATTTCCCATGAGACCCTGGCTTTACAGTATTTCCTGTCCCCTATTTCTATGAACTTTCTGTGTCCTATGAACAATCCCCATTTCCACCAAACTAGCTTAGTTGGATTTCTTTCCGCCAAATTGCATTCACTAAAACAAAGGGTGGGTCATTCAATCAATAAGCTAAGCTCCATGGAAATGTTAATGGTGACCTGATTTAGAAACAGGAGTAATAAATGAAAATGGGGGAAAGGCTCTGCTTTCATGAAACAGAGGTCAGATGACCATGAGCGGCTGGCACAGGGAGAGGTGAATGGCACCTGAAGCAGAAAATGGATTCCAGAAAATATGCAGTTTGGGAGATGCTCCAAAATTGGTCTGGAAGTACCTCAAAGAGATGAGTAGGATGGGAAAATCTGACCTACAATTTTGCTAATGAGCAGTGCTTAACTCTGTAGGAAATAGCCCCCAAAGCTCTCAGATACATTGGTCTTTCTCTCCACTCACCGTCCTCCCAGCACAATGCATAATGTATAGTAAAAAGAAAAAATTAATACTTATTAGTGGAGGCATAAAATTCTTCTTTCAGGAAACACACAGGAAGATATTCTCTCCTAGTCTCTCTTCAAAGAACTTTGTATTTTCCCACCCCTGCATAACTCTTTAGAAGTTTTTCTTACGTCTATGGCTTATGTGCCTCAAATTAGGGATCACAGGGAGACAAATCAAACCCGTCGTTTTTAAGAAGAAGATGGTATGGAGTGATCGTCCAATAGTCACTTCCAACTGCCATCTGTGACAAGTCTGTAAAACATTTCGTTTGCATAATATATGGGAACTCTATTAAAATACAGCACATTGTTAAAGGAAGTGGGAATATTCTAAGTCAAACTATGTCTCCCCATAAAACCATCCCCCTAGTACTGGCAACAAAGCAGAGTTCTCCTGTAGTGCTTTAAATAAGAAAACCTACTGCTCAAGGAATTACTGAATAGGTGCTAAACCTAGTTTAGTCCAACGCTGCCGACATGTTGTGAAGTTATAACGAGAAGAGGGCTGAGCAAAGGTCATTTAGCAGAAAGATGCCTGTTTGGATTGAACATCTCCTTGCTCTAGAGCAAGCAAGGACAGAACAGCAATCAGTTTCTAAAAGCAGGCACTGGGTGCCATCCATAATGTAGACCTATATAGCTGACCTAAAAAGGCCAAAGCTCGCGTTTCCAGAATAGAAAAATGTATATCAAATGCCTTACCTGGAAGAAAAGATCTTTATGTTTAGTCAGAAGTGGGCCAGCAAACTAATATCTTGACGGCATGCTGGAGATTCTAGCAAAGGAGGACGGCGGCTTCTTGGGTTTTTCTTTTTCCCTGCCTCTGTCTCTAAAACACCGATGACATCCTTGCTCTAAAAAAGGACATTTTGTTTGCCCAGGTGAAGAATTTTTAAAAACATGCTATTATTCTCACAGCTTCAAGCCTGCTTTTCACTACAGATGTAGTTTTTCAAAAGCATCGGGTTCGCAAAGACCATGGTTATTAATTAATGACCATTTACATCAGCCCAACAGCCTAGCCATATTTCAATGATCAGTTGGGGAAAATCTGAAGGAGAAACAGGACAGGAGAGCATGGAAGAGAGTTTCTTACCTTCAGTGTTTTAATCAGAGCAGTCTAATAAAGTTATTTGTATTATCAATGACCTCAACTTCACTGTCAAAGTATTTCTATTGAAATGCAAGCCCAGGAAATAACCTTAGGAGGCATTTGTAATAGTTCGGTTCCAACTCTGTACAGGGTGCCCAACCAGAGGCTGGAAAAACTTATAAATGGTTTTCCTTCCCAAATAGCCTGAATGACAGCCAGGCCCAGGTCATACTTCTCTCAAGACAGATGGTGAAAGCGCACTTTACTGTTCAGTTTTAATTCACTGCTGTCTTTTGTAAGACAGCCTCTAAAGAGAGAGGCTAAAGTCATTCTGCCTAATTTTAGCAACACCAGGATGAAACCTTGTGTTTTCATACTATGGGTCACTTCCCTGCCGTGTTTTATGAAACCTGCCTTAAATTTGTCACCCTAAATTCATACCTGGTCAAATTTAGATACTCTTCTAAAACACAAGTACAAGAGAAGGTTGTAATTTTCTGGGCCATTTCTGCCACAATTGTCCGCCTCTTGATTTGGGCAGGTGTTTCACATTTGCAGATCTCTGGCTCATCTTGTTTTCACAGCTCCATCTCTTTTATCCCATGATGTCACTGAAGAGAAACAAAGATCCAACAGATTCTTAAATCTGCTACATCTGGATTTGTGTTTTCCTTGAATAAGATTAGTGAGTGCTGACTTGGACCAGCCACTGAGCTACATGCTTATATAATTCAGCTGTGTCCATCTCACGACATGGAAAGATTAATGCCATTTTATAGATAAGAAAATGGAGCCTCAGATAGGTTAGGTACCTTTCCCCAAAGTTATATGGCTCATACCTGGCTGAGCAGAAATGCAAACTTGGGTGTAAGCTTATAGCCCCACATGCTAACCCACCACACTAATCAGCTCCTTCTTTAATTCCATTACCCAGGGGCATGCTTAAGCACTGAGTCTAGAAACAAGGCCTGACCAACAGCAGCCTTACCTTTGACAGTCCAATCCAGGCTTCTGTTTTGGCGAATTCCCACCTGGCCACTAAATGCCTGTATTATTCTGTGCCTGGACTGGAAGAAAGGAAAGTGATTTTCTTTGGGGTGAATACAAAGACACTTCAAGCAGGTCTTGTCCCATGAAAAAGCTGGCTGTGGTGCACCCATGCACTCACTTATATTTAATCCCCTCATATAGTGCAAGTTCCATAAGTTCAGAGACCTAGTCTTATATCCCAAGTTTGGAGCCCAGAATGTGGCACTTAGATATCCAAGAATTTGTTCAGTGAATGAATGAATTAGTGAATGAGTAAGTGAATGAACAGAGACTTCAAGATCCAGGCACAAGAGACCCCAGTGTAGGAGCCTTTCACTCCGTGTCCTGCTTTTACCAACTGTACTGCTGATATCAGCCCATTCCCGGGTTCCTGGTTTCTGCATTATTAACCCAATAAGATCCCCAGCTCCAGCGCTTCCCTTGGGTCTCTCTCCCTGATAGAAAGCCCAGTCCACCTACAAGCTTACCATTAGTTTTAGAATGAACTTAAAGTTTCTCAGGGGGGTACTTTCATACTACCCTCTGCATTACACCTAGCCTCCAGGGAATGAAAAAAAGAGATTGTTTTTATGGTAATCAGACTTCTTAAGAATGAAGTGGTCTTGCTAATGGTCTATCATTTTCATTCATTCAGAATAGGTTTATTGAGCTCCTACTGTGTGCCAGGTAGTTGTAAGAGCTGAGGGTATTGTGAGGATGAAAACAAAAAGGACGAGCATCTCTGCCATTATGGAACTTAAATTCCAGAGAAGGGAGCCAGTCAGTAAACTAAGAGTAAAACATAGGATGTTTTAGGAGGTGATAAACAGAAAAAAGAAAAACAAAGAATAGAAGTGGGATAGGAACTGCTGACAGTGGAATGCAACGTTAAATAGGGTGGGCGTTAAGCATTTAATTGTATTCCTCCTCCGAAGAGCTACATTCAAGTCCTAACCACCAGTACCTCAGAATGTGACCTTATTTATAAACAGAATATATGCAGACGTAATTAGTTGAAAAGAAGTCATAGTGGAGTTGGGTGGGCTCTTAGTCCAGTATGACTATTGTCCTTTGATTAGAAAATAGTGTAAAGACACACAGGGAGAGCACCATGTAACTACAGAGGCAGAGATTGGAGTGATGCAGTCATAAGCCAAGGAACACGAGGACTTCGGACTATCATCAGAAGCTAGGAAAAGGCAAAGAGGGATTCTACCCAGAGTCTCAGAGGGCATGTGGCCCTGCTGACACCTTAGCTTAGCCTTATAGCCTCCAGAACCCTGGGAGAGAAAATAAATATCTGTTGTTTTAAGTCATCTAGTTTAGTACTTTGTAATGGGGGCTCTAGGAGACTAATATAGTGGGCAGGAGGGAGGCCTCAACTGTGAGGGTGGCATCTGATAAAAGACCTGAAGTTGGTGCGGGAACCACCCACATGGCTATCTGGGGGGAGAGGCAACAGCAAGTACAAAGCCTCTGAAGTAGGAGTGGACCTAGCATGTTTGTGTGGTTGCAAGGAGGCCAGAGTGGTTGGGGTCGGCTTAGGGGAGGGAGAGTATTCAAGTCCAAATGTAACAAGATCTAAAGACCATGGAGTCTAGTGCTCAAACGTTAGCTGAGCGTCATAATTACGTGGCTGACTTGTTAAAACACAGACTGCTGGGCCCACCCCTGGATTCCTAGAGTTTCAGTAGATCTGGGGTAGGGTCTGAGAATGTGCATGTCTAACAAGTTCCTGATGCTGATATTGTTGGTCCAGGGGCCACTTTTTGAGAACCCTTATTGTAGGACATCATAACAACTTAGATCCTTGTTCTGTGTGAGCTAAAAGCTATTCGAGGGTTAGAACAGAGGAGTGACACGGGAGGACTTCTGTTTTAGCAGGATGTTGTGCCTGTTGGGTGAGGAATAGACTCTAAGGGGGGGACCAGTGGAAGCAG
The DNA here is from genome assembly GCF_949752795.1 of Hyperoodon ampullatus. Classification (NCBI taxonomy): domain Eukaryota; kingdom Metazoa; phylum Chordata; class Mammalia; order Artiodactyla; family Ziphiidae; genus Hyperoodon; species Hyperoodon ampullatus. The sequence continues at coordinate 22,903,173 of NC_136923.1, forward strand.
AGAGGCCAGTTGTAAGATAACTGGAATAAAAAGTACATAATGTGAAGCACCTGTTTAAAAGGAGTTATGAACCAGTATGTGTTATGTGTGACTCAGGGTGTTTCTTGGACAGGGGAGGAGCATTTGGGTTAGTTCAGAGAAAACTAATATATAAATAAGAGATTTGAGTTATCCTGGCCTTGAAAGCCTGGCATTCTTGGAGAACAGCACTTATTTAATAGGAGCTATATGACATCTGCATGTCACCAGCTTCCTCTCCACTCATGTCCATGCACAGCCAGTTTAGCAACCAAACACGTGTCACATCTGGAAATTCTTAGGCCCTGTAGGTCATGGCTGGAGGTTTTTTTTTTTTTTTTTGCTTTTGAAAGAGTAAAGGGTCCCTTTACTCCATCCTAACACCAACTCAGAATTCTTTGAATTTTAAGAATTTTTGTTTGAGTAGCTAATGAGGACTTCGGTGTTCACGTCTGTTAAAGCTCTCAGATCATTCCCAGAGTGACCTTTACGTAGGTCCTAAAATAGATTAGAATACCTATTATCTTTTTATATAAGGCTGAAATCTTACAGTGGAAGAAATTTCCAATGTGAAGAATGAAACAAAATACTAGGGTTAATGATGACCAAAAAAAGTAATATTTAGAAGAGGATCATACATCCAACCTCTTTAAAGCATTTGGTTTCTATTAACACTTTCTCTTTCCACTTTCTGTGTGCTCTCACCTTCCTGTGGATCTATCATCTTAATGATACACTCATAACAGCTACACAGACAGCTTCAAAACATAATGGCTTTATTTCTTGGCTGTTTGAAAGTTCTGAATTTTGTAATTTGTATTTTATAAATAACTTGACTTTAAAAAAAAAGGTAAATTTTGAAATACCCAAAATCCTGGAGAAAGACATAGCCTATGACCTTTCTACACCAAGGGAAAAAGTGAAGCATCTTCAAAGTGTTATTTAGACCACTTTAGTTCTGATACACTATATCAATGAGCTGTGTGACCCTAATGCAGAAATTAACTTCTCTGTTCCTAGTTTCCATATCAGTAAATTAAGGGAGTTTGAATGAAATTTCAAAGGCCCCAGCAAGCTCTAGAATTAGCTGATTTAAACTGTACCATTGTATCCTAGATTTATTTTGGCTTTAAAAAAGGGAAGTTATATTTTGTGTCCTTTCTGATTTTGAAACTGAGATCTAAATTCAAATCTTCTGGGGGCTAGACTGGTAGTATAAGTGAGTGAATCAGATGAGGAGCAAGAAAATAGAGTCAAGGATCAAGAACTGGCCACCTATGAGGAGACCATGGTGACCTATGAGAGGACCATGGGGATCTCTGACTGAAGGACACTGATACTCTGCTCTAGCTTATGTGTGCATTGTAGAAATGGAGACCTGGGTTTATTAAAGCTTCCAGTATTTCAGAAGCTCAAAATATTCATTTTTGTTGGTACCACCTTGATCTTTAAAATGACAAGATATTCAAATTAAAAACATCATCATCACCGTGCAGACAAAACCAACATGTCTTACAGCTCAATCCAATCTAAAAGTTACTAGTTTGCATGATGAAAGCCATATTGGATAAGATTTATCCCTTCAGGGGTTATTGTTGCATGCTAAGTTTCCATAAGGGAAGGATCAGGTAGCCTGAGCCCTTATCTTAATTAATTTTCTCTCTAAAAAAATAACTACTAATCTCACACATGCCCCTACAAGGAAAAGGTTAAACAAAGCATTTATAATAACCAGAGATAGACTGACAGTCAGAAAGATAGACACAGGATACTGTAAAAATGCCTACAGGGCAACACAAACTGGTTTTGCAGAGGTGGCTTAACCAACTGAGATTTGAGCTGTACAGGCTTAAGTCAAGATATTCTGTTTCTTGGTCAGTTCCACTGGCCAACGGGTGAAAAGCAGAAGTCATGGTTGGGCTGACTGGTCAATCAACATGGCCACAGGATGAAAATTTATTTTCTTTTTCTTCCCTCCAATGTATATCTCCCCATAGACTCCATTCATTTCCAGCTTTGTAGTGAAATTACTCATTGGTCATAAATCCCAAGCACTGCCCCCAAACTCACACCTAGAAAATTAAAAAGTGAGGACATAATTACCACTATAAATAGGATTGTTTCTTTTATGGAAAGATTAATAGAATAAAGAAGTTAGCATCTTTAGTATATCTAAGTATTTATCTACTGATAATTCATTTAATACACGGAGGGCTATAAAAATTTTAAGAAAAGGTACATAGATTTATGGATTTTCTATATAAATAAAATTAGCTTTCTTTCAGTTTGTCTCCTTGCTATTACATCACACAAAAAATATCTGCAAGAATTTTCATTAATTTTGGAGAATACAGTTGTGATGGTCCAAGTGAAAATATAGGCTATGTTCTGCATCTAAAGTTGGATTCCTCCACAAAAGAGCCTGAGACAAAGCCTTGGGAATTTATCTGAGAGATGATCCCAGAAGCAGGAAGCATGAAAGAAGAAAAAGCCAATTAAGCTATATTATTGAACTGGTGATGGTTGTCAGCAGCTAGGTTCATTCCTACTGGGGGACCATCTGAGAACAAGGTAGAATGTGTCTCAGAATGCTCCCACCAAAAACCAAAGTGTCTGAGACATTTATACATGGACTCTTAGCCTCCAACAGTTGAGATCTGCTGTGGGTATTACCTTGTATATAATAACTGTTCATGGTTTTAGGAAAAGTCTTTAGGCAGAACAGAGAGATCCTGGGGGCATTTGAGGTAGGATGCCATCATAATCATAGGATCAAATTTGCAGGTGTAATTACAGGTAGACTACAAATATATATAGATGCTAAATTATGTAAACAAAATTGGGACCCACCAAAAACATAGGATACCATCCTTCAGAGCAGCTAGAAATGAATTGGGGTATAAAGAGAAATCTATGAATTTGCTAATCAAAAGAGAAAAGCTGTTATCCTCATATCATGACTGCCAGTTCCACTGCATGCTGCCTATGTGCCTATGTGTGTTCCATGTGTTTTACATGTATCAATTCATTTAATCCTGACCATAACTTTATGCCACAGGCACAATTTTTATTCCATTTTTTAACGATAAGCAAACTAATGATCAGGGAGATAGTCACAGTATTTTAATATACCAATATTAATATACCAGCACACTAGCAAGTCACAAATAAAAAGTTTTCTCAACATCTAGTCAAATTCTCTGGGAAAACAGGACTCAAGTTAGAAATGTCTCAGGGGTATTGAATTGTCAAGGAACACACCTACTGTATATCAGAAGATCCACTCATATAAAACAAGTGCTTATGCAAGTGTACCTGAAGAGAAATTCACACTAAAAGGAATTATGTTCTTAAAAAAAAAAAAGTATTTTTCTCTCCTGCTGGGTATTACTATTGTGGGTCTTTAAAACAGAAGCAGGCTTTTACAATTCCTTAACTCAATAGCACCACTTGAGTGACAAAGACTTGCGGGCCCCATGCAGAGACCTTACTTCTCTTTTGTGGTAACTAATAACTCCCCCACCCTCTGCTTTCTTGGCTTCCAATACAGGTTTTGAATACCACAGGGAATAAAATGGAAAAACAAGAAAGAATGGAAAAGGCACTGCTGAAAAATAATGGGTAAAGTTATATCATGTTCCAATGAGCATTTTTATTCTGATTCATTTAATTTTTTTTTTAAGCAGGTCAGGTGGGTAAATGTGGGCATGACTGAATGAGTCCCAGTAGGTGATACTATAATTTGAAATCCTCGTAATGATGCCAAACCAAACTGTTAAAATGTGATGCTTGGCAACTAAGACATTTATCCTCCTAGATTGGTATTATTTTCTTTGCTGTTCATGATAGATCTTTTTGTGATTTGAGTTTCAATTCTGGCTCAACTAGAGGATTTGGTTAAACTGTATTCAACTCTATTCTATTAGTTACCTAGTTAATTCAGTTTCCTGGGATATGAAATGACACTGACAAGCAGATATACACACTGCCACAGAAATTCTTCCCATGTTGCTTAAAAATATAAAAGTGAATAAAAGAGAAAGTAAAAGGAGACACCTAAACAATGTAGAGATAAATGGCGATGGACTTGGATGCAATATGAAAGTTGTCTTGTCCAACCTGTTAACATACGGTCAGAGCTGCCAGTATCTTTCTTGGTTCCTTAATTTTTCTCAGAAGGTCTTAATTTTCAAAGCATATGATTCTATTAATAACTGGCCAAAGAATATTTGCATGTGAATTTTTTTTTTAAATCAGAGCCTACAACAGTGAGTATGTTTCTCTCTTTCTCATGATATTATAATAAGGGGGAAATGGACACCTTGGGATTTTTGCTTGTGCTTCAGAACCTCCTTGACACTCTGATACCGTGTGCCCAGTTATGGGTAGACATAATCTGGGGAAAGGATCCATAGCTTTCATTAAATTCTCAGAGGGGTCTGAGACATTTCTGCACAGCACACACACAGGCACACACACACATACACACACACATAAACACAAACACACAAAAAACAAACAAATAAAAAACAAGGCCAGGAGAAAATGAACAACCAATGCTGAGATAATGTGACCTTTAATGACTATTGTTGAACAGGTCTTAAGTGATGAACCACTGGCCTTCATCAAGGGTATCAAAGAGTCATCCACTCTACTACATATTCTCTGATCCACAACAGAAAAACTTTCTGGGTCTCTATTTCAGCAAACTGTTCTTCTCCTGAACCCCTTGGCAGTACTCATGTTTTGAAGATAGACAGTCTTAAGGATTGCTTGAATATTCTTCTGTGCCAAGTTCCTGGCTCACATGCAGCACCTATACCAGGCTGTAAGATCTCTCTTTCTGTGATCTAACTTAACCCCAGAATGTAATTGTTTCCCTAACCTTATGCCTAACTCCCTTGAATATTTATATAATTATTCTGTGCCTTGCGTATTTCTATAAGCTGCTTTAAATTCTGCAAATAAAAATCATAAGGTAAAGTTCCTTGTGAGGAAAGTTAAACCTGGGCAATTAGGTCACACTCCTATCATTTTGCCCCTGACCTTGCTTTATTTTCCCTCGTAGCGCTTACAGCTAACCACCTGACATTACACTACATATCAATTTGTTTATGAGTTTTGTCTGTCACCACAATAAAAAGTAAATGCAGTCGGTTTCAGGCAGGACATCGGCTAACATGTCCAGCCTTATACCCCAGTGCCTAGAACAAAGTGTAGCCATAACAGGACTTCAGTGGAGATTTGCTGAATGAACTCAGTTATCTGAGCTCGTAGAAAAGTTAAGAGACCAGTTGTTCCCCAGAGCCCAGTAGGCTAACTCGCTCCTCTGTGCTGTTTTGATTCCTCCTTCTGAACTGTCCAAAGTGTTCAAATAGAATCATGTTTAAGTTCTGCAATCTCTTAAGTTTAGACAGAAATCGGTTCTTTATACATGAATGTTCCCTATTTAAATAACAATATAATTCTTACCACTTGTTTTAAGTGATTCTAAAAGGAGGAAATCATTGGCTTTACAAGCATTGTATAATTGGAAATCTGGGTATATTTTAGCAAAGGCTAATGGGTACATATTTATTTTTCTGTGGAGCTGCTTTTGTGCAGTGCCTTGAAAGGAACTCTTATTAAACTTTTAGTGACATTCAAAACAAGCTCTCTTTTATGCTTCTAAAGAAAATTAACATGCTGTTTGTAGCCTTATACCAACTTCAGTTTCATGACCCTTAAATCGTCGTTTATACACTCTCAGTGTTCAGCAAAGAAGAAGATATGTCCCATAGAATTTGTGGTTTGTTTTAAGGATACATGAGAGTACAATTGAGAACCATGCAATTCATAACAAATTCAATCTAGACAAGACAGCATACCATTCAATGCAGCCCCACCTATTTCTTCTTTCCCACAGGAGACTGAAGAATTGAAGTTATTCTATCAAATATGAAATTATGAAACACTTTAATTCTATGACAGCCATACACCAAGGACCAGAAAAAATCGTTTCATCTCATAATGTTTTAGAGACCCCAGGCAAATGTAAACAGTAGACACTGTTAGACATTAAGGTTTCATTACAAGCACTAAACAGCTTAACTGAAAATCTACTGATTCATTTGGAATTTCATGGGATTCTGGTGAGAAATTTATTAAATTATTTAGTAAACTTCAACAGAAAAAATTACCATTTACTGAATCTGAATACTGCACTTATAGGCTTACTTATTTCACACCATGGTTTATATTAAGGAATATGGTAAAATAATGTCTAGTGTCTAACATTAATTCACCAGTAGTGATCCATTTTAATACTAGATTGTGGGTCTTCCATAAGCTGGCTCCCTAGTGATTAAATATTCCTAGGATCTTGTGATGAAATTTACCTCTTGTCAGTGAGACTTGTCTGGGTCCCAGAAACCAAGGTTTGGTTTTTACACAGAGAGAATGTTCCTCTGTCAACCAGTGTCTTCTGAGAAAACTATCTCCATAATTTCATCATAACTGGTTCCATATAATTCATCTTCCAAATTTTCCAAATATCTAGCACAAGCACTGGATGTTATTCTTCTCTTAAGTGAGGGTGTTCTTGCCAAATATTTATGTCCATCAATTACATATAATTATAGGTGTGTGTCTGTATACATATTCAGATATTATGCACATCTATCCACACACCTGGGTATTGTGAGCATCTGTATACACAGGCTATATACACATATTGTGTGTGTCCATACACACAGAGACATTGTGAGCAAGTTTACAGATGGTACAATGGAAACAGAGAACTAGGATTAAGCCAGGAAATTCTTTGAATGGTAGGAATTATATGGAGAGGATGGAATGAACAGCGCCAGTGGTGACACACAGTAATCATGCAGGAAAAGAATCCAACAGTACTGATGCAAGTTTATGCATTAGTCAAAAGTCCCAAGAGGACAGATGACCAAATGAATTTGATCTCAGATAAATCTGGTGGATAAAACCTCTAGGATGATAATGGAGTAGGATAAAATGATAAGTTATCTAAATGAAAACAACAGTAATTTAAAGCAGGATCTGTGGCTACTAAGACTTGATGACTGAACAAATGGGAAGAGAGGGATGGGTAGAGCTGATCACAAGGAAGAGAGGCACAGCACAAGGGAATTGTGCCTCTGTGATGAAGTCTGGTTGCATCAGTGACCTGATGAGTGGAAAAGGGAGACAAGAAAGAGAGAGTATGTGTGGAAGTCAGAGGGAGAGATCTGCACATGCTATTCTGCTGGCCTTCAAGATGGAGGAATGGGGCCACAAGCCAAGAAGTGCAGGCAGGACCTAGAAGCTGGCAAAGACAAGGTAACAGATTCTCCTCTAAAGTCACCAGCAGCATCCCAGCCCTGCAGACCCATTGATTTTTACCCCAGTGAGATTTCTGATCTACAGAACAAATAAGTCTCTATTGTTTTAAGCCACCAGGTTTGTGGTAATCTGTCATAGCAGTAATAGCAAACTATTACACCCATTCTTACCACCAGTAGCCACTTTCCATGTGAATTTTCTAGAATGATCTTATTTTGCACTCATTGGATCCAGTACACTAGAAACAATATTTTTGGTTTGAATAAAATGTATTCATCTTCCATTCTTCCTTCCATCTCCTTAAATTAGGAATGAACAATTTATTTATTTGTGGAGGATTTTTTTCAAGCTAGAAGGATCCAAAGCATTCATGTCGTCTCCAAGTCAAATTTGGCTGTTCAAATCATTCAGTCCAGTAGATCTCACATTAGTTTAGATATATTACTTAAGATACATTTTTAAACCAGTTTAATAATAAAGGGAGAAGTTGATTTTTTTCCTACATTAGCAAGCAATTAAATTAATTCAATTTTCTTTTACCTAATTCTAAAGTTATTTAATCCATTTATACTAGGTCTGTTAGATTAAAGATCCTGAAATTTGTTTGATCACTTAATGCTTTTGTTGGGAGATAAAAGTTAAGCTCTGGTGTCTCTAAACTGAGAAGAAGGAAAAGGTCATTTTTACAGTCCACTTGACATTCTTTTGGTTTGCTCCTTCAGTCACTTTACACATCCCTCAAGGAAGTGTCTATATATTTTGTCCATCATAACCCAGTTAATTCCTCATCCTGTATGTTTATTCCCATTGAGATGAACAGATCAAGGGCCTCTCTGAGGTGTTTGCCCAGGGCTCCAAAACCATAAATCTGGGACTGCCTCCTTTCCATGTTGGCATTTGCTGCCCATTAGAGTTTAGATTCAACAAATGCCTCCAATTCCCCTTGATCCAAGACTAACCAAAAGTAGAGAGTTTATAATCCCTTATGTTGTTATTTTGCTTTAAAAACAACAACAACAAAACCAACAAGGAAAGCAACAAAATACAAGATCAAGCCCACAAGTTTTGAAATCAAAGTAGAGTTTATACAATGGTTCTCAGTCTACCTGCCATGTGACCTTGGACAACTAAGTCAATCTCTTCTAGCTCCCATTTTCTCACATATGTCAGGGAGAAGTTACAGTATTTTAGTTGCTTCTTTAGTTGCTTAAATGAGATACAGTCTTCAAAGCTTTTACACAGCCCTAGCCTGTGGCAATTGCTCAATAAAATGCCACTATTACTCTTGCTTCTCTTAAATAACTATCTGAGTGCAAAACATAACTTTCAACTTTTTTGGGTGGCATCTTCATCTGTTAAGTAAGGGAGTGTGACTAAATAATAACCTTTAGTAGTTATTTTCCCTTTAGTAGTGGAATTCTAAGAACAATATAAACATAAAGAACATAGTTGCAAAAATGAAGGGATATTTAGGTAAAAGGATATGGAAAGACAACAATGTTATTTAGATATGTTTTTACAACTGTCTTTTATTAACAGTCACTCCCATATTACCTATGAAGTTCTACCATGCCATAGATCATTTGAGAATATAATGAATGATCTGTGAGGGTTCTTCGATAAAAATTTATAATAAAATAAAAGCAAATATGTATTGTTTATGGCTGGCACTGTTCTGTGTTGTATGTGTACTAACTCATTTGATCCTTGAAACACACACACACACACATATATGTATGAATATACACACGCACACATTGGGAAAGTTGTATGTGTGTGTATGTGTGTGGGAAAGTTGTATGCGTGTGTGTGTATATATATATAAAGATATATATATGTATATATATAAAATCTCCCTAAAATAATACCCTAATATATTACACACATTATTATATATAATATATACTTATATATTATATAGTTATAAATAATTGATATAAAACCCTAATATTTATATGTATGTATATATATGTGGAAAGTATATATGTATTATATATATATATTATATGCAGTTGATGAGGAAACTCAGGCAGAACTTTCTTAATGTATTTATTCAGCAAAATGTTACTTTATCATTAAATTTTTATCATTATCATTTATCATTAAGTTCTAACCTTGCAGGATAAAATTGCTTTGTGATCTAACCCTCTCTCTACCTTTATACTTTTTTTTTTAAGAACACACTGGACTTTGAGGACATACCTGAATTTCTAATTTGAAAACTATTTCAAATATCTAGGAAGGCTCTAATAAATTTTTATATAGCCTAGTAGGGTCTAAATAAAAGTGTAGAGTGCCAAATATGGGAAATAAACAGATGACTATGTTAATATGAGGCTTAAGTACTGGCATAAAAGTTTCAAACACTTTAAAATGGAAATCACGTTTAAATAAAGAGTGAAATCAGGAAGCCATGCCCAAGGAGAACGACAACTCTTCAGCAGTATTGTCCAATAAAAATATACTGTGAGGCATACATGTGAACCATGTGTATTATTTTACACTTTCTAGTAACATTTTTAAAAACAGCTGAATTAATTTAACAATATGTCAAACACTTTACATGCAAAATATATTTTCATGTCAACATGTAATATTAAAAATTATTCATGAGATATATTACTTTCTTTTTGTCGTTTTAACTCTTTGAAATCCAGTGTGGTTTTGATACTTACAGCACAGCTAAATTCAGACTATGTACATTTCAAGTGCTCAACAATTACATACAACTGGTGACTACCAAGTTGGACAATACAGGTTTAGGTCTGTCCAAACTGTGGCTGATGTCTAAGGTATTACAATAGGTTAATCTACTAAAATCATGTATTCAATTTTGAGATTCAAGAATTGTTTTAGGAAGGTATTTATAGTTTGTATAGAAATCACTGCTAGTTACAGGTGATAGGTTTCATCTTTGCAAGTACTGGGATCGTAGGAGGGAAGAAAAAGAACACTAGGCAGAAACAGAGGGTCTAGAATCAAGTCTCGGCTTGATTAAGTCACTTAAAATGCATAGAGCGCATTTTTCTCACCTCTAAATTGGGGAATATTACATATTCTATGTACTTCTCTGCATCGTTCTGAGGATTAAATGAACTAATTTAAGTTAATTTGCAGAGAATATGATATAAAGAATGGTAACAACGATTGTCGTTAAGATAATGGTGATGATTAATGGTCGGTGAGGAGGAAGATGATGTCAGAATCGTTGTTCTTTTTAAACTAAAATCTATATTAAATAATCCTTCCATAGGAAAGTAATTCTAAAAGTAGATCTTTACTTAAATCATTAAATTATAAAATTATTAAAAGTAGAACTGTCAGCCAGTTACATAATTACTGAATTTGCTTAACGGTTGTTCTTATTTTATTTATTCACCAAAATTAGATCTTTAGTTCTAAAAATGTCAAGAGATAAAGGAGGTAAGCATGAAGAACATAATGGGAATGGTGATGTCTATTTCCATGAGCTATATGAATTGGAAGTATATTATAGGCAAGGGAAAAGTCATTTTGACTACATTATCATAATAAATGACTATGTTAACATTCTGTGCCAATGAAACAGATAAACTAGAGGGATATTATCTTTTACCAGGAAGCAAGAAATTTTAATAAATAGTTTAATTAATTACTGTCATTAGCTGGATTGTTAGCAATTCATTTATTCTAGACTGGTTTGTCACAAACATCAAATCCTCTTCTAAGAAGAGTACGTGATTGTGTGCTAGAAAGCAGTTAAAGAATTTTAGGAAAAGCATGCAGTGAAAGATATAAATTGTCATTAGCCTTCACTTTTGGTGAGAGAAATGTCAGGCATAGCATATGAGTGAAAAGTCTGAATTAACTCACAGGTTTGCAGAAGTTTTTTCAAAAGCTTTGTGCATATTAGTTAAAGTGAAGCAGAGACTACATACTCCTGATTTGAGAAAACAACAACAGCATATCTTAAGGTTCTATATCAAAGAATAATAAACAGGTAAAGAATTATATATCTAAGGACAAAATTCATGCTTCCTCCTTTGGTTTGGTTTAGTTAGAGGAATCGGGTTCTCAAATGAAATATTCTATGGAAACCCAATATGTAAAACAATCTAAAGTGATATCTTTTTAATGTAAATTAATTTTATGTTCAAATTTATATTTTCTTATTAGTGTCCATCAATAAGAAGGCAATTTTGATCAAGTAAAATATTTAGGGGCTTTCGTGCTTCCTGTTGGCGCAGTGGTTGAGAGTCCATCTGCCAATGCAGGGGACACGGGTTCGTGCCCCGGTCCGGGAAGATCCCACATGCTGCGGAGCGGCTGGGCCCGTGAGCCATGGCCGCTGAGCCTGCGTGTCCGGAGCCTGTGCTCCGCAACGGGAGAGGCCACAACACTGAGAGGCCCGCATACCGAAAAAAAAAAAAATATATATATATATATATATATATATATATACACACATAGAATTAGTTTAAGATTATTATCAAGCTTGGGTTCTCACTTTCTGTGTTTGTACCTTTATATATGAATTGCTATAAATATTAGAATACATGATATGAAATTCCTGATATTGACCGATGATAACCAGCAAATATGACAACATCATGTAGTTCAAGGTAACAGCAGTAATTGTATCTGTTTTTGTTTCTTAAGTATGTCCACCTGTGATCTTTCTGGTCTTCTTAATTTAGAGCACCCAGAAACTTGAAATACAGTGAAACTTGTTTTAAAGTTTGATCACTAACAATATCAAGAATTTGCTCACCCACACTATCATAAGAGTAAGAGTCATACAGCTACAACTTAGTAGGTTTTACTGAGGGTTCTGACTCACTAAAAAAATACTCTAAAAATGTATATCAAGCAGAAGGAAAATTATGTCACATGGAAAGGCTAAGTTGCAGGAAGAAATGTAAGAAAAGATACTGGCACATATGTGGGTAAGTTAAAAAATCACTAACACTATAAAATGTAATACTATTGTCTACTTTGGGAGGAATTAAAACTGAAACACTGGATAATGGTAATTTTTAAGCAGGGAGGAGATGATCAGAGTAAATTGCTGTAAGGTCTTGTATCATTCTGTAGTATGACAAAAATATTAACTCCAGATGTCATTAAGATAGGCAGACATGTTACAATAGCTTGGGTAATTACTAAAATGATAGACATACAACACAGATCTTCTAAACTAATAAAGTGATAAAGTAGAATGAGAGAAAACTCCATCATCAATCTAAAATAAGAGAAGAAAGAAAAAACAAAGAAAAAAAAGACCTGCAGCATATAAATAAGATGACAACAATAAATGTAAATATGTTAGAAATCATATGAATGTAAACGGGCTAAAATCTCTAGTCTAGTTATACAAAATTGTCATACTGGTTTTAAAAAATCCAGCAGCTATCTGCCATTTCCAGGAGATAGATCTAAATTTAAAGACTTAGAGGAACTGAAAGACAAAGGATATATCAGGTAAATATTAACTAAAAGAAAATGAGTATAGAAATAATAATATTGGACAAAATAGACTTTAAGAGAAAGATAATTCATACAAATAGTAATAGTTTAGTACTAAGCATAATAGCAATTTAATTCACTAAGAAGATACACAATTCTAAACTTGTATAAACCTAAAAACACAACTTCAAAGTACATAAAGTAAAAAATATCGACTACAAACCTAAATGGGAAGGAAATCCAAAAAAGAGGGGATATATGTACATGTATAGTTGATTCACTTTGCTGTACAGTAGAAACCAACACAACATTGTAAAGCAACTGTACTCCAATCAAAATTAATTTTTAAAAAAAGCAAAAAAATATGTCGACTACAAGATGAAAAATAGGCAAGTTCACCATCAGACTGGAAGGATGGTGTATGTTTTGTACAAGCAGGAAAAGACTTACTAGGGATATAGAGAATTTAAACAACACAATTAGCAAGCTTGATCAGAAATTCCTAATGTCTACATGGTCTTGATTCCCTGACCTCCTTTCCAGAAGAAGGGGGAAAGTCCACAGGTCCCTGTTAGCTTGAATGCATCTGGTCTCCTGGGTACCTAGACTACAGAAGTGTGGGAATGATGGAGGCACAGTTTTCAACAAGCATCACATGGATACGCTGGTTCCCTTCTGAACAAAGAGGTACGTTGTCCCCTGATTCCATGACAACAAATAAAGTCCACATTCTATCATGCTTAAAGTAATTGCTGAAACTATCCAGAACAGGACAGTGCCAATACATACCACACACTTTCTTGTCACCACACTGTGTGCTGCTCTGCCCTTAGGAGAACTATGTCAGAGATATCACTGACATTGCATTGACCTTGTTCTCACCTGCCTGGTTTCAAATGAGCAGATGAGTGCACTTCTGAACTTTAATCCAATGATACCGTGCAGAGTTAAACAATCCCTAATCGTTAGCATGTTCTCAAGATTTTCAAACACTGCCTATGCATAGAAATAGGGTGTGTGTGTCAGAGGGTAGGGGTGGTATGTCAAATTCGTCACAAAAAAAGATGGTGAACCTGGAATTTCAATGTGTTCAAAACTGGTTCACAGGTATTATGAGCATGTATGTTGGGTTTTATTAATTTTTATGTAGTTAAAAATACAGTTAGGGCCTCCCTGGTGGCGCAGTGGTTGAGAGTCCGCCTGCCGATGCAGGGGATACGGGTTCGTGCCCCGGTTTGGGAGGATCCCATATGCCGCGGAGCGGCTGGGCCCGTGAGCCATGGCTGCTGAGCCTGCGCATCCGGAGCCTGTGCTCCGCAACGGGAGAGGCCACAACAGTGAGAGGCCCGCATACCACAAAAAAAAAAAAAAAAAAAAAAAATACAGTTAAAAATAAAATCATAATTAAATGTATGAAGAACCACTGAAGCACTCTCAGCAGAGCACATTTAAGAAAACCACCAGCCTATGATCCTGAAGATTGCTACATAAATGCTTAGACACATAGGAATAGCCCAATATGCTCACATTGGGTATTTCCTGCTAATGAGTTCATTTCAGCCATCGTATGTTTATTCATTATGCTAGTCACTGTGGGGTCATATCCCTGCCAGCAAGTACATAATCCAAGAACATACACAAATAACCAACACACACAAACACACACTATGCATGACTCAATGTGGTTAAGTACTATGCACAGTAAAACTTTCTGCCAAAAGTTATTCACTGATTGGTTTAGTAATTCAATTAAAACTTTTAAAGCTTCTACCAAGTATCAGGCACTGTGGTAGACACTGGAGATGCAACACTGACCAAGATAAGATTCCTGCTCTCTTGGAGCTTGCATCCTAGTTTAGGAGACAGGCCAAATCAAGATAAGAATGAATGAATGAGTTAGTCTCAAAGAGTGCCAAATTCCTAGAAGGAAATAAAAAGACGATATGTTGACTGCAGTTTTGCAACTTCAGCCCTACTGACATATTGTGTCTGATAAGCCTTGACTGCGGGGGTGATACTGTGTATTGTACGATGTGTAGTAGCATCCCTGGCTTCTACCCACTAGGTACCAAGAGCACCTTCTCAGTTATGACAACTAGCAAGATCTCCAAACATTGCCAAATATCCCCTGGGGAGCAAATTCCTCCCCAGTTGAGAACCACTGTGCAAGATTGATGGGAATGAGAATGAGTTTTTTTGTTTTTGTGGGTTTTTTTTTTTTTTTTTTTTTATTGGATGGTCAGGAAAGACCTCTTTGAGGCAAAAAAAAGAAAAAAAAAAGGAAAAAAAGGCAACCAGGAAATATTTTGGAAGAAAGCTTTCCAGGCAGGGTTGAACAGTAAGCACTAAAGCAGTAGGTGATAATGAACTTGAAGTCCTAAAGGAAAAGACAGAGGCTTGTTTGACTAAAGCACAGAAGCAGGAGATGGTATCAGAGAGGCAGACAAGACAAGAACAGATAGAGCTTTACAGGCTGTGGTAGGAAGTTTAGATTTTTTTTTTAATGCAATGAGAAGTTTAGATGAAGGAGAGAATTTCAGATTAACTGTGAAGGAAGAAATGTTTCTAGCTAGACATTTAAAGGAGGATAGGCCTGGATTGTTACAGGCTGGAGTGAAAGACAGAAGCACTCCAGGGACTGATAACAGATCAGAGAGGACAGAACCTGTCTGAGGTGGAACAAAGCAGGTGCACAAATGGAATTGCAGAATTGTCAGAAATGTGGAATCTAATGCAGGAAGAAGGGACTTTTGAGGGGAAACCTCTATTCCAACCACCACTGGGATGACAATTCAGAGGAACACTCTCAAGGAGAGAGTGTTCTAGGCAACATACCGACAGCAGCTGTAAGCTGTGGGACCCACTGCATGTGTATGGACTCTGATTCAGCCCCAAATGTACCCCCTTTAGGGAGGGAGGGCCCAAAGCCAAGTGCAGGCTGAGCTACCTGACAGGAGCCAGAGACCAGTAATCCTGGGACGGGCAGCTAACAGCAGAAACATGTCAATGGCTTGATCCTAATACGTTCTTGTTAGAGGTTTACAGAGGAAACACTTTCAGACCAGTAAAGACAAAGATCATGAACTTTAGCTCTTTATTCCAACTCCCTCATTGTTGGACCATTACTACCATTTAAAAAATATTGGCATGTGTGAGGCATTGTTCTAAATGATTTTCTCATTTAATCTTCTGAACAAGCCTATAAGGTAGATTCTCTTATTTTCAGCATTAAAAAAAAAAAAAAAGCACTGGAGTCTCAAGATATTCTGTTACTTGCCCATGGAATCTGAAACCTAAGTAGTTCTGGCTCAAGTCCAATCTCTGAACCACCTCATAATACTCAGATAAATCAACCAATACTATACACTGCTCAGATGAATCAAACTGACACAGGTGATTCCCAGCTAATGTCTGGTTGAGGAATAATTTGTAATAAATTGCTAGCATTTGAATACCCACCAGTGCCAGTTATTTTTCTAAGCACTGTAAATGCATTATCTTGTTTCATCTTCACAAAACCCACAAGAAAGGTCCTATCAGTTGTCTCATTTTATAGATGAGAAACCTGAGGGCGAGAGATCTTAACTAACTTGTCCAAAGTCACACAAACAGCAAGTGGTAGAACTGAGATTGTAATTTAGATAGTCAAATGCCCAGGTCTTCCTCACTAACTCTAAATCATAGAACCCAGTTCTCTTCCAACAACAAGAAACTTTTAGAAACTCTTATATAATCTTATTTTGTAAAAATAAGACATATGATTGAAAAGATTGCAACATTATTTAAAAGACGTTCACAAAGATGTCTGACAATGTTCTAAGCAGAGGCAACCCCTTGGAAAGCCTCCATTACTGTGTTTCTGTTTGTGCAGTAGTTCCAAAGAAAATATGATAAATTCACTTATTAATTCATTTCACATGATACCTTAACTTCTAAATAAGCGTAGGAAAAGAGGGCTTTGTGCATTGATTCTGTAGTCTCTTGTTAATGCATAGGCCAGTTAACGAGTTCAGATATGTCCAAGTTACTTCAGGTAAAGATCTGTTGCTACCCCATCTGTACTCCCTCACCAGTTCTTCTAACCAAACACAATCTGAGGAATCAAGAAAGACCTAGAGTTGCAGAAGTTACTGTTTTGGGATCTGTGTATTTGACGTCAGAATGACAGACTGTTACTACCTAGGTGTTAGCACACTTCCGGTGGCACCAGTGTGACCTAAGAGATTGACCCAATCTGTTGGTGACGCAATCTGTTGAAACGTGTGTATTCTCAAACAAAAAAATTGGAGGTATTAAAAGGCATCCATGAAGCAGTAAGAGAAAAGCCAGTACTTGGCATCAGAAATTGCAGATTTGGGTTCAACTGTACCATTGACAAGCTTTGTGGCCTTGGGCAAGTCACTACAACAGCTCTGAGATTAGGGCTCTTCATTACGCAGGAGGCAACATCATCCTGACCCTGGCTACCAGGCAGGTGGCAGTGCAGATCAATAAAACAATGAATGCATGGGTGGTTTATGGACTGTATGATGATGCTCTAACAACAAAGGACAACATTCACACTAGAGATGTCAAACAGCTGTTACACAGCTGACTCTTTACTGAACTGGGGAGAGTACATCTCATCTTTGTCCTCAGGTCTTTTTGACAATGGCAGTGTGCTGCAGTCAAGCTGACCCTCAAGCCTATGTGTTCTGGAGCTAGAGGAGAGACGAGGTCAATGGGAATAAGATATTTATGCTTCTGGCAGCTGCTTGAGATAGAAACAGAAAATTCTTGTTCTTTTAAGGCTTTAAGTCCAACCTGTCTAGGTACAACTAATGTGAATGAGACAACCTTTGCAGGCCCAGTAGCAACTATCTTTGAAATCTTTAATAGTAATAATACCAACAACAATAATTGTAGCTCATGTATCAGTTAACTGCTTTTACAAACAAAATGCTCTAAGATTCATAGGCTTAAGAACAGTTATTTATTCTTAGTTCTCTAACTGTGTATTGGCTGAGCTCAGACAGGCAGCCCTGACTCAGACTGAGGCCCGCAGTCTGGGGCTTGGCTTCTCATCCCGGGTTAGGCTCATGTCTGTTCATTCTGCAGCCGAGGCAAAGGGGGCAGTAGCTACCGGGGCCAAGGCCTTTTCAAAGCAATGTCAGAGGTGAAGGGAGCCTGTGTGTCAGCACATTTCAGGCCTCTGATTGAATCTGTCTAGGTCATAGTCACTAGGCATTTATTATGTGTTCAAGCAACTGTATACTAAGAGCTTTACCCCCATTCTTTCATATAATTTTCATAACAATCCTGTAAAGCCAGGCCTATTTTTATCCTCGTTTTAAAGACAAAGAAATGGAAGTAAAGAGAAATTAAGAAACTTTCCCCATAACCTGCAGCTAGTCAGTGGCAGGGTCAGGATTCTCATATAGGCAGTGGGACTCCAGGGATTTGCCAGTATATTCTATTGTCTGCTTAAATCCTTAATCCATCAACACTGCAATTAAAATGGGACTAGTTTCAAAGCATTGAATACATCTGGGTTCCCATACCATGACATTTAAAAAATATATGAATTTTGTTTTATTTATGTTACGAGATATTTGCTCTGCACAAAGCATATATAACATGCATCTACCCTACGATGTCTAATAAAATCAACACATAAATCTACCACCCAGAATCTAGAATATTGCCATATCTTCGTATGTTCTTTCTCTGTATCACCCTTCTGCCTCTTCACTGAAGATAACCGCTCTCTTGAATTTTGTGTTTATCATTCACATGCTTTTTTAAACAGATTGATCATATATATATATCTGTGTCAAATAATTTTGCTTGGTTGAAACATCAACTGTGCTGTCATATGTATCTATAGTTAATCCATTTCTTATTGTTATATAATAGTACATTTAGGGACTTCCCTGGTGGTCCAGCGGTTAAGATTCTACACTTCCAATGCAGGGGGCACAGGTTCGATCCCTGGTTGGGGAACTAAGATCCCACATGCCATGCAGCGTGGCCAAAAAAATAGTGCATTTAGTGAATATATCACAATATATCACTTATCCTACCAATGAATATTGGGTTTCTTCTAGTGTAATGCTATTAAAAATAAAGCTTCTGTGGACAACCTCACTAGTAATGTATAAGGGTTCCTGTGTGGCACATCCTTACCAACACTTGGTATTGTCAAACTCATAATTTAGGAAAGTAAAATAATATTGTATTGTGATGTTAATTTGTATTTCCTTGCTCACTAAGAAGTTTTGGCACATTTTTCTTAGGTAATCTACCATATATGTTTTCTTTTCTGTCACCTGCTTATTCATGTCCCTGACCAATTTTCCTACTGGGCTATTTATTTTATTGATTCATATCAGTAATATATGTATTATATTTATATAAAATTGTCCATTACATGTATTAGTAATGTTTTCTCTCAGTTATGTTTTGTCTTTTCATTCTATTTATGGCAAATAGTGAAAAGATTTACCAATCTTTTCCTTCATGGTTGGTCTGACTTTAATAGTGTCCCCTTAAAATTCATGTCCACTCAGAACCTGTGAATGTGACTTTATCTGGAAATAAAGTCTTTGCAAATATATAATCAAATTAAGATGAGGTCACAATGGATTAGGGTAGGCCCTAAATCCAATCACTGGTCTCTTACAGGAGGGAAATTTGGACAGAGAGAGAGAAGAGCCACAGGGAAGAGGACCACATGACAACAGAGGCGGACACTGGAATGGGGCCACTGCAAGCCAAGGAAAACCAAAGCTTGTCAGCAAGGACCTGAAGCTGGGAAGAGGCAAGGAGTGATTCTTCCCTAGAGCATTCGGAAGGCACAGGGGCCTTCTAGCCTTCAAAACTGTGAGGGAATAAATTTCTGTGTTGTAAACCACCCAGTTTGTGGTAATTTATTACAGCAAGCACAAGAAACGAATACAATGGTTAACAATTTTTGTGTTATAAATTTTTTTAATCCTAAAGCTATCAAAATACTCACTATATTTTCTTCTAAAATTTGAAATACTTTGCCTTCACATTTAAATTTTTAATTCATCAAGTACTGATTTTGTTTATGGGCATGAAATAGGGAACCCATTATATTGTTTTGTTTGTTTGTTTTCCTATTTGGGTAATAAATTGTCCTAGTACCATTTATTGAGAGGTGCAATTTTTTCTCCACAACTTTGCAAAGGTTCCACTGTATACGAAAGTGCCACTTAAGTCTGGGTTTCCTTTTGGGCTTTCGAGTATGTTCCATTGGTCAAATTGCCTATCACACTATTCTGTGCTGATTATTATAAATGTATTGTAGTCTTCCTATCTGGTAGAGCTAATATTTTCATGTTTTTCCTCTCTTTTTTCTTCAGGAGTCTCTTCGTTGTTCTCAGGCATTTGATCTTCCATTTAAATTTAAAATCAGCTTGTAAAGCTCTTTTTTAAAAGTCTGTTGGGACTTTGATTAGAATTTTATATAATCTATAGGTCAACTTGGAAGAGTTAACATTTTTATAATATTAGCCTTTCTATTCATAAAAGTGATTACCTATTATTATTTATATTTTAAAATGAAGTAATAAAGTGTTCTAATTTTCTGCACATCAGTCTTACACACTTACTATTGAATTTATTCCTAAGTACCATATATTCTTTTTTTTTTTTTTTTTTTGGCGGTGCCACATGGTATGTGGGATCTTAATTCCCTGATCAGGGATTGAACCCACACCCCCTGCAGTGGAAGCATGGAATCTTAACCACTGGACCACCAGGGAAGTCCTGTAAGTACCATATATTCTTTGTTACTCATGTAACATCTTTTCAAAATTGTGTTTTAAAACTTTTTGCTTATATATAATTGCAATTTTGATTGCCAGTATTATATCCACCTTGCTAAATTCTATTGTGTTAACTTATTTATACATAACTCACAGTTTTCTACGAGAATAATCACATGCCAAAAAAAGATGGGAGCTTGGTTTCTTCCTTTCTAATTCTTACACTCTCTGCATCTCTCTCTTTCCTTGCTGTACTGGCTGGGTCTCCAGTATAATGCTGTATAGTAGCAGTAAAAGTGGGCATCTTTGTCTTGTTCCTAGTTTTACATGTAATGCTTCTACTGTTTTACTGTTAAGAATTATGTTTGCTGTAGGTTTTCATACTCTTTAACAGATTAAAGAAATTCTTTTCTATTCATAGTTTGCTAAAAGTTTTATCACAAATGAGCTTGGAATTTATTAAGGGCTTATTTGACATCTATTGAAATTATGTGGTTTTTATCTTTCAATGCATTAATGTGGAAAATATATGAATAAACTTATTTAAAAGCCACTTTATAAGAGGTATGATTGACACACAAAAAGCTATACACATGTGTACATCTTAATGAGTTTGGCATTAAGTATACATCCATGAAACCATCATGACGATCTATGCCATAAACAAATCCATCACTTCCAAGTTTCCCCACCCTCTTTATTTATTATTAGTTTTGAGTGTTATAAAAACACTGTACATAATATCATATTCTGAGCAAATTTTTAATTATATAATACAATATTGTTAGCTATAGGTACTATGCTGATCTCCAGGGTTTACCCATCTAGCATAACTGAAACTTTGTATCCATTGACTAATACCTTCCTGTTTTCTCCTTCTCGAGGCCTCTGGCAACCACCATTCTACTCTCTTCTATGAGTTCGACTATTTTAAACTTCTCATGTAAGTGGTATTCTGCAGTATTTGGTCTTCTGTGTCTGGCTTATTTCACTTAACATAACGTCCTCCAGGTTTATCCATTGTCACAAATGGAAGGATTTCCTCATTTTATAAGGTTGAATAATATTCCACTGTGGGTATATACCACATTTTCTTTATCCTTTCACCTGTTATGGGCATTGAGGTTGTTTCCATGTTTCAGCTATTACAAATAATGCTATAATGAATATGAGGTCACAGATCTCTTCTACAGTGATTTCACTTTGTTTCGATATACACCCAGGAGTGTTATTGCTAGATCATAAGGTAGTTTTATTTTTAGTGTTTTGAGGAACCTCCATACTCTTTTCCAAAATGGCCGTACCAATTTACATTCCCACCAACAGTGTACGTGGGTTACCTTTTCTCCACACCCTTGCCAACCCTTGTTATCTTTTGTCTTTTAAATAATAGCCATCCTAAGATGTGTGACATGATATCTCACTGTGGTTTTGATTTGCATTGTTCCTGATGATTAGCCGTGTTGAGCATCTTTTTGTATACCTATTGCCTATCTGTTTGCCTTCTTTGCAGAAATGTCTGTTCAGTTCTTTTGCCCATTTTCAAATTGGGTTATGTGTTTTTTGCTATTGAGTTGTAAGAGTCCCTTACATTTTTTGGTTATTAACCCTTTATCAAATACATTGCTTGCAAATATTTTCTCCCATTCCACAGGCCGCCTTTTTATTTTGTTGATTGTTTCCTTTGCTATGCAGAAACTTTTTAGTTTGATATAGTCCCACTTGTCTATTTTTGCTTTGGTTTCTTGGGCTTTGGTGTCACACCCAAGAAATCATTGAAGAAACATTTAATGTTAACTTACCTTTGAATCCCTGGAATAAGTTCAATTTAGTTTTGATGTACTGCCTTTTGTACAGATTGCCAAATTTTATTTTGCTATTATTTTGATTAATATCTTTGCATTTATACTTATGAATGACATCACTTCTTGTTTCCACTTTGGCTCATAGAATGGAATTGTGGAGTAGTCTCTCCTTTTGTATTCTGTGAAAGAATCTGCATGAAATTGGAATGATTTGTTCTTTGAGAGTGTCGTAGAATTTTCCTAGAAAGCCATCTGGGTCTGGTGCTTTCTTTGTGCGAATGAATTTATACATTTATAAAAGATTTGAGGGATACAATTAATAAGGCTGACTCAATAGAAAATACACACTAAACCTTGTGCCTAACAACTAAATGGGACACATTCTTCTTAAGTGAACATGGAACTTTTATAATATATTACCATGTTTTATGCCAAAAAGTAAGACTCAGTCATTTTCAAAGAGCTAACAATATTGAACAGATTAATAAAATAAATAATATTTAATAAGATGGACACATGCCAGCCATTTCATAAATGAGAATGCTATAGATATATATGATATATGCTATATATATATATATATATATATATATATATATATATATATATATATATATATAATGCTATAAATATCCTAATGTGATGTTAGAGTGTCTCTCTCTGTGAGTCTCACAATTTTTGCTTTACATTTTGTGAGGCTATTTTGTGAAGTGGTTACATGTTTAGAATTATTGTGTCTTCCTAGTGAGTTGAGACTTTCACTTTTATTTAATGACTTTTTTTTTATTTAATGACTTTTTATGCCTAATAATCTTTGAATTAATTTTTTCTGTATACATTTACATGCATGAACCACACATGTTTATTTTCTAGCACAGCTCTAATGTCAAAGAGCTGGCCACACTGGATACAAAAATAGACTTTCATTTGTCAAATATCTGATTATTTTTGACAACTTTTAAAAGTTGGTTGCTCATTTTTATTCCATCTTTTATTTCTTTAAATAGTTCATATAGTGATTTATATTCTGTATCTGATATTCCTACATCAAGTAATTAGGTGCTTAAATTTGATTGCTAGCTTGCTTTTGCTGACTCTCCCTCGTGGTGATTATGAGCTCCTATTGGTTGACCTTGATGAATTGGGAACCTGGGGGTGGGAGTGGTGCACTACAGTGAGGATACCTTGCAGTATGCAGACTTTGCTTTTGCTTCTGCTGAAAGTCAGGGGATACTACTAGCCTGGGAGGATTGTAGATCCCTCGGGGGCCACCGGCTTAATCTAAGAATCTCAGGCTTGGCTTGTCTAATTACCCTTGACAGTCATGTTCCAATAAATCTAGAGATAAACAGTACACAAGTATATACAGACATAGTATATCTGATAGTGTATAAAGTAACTATTCTACAGCACTTTATATCCTCCTCGTCCCATCATTCACTCCAGCTACTGATGTCATCATGGATTTCTTCCAAGTTTTTGATCAAGTTTCTTCCAAGTTTGCTGTCACAACCTCACGGTGATTCACTTGTTTTGAAGGTTGGGTCAGTTTCCAATATTTTACTCTTTGCATTTCAGTGTCATGAAATAGCTTCAATACTTCTTTCATTGTGAAGTTTTTGCCAGTCTTCACGTATCTCTTGCTTCTTTCCCCAAAAGTTATCTAAGAAGTCATGGCGTGTGGTACCTACAAGAAGCTGCTTAATTCCTGGGCCTGTGAGGTAGTTGATGTCCAAGGGGCTACTTCTGACCTTGGGGGCTGGGAGCAGATGGATAAATGTGCCCTCGTCCTTAAGGTGGATAGCTTAGGTGGGGCCCTAGTCTATCAAGATTATTAAGATTAATGGCCTTATAAGAAGAGAAAGCAAAAGATCTCTATCTCTCTCCTTGTGTGCAAGCACACACACAAGCATGGGAGCGTGAGGAAGATTACTGCCACCTACGAAGCAAGAAGAGATGCATCAGAATGAAATCTACCTAGCTGGCAACTTGTTCTTGGACTTCTCAGCCTCCAGAACTGTGAAAAATAAATTTCCATTTTTTTAAAATCACCCAGTCTGTGGTATTTTGTTATGGCATTCCAAGCTAAGACAAGGTGTTTTATTTCTTTGTTAAAAAAAATCCTGTCAAGAGTAGTTTAAACTCCGCTTGCCTTCTTTGCATCATATAACTTAATGATACTGAGCCAGCATCTCTTCTATGGAAAATTGT
The DNA here is from genome assembly GCF_949752795.1 of Hyperoodon ampullatus. Classification (NCBI taxonomy): domain Eukaryota; kingdom Metazoa; phylum Chordata; class Mammalia; order Artiodactyla; family Ziphiidae; genus Hyperoodon; species Hyperoodon ampullatus. Next base: position 22,927,756 of record NC_136923.1, read on the forward strand.
CATACCCTTTTCTAAGTATGAATCAGCTTCCAACATTTTATCCTTGAGCTTCAATGTCATGAAATATCTCCAAGAGCTCTTTAATGTGAATTTTTTTGCTGATGTCACTTCCTCTAGGACACCTTCCTATTTTCATCACAATTCCTTTCCTCATTTATGCTGATAAGTTTGCCTTCACTAAGTCCCTCTAACTGTACATCTATGTAGGTTAAAAGATGACATGTCTATCGTTTAATCATTTGAATCCTACATCTGAAAACTATTAGCTGTGTGATTTGACAAATTACTTATTCTAATTTTTTTGAGTCTTAACATCTTCATTTGTAAAATGAAGCTAATAACAGCATTTAGCATTGTTTTTGTTTTGTTTTTTCTTATTATTCATTAGGCACTTTTACACCAGGTAGGATGCTAAAAATATTAATATGGTAATGCCTAGGAAATATTACATTTAATATTTCTTTTCTGTATAGATGTTAGTGTTTTCCATATTATTTGGTAAATGTGTATTTTTTAAATTGATGTATATTTTACTTACAATATTGTGTTAATTTCAGGTGTACAGCAAAGTGATTCAGTTATATATATATTTTTTCAGATTATTTTCCATTATAGGTTATTATAAGATATTGAATGTATTGATAGTTCCCTGTGCTATACAGTAAATCCTTACTGCTTATCTGTTTTAAATATAGTGGCTTGTATCTGTTAATCCCAACTTCCTAATTTATTCCTCGTTTTCTATAACTGTGAGCCTGTTTCTGTTTTGTACAGAGATTTTTAGTTTCCACATATAAGTGATATTATGTAATTGTCATTCTCTGTCTGACTTACTTCACTAAATATAATATTCTCTAGGTCCATCCATGTTGCTGCAAATGGCAATATCTCATTCATTTTTATGGCTGAGTAATATATTCTTTGGATTTTTTTTGGTCTTCCCCCAAAGATGGCTTACATGTTTAAAACACACTCTGCTCATCTCAGTTGCTGTTTACCCATAAGATTAGAATACCATTCAGAAAAGTCATGACCTGCAAATGAATATGAACGGTCTCTTTTCATATGGCTTATTTTTAAAGAATAATTAAAATAATTAGTGGTTAAGTATACTTGGCTCAATGCTTCTTGTGACCTTTCCACTAAGGTTACTAGAAATGAACCAATGCATACAAGCAAGTCAAAATAATATCACCTAAAAATGACTATATCCTTGATTTATAAAGCCTCTTGCAACACAATACTTAAACTAAGAAACACCAACTTTTAAAGTCCTGCCGCCAGTTTCTGTAGAGTAATGCTGTCTTACTATAATTTCTATTATTTTAACTTTTTCTTATCTATTTATAACTTATTGAGCAATCCACAAAAATGCTATTTTTTTTAAATTTATTTTTAACATTTTTATTGGAGTATAATAGCTTTACAATGGTGTGTTAGTTTCTGCTTTATAACAAAGTGAACCAACTATATGTATACATATATACCCATATCCCCTCCCTCTTGAGCTTCCCTCCCACCCTCCCTATCCCACCCCTCTAGGTGGTCACAAAGCACTGAGCTGATCTCCCTGTGCTATGCGACTGCTTCCCACTAGCTATCTGTTTTACATTTGGTAGTGTGTATGTGTCCATGCCACTCTCTCACTTCGTCCCAGCTTACCCTTCCCACTCCCTGTGGCCTCAAGTCCATTCTCTACATCTGCATCTTTATTCCTGTCCTACCCCTAGGTTCTTCAGAACCATTTTTTTCTTTTTAGATTTCATATTTATGCGTTAGCATACGGTATTTGTCTTTCTCTTTCTGACTTACTTCACAGACTCTAGGTGCATCCACCTCACTACAAATAACACAATTTCGTTTCTTTTTATGGCTGAGTAATATTCCATTGTATACATGTGCCACATCTTCTTTATACATTCATCTGTCGATGGACACTTAAGTTGCTTCCATGCCCTGGCTATTGTAAATAGAGCTGCAATAAACATTGTGGTACATGACTCTTTTTGAATTATGGTTTCTGCAGGGTATATGCCCAGTAGTGGGACTGCTGGGTCGTATGGTAGTTCTATTTTTAGTTTTTTAAGGAACCTCCATACTGTTCTCCATAGCGGCTGTATCAATTTACATTCCCACCAACAGTGCAAGAGGGTTTCCTTTTCTCCACACCCTCTCTAGCATTTATTGTTTGTAGATTTTTTGATGATGGCCATTCTGACCAGTGTGAGGTGATATCTCATTGTAGTTTTGATTTGAATTTCTCTAATGATTAATGATGTTGAGCATCCTTTCATGTGTTTGTTGGCAATCTGTATATCTTCTTTGGAGAAATACCTGTTGAGGCCTTCTGCCCATTTTTGGATTGGGTTGTTTGTTTTTTTTGATATGGAGCTGCATGAGCTGCTTATAAATTTTGGAGATTAATCCTTTGTCAGTTGCTTCGTTTGAAAATATTTTCTCCCATTCTGAGGGTTGTCTTTTGGTCTTGTTTATGGTTTCCTTTGCTGTGCAAAAGCTTTGAAGTTTCATTAGGTCCCATGTGTTTATTTTTGTTTTTATTTCCATTTCTCTAGGAAGTGGGTCAAAAAGAATCTTGCTGTGATTTATGTCATAGCGTGTTTTGCCTGTATTTTCCTCTAAGAGTTTTATAGTGTCTGGCCTTACATTTAGGTCTCTAATCCAGTTAGAGTTTATTTTTGTGTGTGGTGTTAGGGAGTGTTCTAATTTCATTCTTTTACCTGTAGCTGTCCAGTTTTCCCAGCACCACTTATTGAAGCGGCTTTCTTTTCTCCATTGTATATTCTTGCCTCCTTTATCAAAAATAACGTGACCATATGTATGTGGGTTTATCTCTGGGCTTTCTATCCTGTTCCTTTGATCTATATTTCTGTTTTTATTATTGACTTTATAATATATAATTCCCTAATCAAATACTAATGAAAACTTTAATTCTCCAAAAATCACATGTTCTCTAGAGATTTATTATTTTGATAAACAGTTTATTGTTTGAGCTGCAAAAGGGGAACTGGCATGTATACATGGGCTTCTTCTTTAACTTAAGCATCTGCTAAGAAAAGGAAGCCACATAGGTGTTTCTTCTACATAGAATTGGTTTTAGGATTGTAATGCAAAAGACCACTTTGAAAAGATTGTTTTCTAACTTTAATCAGACCTTGATCATATTTAGGAAATATGAAAAAAAAAAGACTGCTGCATTAAAAAGTTTGTTTTTTAAATGAATATAAAGCATGGGTTAGTCATTCCTGACAGTTTGATGAGATAAGGGAGGTAAAAAAACACACACACACAAACTAGCTACTATCACTCTTGACTTAAATCTATAATTTTTCTGTGTTCTGTTTCCATGAAGGTGAGTTTCAGGTGAAGAATAATAACTCTGAATAGAGTTATAACTCTGTGAAGAATAATATCTTCCATCTAATCAGAGGTTTCTTTGAATAATTACCTTCTTGGCTAACCTGGAACACTGAGATTATATATTTATAAAATATATTACATATATTATATACATTTATAATAGATTATATTAATAGATTATATATATATATATATATAATCTCAGTGTTCCAGGTTAGCAATTATAAAAATATATTTTTAATATAAATATATTATATATATGTATATAGCGATATATATAAAATATAGGAAACTTCAATCATTACAATATTTTAGGTAAGGTAGCCATACTGGCTAAAATAAAAGCAATGGAAAATAACATGAGTTAGGAGCCCTCATATATTTCTGATGTGAGTGTTAACTGGCAACCACTTTTGGAAACTGACATTTTCTACCAAAGATGAAAATATGTATAGTCCATGACCCAAAATTTCCACTCCTAGGTACATTCACAACAGAAATGTGTACATGTTCATAAAAGATATGTATTTGAATATTCATAGCAGCATTATTTTTAGTAGCCCTGAACTGGAAACTAGCCAAATGCTCATGCCACTGGAATGGATTCATAGCAGTATATTCACTCATCAGCAATAAGGATGAACCATCTGAATGTCATGCAGTCTCATGGATCAGCTTACAAACTCAATGCTGAATAAAAGTCAGACACACAAAAAGTACATACCATATGATTCCATTATATAAAGTACAATGTAGGCAAAATTAGTCTATCTTGTGAAAAGTCAGAATAGTTGTTATTCTGTGGGTTAGGGGAGTCATATCTGAACAAAAGCATGAGGGGGCTTCTAATGTGCTTGTTTGTGAGTGCTGCTCACACAGGTGTATACAGTTTGTGAAGCTATATTTAACTGTACACTTCCATGTGTACATTTCTCTCTGTAAATTACAGCTAAATAAAAATGTAGGCCTATAAAATAAAAATAAAATGCTTGTGACAAGATAATTTCATTTGCTCACTTCAATTTATACAGTCTTTATGTTAATTTGAGAATAAACAGCTGTGTACTTAATAACAAGACTATCTTCTTCCTTCCAGAATATTCTTTACAAATTAACTAGTGATACATTCACAAAACACGATGCAAAATCTAGTTCTTCTACAAAATGATGGAGTAGTGTTTTCATAGCACTGCAGTAGCATTGTTGTAGTTCTGCCACTTATTTTCCTGATAGGCCTTAACTAGGTTAAAACACCTGAAGATTGCAAAATAAATATTTTGTACCCCACTTCAGAAAGGCATTTTATTACACAAAATCTGTCCCTCTAGAAAATATAGCATAGTTAACTGGATTTGCATACTACATACTATTGAGGTTTAGGGTCAGAACTTTGCTCTTAAAATAAAAAGTATGTAGAGTCGAAATTACCCCTGAAAATTCTCCGATAATGTGACAGACCAGAGATTGAATTACAACTCACAACCCTACAAGATAGATGATTTTTCCTCTAACACTACTTTGACCATTTTTTACTCTGATTTACTATGAGATAAAGGAGCTGGCTTGAATTTAGAGCCATATTACTAAAAAGAAACAAAAATATCAAAATCACATCCATCTCCGAGGCACCTGGAGCTGTAATTACCTGAGCTAACAGTAGATTTATAGTCCCCAAATCAGAGTTCCTGTAGGACACATATTCATTGTGTAAAATGGCTGGCTAGTTATCCATAATACTTAAATTATTTTCTCTTTCATTCTCTCCCAATCCCCAGATCTGGCCCCTCTGTGGTGCACTCATAGTTGAATTCACAAAAATTAATCCCAGATATGGAACTCCACTGTACTAAGAAAAGGCCTGAACTTTATAGCCACACATATCTGGATTAATGGCCTGGTCTCTCACTCACTGTCAACTGATGAAACTTAAGGTTTACTGATCCGAAAAATGGGAATGATATCTTACATTGTAGTGGTAAACCTGAGAGATAAATGTATATAAACACCTCATCAGTTGTATAGTATCTCACACATTTGGAGTTCTCAGTAAATTACAACTTTTATTATTGTGGTAGAAGGATATGAAAACAAATAAAAGATATGGAATTAGTACGACATATTCCCAAAACAGAGTTAAAATTAATTACTCTTTTTTAAAACTTTTTGGAAAACAATTTAAAAATTTTTAAATACATACATTTCACCCAACTCAGGGTCCTTGACATAAAGCTCAAGACCATGTGACAAAAGGGGTTTCCTTTCAAGGGCCCATTCTTTTGGAAGACTGACTTTGAAGGCCTTCCAGCATGAGGTGGAGTCTACTTCCCAGCCCCTTGGAGCTGGACTGGCTTGTGGTGTGCCTGGCAAGAGAAGGCAGTAAAAGGGGCAGAATGCCCCTTCCAAATTTGGGCCTCAAGAGATCACTTGAGCCACCACTTTGTTTCTGGGTACTCTGCCTTGGTCATGGAACAACCTCTGGCTAGCATGCAGGAGTTGGGAAGACAATGTGAGTCACAGGCCAGTCAGCCTAATTGTGATCCCAGACATGCATGAGAGCCCAAACTAATAAGCAGAGCCAACCTGCAGCTCTATCCTGGTCACTCCCAAATGGCCGCACACACGTGAGGGAGACCAGCCCACACTAGGACAGCCCAGCAGAGTCATGAACCAAATAAATGCTTGTTATTTTAAGTCATCACATTTTGGGTGGTTCTTTACTCAACTGTACTTAACTGACACAGACCATACCCTTTTTTTCATCAGTTCTTCAAAATTTTCTTTTAACCCTAAATCATTAGTTGCATTGAGGCTCAGCTACAACTTAGTATCACTATATATTATGTATCGTTACATAACATAATATATTATGTATTGTAACGATACATAATATATAGGAATACTGTATATTATATTACAATAGTATGTTCAGAGAGCCCACAAGATTCCATTGAGACATTCATACACACAAACCTGGAGTTGGTTTTATAAAAATGCCCCAACTTGCATCAGAACTTTCTACATTTATTTCTCAATGGAACTCCTGTAGACCTACAGTGATAAAGCCAATGCTTAGACAGTAATTAACAGTTTGATCTGGTCATTTTCCATCTGTCACATTATAAAAAAAATTATTTAATCAACATATGCACAAGAGATTTTTGTCAAGGTACTGGGGTAGGCACCTTATTATTGATATATAATTAGGAGACACCTAATTGAGGAGATCAGCTTTAAAATCAGCTTAGTACTGTGAATAATTACGTAGGAGAAGTTACTTTTAATCTTATTTTCAAATTTAAATAGGCACATAGAGTGAAACTTAAATTTGTCTTCTTCCCTCTGCTCATTCTAAAGGCAATCTCATTGCCAACTCCTATGCATCCTTTCAGAGATACATAATGTATACATAATGTATATGTATACACAAAAGTATATGTATGTATATTTATGTGTATAGATGTATACTTGCTCCCCTTCTTGCTCCTTTGCATTTTACAGTTTATCTTGGGAATCACATCATAACAGTATAGACAGATTTTAAGGTGGAACCTTCAACAAGACAAGCCAAGTCAAGGGATACGAAGGTCAATGCTATTGGGTGACTGTGATGACAAGTATTCCAGTGTCTGGAAGGGTGTTAAAAACTTCAGATTTTCGATTCAACTTTCAATTCTTTTTTATTCCTTTCATTGAAGAAAGAGACAAGGTATGATTTCCAGAAAGTTGGGGGTCATTAGAGATCACTTCTCCCCCTCCGTATAAACCAACATTTAATGAACTTATACTATGTGTTGAGCCCTGCAGGAGTCACTGATTTTAATAAAATTAGCCCCAGAATATGAGAGAGCAGAAAGGATTGAGCTTCAACTTGAATCAAGTTCCTTTAAGTATATAATTCTTAAAAAAAAAAAACATTTTATTGCCTTAATGATATTAGCAAGTCTTATGTTTTCTAAGAACGCCTATGTGAGGAATCAATCTACATCCTTAGATTCTAAGGAAGGCAGCTGTGCTGTTGAATGTCAAAATGTCTGATTTATAGACCAAAGCCCAGAAGTAATTAGATCATTCAGGAAGTGACGGTGCAGATACAAACCCTCAGTTCAAAGATCAAAGGCCACGACTACTCAGAAGCAGAGTTATACAACTCAGGACTCTACATCTTTCAGAGTTTTGTTTGTGGCTTGATGATTGCTCTTCTTGAAATTAGCCTTAAAAATAGTTTAATGCACCACACCCACACATCTAAATTCCTTTATGCACCCAGGACAGAAAAGAATCAGAGATACAGTTCCTAAATTTTTGAAACAGTTTTCAGTCTATATTACATATTGAAGAAATACAAGTTGTTTGGGTTTTTTATTTGTTGGTTTGTTTTCATTTTACCACCCACTTCAGATGACGCTAGCTAAGTCCTAAAGACATAAAGTCAATAAGACAGTAGCAAGTTACTACAAGAAATTGAGTCTGCAGGTCTTTTCTAAATAATCAGATTAAATTCCGGGTGCATTTTCTATCATAAAAATTTCAAAGCACTTAAAATCTGGGACAGATTTTTTCAGCAATGTTACAGGAGCTAATGTGGGAGGAAGAAAGGGAGGGGAAGGTAGAAAACAGGGAGGGGAAAGAAAGGAGAAGGGTGGGGAGGAAGAAGGGGGCAGGATGAAGGCAGGAGGGGAGGGGAGGGGAGAGAGGAAGGAAGGAAGAGAAAGAACCAATGAAACTTACTCCCAAAACTTCCTTCCATGAAGAAGCAATTCTGTTAGAGAGAGACTCTTAGATTGCTCTGAGGGCTCGAAAATACTTATCTGGACTTTAAATTGGAAGATTACTGTGTATGCTGGTTTTATCACAGATGAAGCAGCAAATTTTCTTAGAACACCAGCAAATGGGCTTCAGAGAATTGTACACTGAAGACACAGTGACGGTTACAAAAATAACGCTTTGGGTTTATTTCTGATTAGATGAGAACCTATAAAACACTGACTGTTTCAAAAGAGAAATCTGAATCAAAAATTCTGTCTGAGGAAACACTGACATGAACATTTGGGAAGGTAGGGGTGGGAAGCAGTTCACACTATTTTTTTCCCTCTATTATATTTTCTCTTCCTGATAATTTTGGGAATAACATCATGTCCTATATTCATTCCTCCACTTAACTGTTAATGCTCTGAACTTTCTGTTTCTGCCTGGCAGGGATCCATCAATCCACAATCTTTCCACTATTAAATCTATTTCTCAGTATAGGTCACTTGAGTCAAAATTACTCAGTTATGGATAAAATATAACCCTCCACTAGAGGGACATATTTTTATCTCAACATTCAAAGAGTTGCCTTCTTAACAATCCCCAGTGTTACTGGAGGTTACACTCGTAACTCTTCTGGAAGAGATAATAATTCAGAAATACACTCTCCCCTTGATAATGAGGCATAACTCGTATTAATGTAAAATGAGAATTATGTGACTTAGAGGAGGCAAGATCAGACCCCTTAGTGTAGCCTAAGGGTGAAAGTTGTGACTCCTCCATATTGTGACAGTCTCCTCTGAAAGCACACCAGCATCTATGAAAACGCCACCATTACCTCCATAGCTGTTGCCTAGAGCCCGAACAGGGAGAACAAAGTTAAAAGAAGCTCTATATCAAGTCTGTATGTTGTCAGGGTCACTGAACATCCCTCATCCTTTATTTTAAATAATGGCATATTGTATTTCCTAGTAAGGGAGACTCACTTTGCTATTATATAGTCAACCACAAGTGACAGATTCATTTTCTTAATCATAATCTCTCATTGTTATTTACAGAAGGGCCATGTGAAGCTTTTACCCCAAATCCTAATGTAAGTTTAAATCACTATAACTATGAACTATTTTACACATTTAACAAAATAAAAATGCAAATTTGGGCATCAATCAGATGCTTAACGAAGACCGTAACACTTAGACAATTCCAATTAAAAACTTAAGTTTTTATAACATTGAAAAATCCACTGCATGTCCAAGTGGTATATTGTAGATATTATTTAGGAATTTTTACCTTTAAATCCTCAGGTTTTCCTGTTCATGTTACATAATCAAACACAAGGTATATTATCCACATCACCTGTTTTAAAAACTAACTTAAATACAAGCCCCACCAACTGAGCTCATGGGTTTACCAGACACCTTACAAGAACAGTTCATTCAGAGAGAGAAGATTTTAAGTAAACTCACATATGGAATTCACCTGCGGGTGGACGATTGGGCTAAATAAGACACCGAACAGAACCCAGAGGCACTACCATGTATAAAATAAATCAGCTAGTGTATTTTACTCCTAGGAAAGTGTACTCACTAATGACTTATTTACTCTTATTTTAGACATACTTTGAACAACTTTAGCTATTTCATTTCCCTGTACAAAGGCTATTGTAAAAGACAAATGATAAAGGGAAGGGGAGCTGGTAAGACACACTTTGAGCAAGAAGTGGTGTCTAACACTGAGGAAAAGGAGAGAATAATATAGCATCTGACACAGGTATTCAAAAGTATAGCTCTGTGGGACCCGGAAGTGCATCTCATGACACCACTGTTGTCCACAGAGTTCAGTAACAGCAAAAAGATAATCCTAAGGTATCTTACACAAAACACAAAATTCTGTTCAAAATACTGTTTAAGTTAGCAGAGAAAGCTAATTCATTGTATTAATAGAAAGGCTTTCATTTTATGGCTAAGTTTTTGTTGCCACTGTTAAGGTTTTACTCATAGAAGAGATAACTATAATTAGCAAGCAAGTTGCCTATGAGGACTCAGACTTTCCAATATCATAGGGTCAACAAGGTTATTGCGTGTGCTTGGATCATGAACTACCAGGAATCTATTTTATTCAACCCATAGTGAGCTCCTATCCCAGGCAAGACACCTGCTAAGGAAGATGCATTGGGAAAGAATGACCTTATTAAAAATACTAGTTAAACTTTCTCATCCATTCAACTTAATTAATTCATTAATCCAGTCACTAGTTACAATGGCTGTTAGAAATGTTTTAAACCTATGCCTACATCCTCTTCCTCATCCTATCAAAACACAGCTTTAACAAGGAAAATGGATTACAATGATGACAGCAAACACTTTACTAGCACTAGGTAAGTTTCAGGCACTGTTTTAAGCCCTCTATATATTGCTGCATTTAGTCCTTACACCTTCCTGAGAAATAGGAAAAATTATCACTCTTATTTCAGAGATGAGGAAACAAACAGAGAGATTAGGAAATTTTCTCAGGATCTCACAGCTAATAAGTAGCGGAACCAGGTTTCAAATGTCAAAGTTGCTCACAGAGAGGAGATAATCAGCATAACCATGAATAAGGATTTTTAAAGAAATCCTTATATTAATGATATATTTTATATAATATAAGGATACAAATGATATATTTTATATAAGGTAAGGATATAAATCCTTATATTAACGATATATTTTAAGTATCATGAGTGCCAATTATCCTAGATCTGGAACTATCAATGTGGTATACCTAAGTTTAAATAAATGTATAAAACTCTCCAAAATTTGTCATAGTTTGTTCCAAGGTATTGGCTTTGCCTAGAACCAGTTCAAATGCAAACTGCCTCAGTGGGCCTGAATGTCAGAAGTATCAGATAGCCTTATATGCAATGGCCTAATAATATTTTCTGTTAAATCTAGTTTATTATGCAATATTCAACTTTTACCATCAATAATGGACCATGAGAATTAAAATTTCAAATAAATAAAAAAATAAAAACCATACCAATGAAAACAAATAAGAAATGCTGGAGAGGGTGTGGAGAAAAAGGAACTCTCCTACAATGTTGTTGGGAATGTAAACTGGTATAGCCACTATGGAGAACAGTATGGAGGTTCCTTAAAAAACAAAAAATAGAGCTACCACATATGATCCTGCAATCCCACTTCTAGGCATATATCCAGATACAACCATAATTTGAAAAGATATATGCACACCAATGTTCATAGCGGCACTATTTACAATAGCCAAGACATGGAAGCAACCTAAGTGTCCATCGACAGATGAATGGGTAAAGAGGATATGGTATATATATACAATGGGGTATTACTCAGCCATAAAAAAGAATGAAATAATGCCATTTGCAGCCACATGGATGGATCTAGAGATTATCATACTAAGTGAGGTAAGGCAGACAAAGACAAATATCATACGATATCGCTTATATGTGTAATCAAAAAAGGATGATACAAATGAACTTATTTACAAAACAGAAACAGACTCACAGACGTAGAAAACAAACTTATGGTTGCCAAAGGGGAAAGGTGTTGGGGAGGGACAAATTAGGAGGTGGGGATTAACATACACACACTACTGTATAAAAAATAGATAACAAACAAGGACCTACTATATAGCACTGGGAATTATATTCAATATTTTATAATAACCCATAAGGGAAAAGAACCTGAAAAAGACTATGTACATACACACACCTATACATATAATTGAATCGCTGTGCTGTACACCTGAAACTAACACAATACTGTAAATCAACTATACTTCAATAAAAAAGTAAAGAAATGAAAACAACTGTATGCATGAGAAAAGGGTCTTTCTCAAAATAATGTTAGAAACACTGGATTCTTTTGGTTGCACATGGCAGAAACCTGTATCAAACTGGTTTTAGGCAAAAGGAGGTGTGCAGGACATGTTTCATTCACTCATGACACTGCAAAGTCACAGGTTCAGCTGACTGCAGCAGCACGAACACTGTCCCTAGGGCTCTGTTGTACTTAGCTTTTAATTCTTCTACCTTGATCAGGGCTGCATTCTCAGGCTTTTCCAACAAGGTGTAAAAAGTTGCAAGTCACTCCAACACTAACTTACATCATTGAGTTGCTAAATCTCAGGTAAGTTTCTAATTGGCCTGGCTTGGATCAAGAGCCTCTCTTGATCTAATCACTGCAGCATAGTGATCAAACATCCCAATGGGCCTGCCTGAGTACCTTCAGGGTATTCACTGCCTTACTAGGACCCCCGTTGACTGGGAAAAGGGCAGTTGCTCAAAGGAAAAATAGGATGTTTTGATACCTGAAGAAAGGGGAAGATATTCTGGACAAGCAGAAACAACATCTGACTGCTACTGTCTGGATGCACACCTCTCCATGGAAAAAGCTCACATTGCATGAAGTAACAACTGCTTTGTACAGAGGATGAATCAGGTGTCATGCACTGTGCTAAGCATTTCACATGACTCACTTCATTTAATCCTTATAATAATCTTGAGGGAGACACTACTGTCATTATTTCCAGGAATGATAAACAATGATGCACCATTTTATCTACACCAGATATTCATACCAGGACTCTTTAATTGCCCTATGCCCCTTTCAATTAATTGGTTCCCATGCACACCAGTTGATCTATTTTGAATGACCAATCTTGGTTATTTCCAATACTTCTATAAGGCAACTGAGGCTCACAGAGTCTCATAATTCAAGAAGTACAAACCCACTAGTAGGAACTCAGTAAATATTATTTATTATTAGTATTAATTACATCAGAGCATAAACATGACAAACACAAGGTCATTATATTTTAATTGTTTAAGAGCTTCACTGAGATATGCTTTACATTTCATAAAATGCACCCATTTTAACTTGTCACAGTCTGACAAGTTTTGCCCAAATACACAGCCTTGTAACTACCATCTACCTAAGACAGAGAACATTTCTCCCATTTAAGTAAGCTTCCTCTTACCCCTTTGAAATCACTTCTCTCCCCTCACGCCTGGCAACTGCCAATGTGCACTGTCACTGTAATTTTGCCTTTTCTAGAATAGCATATGAATGGAATCATAAAGTATATAATCTTTTGTACCTAAGTTGTATTATTCAACATAATGATTTTGAGAATCAACTATATCATTGCATGCATCAATAGTTTGCTCCTTTTTACTGTGGAATAGTATTCCATTGTTTGGATACATCACATTTTGTTTATCCATTCACCAGGTGATGGAAATTTTGCTTTACTCTAGTTTTCTGATATTATACATAATGCTGCTATGAAATCCTAGGATAGACCTATGTTTCATTTTTCATGAGTAAATACCTAGGAAAAGAGTTGATGGATCATTAAAACAAGTGAATATTTAACTTTATAGGAAACTGCCAACCTATTTTCAGAATGGCTGTGACATGTTTGTATTTCCATAAGCAATGAATTAGAGTTCCATTGGCTTCAGTCTTGCCAAGATTTAGTCATCATTAGTCTTCTAAATCTTAGCCATTCTAGTGGGTATCAAGTGATTGTTCTTTGAGAATTTAATTTTCATTTCCCTGATGACCAGTGATATGGAGCATGTACAATGTCTTTATTGGTCATATCATGTATCTTCCTCAGTGAAGTGTCTGTTCAAATTTTTGCCCATTTATTATTGGGTTGCATGTTTTCTAACTTCTTTATATATTCTGAACACAAGGCCTTAGTCAGATATATGGTTTTGCAAATATTTTCTACTAATCAATTACCTATTTTTTAACAGACGCTTTCAAAGAGAAATTGTTTCAAACTTTGATGAAGTCCAATTGATCAATTTTTTCTTCTGTGGTTCATGCTTATAGTGTCATACTTAAGAAATCTTGGGTTAAACCAAGAATGCAAAGATTTTTTTCCTGTTTTTGTCCCAAATTTTTATGGTTTTAGGTCTTACATTTAGATTTATGATTCATTTCCATTCAATTTGAGAATGGTATAAAATAAGAGTTGAGATTTTCCCCCATACAGATATCCAACTGTATTACTTTTCTATGGTTATAGGGAATTGACACAAGATTACTGGTTTAAAACAACACCAATTTATTACCTTACAGTTCTTTATGTTAGAAGTACAATGTAGATCTCACTAAGTCAAAATCAAGTTGTCAGCAGGGCTGTGTTCCTTTCTGGGTGCTCTAGGGGAGAATTCACATCCTTGTCCTTTCTAGCTTACAAAGGTTGCACACATTCTTTGGCTCATGGCCGTCTTCCTTCATGGTTTCTTTAGAACCAGCAGCACTGGACCAAGTGTTTCTCACCTTGCCATCTCTCTGGTTCTCTTTTGCCTCTTTCTTCCTCTTTTAAGGACCCTTATGATTATACTGGGCTCAGCTTGATAATTCAGTATAATCTTCCTATGTTATGGTTAACAAAGTTAATTCCATTGCAACCTTAATTTCTCTTTGCCATGTAGCCAAACATATTCACAGGTTTGGGGGATTAGGATGCAGGCATTCTGGGGGGCACCATTTGCCCACCACATCAACTATACCAGGACCATTTGCTGAAAAGACTCTCCTTTCCCCCACTGAATGAACTTGGCAACTTTGCTGAAAATCAGTTGACCATGGATGTGCTGATCTATTCCTTTTCTCTACTCTGTTCCTCTGATCGATTTGTCTATCTCTTAAACACGACCATGATATGTCTTGTTCATGGTAGATTTCTATTAAGATTGATACTAAGTTTTGAAATCAGGTAGTACAACTCCTTCAACATTACCCTTTTTCAAAGTTACTTTTGCAATTTCAGGCCCTTTGTATTTCCATATAAATTTAGAAACAGCTTGTCACTTTCTACAAAAATCCTGACAGAATTTTGGTGGGAATTGCAATGAATCTATATATCAACTGGAGAACGGGCATCTTAATAATATTTCGTCTTCAATCTGTGAACATATTATCTTTCTCCATTTATTTAGGTCTTCTTTAATTTATCTCAGTACTGTTTTGTAGTATTTAGTATACAGGTCCTACATATCAATCTTTGTTCAACTTATTCCTAAGTACTCTGCTTATTTCAGGTGTCATTGTAAATTCAATTGTACTTTTAATTTCAATTTCTAACAATTCATTACTGTTGTTAGAAATACAGTTCACTTTGTATATTGACCTCATGCGCCATGAAGTTACTAAACTTACTTGTTCTAACAGCTTTTAAAATATATTTCTTAGAATTTTACATACATGATAATGTCATCTGCAAATAAAGATAGTTTTCTTTTTTCCTTTCCATGGATGCCTTCTGTTCCTTTTTCTTATCTTGTTGCACTGACTTGGACCTCCAGTATAATACTGAGTAGAAGTGAAAGCAGACATTCTTGACTCATAGCAGACTTTAGGCAAAGCATGCTTAATATTTTTCTAAGTATGATGTACTGTGAACTTATTGTAACTGCTCTTTACCAAGTTAAGAAAGTATTTATTTTTCTAATGCTGGTTTTATGAGAATTTCTATCATGAATGGGTGTTAAATTTTTTTCAAGTATTTTTTCTATAATTATTGAGATGATCAAACAGTTTTTCTACTTTATTCCATTAATATAAGTTACATTGATTGATACTGAATGTTAAACAAATCTTGGAATCCTGGGATTAAACTTTCTTGTTTGGAATGAACTATTCTTTTTATATAGCGCTGAACTTGATTTGCTAATATAACATTAAGGATTTTTGCATCTATATTCATGATAGATGGTCTGTAGTTTTCTTGAGATATCTTAATCTGGTATTGGTGTCAATGCAATACTGGCTCCATAAAATGTATTGGGAAGTGGACTCTTCTATTTTCTGAAAGAATTTATGAAAGATTGGTATACTTTATCAAATGTTTGATAAATTTCACTAGTGAAGCCAGATGGTCCTACTTTTTTCTTTCCTGGAGCTTTCTAAAATTATGAATTTAATGTCTTTAATGTACATAGGGCTATTTCTTCTTGAGGCTGATTTAGCAAATTGTGCTTTTCAAGGTATTTGTCCATTTCATCTAAAATGTCAAAATTAATGGCATAAAATTGTTCATAATATTCTCTTTCTTGATTTCTCCTTTTATTTTTATTATTTCATCATTGGGACTTGTTTTATAGCCCTGTATTAATGTTTCTTTGTGAGTGTTCCAAGTGTTCATAAAAAGAATGTATATTCTGCTGTTTAGGTATGTCTATTTTATAAATGTCAGTTTGGTCAAGTTGATTCCTTACTGTTGTATATCCTTACTGTTGTTCTCTTTATTCTATCAATTACTGAGGGGAATATTGAAACATTTAACTATACTTGCTACTAACTGTTAAATTGTCTATTTCTTCAGTTCTGTCATTTCTTGCTTCATTAGGTATACAGAATCTATAATTGTTTTATCTTCCTGTTGTATTGATCTTTTTAGGATCAAATATCTCTCCTTGTCTCTAATACTCCTGGTCTTAAAGTCTAATTTATATATTAGTATATCCATCCCCTTCTTCTTATGCTTACTATTTGAATACTGTATCATTTACCATCATTTTACTTCCAATTTATTTATGTACCATACACATCTCTTGTAGACAGAATATGGCTGGATCTTTTTTCTTTAATCTAATCCAACAGCTATGCCTTTTAATTAGAATAGGTAATCTATTTATATCAATGTGATTGTTGTATAGCAGTATTTTAATCTGCCATTGTACTATGTACTTCCTATTTGTCTCATCTCCTTTTTGTTCCTCCCTTCTTTCTTTCCTATCTTCTTTGGTTTTCTGAAAATATTTTTGTAAGTCATTTTAATCCCTATTAACTTTTGACTATATTTCTTTGCATTATTTTTTATTAGTTGCTTAGGAATAACAACATGCATTGTTAACTCATGATAATCTACTTATATTTAATATTGAATTATGACTTTTTAAAAATATCAGAATCTTAAAACAGTATAATTCCATTTACCCACCCTCCTCTGTGCCATTGTTGTCATATATCTTAATACATCTTATACATCCTACACTGCAGTTTTTAAGAAATTAAGAGAAGAAAAAAATTACTTGTATAACCTCTTATATTTCACCACATATGTATATTTTCCAGTGCATATCATTTTTTTCTGAATATCCATGTTACCATCTGGTGTCAGTTCCTTTGAACCTAAAGATATTCCTTTAGTATTTATTGAAGTGCTAGTCTGCTAGCAATACATTTTCTAAATTTTTGTCAAAAACTTCTATCTTATTTTCATGTTTATAGAACATTTATACTAACTATAGATTTCTTGACAGCCATGGGTTGTTTTTTTTTTTTTTTGGTTGGTTGGTTTTGTTTGTTTTAATTATTCTACACTTTGAATATGTAAGTCCAATGTCTTTTGGCCTGCATCATTTCTGGTGATACGTCAGCTGTTGATCATATCGTTGGTTCTCTGCATGTGATGTTTTTATTCTCCCACTGCTTTCAACATTTTCTATCTTTGGTTTTCAGGTGTTCTACTATGGTGTACTGATACTGAGATTGAACTGTTGGTTATGTGTGTGTGTGTGTGTGTGTGTGTGTGTGTGTGTGTGTGTGTGTGTGTGTGTGTGTGTATTTGAGCTTCATTGAGCTTCTTGGATTTCTAAGTTAATAGGTTTTCTTTTGAAAATTTAAGAAGATTTGACCAATCTTTTTTCAGTTTTTTTTTCCTTTTCTCTCACTTTGCCTTGTGTGACTCCATTTGCACATATATTAGACTGTTAAATATTGCTCCACAGTTCTCTGGGGTTTTGTTTATTTTTGCTAAATATTTTTCTCCATGCTGTTCAGATTGGGTAATTTCTACTGATACTTTAATTTCACTGATTTTTTTTCTTTTGCTATTTCAAATTTTCTGATGATTTTGTATAGTGAGGTGTTTATATCCAGTATCATACTTTATAGGTCTAAAATTTTCATTTGCTTTTTTTCTTCCAGCTTGTACCTCTCTATTGAAATTTCCTATCTGTTTACTCATTAATTATATTTTCCTTTAATTATCTGAATGTATTTTAAATTGCCTTTTTGAAATCTTTGCTCAATACATTGTCAGGGCCCACTTAGTTTCAGTTTCTATAGACTGTCACTCACAGTTAGGCAAAGATGCACTTTCCTGCTTCTTTGCATATCTAGTAATTTTTGCTTTGAGACTGTATGTTGTAGATTATATTTTGTAGTGACTCTGGGATATTCTGAGGATGATTGGTTTGTTTGTTTTATTTTTTTGTTCTAGCAGGCAATTTACTTGCCCAGAATCAAACTGTGAAATAGTCTTCCCTACAATGTGCAGCAGCTGGTGTTTGATCAATTTTCTTTGGCTTCCAGCTGCTGCTTGTTTGGCATGCCCTGGGAGTCTCCCTGTGCCTGCAGAGTTTAGCTGTCAGCCAAAAATTGGGGTATACTTTACATTTAGATTTTAGGGCTCACTCTGCAGTTATTTGGTTTCTGGGGGCTTTCCTCTAAATTTCCAAATATTTTTCCAGCCTCAACTTCATACGTCTGACACTTAAGATAAGGAAGCATCCTGCTTTCTGCCACTTGAGTTTTGTGTGTTTTGGAGAACACACTCAGCCAAAAATGCAGCAAAGTCACAAACCTCACCAGCAGCGGTTCTGAATTTTAGTGGCAGCTGATTCTCTAGTTTCTATTTCACTTTTTTCTAGGCTGTCTTAATTCCAAGCATATGTAGTTTTGTGGTGAGTTAGGAATTTGAGGAGAGTTTATACTAAAATTTTGGACATTAGCACCTTTGGAGCTCTTCCACTTTCAAAAGTTCCTCTTTGAAGTTCAGATGTTTCTGTGCTCTGAACTCTATCACCTGCTCCTTCATACTGGTAAGGGAGGTTAGGGTAGTTTTTATTGAGATAATTGTAAATTACATGAAGTTGTAAGAAATAATAAAGAGAGATTCCATGTATACTTTACTCAATTTCCCTCAATAAGAACATTTTGGAAAGCTACAATACAATATCTCAAACAGGGTATTGACACTGATACAATACACTTACCTTCTCCACACTGGCCAATTTCACTTATGTTTGTGTGTGTGTGTGTGTGTGTGTGTGTATTTCCTTCTATTAAATTTTATCACTTGTGTTGGAGGTTTGTGTATCCACCACCACAGTCAAGATACTCAACAGTTTTATCACCATAAGGATCCCTTGTGCTGCCTTTTATGACCATATCCACCTCCCTCCCATCCCAACCCTTCTTAACCCCTGGAAACAACTAATCTGTATTCCATTTCTAGAATATTGTCATTTCAAAATATTATATGAATGGAATCATATATTATGTAATCCTCTGGGATTGACTTTTTTTTACTTAGCATAATTCCCCAGAGACTCATCCAAGTTGTGGGCTATATCAATAGCTATTTTCTTCTTATTGCTGAGTAATATGCCATGGAATAAATACATACACATTTTGTTTACTCTTTACCTGTTGAAGGACATCTGGCATATTTCCAGTTTTTAGCTATTATGAATCAAGCTGCTTTAAACATTTGTGTATAGTTTGTTATTTTTGTGTATATGAACACAGGTTTTCATTTCTTTGGGACAAATGCCCAAGAGAATAATTGCTGTATCACATAGCAATTGAATGTTTAGTTTTAAAAAAAACTGTAAGCTGTTTTCCAGAGTGACTGTACCATCTCTCATTCCCATTAGCCTGAGTGATCAAATTTCTCCATCTCCTCATCAACACTTGGTGTTGTTACTCTTATTTTAGCCATTCTAATAAGTATATAGTGATATCTCATTGTGGTTTTAATGTGTATTTTCCGGGTACATCATACCTAGTGTATACAGATAACCTTAACAAATAATCAATAAGAAAAGAAGCAAAAGACATGAAAATACAAGTCACAGAAGAGGATATATAGATGGCAAATTCTAGAGATGAATCTTTTAAAACTATTTTCTGCAAGAGGAATTACCTGACACTTTCATGTCACCATTACTGCATTGAAATTACATAGAAAAACATGTATAGCATAGATATAATGTAGAATTTCACTATATATTTGAACATAGCACTATTTGAAACAAAAACAGGCTCTGTATAGATAAAAGACTAAAAATAAATATACCAAAAGATACAACGTTTATCTTTGATGATACTAACATGAGTACCTTTTGTCTACATTCCATTTCTTTGTACTAGTGGGTGGATAGAAAGGTATCCTCTATAATGACTAAATTATTTCAGCATTTTTATTAGCTTACAACTTAATTATTGCTCAAAATATGTTTCTCAAAAAGGTTAATGAAAATTCCAACTTGAATATTATGTATGGTCACAGAAATTTCTACCTATTCCTGAATTCAACTTTGAAAAGGTAATACATTTCTCTAAATCTCTTGAAATTATAAGTAACTTCAGATAGGAGAACATATAGATTTTCTATTATTAAGCATGTGTTTGGGTAATGCTTCCTGATACATTTAGTGGTATCATCCATACAAATAACATGCACATAGCATATTATTAACTATAGTAGCACCTCATGAGTAATTTGTGCAAGTTTTTATCATCTTTTAAAATAAGGACTTTAAGGCTAGCTTTCTAAAATATTGCAATTAGTATGCAATCAATTAAAGTGAAATACATCTAAGGAATATTATCCAAATATAAGATATTTTTTGAGTCGAACATTTTTTAAAGTAGCTTCATAAATGATAAATAAAAAGTAAGTAATGAACTAAAATTTTATGAACATTTGGGCAAAGTCTCTTAGAATAAGCTGGGCCCTGGACAAGTCTTTCTAATTTGCTAAAGATGATACATTCAAGTTACAGTGAGTCAATTAGAATTTCCTATAAATGCAGCGAACACTCTGGATTTGCTTAAACAAATCTGCATAATCCATTTAAAGTTTATTTTGGTTCATTTCCCGCCCCCCCCAGGACTAACAAAAAAAACTTGCTCTCCCCCCAAATCAGTAAATCCAGCATCTTAAATTCAGTCTTGTAGGCTCAATTATTATACATAACATACCAGAAAGTTTTGCTTTTAAATTTATAAAAGTCCATAAACACCTATAATTAAAAGAGAAGTAAAAGTGACTTATTAGATAATCAAGCCATTCCCATGCCAAGATTGCAAAATTCTGAAATCCCTAGGTGGAACGCATAAACCTTTCATCTTCACCATAAGGCCATTAACATTTAAAAATTGGCAAGGTTGGCATTTCATGTAGTAAATAACTTCTTATAATACTACCATCCACACATCAATGCCAGTGGCTTATGTTCCAACCTGACCTGCTTGTTTATTGAAGTCATTGAATATTACTTTTAAGAATGCTCTTTTTGTCTGGAATAGGAGTTGGAGGGAAAATCCTTAGAGTACAATATAAATAGTGTGCTGATGATTAGTGTAGCTTTAAGGGCTCGTAAATTAGAAGTTCAAGTTATGAATACGGCAAACACTTCTCTAACACACAAGCTACTAAAAACACAGTGGGCCATAATGAGAGAGTTGAGAAGGGGTAGTTTTTAAAATGTATATATTATTCATTTCCCATTGGTTTTTACAACACAAAACTATTGAAAGGAAATAAGCTGTCAAAGAAAAGTTACAGTAAAGTAATCTTGGAGCTGGGACTAAATCAGGAACAAGAAAAATATTTATTAGTACTGAAAAGTTTGACCCCAACAGATAGATCAGTGGCCAGAATGTGGGAGCTCTGGTTTGCTTCCTTGGTCCCCAGGAGATGAGAGTTAGGCATTTAACTTGCTGCTTCTGAAAGACATTTTAAGTTATTCATTGACAAGAGTGAAAATTGGCAATATGTTTATACTGATATTAGATACCTCAGACAGTCCTTCAAAGATTTCTCAGCAGCCAATAGCCTCAATTTACTTTACTTAGTGAAATGTTAGTTTCTGGTTTAGGGGCCTTATTTTAATTTGAAAACATCCCCTTCAGTATTAAGTGTGTATTATGATTTTATGCCTGAGAACTTTTCCCTCTTGGTGCCATTTCCATTTAGGAAAATATGGTTGAACAGGTACACGTCATACCTTGGTAGAAATACCAGCTGGCTGCTTGAAAGGTAGTAGGTCAGTAGGATGAATTGGTCTTTTCATGTTTTTCAGTGACACATTTTGCAGGGACAGAGTTGAAGGATTGGGAATTTGTGCAAGCTCACTTCCAGTGTACTGAGCTCTCTGACTATAAACATTTATGTTTATCCCCAACAGGGATACCCACTGACCTAATGCTAGCACCCTAAAACACACTTCTCTAAGACACTCCAAACACAGATGGATGGTCTTTAATTCCAGCCTTGTACTTTCACCCCACAGGCACAGTGACCTTGTAGGCAAATTGCTGCCACTGACTGGCTGCCCGGTTAGTTACAGTGTCACCACTAGTTTGAGGTGAAATCTGTCATTTTTGCAATAATGTTCAGGGAGATGGTCTCTAAACTCCTCATTTACGTTTTTGAAATTAATTAAAATTCAAAATTAAGAATTATCTGTAACTATCTAATCTTGGTTAGTAGGACATACGTTTTAAAAATGCGTTCCCACTTTACGGAGGGGTGTTTAATCCTAGGGAAGCAAGACTGAGAGAAAGGGTGAAGTGAGGCAGAAAGGAAGGGAAACCAAGACGAGGTGGTGGATCACCAAGCTGGCCTCAGCTTCTCAAAAGAACACAGTGCAGTCAGCCAGTCCCTCAGATACCATATGGGATGGCTATGAATAAGAACAGTCCATCAAGGGCAATAGTACCAACACTTTATCTGCTGGCTCATTCCCCTCTCCTGTCACTTACTGGCCAAAGTTCTCTGGATGGGCTATTACCTTCCTGCTCCTTTGGGTTATGGTACAAAGCCCTTCCAGGCAGCTACTGGGAAAGCCAGAGCTCTGTGGGTCTAGACCCAGGGCTGGAACTGCTGTGGCTTTGCCCACAGAAATCGCAATGCAGTTCACAGTAAGTAGTCTGGCTTTTGTCCCAAGAGGACGGAAGTCCACAAAAACTCTAGAACCATAAGAACAGATAGAAGACTTTGGTCAAAAGTACTTTTCAAGGTGTCTTTGAGCAACAAAATGTCATTGTGATTATATGGCAGCCAGAGCTAACTGCCTTATTTTTTAGCCAATTTAAACCCTAGATATGGAGAACCACAGTAAGATACCAATAGTCTTCTTGACTTTCAGGATTTTTGACCTTCAGAACTCCTTTTACACGTCTAGTGAATCCAAGTCAAGCCTGCCTATTTGTAATGGCTGAGGGGCATGGCTGATTGGAAGCAGGGGATGGATGCAAATTACTTCTGATACAATCCTATTTTTAAGAAATGTTGCAGACATTGAACTCTAAAGCAACAGGTAACATTCCGCATAAAATATGTTCCACCAACTGATGCTACAGGTCCATCAATTTCTCTTACAACTTTTTTGCTTCAAAGCCTCTCCAAGGTCTCGCTGGGCAAACGACACATTGTGCTGTGTGCCCCTGATCACCTTTCCAGTTCTCCTCCCAATTAGGTACTGACCCCTGCCTTCATCCGCAAAAATGCCCTTGTCCTTAACCTCCAATTGATGTCAACAGTTCACTGTTGTGTCTGATTGGCATGTCTTCCCGAGATCTCTGGCTTCCTGCCTAAATTAGTCCTTTGTGCAATCAGGAACTTGATACCTAATTTTAAATAATGGCAAAAAAACCCAGCTTCAGTGGCAGTGACAGCAATGAAAATGGCATTGAAATTGTTTCTTCATGTGTCTCAGCTTGAACAGCTCCTCAGTGGCAGGAACGATTTCTTGCTTAGCTGTGTATCCTCACTCAGTGCCTAAGCCAGAACCTGCCATATTGGAACTACTCAATAAGTATCTGTTGAATAAATGAATGGCACAGACAAGATGGCAAAGATTGGCCGTAAAAATCACAGACTTAGAATACTGGGAAGAAAATTTACATTTTCATTGTAATGTTATGTGGAATATTACATAAAATACAGTTATGTGAATAAGCACCATGAAAACCATACACTAACATGGAAATTTGGTTTAAGAGCATATGATCACAAATATAATATATGCACGCACACATATAGAGGCATGTAAGGGATGACATTTTTTTGAAAATGCACCCAAACATAAACAATAGATATCTGTGGCCAGATGGATTATAGGTAATTTTTATTGTATTCTTTATATTTTTCAGATTCTCTAAAATGAACATTATTATAATTTATAATTTGAAAAGTGATACTATAAAAAGTCTACCCAAAATTCAATAGAGAATGGAGGAGAGAGAAATAGAATAAGAAATAGCTATTTTATTTATTATTATTATTATTATTTTGTGGTACGCGGGCCTCTCACTGTTGTGGCCTCTCCCGTTGCGGGGCACAGGCTCCGGACGCGCAGGCTCAGCGGCCATGGCTCACAGGCCCAGCCGCTCCGCGGCATGTGGGATCTTCCCAGACCGGGGCACGAACCCGTGTCCCCTGCATCAGCAGGCGGACTCTCAACCACTGCGCCACCAGGGAAGCCCAAGAAATAAGCTATTTTATAATTTATCAGAATATAAGAACTGTACCCCTTAGGGTACTACAAATAATAATCAGAAGAAACAAAATAATGCACTCGACATCAGGGTGAGGCAGAGTAAATTCTCTGCCTAGAACGTGCTTCTGCTATATGGTTTTCTAAAATCCCAAGACCTGCACCATGAGATTGGTGAGGATGGAAGAGACTCCTCAAAGACTCCTAGAATGAGGATTAGGGAGAATAGTATAGTATGCTCAGCCACTGCTCATGTCACACACCCAGGTAGAAAGTAATTCAGCCTCCCTAAACAGAGCCCTGCTGTTCCAGTGATAGAAAGCCATGCTGTGATCCTTGTTCCAAAATTCTTTCTCTGTAAATATTTGAAAACTTCTTCCTTTTTTCAAATCTTAACACAGCACAAAACCAAACAAGAGGATCACTAGGACTGTAGAATAGGCTGTATGACTTTAGATGAGTAGTGCTCCACAGGAGTTGGGAGTTGATTTTAACTGTCAGGGGACATGTGGCAATATCTGGAAACCTTTTTGGTTGTAAAAGCTGGGGAGAGGGACAGGTGCAATGAGCATCTCAATGATAGAGGCTCAACATCCTACAATGTACAGTACAGCTCCCGGGACAGAATTACTTGACTCAAAATGTAACACTACTTTAGAATATGAAAGAACAGGTCCAAAGTGAGAGTTACTGCCTCTACCAGTGTCATGAAAATGTGGTGCTGAAAAGCCACCTTAGAATGGTCAACTCCAGTCAGGGACAGACACAGATATCAGAAAACCACTGCCATCATAACTACCGGTTTCAGAGCCACGTCCTACTTCCTAGATCCATAATGTCAAGAAGACAAATGGGATGTCCTTCACCCTCACATGAAACCACAAGCTCCTGATCACTCACTGCAGCATCTCGACTGAAAACTCAAGACTTCCCTGTGGGGGCCTGAAGGCAGAGAGAACAGAATTCAGGAACATTACCACAACCTAAACCAACGGATGCTGCAGAAGGAAGGCTCTACTTTCACAACTTTGCACCATGAAAGGAGGGTAGAATGGAGACTGACTGAGTTACTCTCATGTATCTACAAGATTTTATATTTATATTTAAATGCAATCAGTGTTCCCTATAGGACCTTTTATCATTCCTGGCTTTGTCATTTCTGAATTCTGATTGGTCTCCCAATTGGCTGGCTTTAGTTTTCAAGATATTTTTCTTCCAGCAAGGGCTCCTAGAATTACATTCCCTGATTTCCTTTAAGTTTGATAGTGTCTCTCTGTAACCATTAGAAATTAAAGCAACTTTGCCAAGTAATATTTCCCTGGGTGGTACCCTCTCTGTGTCAAAACACTGTAGACATTGCTTTCTATCTTCTGGCATTGGATGTTACTGTGTTACCATGGAAAGGTCTGAGGCCAACCAGATTTCTTACCCTAGTACATGATTTTCTTTTTATGCATAGAAACCTAAAGGATTAAATGTGTCCCTGGATCAGTGTGTCAATGTGTGCTCATTGATCTGATCTGCAGATGTGTTTCTTCATTTTAGGCTTTTTTTTTTTTCTTTTAGAGGAATATCCATGTCCGCTTTTTTTTTTCCTTTCTTTTAGAGGAGTGCCACCTCAGAGAGAGATCAGCTCTTCTTATGCTGGTTGTTTTAGTCTTATTTATCTGCTAGCATTCTTATTGTTTTACTCTCATCAGAATTCATTATGATTATGTGTAGTCTTCCCTCTCTGTCAATAATTTAATTTTCAGTGCTGACTCTCTTCCTTAGTATTTCTTTTTTTTTTCTTTTTTTTGCGGTACGTGGGCCTCTCACTGCTGTGGCCTCTCCCATTGCATAGCGCAGGCTCCAGAGGCGCAGGCTCAGCGGCCATGGCTCACAGGCCCAGCCACTCCGCAGAATGTGGGATCCTCCTGGACCGGGGCACGAACCCGTGTCCCCTGCATCGGCAGGCGGACTCTCAACCACTGCGCCACCAGGGAAGCCCCCTTAGTATTTCTAATTACTGTGTCTGTTCTGTAATGACATTGTTTTAGATTTGTTTCCTTGGGTCTACAAATTACTTTGTTGTTTGTGTAAACAACAACATATGAAAAATGCTGAACTTAATCAAATACAATCATGAAAAAAGTTGGTCTAGTTCCCCCCACTGTCTCTCCCAACCTGGACTGCGTGCTGATCCTTTCTGGTTCTTACCTGAAAAGTTGGACAAGTCCCATAGCTTCTCCCAGCCCTTTCAAGTTACAAGAGCTGTGTCATTTCAGTAACTAAAAGTCCAGTATAAAGTACATTATAACCACCATAGTATGTTTTAAATTGCTCTCCTTCCCCAGTCCAGATCCACTTTGAGCAGAGAGTCGATAGGGAACACAGAGGGTGTGGTTGGCTTCTCTTTTCCCCCTGCCCATCCTCTGCAGCTTCCTCCCCAGACTGGTCTCTGAGGCCTGGAGAATCTAACCCAGGAAGATGCTGTAGTTTAGGAGCTGAGCCTAGGGCATTCTCCTGTTGGGAGCTTCTGACTACAGTTCCCATGACACTAGCTGTGCCTATTGTCCAGTTGGCCACTTTCAACTTTCCTCCTAGCCCAGGACTTCCTACCATTCATCCCTGTCCTGGGTCATCTGGCCCTTGCTGGAAGTTCTCCTGGGTGGAGTCTCTTTCACGATGCCTCTGTAAAACCATACACTGTGCTTTACTCTTCCCTCTACGACCACAGGGCTCATCAAAAAGGGATGGATACCCACCCCCCTTGGCATTCCCTTTGCCTCATATCTCATTTGAGTTTACATGTAAGGACACACAGCCTTCCCGTCCCTGGTGGGGAGACAGGTGTGAAAACGAAAGGGTCCCTCACTCCCACAGTTTTCTTCATTCTTCCCTCCAACGTTAACTGCCTAGATAATCCAGAGGTGGTAATTCTTAAAATTCTTAAAATTAGGTTTGCCGTTATTCTAAAGTTGTACCCAGGATTTAATTTAGAGTGGTCTGACTGAGTGACAACACAGAGAGGCCAATGCCAGGGAAGGAAGAATTTAGCACTCACATTTCCCATGAGAGGGGGACATAGCACACCACACCACAAAAGGCCAAAAGAGGAGCATCAGGGTAGTCAGGAGGCAGAAGACAGACAGGAACGAGGGGAAAGTCTCGGCCAGAGCCTGTATTGGGGTTTCCATGGAAAGACAAGGCAGGACAGAGTCAACAGCTTAGGACTGGCTAGTTTGAATCGCTCCAGTGGGCTGTGGGGCACAGGGATGGCCCCGAGGTGTCTGGTACTTGGCCCTGGGATGATTTAGGGCAGGAGAAATCTTGGCATGGTTGTGAGAGCTAGATAAAGGAGGTGGCTGGGGCTGTAGACTTGGGATTGGTGGGTTTGCACATGAGAGATGTCTTCCTGGTTGAGCCCTTCACTGTCTTTAAGAAGTGGTCAGCCCTGGGAGGGGCATCTCTCCCTGGGTCTCTAAGGCTCCCAGGTACCAGGGCATCAAGAAGACAGTAAATAAGAAAATATAGTTAATTCAATAGGCCCTGTAACGAATGGATTCCAAATAGACAAACACATAATCTAAGAAAACACAGAACAACCAAGTCTCAGCAAGTCTGGCTTTAGTGATCTAGCTTCAGGTTATGGGCTAAAATCAAGATTTTAGTTAACAGGACTACAAACATTTCTGGAGGCTGGTGGGGATCTCCAATATGAGGAACATCTTCTCATTGCGAACCCTGTTAATCAAGGTGCCTTGCCCTCCTCTGGCCCGTGAAGGACAATCAGACAGTTTTCCCGAAGTATATGAATTTTAAGTGAAGTAATTCAAGATTGGAATCCAATGCACCTATTTCATCACATCTGAGGGGACCTGAAATGATTGGTCATTTGTCCATGCCTCCTAAATCCCTGGCATTGATTTTTGTCCTTTTCCGAGGCCTGGATATGACCTGTTCTCTTGAGTCTTTGAGCTATACCTTATTTTTCCAAAAAAAGTTTTTTTCTTTTAACCCAAGTTAGTCAGAGTCCATTTCCGTTGATTTCTATCAAATAAATGTGATATCAAGTGTTAATATTAAACAGAAGCAAAGGGGAAAAAAAGCTCTGAATGGTAATTCAGCTGTGTCGATTTCACAGTCAAGTTGTGTTTCTGTGTTTCTGTGACGTATTGGATGCTAAGAATCACAGGTCGATAATATTTTAGTAAAGTACAATCCTTCATTTTGCAGCACTCAGGGAAGAATTCATTTTGTTTGGGAGAAGTCAATGAAAGAAGGTAACTAATAAAAATTCAGTGTTTCCTTATAGTGATTTAGGTTTTTGCTGAATTCGAAATTTTTATGCCAATACTCCTTGGGTCACTGATTTAGACAAATTAAAGGCATAAATCATATGAAAGCTGTAATTACCAGGGTGGTTTGGTTTTCACTTTATATTTATAAAATCTATTTGTTTTGCTCTATTTTATTGTCTCTGCTTTACTTGATGTTGTTGTTATGCTAAAACAGTTTCTTCCTTGGGACATCTATTTATCCAGGTGCTGCTTAGACACTGTGTTAAATCATAGTTGGGGCGTACTGGGCTTTTCCTGTTTGCCAAATAGCACTAACATCTTTAAAAGGAAGTCAGTTTTTCTGCGGTAACATTCATGATATTATCAATCCACGGAGAAGTCCTTTGGGAGATATCTGGGTTAATAAGTACCTAGCCAGCATATTACAATGTAGAATTTTCCTTTTAAGAGATTTGTTTCTTAATTAAGTAATTATAAATAATAGTTACTTTATTAATTTGGGAGCATTTATTATATGCTAGGTAATGATAAAAATTAAATTTATTTTTCATAGTAATCGTATGATTTAGGAATTCATCATGCTCAGTTTATAGATAAGGAACGTGAAACTTAGGGACTGTAAGCAATGCTTCAGTGTCACACAGAGATAGAGCTAGGATTTGAAACCAGGTCTGGATGACTCAAAACTCATTGCTTCCAACAACTCTAGCATTTTGGCTCTTCCTCAACTTTCCGTTTACCTCCTAAATGATTCAAAATGTGTGCATATGCATATTTTACACTTTCAACAAAATGAAAGCACACGTCTTTCTATGATTTATCACAGAGAACCCAAAAATCTCAGCTGGGGGTTGACTCTCTTAGTACTCTAGGCCATCTAGCCCATTTCAGAGTGGTTGTTTGAATATTTACTGGGGACATCCTAGAGTCCTTGCTAATTCAGTAAATGAAGGGGGAGTGTTGAATAATCCCGTTGAGAACAACTCTCACGAAGGTACACTTTCCAAGAATCTGTGAATTTGAAACATTGGTCCACCTGGACTCTCCTGTAGGGCAACAGGTGGGAGATTCCAATAAATAAGACTGATCCTTTTCCTGGCTGAATCATACTCACCTTATAGAAGAAAAGAAAAGAAGGTCAAATGATAGAACTTGAGATCCGAGAAGACTCTCAACACAGTCCATCCTTTCATTTTCCATATGACGAAACTAAATCATATTTAATCAATGATATTCATTGTTCTTAGCATTTTGTAGGTGTTTTGTTTCTACTTATGTCTACGTATCTGTGCATTTATAAATGTGACACAATGGAGTATACTGATTAAACACAGACTCTGAACTCAGAACACCTGGACAGAAATTCTTGGGCTGAATGTCACTTAGGAGTTGTATGTCCTCAGAGCATGTAATCTAACTGCTCTGCACCTTAGTTTCCTCATCTGTGAAAAGGATATCATAGTTTCTACTTGGTTTCACAAGGCTTTTGAGGATTAAAAGGGTTAATACTTGCAAAGCATTTATAAAACTTATTAAATTACTATACATAATTGATAAATATTAGCTATTATTTTTATTTTGTATATACATTCATGTATATGTCTCAAACTGTTAACAGAGGATTTGATACTAGAAAAAGTACCCTCATAAAATGACTTCCAAAAAGATTCACACACAATAACTTATTGGCACTGACATTCGACTTAGGTATCAGTTAGCATAAGCTAATTTTTACTATCGTGCAAAACAATGCCAAAATCTCATTGGCTTGCAACAGCAAAGTTTAATTTCTGGATCGCATTTCACATTGATGTCAATAGAAGTAAGGCTGGGCTGCACAGCATCACATGTATGCTTCATTTTTGAAGGAGTAGCCCATGTCTGGAACTTGAGCTCCAACTTCATGGAGGAAAAAAGGGAGCATTGAGGGATCAGTGACTTTTAAAGTTTCAACTTGAAAACAATACGTATCACTTCCACTTGCATTTCACTTGCCAAAGTAAGTCACAAGGCCTAACCTAACCTCAAAGGGTCAGGGTTGTATAATCATCCCACAGAAAAGGGGAGAAAACATTTTGAAGAATAATACTGTTGCTACCATACCTAATAATAAGTAGTATTTATTGAGCAACTACTACAATATATGCCAAGCATTGCTCTATATGCTATCAGATACATCATATCTCATCTCCACAAAATCCCAATAAGATCATTGTTTTTCTTCTTTCTCTATAGATGAGGAAACACACACGGTAAAGTCTGATTTATTCAACCACAATTCTTGCATTAACCTTGGCAATGAGCTTTGCATTACACCTCACCGTGGAGGTACAATGATGACCAGGAGAGTCATGACCTTTAGCCGCAGGGAACCTAACATTAGCAGCAGAGATGAGTTAACAAATAATTATTTGATTGCAGTTGTGACAAGTGCTCAAAAAAGAGATACAGGAGGATATAAGAATAAATGCACAAAAGAGTCAAGGAAAGTTTCTCTGAGAAAATGATGTTTAAGCTGATGAATACAAGGCACCAGGATGAATGTATGGGTGGACTTCATGTGCACAAGGCCTGAGGAGGGAAATGACACAGATGTGACATCCTAGCAGCTCACTCACATGATTGATTGACTGATGAGAATATGTCAGAAGTCACAGGCAGAAGGTACAAGTGCTTTCAAGAGAAGGAAAGGAGAAGTCATGTACTCTGGAGGTCAGGAGTACAGGCTCTGAACTCACATTGCTTGGATCCGAATCCTGGTTTCCCCACTTATTATCTGTACAGGATTTAGGCAATTTAACCATTTGTTGTCTAGGTTATCTCAATTACAAAATGGGAACAAAAATGATACCTACTTCTGCAGTTTGTTAAATGAGTTCATTTTTGTAAAGCACTTAAAATAGTGCCAAGCACACAATTAGTATTCAGTAAATCTTAGCTTTCCTTCTTGTTGCTATTAAAGCACTTAGAACAGGAAACACAGTGGCATATCTGTTGAGCAACCAGGTGTCGAGGTGGTCAGATAGGACAATGAGCCAAAACGACAGCAACCATCAAGGCTTCACTCACTCACTGTGACAATGCAACTAAGATGCAAAAGAGAGGGGCCGGGTCCCCAGAGTTCTATTGTCCCCCTATGAAACTGAACTGGGCAAGGGTCAGGTGGAGGCAATGCACATGGGGGTTGTGGGGGGTGGGAAATCATCTCATCCTGGAGTCCCGAACAAAAGCCTCCTGAATCTTTATGGACCCATGGGCCAAGGGAGGGGAAGAGAAGGAGAGAGCGTTAGCAGTGGAAAGGAACCAAGCCCCAGGGGAGAAGTGTCTCCACCATGGCCCTTGATTAGGAGGTGTCAGCGGAGGTGTCTGGGATAGAAGTGCAGACATGTATGGGAGCATGGCTGACCCAGGGGGCCCGACCCTTGACTGCAGCTCCCTCCAGAAGACTGCAGTGCACGCCTGTGTGCCAAGTCTGATGTGCGGAGAGCAACAACCTGCTGGAAAAAGCCTTATAATTTCCTATGATTCGGTCTGAGAGATCATACAGGGAATTTGGCCTGGAATCGGACTCCTTAATATTCAGTCAGAGCTATAAATTTTTTTGGCTTAACTTTTCCCCATGAATTTTCCCAGCTGCTGATCATACTGCAATTGGATTAAGAATTGCAGCAGGTCAGCTGGAAGGGTCTCTGTTTGCCAGTCTCATTTTTTTGTTAGTTTCAATAAGCGTCTGCCTCATCTCAGTGGTTTTGGAGACTGACTTTCAAGCAGGAGTAGGTGGAAGTCGTTGCTAAGAGCCCTGCACCTAGCTCAGTGTCATTCAGGATGAATTCCCCAGGTATATCAGTCCCCTAGGAGTCTGTGGCTTCAGGTCCCCTAGAGACAAATCCTGCAACTTGTTTCAGTAAAGCAAAAAGGCCAGTGTGACTGAAATGAAATTAAATGGCAGCTCGAGATGAGGCTGGAGGATAGAAAGGGACCAGATCAAAGTGTTAGGCCAATGTCGTAAGGCTAAATCAAGAGGGAGTCAAAACTCAAAGCCACATGTGCCTGGTTCCAAAGCCTTGTTCAGTGTACTGAGTCGGATCAGAAAAAAAAAAAAATCATTTGAAGATGATGATGGGTGAGCAAACTGCCTTGGTATTTCTGTAAAGTTGCACCTGGAGCAAAGGGAGAACACGGTGCTATTAAACATAGTTCACTGCCAAGAGCAGAAAAAAATTTTGCTTAAGATCCTAGAATCAACTTTTGGTCCTAACAATGAAGAATGAAGCTCAGGGCTGGCGAGCTGGTGGGTACTGACAGATCAGATGAGCAACCTGAATCCAATAGTCTATCATTGCAGATGTGGCTAGTACCCTCTGCAGCACTTAGCTTGTCCACACAACTCAATGAGGGAAAAAGTGAATCTGAGTCAATGATACATCTGCTCACAAACTTCCATTTGTTAAATATGAAACAAAATACTAACAGCCATAAAACAGGGTGAACAGTTGTGTGTTTGGATTAAAATATCATTCAGATAAGCAATAACCAGCTACCCGAGCAAAAGAACATCTGCGATATTATTGTGCTATTTCTGGCTGAGTCATCTCACACTAGGAGAAAACACAGGGAAAGGGAGATATCACTGTGGTGTTCTTTTTTTGTTTGTTTGTTTTTTGGGTTTTTTTTTTTGCAGTACGCGGGCCTTTCACTGCTGTGGCCTCTCCCGTTGCGGAGCACAGGCTCCGGACACGCAGACTCAGCAGCCATGGCTCACAGGCCCAGCCGCTCCGCGGCATGTGGGATCTTCCCAGACCGGGGCATGAACCTGCGTCCCCTGCATCGGCAGGCGGACTCTCAACCACTGCACCACCAGGGAAGCCCCCACTGTGGTGTTCTTAACTGAGTTAAGAAAGGGCTCTTTTTTTAATCTTTCCAGGGTAGGCCCTAGAGATGCAACAAGTACCATTTAAAAATAAATTTTTAGCTGATTGCTTTAGTTCCCTGCAAGACAGGCATTGCGACCTACTTAAAAAAAAAAAATCTGCCCTGATGATTCCTAGAATAAAATGTGAGCACTTAAAATCTTATAACTAATGAATCTGCCTCTAAGTTTTTCGTCTTTGGAAGGACTTCTTTGTCTGACCTCTGGAGAGGAGAATCGTACATTATACATATTTGATAATGTTGTTTCTCGGGTTCTTAGCTTATTAACTAACGGGTGAAACCCCCTCCATAACAAGTCCTAATAAGGTGCTTAGTAATTTATTCACTAACCCCCTTGAATACGGATGGGACCAAGAAAGATACTCATTACACTGAATTATATTCTATAGAAAAGTAATAAAATAATGGAATCAAGATTTTGTACTGTTGCAAGAAGCCTTAGAAGTAACTTACTGTGGACCTTTCATTATAAAGGTGGTAAAACTGTATCTACAGAAATGAAATCACCTGCCAGGTCTACACAAATGGCAGATAGGAAGTTATTGAAAGTTACAGAAAAACTGAGTTCTAACATGCCTAGATTTACCCACTGGATTTGTGGCCTTGAACAAATTATGTAATCATTCCGATCTTCAGTTTATTCATCTATAAAAGGGGGAAAACATTACAGTCTTCTCTTGTAGGATTCTTGCATAGAATAAATCAGATACTATATTTAAACTGCTAAGGCACAGCACTCTTCTTAGAGTCAACACTCAATAAATAGTTCTTCCTATCACCTTGGGTAGAGCTGGAAAAAAAGTAGAACCCACAAAGCCAGAAACAAGTTATTTCTGCATATAAAGAGAGACAGACAGACAAAGTCACAGAAATCTAGATCTTGAAACACTTTGTCAGTTTTTCCAGATATATTTACCAAGCCCATGAGAAGCACGTTCTTCTAAGGGTTACAATACATCTAAGACAGTGTACAGTTGAAATCACAAGTTATTTAGCGAGACTTTTTTCAACCCAAGTAATGAAAAGAACAAAGCAAACTTAACCTGAGGACTCACTGAGTGCAAAGAACTAACTATATAGATTGATCAGGAAGAGGAACACATATTTTTATCTTTATTCCTGACAAGGTAAATCTTACCTGCTGGTTTTGCTATAGCCATGCCTTATATTCACGAGGTCTGATTCACAGAAGTCCTCAGCCTCCCTCAATCTCTACTGAAAGCAAAGAGCCCAGAGCCCAAGAGTCCTTCATTTAGGCAAATTCAGACATGCAGGTAGAATGTGGACCAAAGTTTAAAGACAATGATCTCTGTGTTCCTCCATTAGATATGTGAATCCCTTTGAAAATTACCTTCAAACAGGGAAATACAAAATAAACAGCTGGTGACTTGAAACAGAAATTTGCTTTTAGGTAGTACAAGCTCAAGTCATCTACTTAAATTTGTGTTCTTTAATAATATAAGCTGTAACTTTGTTCAGTACCTTTTATCTATACTTTATTGAGCAGACAGCACATTAGAAGTATAAAACATTCAATAACTCATTAGAAATACTGAAGGCTTAGAAGCGTTGCTATACTTCTAGTACATCACTCATATTTAAATATAAACTATTTGACATAAAGATGTAATAAATTTATTCCTTTCTTCCAAATGGTCAGCCCCTTTACCAATAAGTTGATTATCATCATATCTCTATAAAGTCTGAATGCACTGGTGTTCTACCTTCATTTTCTGTATTGTATACCACGGGAATAAGTACTTCCCAGTGTGAATGATGTTCTTTGGAGCACAATGGAACTGGCATCCCCTAGAGGTGTGCAATATGGCAGCCCTGTTGGTTTGCCAAATGGTGCCTTCCTTTTAGACATGTTATCCAAAATTATTCCAAGCTTTTATTGCCTGTGTTTTTTCCTATAAGCCCTTGCTTTGAAATGGACAGCATCTTTGTTCTTGCTTTGTGTGAGTTCTTATAAGTGCTGATCTCAGCCAACACATGAAAGATGTCCAGCCCTTCAAGTTCTAAGAGCCCCATATACATCAGAGATCTCCCTCTCTTCCCACAAAAAAATATCAGAATTATGCAACCCTATCAATACAGCAACTGAATATCAAGAGTTGGCTAAAAATGAGTCATCCCTACATGAAAACCTAAACTACCTTTAAAATGTCACAGGACTCATACTTCTAGCATCTGCAGCCCCATAAGGCATTTATAGTCAGTTGCTGGTATCCATAAAAATTTGTACAGAAATTGGCAGTAATGTCGCCAGCATGCATCCTCTAGACATTGATGGTTTGATTTTTAAGTATTACTTTGCATTTTTATAAATACATTATTTAACATCATCACACAAGAACCTATTTTTCATCCTTAATTACAGTTTACATTAACGTTTATATTGATCGGTTTTTGATTGACTCTGAACTCTCTGTCCAGGGACAAAAAAGTAATTTCCATGAGAAATTGCCATTAGTTACTTTCTGTGCTGTTTAAAATATGTTTTTTAAAAATGCATGCTTTTATGATAACTGGGGCAACAATCATTTTTAACTATATCTAACCTCTAGTTATTAGGTTATGGAAGTAAAATAATATAAATTTTGCATGCAGTTTCTAAAATAATTTAGAACCTATACTTGTCAATTGGTGTTAATGTTTAAAAAGTCTGATTTTCCCAATAATGGAAATTTAGTTTACATTACCTCAGAATGTTTGAATTTATATCTACACCCAGTGAAAAAGAAACATGAACTAACACACCATTTCTCCACATATGACTTGGAATTTCATGGAGGTGTTTGTTATAAATCATGGACCCCTTTTCAGGTCTAAGGAACCAGACCCTGTAAAGGTTACTGTGATGGATTAGCATTTGGTTTTAAAGATAAATATGATGATGATGATGATGATGAAGATCATGCCACCAATTTTAAAAGCAAGGAAACAGGGTTCGGGAGGTTAAGAAACATATCCTAACTCACTTAGGTACTTGGTAGCAAAACCAGGACTTAAACCTATGTGTGTCCAACACCAAAGCCTGTACCTTTCACCACAGATCTTCAAGATATATCAAATTTGTATGAAATTCATAAATGTATACAAATTTATCTGAAAGATTCATAGAGAACATAGGTAAGACAAACAAAGAAGACAATAACTACATTAAAAGCCTCGGAAAACAGAACGGGAAGTTTTTTCAGAACACTATAAAGAATTCCTATGGACCCCAACTGCAGGTTCCTGTTGGGTTTTAAGGATTAACTCAGGGAGTAAGCTCCATATTGGGAAACACCTTGAATGTCAGGTTAAGGAAAAGATCAATAAGCAATATAGTGGTTTCTGACTTAGGATGCTAGTCTGTCTAGCTCTGTGGACACC
Organism: Hyperoodon ampullatus; assembly: GCF_949752795.1. Lineage (NCBI taxonomy): Eukaryota > Metazoa > Chordata > Mammalia > Artiodactyla > Ziphiidae > Hyperoodon > Hyperoodon ampullatus. The sequence continues at coordinate 22,965,025 of NC_136923.1, forward strand.
CTCACTTCAGACCACCATCACTTCTCAACTGGACCACAGCAGCATTCTAAGCAGCCTCACTGCCCTCAGTCTTGCTTTCCCAATGTACTTGTCATGCTGTATTCACAGTGTAATCTTTCGAAAATGAAAACTTCATGTCCTTACTCTGCTTAAAACTAATCTTGAACTCCCAAGACCCTCAGAATAATGGAACCCAGGGTGTTTACCACGCGTTCCCCAGCCTTTTAAAATCAGGCCCATCCACACCACTTCGGCTCTCCAGTCTTCACCTCTAATGATGCCTTTGCTCTGACTCTGTCTTCACCCAGGCTCCCACTCACCCATCACACTCTGACACGAGACATGCAGACCTTCTTTCATTTCTTCTCAAAGCCATGATCTTTTCTCCCACTTGGTCTTTACATATTCTCGTCCCTCTGCATGGAACATTTTTATATCATTCCTACGCATTTCACTGCCAACTCTTATTTAGCCTTCAGATCTCTGTTTATACACCATCCTCCCCCACCCCAAACCTACCTGTCCAGGAACATTTACATATTATCCCCCTTACTTATTCTAATATTTATCTCACTGTGTCGTAATAAGCTTTGTGATTTTCCAAAAACCCCATTAGAGGTAGTATTCCCTTAGGGTGGGTTCAAGCTCTTTCTTATTTACTAGGGAATCCCTAGCACTGACTACACTGACTGCCAGTAATTGCTCAACAAATATTATTTGTCAAATAAACGAAGAGATGAATGGATAAATGAATTATATGGAGGAAAATGACAGGAGAGAGGAGAAAGGTGAGATGTGACAAACATAACAAAGCAATTTAGTCACCTTGGATACTGGAATCAAAGAATAAGATATTTAAAACCAAAATGTATGAAAGCACACTCTTAAGGAGAATAAAACGATCTGTATCTTCATGTTTCTCTAATGGTGTGTCCATAAAGTCTGGAAACCCAGATAATATTTTATTTCCTTTAATTTGAAGATTTCTTTAATGATATTATATAATAATAGTGATATATTTGCCAGTGTTTCTAGATATATTTGGACATCCATAGACATAAGTATTTTGCAAATGACTTCCACAATCCCTACTGCCCCAGTTTCTGCCTGATGTGGGGACACTTTTAGTCAGAGAAAGGCGAGAATTAGTTGATAGGCAGAGGTTGATCCAGAATGTTTTCTTTATCTGGAGCACACTACCTGTGGGATGGCCTTTTCTATCCATGAGTTTGTCCCACCTCTGTCTCTAGGGAGTTCCTGTGAGAGGCTGGGGGAGCACACTGTTCAAGAGGATGTCTTTGGTGCCATACAGGTCTAGGTTCAAAAGCCCAGCAGGGTTAGCATGGCTTGAGAACATTCCAGTTGTCAGTTTCTCACACACAACCCTCCACACCCAAATATTTTTGCAGCACCCATGCTCTGGGAAGTGGACCCATTCCCTGAATGTAGCCACTATAAAAAGGACCATCAACAAGAGATAATTTTCCCAAAAGTCTCCTCCTGCTTTTCCAAAATCATACTTAAACTCTAAGTTAGTCTAGGGTAAAGGGATAATATGGAAGAAAACAAATTGAATAAAAGGCTTGCCTACTTAGAAATCAGAGCAGTTGCTGACCACAGAACTAGAGGCAAAAAGGGAATAAATATCTAGAAATTTTCAATAGTGAAAGAGAAAATCTTACGCATGAAGTAAAGCATGCCTATATAAATGCTACAAACTCAATATAACCACCTAAAAGTATATACAAATCACTGTTAGCTACAGTTATCATAGTGAGGGGAACAATTTTCACATTAGCTTCATGTACCATTTACATTTGTCACTTTGACAATGTATTACCATTATTTAAAACAAATGGAAAAGTGCTATGGTGAATTGTTCTGCAAAAGTAGGGACCTCACTCTATTCTATTCTTAGCTTTTTGCTCCAGGCCCGGAAATCTTTCCAGAGTTTTTTAACTTCTGTATTTTTGTGGCAGGATAATCACTTTGAGACATTATGCTGTGTATTAGTTTTTTTTTAATAACATTTCTCTATCAAATATTAAATTCTCCAGCTTTTTGTTAATTTTCAAAATATTTCAGGATTGTGGGTTATACTACCCCTTTACAAAGGAAAATCACTCTTTGCACATTTTGCAGTTAGAGCAAGAAACACGCTCCTCTTCAAAGTGCTTTTTGTACTTTTTATTGTTGTGTTACAGCACAACCTTCTGCGTATAGCATACAAATGATAGGTGGTGAAGATACTGTGGGTTTGCATGCATAATAAATATGGTTTCATTTCAGTAGTTGCTGAACGTTTCATAAAACAAGAGTAGAAAAGGGAACAATTTGAATATTTGGGGAGGCTTCAATATATATTCACTGTGCATGCATATACATATTTACATACAATTTCCAGCACTCTTATTTATAAGCAAATAGCCAAAGAGGCAATTATTTGTATGCGGGCAAATAAGACACAGTCAATGGTTTGGAAAATATAGGCTAGTTAACCGACTCATTACTGTAAGTAGAAAATGCAAGTAAGGTACATCAGCTATTTGAAACATAAGCCACTGAAGACAGAGTAGTTTCCTTAGAATCAAATTTAGGAGCTATGTTTAGATATAAGTTCTCTCATTTTTGTAATATTTAAGAGAACAGGGAATTACAAAATATTTTGAAAAAGACATTTTAGAGTAAAATGTGGCCCAGTACCTTTCTATAAAAGAAGCCAGCAAAGCAAAACCAACATATTCCTTGTGATTTTATATTTTAATTCCTAGGAATACGATGTTAGTTGGGCTATGGCTTCTAATGCAGTTAGTCACTTGAATCACATATGGTCATACCTGTAGAGAGTGGTAAAATCAACCTAATGAGCCCTTATATGAGTGTCAAGAGTGTCTGGTGAAGTCAAGTATTTGAAATCACTCAGGAGATGTATCAAGAGGAGACATACTACAGGACGGGTTGTTTTGGTGAGTTAAGGTGTCATATGTGCACGATGGATGCAGCCAGCGCTCCATCAGTGCCTATCCTGCTAAAACAGTGAATGAAAATGACTGATCTACAATTTTCATCCTCTTTTCAGTCCATCAACAGAACATTATTGAAACCAGTCAGCCAAAACCCATTAGAACAGCACTCACGTATGAAACAATGCCCAGGTCCTCTTGTTCTCCATTTTTATGCACTGCTACAGGACTATAAATATTCATCGTAATGTAACTGAAAATTATTGAAGTGAGAAAAAAGAGAAACAGGGAAGCCATTTGCTTCAATTCATAAACAGCATCTGTTGGGAAGTTATTCATAGATTGCTTCAGGGCCTGCCGAGCAGCAAGCCCACGAAAAAGGATGCCATTGCAAGCAAATTGGCAGAAACTGCATAGAGATGCTATTAGACATGATTCACTGACAGCCAGGGAGACTGATCAGGCACTGGGTTGTTTTATGTGTTCTTTTATCACTGGGACATAGGACTCCCCTCCAGCCAAAGTCACACACAGTTCAAATTAGAAGAGCAACCTTCTAAGTATATTAAGGCCTAACTAGTGGCTAGAGAAAGTTAGAAGCAGCAGCTAAACTCCAGGTGATAGAACTTGTTCATCTGCCCACACCTTAGGCATCCTTCAAATTCTGGCTGTACAAGCTGGCAGATTTGAATGTCCCTGGCAATGCTTTGTCCATTAAAAATTAAACATTAAAGAAAAAAACTTTCTCTAATGTTGAAGCTGAATTTGGCGTGTTACTCTGAACAGAATGAAACTGAATGCTTACTACTTACCAAACCAGTGTTAAGAAGAAAAATTAGCATGGAATGTTTTCCAATCTGGCATTAGTAGCTAAGTCGTATTTCATCAAAAAATGGATTTACGGCTTCCAAGTCAAAGCCCCAAATTCAGTTCAAAGAAAATAAACACAGCAAGACCTTTCAAATGTGAAGTGATCATGAATAAAATAGATGGGTTGATTTAGTAACTGTTTATACTCATATATTAATTTATATGTTTGTGGTAAAAAGGCATCTTCAAGACTCAGAAAGAAAATATTTATCTCAGATTTTGGGTGTTTTTTTCGCAACGCTGAATGTCATCCATTTCAGGCTGAACTCACTGATCAATCTTAATATCAGTAAAAGACAGAGAACCAGACATATTATGTCCCCTCATAAAAGACCCATGTGTATGCACATACACACACACCTGCATACACATAGAACCTAAATCAGATGAAGGATTTGGATCTAATTACCTCTCTACAGAAAAAAACTGGGGACAGGAGAACACATTAGTAACACCATGGAAGCACAATCAGCAAAATCCAAACTGTGGAAAAGTACAAGACAAGTTGACCTGGTTTCCCCAGCAAATGAATTGCAAAGAAAATACAGGGGGTGGGGAAAGAAAGAGGGAACTTATAGATTAAGAGAGCCTTAAGAGATATATCCAATAAATGCAATGCATAGCTCTTGTTGGATCCTGATTTGAATAAACCACCTGTACACTCCTCCTCCCCCCAAAATGTATATAGGCAGTCAGGTAAATTGGAACACAGACTGGATAGTTGATGATGTTAAGTAATTGCTGTTAGTGTTTTTTGTATTGTGGTTATATTTTTAAAGAGCCCTTACCTGTTACAGACATACTGTAGTACAGGCTTCAAAATAATCCATTTGGGGATGGAAGGAGCAGGTGGGGTACAGATGAAAAAAGAATTTGCCTGGTTTGATCATTACTGAAACTAGGTAATGGGAACATGAAGAGTCTGTTAGCCAATTCTCGCTACTCTTTGAAACCTTCCATAGTAAGTTTTCATGACTCCGTAGTTAATTTATATAGTGTTTTGCCAGAGATGGCTCACATTGTCTCCTAAGAGCTGCTTATTAAATTTTCAGAAATTTTACAAGCCTATTGTTCAACCAGTGGTGGCTTGAAATCAGCCACAGTGGATGTATTTACACCATGGAAATCAGCTAAAGCTACAATCAAGCCTTTTTGTCTCTGAAGAACTGATTGTTCAATATTAACCAGCACATCACTGCTTATGACCCCAGTGCCTAAAGCACAAAACTCTTCATGTACATTGGAAACTTTCTCAACAGTAGTACAAAGAAGCTGGCTTTTCAGCTTAGGTTTTTCTCTGCTCTTCTTCCTTATTGCCACCAGGTTTTCGTTGCCTCAGATCCCAAGGTGTGGCAATCCATGGGCCCACTCTGGAACATTCCACCTGGGCTCCAATCACTTCTTCCTTCCATAAGCCCTTACCTTTTCTCCTTCTATCAAACTTACCCAATCTATGGCCCTTCCTCTTCAGGACTTACTTACTCTGACATAGCATGGTGCTCAAATGATGAGATTAACTGATCCTGGCTAAGTAGGAAGAAGCCTGAGTCCTTCTGAAATAATTTTCTTTGGAAATTTCTAATCTTTTAACTTCATATTTTTGAGTAGTTCTATATCTCTAGAGCCCTTTCATAAACATCAGTTCATTTACTTATTTATTTATTCTTGATATTTTTTAACTGACTGCTTATTATACACAAGATAAACCCTCATTAGCACACTGTCTTATTAAATCCTCAGAATAAACATATGAGCTAACAAAAGGGCTGGAATTTTCCTCCTCAGACAAGTAAGGACATAAAAGCATAAAAGAAGTCAAAAGTCTTATCTAAGGCCACCTCGCTAGTTAGAGACAAACTCAAGACCAAGCCTAAGAATATTTTCTATTGTGATCTAAGAATTTTTCTACAAACCACCAGCTCATTGATTGGGTGAACAGAGCAGATTTTTCTCTCCTCTCCAAAGGCAGACTTGCGCAAATGTGTGGACCACAAAGAAATTTTTTCTCCAAAGCATTTTTTTCTTCCCATACACATGAGTGTGAAGGCTACTAGCTACTTAAATCCAGTCCATAAGCATTTATTAAATGCCTGTACAATAAAGTACCTGCCACATGATAAAAAGTGAAAATATCCTAGATTTTAAGAGAAAGGGATGCTGGTTCCTTTTATTTGTAGTTAGCCTGGATTGCCAAAAGGGTGTGTTTTATTTCAAATACTATGATTTGCAAAATTACATGTTTGTCATTACTGGTTTCTTCATGCATTTCAACAGAAGCCATGCCAAGCCTGCCCAGAACTATTTAGGAGGCTAGGGCTCCTAAATAGGGCTAGGGCTCGCATTAATATCTAAATTTACTGGATTTATGTCCTTCTCAAACTAGATGAGTAGGACAAACAATCCAATCAACTCTTGTGGTTTCCTTCTGCTTTTCTTCGACAATTCTAACTTGAATCTTGCAACTGAGAAAATGGCTGAGTGTGGGGGGCAAAATGTGATCTCCATGCCAACAGTTAATAAAGAAGACATTCTGTCCCCATGTGTTCTTGGCAGAAATTTGAGTAGAAATTAAGTGTTCCTAATTGCTCATGAATTCCATGATCCTTTTTATTGGTGCATTTGTCTATTTTATTATTGACCACCTGTATATGCCAAGGACCGTGATAAAAACTTGGGATATGACAGTGAAAGGCTTCAGTACCAAGGAGCTCACAGAAATGCCAAAGGGAGATTTACAAGTAAATATACAAGCATATTAGAGCATTTAAAGTGCTAAATACCAAAGAGCTCAATGGGAACACAATGCAGGAGCTTCTCACCTTTAGCCTGGGGTGAAAAGAGACATTCTTAGACATCTAAGCTAACACCCAAAACACAAAAAGAATTTTTCTAGTGAACTCATTGAACTGGGGGAGAAGACATTGTAGGCACTGCGATAATATATGCTGAGTTTGGGAAGATCCCACCCTAAGATACTCTGATTCAATAAGTCTGAAGTGAAGCCCACGAAAATGAATTTTTAACATGCACCCTAAGGTATTTTAATGCAAGAGATTAAAAACTTTGAAAGGGTCAGAGGCTACATGGTAGTCTAAACCAGTTCAGAATGTGGTCACCCAGGCAAATTTGGACAATGTGTCTCAGGTATCCACACAGCTCCTTCTTTGGCACCATTTATATCACCAACTCAAGCCACATGGATTATGTATCTGCTGTATGTACGTGTGGGAGGCTAAGAGTGTAGCTGTAGAGGTGGACCAGGTACCCACCAAAGTAAACGAAAGGGACAGAAGAGTGGTACAGAGGACGAATATACCACAAGAGGTGAAACAGGAAAGGAAAGTTTCCTGGGCAGCAAGATGCTGGACTAGGACTTGTAGAAAGGGTGGAACAGCTAAGGGGAGGGTACAAGCATTTTAGGCAATAGAAATTTGTAGTTTCAAAGTCTGGATTGAATCTAGGTTTGGCTACTTCCAAGCTGTGATGTTCAGCAAGTTGCATGACTTTGTTCCAGTTTCTTCATGTGTAAAATGGAAATGATAATCATTTCAACTCGCACCACTACTGTGAAAAGTAAATGAAGTGATCTGTCAAGTAAAATATGTATGGGTTCTGGTACATAGTAAGCACTTACTACTTATTGAATTAAAAAAACGAAAACTAGTTATTATTACTTTTCTCTCTAGGAATCCCAATTTTGCTAAAACCTCAATAAATATCTTTACAAGCAATGACTTGATATTTAGCAATGATCTCTAAAAAGCTTGTATGTTATCATAGACCCCCTCGGCTCTCAGCTTCAAGGGACTTCAAGAGATCATTTGGTTCCAGCAGGTCTATATTTTGTAGTAGGCAGAGAAAGGTGAAAAGGCCAGAGACTGTGGAATTAGATTATCTAAATTTGAATCCTGGCTCACTATTTACTAGTTGTGTAAACCTAGACATGTTTCTTGAACTCTCCTAGGCTTGATTTATTCAGTAATACAATAAATGTATAACTCTCAGGATTGTTAACAAGTCTTATTGATTAATTCAATCAAAAAAAAAAGGAATTGAGTATTTGCTATATGTGAGAAACTGTTCCAGAATCTGAGGATTAGCAGTGAGAAAAATGAGAAACACTTGCCCTCATCTAGTTCACCTAGAAAAGAAAAGGTAGGTGTATTATTTCCCTAGGGCTCTATAATAAATTACTACAAACTGAGTGGCTTAAAACAAAGAACTGTATCCTCTTATTGTCTGGAGGCTAGAAGACTGAAATCCAGGTGTCCATAGGGCCATGCTCCCTCCAAAGGCTGTAGGAAAAGGGTTCTTCCTTGACTCTCCTAGCTTCTGGTGGTTAACAGCAATCCTCAATGTTACTCAGTTTATAGACCCATCACTCAAATCTCTACCTCCATTGTCACATGACATTCTCACAATGTGTTTCTGTGTCCAAGTTTCTCTCATCTTATAAGAACGCCAGTCATTGGATTTAGGGCTCACCCTAATCCAGTATGACCTTATCTTGACTTGATTATATCTGAAGAGAGCCTATTTCCAAATAAGGTCACATTAACAAGTATTAGGGGTTAGGACAACAACATATCTCTCGGGCAAAACAATTCAATCCACGACAGTAGGTAATGGACAAACTGACCACGTAATTTCTGGTACGCCATCCCAAGATCATGGCTTCCAGGAAGTCCTCAGTAAATGATGGCTAATATTGGGGTAAAATATTTTGCTCACATTTTTCAGATAAGGTCACTGAATTTGCCTTGCTCACCAAGGATGACAAAACTAATATAACAGAAACTAGAAATCTGGTCAAGTAACTCCTCATAAAAGGCAGGCTCTCTCCAAACAGCAGTGTCTCCCAAAATAGATTTTTCGTATGCCTTATGGCTCCTAAAATTTTTTTATGTGTTAAGTGTACAAACTTTATTTTTAATAATTATGTATTTATTTTAATGTGTGTTAGAAGAAATATTACCAGCACTTAAAGCCCATGATTTCACAGATAACACTTCTTATGATGTGCTTAACATAGAGTTGTCATTTAAAACAATTAGGCATTTAACATGAATCAATTCTTAGAAAAAAATGAGAAAACAGTAGGTAAGTGGCTACAGCAAAAAATATTGCAGTAGTACTTTGTGACTCAAGTTTCAGAAATGCCACACTCCCACGTGGTGTTTCTTTGTTCAATCTGTCATACAAACTCGCATTCTGGCTGTATGTCTTGACATGGACCCAAGTGGCAAAATGCATTTTTGGAAATACCCCAGCTGGGGCACTGAACATAAAGATTATAATGTGTCTTTGTTTCAGCTGCCTGTTAAACTGATGATCACTTCTCTCAAGTCCACATCTTAAATGCCTCTGAAGTTCAATTTCAAAACTTAATATTAAGCTACAGTAATCAAGACTATGTGGTAGTGGCATAAAGACATACATATAGATCAAGGGGAAAGAATTAGGAGTCCAGAAATAAACCCATAAATGTCTGATCAACTGATTTTCAACAAGGTTGCCAAGATAATTCAATTGGGAAAGAAGAGTCTTTTCGACGAATGGTACTGGGGCAACTGATATCCACATGCAAAATAATGGTTTGAGACTACCTCATACCATATACAAAAATTATATTACATCATATATCGAAAAAGGGTATATTATCCATTGTGTGTGTGTGTGTGTGTGTGTGTGTGTGTGCGTGCAAATATTTTCTTCAATTCTGGGGGTTATCTTTTTACTTTCTTTTTTTTTTTAGAAATCAATCTCTTTTTTTTAATTAATTAATTAATTTATGGCTGCGTTGGTTCTTCGTTGCTGCACACGGGCTTTCTCTAGCTGCAGCGAATGGGCGCTATGCTTCGTTGGGGTGCATGGGCTTCTCATTGTGGTGGCTTCTCTTGTTGTGGAGCATGGGCTCTAGGCGTGCGGGCTTTAGTAGTTGTGGCACACGGGCTCAGTAGTTGTAGCTTGTGGGCTCTAAGCGCAGGCTCAGTAGTTGTGGCGCATGGGCTTAGTTGCTCCACGGCATGTGGGATCTTCCTGGACCAGGACTCGAACCCATGTCCCCTGCATTGGCAGGCAGATTCTTAACCACTGTACCACCAGGGAAGTCCCTCTTTTTACTTTCTTGATGGTTTCCTTTCATCTATTTTTTTTTTTTTGGTTCCTTGCACTTTAGGTGTCATTGCTAAGAAACCATTGCCTAACATAAGGTCATAAAGCTTTAGACCTGTGTTTCCTTCTAACTGTTTTATAGTTTTTGCCCTTACATTGAGGTCTTTGATACACTTAATTTTTGTACACATCATTCTCTCAATTTTTGTTTATGTCAGAGTGACTTAATTTCTCCTTTATTTTTGAAGGATAGCTTTAATGGATTTATTGGTTGACAGTCTTATTCTCTGAACACAGTGAATATATATATCACCCCACTGCCTCTGGCATCCATGGTTTCTGATGAGAAATCAGTGGTTAATCTTGTAAGTGATGAGAGTCACTTCTCTCTTGCTGCTTTCAAGACTCTTTGTTTTTGCCTTTCAACAGTTCGATTATGTTTTGTCTAGGTGTGATTCTCTTTGAGGTTATCCTACCTGGAGCTCACTCAGCTTCTCAGATGTGTGGTTAAAGGTTTTTCATCAAATTTGGACGTTTCAGCCATTATTTCTTCAGATATTCTTTCTATTCCTTTTGCTCCTTTCTCTCCTGGGATTGTGTGTGTGTTCATACACTTGAATATACCACCAGTCTCTAAGGCTCTGTTCATTTTTCTTCCTCTCTTTTTCTTTCTGTTCCTCAAATTGTTCTCAATTAACCTATCTTTAAGTTCAATGATTCTTTCTTCCACCTTATCAAATCTGCTGTTGAGACCTTCTAGTAAGTTTTTTAATTTCAGTTATTATACTTTTTGACTCCAGAATTTCTATTTGGCTCTTTTAATATAACTTTTTATATATTTATTAGTAGTCTCTATTTGGTGAAAGATTGTTCTCATATTTTCTTTGATTTCGTAAACATGATTTTCTTTAGTTGTTTTGAATATATTTAAAATAGCTGATTTTAAATCTTTTCTACTTAGTCCACCATCTGGGCTTCCTCAGGGACAGTTTCTATCAATTGCTTATTTCCTGTATTTCAGCTATTCATTCTTGTTTCTTTTCATGTCTCATAATTTTTGCTGAAAATGGGACATATGTGGAAACTCTGAAAATTATACTTTCCCTCCTCCCTAGGGTTTGTTATTGTTGCTAACTGTTGTTTATTTAGTGACTTTTCTGCACTAATTCTGTAAAATCTGTATTCTGTTTTCTATTTGGTAAATGAAATGCCTGCTCAGTTAGCTTAGTAGTTGCTAATTATTAAACAGAAATTTCTTTAAACTCTTGAAACCAATAGGCATCTCAGTCTTTGTTAAGAAGCTCAGTGTACATGTTGGGACATACCTTAACACTCAGCCAGCCAGCTGACAACTTTACCTTAGTCTTTACTTCATGCTTATATAGAAACGCAAGGTGAACCAGAGGTGAGAGCTTAGGACATATATCTCAGGTCTTTCCTATGCATTCACACAGCCCTAGGCATGTGCACAGCCCTACACATGTTCATGATTTTCTAAATTCCAAGAGATATGCTGGAATTTTTCAGAGCCTTTATAGACTTCTCATTCCCCAGCTTTTCCTTCTAAGCTTTTTGGTTAGTCTATTGTTTGCCCCATTGTTGACCATTGCCTCAGACAGCCAGCCATAAAGTTAAACATTTGCCTCTACATATTTTTGACAAAAGTCCCCAGGGAAAAGGCTTTCTTCACTTAGTGAGCTGTAAGTCAGGTCAAATAAAGACAGCTTTGCAAGTGGGGTTTCCTCCAGAACCGTCAAACAGGTGAAATAACAACAGTTCTCTGGGAATGTGGCTTCGAAGAAGCTCCAACCGCATTCTGTCTTCCCATGCTTTCACTATGATTGTGATCTGTTGCTTTTCAATGCTACTGTGGAGCTCCCAGGAGGGAGATGGGAACAGAGCAAGTTAAAATGCAACAAAGCTCACTCTTCTGTTGAAGATTCACCTGTTTTTCTTGAATGAACACTCCTCAGATTGCTACAAGCCTTTATTAACTTCCAAAGTTCTGAAAAAGTTGATTCCGACAATGTATCAAGTTTTCTCATTGCTTTTATGAAGGAGGGAACTTTTGTAAGGCCTTAACTCCATCATTTTCAATGATGTCACATCTGTGCTTCTTTCTTCATCAATAAATGCAGGGTTGACTTTTAACCTGCACTATGCTGGTTCTCCCCTCTTTTTTTCCTTTTTAAAGGGAAATACAAACTGTCAGTGTTGGGAAAGATGCCAGTGCAGATTTGGTAGTTGTTTAGAAGATGAGGATCATTGAAGACTAAGTCATTTTTTTATTCATTTTGTCCCATCCCAAATAGTGATTATATTTCTAACTATGTTGTTATTTACACTAAAATAAAACTGCCTACTAAAGCACACACATTAAATGACATTTATGTCCTGACACTGATAAAGAAATATATAATGAGACCACCGCAAATGCTTAAGCTGATAAATACAGGTTGACTACTTCTTTTTCAATCACATCAAGAAACACATGCTTCCTCTGCATGGCTTCACCCCACCAATAACTGACTTTTCAACTTTCCTCAAATTCACCTTCAGTTGGTAGCCATTTTCCCAAAGAAATTAAGTTGCTATTATTATCAATTTTAATCAATTGATAAATGTTACTAAATATAAGAAACATCAAAGATATCAAAGTCTCACTGAGATTTTGATGCTGGGCAGTTAGTTAGGTTCACTTACTAGCTAAGTGACACATTCTTTCACCTTATCTAAGAAAGTTGAAAATTATTACCTGTAACAACACTGAGGTCAGTAGGGCTTATCTTAATATCTGAATTTTTAAATAACAAAGACCAGTACTTCTGTGCAAACTCCAGAGATTTTTATAAAAATAAAAATGCTTTCTAGAGTATGAAATAGCCAATGATTCATAAGAGCAAAAGTAGCATTCACCAGCTGTTACAAATGCCCTTTCCCATCAAACTTGACCTTTTCCTCAATGCTTCCCCAAATTCCAAATTCTTTTCTGCCTGAGGAAAGGAAAAGCATTTCCTCCTGCCAGATAGAGCCAAGATACTGCAGAAGCAACAGCTGGCCAGAAGCAATTCTCCCTTCCTGTGGAGCAAGCCAAGTCACAGAAGTGGATCATTATGCTTCTAGGTGAAAATCCCAGACTGGTAGTTCTTTGGTCATTTTTTAACTTCTTTTGTTTGATGAACATTTAGCACTCCATCTCTCTATACTCAAAGGTCTAGCATTTATGTAACGTAACCAGAAATACATCTGACTAAATAGGATAATGAAAATTATGTCAACTGAGGCTAGAGTGTCAACATTAAGACAAAACCTATACAATAATACCTAACTAAAACTAACCCACAAAAATATACACAAATTAAGGATGTTTATAGTACTGAGGTCTCACTAGCAGTTGGGAAATGGGAACTTGTGTTTTAGTATAAGAATTATGCACCAAGTGGAAACTTCATGTTCCAAATTTGACCATAATTTCTGGTTGCATTAGGGAATTCATTCTCACTTATTGCCTAAATATTTATGATTTAGAAACTTTGAGTATTTGTCTTTTTATCTTGGGACTAAAGTATGAACAAAATTTATTTGTTCACTTTTTAAACCATTGTGTTAAAAGAGGGTCCTGATCCCCCATCTGAATCAGAGAACAGCCTAGGCATTTCCTAACTGCTCAGTGAGGCTATTTTGATGTGCCAAAGACAAGGTCACCAGTACAAGTGGTGACTATTCCACTGGACACATTTGTCTGCCTCCAAGTGTAGCCTGAAACATCTGGCTGGGACAGAAACTCACAGCCACCTTGCTCATGGTTGCAGACAGGTCCTGAATGATATGGGTCTGGGGAAGAAATAGACACCAATGTCCTGGCCACTTATTTTAATTCGAAAGGGAGAGAAGGAAGTAATAATCTTTCTCCTAATGTGAATTCCAAGGAAGGAGCTAAATAAATTTTGCCTCTACTCTATCCAGACCACCATTAATCTGTACAAATACTGGTCAGTTAAATTAGATTGCACTTATAAAGTGCTTGGCACCAGGACCTGACACATAATAAGATTTCCAGTAAATCTTAGTGGCAATTAATAATAAATCATATTCTGAACTACTTAATGATATTTTGCATGCATTTAAAATTCTAACAGAGAAAATGACCTCAGTGCAAAGACACCTGCACAAAGGACTCTTTGTATACACATCAGGCATCATGTAATATTTCACATGTCTGGGGAGTTGGATGTTCTGCTTTTGCACATGTATGAACATTATGTGAGTGTCTGTTTGGGGAGGATAAAAAGAACACCAGCAACTAAGAAGGTAAGGCGTTGAAGGCATATGATCACTTAATGAAAGTGAAATGGGAAATGCCTACTACTTACCTCCTTTGTGGATACAGTGTAGCCAATGAACCAACCAATAACATGTCGATCTTTGAACAACTATGGATTAAACAATGACATACTATTTTGTCTCAGTATCCTTTGTGTAAGAACCCTAAGTTAGTTTCTGCTTTGAGATTCATTTCCAGAAAATCACTGCCTTTATAGATGAATATATCTGCTTTCTATTTTCAGAAATCACACTTGAGTCACTTGTTATCCTTCTTTTGTTACTTTAGCAGTTTTAGAGTTATACCTAACTTTATCACCCAGGTGGGTAAAATCTGCTCACCCAATATATGGAGTGCTAAAAACATCAACTCCTTCTGCCTTCTCCAGATGGTTTGGAGGTCTCTTACTCTACCCAATGCTTGAAATTGCATTAGTATATAAAGGTATAAAAATAGCATAAAAAAAGCATTTACAGGATAGCATTCATGAGAGAGCAGTGTGGCATAATGGTAGGGTAAGTGTTATTCATGTTCAGAAAACTGGGGTTCAAATCCTACTTCCGTCAGTTACTTGCCTCTTTAGTTTTTCAACATCCATGATCCTTTCTTTGTCTTTGCTCCTATAGCTTTCCCGGTCAGAATGTCTTCTTTTTTCTCTCTTTTTACCTAAACCAAGTGGCTAGTCAAAACCTTCAAGTTCCACATGCTTGGCAGGTCATTGTTTGTAGACAGTTCATATCAGTTACTAGATTTCTGTCCTCCCAACAACAGTGAATTGCTCAGAACAAGTGACCATAGATGGATTCATCAAAGCAAATTGTTTTGGCACCTGGTACTTCGGCTGGAATAACTGAGGAAGAGAAACTCTCTTCTCTTGGAGCATGAGGCTTCCTGGTCACCATCTTGATACCCCAAAGTAAGAAGTTGTCTGAAATTAATATAAGTACCAAGGAAAAAAGGTTCAAGATGGAGACACATATACTTTTGAGTACTTGGGCCCAATCATGCCTGAAGCCATATACCAAAAGACTTTTCAGTTATACTGAGCAACAAATTACTTTTTATGGGCAAGACTACCTGAGTTACTTTTCCCTCACTTTCTGCCAAAGGTCTCCTGACTAATACACCTATAGTATTCTCAGTGCTGGGAATTAAATAGTAACCCTGCTTCACTGAATCAACATTCTTGTGAGAGATATCAATGAGTTAATGAGTCATAACAACTGCTAACAGTGGATAAATACGGGGAGCTCTGGGGGCAATCCGCAAGAGCATTGACCCAATTTAGGGGAAGAGGACAGGGAAAGACTTCTCAGAGGAGACAACATCATATGGATTCCCTGTCATCTGTCCTTCAGGGGTTAAAGATGTTACATTTGCATCCTCAGACAGAGTGCACAGTGAGTAATAATGTTGACACCTAGACATAGGTATTATCATTATAACTCTAAAATGACTACTTTGCCTTAAAATTCCCACCCAGTAAGATGTTATCCCCTCATTCTATTTTAATAGCTAAAGTTGCATTATTCATGATTATTGCCTCAAAAAACATAGATTATCACAGCTGTTCAGCCATCATATATATAGTTTCCAACCCCGCCACCCACTCCCCATCAGAATTTTGGCCATGGCCCCAGTTGGTACTGAGAGAGAACACATAAACGTTAAATACTATAACAATCTGTGGTAGAGGGGGAAAAGTCAGCAACTGACAGTGCTGTAAAACTGTAACCAGGAAAACAAAAATACCTCATCCAAGTGCCCATTTTTTAAAAGTGATACATCCTGACACAGCAATTCTTTGATAGCTTTAGTAAGCTCATCAAAAAGCTGATGGAGGGCTTCCCTGGTGGCACAGTGATTGAGAGTCCACCTGCCGATGCAGGGGACACGGGTTTGTGCCCCGGTCCGGGAAGATCCCACATGCCGCGGAGTGGCTGGGCCCGTGAGCCATAGCCGCTGAGCCTGCGCATCCGGAGCCTGTGCTCCGCAACGGGAGAGGCCACAACAGTGAGAGGCCCGCGTACCGCAAAAAAAAAAAAAAAGAAAGAAAAGCTGATGGAATGGACTCAATATAATCTTCCTTTTATGACTCTCTTACTAAAAAACTAGTAGAGTTGGCCAGGATTTGAGCAGTATATTAAATATCAGTAACCAGTGTTGGACAACGAGAATTTCCATGCCTTTTATATATATTTCTAATTACATACTAGTAAGTATAAGAACTGAAAATGTTTAACCCTTAGTTAAAATTTTCAAACAAGTCAAAGTTTCAACCAATAATATTAGGTTGTTCAATATCTGGTCTTACGAGTTTTTCCCAATCCATTTGCCCCTAGTAGTCAAGTATAAAAGACTTTGTGAGGAATTACAATCCAAGAGATCTAGGATGGAATGTTGTCAAGCTGTCCTTCAAAACACCTTATAAATAATAAATGAAAAAATAAAAGTAAAAACCTCTAAAATATAGAATTATTATGAAGTTGTCCTTGACTAAGATATTTCAAACTTGGAGGAATATTTGAGACATGAATCCACAAACGTAGGGCTGATGACATATTATAGCCAGACTCTGAGACAGTCCTCAGTGTTTCTTGCCTCCTTATATTTATGCCCTGTGTAGTCTCTTACCACAATGAATAGGACTGGCCTGTGAAACCAATAAAATATTGCAAAAATAAAGTGTGACTTCCAACTTCAATAAAGACATTGTGGCTTCTGCCTTGCTTTGTCTTGGAACATTCACTCTGGGGAAACCCAACTGCCATACTATGAGGCCACTCAAGCAGCCCTCTGGAGAATCTCAGGTGGGAAGAAACTCAGGCTTCTCACCAATAGCTAGCACCAACTTACCAGCCATGTGAGTAAACCACAGAAGCAGATCCTCCAGACTCAGTTAAGCCTTGATGGCTACAGCCCTGGCAGACATCTCAACTATGATATCATGAGACCCTGTGAGCCAGAACTGCCTAGCTAAGCCACTCCCAGATTCCAGATCCACAGAAGCCATGAGATCATAAATGATTATTGTTGTTTCCAGCCACAAAGGTCTGGGATAATTTCTTATGCTATGACATATAACTAACTTACTAGACAAATATCCTACTAATTTCTTTATTCTCTAGACTGTAAAGCTATTGTTAATAGTAGAGTGAAATTTTTTCTAAATATTTGTCATTGCTGACTACTGTTAAATATTAAGCACATAATATTCTTTCAGTGGTCTATGCACCTTAAGGCTGGGATTTGACAAATGCCTAAGACTGAAGAGGTCTATCTATACTTCCATTTGGTACATATCCAATTCCAGGGCACTTTGGCACAGTGGACAAATAGCCCACCTACGCCATCTGCAAGGAACTGTGTGTGAAACATGCTCACCCTATCCATGCACCCAGAATGTCTCTCTGCACCTTGACCTTCAAGGAATCATAAAGTAGCAAAATTGGTTAAAGATCATAAATATCCTCAAATTAAACCCCTCTTCAACGTGCCAGCTGTAAGTTTTTCAAGACAAACCTGAATACTTTCAGTGATGGGAACGCGTTACTCATCAGAATTCATTCAAAATCTCAAGAAAACTTATTCAAGCAAAATCTCTTCTTCTGAATTCCAACACTGGCCTCAGACACTGAGTCCTATTCCACTCTGGTCAGTCCTTCAGATATCTGAAGAAAATTTTATCTTCCATTTGAGTTCTCTTTATGTAGGATAAAGTATCCAGCTCCAACTACTCCTCCTAAGACATAACTGGACCCCTGATACTCATGATGCTTTTCTCTGAACTTGCCCCAGTTTCTTTTTAATCAGAGCCCAACAACTAACAGCCTATAGGTCTGTGGTTGCTTTCTTGTTTTGTTTTGTTTTCAGAGGTTGGAATTTGGATACCTTTAGATGTACCATACCCTCTACAGTTCCCACAAACCCCACAACCCCTTCCTGTCTTACAGAGCACTTCCTGTCGCCCATTTCTTTCCTATCTGGTCATGGCTCTCATAACACAACAAATATTCTTAATGTCGAAAGGGTTACAACTACTGCTACTCATGCGCCATATGCCACAGGTGGGGTTAATTCAGAAAGCTTCTCATGGTTATTATTGGGGGGGAACCAGGGCTTCATCATCTTCTTGCCTGATTCTTAAGCATATCAAGTTAACAAATGTCTATTAAGCATCTCCTCAATGCCTCAAACCAGGAGTTGTGTTGAATAATATGGGAGAAAACTGGTCTATTCCTCGAGAGTAGGAGGAGCTCCCCTGCATTAACCTAGCACATAAAGATTACCCAACACATGTGATAACAGAGAAGAAAGCAGGAGATATGCTGCTTTAACTGGGAGATCAGGCCAACAACCAGCAAATCTCAAAGGGCAAAATACAGGCAATAAATACTTGAAAATTTTAAGCAGGGGAAAGATGTCTACCCCTTGGTATAGACAAAGGAGGGGACATAGAAGAATAAATTCCTCACAGGGCAATTGTGAGTCTGCTCAGTCCACCCCCATGAGCCTCTTAGGAAAGCTATCACTTTGGATGTGTTTAATCAGTGTCCAGCAAAGGCTAACTCTGCCTTTGCTCCCCTGTGTTGGCAACGTTAAGGACTAGAAGATTCTGGGGGTTGTTTACTGTGTGATTTAGTGATGATATAAATTTGGGAGAGTTAGATCTAAGGTCTCTTTACTTTTCTATTAAGGAAAAAGAGCAGATCAAAAATGTAGGCAGTGAGTTGTTCTCAGAGAGGAATATTAAGGGGAAATAAATAATCCATGGCACCCCTCAAGAGGTCTGTCTTTATTGTTTGTTTCACGGTACACACATCCTTGCAAGCCTCAAGGAGAATAATTACTTCTCTAAATATCAGCCGAAGCGGGGACAAAACCCAGCACACAACAGCACTCAACTGTTAATTCCAGAGACAACTGAAACACCATTTAACTGTACTTCAAGTCTTTGAAGTGCTAAAAAGTTCATTCAGAAAATAGTGTATGGCCATGTATTCAATTTAATAGCTAATGCAGTTCCCTCTCTGTCTAGCTGAGAACATTCAAAGTACAAAGGAGGGGTACGGGAACATTTAAAGACCCAAAGGAAAGTAAGCTTTTCAGAACGAGTTAAAAGAGAATGTGGACATCATAACCTAGTCCCAGTTCATCATCATTATCCAATCATATTAGACGCTCTAATACGATTAGAGGCAAGAGAGATTACTGGTTAACAGTATAAGCTCTCTCCAAGTTCAGAGAGACCTTAGTTTGCCTCCTCCTCTGAAGCCTACAAACTGTGTTGTCTTGGTTCAACCATCTAACTTCAGTGACACTCAGTTTTCTCATCTAAAAATGCAGGTTAACAGTAGTACTTCGTTCAGAAGGTTCTCAGAAGGATTAAATGAAGTGATCTATAGTAATCATTATAATTCCAAGCCACTATTCATTGAGAGCTTGCCATGTGCCAGGCTCACAGCTAAGTGACACTTATCTCTTTTCATCTTAGTGGTATTCCCTTTACCACTTGATAGAGAATACTGAAGAAAAAGCAAATATGAGGAAAATTACCAGTTCCATTTACGATATGTAAAGTTTGAACTATTAACAGGCTAGAGAGAGAAAACATGGTTTACCTTGGTCTTCGTGTCTCTGAGCAACATTCCCTGGTCTTCCTTAGATAAAGCCAGCCTAGAATTTTAGAACTGTCTCACCTTCTTAACTGCCTTAAGATAGAAGCCTACATTCTAGATATAACCTGACAATACTGTATGCAGTGGCTCAAGGCTTAACCTAAGACTGCATCATCTATTAAGCAGCTGCGTTATATAAGCAGTGCTTGTTGTCAGCTAAGACCTCTACTTTTCCCCTCATAAATAGATTTTAATCCAGGTCATCCTGATGTCATTCTTGGATTTTTGATGTCTCTGAAACTTCATTGTAATCAGAATTAATCTCAAGGGAATTATTCACCTTTAGCTTGTCACATTAGATTTTTATTTTCATTTTGGCTTTTTTCACATTAGCTCTCCCTCCCAACTTTGATACAACCACTGTAGTGCAAGGAATCCTTCATGATGGACTTTAAGTTCCCCCCATGGCTCTCCCTCCTCCGCCCCAGAGAAACTTCTTAGTTCTTTAGTAAAGAAATGGAGAAGCATTTCTAACATTACCTGGGATGTCACAGCAACTGACATACCATGTCCACATGATTTCTACATGATCCAGTGTAGAGCAACTGACAGACTCTACAGCTTCATCAGCTAGCAGGATGAAACCTACGTATCTGACAAGACTTACGACTTACGGATTGTTTCCTAAAAACCATTATTTGTGACATTTTTCTAGGATCATTTTCCTAAGCATAGATCATGGGCCACATCCTGCCCACTTCCTCTAAGCTCAATGGGTAATAGCAGGGTTTTGTGTTCAGTCCTATCGAGCTATGACCCACAACTCTACATTTTCACAACTCTGTGATCAGACTCGTTACTTAAATTCTCTGAGCCCCAGTTTCCTAATCTGTAAAATGAGGACTGAAATGGTTTTATATTCTACACAATGTTTAATAAAGTTAGCTCTTTTTCTTTTTTTCTTTATGAAATTGAAAGATCAATTCTAAGAATTTCCTGATATAGTTTCAAGCTTACGTTCATGATTTTGAAGAAAAAGCAACTTTGGAGGGATTGCTAATAACTTGCATTGTGGGTTTGATACCTTCCTGTCAACTGTTAAAGAACAAGAAACAAATGTTTACCAAAAAAAAAGTAAGAAGAAGAAGGAGGAAAGGGAAGAGGCAGCAGAGGGATCAAAGGAAAGTAGAAGAATTAGATAAAATTTTCAAAAAGCTCTGGAAGGTTAGATTCTGATCCTAGGGACAACTTCCATAAAAGATCAAAGACCATCTACTCAGGAAGATCCAGATAGGCAAACTCACAGAAGGATCACTTGGAGTGGCACAGCTCATACAGACCAGAGGGTCATGTGAGAGATGAGTTAGCACTCTCATTGCTAATGGTCCAGCTATTGCTGAAGGAAGAACTTACCAACTGATCTTCCCTGAAAGCCAAAAGAACAGAACATTACCTCTAAACACCCAGAAAGAATGATGCTTATTTATAGAAAAAAACTTGGTAGATTTCACCTGATTGGTCCAGTGACACCCCATGAATACACCTCTCAACTCCTTAGCGAAACTGTAAGCCCCTCAAATGGTAATGAGACTCTGGACATTAATTAGGGTGATGATGGAGAAATTATTCCTATCTGCACTTGGTGGGTAGGTGAGGTGAAGTTAAACTGAATAACCCCAAGAGTCTCATGGTGGATCAGTGATTATATATTTCATATTAATTCCTATGTCATTAAGTTCTTCAGAAGATTAAGTGAAATGACGTATGTGAAGCTCTTGGTATTGTGAGGATTCAAAAGGATAGCTATTTTCATCACCATTATTGCAGCTGCTGTGCCTTCTTGTGTTATGGGGCACTAGGAAACATAAGCAGAAATAAGAAAGGGGGATGAATGGCAGGGTATACTCTGGAAAATGGTAAGAGTTAGTCTTGGTCATCAGGAGCTGTCAGCAAATATAAGAGAGATCATAATGTCATTGCAAGAAAAGCTGTCTCAGACTTTTACACTTTGACCTAGAAATAAGCTTGAGATCATCTAATTCGACCACCTCTAGCTATAGAGGTACAAACACTGATGAGAGGTTAAGTTTCTGAAGATATGTTTTCAATAACTAATTACCTAGAATATGGTGTATGACATATACACATATACTCTTTTTTTTTTTTGCTGCACCGTGAGTCATATGGGATCTTAGTTCTCCATCAGGCATGGAACCTGCACCCCCTGCAGTGGAAGCATGGAGTCTTAACCGCTGGGCCGTCAGGGAAGTCCCAATATACTCCTGACTTTCACCAATCTAGGTCTGAGGGCTTTGCTCTCAAGAGTCAATTCCACTGAAAAGTTTTTTTTAATCAAAATGTATTAGCCAAGACCCTTTTGAATTGCAAGGGAGCTCGTACTCAAATTAAATGAAGTAGAGAATGCACTGGCTGACCTAAGTGAAATGGCTAGGCTAGAGAAGCTTCAAGGAAGAATGGATTCAGACGCTCAAACATTATCTTCAGACCTCAGTTTCTATTAGCTTCATTTCCTTTGGGTTGGCTTCTCTTGGGTAGGTTCTCTTCTTTGGGTCGATGCAGAAGCCCTAGTTAAAGAATGACTTATCTCTCCCAACAGTTAGACTCAAAGTTCCAAGAGTGAGTGTCTTTGCCTGTCTTGGTCTTTGCGCTCCATCTCTGAGTCAAGCAAGACCAGAAAAATTGTCTACGTTGATTGCCCTGGGTCACATGGCCATTCCAGGAGATGGAAGAGTAGTCCATCCTAACACAAATCAAATGAATGAGGCTGGGAAGTTACTCCCCAAAACAAATTGGGATGCTATTGGGAGAAAAAAATGGAAATAGATGTAGGGTAAGCAAAACCAGCAGATGCCCACTAAAAACTACTTTTATGAGAATACAGAGAATGTTATGATGGACAAAACCCAAGTATAAATTCAAAGTTCTTCAGGATACATTATTATGTTTTCAGAGCACAGGCAACTGTCCAGCTCTTAAAGCACTTCCAAAGAATGCAAAAGGTCAGAGATCTGCACTCCTGTATCTCATCTTTCTTCATAGAATTAAAAATACTAAAGCAAGAATTTACAGGTAAATTGTGGTTCCCTTACTATCTTTTTTTTTTTTTTTTTTTTTTTTTTTTTTTGCGGTACGCGGGCCTCTCACTGTTGTGGCCTCTCCCATTGCGGAGCACAGGCTCCGGACGCGCAGGCTCAGCGGCCATGGCTCACGGGCCCAGCCGCTCCGCGGCATGTGGGATCCTCCCAGACCGGGGCACGAACCCGTGTCCCCTGCATTGGCAGGCGGACTCTCAACCACTGCGCCACCAGGGAAGCCCCCTTTACTATCTTAATGACCAGTTTTACGCAGTCAGATTCAATCGATCCCACTCAGTTAGTAAGACAAGCTCAAACATCAAATTGACATTTTCAGTCTAGGATTTTTTTAAGTCCTAGACAATGTCTTCTTTACTCTCATTTATAGTTTTCTTACCCATTTTTTTCTTCGGCTTTTTTCTTTTTCAATCTTCTCATATACACCCTCATTCATATATGTTTTCATATCAAATCCCTGAATTCAACTTTATGTTCTCCTTTATTTTCTCTGAGTCAAATAAAGATCTTGATTAAATTTTACTGTATTCCATTTATTCAATAAATATCTGAGTTCCAGACACTATTTTAGGCACCTGGGTCACAGCCATAAACAAGGCAGACAAGATTCCTGTTTTCATAGAATTCACTTTCTAGTGTAGGAAAAATGTATCACCTACTTGTGCTTCCTTGTCTACTGTTACCCATCAAGACCTATGGTCATCATAAACTCTGGGTAGCTTTTCAAAGCACATCTGATTTAATCTTCCCAACTCACTGTGGGAGCTACAGCAAGTTCCAGTGACCCCATTAAACAGATACCATTGAACAGAGATGTAAATAAAGCAAGATCATTAATTTAATCATTCAGTAAGTACTATAATATGCCAGATACTATTTCAGACTTTTGGAACAGTATTATTGACCTGCATTATCCTCGTGAGTCTAGTAAGGGACATCAAAAACTAAAATGGAAACTTAAAAACATATGAAGTCAAAACAGCAAATTAGTGGTGGACCTAAAATAGTTTTCAGCATTTCTGACTATCCTGATGTATCATATCACCACTCCGAGCAAATGATCACTTGACCAAAGCCCCTACGAGGATAAGGCATCAGAAACAAAAGCCATCCTCAATGCCTGCTACACAGGGAAAACTAAAAAAGAATTTCTTAATTCCCAATCAAGACAATGCTGCCACTTCACAAGGATCTCCACTGACCCACCTCCTTCAACCACCTCTACTGTTCAACACTGTACTGAAGGTCTTCATAAATGCAATGTGATAAGATAAGGTGGACAGGACAGGATAGGATGGCAAAGTGGCAACCCAGCTTCCATCTCAGGCAGTCTGGCTCCAGAGACAAAGATTCTAACCATTCTGCTATGCTGCACCAAAGAAACCATTAATAAAGAAAAAGTACAATTCACCAAAAAAAAAAAAATTTCACCCAAATGAAAAGCATCAATTCAGGGATAACATAAGGTAATATAAACAAGTGACAGAATACAAATAGTTATTTGTAATGCATACACAGGTAGGAAACAGTATTCAGAACAGATAAAAATGTCCACAAATGGGAATTTCCTGGTAGTCCAGTGGTTAGGACTCAGTGCTTTCACTGCCATGGCCCAGGTTCAATCCCTTGTCGGGGACTTAGATCCTGAAAGCCATGCAGCATGGCCAAAAACAGCTGTTCACAAATGAGTTAGAAAATATGAGCCAAACATATAAACAAAAAAGTAGAAACCCAATAGGAAAAAAAAGAGTTCAACTTCAAGTAGCAACCCAAAGCATCACCTACTAAAGTAACTACAGAATACAATTTCATACTCCTCGAATCAGTGGATAAAAAGGTCTGACCTCACACAGTGATGATAACAGTGTACACTTCTGGAAGCAACTGAGTTGCTGCAACCACTTTTAAGAACAACTTGGCAACAGATAAGTAATTTTTAAAAGGGACATAATTTACTACTCAACAACACCATTTCTAAGTATGTAACCGATAGAAACTATTGTACTTGTGTCCCAGAAGACTGTTTTGAGAATGCTTACACCAGCATTCATGAAATTGTATTATAAACAACCCAAACATCCATCAGTAGTGGAACAGATAATTAAGATGGAATGCAGTAGAATTTTAAATGAAAAAGCCATACGTATGTGGTGCAACATGGACAGAGATCCAAAACATAATGCTGAGTGAAAAACATACATTGTAGATTGTTACACATAGCATAGTATAATTTCTGAATATTTTAAATACTCAATACTATACATATGTATATAAAAATTTTCTAGACAATAGAAAAGTATTTTCCAGAAATAGAAAAACGTGACCTGAAGTTCACCTCCCTAACTCAGGAGAGGGTGGGAGAGCAAATGGGAACAGGGAGGGGTAAAGGGAATGAACATTATCTGTTATGTTTTGTTTCTTTTACATCAAAAAACATGAAACAAGACAAAAAAAAAAAAAAACCTTTATCAACGTGAAAATCCCAGGATTTGTGACACAATTTTTTATATTTTCTGCATTCCTCAAAAATTTAAAAAGAAAACCCCATGTGCTTGCTACTTCGCATCTCTCCCTCTTCATCATCCTCTGCTTCGTGGTTCCAGGTTGGCAGAAGAGCAGAAGAGTAGGGGTTCTGGTTCCCACCAGGGTTGAAAGCACTTATTCTCTTGCCTGGACCATCTTCCATTGTTACCCCACTGTAGTCCTACTTTACAAAGTGGCAAGAAGGAGATTTAAAAAGAGCAACTCTGATGTTATCACACAGCAACCCTGAAGAGTTATCCATTGCCTTTCAGATGCAGGTGAAAATCCTGCCTATGAACATTGGACTTTTGTTATCTTAGCTGCCCAGTCTTATACGGTACAGTTTTCCCTCTCATTCTCTCTCTCTGGCCCCAGGAGCCTTTCAGTCCTTTCGACACACCAGGACCCATCTGGCCCAGACACGTATTACACAGTCAACTCTCTGCTAGGACTGCCCATCCCTGGCCTCAACTCCCCCAGTCCAACTCATCCCTCAGAGACCCCTCCATGCATGTTGTCTTCAGGGAAGCTTCCATGGCAGATGCCTGGCCCACCTTAGACCAGATGATTTAGCTCAGTGCTCTAAGAGTGCAATCTCGATTCTTTCAGAACATCACTTTAGTGATGGGCTTAAATTCTACTGCCCAGTCTGCTGATTCACAGTCATGAGGAACTGTTCCCTTTATGTGCTACCGGTGAGAACTGTCCCTGCTTGCTCCACAAAGCAACCAGAACTTTAACACACTCGCCCCTCTCTTGTTTTTTGTTTGTTTGTTTTCTGGCCTCTGAGAATTCCATTGACTTTTGGAGGGGTTCAGCCCCACCTGTGAAATGTTTCTCATCATATTTCATCCAACACTTGGGATATTTTGAAACTGGAGGATTGTTATCCTAGTAAACACTATTACAAAAACTGTAATTTCTCCACCTCAGAATGTAAATGTGCACTTATGTTACCAAACGTGAGGTCAGGCTGCTCGCCGCTTGAAAGCCAATAAAGAGGCAAGGTTGGTGGGAAAGAAAGTTTGCTTTACATCCGAGGCGGGCAGCCTGGGGTGGGGGGCAGGGCAGCGGACTCGTGTCCAAAGGCAGTCTCCCCGCACTGACAATCAGTGGGCAGGCGCTTTTAAACGGGAGTTTCAAGGGTGTATAGATGGAGGGAGGGGGCTGCATGTAGAAACGGCACAGTCAGCTCTGACAGTCATCCTGAAAATGGTCTGATCAGCGTCATCTTGATTTTTTTAAGTACAGTTAGTCTTCAGTTCCAGGGTGTTTGTTCCCTTTTCTTTGAGGCCTGTTCTCAGAATTGTGGCAGCTTCTGTCATGGCTACAGTCTAGTCATCATGTAGTTAACTTCTTCCACCTGGTGCGGGTTTCTGTATCTACAAACCAGCTCAAAGGATATGGCTTAGAATATTATCTGTAGCCACTGAGGAGGAGCTAAAGGTCCTTGACTTTGCTTAATGACTAAACTATTATTATTTGGTCTTGTTTGACCCTTTTCCTTTGTTTTTTCTTCTCACTTCTCTGATTAAACTTATTCTTTGACTAAAGTTTTTCTACAGACAAAAGGCTGGCTGAGGGCATGGGGGGCAGGGGAGGGAAGGACCACAGGGCTCTGCTCTGTTTCACTTACCCTATTATTTAAGAAAACTCATCCGTTGCACTATGTTACAATCTCCTTGAGAGAAGGCAATATATGTGTTTTGACTCATCACCATTTTCAGGTTTCTTTCAACAGTGCTGGCACAGAGTAGGTACTCAAAACACATTTTGCTGAATGAATGAACAGATCAGAGCTGGAGGGTAGGGGTTTTCCTTGGAGCACCTTGCTGAAGAGCAGGCTGATAAAACTTAACTACCAGCGGTGCGACAAATTCCAAGATGTTCAACATTCTCCCGGGCACTGGCAGATGAAAGCTTCAGAATCTCTGATCACCAGAAAATGTGGCTCTCCCACTAGTCTAATGTCATTAATCTTTAATGCATGTTTCACTCCATCCATCCCACACTTAAGTTTCCATATTCTTCATTAATTCTGACATCAGCAGGCTGAATTCCTCTGAGGCCCAAGGCACTAAAGCACTCCCTTCAAATACCAATGGCACATTTTTTAAAAGCCCGGCATAATTTTTGCCCACAAGATTTTGAGTAACAAAATTACCAATTAGCCTCTTGTACCATCCAAATAAATTGCCTACTAGTCATCACTTTAAGGGAGTAATTGACCATGCAAATACTGAGAGGCATAAAATTCTGCTGCCAGAGACCTAGTTAAGGCCTCTTTGTTTCTCCTAGGGAGCAAACTCTTTTATATTTTAATCATATTGTATCATTTGAATGAAACTTACAAAGTCCACTTAAGTTTTCTGTCCCTAGGATGATGCTCAATTTATTTGTTCTTCACCATCTGGGATTAGCCTTTCTTCAGAGAGTTCACACAAAGCAGGCAGGATGTTAGAAGGTAAATATTAGAACTCCAGCTGGTTTTCCATATCTCTCCTTGAACCTGGGGGAGACCAACCATGGCAGAGAATTCCCCGACTTATCTGAGCTGTGGATAAAGTCAGAGTGTTGGTAATGGGAAGTTCCTTAAATATCCTCCAAGTCCAAAGAAAGGTTAAGCAAGTGGATAAGGCAGCATCCATTAGGTAGGGTCCCAGCAGGAAATAAATGGCACAAATAGGATAATGAGGAGAGTTAATAAAGGGACTGTTTACAAAGGGTATAAGAAAACCATTAAAGGCTATAATAGTGCCCTGATGTTAGTGCCAACACAGCTGTTCCCTTCCATTAGCTGGAAGAGGCCAGGAAGGGGAACAGTTATGAGAACTTGGAAAGAAAGAGACATATGGAGAGGACCACCTCCCAGAGAGCTGTGATCTTTGGTCAAAGGGACAGCCAGTCCAAAGTGATCCCTTAAGGAGGGAGCCAAGGGAATACAATGTCCCAACCTCCCTCTTCTTCTTCCCTCTTCCCATATCCTGCCAGGACTCTCCATTTGCTGTTCCCAACAGGACACCAGAAAATAAGGGAGTTCACCAAGGCTATCCACAGACCTTGGCCTCCTGAGAATAGAGCATGGTAAAAAAAAGGAAAAAGTTGAGTGTACATCTGGAGGGTAAAACAGAAGATATCCAATACAGCAGGGATCAGAGGCCTCTAAGGAAGACTCACAAAAACACAGATTCCAGAAACACACTCCTCTCTTACTGAATCGAATCATAGCAAAATTCACAGGCACATGAATTTTGGAAAAACTGCATAGGCAATGATGATGTACACTTATGATTAAGATTATGTGGCATTTTAAGTCTAAAACCCTGATAGTAACCTTTATTTTACAGTTTGTTTTGGGTTTTTTTGCTTGTTTTTTTTTTTATACTTTATTGGAGTAAAATTGCTTTACAATGTTGTGTTAGTTTCTGCTGTACAACAAAGTGAATCAGCTATATGTATACATGTATCCCCATATCCCCTCCCTCTTGCGTCTCCCTCCCACCCTCCCTATCCCACCCCTCTAGATCATCACAAAGCACCGAGCTGATCTCCCTGTGCTATGCGGCTGCTTCCCACTAGCCATCCATTTCACATTTGGTAGTGTACAGTTCTTACTATCCCAGAAAAATTTTAAATCTTGGTGCTGCAAATTTGACTTTGTATCACTAACAACAATTTTTAACTATTATCCAAAGCGATGGGGATATTAAGGAACCTAGGCTTTTAACCTGGGTTCCTATCCACCCTGTTCACACTGGTATTGCTGTGCCAGTGGTTAAACTAAAAACTTCTTGGTTGCTAAAGAGCCACTACCCTAAGCTCCCAAGTATCCAACCTCTACCCCAGCTGCCCAGAACTTCTTCAGCCCAGCAACCAAAGCATTAACAGTTAGACAGATTCATACCCCAGCAACCAGCCTGACTAGATATTTTGAACACCACATCTCAGTTTTCAACAGAAGATTTGCTCTACTCTTAACCATACTTTACCTTTTAACTAGGAATTCTAAATTGTAAATTTGGTAAATCTCTAGCAGAATTTTTTTTGAGAATTTTAAAAATTTTAATACAGTTCAAATCAGAGTGCATGGTTCATTTTTTTTAATTCAAGTGTAGTTCATTTACAATGTTGTGTTAGTTTCTGGTGTAGCGCAAAGTGACTCAGTTACATATATATATTCTTTTTAATATTCTTTTCCATTATGGTTTATTACAGAATATTGAATATAGTTCCCTGTGATATACAATAGTACCTTGTTGTTAATCTGTTCTACACATAATAATTTGCATCTGTCTAGCAGAATTATTAATGAACCCAATAGCCAAAGACTCTTATCAAAGAGACAAAGGGCTCTACTAATCAATCAGCTGGATGGTTTGCCCCCAAGTTAACAGCAGTGAATTATACATCTTTTCCCTGTATCATTTTTCAACACCAAAATCCAATAACTGTTAACCTTGAGTCCAAGAATAATCTGAGGAGCATAAACCCAAGAAAATGGCATTTGCGGTCAGAATCCTGTGTTCAAATTCTGCTCTGTCACAACCAGCTTGTTGACCTTGATCAAGTTATTTAAACTCTAGGTCTCAGTTTCCTTATCACTTAAAGATCAAAAAAAGCAAAACAAACAAAAAGCCTACTCACAATGTTTCTGGTCAAAGTACCCTTATTCAAACGAGACCTCATTTTGATTGTTCAGTGAGGAAGGACAAAGAAAAGAAGAAAACAAGAAGAAAACAAAAAAAGTTAAAATGAGGAGAAAAAAATAGTGACGACACATTCCAATGTATAATCATATAAATAATAAGACACCTGCCATGTATGAAGCTATTATGTATCACCAAGCACACAGTGGTGGTTTTGCATACATATAATTCTCACCAAAGTCCTGGTAGGTAGTACTCATAAACCCACTGCACCAAAGGGGAGATTAAGCTCTGAAAACAACATGTTTAAGAGCACCCAACAGCAGAAACCATTTCCCATCTCTGGTTTCTTGGACTCCCAAGAGATGCTCTGAACTGCTACTTATGACAGTCAAACCATCAGTGTTCGGTCCCATGATTATAAACAAGACATTTAAAGTTGCTTGCCAACTAATCACTTACATCTTACTTCAGAAAAAAAGAGAAAATGACTGAGTATTGTTTTTTTATGAGAGACCCTTTTGAAACTGTAATGTAGAGAAAGGTACATTTTCTGAAGACCTCTGTATTTACCTGGATTGGCTAAATTCTAGATTTTTAATATGCTAGAAAGGATCAGTCTTGTAAGCACTTCAGAGAACTATTTTAAAAAAAACAAAATTCCTGACTCTTTCTGCAAGATTTTGTTTACATGTTTATTAATAGGATCGACATCAAAGTAACTCATGTCTCAGGAATTCTAGTTGTAACAAGAAAGCAGCTTCTCGGGAGACTGAAGGTTTAATCACATGATTTTAGGTCGTTCCAACTCTTTTCCATCCCAACAGTAGGTAGATTTGATCTTCAATCCCCCATCACATCTGGGAAAATGGCCTTATGGTATCTAATAATGTACTACTTAGCAAAGACCTCTGTGGTGACAATAATAAAATACAGTTCATTGACTCTCAAGAATAGAATAAAAGGAAAGTTTTAAAAAATCAATGTTTTTCTGTTTATGAAAATACACTGGCTTTGTTTCCTATGTTTTAGAATTTGTAGAAAATGTATCACAAAAACCCACTTTCATCTAATATAGGGCTCTAGAGGCCCCAAGAACTTCCTCCTAGTGTCAGAAAATCCACATAACAGCCACAGAAGGGGCATGTTACTACCATCCCGCTCTTCAGGGAGGTTTAGGGATTTGTCTAAGGTGGTAATTCTAATGACGGCTGCTTGTTAGAAAAGCAGGATCTGGAGATTCACTTCAACCTCCTGAATTAGAAACTTGGGGTTTTAAAAATGCTCTTCGTGTGATTCTGATTCAGGCTCAAGTTTAAGCGTCGTTGCTCTACACCAGATGTCTTAAATTTGCCTGATAAGCTGGAGAAACTGATCAGGCCCAGAAAATCCCCCCAAAACAAATTCTGTCTCAGTGGGTCTCAGATCGTGTGGCCAACTGAATTGTTTCCCCCCCAATATTCATACGTTGAATCCCTAACCTCCAAGCCCCTCAGAATGTGACTTTATTTAAAGATAAGGACTTTAAAGAAGTAATTAAGTAAAAATGAGGCTGTTAGGGTGTGCCCTAGTTCAATTTGATTGGTGAATAGAATGCACAGAGAGACACCAGGGATATATGAGCACAGAGAAAAGACCATGTATAAAGGCAACATGAAGGCAGCCACCTGCAAGACAAAGAGACCTCAGAAGAAACTAAACCCTGCCAGTACCTTGATCTTGGACTTCAGGCCCCCAAAACAGTGAGAAATAAATTTCTGTTGTTTAAACCACCCTGTCTGTGGTGTTTTGTTACAGCAAAGTATCTATATTTTCAATCAGTACTGCAGATAATTCTTCTAATCCAGCAAATTTGAGGAACTCTACCCTTCATCCTTTCCACTTAGATGTGATCCTCAAAACAGCAGCCTCAGCATCATCACAACCACTGAATCAGAATCTGCATTTTAACAAAACTTCCAGGAGATTTACATCCCTAGTAAAGTTTGAGAAGCACTGCCCTGTACCACAGCCTAGGGTTACCATACTTAGCAAATAAATACTTGCAATATTTGGGCCATACACACACACATTTTATATATATATATTTATACTAAAAAAATTCATTGTTCACCTGAAATTCATATTTACCTGGGCATCTTGTATTTTATCTTGTAATCCCACCATAGCAGCCTCTCCCAGGGTGCAGAAGGAAAAAGGATAGGTTCACCAGAATGTCAGGACAAGGAAGCCATAGACTCAACTTTGGTTTCTAAAAGCATCCTTTAGGATTGTGTGTTTCTTATCCCAAAATTGAATAATGTAACAACACTCAAAAGGACTGACATTTCCACTAGTTGAAAAAAGAGCAAATCTCAATGATCTTGTCTAATCTTCAGGTACTGAAATTTCTCACTGGAAACTTCTGTATCAGTCTTCACTCTTAAAGCCGACAGCTTGTTTTCTGGAAGGCAGCCCTGAGTTCAGAGCTCCTCATGACCCAAGCAGCCTCCAAAACATCACATGGTTATTTCTTGCGGGGGTACCATATCTCTCAAGGTTAAAATGGCAGGTCATTTATTTTGAATGTTAGCACTGGAAATATTCTTGTAAATTTCTGAGCTGAACCTCATGGTATAGTGATAGTAGTCCTAACAATTATGATTTATAGAGCAGTTACAAAACGTTACAGTAATTTACAAACATTCTTTCAAACTCCCAGAAGAGTAGGTATGATGACATTTTCATAGAAATAACACGGCTAACGTTAGTGATTAGTTACTATACGCTGGGCACTATGCTAAAGTGCTTTACTATGTCACACATTCCTCAAACTAATCCTCTAAAGTAGATATTATTTGCCTCATTGTGCAGATAAGACAAGTTATTTTCTCAACGTTAGGAGACCTGAGAGACAATTGAGCTGAGGTTCAAACACAGGCAAAATATCTCCAAAGCTCTCACTGCTAAATAGTGATATCATATCACCTGATAGAGCAAGTGTCTCACATTCAAAGAACACTTCCCTGATGTCAGAACTGAAAATTGAACCAAAGTCTGTGCTTTTAAACATCATTTTTATGTGAGCAAATTGGAAGCCTTAAGTGGCTAGGGGAGCAGACTGTGGGATGTTCTAATGACCAGTGACTCAGTCAGTGCTAGCAGTCTGCCCTGAAAAGCTTCAGTTCAAAGATTTCCCTACCATATCAACATGGCAGATGGAAAGGAGATAGCAAACGCAGCAAGGTCACTTGGCAATACACAGCTGACGTAATTGATCAACTGGCTCTCCAGCTGGTGGTGTTGTGTGGAAAAAGCAGAACTGGACAAAGAGGAAAAATCAAGAAAGGACACATAGAAGTATGTCATCAGTGCCTGGGGTCAAGGACTAACCTTTGCAGAGTATTGGAATATATGTATTAGAATATATTTTTGTTGTTGTTTTTTTGTTTGTTTGTTTTTGCAGTACGCGGGCCTCTCACCGTTGTGGCCTCTCCCGTTGTGGAGCGCAGGCTCAGCGGCCATGGCTCACGGACCCAGCCGCTCCGCGGCACGTGGGATCTTCCCAGACCGGGGCACGAACCCGCGTCCCCTGCATCGGCAGGCGGACTCTCAACCACTGCGCCACCAGGGAAGCCCTAGAATATATTTAATCATTCATTCAATAAGCACATACTGAGTGCTCTCTATATGCCAAGCATTCATCTACCTTCTGTTAGTCGACCTCAGTTTCAGTAAAAAGGGACTTCACACATATCTTTTTGACCATAATGGGAAATATTCCTTGCAAATCACCTAATAGTAGTAACAATCTCTTTCACTCTAAGAACTTCTGAATTTACAATTCAGTAAGAGGTACTTTTTAATTTAAGTTTTACACCACCATGTATTATACCTTGGCTCTACTACCTACGAGCAGTGTGAATCTTCGGAATTAACTTCTCTGAGCTCAACTTCCTCATCTATAAAACATGGGTACAAATACCTAGCTCATAGGTGGCTGGCAGGAATGAGTTGGTCAATGTGTATAAAGTAGTAGGAAGGGTGTCTGGCACATAGTAATGGCTATAAAGTGTTACCTATTTCAGACAAGCAAACTGAGGTTCCCAGATAAGATTTTTTCAAGCATGGTCCTGGACAACCTGAGTCAAAATCTCTTAGGGTTCCTGTTAAGGAAAGTAGATTCCTGGGCTTATCTACTTAATCAAAATTTCAGCTGGTTATCATGAGCCCTCTCTGCCCTCCAGGTGATTCTTATGTATGTAAATGTTTGAGAAGCTCTATCTTGGAGGATAAGGAGGCCATATCTTTGTCACCCAGAAGTGTGTAAGGCAGACAGGTCCAACAGAAAGGACTCAGTCCCTTGCACATATCAGAGTACAAAATAGAATGGAATTTTAAGTGGTTTTTCCAAGGTAACAAGTTACCCTAGTAACAAGCAGAACCAGGATTCTGATGCACATTTGCGACTGTTTAGGTCTGCTTCCAGCCACCCCACCAGCAGGGACAGAAATGTACCCAGGAGAGACTCACCTGCCTCTGAAGTTGGAATCAAATGAAATCTCTCAACATCTTGTTTTCTTGTGTCAGACTTCAGGCCACCTTGTCCATTAAACCAGAGTGTTACTTCTGGCACTAATTTACAGTGGTCCCTTTTATTCTGAGGAAACTTTAGTGAACAGCAAACCCCTGAATCCCTGCTGGAAGGGCAAGACCTCCCTGGCAGCCTGCCAAAGTCAACCTTTACAATACAGGCACCTGTCTACCAAATAGAGCCTCACTTTGGAGCAGCCTGTATTCACACCAGGAGGGCTGCCTACAACCAGGATGGCCTTTTGGCCCAACAATTTCACTTCTGAGAACTTTCTTTAAAATGGGTTTGTTTTTTTTAATGGTCAGAAGGCAAAAAGGTCAACCAGCTCTGGCTCTTCAACAAATCAGTTGTTAAAGGTGGGAAACAAAGGTGGTAAGGGCTGTTTTGGATTTAAAAACACCTAAGAGACAATAACAACCAAAGGTAATTGGGGTTCTTGATTGGGTTTTAATTTGAAAAAAATACTGTAAAAGATGTAAAAGGCAATTTGGACAATTCAGAAATTTTAAAATAAATGTGTTAGATGATATTAGGGTATTACACTTAATTTTATTATATATGATAATGGTATAACAGTCTTGCAGGAAAATGTCCTCATTTTTATGAGACACACTATAGTATTAGAGTAAAATGTCATGATGGATGTGTTTTATTTTTAAATACTTAAGAAAAACAGATCAACCAAACAAGGTAAATGTTAACAGGCTAAATACAGATGCTAGCCATATATCTGTGTTCATTATACAATCTTTCCTAATTTTCTTTGGTTTGAAATTTTTCATTGTATAAAGTAAATTAAAAAATAAACTTGAATGGCACAGTTTGGGGCCAGCAAATCTACTTCTAGAAATTTGTAACTATTCATCTGCTTATTGAACAAATGTGCCAGACAGTAAGAAATAATTAGGCAAGTATTCAGGTTGATTATTATAGTGTTACATATAATAGGTAAAAATTAATTTTTGAAAAAGCTAAGTATCCAACAATTAGAATCTCTTAAGCTCTAGTTCATGTATATAATGGGGAGGTGTGTATCTCATGAAGACAGTGATACAGGTGTCTCTTTCCAGAGTCATATGGAAATATGTTCAAGATAAAATTGTGTGAAAAAAGCAGATAAAAACAGCATGAGTGCTGTTTTTGTAAATGAGACCATTTTTATAAAAAGAATGATGTATTTATTTAATAATGATTTTACAAGCTAATGTGCATTGAGAACCTACTATTTTCCAGCCCCTGGGACACATTATAGAATTATTTCATAATTGTCAGCATTTTCCAGATTGGGATGTTGAAGTACAGAAAAGTTAAGTAACTTGCCCAAGATCATCCAGCTAAAAGAAAATTCAAACCCTGGTGTGTGGGATCTCCAAGCCCACAGTTTTTATGCTCTGCACTGGGGCTCACCCAGACAGACAACAGGACTCAACACCAGCATATTTATTTACATGGACTCTGGACCTATGGTGGGATGATGGGTAATGGTTTTCCTGTTACATTTCCCTATAGCTTTTTTTTTTTTCTTTTTTTCTATAACATTATTACCTGGGCTCCTTTTATAAATTTAGAAACAAATCATAAAAATGATAGGAAAAAATGCAACAATGTTCTAGGCCTAGACATCCATCATCATCGGGCTATAGGATGCTGTCTGCTTGCTCTGCTGCAACCCTGGGAAGCTGTTTCTAGTTGCTTGCTCTAAATTTCTCCCCCTGTTTACTTGTGCCTAGCTTAAACCCAGAACCCAATCTGTCTAATTTTATCAAGCCTTCTTGCCTTGATGAACTTCCCTTGTAATAATATCTTCCACTTGGCTGCGGATCATATTTTCCAAAGATGGCTATAATAACATTTCTCATCCCACGTGTTTTTTTTAATATGTGACGTGTATGTGATTTTGCTACTCCCCCAGCAAGAGGTGGTGTCTATATCCCTTCTCTTGAACCTGGTAGAATTCTGTGACTGCCTTGATCAAAAGTATGATAGAAGTGATTCTATGTGACTTCCCAGACTCAAACAATGAAAGACAATACAGATTCTACCTGATTCTTTCTCTTAAGGATGCTTGCATTTGGAACACAGCCACCAGGTCACATGAGGAGGTCATGTGTTGATGTTCTAGCTGACAATTCCAGCTGAAGTCTTAACCAAGAGCCAGCATCACCCACCAGGCATATGAGTGAGGAAGTCTTTGAGGGGACTCCGGCCACAGCATTATGTCACTGCAACTATGTGAGAGATCCAAGCATCCTTCAGAGGAAGTATCCTTGACTCCTTACATTCAACCATCAGCATATTCTAGTAGTGCCAGCCTCAGAACACATGCAGCAGCACCCCATCGCTTCTCTCAGTCTCCTCTGGTCCGAGTTCCAGTCATCCCTCTCTGGCATTGGGGCAATAGTCCCAATGGCCTCCCTGCTCTGCCCTCACATCCACATGAGTCTGTACACTGCAGAAGACATCCGGCAATCATGCAACCACATCATGTCACGCCTTTTCTCAAAATGCCCAATGGCTCCTCATTCCACTCGGAGCCAGTGCCGAAGTCCTTACAGTGGACAGCCGGGTGTGTGTGCATGACCTGGCCTCTGTTACCTCTGCCACCTCATCTACTTCAAGTCTCCCCTCTTGTTCGCTCCTCTTCTGCCTGGCTGGCCCATTTACTCATCTTCTATCCTCCAGCCTTGGAGCCTTTACACTTGCTGTCCCCTCTACCTGCAAGACTTTTTCTCCAGTCATCTACCAGGCTCATGCCTGCCCCTCCTTAAAGCCTTTGCTCAAATAGTAGCCTTAACTGAGGCTTTTCTGGACCATCCTATTTAAAATTGCTCCATTCCTGCACCCCAGCATTTCCTATCCACCTCCCATAATTCACTCTCTCTATGGTGCTCATCCCCATCAGACATACTATATACTTCAATCTATTCTTTGTTTGTCTATCTCCACCCGCCCCCGCTAGAGTGTAGCCTTCATGAGGACAGAGATTTCTGCCAGCTTTGTTTATTCCTAAAGTCACAGAATTGAGAATAGTACCTGGCATATAGTGAATGCTCACTAAATATTTATTGATCAGGAATGAACACCTGACAAATGGTAAAAACTTAAAGTGTGGCTATTATCATACTATTAATTGGGGTTAAAAACCCAAGTTTTCTGACTATGTCTACTGTAGTAGGTTGAACAGTGGCTCCAAAAACAAATATGGGGGACTTCCCTGGCGGTCCAGTGGTTAAGACTCTGCACTTCCGCTGCAGGGGTCACGGGTTTGATCCCTGGTTGGGGAGTTAAGATCGCATGTGCTGCAAGACATGGGCAAATAAATAAATAAACAAACAAACAAACAAAAACAAATATGACCAAGTCCTAAACCCCAGACGTGAAAAGGTGACCTTATTTGGTAAAAGGATGTTTGTAGATGTATAATAGTTAAGAATCTCAGGATGAGATCAGCCTGAGTTTAGGGTAGACCCTAAACAATGACAGATGTCCTTGTCAGAAGAGGAGAAGATAATGAGAAGAGGGTGGCAGAGACTGGAGCAATGCATCCACAAGCCAAGGAACCCGAAGGATTGCCATGCGGCCACCAGAAGCTAGGAGAGAGGAACGGAATGGATTGTTTCTCAGAGCCTCCAGTAGGAACCAACCCTTTTAACACCTTGATCTTAGACTTCTAGCCTCCAGAACTGTGAAAGATTAAGTATCTATTGTAAGCCAACAAGTTTGTGGGGATCTGTTACGGCTGCGCTAGGAAACGAATACATCCACTA
Source organism: Hyperoodon ampullatus (assembly GCF_949752795.1). Lineage (NCBI taxonomy): Eukaryota > Metazoa > Chordata > Mammalia > Artiodactyla > Ziphiidae > Hyperoodon > Hyperoodon ampullatus. The sequence goes on from NC_136923.1 coordinate 23,003,536, forward strand.
TAACCTGTCTCTCTGGACTCGAAACTGGTATGCAGTCTGGCTCAGCAATCTGGACTTGACCTTATTTGGCCAGCAGGCCCCCTCATAACTACACACCCTTTCCATATGGACAAGTACACTGACACAGCCTCTGCTCTAACCTGGGCACTGTTTTGGCTCCTTCCCTCACCAGCCCAGCCTAGCCTCTGGTCTTGACCCTTCCTAGCTTGTCCTCACCATGACTCTGATAAGGCCATCAGCCAACTCACCTGCCTGTATTTCCAATTCCTGTCTCCATACCTAAACAGACTGGGTACGATACAACATCCGAAGCCAGAATAATTGCCCTCCCAAGCCCCAGTCTGTCTTTGGGGCTGGCTAGGAATCTCCCAGGGCTCCATACCTGCTGGTGATCTCACTGCCCCCAGAACCCATTGGCCAGACTGCATTAATCAAGTGCTGGAAGTACCTTAGGTTCCTGTAACTTTTTCCAGCCTGATGTCTGCTGTGATGCTTAATTTATGTCATAAGAAATAAAAGAAGTGCACTCCTTCCTGCTTAAAATGTTTACATCAGCTGAGATCTGGCACTGTTGTTCCTGTGCCATGGAGACAGAGCATCAGGAGGAAGATTTTCTGTCTGAAACCAGAGAGGTTTAAACACATCCTCCCAACAGACTGGAATAGCATCATTTCAAATTTCCCAAAACCTCTGGACAGATGAATACTCCCCTACACAGACAGGTAGCTAAATTTCAAAATCCCTTTCTTCTAAACCTGCAAACAGGGATTGGCAGCTACACAGATGGATTTCAAAATGTCTTTTGCTCCCTGTTAATCAAGCTGCTATTCCCTCCCTCCCAACCCACCCTAATTTATCAAGTTTTCTCTCAATCCAGGCAAGATGAAGTAGGGACACCGACCTCCTTCCCACAGTTCTTTACACATCACTGATAGGTAAGCCGTTCCTTCATAAAAATAAATAAATAAGCAAAACACTCATCAAAGGGAAATCTTTATCACCTTGAAGGCTAAGAAAAATATTTTCCTGTTTGTGTTGAAGATTTTTCAGTCCAAAAAAGGAATTCCATTCAAGGGAACTAAGACTGGAGTATTGAGTACTCCTACACCCCCAGAAGAGTTCAGGAAAGGCCAGCTCCCCCTTGCATGTAAGCCCCTGAAGGACAAGGATTTTTATCTGTGCTCAGTGTAGCCCTAGTGGTTTGAATGGTCCTGGCCCATAGTAAGTGCTCTGTTAATACATGATGAATGTTGACTCCTAGGCAAGAAAGCAACTGGAGACTCTGAGAGAAACTTCCAAAGGCATCCTAAAATTCCAAAGCAGCGAGGCCTCTCTGGGATTATCTAGTCTACACGTGAATTTTTATTACTGATCACAATAGCCAGCACTTCTTGTTGAGTGCCAGGCACTGAGCTGAGCATTTTAAACGTATCGCCTCACTTAATTCTATCACTATTCTCATTATACATATGAGGAGATGAACGATCAGAGAGGGTAAATAACTAACCTAAGGCCACACAGCTGGTGAATGGCCAAGTCAGGATTCACACCTAGTTCTTCGAAGCCAGGGCGTGTACTCTATAATTCTGTGCTATGTTGTCACCTTTTACAGTTTGGTAAACTGAAGCCAAGAAAGAGGAAGAGGCCACCTTAGTGTATAAAACTAAAAAGTGAAATAGCTTAAACTTGGCATTACTGGATCTCTAACCTAGGGTTCCTGGTGTATCACCACATTGCCCCTTACCACTAGTGAAATCAGGAATTTTAAAACTTCAGCTTTTCTCAGAAAAAGTGCTTTCTCATCTTGATACTCTTCCCTGGTGTTGAGAAAGATATCTGTCTGGTGCCTTTAAAGAAGAAATTTTTTAAAAATCAAAAAATTCTTTGGGGAAAAAACAACATGTTTGATCACCAAAAGAAAAAAGACTGCTATTCACATAGAAAAAGTTAACTTGTTTAAAATATTAATATAGTGTTTACATACTGCCTTTCTTCCAGGAACTGAAAGAGTTTAATATAGCTCATTAATTCTTAGACTATTTCTGTGAGGGAAGAAAGCAAACATCATTATCTATATTTTAATACGAGGAAACTGAACACTCAAGTGGAGAGTCGGGAAATAGAGCAAATTCAGATTCTAAGCCAAATGTGAAAGACAAGATCTTTTAGTCAAGCCATATCTGGAATGTTCACTGGATGTGGATCACTTCTCCGAAGTATGCTGATCTTTGTTGAGTAGTAGATTCCTTGAGAAGCCCTTGGAGTGATAGCATTAATCAGTAAAACCTGTGATTTATAGCATTTTTCTTGAAGTGAATGTCAAAATAAGTGATTCTCAAGATTGAACATGTACTGCAATCACCAGGAGGCAGAAAACTCATATCGCTGGGCCCCTGCCCCCAGAGCTTCTGATTCAGTAGATCCGAAGTAGGATCAAGATTCTGCCCTTCCACACTTGGACCTCACTTGAGAGCCACCGCTCTAGAAAGGTGTGCCTTTGCAGAGGGTCCCACAGTAGTTCACCATTTAGATCTAGAAGGAAAGCTGTGAAGATTTGAATCCTGGCCCTGCTAATTTACATAATTAGTTCTTCTGTATTTCAGTTTTTCTTTTGAAAAGAAAAGTGATATGGAGATGGTGATAATAATAATTTAACACAGTGTGTGGCAGAGAGAGAGCATGCTCAATAATTGCTGGCTATCCTCATTTTCTCATGACTCAGGCTACAAGTGCTTAGCTATCTTCCTTGATGCTACAGAGCCCTCACTAACAAGGTATATAAATTAGGAAATATCCCTTCTAAGAAGCTGGGCAGTCCTTAGGGAAATTAACACCAGGCAGAAATCTTCATTATGAAAATGATCATGAAACTTGTAGGTGCAGAAACTTTGATCAATAGGCACATGGCTTTAGGTTATAAACTTCCAAGACGTGTTTTTAAAAGTCCCATTAGCAAGGGTAGAGACCCTAACTTTGATACATTTCCAGAAAGTTAAGTAACAAATTATCAAATTTTAATGATGCTGGGGAGGATAACTATGTTTGATGGGGATATATTCAGTAACACTTAAGTCTGAATTTTAATAGATTTTCCTCCACTCCTAGGTCACAGTTGTTCCCCACCTAGAAGAAAGGATGCTGTGTACCTGCTATATCATGGTATGCTGAAATTTTTACCCAAGTTTCCACAATTCTTCCAGAGAAATGGAGTATTTAGTACTATGTATTTAAATCAAATCACTTAAAATCTCCATTGCTTGAAAGCATAATGGGGGAATTATTCAAATAATTTATGCTAAATATTTATTTCAAGTATTATAGTTGATAGGTTTAATATTGTTCCTGGCATTTTATGCCTGTGAACAGGTAATACTGTGGATTTTTAAAAAGCTTGTCAGACAGTGCTAGTTCAACATCTCATAAATGTCCAATTCCACACCTCTCCCCAACTCACATCCTTCCCTAGCCTACAAGGATGGCTGCACTCTCCAACCCACGTCATTATGGCAGGGCATCGATTTCACATCTTTGCACACAAATCGAATTCCCAAAGGAAAGTACATAAATTGGTCCTAAATTATAATACACAGAGCTAATGTATCAATAGTAGACTTTAATGGCCCTTAATGAACAATACTCCAGGTATTCACGTACATTTGCAGTCCTCTCCCCTTGAACCTGGACCCACTTTGTGACCAACAGAGTGTAGCAGAAATGATGATGTGTTTGCTTTGTGCTTGTCTTAAGAAAGCCTGTGGCTTTGGCTTCTGCACTCTGGGGGAAGCCTGCTATCAGGTAAGATCTGACTATCCTAAAACTGCCTTGCTGGGAGAAGTCCAACCTAATCACATGGACAGATGCATGTCGAAGAAAACTGAGGCCCCAGCCAGGATCCCCATTCAAGCTCCCGGCCAACACCCAGTACCGACTTGCCAGGGGTGTGACTGAGGCCATCTCGGAAGTAGAGTCTCCAGCCCCAGTGGAGCAGCCCAGCTGTGATTTGGGAGCAAATAAATGAAATGGGTTTTGTTTAAGCCACTGAGTTTGGAGTATTTCATTAAGCAGTAACAGATAACTGAAAACGCTAACCCGTACTGCTCAGCATACGTGTGCTGTGTAAAATTCATCTTGATACAGCCTTCTCCAGCCCACAGCATCACCTTCTGGTGCTTTGTATAATGTATTGATTTCAAATGAGCAATTATGCATACATTATTTGATACCAGTTTCTAATAACAGTTTTCTTTTACTACTCTGTTCTCACCCCTTTTGGTTTGATATATTTGTATCAGGAAGAAACCCAAGAGGAGTTCTCTTGTTATCTGATTCTGACAGTCCACTAATCTAGGCCTGGAATTTAATTATTTCTCACATTCATTTTTATCATGGGAGCATCAGAAAAAACCCCAAATGGTCAAATATACAAAGGTCATGACTTAATTAACCCAAGGGTTTCAGTGCGTTGAAAACTGCCCACACCTCAGTGCATTCGGGGGCTGGTGACAAAAAGAACTGACTCTAAAGTGGCCCATTCCATCCTTCAGCCTTACATCACCTGCCGTTGCAGAGCTGCACATTTTGGTAGGTTATGGGGACAACTGTGTACAGCCAAAATTTCTAACATTTCATATGGAATGCCATTCACTTCCACCCTTAGTCTTTCCAAAATGAGAGAAAGCACACAAAATCCAAATGTCTAGATCAGCAAACCGTCGCTAGGAAAATATTTTGTAAAATCTAATTCTGTTGTCTTTTAAATCCTGAGGAAATACTCATACATATCCAGCTGTAACAACCAGAGACTTCCTTTACAAGGGTCTTAATTCTCTATGGAACCATTTCTCCAGATTTCACATCCCCTCTAAATCTTTCTCCTCTCCAGAGAATGGCAGGTGGTTACATCAACTGTTTGCTAACTCCATCCTGCAACTAGGGAGACTGAAATATGTATTAAGGTTTTGTGTTTACCTTTGCAACAGTGGGGTTTTTCAAAACTTCTGCAAACAGATACTTTGACCTCATGAAAGGTTGCATGGGAATTGAATACGGAGAGGCATACACCTACAAGGGAAATGAGCCGCACTGTTTGCATAGCACATTTGTCTTCTGCTGCCTATAGGGAGGTGGGCAGGGGGGAAGTATGCTGGGTAGAGACTCAGACAACTTGCACTTGGACTGAAATTGATTCCATAGCTTCCTGGGCAAATTATTGCTATAGGATACTCAGTTTCCCCATCTGTAAAAAGAGACTAGGACTACCTCCCCATGAAGGAAGCAAAGTCAACAAGATGTTTAAGAAAGCACACTGACATGTGCTCTACAAAGAGCTGAGACGATCATTACCAGTACTATTTTAACATTCTTAATTTCCTCTAAATTTTAAGAGAAGCCACCATTTGTTGACTATTGATTATGCACTTTTTGAACGGGAACATCTTTTCTTGCAATAGCAACTGTATGATTGTGGACAAGCTATGGTTTCCTCCCTAAGGCTTTGTTTCCTCCTCACCTGATGTGAAGGAGTTGTCATGAGGATTGAATGAAATGACCTCAGAGTAGATCACTGACTACTTTAGCACTCTACCCTGGGTACCAACACTGACCCAAGATTCTGAGTGCTTCAGCCAGGGCTTCATCACCATAGAAGACTCCCCTACTGTTTTGTTCTTTTGGCATCTAGGTCCCAACAAGGAGCAGCTGCTGTTGATGCCCTACCCTGCCCCATATCCCCTCCACCCAGCTCTGAGTTGATCTGACACTACAGCAGACAATTCGTGGCTCGTTGGTCATCTCCCATCTCTCTCATGTCTTTTTACTTTGCCTCCTGGGACTTTCTTTGGAGCCCAGGAGCTCACTTAGCCCATGCACAGGGAAAAGCCTCAACCAATGATGTATAGAAGTTGGTGGATAAATAGCCCAGCTTCTCACTGAGGCTCTTCTAACCTGCTTTCTAGAAGATTCTTCCAACAGTGGTCAGGAGGATTGAGACTCAGCTGTTTATAGCTGTAATCTGCTCACTAACACTCCTTTTAATGGGCTTTCCTCCATCCCCTCTCTCTCTTTCCTATTCCTTCCCTTGATCTTCTAGGGATTACTCCCCAAATAAACTAACTAACCAAAAACCATGTTTCAAGGTTTCAAGGGAGATCCAAAACTAAGAAGCTACCCAAAGCCTGGAGTGGGCAGCCTGATTTACCAAGTCTGTCATTAGCCCATGCCTGAGCTGTAAGGCAGACTGGAAACTTGAGTGCCTGGCATTTTCAGCTTCTATAGTGAGAGTAATCATGTCTGTTCTACCTCCGTGGCATCCTTCTGTTCTACCTCCGTGGCATCCTTATTTTCTATATTTTCTGAGCAGCTGAAATCTTTTTAGATACTTATACTAAAAAGTTTTAAAATGTCTGCTACCAAGTATTTCTTTTATCAACAGAAGGAAGTACACCTAGTTTCATACTCCTCTGGCATGTAAAGATACTGTGAAAACTTAAACATCATTTTTATCTCTACTGCTGTGGTTCTAAAAATTTGTTCATGAGCTCTCATAGTCCCTAGTCTCCCTGCTGTATCCACGTGAGATGTCCGGGGCCTTTATTATCTGATGTTGGATTCAACCAGCAGACCCCCTGTGTGCTAACACAAAGACTAGAAGAACAAAGGAGATACTGCCCTGCCATTAGCCCTCAACTTGCCTACAATCAAGTTAAGGAGACAATCGTGGGAATAAATAGCTCTGAATCAATGTAGACCCTAGCTAAGGCTCTCATGTAGCTACAAAAGGCAGGAAACTGGAAAAAAGGATTTGTTTCCAATGAAAGGAGCAGAAAAATCTTGGGCATTTAGCCGTGTACAGACTCTGTGACACCTCTCAGAGGTGAGCAACGTTGCCAGCAAAAGCATAAGCACTAATCTGAAAACATGCAAAAGGTATTTTTTAGGCCCTGTCAACCATCTGTAGCTGCAAGAGCGTTTATGTGAGTGACATACTTTGTCGTGGATTACAGGGAGTTCCTCTGGGCAATTTGCCAAGCGGTTATCCAAGTACATCTGTGAGTTAGGTCAGGGCCAGTTCAAGAAGGGAAGTGGCCCTGCCCTGGGCAGTGTTGAGGCTCTGGTAGGACAGGGAGTTTATTCAGGAGATTTGCACTGATGGTCATACCCCATGTATTTTCTTCATGCTTGGGGTAAGGCAGTGTTTTGATTCATAAAGGTAAGGTTGGTTCATCTTGGGGAAGTGATGTTTTCTCTTTCTTAATAGCCACAGCTTACAAGCACAATGTCAGGATCTGTTTTCATATAATGCTCTTGCAACCCTTGCATTTGCATTCCCAGTCCTAGTGCACCATCATGTATCCAGTCAGTTGGAAATTCATAGGGATTCTATCCCTACAATACCCATTCTCTCCCAGCCATTGCTACCTTCACCTCCCTCATTTTAGTGTTGGTGGACCATATTTGGGCTTTTGCCATCTGGTCTCCCTGTGTCTAAATACCAGTTTTTTCTTTCCAATCCAGCCATCATTCCTTTGTTGAGGTTCTTTCTGAAGCCTACTTTGAGCAATGTAATGGTGTGATTAAGAGAATGGGCTCTGGTATAGACAGACAGAGGTGACTCTGTAGATTAAAAGACGGTAATGGGGGTGTTGACCTACATCCAGGGTTGGCAAATAAAGTTTTATTGGAACAAATCCACTCATTCATTTACACGTCATCTATGACTGTTTTCCTCTACAAGGGCAGAGTTGAGTAGCTGTAACAGGGATTGTTTCGTCAACAAAGTCTAAAATATTTACCCTATGATCCTTAACAGAAAAAGTTTACAGATTCCTGATCTAATCACAGAAGTGCTGGAAGGACTATATAAATACATGAAAATACTAATGTACCTGAAACACTAAATGCTTAGTAAATGTAAGCTATTATCATTATCATTACTTTAGATGCTCTATTCACTGACCTCCATGTAATCAATTCACCCAATTAACCAGTGCCCTCCATGTCTTCTGTATTATATAATGACTGATGCTCAGGGCATATCAAAAATGCTCAGCTAGCAGATTGCTCCTTACCAAAAACTACATTCTCCTGGAGGAAAGGAACTTGAGAACTACAACATTTAATCTATATACATCCTAGTTTGTCCCATATCTCCAGTTGTCTATGAGGTAGCTCTGCTTCAATGTCCAATCTTCAATACATAGGCCTCAAAGTATATTCTTTTATCGTCTCTTCCACATGGGCTTTCCCTCCTGAATTCCAAATTTCTATCAAATGCACTACTATTAATGCAGTCTGGAATGAAGCTTAAAGAGTTAGAGAATGCTGGAACTCACAAAATGTAGAATTATAAGCCAGAAGAAAATCACAGAGTTCAGCTGTTTTGTTTCTTACAAATCAGGAAGTTTTGTTCCTTCATTTAGTGCATCTAGTTGTAGCCAAGTTGGATTTATTCTTCTTTTTAAGTGTTTCTTTTTCATATACATTTATGTACTTCCATGTGTCCTGTCCTCTTTCATGCAAAGATTCATTCCCTTATCCACCTGCTTCATCATTCCTTTATTCCTCTGCTATTTACTGAGCATTATTAAGTGGCATGTATTGAGTGAGGCAATGGGGACCTCATAGTGAATAAGACCCAACACCTTCCCTGCAAAGTTATAATAACTACTATGAAAACTAAATTTTTGTTAGGAATAATGAAAACAAGTAAATTCTAAAACCAGTAATCAGGCATAGTGTTCATTCACTTTTTCTCCTCTCTAGCCCTGGAATTCGGATTTTGGGGGGTTCCATAGGCTTTACATTGGTTAGGATATATTTATTTGTCTCTACTTAGACATAGCCTATGGGGAAACAGATCTTCTACTTGTACCATAAGCTTCTCACAGTTCGTCTTAAAAAGTGTCACTGGTGGTTTATCCAATGGTTTTCAAAGAATAAACTGTAGATTTCCTGGTATTCTATACTGCTTCTTTGAATAACACCTCAGGGTGGAAAGGAATGAAAGTGAGTAGATGGACTTCTCCCTTCAACCACAGCAACATTTTATTAATCACAATGTATTAACTACTTATAATAGCTTGAAGAATGGGGCTTCATAATTTTTCCAAAAATATTTTTTTAATTATTGAATCTCCTATTTATAATAAAAATTCATTTTTCATTCCAAATTTCTCTAAAGTAATCCAAATTCAATAAGAAAAGCGATAATAGGGAATTATACTCAATATTTTATAATAACCTATAAGGGAAATTAATCTGAAAAAGAAGATACATATATATTATGTATATTAAGAATATATATATAGGGCTTCCCTGGTGGCGCAGTGGTTGAGAGTCCGCCTGCCGATGCAGGGGACACGGGTCCGTGCCCCGGTCTGGGAAAATCCCACATGCCGCGGAGCGGCTGGGCCCGTGAGCCATGGCCGTTGGGCCTGCGCGTCCGGAGCCTGTGCTCCGCAAGGGGAGAGGCCACAACAGTGAGAGGCCCACATACCGCAAAAAAAAAAAAAAAAAAAAAAGAATATATATATATAAACTGAATCACTGTGCTGTATACCTGAAACTAACACAACATTGTAAACCAACTATACTTCAAGAAAATAAAAGAAAGAAAAGTGATAACACAAGGTCTTCTATGAACACTTGCAATGTGCTTTTTAATCCTCTCAACAACAATATGCAGTAGGTATTGTAATTATGCCTCTGTATCCAGGTGAATAAGTTTAGGGTCAGAGAGGTGAAGCCACTTTCCCTGAGTCCCATAGGTAGTAGGGGAGAGCCAAGAAATAAATCCCAACATGTTTGACTCAACACTATTCCCTTTAATCACCCTGCTTTCCTGCCTCCTATAGTCTATATACTATTTTCCCCCTTTTCACCACTCCACATTATTGTTCACTCCTTTTATTTTTTTTCTTTTCTTTTTTTTTTCTTTTGAAATAGCAGATGCAACAGTCCCTGGTTTTCATTTACTCTTTTTAACCTGCTTATTTGTATTTGGTTTTTTTTTTTTTTTAATTAAAGACTTCAAATATATTTGCATGCCTCTCTGGTCCCATCCTTCACCCGTCTGTCCCACACACTTGTCAGATTAATCCACCCCAAATACCACTTTTTAAAATTTCTTTGCAATATTTTATTAAAGTCCTCTAATTCTTCCTACTTCCTCCACTGGCATTATTCAAAATGTGTTCCTCAAGATGTTGATAGATATTCTACTTAAAAGAAAAAAAAATACTTGGTAATACTTGGCATTTCAGTTTGCTTTTCTTGGAGGAGAAAGAAAAGAGAGAAGAATTTAGATATTTAAAAAAAATTGTAATTCCATAAAGAAATTTGGGGAAACGCTTTTTGGAAAAAAAATAACTTTTTCTTCTGAATCAACTAGACATCTTTGTTTTTATGGCTGAGGTTTTGTGAAGAACACTTCTGAAATCATCAAACTAAAATGTTACTATATTTGTTATTTTAAACACTTAATTAAGAAGCTTAAAATGTTACATGTTACAGCCTAAGCATTTTCTTGGAAGCTAACAATTTAGTATCAAAGAGATATGTTTCTTCCATTAATATCCAAGTTAATGTTGTACTCATTCAGTGTGGCAGGAAAAAGAAAAGAGGAAAAAAATCCTACAAGAATAACTTTATGAGTGCAATGGTGTTAACCAATGCAGGGGACATGGGTTCGAGCCCTGGTCCGGGAAGATCCCACATGCTGCAGAACAACTAAGCCCGTGTGCCACAACTACTGAGCCTGCACTCTAGAGCACGTGAGCCACAACTACTGAGCCTGCATGCCACAGCTACTGAAGCCTACGTGCCTAGAGCCCGTGCTCTGCAACAAGAGAAGCCGCCACAATGAGAAGCCTGTGCAACACAATAAAGAGTAGTCCCTGCTCACCGCAGCTAGAGAAAGCCCGCGCGCAGCAACAAAGACCCAATGCAGCCAATAAATAAATTAATTAATAAAAATGTTAAAAATTTTTAAAAAAAACTTCAAAATAGTAATTTGAGACCATGTGCTAAAGATGGTGGAGCCACAATATGGCAAAGTCAAAAGCCACCTCCCCACACACACTCGTTAGACTGAGGTGAGTGAGAAAGAAACTTTTATTGTATTAAATCACTGAACTGTTGAGGTTGTCTGCCACTGCAGCTAACATTACTTACTTTGACAGAAACCGAGGCCCAGAAATGTGGCAATATGTTTAAGGTTCCACAGTGAATTAAGGGCATAGCAGTTCAGTACTCTTTCTACCCAATGATACTGTTCTATTCACAGGAGACTTCATCATTTTCTCTCTCTCGTTTTTAAAAACTAACTCATAAAAGATTTGTAAGTAATCATTTGTTTCCTTTCATACCTTACATCAGGTAAATGTAAAAACTTTACTGTACCAGCATGACATTAAACCAAGTCATTATTTCATAAAATTGCAGTGGCAACTACTCCAAAACATTTAAAGCAGCTCTATAATACAGCACGTTCAGATAAATGAAGAGACATCGCTTAAATTTTCTACTTTCACCCAGTAATAGGAGAGGACAACCTGGCATGACATAGTCAAAAGGTTCCAAAGTCTTAACAGTAAGAATTTTATGTACTTTAGACAATTCTCTCTCCTCCCTCACACCATTTTTTTCTACTCCAAATTTAATTATATGGGTGTTTCTTACTTTAACAATCCCACAATGTAGGGCATAGTGTCTTTAAACACAGTCCTAAATAGAAACCCTAATAAATCAGTTTTTTTTGGATCAGAGCCCTGTGTACTGCATAAATTGGAAAGGAAGATAAATGATTCTGCAAAGAGACATTCACCTAAATATTTTTATCCTCAGTAACAATGATAGTCCCCTACCTGGGTTGTAGGAATATAATGGAATCTCCAGGGAAGCTGGAAGGGCAAGATGTCAGTAAAGTGAAGTCAGGCCCTTCCTACTGAATAGCCATGCCTCGACTAATCTTGACCAAGAGTCAAGGCTCTCAAAAGCAAAAGACTGAGCAATGAAGACATTAAGAACCTTTTTCTTTCTTTCTTTTGTAGGTGAGGCTAAGACTAGAAATAAAAACTTAGAAATTCATATCTACGCAGGGAAAAGTCAGTAAACAAAAGGCAAGAGCAGGGACACAAGAGGTTAGGATGGACAAGGGGACGCATAGACTTTAGGCCCAAGAGACTGATGATATAAAGGAGAGGGAAAGATGCTCATGGGGGCAAAACTTAGGACTTTAACTTTGAAAACCTAGGTTCAAAACCTATCCTACTACAATCAGGCTTTTAAGAAATCACCTTTCGAAGACTATTTCTTCACATACATTATGGGAATACAGAATTGTGTCTGACTGGAGTTTATCTTATGCAAATTCAAATGTAAGAGCCCAGCAAAGAGAGAGAAAAACAATTTAATTAGTGCAAGAGTTTTGCTAACCATTAATGGCAATGGCTGTGTATTCTGGGGGCCTGGACCATTGTTCCTGCATCCTGTGTGCCTCTCAGGATGTATGCTAGACCGTAAGCCTCAGGAGGTCAAGAATTTACCTCTCTGGCTCATCACTGTATTTCCAGTATCTAGAATAATATCTGTCATGTAGGAGGCCATAAAATCTGTGGAAGGAATGTGGGAAGGGAGAAGGGGAGGAAAAGAAAAAGGAAGGAAGAAATAGTGATCAACTTGCTGTATTGCATGACCCCAAAGAGAAGCCATCCACTTTACCAGGTGTAAGTGGAACAGACACCAATGAATTATAGTATCTGTGGGAAAACTAGCTGTACTGGACTTTCTGAAAGATAGAATTCTCATGGGTAACTTTGACTACACACAAGATTCTGCCTCTGTACTTTAGAACCCAACTGCCAAATAAGATGCAACTCTACTATAAAAATAATCGTAACAATGCCTGCATAACCTAACTTACCAGGCTTATATAAGAACACAGGAAGATTAAAATACAGAATGGTATTCTGCATAATAATAATGTTGTAGTAGGCAAATGCCAGGTAAAAATAATTTGTATCATTATCTGACTTTACCTACTAGTTACATGCTCTTGTATCAAACTCTGTGGTATACCACAACTACTATATACAGCTTCTGTAGTTATCCGGCAAAAGGAATCTCCGCACTTGAAATACTGGTGATGATAGTACCCAAAGGACAGGAAAATTAGCCAAGGAAGGAAATATCCGCTACTCATTCCATCAACCAACTTAGCCTTGTAGCGCTATTGACATTCCCTTCTCGACTCTGTGGGGTTTGTCAATAGAGATGCTCACAAACAATTAAAAGCTGTTGCTACCATTGTGAAGCTTGTAAGCATGTATTCATTACTATTTGTGAGGTGTTTGATAATCTAAAGACAACTCGATTGGTCTAAAATCACTGCTAAAATCATGCAGGCTCGTGGTGAAGGGAGCCACCTGTGTCTTTAGACACACCTAAGTTCAAGCTCAGGTTCTCCACTTATTTATCTTATGACTTTGTGTTCTCTTTCTCAACTGCACAATAACATGCCCACTATATGCACCTCAAACTTGACAGGTCCTCAACAGAGCTCTTCAGTTCTCATTCTAATGCTTGTACTGTAGTCCTGTCCATGCGTATGGCAGCCTTCTACCCCCAAGTGATTAGGACAAAATCTGAAGTGTCATCATTGATGCCTTCCTTCCCTTTACACACTTCTAACATCCAAACATCACCAAGTTCTGTCAGTTCTTCTTCCAAAATACATTTCCTTTCTAACCACTTCTCTCCTTCTCCCCTACCACACACTACTATAACATTTTTGAACTTCAATTGTTCCCTAACTTGGTTTCTTTTCCTCTCTTAGCCCTTATCATAATGCTTCTTTTAAAACCTCAAATCAGAGCATGCCGCTACCTTGCTCAAAGCATTTCATTGGTTTTCCCTTCCATCTCCATCGGTATAAAATTCAATTTCCATACCACACCCTACCAAAAGATTTTGCATATTCTAATGATCACCTTCCTCTGTGAGCTCATCTTCCCTTTCCCCATCACTCACTACTGTCCAGGTAGACTATTCTTCTGTTACTCACAAACACCAAACACTTTCCCAGCTGAAGTCTTTGTCATTATTGTTCTTCCTTCTGTCTACAATGCTCCCCTGGGCATTTGTCAACAGTCTCATCCTTCAGGGCTCAGTCACCTCCTCAGAAAGGCTTTCCCTGACAACCTTCACTACAAGTCTCCTGCTCCTTTGTTGATCTCGATAATCCCAAACGTTCTAGAAACTACCACAGTCTATAATTATCTTGTTTATCTATTTAATAATTTTCTCGTACACTAGAAAGTAACTTTCATGAGATTAGAGAACTTGTCAGGACTCCATGCTAGCATGTGATACATAGAATGTGCTCAGTAAATATTTTTGACTGCTAGAATGAATGGTGGAAGAGAGAGAAAGGAGAAACTGACTGGGCTGTACATATTGAAGGCTGGTATTCTCAAAGGTAACTTTGACTATATACAATTTTACCCCTGTATATTTAGAACCCATCTCTTAAGTAAGATATAATACTACTGCAATCTTTTCTGTGTAACCTGTTATTAGGCTTATAGAAACTCAGTGAGATTAAAACGCATAATAGGCACTTTTTAAAACATTAAGCACTCTGCAAATGTTATATCTATTTCTATTATTACATATTTTGATTCATGTTGTATCCTTTTATATTAATACTGGTATGTAACATAACAGAGTACTCATGTAATAGAATGGTTTTAGAGACAAGGAACAGAACGTCCATTTCAAGTCTGCTTTAATGATAAAGCTAATTTATGGGTTCAACATATGAAAAGTCCTACAGATAGGGCAGACTAATCAGGACACAGAATCTGTTTCTTTGTGATTCTCTTGTCCCTCCCTTTTTCTCTCCGTTGACTTCATCCTTGAGCTGGTAGTGAAAAGGCTACCATAGTCTGCCATGACAATGTCCACAGCCAAGGGAAGCCATCTTTTTCCATGGCTTTCTGTTTTCCAGATACCCTCAGCAAACATCCCATCCTGTCTCCTTTGCTTACACGGAGTCATATGCCATTTCCTGAACCAATTCTTTTGTCCAGGAATGGTTGGCTGTCTTATGCCTGAGTTACTACACCAGTTATTATCAAAGACATAGGAGACAAATCAGACTCATTCTGGAGCTGGAGACAGGTTTGCTTCCCCTGAAGTACTGGCGTTACAAGGAGTAAATGTAAATGCCTAAGAGTAAACCAGGCAGAAAGGTGCAATACATTCACTATGTTTATGGAGATTAAATGGCTTAAGGCAGGTAGAGCACTTAGATAATACCCGGGATACGGAAAAATGCTCAATAACCACTCTTTCATTGGGAGGAAAACAAACCTATCTTTCTAAATAAAATTCTAGAAGTTTGGGGAACAAAGAATTGATGTCAAACCAAGGGAAATTATGGTCTCATATAAACTATTTCGTAGGTTGTTTTGCTTGACCGGAGGTTAGGTATTATTGTATATTTTCCATTTGGATTTCGGTCAGTCAATATGTTTTAGTATCTACACCATGCAAGACATGATTTAAAATGCTGCGTAAGACATTAAGTCTAAAATATAGCTTTCGGGCCTCCCTGGTGGCGCAGTGGTTGAGAGTCCGCCTGCCGATGCAGGGGATACGGGTTCGTGCCCCGGTCTGGGAGGATCCCATATGCCGCGGAGCGGCTGGGCCCGTGAGCCATGGCTGCTGAGCCTGCGCATCCGGAGCCTGTGCTCCGCAACGGGAGAGGCCACAACAGTGAGAGGCCCGCGTACCACAAAAAAAATAAAAAATAAAAAAAAAATAAAATATAGCTTTCTCTGGGGGCTTGGAAGCCTAACACATGACATATGTTCTAAGTCAATGCACAATATTTTGAGTTAAGTGCTAAATAAGTTGAGTTATATCAACATGCAAAAATAATGAGGTAAATACTAATATTTGTATGAATGTAAATATGCATATATAATATATATTTATTTAATAATAGAAATACTAAATGAGTGGTTGGCCACAGCAGTGTTTAAGAGCCTGGACACTAGACCCATTCAAACCCAGGGTTTGAATCCTGACACTTGGAATAGTATCTGGGATTAGTACTCCTTCCCTAGCTTTAGTCCCCTCGCCTGTAAAATGTACCTATCTCACTGGGTTGTTTTAAGGGTTAAATTAAATGAGCTAATCCAGTAAGTAATGTCATTGCATCTGCTCATGGTGAGTGCTCCATAAAGGTCAGTTACTCTTAGAATCACCATCCTTGTTATGATTTGGTTTTAAAGAATTCCAGAGAAAGAAATCAACTGAAATAGATGGGATTTGCTCTTAGTCTTAAAGGAAGTGTAGGATTCAAACAGGAGACGAGATAGCTGGCCATATAATCACAAGTCACACTTGGGAACTCGGTAAGTACCCCAAACTGTCTAGGGGTGGAAATCCATGTAATAACAGATCATATTTGCACAACAACATCTCATAATTCTTCCATTTTTAAATTTAAATAGCTATTATTTCCCCTCACTCCCACCCACAACTCAATTCACATCTGCTTTCTTTTTAACAAGCAGGGAAACTGAAACTGGTAATTAAGTACCTCAAATCCCTTTTCAGAATGAGGCATATTCCAAAAGGGAAGAGACCTATTCTGACTTGCTATTGAAATTCAAGAAAGGAGCACAGTGCCTAGCACATTTAAAGTGTCCCACGAATAGGTGATGATGGGGTAAAAATAAAGAACTTAATAAAATGACTTGCTTAGAGTTATCTGACCAGTAAACATCAGGGATGAAACCAGACACGAACTGGAGCCTCCTAATTCCTGAACTTTTTGTTTCCTGTGACACCTGACTCCCTCCATGTAAGGGAATTATGAGATAGGAGATTGGTAAGGAGCATCTCTGGAGAGTGCAATGGTCAGGAGCTCAGGTGAACACATAGGAATTGATCCATTATGTTCTAAGGGACCACACAGTGTAGTGGGGAGGTGCACAGGTCTGGTTAAAACCTCAGTTCCTCCTCTTACATGGTTCTGTGACTTTGGGTAAGTTATTTAACTTTTCTGTATCTCATTTCCCTCATCCATAAGAAGGGGATAAAATGATAGTATTTATCTCATAGAGTGGTGATGATTAAAGGAAACAATGCATGTAGACTACATAAAACAGTGCTTAGGACATAGAAAACACTCAATAAATGTTAGCAATTATTACTTAGAAAGATGGAACGACCTATATTTTAGAGCATCTGCTGTTTTTTATTTACGCCACCCCCTCACTCTGGCCCCTTGCCTCTAGAGAGGGCATGCAACTCAGAGTTCTATGGCTCCCTTGTCAATGCCTTTGATGTTTGCTTTTCCAGCTCTAGGAAAAGTGCCCTCAAAGAAGGAGGTGGTCCCTACTTCACTGAAATTGCTGAAATCACTCCAGGGAAGCAATCAACTACCTCATCAAACCCATGATTCAAATGAAGGAAAATGGCCAGTATTCAGTTTTCATGAGCCTGATACTCTGGACCAGCTACACAATTTGTGGAGCCCAGTGCAAAATGAAAATGTAGGGCTTCTTGTTCAAAATGTATTAAGAATTCCAAGACAGCAACACAGAGCATTAAACCAAGTATGGGACCCTTCTGAGCCTACGTACAGGTTGCACACCCATGAAGCCAGGCTTGCAAATGCTTTAAACTTTCTACTTCACCTTTTCGTCTTCCTTTGGAGTCATCTTTTTATGACTCTTGCCCCAAACACCTGGCAGAAAGTGTTTCTCTTGCCCTTGATCTTTGCATTAAACTTGCTTTGCATTTTGGAATCCAAATACCTGGATAGATTTGGATTCCACCCCTACTGGCCTGTACACTCATAGGAATGACGCTTAACTCTCTTTAATTCTATTTTCTCATTTGAAAATTGAGGATAATGATAATAATGGCAACCTTATAGACTTACTATGAGTACTGAAAGAGCTAATAATTTAAAAGTTTTTAAATAGTATCTAACACAGTGGTTCTCCACCCTGGCTGCACATTAGAATCACCTTAGAGTTGTTAAAAAGTGCCACTGTCTGGGCCCCAGCCATGACCAATTAAACCAGAGCCTTTGGGGGTGAGGCCAGGACAACTATAGTTTTAAAAAGCCCCTCAAGAGATGTGAATGAACAGGAGGGTTGGGGACCACTGGTCTTGTGTATGATGAATGCTCAATAATAAATAATAAGAATAAATAATAAATGCTATAATAGATTTAAAAATATAAATATAAATAATATAATAATAAATAATAAATGTTGGCCAGTTATTATACAGCTTGCTAAACAAAGAAGTAAAATGTCCTATAGTTCAGTTTTTCCCCTGGATCAACTCTGCATCTGGCTTCTTTCTCCCATTCTCATGTGCTTTGATCCAGCATGTACCTGCAACCAATATAAATCAATACAAAAGATGTCTTGTGGTGTTCCCACTGAGACAAAGGTACCTTTGAATACGGGTCTTTCCATTAACCCAGAGATGAGAAGGGAAATGTCAATTCCTCCAACAGGGCTCCTTCCTTTGATATCAGGGTGGTGTATATTCCAAAAGCTCTGTACGCTGCAGGTTTCGGGGGGCAGGGAGGACTTCAATCGAGTCACCAGAGAACCCTAAATAATGCAAAGCAAAGAAAGACAAGGAGGTGATGAGAATGTTAATTTCTTAAGCTTGTATTTCTCTCCCATCAGAGTGGATAATCATCTTTTTGAAAATGCCCTTGTGTCATATTTATGACGGTGACACATCCATTATGAATACAGTAGCTCATTTGCAATATGACCTGACAAATATTGATGTGTTCTAGGCTACATTTAATTTCAAGGTAACTAAAATCATTTGTGTTTCTTAGTAACCAGGAAGGGTACTGATCACATGAAGCTTAAAATAGTAGGGTCCTTTATGACTCGTCCTTCATAGTGAATCTACCAATCGGGACCTGGACAGGCGTTGAGGGAGGAGCTGGAGGAGTGGTCAGCTGAGTCAATTTGACCTTGAGGTCAAGAGGATCTCACTCTCATGCTGAGGTTCATAGATACATTGTTGGAGGGGAGCTGGCTGAGTTAGTCACGAACAGCTTCTTAACTGATATCCATTGACCATCTCCTCCAGCTAAATAATAGGGTTACAGATCCACAGCTCCTGGGACTCAGAATATAAAAGCCGATTTGTGGAGACGCACAAAGGCCCAAGTCCCAGCATCCAAGAGTCAAATATATGTTACATTTGCTGAGCCTGTGGGTCTAAGAGAAAAGAGCAGCTCCTGCCCAGAGCTATTTATGTTCTAGTTGGCTCCCTAAATTCTAAGCAACTGAGAAGGCAATTCTTAAGCGATATTACAAGATAACACAGATTTAGAGGGCAAAAGAATTATCATAGTCAGGACAGTGCTTTTAATAAGTTTTGAAACCACTGTGAGTCCTGAAGTTAATTTAGTAGGTCAAGACAAACATTTCCTTTTAGAATAGAATAGACTAGATCGAAGTAGACTAGATCAGAGCGCTTTCCTTTCAGTTAAGTAAATTGTTAGGATTGAGTATTGTTTTCTGAAAGTTTAGCTTCATTTATCTATGTTTATGTGTGTGCGTATTAGGTCGCAATGTAGAATGGAATTTCTTGCTGTGGTTCAAGGTCCAAAAGATTGAAATTCACCATATTAGTAGACAGTGTCTATTCAGGGCAGAGTTTACAAACTGGGGACTCGCAGGATACATATGGCCCATTAGGAGTGAGTGAATTGGGAGTTTTATTATTGTTGTTGTTATTTTGTTCTGTGGTTCACAAAAAGAGGTTGTGAAAAAATATGAGTTGATGGCCAGCAGTTAAAAGTCAGGAAATTTTATCTTTTAAAAAGACAAATATTTCAGTTTCTCTTCAAATACCAGAATACCTAGAAATAATGAATCTGAATTCTCACAGGCCGGGATAGTCCAGGAAAATTGTTTTCCCCAAAATGAAAAATCTGATAGGTAAGTCAAGTGGATCCATTTCTATAATATTTTCTATCCCTGGGTCCTCTGACTTGACAATGATTTTTTATCTGCCATATGCTCCTGCCTCAACCTACATTTCTGGCCTTATCACTCACCCATCTTCTGTTCTAGCCAAATTAGAAAGTTAACTTATCCAAGGATAGTTCCCACCATCCTCTGACTGTGGCACTCTCTCCTCCCCAGCCCCTCTGTCAATTGAATGAAACATTTACCAAAGCCCAATTTAACTATATAAACCTTCCAGAAAGTCTTTCTGCCTCTTTCTTTATCTCTGGTAGTTCCTATCCCTGAATTCCACTAGTACACTGTACTTCTTTACTGGTCTTGCAGTACTCATAATTCTCTAAAATATATCATCCTTATTTATCATCATCTGTCTCTCTGAGTAGGTCATGAGCTCGCTGAATGCAGAAACCATGTCACATTTGTCTCTGCTTTCCCATCCCATTGCTCAGACCAGTGAATTGCATAAAGCAGATACTCAATAGTTGTTTAACAAATTGCCTTACAAAAGACTTCAACGTAAGGTTATTAGTTGCAGCATTGTTTGATATAGCAAAAAATTGAAAACAATCCAACTGTCCATCAGTTGAGTTTGAATAAATCACCTATGCCACCTCTACATAATGGAATATTCTAAGGCTATGGAAAATGATTTAGATCTATTTTTGGTGACGTAGAAAGATGTTCAGGACATAATACTAAGTAAGAAGCAATTGACAGAACCATAGAGAGAGCATTATCCAAATAATTTTTAAATAGACACTTCTAGGTATAGAAAAGATCTGAAAGGATATTCATTCACCTCACAGATGTTTCCTGAATGCCTACCATGAGTTAATGACTATTCTAAGAGCTGTATGTATAAGAGTAAACAAAGCAAAATGTCTATGCAGGTGGAGTTAGCATTCTACTAGGGGAGGGATAGAGAGAAAAAGCTCTATTTAAGATAACAATAAGTGGAACAAAGAGAAGTAAAACGGGAATACTGAATAAAGAGTGATATGGCTGGTGCAGGGAACATTTCAATATTATTTAAGGTGTTTAAGAAACACCTCTCTGATGAGAAATTATTTCCCCAGAAACCTGAAATAAGACAATAAGTCATGTAGGTTTCTGGAGGAAGAGGATTCCAGGCAGAGGGAACAGCAAGTGTAAAGGTCCCAAGGTACAAGTGTACTTGGTGTGGCAGGATAGAGTAAGTAAAAGGAGAGAAGGTAGGAGACGAGATAAGCAAATTAACGGGAATCCATGTTATGTAATGCCCTCTAATGGAGTTTGACTTTTTTTTTTTTTTTTTTAGTTTCTGCTTTATAACAAAGTGAATCAGTTATATATATACATCTGTTCCCATATCCCTTCCCTCTTGCATCTCCCTCCCTCCCACCCTCCCTATCCCACCCCTCCAGGCGGTCACAAAGCACCGAGCTGATCAGGGAGTTTGACTTTTATTCTGAGTAGAGTGAAAAGACTGTCAGGCTTTGAAAAAAATTATCAAGAAATTGGTAATGGACATATTAAGTTTGAGATGCTTATAGGAGCTCCAAATGGGAGGTAGAAAGTTGGATGCATGATCTAGAGCTCAAGAGTGAATTCCAGTCTGGTTTTATAGATTTAGACTGGTATTTAAATCCATTTTCTAGTTAGGTGAAACTACCTTGAAAATAAGTGTAGAAGGCAAAGAGGTCTGAGGACTGAGCCATATATTATTTTGTCATTTAGGGAATGAAAGCTTAAGAGAGTCCAGCAAAACTTAGATGAAGGGACCACTGAGCAAAGAGATAAAGGAAAGAACTATGTGAAGGAAGCCTAGTGGCAAAAGTATGATATCCTCAAAGAGGAGGATGAGATAAATTCTATCAAATTCTGCTCAAAGGTTGAATAAGAGGAGGACTGAGAAAAGGCCATTGACTTTTGTGACATGAAGATCACTGATGACCTGAATAAAAGCAATCTTGGAAGAATGGTAGGGACGAAAGTCAGAGTAAATTAGGATTTCAAGAGAGAAGGGGAGGCAGGGCTGACAGTGAGTTTATACAACTCTTTCAAAGCCCTTTCAAACTTAAGGAATATCAGACAAATTGAGACTCATTCTAGAAATCAACTGGCCTCTTCTCCACAAAAATGTCAATGTCATAAAAGATAAAGAAAGGCTGAGGAAATGTTCCAGATTAAAAGAAACCAAAGAGTCAGGTCCATTAAATTCTATATATGATTCTTGATTGAACCCTGGATCACGGGAAAATTGTTATACTGAACATTATTGGAAAAAAATGACAAAATTTGAATACGGATTGCATTTTAAATCAGGATTTTGTATTAATGCTAAACTTCCCAAATTTCATCATAGAGTTGAAGTTATGTAATGGAATGTCCTTGCTCTTAGGAAATATATCAGAAAATGATTCAGAAGAACACAGTAAATATATATACATTTATATATATATATAAAATAATAGATTTTTATATATGCAGGATATAGAAATATATATATATATATAAAATCTAGATGAGGGGTACATAGAAGTCCTCTGTATTATTCTTACAAACTTTCTGTAAATTTGAAATTATTTTGTAATAAAACTTTTTGAAAATGTTATAGTGGTTATTTCTGAGAAATGAAATAATGGATTTTTTTTCTATCTCCTTATCTCTATTTTCTTTTTCAACAGCAGAGATCAGTTATTTTAAAACATAAGTATTTTTAATGACATTTAAAGTATTTAAGAAAACGTGTCAGTTAACTTTATCGACCACTCAAAAGGGCAGTGTTTTAATGATCTGAGCAAATACTTACTTCATGAGACATATTTATTAGATTTTGTGAAGTTATAGAACAAGATTTACAACAGATCTCTACTGATGAGATTATACACCCACATATGATACCTTGTGGGCCAATGTTCACTTCTCAAGAAAAAGGAAGTTAATACATTGAGATATTGCTTTAAGTATTTTAATGTTAATTATAATGATAATGCACTAAAATGAATTAATAATTTTGAATTTTTCTTGACTGAATTGCCAGAGGTTTCTTTAGGGCTTAAATTATTATTTCTGTTTTATGTGTCGGCTTTACCATCACAGAGGAGAAATATGAAAAAGCAATTAACTATATCCTCCAGTCTCCCTGAGAAATTGCTGTAGGGAATCTGTGAAAGAAGGGGCAGAGTTAGCATTATCACAGAAGATGTTTAATCAGATTCTCACTCAGGAAAATCTGGTTTAACACCCCATGGCTATCAGAACAAGCTTGCCATTATCACCTAACAGATTTGTGGTGGAAACTCAATAGCCATTTGTTGAGTAATTGTCAAGAAAGGGAAGGCAGTTTATATCAGAGACAACTTGACTTTGCAAGATCTAGCAAGTTTACCATCAACTCTCACCGACTTAAGAGTGTAAAATATTGGCCATAGTGTTAGGAGGCTGAGTGGAATTTTTTTAAATGTCAATCCACCTAACAAGAAGGATAAGATAACTTTGTTGACCACAAGCCTAAGAGAACTTTATTGACTTAACAGCCAAGTAAGAAAAAAAATGAGGGGGGGGAAAAAGTAACCAGTTAAAGAAGGTAGAGTGACAATATTTTGCTATCAAGATTTGTAATTCTAGACAGCAAAATAGCAATTGAAGTAAGTCATTTAAATCAAGCCTTTAAAAATAATTATAGAGTAATATTTTTAGAATTATTATAGGTATTTCTGAAGGTGTTTAATAATATATATGTGTTAGTGCCTGTATCTCAATTTCAGTTTCTGGCAACATGGTAGACTAAATAATCTGACTCTCGACTAAAAGTAAGTAAAAGTAAATAAAAATATGCATATCTATTTTACTGCTTTGACAAATTCGCAAGAAGGTAAGAATTCTCCAGAGACCTAAAGTTAGGGGAAAACAAGAGTCCAACATGGTAAGAAGAGGACCAGAGCTCACCTTTACCCCAAGGGCAACTTCTGAACCCAGAAAGCTCTGAACTTCACTTTTCATGGCCTCACAGAGAGTGAAGACATAAGAAAAATCTCTCAGAGTGGGAAGCCTACTAGGAGATTCCACACATTAACCTGAGCTAGAAAATTACACTGCCAGCAGGCAAACTAGAAATAAAACTGTACCTCTCAGGAGTAGAAAATAAAAAAATTAGCCATCTAAACCTTGTTTCTGGATGAAAGCCAGGAGGAAATATCTAAAAATTAAAAAGTGCACACATATACAAAAAAAAATTAAGTTTCCATAAAGGATAGACAGTTGAAATATGTACACCTTTAAAAGATAGCATTTGCAATAGTACCAACAAATGAATCTAACCAAAGTTGCACAAGACCTTAACAATATCAAAAACCTGTGAAACTCTATGGAAACATGTTTAAAAAGAGCTAAATAAATGTAAAGATGTACCATGGTTCATAGACGGGAAGACTCAGTATTATAGAAATATTGCTTCTCCCCAGATTGATCCATATATTCAATCTGAATAGTTTTTACTTTGAAATTTGGCAAAAAATTATATGATTTAAACAGAGGACAAAGAACAAAAATAGTCAAAACATCCCATAACAGGAAATATATAGAGAAGATATTTGCCTTACCAGGTATTAAGAGTTATAAAAATCTAATATTTAAGATAAAGTGGTATTGGTCCAGGGACAGATGAATAGACTGGTGGAACTGAGTGGAGAACTCAGAAATATATCCACACACCTATGGAAGTTCGATTGACAGACTAGTGGGAAACAGGGATTTTTCTGTAAATAGTTCTGAAACAAAACTGACTCCTAACTAAAGCAAGACAATTCCATAGGAATTAAAGACCTAAATGTGAACAGCAACAGTATAACAATTTTAGAAGGCAATATAAAAAAAATCTTCACCATTCTGTCCAAGGAATTCTCCATTTCTGGAGCTGATCTGTAGTGGAGATAGATTTCTTAAATACGACAGAAGTAGAAACCACAAAGAGAGTTGAGTTCAATTACATTAAAATTAAGAGCATCTGTTCATTTAAAACACCATGTGGTAGAGACTTGAGTACTCCCAAATATCAGTGTGGGAGTATTCTACACTTCCCAGCCTCCTTTGGGGCCGAATGATGAGATGCAATTTGGACAGGAGTGACAGAAGCCACTTCCAGGCCTTGCACTTAGAAATAACCTACAGAGCCCTCAGCTTTCCTTCCTTTGCCATGTGTTTTCTAAGGCACAGCTTCAAGAGGGGACCATCGACTAACATCAGCCTTAGTTATCCACTGAGGTTCAAGGTTTATTTGTTACTCCCGATTAGCCTATGCTATACTGATTAATAAAAGCCATAGATAAAATGATAACTACAAAGTGGAGAAGCCATTTTCAGTACATCTTACTTGACAAAATATGAGCATCCAATACATTTTTTAAAGTTCTATGAATTAAGAAAAGGATAAACATCCCAATAGAAAAATGGGCAAAAGATTTGAACAATCTCCTTCATAATGGTCAATAACCACATAAAAAGATAGCCATTCTCTAGTAAATGAGAAAATGATACCTCACCGTTTTCACTCCCATCAGTAGGACAAAAATTTTTGAAGTCTGCGGACTTCCCTGGTGGCGCAGTGGTTGAGAAACCACCTGCCAATGCACGGGACATAGGATCGAGCCCTTGTCCGGGAGGACCCCACATGCTGTGGAGCAATTAAGCCCGTGTGCCACAACTACTGAGTCTGCACTCTAGAGCCCACAAGCCACAGCTACTGAAGCCAGTATGCCACAACTACTGAAGCCCACACGCCTAGAGCACATGCTCTGCAACAAGTGAAGCCAACGCCATATGAAGCCTGTGCACTGCAACAAAGAGTAGCCCCGTGGGGAGACCTTCAAGATGGCAGAAGAGTAAGACATGGAGATCACCTTCCTCACCACAAATACATCAGAAATACATCTACATGTGGAACAACTCCTAAAGAATGAACACTAGCAGAAGACCTCAGACCTCCCAAAAGGCAAGAAAGTCCCCACGTACCTGGGTAGGGCAAAAGAAAAAAGAATAAACAGAGACAAAAGAATAGGGACAGGACCTGCACCAGTGGGCGGGAGCTGTGAGGCAGGAAAGGTTTCCACACACTAGGAGCCCCTTCACGGGCGGAGACTGTGGGTGGCGGAGGGGGGAAAGCTTCGGAGCCGCGAAGGAGAGCGCAGCAACAGGGATGCGGAGGGCAAAGCAGAGAGATTCCCGCACGGAGGATTGGGGCCGACCAACACTCACCAGCCCGAGAGGCTTGTCTGCTCTCCCGCTGGGGCGGGTGGGGGCTGGGAGCTGAGGCTCAGGCTTCGGTCGGAGCGCAGGGAGAGGACCGGGGTTGGCGGCGTGAACACAGCCTGAAGGGACTAGTGCGCCACAGCTGGCGGGGAGGGAGTCCAGGGAAAAGGTCTGGAGCTGCCGAAGAGACGAGACTTTTTCTTGCCTCTTTGTTTCCTGGCGCGCGAGGAGAGGAGATTAAGAGCACCGCTTAAAGGAGCTCCAGCCGCGGCTATCAGCGTGGACCACAGAGACGGGCATGAGACGCTAAGGCTGCTGCTGCCGCCACCAAGAAGCCTGTGTGCGGGCATAGGTCACTACCCACACCTCCCCTCCCGGGAGCCTGTGCAGCCCGCCACGGCCAGGGTCACGTGATGCAGGACAACTTCCGGGGGAGAACGCACGGCGCGCCTCAGGCTGCTGCAACGTCACGCTGGCCTCTGCCGCTGCAGGCTTGCCCAGCATCCGTGCCCCTCCCTCCCCGCCCTTCCCCGGCCTGAGTGAGGCGGAGCCCCCGAAGCAGCTGCTCCTTTAACCCCGTCCTGTGTGGGCGGGAACAAACGCCCTCAGGCGACCTACACGCAGAGGCGAGTCCAAATCCAAAGCTGAACCCCGGGAACTGTGCGAACAAAGAAGAGAAAGGGAAATTTCTCCCAGCAGCCTCAGGAGCAGCAAATTAAATCTCCACAATCAACTTGATGTACCCTGCATCTGTGGAACACCTGAATAGACAACAAATCATCCCAAATTGAGGACATGGACTTGGGAGCAACTATATATATATTTTTTCCCTTTTTCTCTTTTTGTGAGTGTGTATGTGAATGCTTCTGTGAGTAATTTTGTCTATATAGCTTTGCTTTTACCATTTGTCCTCGAGTTCGGTCTGCCCGTTTTTTTTTTTTTTAATATACTTTTTAGCGCCTCTTATCATTAGTGGATTTGTTTTTTGGTTTGGTTGCTCTCTTCTTTCATTCTTTGTTTCTTTTTTTATTACTTTTAAATTTTTTATTTTTAATAATTGTTTTTTCATTTTTTTATTTTAATAACTTTTTAATTTAATTTTTCTCCCTTTCTTTCTTTCCTTCTTTCTTTCTTTTCTTCCTTTCTTTCTTTCTTTCTCCCTTCCTTCCTTCCTCCCTCTTTCTTTCTTTCTTTCTTTCTTTCTTTCTCTTTCTCACTTTTATTCTGAGCCGTGTGGATGACAGGATCTTGGTTTTCCAGCCAGGTGTCAGGGCTGTGCCTCTGAGGTGGGAGAGCCGAGTTCAGGACGTTGGTCCACCAGAGACCTCCCAGCTCCACGTAATATCAAACAGCAAAAATCTCCAAGAGATCTCCATCTCAACGCCAAGACCCAGCTCTACTCAATGACCAGCAAGCTACACTGCTGGGCACCCTATGACAAACAACTGGCAAGACAGGAACACAACCCCACCCATTAGCAGAGAGGCGGCCTAAAATCATAATAAGGCCACAAACACTCCAAAACACACCACCAGAAGAGGACTTGCCCACCAGAAAGAAAAGATCCAGCCTCATCCACCAGAACACACGCACTCGTCCCCTCCACCAGGAAGCCTACACAACCCACTGAAACAACCTTAGCCACTGTGGGCAGATACCAAAAACAACAGGAACTATGAACCCTCAACCTGTGAAAAGGAGACCCCAAACACAGTAAGTTAAGCAAAATAAGGACACAGAGAAACACACAGCAGATGAAGGAGCAAGGTGAAAACTCACCAGACCAAACAAATTAAGAGGAAATAGGCAGTCTACCTGAAAAAGAATTCATAGTAATGTTAGTAAAGATGGTCCAAAATCTTGGAAATAGAATGCAGAAAATACAAGAAACATTTAACAAGGACCTAGAAGAACTACAGAAAAACAAACAATGATGAACAACACAATAACTGAAATTAAAAATTCTCTAGAAGGAATCAATAGCAGAATAACTGAGGCAGAAGAACGGATAAGTGACCTGGAAGACAAAATAGTTGAAGTAACTACTGCAGAGCAGAATAAAGAAAGAATGAAAAGAACTGAGGACAGCCTCAGAGAACTGTGGGACAATATTAAGCACACCAACATTCAAATTATAGGGGTCCCAGAAAAAGAGAAAAAGAAAGGGACTGAGAAAATATATGAAGAGATTATAGTTGAAAACTTCCCTAATATGAGAAAGGAAATAGTTAATCAAGTCCAGGAAGCACAGAGAGTCCCATACAGAATAAATTCAAGGAGAAACACGCCAAGACATATTAATCAAACTATCAAAAATTAAATACAAGAAAAAATATTAAAAGCAGCAAGGGAAAAACAACAAATAATATACAAGGGAATCCCGATAAGGTTAACAGCTGATCTTTCAGCAGAAACTCTGCAAGCCAGAAGAGAGGGGCAGGACATACTTAAAGTGATGAAAGGGAAAAACCTACAACCAAGATTACTCTTCCCAACAAGGATCTCATTCAGATTCGACAGAGAAATTAAAACATTTGCAGACAAGCAAAAGCTAAGAGAATTCAGCACCACCAAACCAGCTTTACAATAAATGCTAAAGGAACTTCTCTAGGCAGGAAACACAAGAGAAGGAAAAGACACACAATAACAAACCCCAAATAGTTAAGAAAATGGTAATAGGAACATACATATTGATAATTAACTTAAATGTAAATGGATTAAATGCTCCAACCAAAAGACATAGACTGGCTGAATGGATACAAAAACAGGAGCCGTACATATGCTGTATAAAAGAGACCCACTTCAGACCTAGGGAAACATACAGACTGAGGGGCTGGAAAAAGATATTCCATGCAAATGGAAATCAAAAGAAAGCTGGAGTAGCAATTCTCATATCAGACAAAATAGAGTTTAACATAAAGACTATTACAAGAGACAAAGAACGACACTACATAATGATCAAGGGATCAATCCAGGAAAAAGATATAACAATGGTAAATATTTATGCCCCAACATAGGAGCACCTCAATACATAAGGCAAATGCTAACAGCCATAAAAGGGGAAATCAACAGTAACACAATCATAGTAGGGGACTTTAACACCCCACTTTCACCAATGGGCAGATCATCCAAAATGAAAATAAATAGGGAAACACAAGGTTTAAATGATGCACTAAACAAGATGGACTTAATTGATATTTATAGGACATTCCATCCAAAAACAACAAAATACACTTTCTTCTCAAGTGCTCATGGAACATTCTCCAGGAGAGATCATATCTTGGGTCACAAATCAAGCATTGGTAAATTTAAGAAAATTGAAATCATATAAAGTATCTTTTCCAACCACAATGCTATGAGACTAGATATCAATTACAGGGAAAAATATGTAAAAAATACAAACACATGGAGGCTAAACAATACACTACTTTATAACCAAGAGATCACTGAAGAAATCAAAGAGGAACTAAAAAACTACCTAGAAACAAATGACAATGAAAACACGACAACCCAAAACCTATGGGATGCAGCAAAAGCAGTTCTAAGAGGGAAGTTTATAGCAATACAATCCTACCTTAAGAAACAAGAAACATTTCAAATAAACGACCTAACTGTACACCTAAAGCAATTAGAGAAGGAAGAACAAAAAAACCCCAAAGTTAGCAGAAGGAAAGAAATCATAAAGATTAGATCAGAAATAAATGAAAAAGAAATGAAGGAAACAATAGCAAAGATCAATAAAACTAAAAGCTGGTTCTTTGAGAAGATAAACAAAATTGATAAACCATTAGCCAGACTCATCAAGAAAAAAAGTGAGAAGACTCAAATCAATAGAATTAGAAAACGGAGAAGTAACAACTGACACAGCAGAAATACAAAGGATCATGAGAGATTACTACAAGCAACTATATGCCCATAAAATGGACAACCTGGAAGAAGTGGACAAATTCTTAGAAAAGCTCAACCTTCCGAGACTGAACCAGGAAGAAATAGAAAGTACAGACAGACCCATCACAAGCACTGAAATTGAAACTGTGATTAAAAATCTTCCAACAAACAAAAGCCCAGGACCAGATGGCTTCACAGGTGAATTCCATCAACTATTTATAGAAGAGCAGACACCTATCCTTCTCAAGCTCTTCCAAAATATAGCAGAGGAGGGAACACTCCCAAACTCATTCTACGAGGCCACCATCACCCTGATACCAAAACCAGACAAAGATGTCACAAAGAAAGAAAACTACAGGCCAATATCACTGATGAACATGGATGCAAAAACCCTCAACAAAATACTAGCAAACAGAATCCAACAGCACATTAAAAGGTTCATACACCATGATCAAGTGTGGTTTATCCCAGGAATGCAAGGATTCTTCAATTCAATCAATGTGATACACCATATAAGAAATTGAAGAATAAAAACCATATGATCATCTCAATAGATGCAGAAAAAGCTTTCGACAAGATTCAACACCCATTTATGATAAAAATCCTCCAGAAAGTAGGCATAGAGGGAACATATCTCAACATAATAAAGGCCATATATGACAAACCTACAGCCAACATCATCCTCAATGGTGAAAAACTGAAACCATTTCCACTAAGATCAGGAACAAGACAAGGTTGCCCACTCTCACCACTGTTATTCAACATTGTTTTGGAAGTTTTAGCCACAGCAATTAGAGAAGAAAAAGAAATAAAAGGAATCCAAATTGGAAAAGAAAAAGTAAAGCTGTCACTGTTTGCAGATGACATGATACTATACATATAGATTCCTAAAGATGCTACCAGAAAACTACTAGAGCTAATCAATGAATTTGGTAATGTAGCAGGATACAAAATTAATGCACAGAAATCTCTTGCATTCCTTTACACTAATGATGAAAAATCTGAAAGAGAAATTAAAGAAATACTCCCATTTACCATTGCAACAAAAAGAATAAAATAACTAGGAATAAACCTACCTAAGGAGACAAAAGACCTGTATGCAGAAAACTGTAAGACACTGATGAAAGAAATTAAAGATGATACAAATATATGGAGAGATATACCATGTTCTTGGATTGGAAGAATCAGCGTTGTGAAAATGACTATACTGCCCAAAGCAATCTACAGGTTCAATGCAAACTATCAAACTACCAATGGCGTTTTTCACAGAACTAGAACAAAAAATTTCACAGTTTGTATGGAAACACAAACAACCCTGAATAGCCAAAGCAATCTTGAGAAAGAACAACGGAGCTGGAGGAATCAGACTCCCTCACTTCAGACTATACCACAAAGCTACAGTCATCAAGATAGCATGGTACTGGCACAAAAACAGAAATATATATCAATGGAACAGGATAGAAAGCCCAGAAATAAACCCACGCACATATGGTCACCTTACCTTTGATAAAGGAGACAAGAATATACAATGGAGAAAAGACAGCCTCTTCAGTAAGTGGTGCTGGGAGAACTGGACAGCTACATGTAAAAGAATGAAGTTAGAACACTCCCTAACACCATATATAAAAATAAACTCTAAATGGATTAAAGGCCTAAATGTAAGGCCAGACACTATAAAACTCTTAGAGGAGGGCTTCCCTGGTGGCGCAGTGGTTGAGAGTCTGCCTGCCGATGCAGGGCACACGGGTTCGTGTCCCGGACTGGGAAGATCCCACATGCCGCGGAGCGGCTGGGCCCGTGAGCCATGGCCGCTGAGCCTGCGCGTCCGGAGCCTGTGCTCTGCAGCGGGAGAGGCCACAACAGTGAGAAGCCCGCGTACCGCAAAAAAAAAAAAAATTATAAATAAATAAATAAATAAATAAAACTCTATGACATAAATCACAGCAAGATCCTTTTTGACCCACCTCCTACAGAAATGGAAATAAAAACAAAAAGAAACAAATGGGAACTAATGAAACTTAAAAGCTTTTGCACAGCAAAGGAAACCTTAAACAAGACGAAAAGACAACCCTCAGAATGGGAGAAAATATTTGCAAATGAAGCAACTGGCAAAGGATTAATCTCCAAAATTTACAAGCAGCTCATGCAGCTCAATATCAAAAAAACAAACAACCCAATCCAAAAATGGGCAGAAAACCTAAACAGGTATTTCTCCAAAGAAGATATACAGATTGCCAACAAACATATGAAAGGATGCTCAACATCACTAATCATTAGAGAAATGCAAATCAAAACTAAAACGAGGTACCACCTCACACTGGTCAGAATGGCCATCATCAAAAAATCTACAAACAGTAAATGCTGGAGAGGGTGTGGAGAAAAGGGAACACTCTTGCACTGTTGGTGGAATTGTAAATTGATACAGCCACCGTGGAGAACAGTATGGAGTTTCCTTAAAAAACTAAAAATAGAACTACCATATGACCCAGCAATCCCACTACATATACCCTGAGAAAACCATAATTCAAAAAGAGTCATGTACCACAACGTTCATTGCAGCTCTGTTGACAACAGCCAGGACATGGAAGCAACCTAAGTGTCCGTCAACAGATGAATGGATAAAGAAGATGTGGCACATATATACAATGGAATATTACTCAGCCATAAAATGAAATGAAATCGAGTTATTTGTAGTGAGGTGGATGGACCTAGAGTCTGCCATACAGAGTGAAGTAAGTCAGATAGAGAAAAACAAATACTGTATGCTAACACATATATATGGAATCTAAAAAAAAAAAAAAAGGTTATGAAGAACCTAGAGGCAGGACGGGGATAAAGACGCAGACCTACTAGAGAATGGACTTGAGGACATGGGGAGGGGTAAGGGTAAGCTGGGACGAAGTGAGAGAGTGGCATGGACATATATACACTACCAAATGTAAAATCGATAGCTAGAGGGAAGCAGCCGCATAGCACAGGGAGATCAGCTGGGTGCTTTGTGACCACCCAGAGGGGTTGGATAGGGAGGGTGGGATGGACATGCAAGAGGGAAGAGATATGGGGATATATGTATATGTATAGCTGATTCACTTTGTTATAAAGCAGAAACTAACACACCATTGTAAAGCAATTATACTCCAATAAAGATGTTAAAATAATAAAATGAAATCTCCACACACACACACAAAAAAGTGTAGCCCCCAGTGACTCTCAGCAACTAGAGAAAACCCTCATGCAGCAGCAAAGACCCAATGCAGCCAAAACAATTAAATAAATGAATAAATAAATAAATTTAAAAAAATGTTTGAAGTCTGACCCTACCCAGTATTAACACAAATATGGAACATAGGAATTGTTATTCACTGCTAATGGAAGTGAAAATCAACAAAACTACTTCGGAAAACATCTTAGCAATACATAATAAGGGTTAAGGAGCTCATACCCTTCCACCCAGTAATTCTGCCCTTGTTTATGTACTCTAAGCTAGTGCTGCCTAACAGAACTTTGATGATGATGGAAATATTCTATAATCTTTTTGTCCAATATGGTAGTCTCTTGCCCCATGTGGCTACTGAGCACTTAAAATGTGGCTAGTGTGACAAAGGACCTGGATATTTTAATTCATTTTAATTTTAATCAAAGTATTCACTTGTGCTAATGTATTTAAGAGCACAGGTCTAGGTAAAGGAAAAAAAAAAAAAAAAAGAACTGGGCCCCTTACATTTCTGGGAAGAAAGAGTAGAGACAGTTTTTCTTATTCCTCCCACTAAGTGTAACTAAATTTCTGGGGGGATTAGGGGAGGAGATATGTATGACTCTACACAGTAGAGACAAGGCAAAGTGGCTGGGATCTAGGGATCCTATTAAGAAGATCAAAAGACAAACTAAATATATAAGGAGAAAATATTCACAAACCATATATCCAAAAAAGGTCAGGTATTCAGAATATTTAAAGAACTGTTAAAGCACAACATTAAAAAAAGCAAAGAATCTAAATAGAACAATGGCAAAAGACATTTCACCAAAGAAGATATATAGATGGTAAATAAGCAGATGAAAAGATGCTCAACATCATTAGCCATTATGGAAATGAAAATAGAACCCATAAAATGATTTCACTGTACTCCTATCACAATGAGTAAAATAAGGCACAATGACAATACCGAAATCTGGCAAGGATGCAAAGAAACTGAATTACTCAAGTATGCTGGTGGGTATGTAAAATGGTACAGCCACTCTGCAAAACCATTCAGCAGTTTCTTAGACAACTAACGATGTAGTTATCATATGAGCCAGCAATTGCTTTCCTAGGCATTTAGCATAGAGAGATGAGGAATTGGGTTTACACCAAAACCTGTACCCAAATGTTCATTGCAGCTTTATTCGTAATAGCCAAAAACCAGAAACACCAGAAGTTGTTAAACAGGTAAATGGTTAAACAAACCGTGGTACATCCATACCATGGAATACGCCTCAGCAATAAAAAGGAATGTACTATTGTTACATGTAACAAGCTGGATGAATTTCCAGAAAATTATGCAGATTAGAAAAAGCCAGTCCTCAAAGGTTATATACTGTATGATTCCATTTACAAAACATTCTTGAAAAGAGAACATTCTAGAAATGGGGAACAGATTATGGGTTGCCTCAGGTTAAGGAAAGAGGTAAGGTTTGAAGAAAGTGAGTATGGCTATCTATGGGCTGATGGATATGTACTATATCTTTCTTTACTACATCAAAGTCAATATCCTGGCCATGATAGTGTACTAGAGTTTTACAAGATGTTACACTTGGGGAAACTGAATAAATGTTGTGTGGGAGGTCTCCCTATCACTTGTTACAACTTCATGTGAGTCCATAATTATTGCAAACCACAAAGTTTAATTTTAAAATATTGGAAAGAACTCAATCCATCAACATAAAATGCAGAAATAAATTGTGATATATTCATTCATTGGAATGCAAGCAAAAGCAAAGATAATAAACTGAATTCAGTAAAGGTCATTACCTCTGAAGGGGAGAGAAAGAGATGATTTCAGGAGGGGACACTTAAGGGGATTTCAAAGCAAAGGTAATATTTTCCCCCATAAACTGAGTAGTGGGTACACAGGCATTCATTATATCATTATTCTTTATAACTTACATATATTTTATAAATTTAAAAATACTTTGAATCCTAAAGTTCTTTTCAAAGTAAGAAGAAAACTTACATTTTAATCTGTTTTATATTTTAACTGCACCAATAAACAAGAAAGTAAAAAGTCCATACCCTCAGAATAATTTCAATAAAAAATTAAGTGGTGCATTTAGCAATTAAGATTAAAATTTATATTCTGCTTCTGAAAAAACTGTGTCGGACAACAGAAAATGATTATATTGTAGTTATAGTCAAGGTAGCAGTGAGATTTGAGATGAAAGATAAAAGGGGAAATGCATTATTTATTTATTTATTTATTTATTTATTATTTTTTAGAATTTGGCCATGCCATGTGGCTTGTGAGATCTTAGTTCCCCCACCAGGGATTGCACCCTGGCAGTGAACCCCTGGTGCCAGCAGTGAAAGCACTGAGTCCTAACCACTGGACCACCAGGGAAATCCCAAGGAAACTCACAATTTAAGGTTAAAAATGAAGCAATCACTTGCCTCACATACTGATGTTGGGCTAGGTCTTAGAACAACAATGGGAAGAGGGGAAACTTGTTGAAGCTCAAAAGCAGATGAGGGCTTTACTACTTTGGATGGGGAGGACCCAGGAGGCTCCAGTCATCAATCAGATGTGCTAGCACTTCAGTGTATGAATGGCTTTAAGGAAAAGGAAGAGCATTTCGGAATACAGCATTCAGCGAAGGGCCTAGAGAATTCTGTCAATGATGCAAAACCAAATAATTAGGACAGAGGATACTAAAAACAGAAATTTAGTGGAAATGTCTGTCAAATTTTGAACAAAGTTCATATGGAGGAGGGAAGATAAATCTACAGGTGGCATTGCTTTTGGAGCTAAATGGAAATTAACAAATAATAGCTGACCCTTACTGAGTGCTTACTGTATGTCAGGCCTGGTGCTAAATGATTTACATGCATTTGGTTCACTTGATAATCACAGAATTCTTCTGCAGTGGGACTATTATTTTCCTGATTTTATAGGTGAGGAAGCTGAGACTCAGTGAGGTTAAGGGCTTACCTAAAGCCATGTCGCTAAAGGGTGGCAGAACCAAGACACAGACCCAGATCTGTTTGTCAGACTTCAGAGCCTGTGCTCTAAACCACTGGGCATGCTGCTTCAGCATCAAGAAATGGGAGGAGCAAAGAAAAGTTGCAAGTAAGGATGTCCCCCTGCTTAGGAGAGGAATGAAGTCTTATATAGAAGGCACACAAATAACTTAATATTGGTCTATCTTTGTCAACTGCCACAAAGTTCAACTGGCATAAGCTTTCAGTGTTTGAAGTGTTTCCATGACTAAGATCCCCATCCTTTGTTCTTGGTCTGTCTTTTTCATTTGCTACTCTCTGTACCATGTTGTAGATGGTGAAAAAAATTACATACCCTTTATGCAAGCATGTTGTTATACATCAAGCAAATGTAAGGGGAAGAGGGGAAGCAGTGAGGAACCCAAAAAGTATCAAATTGTAACATTCTGCTGATTACATGAGAGAGGATTTAACATGAGGAAGGAAATCCCAATGTGGTCTAGGAAAGAAATTAGGATTTCTGAAGCAAAGTACTTAACTTACGCATCTGTGTGAAGAAGAGCATACATCACCTTTTCTAAGTTTGAAGGAGGGCAAAACCCAACTTTGTATGGTTGTTTGGAAAATGAAAAGCTGTTTTCCAAGCAACATCAGCCTCCTGAAAAAGCAGTTCTGCTCTCCAAAAAGGCAAAATGCTTCCTGAGAGCACAAAACTAGCTTGCCCTTAGTCTAATTTCACAATGCTTCTACCCATTGGCAGAAATAGCAATACATTTCTTGCAGATCAAATTTGCAACTTCTCTTGGAAAATATCTTGGGTTTTGTATATGCATATTCATAAAATGAAAATAACTTGATTTCTCTGGCACTCTGGGCCTGGAAGCAGAGGGGTTTGGGGGACAAATATTCCTAGGGGTTCAAGAAAAAGATGGGCTTCCCTGGTGGCACAGTGGTTGAGAGTCCGCCTGCCGATGCAGGGGACACGGGTTCGTGCCCCGGTCCAGGAAGATCCCACATGCCGCAGAGCGGCTGGGCCCGTGAGCCATGGCCGATGAGCCTGCATGTCCGGAGCCTATGCTCCGCCACGGGAGAGGCCACAACAGTGAGAGGCCCACGTACCGCAAAAAAAAAACAAGAAAAAGGGTAGGACCAGAGAAAGCAAGAGAATGAGTTGAAAACACAGGTCAGGCCTTTGGGAAGAGCAGAAACATACAGATGTTAACAGTGCAGATGTGCTAGGGAAAGAATACAGCTTTTCTACTCAAGATACGATAGTATGAACTTGAAAACCCCAGATGTCTGACCCAGATGGTGGAGACTCTCACGTCTGCCCATGCAGAGCTGAAGGTGTGTCTGCATGCAAGCTGGCTGGGACTCCAGCCAGGGAGACAGAAGTGAAGCTGGGAATGAGAGGGAGGCATTCTGATCCTTTCTAACAGAGGTGCCCTTCAGCACAGGGTTCCTGTCTACTTTGGTGGCAGCAGCTTGGAGAAAAGCAGGGGGAATATTGCATATTCTTTTTTTGTCCCTCCAGTTCCACTATCTCCCTTTCTTTATTATTATCGTTATTATTATTATATCTATTATTATTATTATTATTGATGGAAGGAGGAGACTTCATCATGTTTATTCCCCAGCTCCCTCCCTGCTAGGCTATGAGGCTACAGGGGCTGTGTTCTTCCAAGGCCACAGTTGGGGTTGGGCAACAGTTAACTGTTCCCTGCTGTTGCTAGCCATGGGGTGCTTCACCATCTCTTCTGGTTTCTCTTAACACTTCCCATACTTTTATAACAATACCCTCATAATACTCAACTCAAATACCCCATTTGCATGTTTTATCTGTTTCCTTCAGGACCCTAACTTAGGCAGTAGATTTGTTCTGGCTAGTAAATGAGTTCCAGAAGGGCAATTTGAAGAGGAGGAAAAAGAGTAGTAGACATGATGGGAGAGAAACCTCCGGGACAACCTGCTGTTTGTGGTCCTTGGCTGTCCTCTAGGAAAGCAGCACTACTACTGAAGCCATCTGGCTTGGGTTATGGTGTTGCAGAAATTAAGAAAATGACATTGGGTGTCATTGGGAGCTTGGAGATGGAAGGCAGTATAAGGTTATGAAAAAAACAAACAAACAGGCTTGAGAGTTACACAGACCTGAGTCTGTAAGTTAGTTCTTTTGTAGCCCAGAGAAAGTTACTTAAATCTCTGAGCCTCAGTTTTTTCATCTATCTAAAAGATAATAGTACCCACATCTTGAGGATTTTGTGTGATGGTTAATTATTAAGGTAACAAATATAATGCATCTAGGACGGGGTTCAGAGCATTGCAGGTTCTATGTCAATGTTAGTTCCTTTCTTCCTTCCCTGCCTCCCAGCAATAGGACAAGTGAGGAAGGGTCAAGGCCTGGGAAAGTAGATGCTTCTAGTGGGGAGAGGTGACAATGTTGCTGGAGTATTGCTTTGCTAGTAAAAGGCTGTGGTACCCAGTGGAAGGTGCACTACACCAGCCTCAGATCTGGATTCAAGGTTTAGATCATCCACAAGGTCAGTTGACTTTAGGCAAAACATTTCGCTCTCTGAGCCCCAGTGTCCCATCAGGAAAGTGAAGCCTTTGGGCCAGATCAGCTCTTCCTAAGGTATGGTCACTATCTGTAATTAGGAGGGAGACTGGGGAGTAAGGAGGGGACCACATGCCCCGTTAACTTCCAAAAGATAAATATAGAAGGCAATAGAAATGAAAATAGTCTGTTAAATTACCTACAGCAGAAATAATGTATTAGCAGGCCATAAGCTAGATACATGTGGAGATGTATTTTCTTTGACCTTGTGAGGTGGTGTTTTAAAATATCACATTATTTGACAACCTTTAAAAGTCAGGAGGCATCATATGAAAATTCAGATTACCAGCTTGTTTGGAAGGTCTGGCTATACTATCCCACCCCCCTCACCACACAACTTTCTACAGGGCAATGGTGGCCAGAGCTGAGTAACCTCTGCTGCCCTGAGAGAGGACCTGCACCCTCCTGTTGGCCACGACCTTCACCTGGACCACTTCATTCATGTATGTTACATGCCAGACGGCTGGACACATTGGGTGCCTGACACCTAAAAAATGAAGAAATGTTAGTCTCGTTATTAACGGCTCTTCAATAGCTTAAAGATTGCCTTTTATTGTCACTAAAATAGAAAATAAAAATTAAAACCAAGAGTACATTGGTATAATACGACTGATAATTGACTCAACAGACAATTCAATGACACGATTTTGCTGGCAAGAATTTGATTGGGTTACCTCTTAAATTGTTGGTCACTTTTGCCAGGGGAACAGTCACATTATTTTTAAAACTAGTAAATGTTGGGGGGGGGAAATCAAAGATATACTCTCTTTCTTAAACGAACTCTATTTCCATGTAACCAATAGTTGATAAGGGGAAATTTCCCTTTATAGAGACGCATGTAAGCTAAAAATTGCAGAAGGAATGCTAGAATTAGGATATCATCATTTTGTAACACCTGATGAAATAATGATTTTGATAAGCATCAGTGATTGCTAACTCCACAAAATAAAGCAAGACCAGATGATTATGGGCTCCTGATAGACACACACAATACCACCTAAAGTATTCTTACCAAAAAAATCAAAACTGAATCTTCTCAGATCTATAATTCTAACAATCTCACCACCCACTCAAAAATGCAAGGGACAGAGAAACTGATTAAATGAAACCATGAGGATACCAGCAAAATCTAGGCCTCAGAAACTCTCCATTAATTCAACACATAAATACTAAGGAAAAAGTAAGGGAAAGAGAGTGGGTAATCTATGGATTAAAAGAGATGATACAAATCAGCTAATGGCAATGTATGGACCTTATTTAGAACTTCATTCAAGAAAACTGAAAATTAAATTCATAAGGCAATCAGAGACATTTAAATATTGAGTGGATGTTTGATGGCATTTGGAAATTACTGTTATTTATTTGGTATAAGAATCACACTGGTATTTTTTGTTATTAATAAACTTTATTTTTTAGAGCAGTTTTAGATTCACAACAAAATTGAGCAGGAGGTACGGAGAGTTCCATATACATACAACTTCCTCTGCTATGCACATTCTTCACCAGAATCGTACACTTGTTACAATCAATGAATCTATGCTGACACATCATCACCCAAAGTCCATAATTTACATTAGGGTTTACTCTTGTTATACATTTTATGAGTTTTGATAAATGCATATTGACATGTATCCACCACTGTAGTATCATAAAGAATTGCTTCACTGTCCTAAAAGTCCCTTGTGTTCTGCCTATTCATCTCGCCCTCTCCCTAGCCTCTGGCAACCACTAATATTTTTACTGAATCTAAATAGTTTTGCCTTTTCCAGAATGTCATATAACAGGAATCATACAATATATGGCCTTTTCAGATTGGCTTTATCCACTTAGCAATGTGCATTTAAGTTTCTTCCATGTCTTTTTGTGACTTGATGGCTCATTTTATTTAGCACTGAAAAATATTCCATTGTCTGAATGTAATACCACAGTTTATCCGTTCACCTACTGAAGGAAATCTTGGTTGCTTCTAATTATGAATAAAGCTTCAGGTGCAGGTTTTCATGAGGACATGAGTTTTAAATTCATTTGGGTAAATACCAAGGAGCGTTCTTGCTGGATCATATGTGAAGAGTATGTTTAGTTGTGTAAGAAATGGCCCAACTGTCTTCCAAAACGGCTGCAACATTTTGCATTCCCAAAAGCAATGAATGAGAGTTCCTCATGCCCCACATCCTCACCAGCGTTTGGTGTCGTCATTGCTTTGGATTTTGACCTTTCTAATCGGTGCATAGTGAAATCTAATTTTTTAAAACTTTTTTCGTTTTCATTTCCCTGATGTCATAGGATGTGAAGCATCTTTTCAAGTGTTTATTTACCATTGGTATATTTTCCTTGATGAGGTATTTGTTAAGGTCTGTGGTGCATTTTTTAATCGGATTATTTTCTTATTGTTGAGTCTTAAGAGTTCTTTATATGTTTTGGATAACAGTCCTTTATCAGATATATCTTCTGCAATACTTTCTCCCAGGCTGTGGCTTGTCTTCTCATTCTCTTGACACTGTATTTCAAAAGGCAGAACTTTTAAATTTTAATGAAGTCCAACTTATTATTTCTTTCATGGATTGTGCCTTTGGAGGTGGTGTAACTCAAAAGCCAACACCATATCTAGGATCACCTAGATTTTCTCCTATGTTATCTTCCAGGAGTTTTGTAGTTTTACATTTTGCACTTAGGTCTCTGATTCAACTTGACTTTACTTTGTGAAGGATGTAAGGTCTCGGTGTAGATTCATTTTTTTGCATGTGGTTGTCCAGTTGCTCCAGCAACATTTGTTGTAAAGACTATCTTTGCTCCATTGTATTGCCTTTGTTCCTTTGTCAAAGATGAGTTGCCTATATGTATAATATATAGGCCTATTTCTACCCTCCACATTTTGTTACATTGATCTATTTGTCAATCCTTTCACCAATACCACTCTCTTGATTACTATTCCTTTATAGAAAGTCCTGAAAATCTGGTGGTGTCAGTCCCCCAATTTTGTTCTTCTCTTTTAACACTGAGTTAGCTATTATGGATATTCTGCCTGACGATTTAAATTTTAGAAACAGTTTGTTGAAATCCACAAAATTATTTGCTGCGATTTTTATTGGGATTGAATTGAATCTAAACATTAGACTAAGAAGAACAAACAACCTTATCCATGAGTATGAAATATCTCTCCATTCATTTAGGTCATCTGTGATATCTTTCACCAGAATTTTACAGTTTTCCTCATATAGATTGTATACATATTTTGTTAGATGTATACGTAGGTATTTTATTTGGGGGGCTGTTAATGTACATAATAATGTGGTTTTAATTTCAATTCTACATGTTCATTGCTCATATATAGGAAAGTGATTTATTTCTGTATATTAACCTTGCTATAATCACTTATTAGTTCCAGGAGTGATTTTTTGTCAGTTCCTTCAGATGGTCTACATAGAGGATATTTTTATCTGCAAACAAAGACAGTTTTATTTCTTCCTTCCCAATCTGTATACATTTTATTTTATTTTCTTGTCTCATTGCACTAGCCAGGACTTCCAGTACCATGTTGAAAAGCAGTGGTGAAAGGGAATATCC
Organism: Hyperoodon ampullatus; assembly: GCF_949752795.1. NCBI lineage: Eukaryota > Metazoa > Chordata > Mammalia > Artiodactyla > Ziphiidae > Hyperoodon > Hyperoodon ampullatus. Next base: position 23,046,047 of record NC_136923.1, read on the forward strand.
TTGCCTTGTTTCTGATCTTAGCAGAAAAGCTTCAAGTTTCTCATCATTAATTATGATGTCAGCTGTAGGGTTTTTGTGGATATTCTTTATCAATTTGAGGAAGTTCCACTTTATTCCTAGACTGTTGAGAGTTTTTATCATAAATATGTGTTGGATTTTGTTAAATGATTTTTCCGTGTTTATGATATGATAATGTGTAGCTACCTTTCTGTTATTGATTACTAGCTTAATTCCACTGTGGTCTAAGAGCAGACATTGTGTGATTTCTATATTTTTAATTTGTTAAAGTGTGTCTTATGCCCCAGAGTGTGGTCTATCCTAGTGAATGTTTCATGTAAGCGTGAGAGGAATGTGTATTCCACTGTTGTGGGATGAAATAGTCTATAGATGTCCACTATATCCTGTTGATTGTTGGTGGTGTTGAGTTCAAGTATGCCCTAACTGATTTCCTGCCTGCTGAATTGGTCCATTTATCATAGACGGGGATTATAGTCTCAAACTATGAGAGTGGATTTATCTATTTCTCCTTGCAGTTCTATCAGTTTCTGTTTCTTGTATTTTGATGTTCTGTTGTTAGATGCATACACATTAAGGACTGTTATGTCCTCTTGGAGTATTGACCCCTTTATCTTCATGTAACACCCCTCTTTATCCCTGATAAATTTCTTTGCTCTGAAGTCTGCTGTATCTGAAATTAGTATGGCTACTCCCACTTTCTTTCGACTAGTATTAGCCTGGTATATTTTTCTCCATATTTTTGATATCTAGTATTTCTTTTGGTTTCCTTCTTGGAATTCCCATTTCACTGCTTATATTATCCATCTATTCTTACATGTTGTCTACTTTTTCCATTAAAGCCCTTAGCACATTAATCATAGTTTTAAAATTACTTGTCTGATCATTCCAACATTCCTGTCATAGCTGACTCTGATTCTGCTGCTTGCTCTGTCTCTTCAAACTATGTTTTTTGCCTTTTAGTATGCCTTGTAATTTTTTGTTGAAGAGTGTACATGATGTACTAGATAAAGGAGACTACTGTAAATTGGCCTTTAGTGATATAGAAGTAAGGGAGTTGGGGAGGGAAATGTTCTATAGTTCTACGTTTAGGTCTCAGTCTATGAGCCTGTGCCTCTGGCCTGTGAACGTCACAAGTACTTCTCAGGGCTTTTTCTCCCCACTTTCTTGGGACAGGATGGCTACAGGGGGCTGAAGTTGGGGATTTCCCTATGCCCAGAGCATTTAGGCTCTGATAAAACTTCTGCAGGTTAGGCTCTGATAAAATAGCTTCTCCTGAGGGCAAGCCTTGTTGAGGAGAACAGTACGCTCTGGTGTATGTCAAAATGATTCTTTTTCCCTTTCCTTTTTCAGAAGCACATGAGGATTTTTCTCCAATATTCACAGTGAGGACCTGATAGAGCTCCTGGAGGTAAAACTAACAAAAATGTGGGGACCACCATATGACTGGATCCCCCTGGAGTTTCTGACTCTCAGAGTTGTCCACACTGAGCCTCCAGCAATTCACCAATTACAGTTCAGGTTTTCTAACCTGGCACTGGTTCCCAAGGGGATTTCTGCTTGTGGGTTTCTGCTCTAGTAAATTATGCTTCTCTGTAACCACTTATTTGTCTCTCTAATTTTGAGGTAGTGGTTTGCCTTGTGACTTCACTTCTGTGACAGATATAAAAATAATTGTTGATTTTTCAGTTTATTCAACTTTTGACTTTTTAGGACAGAGTTGTAACTTGTAAGTTCCAGACCAGAGACTGGAAGTCTACTTTGTTTTTAAAAGGAGTTGTTATCTTTTAAAGTTACATGCAGAAATATTTATAGATAAAATAATACAATATCAAGGATGCCTCAAAATAATCTAAGAGAAAGGGGATATAGATGAAACAAAATCGGCCATCAGTTGATCATTGTTGAGTTGGTGTTTGGTATATCGTTCTCTATACTTTGTACTCATTTTCAAGTTTTCAAAATATTTTTTTCCTCTCTGATGAAATTCCAATAGCTATTGGAATTGCTGACTATCTCCAACAGTCAGGTCCATTTCTCTTCCTATTTCCCTCCCTCCCTCTCTCTCCTCCCAACCTTTTCTCCAAATAACTCGTAAATATTGAACACAGCTCAATGACATCTTAAGAGAAAGAAAAATAACTATACCTTAGCAGTATTTCCCACCCTTCATTTACACTACACCTATATCTTGAATACCCCATGCTATTATCTTCATTATTTTTTTTACATTAACTCTTTTTCTTAACTTTGCTTTAAGAATGTTATGCATGAAGTCAAAAGAAAAGAGGTTCTAGCAATATTTTAATAAGTATAAAAATGAATCTCTAACCAGTAGAATAAAATGCTTTGGTTAATGTACCTCTTTAAATCAATCTGCATTTTACCAGAAGATATGTGTGCTATGCTCTGGGAAATACCGCACTAGCTTGAGTGTTGGTCACAATCATGGAGAGGTACATAAGCCACCCCCCCCCAGCACCTTCAAAAAATGTTAAGTCATGTTATACCTCCCCTTTCTTGCTCTAACATTGGGAAGATGATTAAGTGGAAGAATTAGAATCTCTTACTTCTCCAGTATTGCAATTTGTCTTAAATCTGAAATTCCAGCAGGTATTGCACCTACTTTACTATGCAGATTATCAGTAGTTTCAGAGAATTCAATTGTTGTCCTAGCTGTCCATCAATTAAGACAGGTATAAATACATGTTTGCTTGGGTCACAAATCAAGGCTTGGTAAATTCAAGAAAGTTCAAATGGTAACAAGTATCTTTTCTGACCAAAACGCTATAAGACTAGATACCAATTACAGGAAAAAAACTGGAAAAAACTAAAAACACATGGAGGTTACTAAATAAACAAGAGGAGGCCAATATGGTACTAAATAACCAAGAGATCACTGAAGAAATCAAAGAGGAAATCAGAAAATACCTAGAAACAAATGACAATGAAAACACGATGACCCAAAACCTATAGGATGCAGCAAAAGCAGTTCTAAGAGGGAAGTTTATAGCAATACAATTGTACTTTAAGAAACAAGAAACATTTCAAGTAAACAACCTAACCTTACACCTAAAGCAATTAGAGAAAAAAGAACAAAAACCCCCCAAAGTTAGCAAAAGGAAAGAAATCATAAGGATTAGATCAGAAATAAATGAAAAAGAAATGAAGGAAACAATTGCAAATATCAATAAAACTAAAAGCTGATTCTTTGAGAAGATAAATAAAATTGATACACCATTAGCCAGATTCATCAAGAAGAAAAGGCAGAAGACTCAGGTCAACAGAATTAGAAATGAAATGAAAACGGAGAAGTAACAACTGACACTGCAGAAATACAAAGGGTCATGAGAGTTTACTACAAGCAACTATATGCCAATAAAATGGACAACCTGGAAGAAGTGGACAAATTCTTAGAAAAGCACAACGTTACAAGACTGAACCAGGAAGAAAGAGAAAATATAGACAGACCAATCATAAGCACTGAAATTGAGACAGTGATTAAAAATCTTCCAACAAACAAAAGCCCAGGACCAGATGGCTTCACAGGTGAATTCTATCAAATATTTAGAGAAGAGCTAACACCAATCCTTCTCAAACTCTTACGAAATATAGCAGAGGGAGGGACACTCTCAAACTCATTCTGCAAGGCCACCATCACCCTGATACCAAAACCAGACGAAGATGTCACATAAAAGAAAACTACAGGCCAATATCAGTGATGAACATAGATGCAAAAATCCTCAACCAAATACTAGCAAACAGAATCCAACAGCACATTAAAAAGATCATACACCATGATCAAATGGGGTTTATCTCAGGAATGCAAGGATACTTCAATATATGCAAATCAATCAATGTGAGAAATCATATTATCAAATTGAAGGATAAAAACCATATGATAATCTCAATAGATGCAGAAAAAGCCTTTGACAAAATTCAACACATATTTAAGACAAAAACTCTCCAGAAAGTAGGCATAGAGGGAACCTACCTCAACATAATAAAGGCCATATATGACAAACCCACAGCCAACATCATTCTCAATGGTAAAAAACTGAAACCATTTCCTCTAAGATCAGGAACAAGACAAGGTTGCTCACATTCACCACTATTATTCAACATAGTTTTGGAAGTTTTACCTACAGTAACCAGAGAAGAAAAAAATAGAAGGAATCCAAATTGGAGAAGAAGAAGTAAAACTGTCACTGTCTGCAGATGACATGATACTGTACATACAGAATCCTAAAGATGTTACCAGAAAGCTACTAGAGCTAATCAATGAATTTTTAGAGTAGCAGGATACAAAATTAATGCACAGAAATCTCTTGCATTCCTGTACACTAATGATGAAAAATCTGAAAGAGAAATTAAGGAAGCACTCCTATTTACCACTGTAACAAAAAGAATAAAATACCTAGGAATACACCTACCTAAGGAGACAAAAGACCTGTATGCAGAAAACTATAAGACACTGATGAAAGAAATTAAAGATGATACAAATAGATGGAGAGATATACCACGTTCTTGGATTGGAAGAATCAGCATTGTGAAAATGACTATACTACCCAAAGCAATCTACAGATTCAGTGCAATCCCTATCAAACTACCAATGGCATTTTTCACAGAACTAGAAGAAAAAATTTCAGTTTGTATGGAAACACAAATGACCCCGAATAGCCAAAGCAATCTTGAGAAAGAAAAACGGAGCTAGAGGAATCAGGCTCCCTGACTTCAGACTATACTACAAAGCTACAGTAATCAAGACAGTATGGTACTGGCACAAAAACAGAAATATAGATCAATGGAACAAGATAGAAAGCCCAGACATGAACCCACGCACATATGGTCACCTTATCTTTGATAAAGGAGGCAAGGATATACAATGGTGCGCTTCAATAAGTGGTGCTGGGAAAACTGGACAGCTACAGGTAAAAGAATGAATTTAGAACACTCCCTAATACCATATACAAAAATAAGCTCAAAATGGATTAAAGATCTAAATATAAGGCCAGACACTATAAAACTCTTAGAGAAAAACACAGGCAGAACACTCTATGACATAAATCACAGCAAGATCCTTTTTGAGCCACCTCCTAGAGAAATGGAAATAAAAAGAAAAATAAATAAATGGGACCTAATGAAACTTGAAACCATAAACAAGACAAAGAGACAACCCTCAGAATGGGAGAAAATATTTGCAAATGACGCAACTGACAAAGCATTAATCTCCAAAATTTACAAGCAGCTCATGCAGCTCAATATCAAAAAAACAAACAAGCCAATCCAAAAATGGGCAGAAGACCTTCAAGAAGGAGAAGACCTTCTTTCTCCAAAGAAGATATACAGATTGCCAACAAACATATGAAAGGATGCTCAACATCACTAATCATTAGAGAAATGCAAATCAAAACTACAATGAGGTATCACCTCACACTGGTCAGAATGGCCATCATCAAAAAATCTACAAACAATGAAGAGAGGGTGTGGAGAAAAGGGAACCCTCCTGCACTGTTGGTGGGAATGTAAATTGATACAGCCACTATGAAGAACAGTATGGAGGTTCCTTAAAAGACTAAAGATAGAACTACCATACGACCCAGCAATCCCATTACTGGGCATATATTCTGAGAAAACCATAATTCAAAAAGGGTCATGTACCACAATATTCATTGCAGGACTATTTACAATAGCCAGGACATGGAAGCAACCTAAATGTCCATTGACAGATGAATGCATAAAGAAGATGTGGCACATATATACAATGGAATACTACTCAGCCATAAAAAAATGAAATTGAGGGCTTCCCTGGTGGCGCAGTGCTTGAGAGTCTCTCTGCCGATGCAGGGGATGTGGGTTCATGCCCCGGTCCGGGAAGATCCCACATGCTGCGGAGCAGCTAGGCTCGTGAGCCATGGCCGCTGAGCCTGCGCGTCTGGAACCTGTGCTCCGCAACGGGAGAGGTCACAACAGTGAGAGGTCCGTGTACCGCAAAAAAAAAAAAAATGAAATTGATTTATTTGTAGTGAGGTGGATGGACCTAGAGTCTGTCATACACAGTGACATAAGTCAGAAAGAGAAAAACAAGTACCGTATGCTAACACATATATATGGAATCTAAAAAAAATGAAAAATGGTTCTGAAGAACCTAGGGGCAGGAGAGGAATAAAGACGCAGATGTAGAGAATGGACTTGAGGACACGGGGAGGGGGAAGGGTAAGCTGGGACGAAGTGAGAGAGTAGCATGGACATATATACACTACCAGATGTAAAATAGATAGCTAGCGGGAAGCAGCTGCATCACACAGGGAGATCAGCTTGGTGCTGTGTGACCACCTAGTAGGGTGGGATAGGGAGGGTGGGAGGGAGATGCAAGAGGGAGGAGATATGGGGATATATGTATACATATAGCTGATTCACTTTGTTATACAGCAGAAACTAACACAACATTGTAAAGCAATTATACTCCAATAAAGATGTTAAAAAATAAATTAAATAAAATAAAATAAAAACATTTTTGTTTCTTGAGAGATGTTTCAGGACTCCAGAAAAAAGAGAACTGCTACTTTGTATTCACTTTGTTTTTAATTTATCTTAAAAGAGAACTCGGAATGAATTGATCACAGAGGATGGTATTTCGTTTCTGAATGTGGTCATGTAAAAATCAATGTACATATAAATGCATCAATCCATATCAACTGTGCCTGGAGTTTTTGGTTCTTTTTCCCTCCTAGATTAAGTTTTCTTTCATTGAGTCAGTGCTTTAGAGACCTTGAGGGGAAAAAAAAAAAATAGACGAGAGAGAAAGCTTAGACTCTGATTAAATCTTACAGACAAATGGCAATTCTTTGTTTGTTTGGTCACTGCAGTGAAATAGGACCAGCATTTTACTGATTATAAGAAAATAAATGCACCAATAAATTGGTCACCACCACCATTAAAACCTGAGCATTTACTGCTAGGAACCCAACAAAGTCCATGAAATCCATGCAAGAAAATGCTTCTGAAATTCAATGCGTATTGAGTACTGGAACTTTATAAAAAGCAACCAGGAAAACTTCTATAAATGCATCAGGCTTTTAAATTAGCCTTAAAATAATGAAGGTCAGCAACTGATGGGAAGATACTTTATAGCACAGGGAACTCTACCTAATGCACTGTGGTAACCTAAATGGGAGGGAAGTCCAAAAGGGAGGGGAGATCTGTATGTGTATGGCTGATTCATTTTCTTGTGCAGTGGAGACTAACACAACACTGTAAAGCAACCATAACCCAATAAAAATTAATTTAAAAAAAGAAAATAATGAACATCAATTTTAAACCTTTTTAGGCTATTTTATATCAAAGAATGTGATGAATGTTGCAATATAATTTTACTCTGGTGCAAAAAATATTATTCTCTGTAGACATTACAACATAAAACAAACATGCTTTTACTACCAGTAACAGTGATGTGACAAGCCTGATAAATGCAAGTTTAAGATTCCTTTGGGTTTTGGCATCCCTTCACGCTTATTTTCAAGTTACTAATAGATTCTGTAGGTTTGACTAGCCATCATTTAAGAGTGTCATTTAGTTTGAAATGACAGAAAAGTAAAATGTTCTTAAATGTCCTATTTTTCTCTATTCCCTGACTGAGTTGCTAATGACTAAGAGTAATATCTTTTATTCATGTTGTCTGTGATGAAATGGTCATCGCCAAATGACGAATATCAAGCGGATATGCTTTCATTTAACATTCTTGAAAAAACTTTAACAGGAACCTGGCTGCACTGTTTTAGTTGCTTTTTTTTAAATTTTTTTTATTAGTTTCTGCTTTATAACAATCAGTCATACATATACATCTGTTCCCACATCCCTTCCCTCATGCATCTCCCTCCCTCCCACCCTCCCCATCCCACCCCTCCAGGCAGTCACAAAGCACCGAGCTCATCTCCCCGTGCTCTGCGGCTGCTTCCCACTATCTATCTACCTCACGTTTGGTAGTGTATATATGTCCATGCCTCTCTTTCGCTTTGTCACAGCTTACCATTCCCCCTCCCCATATCCTCAAGTCCATTCTCAAGTAGGTCTGTGTCTTTATTCCCGTTTTACCCCTAGGTTCTTCATGACATTTTTTTTTAACTCCATATATATGTGTTAGCATATGGTATTTGTCTTTCTCTTTCTGACTTACTTCACTCTGTATGACAGACTCTAGGTCTATCCACCTCATTATAAATAGCTCAGTTTCATTTCTTTTTATGGCTGAGTAATATTCCATTGTATATATGTGCCACATCTTCTTTATCCATTCATCCGATGATGGACACTTAGGTTGTTTCCAGCTCCGGGCTATTGTGAATAGAGCTGCAATGAACATTTTGGTACATGTCTCTTTTTGAATTATGGTTTTCTCAGGGTATATGCCTAGTAGTGGGATTGCTGGGTCATATGGTAGTTCTATTTTTAGTTTTTTAAGGAACCTCCATACTGTTCTCCATAGTGGCTGTACCAATTCACATTCCCACCAACAGTGCAAGAGGGTTCCCTTTTCTCCACACCCTCTCCAGCATTTATTGTTTCTAGATTTCTTGATGATGGCCATTCTGACTGGTGTGAGATGATATCTCATTGTAGTTTTGATTTGCATTTCTCTAATGATTAATGATGTTGAGCATTCTTTCATGTGTTTGTTGGCAGTCTGTATATCTTCTTTGGAGAAATGCCTATTTAAGTTTTCTGCCCATTTTTGGATTGGCTTGTTTGTTTTTTTGATATTGAGCTGCATGAGCTGCTTATAAATTTTGGAGATTAATCCTTTGTCAGTTGCTTCATTTGGAAATATTTTCTCCCATTCTGAGGGTTGTGTTTTGGTCTTGTTTATGGTTTCCTTTGCTGTGCAAAAGCTTGGAAGTTTCATTAGGTCCCATTTGTTTATCTTTGTTTTTATTTCCATTTCTCTAGGAGGTGGGTCCAAAAGGATCTTGCTGTGATTTATGTCATAGAGTGTTCTACCTATGTTTTCCTCTAAGAGTTTGATAGTGTCTGGCCTTACATTTAGGTCTTTAATCCATTTTGAGCTTATTTTTGTGTATGGTGTTAGGGAATGATCTAATCTCATACTTTTACATGTCCCTGTCCAGTTTTCCCAGCACCACTTATTGAAGAGGCTGTCCTTTCTCCACTGTACATTCCTGCCTCCTTTATCAAAGATAAGTTGACCATATGTGCGTGAGTTTATCTCTGGGCTTTCTATCCTGTTCCATTGATCTATCTTTCTGTTTTTGTGCCAGTACCACACTGTCTTGATTACTGTAGCTTTGTAGTATAGTCTGAAGTCAGGGAGCCTGATTCCTCCAGCTCCGTTTTTCGTTCTCAAGATTGCTTTGGCTATTCGGGGTCTTTTGTTTTTCCAAACAAATTTTGAAATTTTTTGTTATAGTTCTGTGAAAAATGCCAATGGTAGTTTGATAGGGATTGCATTGAATCTGTAGATTGCTTTGGGTAGTAGAGTCATTTTCACAATATTGATTCTTCCAATCCAGGAGCATGGTATATCTCTCCATCTATTTGTATCATCTTTAATTTCTTTCATCAGTGTCTTATAATTTTCTGCATACAGGTCTTTTGTCTCCTTAGATAGGTTTATTCCTAGATATTTTATTCTTTTTGTTGCAATGGTAAATGGGAATGTTTTCTTGATTTCATTTTCAGATTTTTCATCATTAGTGTACAGGAATGCCAGAGATTTCTGTGCATTAATTTTGTATCCTGCTACTTTACCAAATTCATTGATTAGCTCTAGTAGTTTCTAGTAGTAGCATCTTTAGGATTCTCTATGTATAGTATCATGTCATCTGCAAACAGTGACAGCTTTACTTCTTCTTTCCCAATTTGGATTCCTTTTATTTCCTTTTCTTCTCTGATTGCTGTGGCTAAAACTTCCAAAACTAGGTTGAATAAGAGTGGTGAGAGTGGGCAGCCTTGTCTTGTTCCTGACCTTAGTGGAAATGGTTTCAGTTTTTCACCATTGAGGACGATGTTGGCTGTGGGTTTGTCATATATGGCCTTTATTATGTTGAGGAAAGTTCCCTCTATGCCTACTTTCTGCAGGGTTTTTATCATAAATGGGTGTTGAATTTTGTCGAAAGCTTTCTCTGCATCTATTGAGATGATCATATGGTTTTTCTCCTTCAATTTGTTAATATGGTGTATCACATTGATTGATTTGCGTATATTGAAGAATCCTTGCATTCCTGGAATAAACCCCACTTGATCATGGTGTATGATCCTTTTAATGTGCTGTTGGATTCTGTTTGCTAGTATTTTGTTGAGGATTTTTGCATCTATGTTCATCAGTGATATTGGCCTGTGGTTTTCTTTCTTTGTGACATCCTTGCCTGGTTTTGGTATCAAGGTGATGGTGGCCTCGTAGAATGAGTTTGGGAGTGTTCCTTCCTCTGATATTGTTTGGAAGAGTTTGAGAAGGATGGGTGTTAGCTCTTCTCTAAATGTTTTTTTTTTTTTTTTTTTTTTTTTGCGGTACGCGGGCCTCTCACTGTTGTAGCCTCTCCCGTTGCGGAGCGCAGGCTCAGCGGGCATGGCTCACGGACCCAGCCGCTTCGCGGCATGTGGGATCTTCCCGGACCGGGGCACGAACCCATGTCCCCTGCATCGGCAGGTGGACTCTCAACCACTGCACCACCAGGGAAGCCCCTCTAAATGTTTGATAGAATTCGCCTGTGGAGCCATCTGGTCCTGGGCTTTTGTTTGTTGAAAGATTTTTAATCACAGTTTCAATTTCAGTGCTTGTGATTGGTCTATTCATATTTTCTATTTCTTCCTGATTCAGTCTTGGCAGGTTGTGCATTTCTAAGAATTTGTCCATTTCTTCCAGGTTGCCATTTTATTGGCATAGAGTTGCTTATAGTAATCTCTCATGATCTTTTGTATTTCTGCAGTGTCAGTTGTTACTTCTCCTTTTTCATTTCTAATTCTATTGATTTGAGTCTTCTCCCTTCTTTTCTTGATGAGTCTGGCTAATGGTGTATCAATTTTGTTTATCTTCTCAAAGAACCAGCTTTTAGTTTGGTTGATCTTTGCTATCGTTTCCTTCATTTCTTTTTCATTTATTTCTGATCTGATCTTTATGATTTCTTTCCTTCTGCTAACTTTGGGGGGTTTTTGTTCTTCTTTCTCTAATTGCTTTAGGTGCAGGGTCAGGTTGTTTACTCGAGATGTTTCCTGTTTCTTAAGGTGGGATTGTATTGCTATAAACTTCCCCCTTAGAACTGCTTTTGCTGCGTCCCATAGGTTTTGGGTCGTCGTGTCTCCATTGTCATTTGTTTCTAGGTATTTTTTAATTTCCTCTTTGATTTCTTCAGTGATCACTTTGTTATTGAGTAGTGTATTGTTTAGCCTCCATGTGTTTGTATTTTTTACAGATCTTTTCCTGTAATTGATGTCTAGTCTCATAGCATTGTGGTCGGAAAAGATACTTGATACAATTTCAATTTTCTTAAATTTACCAAGGCTTGATTTGTGACCCAAGATATGATCTATCCTGGAGAATGTTCCATGAGCACTTGAGAAAAATGTGTATTCTGTTGTTTTTGGATGGAATGTCCTATAAATATCAACTAAGTCCATCTTGTTTAATGTATCATTTAAAGCTTGTGTTTCCTTATTTATTTTCATTTTGGATGATCTGTCCATTGGTGAAAGTGGGGTGTTAAAGTCCCCTACTATGATTGTGTTACTGTCGATTTCCCCTTTTATGGCTGTTAGTATTTGCCTTATGTATTGAGGTGCTCCTATGTTGGGTGCATAAATATTTACAATTGTTACATCTTCTTCTTGGATCGATCCCTTTATCGTTATGTAGTGTCCTTCTTTGTCTCTTCTAATAGTCTTTATTTTAAAGTCTATTTTGTCTGATATAAGAATTGCTACTCCAGCTTTCTTTTGATTTCCATTTGCATGGAATATCTTTTTCCATCCCCTTACTTTCAATCTGTATGTGTCTCTAGGTCTGAAGTGGGTCTCTTGTAGACAGCATATATATGGGTCTTGTTTTTGTATCCATTCAGCCAGTCTATGTCTTTTGGTGGGAGCATTTAATCCATTTACATTTAAGGTAATTATTGATATGTATGTTCCTATTCCCATTTCCTTAATTGCTTTGGGTTCGTTATTGTAGGTATATTCCTTCTGTTGTGTTTCTTGCCTAGAGAAGTTCCTTTAGCATTTGTTGTAAAGCTGGTTTGGCGGTGCTGAACTCTCTCAGCTTTTGCTTGTCTGTAAAGGTTTTAATTTCTCCATCAAATCTGAATGAGATCCTTGCTGGGTAGAGTAATCTTGGTTGCAGGTTTCTGTCCTTCATCACTTTAACTATGTCCTGCCACTCCCTTCTGGCTTGTAGAGTTTCTGCTGAGAGATCAGCTGTTAACCTGATGGGGATTCCCTTGTGTGTTATTTGTTGTTTTTCCCTTGCTGCTTTTAATATGATTTCTTTGTGTTTAATTTTTGACAGTTTGATTAATATGTGTCTTGGCGTATTTCTCCTTGGATTTATTCTGGATGGGACTCTCTGTGCCTCCTGGACTTGATTAACTATTTCCTTTCCCATATTAGGGAAGTTTTCAACTATAATCTCTTCAAATATTTCCTCAGTCCCTTTCTTTTTCTCTTCTTCTTCTGGAACCCCTATAATTCGAATGTTGGTGCGTTTAATGTTGTCCCAGAGGTCTCTGAGACTGTCCTCTGTTCTTTTCATTCTTTTTTCTTTATTTTGCTCTGCATCAGTTATTTCCACTATTTTATCTTCCACCTCACTTATCCGTTCTTCTGCCTCAGTTATTCTGCTATTGATCCCAGCTAGAGTATTTTTCATTTCATTTATTGTGTTTTTAATCGATGCTTGATTCATCTTTAGTTCTTCTAGGTCCTTGTTAACTGTTTCTTGCATTTTGTCTATTCTATTTCCAAGATTTTGGATCTTGGAAATAGAATCTTGGATCATCTTTACTATCATTATTCTGAATTCTTTTTCAGGTAGACTGCCTATTACCTCTTCATTTGTTAGGTCTGGTAGATTTTTATCTTGCTCCTTCACCTGCTGTGTGTTTTTCTGTCTTCTCATTTTGCTTATCTTACTGTGTTTGGGGTCTCCTTTTTGCAGGCTGCAGATTCGTAGTTCCCGTTGTTTTTGGTGTCTGTCCCCAGTGGCTAAGGTTGTTTCAGTAGGTTGTGTAGGCTTCCTGGTGGGGGGGACTAGTGCCTGTGTTCTGGTGGTTGAGGCTCGATCTTGTCTTTCTGGTGGACAGGTCCACGTCTGGTGGTGTGTTTTGGGGTGCCTGTGGCCTTATTATGCTTTTAGGTAGCCTCTCTGCTAATGGGTGGGGTTGTGTTCCTGCCTTGCTAGTTGCTTGGCATAGGGTGACCAGCACTGTAGCTTGTTGGTCGTTTAGTGAAGCTGGGTGCTGGTGTTGAGATGGAGATCTGTGGGAGATTTTCGCCGCTTGATATTATGTGGAGCTGGGAGGTCTCTTGTGGACCCGTGTCCTGAAGTTGGCTCTCCCACTTCAGAGGCACAGCACTGACTCCTGGCTGCAGCACCAAGAGCCTTTCATCTACCCGGCTCTTTTGGGGGGTCTGAGGTCTTCTGTCAGCGTTCAGTAGGTGTTCTGTAGGAGTTGTTCCACGTGTAGATGAATTTCTGATGCATCAAACCTGCTGCGTGCCGCGCCAACTCTCAGGTTCCACGGAGTCCGAGCCTCTCTCTGGGCTTCTATTTCCACCGCGAGGATGAGGCTGTGGAGGGCGCCGAGCCTCTTTTGAAGACGCAAAACCGGGACAGTGGCTGTGCCCTCTTCCAGGACGTGCAAAAGCCGTCCCAAGATGAATGGGGTAAAACCCTGGACACTAAGGAAGCTGCCACGGCCCTGGAGAAGCACCTGAGTCAGGCCCTTGAGGACCTGGATTCCCTGTATTCTCGCTTTTTTTTTTTTTAAGAGACTTGGATTGACAGATAAATTCTTCCAACTGAATAGGCCTCAAATATTCCTCATGTAAAATCTAGATGCGTTACATGAAGCTCGCTACAAATGGCTTGGCTTATAGGCTAATTAGTGCACTGAAGACCAACACATGGTTTTACTATTTTCTCTTACACTACGGAGGTCTCTAAAATGGTGACAGTTGGGGACCTACATGTAAATAGTTAATGACAAAACAATCTATCGCTTTCAAGCAGCATTTTCTTTGAACGTTATGTGATTGTATTTGAAACACCATACAATAGCCACATTAGGTATCTCTGGGCTGGTTACCATGAATTTTGAAATATAAATAACACGCTCAGATCCCTCACGGTGTCTTGGAGGTTGAAATTTAACTCTTAATATTTTGACTTGCCATTTGGCAAAATATAACTTTTTTTTCTTTACAAACAGTTCCAAACAAGCATTAGTTATCTCAAAACTTGTACAAAATAATGCTTATCCCTGTTGGAATTCTTTGTTTATTCATTCATTTCTTCATTTATTAATTCATTCCAATTTTTTTTTTTTTTTTTTTTAGTTTCAACTGTATGTCAAGCACTGTGTTACACACAAGGGGCACAGTGGTGAACAAGGCAGACAGACCTCCTTTCCTACAAAGACTATAGCAATGGGAATTTAAATAATGAACAATAAATAAGGCAGATGTATACAGTGAGAAAGTGGCAGAAAGGAATAGGAGGATGGATGCTACTTTAGACAGAAGGGTCGACAAAGAAATCAACGACCAGGAGCAGTGATACTGAAAATGAGCTCCCTGGACCAGCAACATCTGCATCACCTGAGATGGTGATGAAAATGCACATTCTTGGGTGCGCCCCACCCCCGCCCCTCCTTTGACCTACAGAATCAGAACCTCTGGAAAAAGCCCAGCTGTCTTGTGTTAACAAGGACCATGTCCCACCTCCCAAGTGATTCTGAAGCACCTCTGCACCTTGAAGTTCCAGTGACTTCTAAGCAACAGTCTACCTTCTGTTGACCCCACCTCTGCCCCCACCCTGAGTTTTCATTTCTTTGATCCTCAAAGGGAATCTAATTCCTTTTCTCACAGTCTTTCTTAATACCACTCCAATCAAGTTTACGTCTATACTACTATGTTGAAACTGCTCACGCCAAAATCTCCAGTGACCTGGCTTTGCTAAATCCAAAGGATTTTCAGTTTATGTCTTACTTGAGTTGTTCACAGCATTTGACACAGCTGACCAACCTTTCTTCTTGAAGTACTTCCTTCCCTTGGTTTTCTCCTACCTTACTAACAGATCCTGACTGTTGGCCCCCTTTATCTGCTCCATTTGTAAGTTGCAGGGCCCCAGAGCTTAGACCTAGGACCTTTTTTCTACCCTGTCTACAGTCACTTCCTCAGTGATCTCACTTAGTTTTATGGGTTTGAGTGCCAACTATATGTTTTCAACTCCCAAACTCAGGTTTCTTATCTTTGACTTTTCCTTAAACTTCAGACTTCCACTTTCATGTAGATATCTAGAGGCATCTTAAACTTAATCAGACCTTAACAGAAGTGATTTTCTCTCTGAAACTTGCTTACCCATCTTGATAAATGACAACTCCACCTCCTGAACTGCTCTAGCCCTAAGTCTTAGAGACATGCTTGACTTCCTTCTTGTTCACCCAACATTCAATCTTTCAGTATATCCCTCCTGTTGTCTTTGCCCTCAGAATATATCTAGAATCCAGCTATTTATCATCACTACCACTACGACCATTCTGGCCCAAGCCACCAACCTGTCTCACTTGGATTATTGCTCTAGCATCCGAATGGGTATCCCTGCTCTCACATTTATCCCTACAGTCTATTTTCCACAAGCAGAGTCATCCATCTCAATCAAAGAAAAAGGCAACATTTTCACCATAAACTACAAAGCCCCATGTGATCTGGACCCCTGTCAGCTCTCAGAGCTTCCCCTCTACCACCCTCTCCCTTGTTCCCTCTGCTCTATTCAAATTGGCTTCCAAGCTTTCCTCAAACTAGCAGGCATGCTCTTGCCTCAGGACCTTTGCATTTACTTTCCAACAACCTGGAGTACTCTTCCCCAGATATTCTTACGGCTCATCTATGACTCCCTTTGGGCCTGCTCCAGTGTCTTCTCAGCAGTGTTGTGTGCTCTACTTTACTTTTCTATTTTATTTGTCTTCATAGAATGTATTGCCCCCTGAGATACTGTATAATTACTTATGTAATTTTTTATTATCTATCTCCCCTCACTAGGACTGAGGGCGGAGACTGTCAGTTTTGTTCACTGTTTCATCTCCAGTGCCTAGAAGAGTGCTTGGCACTTAGCAGGTTTTTCAATAAATATTTGCAGAAAGAATTAATTTTATGCTTCAAGTCTTAGATCAAATACTCACTTTCTCAAGGTGAATTAACCCATCCAAAATACCTTTCTACACCTCCATTCTCTCACCTATCACCTGTTTATTTCTTTATTGTGACTGTGAAGATCTGTACTATCTTATGTATTTGTGCTATCCTATGTTCTTTACTTGTATGTAATGTTTTCCTCCCAAACAAACTAGGTTGTAAACTCCAGGACCTCATCTATCCTCATGATGCTTAGCATAGTACCTAATACAGTGGTGCACCTCAAATATTTTTCATACAAGTGTGGAAGGAAATAAGGTGTTTCCTCTATGTTCTCTTGATATTTAATTTTCATATCGAACCTCTGAGGTGTATGATGTCATCTCCTTTCTATTTATGAGAATACCAGAGCTCAGGGGAAGCTAATAAGTTGCCCAAAGTTACTTAAAAAGCAAATCACAAAACCCAGGGCAAACTCAAAAGTCCACTCTCTCTCCATGACATTGCTCTACAGGGAAACCAGCCAATGGGTCAATAGGTTCTCTTTGACATAATACCCTAATACGATGAAAAAGATATTTGGTCCAAGGTGTCAATAATGAATAATGTCTTTATATCTACCCCTACCACTTAACTGTTACTTTAAAAGAGTAATTCAGTATTTTAACCCAAATGAATAATAAAGACATTTAGACCTATGGGAGAAAGGTATTTTGGAAAGTAAAGCTTTCATTCTCATTAATGACTCCAAAATGGTAAATAATTTTTTTTGGACTACATCTAGGGGGTGGTGTAGTTGGGGGAGTATTGAATTTGGAATCCAGGTCTATCACAAACTAGACTTTGAGAAGAATCACGTCACCTCTCTGAGTGGCAATTTTCTCATCTAAAAAGTGAGGATAATAGCTATTTTGAAGAACTACAGAGATAAGAGTAATGACAAAGCATGCCAATTGTCTATTGTCACCTTGACATCATTGTCACCCCCTTCTGGGGCGTCCTCTGCATTGCATAGAAGGAGCTAGAATAATTCCCACAATCCCCTTCTCAAAGCATCTCCAGGTCAGATTCTGCCAGGGAGAATCAATGGTAGGAGATGGGGGAAACAGAAGGGGAAAGCAGGTGATTACTACTGTGAAGAGGCGTTGCGACAGTTGTGAGATTTGCAGCAGCTTCTTGGTGCACCCTGTACGTCCCCTGCTTCAGTGCTGTAGGGTGAGGTAGTGGGCAGCATTTTCTGGCCTCCTTCCCCTCGGTAGGGCAGGATGAGCTGCTCGGGGTGGGGGGCTTCCTGGAGCTCTTGAGAGTCACAGCAGCTTTCAGGGAGTGTTCACATCAGCCTGTTCAGGGCTACAGGCTGAGATGATTAGAAACAGCTTCCCTGACCTATCCTCCCTCACACTTTCCGAAAACAGCACAAGCCTCTGATTCCCTAAATTCAGTCACTTTATACTGGAATATATAGAGTGATTGCTGTTTATCCAGTGAAACCCCGAATCCCAAACAATAGTAACCACACATGCAAATGGAGCACTGTCCAGGCCAGCATGGCGCTATGCACTTTCGGGTACCCCGTCTCCTTAAATTCCTACAATAGCCCCGTGAGGTAGATGCTGACATTGGGTCCACTTAACCTATGAGGAAACTGAGGCTTAAAGGGGTCACTTGCACACAACTGACAAGCACCAACATGGGGATGAAATAAATGTCTTAGTTCAGGTTGCTACGGCAAAGTATCATGGATGGCGTGACTTAAACAACGGAATTGTATTTCCCACAGTTTCGGAGGCTGGAAGTCCAATATCAGGGTGCCCACATGGTCAGATTCTGGTGAGAGGTCTCTTCCGGGTTGTACACTGCTGACTTCTCCTTGCACCCTCACATGGCAGGAAGAGGGAGGGGGAGAGAGCTCTCTGGAGTCCTGTTTACAAAAGCAAGAATCCATTTCATGGGGGCTCCACCTTATGACCTAATTACTTCCCAAAAGCCCCAACTCCTAATACCATCACACTGAATGTTGAGATTTCAACCTATGAATTTTGGGGAGGACACAAACATGTAGTCCATAATAATAAGAAAGAAAAAACACTGTACAGAAAAGATGTGTGACCTTACAGTCTTTCCCAGCAGAATTTCTCACAAGCATGAGAACAGACTCCTCCTTCTTCAAGGACAGGGTCCTCAAAGTTCCTCTCTTCTAGAGTTTCTCAATCCTGACACTATTGATAGTTTGGGCAGGATAATTCTTTGCTTGTGGGGAGGTTGTTGTCCTGTGTATTGTAGGATATTTCACAGCATCCCTGGCCTCTACTCACTAGATGCCAGAAGCACCCCTTACAGGTATGACAACAAAAATACATTGCCAAATGCCTCCTGGAGGGCAAAACGCACCCTCCCTGCCCCACCCTTCCAGAACCACTGAGTTGGAGACTTCCCGCTCAGGGACTAGAATGGCCATAGATTTAGCCTTCGTTGTGACGCTCTCACTAGGTTTCTATGCTCTGTAAGAGCAGACAGGATCCGCAGGGAAGTGCTTTTACAAAACCTGAAAAGAAGATGCAGAGTATTGTTTAGTACACTACTTGGTTAAAAAACACTGAAACCTACCTACAGAAGAAGATATGAAAGATGCTCACGTTCATTACGCTAGAAATGTGCCTGCAGCAAGAGTAGGAGAGATGATGAGATTTTTCTAAATATGTTCCTGCTGTGGTTTGACTTCTTAGAAAGAGCAAAACCTTTCCAAGTATTTTTTCAAATAGTTTTATCGATTACAATTAGGCAGTAATAATTAGAGTACCTGGTATGTGGAGACCCCCAGTTAAACACATGAAAGAGATCAAGACAAAGCACATAAAGTCCCTTTCTGAAGCCACCAATCCTTTCCGGAATGATGGGGAGGTTTGAAAAGCTAAGAGAATATTCTCAGAATGTTCTAGAAATGTTCTCTCTCAAGTGTTCCAGGAATGGGCACTCAAGGTTGTGGGCCCTAAAGCAAAGCACCAAATTGGGAACTAATTCTGAATTCATCCTTGCCCTGCATCCTAGCAGTCCCCAGTCACATTTTTTCTTGATTACCTGTAATCAACGTAATCACCCTGCAAGTTACTCAAATCATAGGCAACAGGACCCTCATTCCCCATGATCAAAGAACTAACAATCCCCTCTCCCTACTTACTTCTTCCTTAATTTCAACCATCTTCTCCACTCCTGCCTAGGCAAGATCAGTTCTGCCCCAATGGAAAACAGAAAGAACTACTGATTCAATTAACATCATACTCTAGGGATGTAAGTTCTTTGAGTTAAGGACTATATTACTCAACTCTAGAATCCCATAAACATTCAGTCGTTTCTCTAACTATTTGAATAAAATCAGTGGGATCCACACCAAACATACTGGGTCTGAACGTGAGGGCAGTAACAGTGGTGCAGAAATCTGGTTTTCAACAACTCCTCAGGGAGATATTTTTGCACAGCAAGTATAACTTTTTTTAATACAGTATGCATTCAAATAAATATCTGTTAGTCATTTTAAATTGAGTCACATGAAACCAAGTGAATCCTTCATTGAATGCTGAAGTATAAAGAGATGTTGAGTTGAAAAATTGAGTTTTTCAAGTTTAGCATTTCCCTTCCATAAACCCCTGTGATTTGGGTAAAAGCAGAGTACCTTTCAAATTAAAGAACAGTCTAAAAGGCCTTTAGAAATGGATATGACTTTAACATCATGGCAAATGGCCTCAAATTTCAGTAGACTTTGGAATTTAAGTCTAACATCTGGGCAAACTATTAGTCAACTCTATTCCTCTGAGAAGTGTTTGAGAGCAAATGATTATTAAAAACATCACCAGAAGTTCATTTCATCACCTTCCTAATTTCATTTTAGAGGATCTAAATTTCCTTCTACCTGGATGTCTGCCTGGAGCAATCAAATCATCTCTGTGCCAGCCAGGTGAAGGGGACTGATATGTGAACATACTTTTAAGAGCATCTGAGCTTTCAAGTTTTAAATCACTGAAAGTTTCAAGCCATGTTCCAACTCAAAAGGGATGTGTTATAAATTATAATGTGCAAGGGGGAAATAGGAGTGTCTCTTTAAATCAAGTCTAAAAGGAAGATGGCAAAAAGCAATGAAAAGGAGATTTTCAGCACACAACAAACAGAAGGAAACGGGTTTAAACCAGTAAATAAACATCAATTAGTTCTTATAGGAAGGTTGCTAAATTAAATTTAGACTGAAAGGATGAAATTTTTGGAGAATGGTACAATAAAGACTTCATTTTAAATTATAAATTTTCATCTAAAGAGCAAATTATATTAAAGGCCCCATTTTATTACTCAGCACTGTTTTCACTTTATGCAATATTCTGCATTATATTTTAATTAAAGTTATAATTACAGAACTAAACATAATTAGCTTCTTTCTTCTAAAGAAATTGGAAGTGAATTTACTTTATTAAATTTCCAATTTGTTTCCTGCAATGTTACATAGTTTATTCTAATTAATTGAAGGAGAGCTCATAAATATTTTATCAACATGGAAATGTGATTAAAAACTCAAGAATTTTTCCCTTGTTGTTGTTTTTTTTTTAATTTTATACCCTTGATTGTTGGCTTATGCTCAGATGTATGCAGATGAAGTAGAAGGATGAAGCCCCCTGATGCTTAGCATCCAAGCTTGTTGCAGCATTTACTCCTCCAATTTTTTTCCTTTTGGGTCAGCATTTTGAAGTCTTCACAAAGGATGAAAGGGAATTGTCAGTCTGTATTCATCTTTCCTGAGTGGCTACAACAGTCGATACCACAGGTCACCACCAGACATGGTATCTGTCTGCCTTCACTGCCCCTACAAACCCTCCTAAACTATAAATTGCTCCAGGACAGGTGTTTCATTTGTTTTGTTGGCTGTCCATCCACAGCACCCAAAACAGCACCCAGCATAGAGTAAGTGCTCAATAAATGTTTATTGAGTGAGTGCATGGACCCAAATTTTCCAAAATTTGTCCCTCTAAAGATTATTTCTAAAAGATAAGTATTATAAATATTCATTCAAAGATATTCATGTCAAGTAGGGGAGCATATTTAGCTTCATTCTTTTTGTATTTCAGTTTTATTGAGGTATAATGAACACATAAAAGGGTAGGATATTTAAAGTGTGCATATGTTGACTTGATATACATATACATACTGAAAGGACTCCTTCCATCTAGTTAACACATCCATCACCTTACATATTTACTTTTTCTTTTTTGGGGGGTGGGGTGGGAACATTTAAGTTCTCTCTTAGTAAATTTCAGTTATACAAATACAGTGTTATCAACTATAGTCAGCACATTATACATTTGACCCTCAGACCTCATTCATCTTATAGTTGAAAATTTGTACGCTTTGACCAACCCCTCCCTATTTTTCCCACCCCCAGGCCCTGGCAACTACTTATCTACTCTCTGTTTCCCTGAGTTAAAAAAAAAATTAAATTATAGAAACATGACTTAGTTTCTTAACATAAAGACTTCCAGAAAGGGGATCAAATGTGTACTATTACCCATTCTTATTTGACCAGGAACAATTTTTTTCCTCTCAGAGCTATCTCACGAGACTAGCATTTTGCAGAACATACATTGGGAAATGCTGCTGTATGTTTGTGGGGTTTTGGGGAAAAAAATGTTTAACCTTAAGTACTTGACAGTGTAGTCAGTCATGTCCCTCAGTTTATGTGCATCATCTTCACTGCCCTGTGGTGCAAGGTTCCCATTTTAATCAACTGACTGATCAATTCACCTCTAACTCCATTTCCTTTTCCTTCCCCTAAAGGCAACCATATAATTAGGCTTAATGTGTATACATTTGTTCTAATATATCGTCATGTTGGGCTAGGGAGGGAGTGGAGGAGAAAAAACTGACACCTCTGAATATTCTTTTTTGTATATAGTTTGACTTTCTGAAGCCTTTAATCTTCTACATATTAATACATACACACACACATATATATACATACATACATGTATATATACACATACACATATGTATATATACACAAACATACATACAGAAGGAAAAGGGGACGAAAACTGGAAGCCAACTGAACCAGATAAATTCAGTTGTATTGATATTTCAAACAAATGCCATAACTACCCTTAAGTGGAACAGAAGAAGAGACAGGAAGGGAGGAAAAGAAGGCGGGAGGGAGGAAAGGAGGAAGGAAAGAGGGAACTAATCTAAGTAATTAGCTATACACCCTCCGTTTGCAGCAGAATGGGGTGAGGGCAAGAATTGCAAACAATTCTTGAACTGTCTTTACTATGGCTTGTTTTTTGTAATGGAATGGGCAAAGCAATTGTGAAACTATTTTAGATGTATTATAAGATTGAGCAACTGAGTAAATTTGATAGCCAGTTTTCTCAGTTGGGAAGACAGTAGGTAAAAACATAAAATGGAGAAAGACAAGAAAGAACCCTGTAGGGATGGTTTGGAGACTGGGGATACTGATGTGAATTCATAATTTTGAGATGTGCATATGCATGTATAAGTGCACGGGTTTAAGCATATATGTATGCAAGTGTATGTATATAAATGTGTTCATGCACGCATATGCTTCCAACTTCTATGCACTGAAAGGGCCAAAACGCCTCACCCCTGATGTGACGAGCACACCTAGTGCCAAGAGCTAGGATTTAATACCATTCCCCACTAAAACCAACCAGGGATCCTCAGAGCAATAACTATGCCAGGCCTTGGGTGAAGAGGTACAAGACAAGCCTGAAACACCTTGTTATGCTATAAAGTAAATGTTCAAACTTATTTTGGGGGCATGTCCCAGACACAGAAGCCAGAGTAAAAATGTTCCCACTAGCCAAATATGGGATGATTTCAGCGCCAAAATAATTAATTATATGTAGTAATATACCAAAAGCCATTTTGGAGAAAAAAAGGAATTCATTATTCCATATTGATAATAAGTAGAGGAAAAGAGAAGGCTCTTGCTTACAACAGAATGCCATATACTACCTAATAAATGTGGAAAGAGTACTGGGATAGAAAATCAGCATTTTGCAATAATTGTAGTAAAAATTGGATCAGGCAAGATTTATGAATGGATGCTAAAATCTAGGAGGGAAACTTGGTGAGGAACAGAATCTGTGAATGCTCTTAAAATGTCTCCTTGCAGGTTGTTTCTATGTTGCAAGGAAAAAAACACTGACTATACAGTGGAGAAATCAGACAACACCTTGACTAAGTGTTCAAAATTAACACCCTCAATTAGGGGCAGATGAGTGTTCTACCTCCAAACATGACACCTGAGAGGGACACACCGTCATCACCTATACAGTGTCCTGGCCAAGAACACATCATCTGAATACAATAATGAGGAACTATTAGACAAAGTCCAAAGGAGGAACACTCTATTAAAACAAATGGGTCCACAGGAGGACTGTCATTTTTTCAAGTGTCAACATTGTAAGTAACAAATAAAATGTTCCATATTACAGGAGGCAGAGAGAGGTGACAACAAAATGCTATACCTGACTCTACACTGGGTGCTGTAATGGAGCAGGAAAAATGCTATAAAAGACATCTCTGGGTCAACTGATATACTTGGAACACAATAAAATTGTATCAATATAAATTTATGAGATTGGTAACTATATTATGGTTATATATGACCATATCCTTATTCACACAGTGAATTCACAGGAAACACACAGTGTTTCCTTATTCACAGGAAACACACAGTGAAATATTTGGGGGTAAACGTCCATGGTTGGTATAAATTATCCTCAAATTGTTCAGAAAAAGAAAATGTTACAGAGAAGGAAAGAGAGAGAGCGCATGTGTGCCAACGACATAAAGGAATAAAATATTTACAGTAAGTGAATCTGGATAAAGGATTCCGGCATATTCTTCACACTATTCTTATTCCTACTTGAAATTATTCTATTTATATTACATTACTCTATATTATCCTATTTATTCAATTTTTATTTACCTCCAAATGAAAATGTTTAAATTAAAAAGACTATGTTTCTTAAAGGAATGGTCTTTCCAGAATGGTGATAATATTGAAGCTGGGTGATAGGTGTATAAGAGGATCGATATTCTATCTTGTTTACTTTGTATATATTTAAATTAAATTTTTTCATAATAAAGAGCTCTTTTGTTTTTCAGAAATGATTTGACTTGTCATTGGTTTTTATTTAAACACCTGATTTCATGCATTGACCTTGGGCCATAGAAGGGCTACACTTCTGAGATATGATAAAACTTCTCTGGCACTTGACAAATGAGTGTCTATACCACACGAAGCATGCCTTCAAACCTGCAGCTTGCACAGCCCTCAAGGGTCTCTAGTCCAAGGCTGGGACTCTGGTCTTTGTTTTTATCTCACTGAGACCATTCAGTCTCTCTCCCTCCCTCCCTCTCTCTCTACGAAATTTAGAGACACTTGTTCCTTTGAGCAGCCCATGGTGGTGCGATAAAATAGGACACCTTCTGGCTTCTTCTTCTTCTCCAGCTGTTGTCTTACTTTCTTCTAGCTTTTTTCATCTTTTTTTTTTGTCACTTGTTTAATATCACATACCCTCACAGCATAACTATGGTTTTTCAAGACATTTTCACATACAGAACTTCATACTATCTGTAACCAGATATGAACAGATATATATAACCATGCCAACTTGAACCAACAAAGAACATGGAGAGGTAGTTGATGAATCCAGTGTCACCAGGAGCAGCCCATTTTCCTCTATATGATACACTTGCCCGATTAACAGCGTGCTACATCATGAAGTCTGAGACAAATGGCAAAATTATGCATGGTCCATGCCTAGTAATAGTTTCTGTTAAGAGTTTAAATAACAGCGCTGGGCTTGTTTTTAGCTGATGATCCACTCCGACACCTATGTCTTTTTCTGCTGTGACTATGCATAGCCCAGCTTCCCCAGTCTTGGAACTGTGTCTTTTGCATGTGTCCATATTGATTTCACTTCCATATGAAATATTTACGTATGTTTATCACTTTGTCATCATTAAACATGGCATCTGTTTGCTGCAAATGAGTCAGGTCTCAGCCACAGCAGCTTGTCAGATTGGTGTGAGTATCTGAAGAGAAGGGGAAATTGCCTTTTGGTAGATTCCCTTAAAAGTGGGTGACTTTATTAATTATTACCTGATATTTCATTATTTTACACTCTGAAATGTGTTTCTACATGTTTCCCTTCATTTCAGACTTAAAACAACCCTGTGTGATATGTAAAGCAGCTTTGATTATCCTATTTGATGGCTGTGAAGTCAAAGCCTTGGAAGGTGAAATGATTTGGAAAAGGTCATGGGGCTGAGTCCATGATGACCCAGGTCTCCTGATTCTTAGACACTGTGATCTTTTCATCAAACAACCTGAGTCACATCATTAAAACAAACAGTAAATTGTGATGGTTTTTCAAAGATGCTAGAAGCTACTTTTATAATTGAATTAATAGCTACAATTTAATGAGCGTTTAGTATTAATTTAAATGTGTATATAAAAGAATGTTAAACAGAATGTTTTCTGTGGCTTCTAGAAATTAAGTCCCAAAGAGGCAATAGGTAACCCCTTATCAAAGAAGATGGCCAAACTGGTCCTTTGACCCTCACCCACATCACCAATTCAGCCTGTAGGAGCGGAAGACTAAAGTTAGGAGAGATTGGTTGAATCAGGATGCTCGCTGGCCCTGGAGCCATTCCACAAGCCAAGTGAGAGGGTTTCCAATAAGAGATTGGACAATGAACATAAGATAAGGAGACTAATGTCTCATTCCCTAGCAGACTGCTTTCAGTTCTACAGAAAATCTTAGCATTCCCCACGGCTCCCCCCATCCCTCTCTACACAGAGTGACAAGACTCATGAAGGAGTTTCACATGTGTCTCCTAAGTTTGGGAGCATTTGTGAAACAAGAAGCTGATATTCATTTCCTGTTAAAGTTTTCTGAAGCAGGAAGAGGATGCTGGCTGGAAGCTGCCCCAACAAGTGGGGAGAGGAGAGGTCAGCAGTGGGATCAGTCTGCTCACCCCATACAGCAAGGTTCCCACACATCAAGTACCTTGGTTACCTGGCTCAAACTATCCTGATGGGGCCACACCCAAGATCACTTCATGAGGGAAACAGAAATAGGCTGTGGTGTGGGGCCATGGAAGGCAGCAGCTGGTCAGTGTTACCAAACCCTCAACCAACGGGGGATGAACAATGTTGAATAATTGCCCCCAGCGTCCCTGTCTTAGATTAAGTTCCCTAGAGGCAGAGATTGAGAAAGGGATTTAGATGTGTAAGACTGAGCATTGCAGACATTTCAGGAGGGACTGGTACGGGAGGGAATGAAACAGAATAAGGAAGGGGAAAGAATCAAGTTAGATGTAGTCACAGTTAAGTCTAGCCTTGGCCTGATCCATGGTGAAGAGGACTCTATGGCATGAACCACACAGCAGAATTTTTCCCTCAGAGGTAAAAGGCTGGCCTTTGTATCCCCATATCAGTCAGTCTGTGCTATTGGCAACTGGAATAGAAGGGTGAGCTTAACCAAGGACAATCCTCCAGAGAAGGGGTGGGGAGGAGTGGCTGTGAGGTATCCAATGTCCAGAGTACCTAGAGGATGTGTACACTGGACCAGTAAAGGGATCCAGTTCAGGAACTAGAAGCATCTGATACGCTCGCCTTCCTCTAAAGACAATATTCCAAGGTCTGTTCCACGTGGTATTTCAGAGACACTGAGTCCTAGTTACTCACAGTAGTGTCCTGCTCATACCTAGCTTTTATTTTATTGTATTACTTTGTTTTTAATTTATTTATTTTTTGGCTGTGTTGGGTCTTCGTTGCTGTGCGCGGGCTTTCTCTAGCTGTGGCGAGCGGAGGCTACTCTTCATTGTGGTGCACAGGCTTCTCATTGCGGTGGCTTCTCTTGCTGTGGAGCATAGCCTCTAGGGGTGTGGGCTTCAGTAATTGTGGTGTGTGGGCTCAGTAGTTGTGGCGCATGGGCTTAGTTGCTCTACAGCATGTGGGATCTTCCCAGACCAGGGATCGAATCCGTGTCCCCTGCGTTGGCAGGCGGATTCTTAATCACTGTGCCACCAGGGAAGTCCCCATAGCTTTATTGATAATTATTTCTTTCCTGTCTCCCCGTTTCTTCACTTGTACTACCTTCAACCACCTCCCAGATAGGCTAATTGCACCCAAATCCTTCTCTCTTGGTCATTTTGTGGGGAAAACCCAAACTAAGACAATTACCAGGAGGAAATTATTCTTGTCACTCAATATTACCATGGTTCCAACTAGATAAACTAAGGAACAAGGAACTGAAGATTGTGTTTGGAGAAAAAATAAACAATGTTCTTTCCTGCTTGTATCTCCCTGAAATTTAAGTTGGTCAATGAATTGATACCGATGCATTACCTCATTTAATCCTTACAGCAATTCTCTGAGGTAGATGTAATTATCTCTACTTTACACATAGGGAAACAAGAGGTTCAGAGAAGGTAGGTGTGTTGCCCAAAGTTTCTCAGCTGAGATTCAAATTCAAGTAATGTGACCCTAAAGTCATTGTTCTCATCCAGTAAACCAGATCACTTTCCTCAAGGTTTCAGAAACATGACACAGATATTTGTTTGCTCATTTCTAAAATTAAATGTTGGGCTCCTAAAACAACTCTTCAGACAAGGGTGGTGGGAAGAACACTTTTTAATGTGGTGCAGGGGTGCATTTTCCTTTTCTAATATAACCAGGAAGATGAAAAGGGCAGATAGCATGTTCTGTTGTTAAACTGACAGCATTATTGATATTTTTCAAATTATTACAAGAAAGACCCAGCATTCCCATGTTTTATTTAAGGCAGTTCCTGCATTGTTTGGATATTACATTATTTATGTCAAAAATGGTATACTGGATGAACATTTATTCACCCAATAACATTTATTAGTTACAACCAAGCAGTTTTAAGATCAGAATAAAAGATTGGAAAATGGAGGGAAATAAACCAGTGTCTTATTTCTCTGGCACGCTCCCTGACATGTAGACATTTTGTTCAAGTTATAAACTACATTCCCAACATTTGCTGTATACAGTTGATACAACTCCCTAGGCTGCTAGCTTCTAGGAATGACTATTAAATCAGCCAGGTAAGTGGAAAGATGTCAACCACGGTTTCCATTCGGGAGGCCATGCTGTACGATGATTAGAGTACAAACATTGGTATCTGTCAGTCTTTGATTTAAACTAGGCCTTGATACTTATGTGCTATGCAATCTTAGACTAATTATTTATGCTCAAGACTCAGTTTTTCCAATCGAAAACTGGAGACAATAATAGTTGCTCCCTGATATGGTTTGGGAAGGATCAACTGTCTCATGCATACAAAGGGGTCACATGGTATCTGGCAATAGAGTGAGCACTCACTAAATGTTATGTGTAATCAATAAAATATTTTTTTCTGATTAGAATAGAGTAGAAGGAGGGTACTTAGATGAAAACAAATCCTGTTCATTTCACAAAGACTTGGCCTTTGTAGGCATGCCATACTTTCCTTTAGCCACCAGCTAGATGCTATACACAAATTCATTGTACAATGCACATTAGAATGACTGCATTGCTGACACTGTTTACCTGAGACAATGCTACCTATAACATTACGCTATGTGGTGCCTGTCAGGGATTAACCCCTTCCCCTGGGAAAGCAGCTGAAGTAGAAAGGAATTGCAAACACAGTGGAGCAAGAATACATGTCGATTTGGAGTGCTGTAAACTTACATTACCATGAATCTGGGATGACAGCATAAGTCACAGGAAGGGAAGCATCAAATGAATTACACAGCCCTTCCCCAAGAAGTGGCAATAAAACAGTGGAGTACCCTTTGCCATCCCACATTTCATGTATGCTAGAAAAATTCACCTCAAGAATTTTGTGACCTCTTTCATTTGACATGGATTTATTGAGAGCCTTCTCTGTTGTATAGAAGTCCCTACAGGGCATTGTCAAGTTATAAGGGCAAGCTATAGTGGTTACTTCCCTGGATATCTCACAAAATTAAATAGTGTTCCTATTATAAAGGATGGATAACAGAGACCCAGGTAAAAATAAGTGTTTATTAAACACCAAGTGCAATCACTCTCTAGCCAGCACCATTATTTTGTGTAAAATAAGAGTAAATGTCAACCAATTTCATGGCTGCACTTGTGAAAATGTTAATACTCTAACAAGGAAGGATACTAGAAAATCATCCCTCATTAATTTGCTAAAAACACAATGCTTATTCCTCATGGGTGTCTGGGGGCCTCATAATTATTTAAATATGAAGTGATCTTGCTTCCCAAGCCATTCTAGATGTCCATTATTTTCCTGATTGAGAGATGGCAGAAATGTAACACATGATTCACTCCACATACATATACACATATCCTGATAATTGATCACAGTGCTTTTACCCAGTGAATGTTGATACTGCCTCAGAATCCTTCTCAACCCAGCATTCCACTACCAGTGTGAGCACATGAATTATATCTATCAAGGATATAACAATCCTTAGAGCTGATGGGGGAGAAGATCCTTTTTAAACTTTTTGACAAACTGAGTTCTTCAACTCCTTAAATTTGTGCATCTGGATACACATTCCACCTACGATTTAAAAAAAAATAGTGCTTTGAATTGAGAAGGTTTGTATTTAATCTCATGATTTCAAATAATTTTTAAGATAGCTTTATTTGTATATTCCACAAAGATTTTCATTCTACTTTCGTTCAGTAAGGAACTAGAAAAATGTTGGGACAGCCATTGTTTACAAAAGGAGGTATTTGTATCAACCAATCCTCACCTTAGCATACCATGGAAGTGAAACTCCTAATACATCAAATCCTAGGTTCTGATTCTGAGCCCACAGCCTCAAAATCAATATAACATTTTCAATAATTTCCAGAACAAAATCAAGGAACAAAAATACTTTCTATCTAAGATAAAAGCTCTTGCTTGTTTATCTAAAAAGAAAACTTAGTTATCCCCAAAACCCAGTTGAGATATCATCCCCTGTGGAAAGCCATCTTTGCTCATCTCCTCTGACAATTAATCATCTGTTCAAGAGGTTTTCTCCATTCCTTACACAGATACCCTTATCGCTCTTCACTGTGTCCTCTACCAGATGGGGTACCCCTTGTCTGCCAGATGATGTTGGCCATTTCCTTGCCCTGAGCACCCAGCAGAGCCCCTAGCCAAAAGGCTACACCCACTAAATGTTGTTACACTGAAGTAAACAGTATGCTCAGTCACAACAAAGGGAGTCACCTTTCTAATCAGATATTCTTGGGAGATATCGTAGACGGTGAAAACGGTAAAGAACAATTGATAAAAGAAGGTCAATAGTGTAGAAAAGAAAGATGTAATCATCCATTCATGACTCAACAAATATTTATGAAGTGTCTATTATAGAAAAAAGAAGAGAGCATGGAACTCCTGCCTAGTAGGAAATTATCTATGACCCATCACAAGTAAATTTTTTGGTCACCAGCCACAAAGAAACTTGAGTAATAAGTATGAAGGTGAATAGTTGAGACTGAAGAGCTTGATCAGCATGAACAAACCATGTCAATGACCATAACACTATACTGATCCTTTTCCTGGATATTCCATTAATTGTTGAAGACAATTACCCAAGCTTTGGCTTCAAGCTAGAGTCATAAAAACACTCAAAATCACTTTATGTCTATTGTGGCAGGAAGATGTTAAAGTGAAATGTTCACCTTAGCACCATAAAGAAAAGTTAAGTTTCTATACTGCTAAATACACTTAAAAAAATAAAACTTAGTAATCTAATCTTTTATATTTAGATACATTAATTTTAGTATATTATGCTTGTAAGCCTTGAATAATCATCTGAGCCATGTTTCAAAAAAGTAAAGCAGCTAAAAACCAAGAGCCTCCAATGTCTCTAATATTTGGCACACACACACAAATTTGGAGGGTGTGTGTGTGTGTGTGTGTGTGTGTGTGTGTGTGTCTTCACATTGATACAGCAAACAGACAGAGCAAGGGGTTTGGAGGAAGGTAGGTCATTGTTTAAATTCTAGCATGGTCCCTCTATAGCTGTGTGACCTTATGGGAAATTATTTCACCTCCTCAACCCTGTTTCTTCATCTATTTATATGGCTGCTTTAACAGCCACAAGAGTAACATACATCCTACTAGGTTGCTGTTTGGTATCAAGATCTTACATATCAAACTCTTAGCAGAGAACCTGACATATTGCAAAAACTCAACAAATGATAGCATAATAAAAATATTATTATTATAACTATGATTATTATATTTGTGTACCTTAAGCCACTCTACCTGTACCATCTAGCCCCTCAACTCTTCCCCTGTCCCCCCACAGTCTGTAATTAAGTCACAATGAATGGAGAAGTCGTTAAGAGTAGGTGAAAATAGGAATTGAGGGTCCCTTAGAATAATGGCAGCATGGATATTAATATCTTTCAGATCACTTTCATGCACTAGGCTAATAAAGGCATGTAGTTAACTTCTGACAAAGTAAGATCCCTCATTTATAAATTAGAGATAAAATAATGCCTTCTTTGCAAGCTTATTTTGAAGACAGCATATAGTGTATATAATTTATCTAGCACAGCTCCTGCAACATAGTAGACACTCAAAAATGGCAGCCATAACTATAAATACTATAATTTATAATGTGCTTATTGTTCCCAGGATGAAAACAATGATTAAAATTTATCTTTAATTCCAAAGAGTCCCTCTGATGGGATGTGATGAAGGTGACACTTTCTTTCTCAACATCCTCACGTCCTTTTGCAGCCCAACTCATCTTGTCCATGTTCTAGGACATCAAAGCAGGTCTGGGAAAGCTAACAACCTCAAGGAGAGCTTCTCACAACTCTAGATGGAATATTCTATAAGTAGCTGTAAGTACACAAGAATCCAGCCATAAAGTGTGTTGTTCAGCTCACAGTAAAGATTTTTGATTCTTTATATTTTCCCCTTAATCCCTATGGTTTTGTCTTTAAGTAGGCCTGGGTCATGTAGATTTTTAACAAAGGCTTCTCTGAAAATCCAAAAAAAGTCTATGCTATTCTGTAGACTCTTTTGTGAACTTATTACATAAAGGTATTTAGTTAAACAGGAATTTCTCTTCTCTAAATTAGTAGAGAACATACTTTACTTTTTTGTCCCGGCAAAGTTTCTAAAATCCTTCTCAAATTGTGGTTCATTTGGCCCAATTATAATTCCATAAACGGAAGACAAACCACAATATGAAAATAAGCAATTGGGAATGTAGAATGGTACAGCCGCTCTGGAAAACAGTTAAGCAGCTTCTTTAAAAACTAAACATGGAACTACCATACGACCCAGAAATTGCACTCCTATAGAAAATTTCCAGAGAAATGAATTTTTCACCCCCAAAATCTGTACACAAACATCTATAGCAGCTTTATTTATAAGAGTTAAGAATTGGAATCAGCCCAAATGTTCTTCAATACCTGAATGGTTAAATAGACTGTGGCACATCCATGCAATGGATTATGACTCAGCAATAAAAGAGATAAACTATTGATACAAGCAACAGTTTAGAAGAATCTTAGGGAATTATATTGAGTGAAAGAAACTACTCTCAAAAGGGTACATACTGTTGATTCCATTTCTGTAAGGGTTTTGAAATGACAAAACTTTTAAATGGAAGACAGATTAGTGGGTTCCCGGGGTGGAGGTAGGGTGGGGGACATGGTCTGGAGGGGCCGGGGAAGGGACTGGAGAAGTAGGACAGCAAGTGGGAGGTGGGTGTGGTTATAAAAGGGCAACATAAGAGATCCTTTTGGGCTGCTGGAACTGTTCAGTATCTGACTGAGGTGGTGGATTCAAGAACATATACATATGATAAGACTGTATAGAACATGCAAATGAGTAAAAACATGAAAATGGGAAAATGTGAATAAGATTGCTGAATGGTATCACTGTCATTATACTAGTTACCATATTATACCATAACTTTGGAAAGTGTTACCATTGGTGAAAAACTGGACATAATGTACATGGAATCTTTCTGTACTACTTCTTACAACTGTATCTTAGTCTATAATATCACAAAAATTTTTTCAATTAAAAATTAAACTAAATATGTATAGCACGGGGAATTATAGTCATTATCTTGTAATAACTTTTAATGGCATGTAATCTAAAAATACTGAATCACTATGCTATACACCTGAAATTAATATAACATTGTCCATCAACTATACAGCAATAAAAAATTAAAGTAGGGCTTCCCTGGTGGTGCAGTGGTTGAGAATCTGCCTGCCAATGCAGGGGACACGGGTTCGAGCCCTGGTCTGGGAACATCCCACATGCCGCAGAGCAGCTAGGCCCGTGAGCCACAACTAATTAGCCTGCGCGTCTGGAGCCTGTGCTCCGCAACAAGAGAGGCCACGACAGTGAGAGGCCCACGCACCGCGATGAAGAGTGGCCCCCACTTGCCGCAACTAGAGAAAGCCCTCGCACAGAAATGAAGACCCAACACACCCCCCAAAAATTAAAAATAAATAAATAAATTTATTTTAAAAAGAAAATTAAAGTAAATGAAGGCACTAAGGAAAAGGAAAAAACTTTACACAGTGTCAGTGTTGGAAGGAAATTATACAGTCCAAACCCCTAGAAAATTTTTGAATTATTAGCTAGTGCCTGCTTAATTGCTGTTTACTTGAACCAAGAGAAAATTTACCTCCTGCTGAGGTAATCAGGAACAGTTTTCCTCAATCTGAAAAGTTCTTCCTGAAATTGAAAATGGAATCTGTTAAAGAAGCTGCATCCATTGTTTCTACAGAGTAAATTTAAACCCTTATGCACATTGTAGCCCTTCAAAATCATAAAAAGAGCTCAATTTTTTGCTCTGAGTTTGATTTTCTTTATAACAGCCTCAGTTATTTTTCCTCATCCATCATGCTTTTATGGTCCTTCCCCGTTCTAAACAGTTCTTCTCTGAACACATTCTAATGTCACCAGTTTTTTCTTAAAGCAACTGTAGTGTTCTAAGTGTGACAATAAACAACAGAGGGTAGAGGAGCTGTGGTTGCCATTAAGAACAGGGGGCAGAAGAAGGAAAATAGGTGTAGTTATAAAAGGACACCTAAAACTAGGGATCTTCCTGGTGACGGAATTGTTCTGAAGCTTGACTGTATCAAGGTTAATATCTTAGTTGTGATGCTGTGCAATTCTGTAAGATGTCACCATTTGGAGAAACTGAGTAAAGGGTACACAGGATCGTTCTGTATTATTTCTTTAAACTACATGTACATCTACGATTATTTAAAAACAAAAAGCTTAATTAGGACAAGAAAGATGGTGGGGGGCAGAGACTGCCTCAACTTCAAAGCTGTCATAAAAGGCTGAGCACTTGTAAAAACAACACAAAGCAAACCGAAACAACCCAGACTCCAAACAACTCTGGGTGGGTGGGTCATAACCGATGTTAGTATCTGTGACTAAATATGCTAAAGTGGTTTATGCTTGGCTCCAAACTGCATACCGAGAAAAAAAATAGTATATGAACTCCAGCATATGAGTATTTGGAGAAATATGCATATTTGTAGTATGTGTTTGGAGAAGTTTTGCATTGTCCTCATACTTTGGCTTTCCAAAATTGTATCTAAACACACCTAAAATCTTGGGAGTTTTCCTTAATTGTTTTCATTCTTTTACACCTCATGCCCAATCTATCAGTAAATTCTGTTGTTTCTGCCTTCAAAATACATCCAGAACCTGGCCACTTTTTCATCAGTTCCACTGCTACCATCATCTCTCACCTGAATTATTCTAATAGCATCATAAGTGGCTTCTACCATCTCCCTGTTCTTCTACAGTTTACTTTCAGCAGCCAGAGTGATCCTTTAAAACATGTCAGAGCATGACATTCTTCTCCTCAAAACCTTTCAGTGGCTTCCAAACACAAACACCATCATGGAAAAAGTCAGCGCTTTCCATGTCCTGCGTGATCTGACTCCCACCGTACCTCTCTGACCTTGCATTTCCTAGTCTCCCCTCTGTCCATCCTTCAGTGCAGCCTTACTGGTCTCTGCTTTTATTCAAATATGCCAGTCAAACCCCTGCCTCAGGGGCTTTGCACTGGCTGTTCCCGCTACCTTGGATGCTCTTCCCTAAGATATCCACATGCTTAACTTCCAAACCACCTCTAGGTGTTCGCTTGAATGTCATCTTACCACCACTCCCTATTCCTTTCCCTGCTTTGTTTTTTTCAAAGAACTTAATACCATCTGCGTATTACTTATTTATATCATTTTATCTATTAGTCTCTACCATTAATATATTTGCTCACCAGCACAAGAACATTACATAGGACATAGAAGGCACTCTATATTTATTGAAAAAACTACTGAATAAATAAGTGAAATGAAGGAATAAGGCATTTCCATAGTAGGAAATATTCGTTAGAAATTTTGATAAAATTCTCTTCCCTCAAATCTAAACCAGAGTCCCCCTCCATCCTGCCTGTTCCTTTCCACAATGTACAACTCGTTCACTGAATTCATAAACTCCTCCACAACACTCACAGCTTCATTTCTGTTCTAAATGCCCCATATATGGCTTATCTGCTCAAGTAAATTAGAAGCTCAAGAATAAGAGCCATGTTCTGGTTTTTCAATCCTCCCCCATGACTGGCAGAGAACAAAGCACATCAAAGGTATTCAGGAGATAAATGCTTCTTGACTTAATTCCATCTCTACATTTCATGACCCCTCCTATATCATTCTCACTTTGATATCTATGTTATATTTTAATCTTATGATGATTATGTTGCCTTTTCAAATGTAATTGAGTCCCGACTGCACTCTGGCTACACAAGGTTTTCCACTGATGTGATTAAATATAGCCTTTCACCACCTACCTCACTAACGCTCCCCAGCAGTAGAATCTGTCACCATGTTCTTACCATTAGTTGATTTGGAAGGTAAAGGCTGTCACCAAGACTATGTAAGTCACAAATGAAAGAGATTTCATGGGAAGTTCATCATCAGGGAAGGGGAAAATATTTTGTAGCTTGCAGAAATAAGGAAAGGTTTTCTATTAAATCCTCCTGGCTGTGGAAATTTTACCTTGTCATGCATAATAACTGAGGCAACCATTTCCACGAGGCTTTAGAAATGCAGATTCAGAGAATTCATTTTACAGCAAACCAGAAACTAACCTTTAATCTGTTTCCATCCTTAAATGTCACTCCAGGTTTAAAGCACTTGAATATTGTTTTATGTAGCGTCCTCAGAGATAACTTTGTATGTTGCAAATTTGGTTTGTATAGCACTGAGTTTGAAGAAAAGGACTACGGCAGTGTGAAAAACTACAAGGAATGAAAATTCATAAGAGACTCTATTGATAGAAAAAGGGGGCAGGCAAGAAAAAACAAACCCCATTTTTGTGAAAGATAATAAAATACTGTAAGTGCTGGGGTGAGGGGGGGAATCCTAAAAGTCATTTCTTTCAGCCTCTTCATGGAATGCAGGCAAGTACTTCTGTCCAAAATGGTGAAATAAATTGTGCAAAGGTCACACAGTGGTTAAGGACAGAAATATGATTAGAATCTAGCTCTCCTATCTCCCTGTCATTTTTTTTTTCTGTGGTATTCAGGGTTTCTCAAGCTTGGCACTGCTAATATTGGGGGCCAGATAATTCTTTGTCATAGGGGGTTGTCATGTGCATTCCAGGATACTTAGCAGCATCCTTGGTTTCTCTCCACTCATGTCCCCTCCCCAGTTATAACAATCCAAAAATGTCCCCAGACTTTCCAAATGTATCCTGGAAGCAAAATTGCCTCCCCACTAATGAACAGTGGTGTCAAACATGATCAGTGAGCAGGAATAATTGAGAGGTTTCCATTTCCAGTGCAACGATCTGTACAAGAGTCTATGCCCACCAGGCACTTGTGCCAGTCAGAATTCTGGTTGAAGTGGCAGAAATCCATCTGAAACTAGTTTGGACAATGTGGTAATTCACTGGCTTGCATGAACAAAGAACCAAAGGCAGGTCCTAGGCTGGCTGGAAGTAGGTGTACCCAGTATCTCTCCACTGATCCTTTGCTTGTTGCAGTTCTCTCTTGTTCACCTTACTATCTCAGGCCCTTCGTTTGGGAGTGGACACAGCCCCACAGATCTGGAGTCACTTCCTTACTATATATTCAACACCTGCAGTCAAGAAAGAACAATCCTACCACCTTCATTCAAGAAAGTTCTAGAAAGACAGTGATGGGCCCAGAATGGGTCGTGTGTCTGATCCTATGGTCAGGATACGGCAGTTCTGTTTCCACCAGAATGGGGGTGGGGGTGAGGGTGGGGAAAGGCGTAAAAGGTATGGATCTGCAGCATAAGAAGAGCAAAAACAATAGAAATGTCCTCGACAGTGCTTTGAAAATCATTGGAAATAACTATTCTAATTTACCTTATCATTTCCTTTAAATCTGTATACATTACTACTTAGGCTGGAGGCTCTTTCAAACCAGATGGAATGTTCATGCCTCCAATGTCCAATTTCTTAGCATGAGTATTTTTGCTGTTAACAAGGTCTGCCCCTAATATTGACGAGGTCCAGAGTAAGATGACAAACGGAACTAAATATTTAAATCTCACATAGTGTTAAATAAATACAGTCTCTCTTTCTACATTGACATATATATCCTCATAAAGGCCGGGAAGGTCAGATTTGAATTTAGAATTTTCAAAGTCCTTGTTGTTCTACAGTAGGAAGTAGTGGCCTGGGGAGACCCATCCTCCAGATCTCATGCCACACCCTGCTCACCTTTCTTTCACACAAGCAGGTTCATCTCATGCTGTGAGGTCCTGCACATTCAACCCCATCAGCACTCCCTGCAAACAACTGCCTCTCGGATACCCTCTGGTTCTAGGGTATTCCACACTGGCAGCTTGATCTGTCCTGGGCGGGAGAGATTCAGAAAGGAGCTCACACAGGCTCTGTGAGTGGAATCAGGCAGGGAATTCTAGGTCTAGGTATGGAGAGCATTTTCTAGAAGGCTGCACAAGCACCATGTAGACACCTCCCCCCTAACCACATGAACTCCTTACCCCGAGGAGTGCCAGAGGTGGGTCTTCTAAATCATGGGGTCCAGGGCCTCTCTTGCCAAGATCTAAGGGCAGTACTAGGTGGAAAATGATACATGTATTCTAAATAAAACTTCTGTCTTCTATAAAAGAGTACATTAAAAATGATGCCCTTGTGGGAAAAAAATACAGTTAAGGGCACTCCAAATCCTATTCAACTTCACAACCAATCAACAATGAAACAACAATTGGTACCTTGGAAGAGAACTTGAACAGCTCAAGAAAGCAGCTCCAGGAGACTGCCTTAGAGGAATTAGAAACAAACAAGAAACAGTACAGTGCAAATGCTGGCTTGTGGGAAGAGCCAATGCTGATGGAAAGAAAGTTCTGAGTCAGTGGGGCTGCTGCTAAGGTGGGCACAGCAGGAAGTGCAACCTGCTACAAGACAAGAGCCAGGCACGGTGGAGTTGCTCCTCTCTGGGGAGGATGTTGGATACAGGCATTTATTTTTAACTTTCTTTAAAATGGAGTTGAAAAGTCTCCTGAAAAAGAACAGATGAACTGAAGGTCTTTACTTTCCTGCTGAAGGTTATAATTCTACTTCCTTCTTGCCAGCTCCCACTGCCTAAGAAAAGCACGTGTGACTCCAACATCACTTTTGTGTTAAATTGACATCATTACCTATTAACAACTGTATGTGAACTAATGAGCATTATGGAAACATATAACAGAAGATCTCATTTATCTTTATTATAAATGTAATTATTTCATTGATAATTATTGAAAGAATGAAATACAGTCTGTCACCCAATTGAAAAATGTGTATTTCCAGCACACAAATGCTTGGCACACAATTCCACTCCTTGTTCAAAACCCCATCCAAATGCCACCTATTCCTGCATACTTTCCTGACCGTTACAAGTATAGAGTGATCTCATCTGCTCCTGCAAACTTTTTACATCCCCTCCCTACATGTTCTTTAAGTTATTTATGCAGGTGTATTGTTTCCTTGAGAACAAAATTTAGGTTGTATTTATCTTTCCATAAGTCACTGTATCTCATCCAGGGCTTGGCTATGGGAGGTGTCCAAAAAATGCTTAAGGAAATAAATAAAATTTTGAATACAGAAGCCACACTGATCAAACTTAATCTTGAAGGAAGAAAATTAAATGATGACCCTTATCTTTACTATCCACCCACACTGCCTTTTCCTCTGAGGCTGAACATCCTATAGAAAAATAGACAAAAATAATACAATGCAATAATAATTATTATAGCACTTTTAGAAAATCAGGTATGAAGCTAAGTGCATAATGTATATTAGCTCACTCAAAAACCATCCTAAAGGTAAATGACAATACCCTTATTTCATAAATGGAGAAGCTGATACTCACAGAGGTTAAGAAACTTGTCCAAGATGGCAGAGCAGAGGTGATGGACCCCACTAGTAAACCCTCTGAATCTCAATTCCTCGTTTATAAAATCAAGACAAATATTTTCCCTGCTGACCTCACAGAACTATTGTGAAGTTGAAGTGAGTTGCAAAAACCCCAAGAAAATACAAATTTCTTACATGTGCAAAAAACATTAGAGGTTTTTAAAGTGCTTTCACATGCATCAGCATTTAAAAAGCCCTAGGGTTATGTGCAAATGTAAAGTATTGTTAATCTCTTACACTGTTTTTAATCCCAAACTACAACTAGGCACTATAAGGTAATAATAGTATCAACAGCTAATCTTAAAATATGCTAAGCTCAGAGCTAAGAGCTTTACACTGATTGTCTTAATTTATACTAAGAAGAAAAAAAGGAGGTTACTATTCTTAATAACCCACTTTTAGGCAAGAAAATATATGGAAATTGGGCAATTTGCATAATTCATTTTTAGTACATTAGCAGGTCAGGATTTAAACTTAATAACACTACTGTAAAAAATAACATTTCACTGGTGGCGCAGTGGTTGAGAGTCCGCCTGCCGATGCAGGGGACACGGGTTCGTGCCCCGGTCTGGGAGGATCCTGCATGCCGCAGAGCGGCTGGGCCCGTGAGCCATGGCCACTAGGCCTGCGCGTCCGGGGCCTGTGCTCCGCAACGGGAGAGGCCACGGCAGTGAGAGGCCCGCGTACCGCTAAAAAAATAATAATAATAACATTTCATAACAGAATTCATCCAAGATATCTTATCATTACAACACTGTGTAAAATTCAACGTACATGTAATTGTCATTGATGACAATAACTTACAAGTATGGATGGTTGAGAGAGATGCTTAAGCTTTGAATAAATTGTGTCCTCTAAAACATCCAAGAAAAAAAAACCTAGCTGGATTCTTTTGAAAGATTCTGTGTATGTCAATCATTTCCATTAAGGAATGTCTCAGTTTGTCCAACAGTTATAATACTGTAAAATTATATATTTGCAAGTAAAATATTTGTAAACAAAACCACACTGTGGATGTGCTGGGTGGAGCAGTTCTTTAAAGAACTTAAATAATAATTTTATGAAATAACAGCTAAAATGTAAATTACTCTTCTAAGCTATACTATAAATTAATATTATTATGTATAAAATTTGCTCAATGATAATACATTTTCATTAATAAGTTTTATTTTTAAAACAGCTTTAAATTTACAGAAAAATTGAACATATAGCACAGGGAGTTCCCAATATACTCTGCTCACCCAGCCTCTGCAGACAGTTACCCCTATTATTCATATCTTACATTAGAATGGTGTGTTTGTCACACTTAATAAACCAATGATACACTATTATTAGCTAAATCCCATACTTTATTCAGATTTCCTTAATTTTTACCTAATGTCCTTTTTCTGTTCCAGGATCCCATCTCAGATACACATTACATTTAGTCTTTATGTTTCCTTAAGCTCCTCTAGGCTGGGACAGTTTCTCAGATTTTCTTTGTTTTGATGACCTTGAAAGTCTGAGGAGTACTTGTCAGGTATTTTGTACAATGCCCCCCTATTGGGCCCTTCCTGATACTTTTTTCATAATTATCCTTAGGCTTTGAATTTTGGGGCAGAAGACCATAGTGATGAAGTGCTGTTTCTGTTAAATTATATTGAGTGTATATATTTCCCATGTGATTTATAGCTGTTGACGTTGACCTTGATAACCTGGCTGAAGTAATGTTTGTCAGGTTTCTCCATTGTAAAGTTACTTTTCTTCCCCCACCTTTCCATACTGTTTTTTTTTTTTTTTTTGGAATGAAGCCCACACTTAAGGAATAGGAAGTTAAAGCCCCATTTCTTTAGGGTGTAATACCTACACGATTTATTTGTAATTCTTTTGCACAGGAGGTTTATCTATCCTTCCCATTTAATCATCATTTATATTATATATATGTGTACATATATATAATATGTGAATATCCATTTTATATTTTGAGTTATAATCCAGTGCTATTTTATTTATTTTCTTGCTCAAATTTTTCCAGCTTTGGTCATTGAGAGCTCTTTCAATAAGCTCCTGTGTTCCTTTGACATACTGCCACCACTGTGGTATTCCATACTTTACAATACAGTCAGATTGTCTGGTCAAGTCTTCACTATTCCTGGGATCCCCTAACCTCCTAAATTACTTTTTAAAATTTACATTATGGTCACTCTTTCTGTTGTAAAGTTCTATGGCTTTTGACAAATGCATAATATCCACCATTACAGTGTCTTAGAGAATACTTTCACAGCCCCCAAAATCCCCTGTGCTTGACCTATTCTTCTTTCCCCATAACCCTGGCAACCACTGAACTTTTTATTATCTCTATTGTTCTGCTTTATTCTAGTCATATAATTGGAATCATACAACAAACAACCTTTTCAGACTGGCTTCTTTCAAGTAATAATATGCATTTAAGTTTCCTTCATATCTTTCCTTGGCTTGATAGCTCATTTAGTTTCACTAATATTCTATTGTATGGATGTACCATGCTTCACTCATTCATCTGTTGAAGAACATCTTGGTTGCTTTCAATTTTTGGTTACTATTAATAAATCTGCTACAAGCATTTGTGGGCAGGTTTTGTATGAACATGTTTTCAACCTATTTGGGTAAATGCCAAGGAGCAAGACTGCAGGTTACATGTAAAAGACTAACAAACTCTTTTCCGAAGTGGCTGTACCATTTTAACTTCCCACCAGCAATGAATGAGAATTTCTATCACTCTGCATTCTCTACAGCATTTGGTATTGCCAGGTTTTTGGAATTAAGCCATTAAAATAGACATATACTGGTATCTCGTTTTTATTTACTATTCCCTAATGATATATGATATTGAGCATCTTTTCATATGCCTATTTTCCATTTGCATATCTTATTTGGTGAGTTACCTATTCAGATCTTTTGCTTATTATACAGAGCTATTAGTATATGTTTGTATATGTTGGATACAACCCCTTTATCAGATATATATTTTCCAAATGTTTTCTCCCAGTCTGTAGCTTGTCTTTTCATTAACTCAAAAAAGGTCTATTACAGATAAGTATTTTTTTAATTTAATAAAATTCAAGTTAACAATTTTTTTAATGGATCATGATTTTGATATTATATCTAAAATCTCATTGCCAAAGCCAAGGTCACCTAGATTTTCTCCTATGCTATCTTCTAGAAATTTTACACTTTTTGTTTTACATTTAGAATTATAATCCATTTGAGTTATTTTTTGTGAAAAATGTAAGGTCTGTACCTACGTTCTTATTTATTTGTGTATTGCATACGGATGTCCTAGTTTTCAAAGACCAATTCTTGGAAAGACTAGTCTTTCTCAATTGAATTGCCTTTGCTCTTTGTCGACAATCATGATTGTAATTGTTTTGGGTCCCTCTCTGGGCTTTCTGTTCTGTGCCATTGATCTACTTATCTATTCTTTCATCAACATCACACTGTCTTTATTCGGTACCTTTATAGTACAATCTAAAGTCAAGTAATGTCAGTTCTCCAATTTTGTCCTTTTTTGCTTTAGCATTGTGTTAGCTATTCTGGGTCTTTCACATTTCCATACAAACTTCAGAATCAGTTTGCCAATATCCACAAAATAGCTTGCTGGCATTTGATTGAGATTATACTGAATCTATTGATAAATTTGTGAAGAATTGATGTCTCAGTAATATTGAATCTCCCTATGCATGAACATGGAATATTTTTTTAATTTCCATCTTCCTTGACTTCTTTCCTCAGAGTTTTAGTTGTCCATATATAGTATAGATCTCAAATATATATCGTTACATTTCTATCTAAGTGTTTTTCTTTTCTTTTTTTGGTACAAATATAAGTTGTATAGTGTTCTGAATTTCAATTGGCAGTTGTTCATTGCTGGTATATAGAAAAACAATCGACTTCTTTATGTTAACCTTGTACCCTGCTATAATCACTTATTAGTTCCAGGAGTTTTTTGGTTGATTCTTTGGGATTTTCTAATTAGACATGTTCACATGTCATCTGCAAATGAAGAGAGCATTTTTCTTTTTCCTTCCCAACCTGTGTACCTTTTATTTCCTTTTTTGTTTGTTTGTTTTTCACTAGCTAGGACTTCCAGTAGGGTGTTGGGTAGAATGTCTTTAATTGAGCATAGTTTATATGATTACATTTAGTCTCATCTCTTATCAGATCAATTATATTTCCTTCTTTAATGTGTTAGTGGTTGCCCTATAGTTTGCAATATACCTTTACAACTAACCACATCCAATGAACACTATAATGCTTCCTGGGTAGAGCAGGTACCTTATAATGAGTACTCTCACTTCCTTCCTCCAGTCCCTTGTAACATTGCTGTCATTTACTTCACTTATCTATATGCTATTATTTTACTTTCATGCATTCTTTCTCCAGTGCTCTTCCTTTCTTTATGTAGATCCAAGTTTCTGACCAATATCATTTTC
Organism: Hyperoodon ampullatus; assembly: GCF_949752795.1. Lineage (NCBI taxonomy): Eukaryota > Metazoa > Chordata > Mammalia > Artiodactyla > Ziphiidae > Hyperoodon > Hyperoodon ampullatus. Next base: position 23,090,388 of record NC_136923.1, read on the forward strand.
TTTCTTTCTGAAAGCTTCCCTTAACATTTCTAGCAGGGTATGTGTATCAGCAGCAGTTTCACTCAATGTTTCTTTATCTAAGAAAATCTTTATATATCCTTCACTTTTAAAGAACAATTTTGATGGATACAGAATACTAGGTTAGTGGGATTTTTTTTCTTTCAACAATTTATATATTTTATTCCATTCTCGACTTCCTTGCATGGTTTTGAGGTTTTTGACAAGAAGTCTGATGTAATTCTTAGCATTATTCCTCTATAGGTAAGATTTTAAACCCCTTGCAGCTTCTTTCAAGACCATCTCTTTGTCTTGGATTTTCTCCAGTTTGAATACGACACGCTTAAATTTAGATTTTTGGTATTTATCCTGCTTGTTGTTTTCAGAATTCTGGATCTGTGGTTTGGTATCTGTCATTAATTTTGGAAATCTCTTGGCCATTATCACTAACAATTTCTTCTGCTCCATTTTCTCTTTTTTCTCCATCTTGCATTCCAATTATGCATATGTTATATCTTTTGCAATTGCCCTACAATTCTTGGATATTCTGGGGTGGTATTTTTCCATTCATTTTTTTCAAGGATTTTTTTTGATGTAGACCATTTTTAAAGGCTTTATGGAATTTGTTACAATACTGCTTCTGTTTTATGTTTTGGTTTTTTGGCAACGAGGCATGTGGGATCTTAGCTCCCCAACTAGGTAGGGACTGAACCTGCACCCCCTGCATTGGAAGGTGAAGGCTTAACCACTGGACCACCAGGGAAGTCCCTCCATTCATTTTTCAAAAAATAAATTTATTTATTTATTTGTTTATTTTGGCTGCATTGGGTCTTCATTGCTGCACACAGGCTTTCTCTAGTTGTGGTGAGCAGGGGCTACTCTTCATTGCAGTGCGTGACCTTCTCATCATGGTAGCCTCTCTCACTGTGGAGCATGGGCTCTAGGCACGCGGGCTTCAGTAGTTGTAGCACGCGGGCTCTAGAGCACAGGCTCGGTAGCCGTAGCACACGGGCTTAGTTGCTCCACTGCATGTGGGATCTTCCCAGACCAGGGCTCGAACGTGTGTCCCCTGCATTGGCAGGCAGATTCTTAACCACTGCGTCACCAGGGAAGCCCCCTCCATTTATTTTTAAGTTTGTATTTAAGTTTGTAAAGTTTCTATTGACATAGCTTCAATTTTACTGATTCTTTTCTTACCTGTGTCCAGGCTACTGATGACATCATCAAAAGTATTCTTCATTTCTGTTACAGTATTTTTTATTTCTGTCATTTCCTTTGATTCTTTCTTAGAGTTTTCATCTCTCTGTTTACATCACTCATATGTTCTTGCATACTGTCTACTTTTTACATTAGAGCTCTTAATGTAATTAATCATAGTTATTTTAAATTCCCTATTGAATTATTTCAAGTTGTCATATGTGACTTTAGTTCTGAAGAGAGCTTTGTCTCTTCAGACTGTCTTGCTTCTCACCTTTTAACATTCCTTTTAAGTTTTTCTTGAAAGTCAATTGTGATATATCAGGCAATGGGAATTGAGACAAAGAGGTCTTTAGTGTGTGGTTTTATGTTAACCTGTCTAGAAACTGGGTTATGCTTAGTATTTTCTACAGCCATGCATACCAGATGCTTCAGTTTTCTCTGGCGTTCTTGTTAGCTTCTTCCAATGTTGGATTTACCTAAGAACTCCTTCTTAAATAGAGTCTGTGTCCTGCAGCTTTTTCTGTTGTAATCCACTGTTCTTATTCTGGAGCCCTGTTGATGTGGTGGTAAGGTGTGTATGGGTGAGGGGAGGCATTCTACAATCTTATCATTAAATCCCAGTCTTTTAATGTGCCTGAGTCCCTGGGTTGTGACCTTCTGACGTATTTCTTAGCCTTTTTCTTTCTTCCTTTAGGTGACACAGGAAGACTAGAGGGGCCTAGGGTTGGCTAATAGCCCTTTCCCCAAGTCAAATAAAGCTCTGATAAAGATGTTTCCCTTGAAGAATAAGCCTTTCTTATGGAGCATGCCCTGAAAGAATTTCAAAAGGGTAACTTCTTCTCCACCTGACCAAAACATGAGGGTTTTCCTAGGATCATTACCATGGAAATCTGGTGGGCTTCCTGAAGGTCAAACTCATGAGAGTATGAGGGCCCCCTTAAGACTGTGCCCTTGAAAGTTTCTTACTCTCAAGTTAGTCCACACTCAGTCTTCAGCAATTCATTCCTACCAGTTTGTGGCTCTAGTGTCTTCTGCTCCAGGTAAGTTGATCTTGACTGAGATTCACTGTATTTCTCTGTATCTCCAGATTTTCAGATGGTGGTTTGCCCCATGGCCTCAGTTCTCAGATGCAGCTAAGAAAACTCATTGATTTAGTTGGTTTGTTTAGCATTTTTTGTCATTGTTGAAAGGATGAGAGTGATTGGTAGTGACCGCCAAGCACTTTACATGTTGGAGCTGAAATTGGAACTCCATGCGCTACATTTTTAGAGCACTCATTTTGGAATCTTTTTTTGTGTTTTTCAAATTCTAATTCACAAACCTGTTGGGTTTTTGTAAGACTTAGTGAGGGTGACCCTGGAATTACCCTCGGGTCCCTTTTAACTCCATTATTCTAATATTAAATCATGCACTATAAATCTACTAAAAATTTATTACAAATGAGAAAGCTGAATTTCAAAAAAGTTAACCCCAGAGAAGAAACCAGAATCTCTAGGATCCTATGGACTCATTGTCCACTGGCCCTGGCTCTGCATACCTCCAAGGTGTAACTTTAGTCTATAATTTTAAAACAATGTAAGATGGTAAGACTGCAAATCTAGTGCACTTTGCATTAATATTTATCTTGTTGAAAAAAAATAAATCTACATGATCCAATATCATACACATTCATTTGGTCCCCTTCTTTGAAGACTCTACTAACTTATAATTAATGAGAAAACCATTTTAAGGTATTAAAAATTACTTTTTGCTAGAGTATAAGGGACTAAGAATTAAAATATAAAATACCGTTTTGGTTTTTTTTTCCCAGTTGACTATATCTCCACTTTAAATACTCAGGAGTCTGATTTCATTCCACTGGCTTTTAAACAATAAGTACTTCTTAAAACCTAAGTGACTATTTATTTATTTAGTCTGTTACTAAGGCAAATTGCTGAAATGATAAGCATTCATGTTAGTAATGTGTACAGTGTTTAGAGAGAACATCAAAAAACATATGGAAAAGCATTTGAACTAAGCCAGCAGTATGTCTTTGAAAAGGAGAATGTTGCTTTGGGGCCTCTGATCTGTATGCTATCCCATTTCTCTACTGACAAGCTGTTCATTTTTAGGCACCTAAAAGTCTGAACTATTAAGAAGCTGTACTCCAGAATCAATGTTGGTTTTGTCTCCCACCCCTTCACAGACAGACTTTCTTTGAAATCAATTCCTCTTTGGGGATAATTGTTTAAAAGCCATGACTTCATTTCTAGGTTAAATACATGTCTGTACTATTCTCAGAATTAAAAGAAAAAAAAAGCAAAGGAGAAAAAAAAGCAGTCTTCAAGTACTATGTTCAATTTATTGAAAAATGTCTAGAATACTAAAGTATCTCCAAAGGCAAATCTTTGTTGTGACAGATGCATAATAACATCCATAGGCTGAAGGGTCTTAGAAAAGCATACTGTAGCTACTTTAACAAGAGTACTAAGTATCATCTATAATTCATGCAAGTATATTGAAGCTTTCTGCTGCCATCCAAGAAAGATGGTTTTCAAAGCTACAGAGTGCAATAATCCAATATTCCTTGTAGAGAGTTCCATACATCTCATATAGATTTTATACTAGAGATCATTTCCTTTCTGAAATCCTCAGGAACTCAATGTGATATTTTCAGAAAACACAGATTTATGCTATGTGTTATGTCTGGAGGCTTGGAGGGTAGTCATTAGATCATCAAGTTGAGGATGTATTTCTATTTCTAGTTAGCTTTCCTCAACATTGCAGTGGTCACTACAAAGCAAATCGGTGTCCAAATGCTTCAAGAACTTCATTTATTGTGTTCAATATATTTTTCAATTAGAAAATAAGTTTGACAATCAGAGTATACTCCTGGTGAAAGCCCAAAATGACCATGAGTATAATTCAATCATTTCTTTTACAGAATGGGACTTAAGAAATGAGACCAACTTCTGTTGAATTATGTTGCAGGCCCAAAGTGGTGAGCTTCATAAAATGGCTTTATTTGCTACTTTCAGAAAACAACAGTGCCATAGTCAAACAGAAACGGGTAGTCATTGTAAGCTCTGAGTAACACAATGGTGAATTGGAACAAAAAGTAATTGGAAAAGCAAAGTAATTTTCACTGGACAAGTGTATGCAATATAATCTATAATCAGACTCCAATTATGGGAAATTCTCCATCCACAGTAATCTTCGAGTAGCCACCTCCCCCTCCAATACTTCTCTCCTTTCTTTTATGGATATTACCAAGTGTCATCAGTGTATTGCACTGACCTAGAATTTTGGACTACCCAACATGCTATACAACTTCTTCCCAGGGCTGTGCCAGTCACTAGATGACCCTTGTAGAGCTGAAGAATCATTACAACCCAGGACTATGCTACCACAAAATAGACATGAAAGAGTATTTGTTGAACAATTAAGGATATCAATGAATAAACAAACAAATGAACAGATGAACTGATTAGTTGGTAAATAAATACATTTTCTTCTGACTGATTTGCTTTCCCCACTTTTTATTTCAAGGTTATAGAGGTTTTCTTAAAATAAAATTTTCATTATAGAATAGATTTAGATTTATGGAAAAGTTACTAAGATAGTACAAAGTTCTTATATATTGCATATCCTTGCTCTATTGTTAATATCTTACATCAGCATGGTATGTTTGTCACAATTAATGAACAAATTGTGTTATAAACGTGTTATGTTGTGTTATGAACACCACAAATTGATGTTATTATTAACTAAATCCCATACTTTATTCAGATTTCCTTAGTTTTCACCTAATATTGCTTTTCTGTGCTAGGATCCCATCTCAGATACCATATTACATGTAGCCGTCACGTCTAAAGATTCTAAAAAGTTAGGCTTCTCTTGGCTGGGACAACTTCTCACCAAATTTATAATGACCTTGGGTGTTTTGAGGAGTATTATTCAAGTATTTTGTAGAATGTTCCTCTATTGGGCTTTGTCTGGTGAATTTCTCATTATTAGACTGTAGCTACTGTTTTTGGAAGAAAGACCACAGAGATAAGGAGCGATTCTCATCACATCATATCAAGGGTACGTGCCATCAACATGACTTATTACTGATGATGTTGACCTTTGTCACTTGGCTGAGGTAGTGCTTGTCAGGTTTCTCCACTGTGTTACTCTCCTCTATACTGTCCTCTTTGGAAGCAAGTCACTGTGCACAGCCCACACTTAAAGAGTGGGAAGTTATATTCCACTTCCTTGAGGCAGAGTGTCTACATAAAATATTTGTAATTTTCTACACAGGAGATTTTTCTATTCTCTCCAATTTATTTATTTGATCCTTTATTTATATTGGTATGGACTCACGGATATTTATTTTATACTTTGAATTATAATCCAGTATCACTTTATTTTGTTGCTCAAATTGTTCCGGTTTTGGCCATTGGGAGTTCTTTCATTTCACTTCTGTGTCCCTTTGACACACCCCCGTCACTGTGGGGTTGTTTGTTTGTTTTTTCATTTTTCAGAGCACTTCTTTACTTCCTGACTCATGTTTCAGGCTCATCTTATTTACTTCCTGTCCCAGTCCTAGAATCAGCCATTCTTCTAAGAAACTCTTGTTCCTGTTTTTTTGGAGAATGGCATTAGAAACCAAGATCTTGGCACTAAGTTCTACAGGGTGTTGTTGTTGTTAGTTTATGTGTTTTTTCGTAGGATATTAGTAATGTTTTCTCTGGTGGTCATCTTACGTAACTTTTGACAAATTACCTGGAAAATGGGTATGATAATTCCTACATCATAGAGTCGTCGTTATGTATTTCAAATGGAGTAACTAGCAGTGTCTAGAGTAAAAGCAAAACAAACAGTAGCTCTAAGCAATAATATCAATTTACTAGAAATGAAGCAAAGGATAACTTTGTTTCCCAAAGCCAATTTCAATTCTCTAGAGGTTTTGTTTTTTGTTTTGAGATGTTTTTATTGCCTATTTAAACAGATAAGAAGTTACAGATTCCAATTCTAGGCCTAGCTCCGCTGTTAAAAAGAATTTAGTCAAATCATCCAATGTCTCCTTTTCTATAATGTGTATAATAGAATTCACTCAATATAATGCCACAGGGTTAGTCTGTATGTAAAACTGACACAAATCAATGTTTATACAAATATATGCATGGCAGTGTTACTATGATTTTTGTCAGTCATTAACCTCTGACTCTTTTATTGTTATTTTGCCACTTCACTTTTTTCTCATTTCCCCCCAAAATTATTTACCATACCAGCTTGCTTTCTTCCCTTAATTATAAATTTGAATGATACTAGGTTTTTAAAAACTGGCATGCAAATTCAGATGACATGACTGCTTTCAAATTCTATTACAACAAATACACATTGGGTAACTATATTAGATGCTTAAAATTTAGTAAACATTTTTCCTACTTTGTCCACAGGTAGTATTTTAAGGTAATGAGCCCTCTTGGTTCTTCCTTGAGAAACTTTAATTAAACGAAATGTTACTAAGTCCACTGAGTTACCCGGCCATAATGAATGAGGAAAGATAGATGTTTGGCACAGCAAGGGATGTCAGGAAAGTGTAGCATCTCGAAAATGCCCTCATATCAAATTATTGATGCAAAACAATTGACTACTGTCCTAAGAGGCGGGGCTGTCAATTGTCTAGACATGATCAGATATCAAAGTCGATGGGTTTTGCAGCCTGATCATCTTGTTTGCCTTTTACCAAGGTAAAGGCAAGGCACTTCAGCACACCTGATAGACGACAGGAAGTATCAATATAACCAAAGGAGCAATGTTGACCTCCTGAGGCTGTGTCAACCTTAAGAGATTGATGCAATTATTTACCAGTCTGTTTGTTGAGAAGGATGGGTAAGGCAGAATGAATATTTATCTCTCAATCCTTTGAGCCTCACTTCCTCCAAGATACCAGTCATATCCCATGTGAAAACACTCTAATTGATCTTAAGACCTGATGGAAACATGTTGAGAAGGAGAACTGAACTAGGTTTCCATGCTTGTATGTTAAAAGTCACTGCTCCCTCACTGATTCACTTTCGTGGACAGCAAATTCAAGTTTAACTATTTGTAGGCAGTGACCAATGTTTTTATTATTTATATAAAATCTATTTGCAAGTCAGCAAAGTGGTTAATATGTGCACATATTAACCTGTGCACATGTGATCTCTTGATCCTTCGGTATATCTCATTTCTAGAGTCAAGTATATTAAAAATCCTGAGGTAGATGTGGGCTTATTTATTGATGCATGTTTATTTTAGATTTGCCACTTTAAATGATTTGCCAATTTCTATTTTTTCCTAGTCTCCTAGCTAACTATTTTTTAAATTGCTAATTGACTCCTCTACCAGCATGAACTTCAAGGGTGAATTAATGTCAAGGCCATACAGGGAGAAAAAGGCTCAAAAATCCACATTTCTATGTTTTACCTGGAGATGAAGGTAGGCTTCAGAGGAGAATGGAAAAGACATTTTCTCCCACTGATGATAAGCGTTGTGTTTGATTTATATATTGGTGCTAATGGCATGGAAGAAAGGAAGAATTTGAGTTTCTGAGGTTAGGCAATTCCCTGAAGAATCTGAAAGCCTAGAAGTCCCACTACCTGCTTTTTCACAATTGGAATCAGTGATGCATTGGTTTCTTTGTCTGGGCTTCTAAAAGATCATTAAGAACGAACCTGAGGGTCATCGGAGAGTCTGGTGCACATGGGAGCAATGTGTGACAATGCAGTGCATCCTAGTGCAACCTCCTTTGAAAGACAAATAGAGAAAGACAAATTGAGAGGATAGAAAATGCAGGGAATTCACCCATGCAGTCCATTTCGAATTAAACATCCCTTCTTCTCTAACTCGCCTAATTCAGCAGAGAAGGGGACATGACTTGTCACTCTATGTGCTTGCCGGATGAACTTGTAGTTCATAACAAGGTCCTACTTGGGAGAATCAGAGGAATTCGCTGTTCAACTAAGCCATAACGTCTGGGCCTTCCTCTTATGGAATAGCGAGTGTACTACTGCCCTGGAGTCCAAACTGAGCCTCTCCATAGCACAGGGAGATCAGCTCCGTGCTTTGTGACCTAGAGGGGTGGGATAGGGAGGGTGGAGGGAGACGCAAGAGGGAGGGGATATGGGGATATATGTATACATATAGCTGACTCACTTTGTTATACAGCAGAAACTGACACAACATTGTAAAGCAATTATACTCCAATAAAGATATTTTAAAAAATAAATAAATGAAGAAAAAAACCAAAACAAACTGAGCACCTCAGCCAAGCCATGTTCTTTAAAAAGCCAAAGTTTTTTTTTTTGTTTTTTTTTGTTTATTTTTTTGCGGTACGCGGGCCTCTCACTGCTGTGGCCTCTCCCGTTGTGGAGCACAGGCTCTGGACGCGCAGGCTCAGTGGCCATGGCTCACGGGCCCAGCCGCTCCGTGGCACGTGGGATCCTCCCTGACCGGGGCACGAACCTGCGTCCCCTGCATCAGCAGGCGGACTCCCAACCACTGCGCCACCAGGGAAGCCCTATGTAGTCTTTCTTCGTGGCCTCTCCAGCATGGTGGCTTCATGGTGGCCGGACATGGTGGCTTGAATGGACAGTGAGATACCAAAAAAGATATACAGACAGCAAATAAATATATGGAAAGGAGCTCCACATCGTATATCATCAGAGAAATGCAAATTAAAGCAACAATAAGATACACTAAACACCTATTAGAGTGGCCAAAATCCAGAACACTAACACCATCAAATCCTGGCCAGGATGTGGAGCAACAGGAACCCTCATTTATTGCTGGTGGGAATGCAAAATAATACAACCACTTTGGAAAACAGTTTACCAGTTTTTTACAAAATTAAATATACTCATAACATATGATCCAGCAACCGTGCTCCTTGGTATTTACCCAAATGATTTGAAAACTTACATCCACATAAAAACTTGCACACAAATGTTTATAGCAACTTTATTCATAATTGCCAAAACTTGCCCTTCAGTAGGTGAATGGATGGACTATTTTTCAGTGCTAAAAAGAAAGGAGTTGTCAAGCCATGTGAAAAGACATGAAGGAATATTAAATGAATATGATTAAGTGAAAGCAGTCAATATGAAAAGACTACACACTGTATGATTCCAACTATATGGCATTATGAAAAAGGCAAAACTATGGAGACAGTAAAAGATCAGTGTGTGCCAGGCTTGGGAGAGTTGGGGATGAACAGGTAGAGCACAGAGGATTTTTAGGTCAGTGAAACTACTCTGTATGATACCATAATGAGAGATACATATCCTTATACACAGAATGCAAACCAAGCGTGAACTCTCATGTAAATTATGAACTTTGGGAGATTATGATGTGTCAAGGTAGTTTCATCATTGTTATGCAACAAATGTTCCATTTGACAGGGATGTTGATGGTGGGGAGGCTCTGCATGTGTGGGGGCTGGGGGTATGTGGGAAATCTCTGTACCTTCCCTTCAATTTTGCAGTTAACCTAAAACTGCGCTAGAAAAATAAGGCCTATTTAGAGGGAGCGAGACAAAGAGACAGCACAAGTCACATTATCTTTTATGACCTAATACATGGGTTGGCAAACTATGGCCTGTGAATCAAATCTGACCCTTTACTTAATCTTATGAAGTTCCATCAGAACACAGCCAAGCCTGTTTGTGCAACCCCTTACAATGGCAGACCTCCATAGTTGTGGCACAGACCAAATGGGTATGGCCTGAAAAGCCAGAAATATTTACTATCTTGCCCTTTACGCAAAATGTTTGCTGACTCTGACCTAGTCTCAAATATCACTCAGTGTCATTTCTGCTGCATTCTGTTCACTACAAGTAAACCTCTAAGGCCAGCCCATGCTCAAGGGGAGAATTTGCTGACATGTGCTAACACCGAAAGGTGGATCCACCTAGTATGTAGACAGTGAGAGGGCAATCAGGATGCTATTGGCTAAAGAAGGGCTCAAGGATGCTGAGCTGACCCAAACAGGAACCCTCTCTGAGGTGAGACGGAATGCTTCTAATTCTCTGGGCAGGTTAACTGAGTGGAGAAGGTGCGGATGGTACATTCTTTTTCCAAGTTAGTTAACACCATGGCCCACACCAAGGTGGTAAGAACAGAACTTGTTCCTCTCCAAAATTATACTTATTGCTCAGGGGTAGTTATGTGGAAGTCATTCTGACAACTTTCACAATGCTCTAATTGAACTGCCTGGGCACAGAAGAATTGCTTTTTGAAAAAGGAAAATGGCTGGGAGAATTACAAAAATGGCATATCAGAAAAAAACGCAACATATTCTTGGGTTTTTGAAATGTCAGACTTCTGGGCACCAATTTATCTGACTTACATTACAGGGCTACAAACAGTCAGCAACTCTTATGTGGCCATTTTTCACAATAAGAATACATTTCTAAGTGCTATTTTAGCTCAATAATGATTGTACAGATCTGTTTATTTTGCATTTATGTGTGTGTGTGTTGGGGGGAGGGGGCGGTTCCCTAAGTAATACCTTGCCTTTGGTGATGTTGGGCAACAGAGGAAAATGTATTATATTAATCAGATTGGACCACTTGCTTAATGAGAAGAATGTAATCTGGATTTTAACACAACACAAAGCATTCAAACTCCACATGTAAAATTAAGCAGTCACTGAGTTCCTTCTACAAGAATATGTCACTGACATCATCTCTCCTGCTCCAGGGTGATCGAGAAGGCTCAAGTCCATTATTATAATCATGAAAAGATTTCTTTTGATTGTATTATGCCCAGAGAGGCAGTTTAAAAGGTGGGTTGGAAATGGAGGAGGGGGGTCTACCACTGCAGGAGAATAGTAGACTCCTTTTGATGAGCCATACTCCTCACATCAGGAGATACATACATATCATCTTAAGAGAGAAATACTGGCCAGCACAACTTTATGAAACACAGGCCAGATGTTGGCAGAAATACTGATTTTGTCACCTCTCTCACGTGTTGGTATGAAGAGGAGATTGTTTTAAAATTACCTTTCCTCAACAAGCATTATATCTAATGACAGATTTGGGCACATGCACCACCTGTTATAATTCAAGGCACAATGTGAAGAGGGCCTGCCAGAGAGTTGGTGCTCAACAAGTACAAGCTGGATGAGAACTAACATTTATTTAAGACATATGCATAGCAAGGATAATGTTCACACACATTCAATCCTCACAATAACTTTATCAACTATATATTACTATTACACTTATTTTAAAAGCAAGGAAAATAGGGCTTCATAAAGTCAAGTAACTTGTTCAAGGTTACATAAATTTGTTTCTGGAACCTGATCTTGAACTTCCAGAGCTTGTGATCTTAACTACTATGTATTACAGCCAATGAATGGATGGATAGATGGATGGATGGATGGATGGATGGATGGATGGATGGATGGATGGACAAACTGATAGCTGGAATAACCAAATACTGTGGTCATGTAGGGGAAGGAGCAAGTACATATGACTAGCTCATAGAGAAGGCTAAACAGAAGAGGTGACGTTTGACCTGAGTCTTGAAGAAGACAGATGTTTCCAGGTGGAGGAGAGGGAGATGGACTTCCCAGCCTGGCAGAGAAGCATGAGCAAAGACACAGACATCCAAGTCTCCATGAATCTAGAGGATGACAGGTAGTCCTACATAACTAGGGCACAGATCATCCAGGCCAGCAGCCCAGAGAAGAGGCTGTTGAGTGAGACTCCATGGTAAAGGAGTCTGGAATGTATGTTGAGTTTGGGTTTTCTTCTGCAGGCAGTAGAAAACCTTCAAAGGTTTTTTTTAATGGTGGATAACATTTATCGAGGACTTAACTGTGTGAGCCACGAAGTGTTAAAATCCTCACAAGAACCCTGTCGAGGTAGATGCTAGCTATTATTCCTCTATTTTACAAGTAATGAAGTTGAAGTTCAGAGAGGTTAAATCACCTGCCTAAAGTCATACAGTCTAGAACTATTTGTATCTGTATTTGGACCCCAGCAGTCCTCCAGAGCTACAGAGCTAAAACAGAGCAAGAGAGTGGCATGATTTTATGTGTTTAAAGAGAGAACTATAGCAGCAGTCTGGACGAGGATGAACCTTAAGATAAGGAAACTAATTGGGAGGTTGTTTGTGTTTAAGAGAGCCTGGGGAAATGAGCTAAAGCAGGGCTTCTCAACCTTGGCACTATTAACATTTTGGGTTAGATAATTCTTTGCTGTGGGAGCCTGTCCTGAATATTGCAGAATGTTTTGCAACATCCCTGGCCTCTACCCAACGGATGCCCTATAGTATCCCCCTTCAAGGTGCAACAAAGGAAAATGTCTCACTGGAAGGCAGACTGTCCCTAGTTGAGAACCAATGAGTTAAGGCAATGATGGGGGATTGGAAAACAGGGGATATTTCAGAAATAGGATCAACAGAACCAAGGGATCAAAAGGTGGAGCACTCAAAGATATGTCCGGATGTATGACATAGTCCTGGCAACAGTCAAGGCAGTAATAGACCCAGGGTTCAGCTCAGGGTCTGAATTTAGCAGGCTTGGGTTCAAAACCCAGCTCGGCCATTTACCATTGGGTAAACTGGAGAAAATTACTTATGCTCTCCAGGTCTTAAAAAGAAGAGCCTAATAGCACTTACCTCCAAAAGTTGTTGTGAAGATTGAAACAGAATACCATGAGTCAAGTGTTTAGCAGAGTTTCTGGTACTTAGTAATTGCTCAATAAACAGTACTACTAGCCAGTAAGGCAAACACAGGGAAGCTTCTTCAACCTCAGGTTGTGGAATCCATGGTTTGAGAGGTTTTTAGTGAGTGGACACTGTGAACTCTAAAAACAATTTTCCACTCAGTGGAATATCTCTCCCGACTCCTTAAAGTTAAGTTGAAAAAAATAATATATAACTAAATATTTGGTTTTATATTAATTGTGAGTGTCTGGTATATATACATATGTATGTGTATGCCTCTGGATTTCTAGGTATACTTGTGCATGTACACATATACATATACTAATTAGGTCATTGGAATCACATTAAAACATTAATACTAATTATCACTAGATGTTAGACTATGGGTGAATTTAACTTTTATCTCTATTATTTCTATTATCCTTTACAATTTTTCTATAATGAATAAGTATGACTTTTATAAATAAGGGACAAAAGTAAATATTCTAAAATACCTTCCCTTAAAATATATGGATTGAAATCAGATACTACACTAGAAACTAAGTGTGTCAGATACTACACTAGAAACTAAGGATACAATAATGAGAACCCCTGCCCTCAGCCCACCCTCCCCACAGACATACACATACAGGGGAACAACAAAAGGAACAAAAACCACCTGAAACCACATGTGCACATACCAGAAAGCTGGAATTTGAAAAATCAAGTTCAAATGTAACTATGATACTCCAGAAGCAACAAAAATGATGAGCTCCATTGACACCAACCTAATCATGTTTTCCAGTCTGACAGAAGATCCAAAGAATTTTCTAATTTTCCTATTTTGCAAGGGTTCAGTAGGAAACTCCACTGTTCCCTCCTTTTTAAGATTTTGCTTCCTCTTATTTAGTAATTCCTATCCTGAGGGAATATAATACAATTTTGCAATGTCCCAATCAACAGTGAGTCTAATTAGTAGAGATAGCTCCCCTGGAAACTACAATTCTCCACAGGGAGACTTATTTCAGTAACAAAGGCTTTCTTTAGACAGTATATAAGCGGTTTTCTATTTCAAAGTACAAACCCTTGCCTCCCTGCACATTCAGGGAAATTTAGAACAGTATGTATTTTTCTGAGCTCCCACAGACTTAACGAAAACAATTTGGGCCTCTGGAAAATTCTCCAACATCTTGACTGTGTGTGTCAGCACGACTGATATGCCTGCCTTTGACTCACTATAACAAGGAGATTCTGGCTCAAAATTGTCACTTTTAGTTTCAACTGGTGTCTGTGTGAAGAGTAATGGAAATGATCAATTAAGGGTGCTCACTCTACCCTCTGCATCTTTTTAAATTAAGTACATACTGAAATGATGGACTTTATACAGATGACAGTATAGGCATTCTGTGTCTACCCCTGTCATTTATTCTCACTGCTGTATTTCTGGAATTAGGATTCATGTTCTGTCATCTTGAATATTTTAATACTTTACTGATCTCATATGTGTTTAGCCATAGGAGGACAGTAGTAAAATAAAATTTTATAGGCAACAAAGTCCTTTATACCTAAAGTTTATTGCACTTTTTATATTGTGTTTAACAACACATGGCTCCTTGAGACTCTGAAATAAACATAGCTTCCTCAAGTTGCAGTGGGCTTGTGCTCTTTCATTTCTTGTTGAGAGTTGATTGCATCGTCAGGGTAGAAAGCATTCCTGATAATTGGCCAGAGAGGCTGCAATTCTATCAGGCAGGTGCTTCTTTCTCTAAAAGTGTTAAGACAACCTTAAAGCTCCTTTGTGTTAGAAAAATGCCCTGTTTTGTTCTTTGCTCCCAAAATATAGGTATTCTCCATTCAAAGTGACCCTTTTCCATGGACTCCTCAGATTACATTCCATTTCAATCAATAAGTCAGGGATCAATCAATTGATGAGATATGAAGGAGCCCATTGACTCCTAAAGTAGTTGATATTTTCCAGCAACAACTTTTCTCACTGGCTAGGGTCTTTAAAATTTTATGATAATGACAAAACTATTGTTTTGTGTAGTGATGATTTCTTGGAGCAATTAACACTATCTTATTTTTGTTCTTTGGTTTGCAAAGTTGGCATGGTGGCCCAAGAAGTGAATAGAGAATTGTAATATGGTTCAGGACATTAGAGTAGTTTCTATTGCTCCCTGATTGAGCTAAATAACTGGTTTGGGGGATTTTTCAGTGCTTGTTGTTGTTGTTGTATATACGAGTAAAAAGCAAACAAACAAAAAAACCTCTAGATTTTTCCATAACACAAGTTGCAGAGAGAATTGCCATCCCAGAAGAGTATAATGTAATGAAAATATCATTGAACTGGCTTCAATTCCAAGTTCTCATGATATTATTCTGAGGGGGTGGAGAACGCAAATTACTTCATTGCCCATGAGTTAAAAACTGAATTTAAAAAAATGGATTAGATTCATTTCTGAGGTCCTTTCCTACTCCAATTTCCCATAGTTCTAAATAAAATAAATTAAACTTATTTGATCCCATTGTGTCATTGTCAGAATTTCATCTGTTCATTCGCTCATTCATATCTCCTATCAAGATTTATTAAACAACCAACATTCATTAAGACCTCACATAACCTGAATTTGTCTTCATCTCTAACGCTTCCGAACAGGATATGCTTCAGGATGTTTTGGGGACAAAGAGTTAAAGATAATGCTAACTGCCATACAGAAATAAACCACTGATGTCCTTGATCTTACTGAGCTCTTGACCTATTTTCCTGCCTGAATGGCCAGGAAGAAATTTCAAAAGCCTTTAACCCTCCTCAAACTCAGAAACAGAATATAAAAATATACACGCCCAATAGACGTTCCTTACCACCTCTTCTTATCTTCAAAGATGAGATCATTGAGCCTTTGAATGAGAGTGGTGTTAGAAGGGTCATCATTTCTGGATGCTGACTTCGGATTTGCAGGACTCTTGGGCCATTGCTGTCAGTTGATGAGTTTCTACAAGGCCATCTTAAGAACTGAAATATAGCAGAAAGAGTGGAGTTTAGTTTTTGGATTTTTTAATGAATTGTTTCCCCTGATATCCTCGTGGTCAGGAAGTTCATTGGATTGTCTACCTTTTATGGCTTCAGTTTAAAGTATGTTTTCTAGTCTGTCTCCTATTGAGCTGGAAATAATGCCTCTTATGCCCCTTTGAACAGCCCTTCTTACTCTTGAATACGGTTGTTAAGGTGCCCTTCAACTATCATTACTGTAAGCCATGTATCCTTTGCGATAAACATAATTAAAAACTGCTCCAGGGTCTTCTTAAAGTAATGTGAGATTTTTACATTTTTATGCCTGGCGTGGGTAATGTTAAAAAGTAGTACTGGGGGGCTTCCCTGGTGGCGCAGTGGTTGAGAGTCCGCCTGCCGATGCAGGGGATACGGGTTCGTGCCCCGGCCCGGGAGGATCCCACATGCCGCGGAGCGGCTGGGCCCGTGAGCCGTGGCTGCTGAGCCTGCGCGTCCGGAGCCTGTGCTCCGCAACGGGAGAGGCCACAGCAGTGAGAGGCCCGCGTACCGCAAAAAAAAAAAAAAAAAAAAAAAAAAAAAAAAAAGTAGTACTGGGATGGGAAAGTAGGTGGGATGTCAAAAGATACCCTCCATCCTTAATGCTCCCTTGATGGAAATGACAGCCCTATTTGTTTTGTTAACCAGTGTATAATTAAAAGTCAATATTCAAGATCATAATAAAAATCTGTACAACTACTCATGTTGTGAGACTGAGGCTTGGAAGGAAAATCTATTAAAACACAGCCTTGTGTAATTTACAAGAAATCAGTAATAAAATGTTTGCTCTCAACATTATCTGCAAAATGGTCTGTATATTACCAGAATAAATCCATATTACTTGGAGGCTGTAGATAAATATCCATAGGCAAAGTTCACATTGAGGTTATCTGCCTCATGTTCTGAACTGGGGAGTGCTATTTAGAGGAGATAATTTGTGGTTTACTTCTCCAAGTCTCAAGTACATAGTGCAGAAATGAGTTTAGTTCCTGAGAGGGTATCTGTCATATCCAAGTAGGAAAAGAATGCCATTGCAGGGTTGTACCCATTGCAAAAAGAATATAGCTTTTGTCCTCAGTGTGAAACAAAGGGAAGATTCTTAACAATTAAAAGTCCTGGATGAACCTTCTGTTCACAAAAAAAAAGGGAGATATTTGAAGCTTTGTAAAACACTGATTCACTGGGCAGTAGAGTGATGTCTTATTTCAAGTCATCAGTGAATTCGGTGCTCAAGTATATGAAACTTTCATGAAGTTGTACCTTGGATTCTGATTTAAGAATATATATATATATATATATATATATATATATATATATATATAGTGTGGTACTCGGGCCTCTCACTGTTGTAGCCCCTTCCGCTGCGGAGCACAGGCTCCGGACACGCAGGCTCAGCGGCCATGGCCCACGGGCCCAGCCGCTCAGCGGCACGTGGGATCTTCCCGGACCGGGGTGCGAACCCATGTCCCCTGCATCGGCAGGCAGACTCCCAACCACTGCACAACCAGGGAAGCCCTAAGAATAACTTTTTATGCATAGGAAAATATCTAATAGCAATGGGGGGAGTACTGAAACACCCTAGCCGAAAAGTTTTCATGGGAGGACTGACACCTTTCAAGGCAAGAAAACGGCTTTGGATAATATTTGATTCCCTGACATTAACTAAGGGTTGTTGCTTCTTGCCATTTAAATTAGACTCTAAGGTGGTGTTAGGGAGAGGGTCTCTCTATTGTCACTTTGTCTCCTTTCCCACCCCTTTGTCACCTCTTTCCAGCAGCAGAAGGGACTTCGAATCTTGTCTGGTGATGACTACTAACATCTATTTATGGTAAAGTCCCAGTTTTAGAACTCCAGGCTTTGCTTTTTTTTTTTTTTTTTTTTTTTTTTTGCAGTTCGCAGGCCTCTCACTGTTGTGGCCTCTCCCGTTGCGGAGCACAGGCTCCGGACGCGCAGGCTCAGCGGCCATGGCTCACAGGCCCAGCCGCTCCGCGGCATGTGGGATCCTCCCGGACCGGGGCACGAACCCGCGTCCCCTGCATCGGCAGGCGGACTCTCAACCACTGCGCCACCAGGGAAGCCCAGGCTTTGCTTTTGATATGGAAATGGAAACTCTGAAATTTATAAATCCCTTTTCCCTCTCAGTACACTTGATTTTCAGGAACTATTGTCCTCTAGGGGAGTGGTTCTCAAAACCAGCAGCATTAGTATTACCTGGGAACTTATCAGAAATACAAATTCTTGAGTCCCACCCCAGACCCCCTGAATCAGAAACTCTGGATGGGTTTCTGGAGTAAGACCCGGTAATCTGTCTGTTAGCAACCCTCCAGGTGATTCTGATGCTCACTAAAGTTGGAGAACCATTGCTGCAGGGAGTCCAGAATATTCTCGTTGAGGCTCAGAGCCCAGCAATGATTTCTTTGTCCTGCGTGATACCTGTCCTTCCCTTAAGCCAATGAATGCTGTGAATTTCATTGATGGGGAATCACAGGGCAACATAATTTACTTAAATAAAAAACAGATTTATTTTATATTTCAGAAACATTGATCCCTTTACACATGTCCTGTCCTGAAAGAGAACTTGGCACGTCTATTAGGTCCCATTTTCAGCAGGATTTCTTATTCTTACAAATTTATGTCTCTTTCTCCTCATTGCTTCCAGAAAACATAGGTATTCCAAAGTCATCTGAAGCTCCAGACCAATTTCATACATGAATTAGAGAAATAAAACATTCAATACAGTGAATATAAAACTGGCATTCTGGTGACATAAATCTATAAACTGGGCCCATTGAACTCACTAGAACCACGTTAGTAAATGATCATGGTGAGGACCTCAAGACTCACAATTGCTTCTGAATTATGAAAAATAAAAATATATCAAGCTACGTTGCCTCTAGACTTAAGTAATAGGGGTATTCTGTTATCCTCTGCAGATTTAATAGTTCATCTCCATGGGTGTAGTTCGATGCAACATAACTGATGTTGATTCAGTTTACTGGCAACTCTCTGAGTCCACATTTTGACCCAGCAAAGCCCTGCATTCCCTGTCTAAACCTGACAGGATATGGGGATTGAGGCCATGGATAACACTAGGAGGAAGGCTCTTGTACCAGAGTGAACAGAGAAAAGACAGCTAAGGTCCTGGTTCCCAGACTGTGCATGGGGCACTACCACAAACATAAGAGTGCTACAGGGTATTTAAAATTTTTAAGAGTAACACAGCAATACTCCCCATCTGTTCACACTGCATGAATTACTAGCTTACAGTAATTCACAGCTTCAAAATTAGCTCCAGGGACTTCCGTGGTGGCGCAGTGGTTAGGAATCTGCCTGCCAATGCAGGGGACATGGGTTTGAGACCTGGTCCGGGAAGATCCCACAGGCCATGGAGCAACTAAGCCTGTGCACCACAACTACTGAGCCTGCACTCTAGAGCCTGTGAGCCACAACTACTGAGCCTACACACCACAACTACTGAAGCCCACGCGCCTAGAGCCCATGCTCCACAACAAAGAGAGGCCACAGCAATGAGAAGCCCCCAGACCGCAATGAAGAGTAGCCCCCACTCAACGCAACTAGAGAAAGCCCGCACACATCAACGAAGACCCAGTGCAGCCAAAATTAAATAAATTAATTAATAAAAACATTAGCTCAAGCTCCTCTGAGGACACCGTAGCTTCACAAAGCTGGGTTTTCAGAAGTTGCTATGATAAAAAGCTAGTGCCCTGCAAAAACTGTTGTGGAACCGGAAATCAGGGTGTCAGTGTCCAATCTGAAGGCAAGATTTGCAAAGTTGTGCAGTGCTCTACAGGCAAACACATCCATCAGTAAATACCTGTGATTATGTAAGAATGAAAGAAACTTCTTTTTTCATTCAACACATATGTATTTTTTCAAATGGCTACTAAGTTGTTAGGACATAAATACATTATACATTTTAAAGTTTTTGGACCTAGCTACTTAACAAACAAAACTGTTAGGCATTTCTTTTGGCATAGAGGTACTATGAACCAAGAAAGTTTGTGAATCTCTGGGCCAGGGGATTCTTCTTATCTGGAACTACCAAGAATAAGATATTTACCACAGAGGTGAAGGCAGAGGTGGTAGGAGCCAAAGGCTGTCAGACAAAAGCTTACAGACAAGGTCAATAATGTGGGGCTGCAACTCTCATGAGTCCTTGCTTGGCCAAAAGCTTGTACTGCCAGCATAGCAACAGCTTCTCTCTGCCTTATATTATACTGAACTTTTACACATCAATCTCCTCCCTTAGAATGTAAATTCCTGAGATCTTCCCTTATTTGTTTCTCTATTTTCCCAGCACAACATCTTGAACGCTTTCTGAGAGATTGTCTTGGAATCAAGCAGCTTTTAGATTCGGTTGAGAACATCCTCTCAGTATAATTCTTTAGTTATTCTTGCACCTCCCGGATTTCAGGTGGATGCAATATCTGTGATGAGGCCTCATGTTACTCCCATGCACATTGGTGTTTGAGCAGATGTCACAATTCATGGTTTCTGTAAGCTTGAGGCTTGGGGACCAATGGCCTGGCTGGCCCCACGTTTCAGAGTCCTGAACTTGTGTACACTCAGTGAATGAATGGATGGATGGATGGATGAATGGATGAAATCCTCAGAAGACTGAACTGTGTTTTAACATAACTGCCATTAGTCTTACAAGTCAGGAAATCAAAGGTAGCAGACAAGGGTGACCAGGACAACACTGCATGTCCATACCCCTGGGAAGTTCTCTCTTGAGAATTACACTCTTTTAAAGGACTTCTCCAAAACCATCAGCTCGAAGATTCTGCCTATCTTAAGAGTCATTAAGATCTTTTTATCTCATGCAAACAAGACTTCCTGACAAATTCACTGAACATATGAACACTTTCTTAATCTCTCCCTATACTCACCAGGAAGGACAGTGAGTTCTGTTTGGCATGGTCCTCTCTAAGTCATCTATACATATAAACATGATTGACCCAACTCTTGTATGTCTGAACGTATCTGCCCTGACTTTGCTCCAGATAGATACCTAGTTATTGTGTAGAGGAGGAAGACTAAGTTTATCAAAATGATTCCGTGTAAAGTTCATTGATGCATCTGCTAGATTTTTTAGCAGTATGTGCTTGAGAATGGAGTGTATTCCAATGGTCCATTTGTAAATCAGTTATGTGGAACATGAAATTCATTTTTCCATTAAAAAAGTATTTATAAAACGTGGTTACTTTTCCAGCTTAGCCCCCAAGCTTATTTAGCCTATAATTTTGCTAGAATAAGGTATATTCACAAATGGGTTCACACTGCCTTAGTGTTCATGGTCAAATAAAGCAGAAAAAATAAAATTAAATAATAAGTTTCCATTTTTAAATATATCTTGAAGGTCTATGTTTTGAAAAAGACAGTTTTAAATAAAAGGGATGAGATAGGTGAAGACTTTTAGAAAAATTCTGAAACAAATTCTGTGAAAAATCTGAACCTGTATAATCCCATCCTCAACTCAGAAGAGATACTTAACCCAGCAATAGCAGCAAGCATAGCCTTGGTATTCATAGGAGTAATTCTCCCCGACCTCCCCGACCTCATTCTGTACTGCATTACCACCTCCTCCATGGGTAACAGATTCATGTTGATCTATCTTCCTGGCATCCCTTCCCCCTTCATCAATGATAGCCTTTCAATATTCCCTCAGGGGAAAAAATCCTAATCCTATTTTCACTTTAATCCTTCATGAAGTTTACTGACTCCATCTCTGAGGTTAAGAAGTGTGCAGGGAATTTAGTTCTGGGCTGGCTAATCAGAGCATTTCAGCCTTCAAATTACTGATTGGTCCAGAGATGAGCACATGACCTTAACAGTTGCAGTCAGAACCAAGGTGCATG
Source organism: Hyperoodon ampullatus (assembly GCF_949752795.1). Classification (NCBI taxonomy): domain Eukaryota; kingdom Metazoa; phylum Chordata; class Mammalia; order Artiodactyla; family Ziphiidae; genus Hyperoodon; species Hyperoodon ampullatus. The sequence continues at coordinate 23,112,173 of NC_136923.1, forward strand.
ACTTTTACCAGGACTCTTGGGAAAAAGACCTTCATTGCCCTAGAGTTTCTAAGCTTGTAAGATGCAAGCCTGGTGCTGCTTATAAAACAGCAACAACAACAAAAAGCAACCGCTGAGCCTACTTGGAAATTAAGCCAATACAGGAAGGTAGAGCCAAGGAACGTAGAAAGCTAAATTCTTGACTACAAATTTTAAACACCTGTGCCTCAAGCTTGTTCCTTAAATACATGAGCCAATGATTTTTCCTTTATGTTTCAGGCATTTTTAGTTGGCTTTCTGCCACTTTCAACCAAAAGAGTTGATTTATTTTACAACAAATGTCAATTTATAGTGTATGTTTTAGACTGCTTCTGTGAGAATACCAAGGAAGACCCACACAACCTGTGTCCAGATTCTGATACCAGGTGGGTTGGATTCCAGAGATTTCCAAGGGGATTCAAATTAGAGGTCACTGGTTGTTCATATTTCTTGATTTGGGTCTCTTCCTACCATTGACCACCCATTGTTAGTGATGTTTTATTCCTTCCTCCTCTGCCCCCAGGGAGATACAGAAATGTAACAAAAAGAGAAAAGGAGAATCATAGAAATATAACAAAGAATTTTCTCTGATTAAAGAACTGAAGTTCTTTTCCTCTCTTTCCATTGTCAATATACATATCTTCACAAAACTACTTTAATCTCCCTAGGTCTTTGTTCTCATATTTGTATAAGAAGAGACCGTGATTCTGAGATTTCTGAAAGTAAATGAAGTCATAAGGGAAAAGAATCATGAACCAGACTTAAAACAAATGCATGGGTAATCCCACTATTGAGCATATATCTGGAAAAGACAAAAACTCTAATTCAAAAAGATACATACACCCCAATGTTCATAGCAGCACTATTTACAATAGTCATGACATGGAAGCAACCTAAATGTCCATCAACAGATGAATGGAGATACACACACACACACACACACACAATGGAATATTACACAGCCATAAGAAAGAATGAAATAATGCCATTTGCAGCAACATGGATGGACCTAGAGATTATCATACTAAGTAAAGTAAGTCATACAGAGAAAGACAAACATCATATGATATCACTTATATGTGGAGTAAAAAAAAATAATGCAAATGAATTTATTTACCAAACATAAATAGACTCACAGACATAGAAAACAAAACTATCATTACCAAAGGGGAAAGGGAGGGATAAATTAGGAGTTTGGGATTAACAGATACACACTACTCTATATAAACAACAAGATATATCTATCTATCTATATCTATATCTCTATCTATCTCTATCTATCTATCTATATATCTATATATCTGAATCACTTTGCTGTACACCTGAAACTAACCCAACACTGTAAATCAACTATACTTTAATTTTTAAAAAAAGTTTGCTTTAAAGAGGTGAATTTTATGGTATGTAAATTCTATCTCAATAAAGATGTTAAAAAAAACAAAACAAAACAAAACAAAGGCATGGGTACCAGTAAGAAAGAGATTTCCTGAGCTGTAGTGAACTGAGGGGAGAGCAGTGAAAGATGGGAAAACTGGGCATGCCCTGGACACAGTCCCAGTGCTTGGGAGGAGGAAGTGAGTCAAATGATTCTTTGTGGAAGCCCACAGAACAGACCATCAGCCCCAGGCACAAGGCACTGCAGATTCATAAGGAGTGGTCCATAGACTGAAGGCTGTAAGGTTCACCTTCATGAATGCACCCAAGAAGTCTATGTTTAATATATCTGGTCATTTATGATACTCCTATAGTAAAACCCAGATGAAAGAACACTTAACTTTTCATAACAGGGAGGTGGAAGGGGAGGAGAGATACTTTATGACAGAAGACTTTTTTTCCTCTGAAAATGAATATAACCCTGATTAAAATGAACAAGGTTTTTTAACTTACTGGAATAATTAGTTGACATTTGGTTATAAAATAAACCAATTTTATAGTGCTGATTTCTGCTCTTTCTACAACATTAATGTCCACAGAAAGGTTTTAATTCCAAATGGAATGGGTTGTTGGTAGTATGTTAACAAGCTACTCAAGATTTAAAAAACAAAAAAACCCAAAAAACATAACATGCACAAATTTAAATGCAGTAGTAAAAGGTCAGCTCTGAATTGTATATACAATGTATTTGTCAACATTTCCTTTTGAGATAATGTGATGCTAACTTTATTACAAAGCCTGCTTGACACCTGTTCTAGAGTGTTCTCTTGACTCAGGTAACAAACACATGAAGAGAAAATCTGTGTTTGTTTTTGTCTAATCTAGAGAAGCCAAGATGCACATTGTAATAATTTTAAAAGCATTAGCAATGAAATGACAGAGTTCAAGGGACTTCCATGTCAGGGAAGATGGAGTAGACATACTATTTCCTATTCCTCCTGCTAACTACAACTAAAAACCCTAGGCATTACATATGACAGAAACATACGGAGACTCGGAAAGGTAGAGGGAAGAAGACAAATGAGCTGGGGGCCTTGGGACCCCAGGAACAACACAGTGGTAAGTGCCCTGGGTTTATATGGTTTGGGGTTTTTTGAGTTTGTGTTTTGGCTTCCTGTATTCCAGGCAGAAGAAACTAGCAATCCAGAAATTCTAACAAGCACAGAGAAAAAGAAGTCCCAACAAAATTCTGCTTGCTCTAGCCAAAGGCCAGCAAAAGGGCAGCCTAACAAGACAGAAAACTTTTAGAAAGTAACTGCTTTACTCCAGTCACTAAATAAGTAAGTAAGTAAGTAAGTAAATAAATAAATAAATAAATAAATAGTCATCAGCAAAGGCTGATGAGAGAGCCTAGATGTCACGCCTGCCAGGTTGAAAAAAACACCCCAAATACTCTGCTGGGGTGGCATCAGAAGACAGAGAAGATAGTCAAGACTTTTAACCCTACAGTCAAAGATTAGTGGGGAGCTGGAACTCCCCCATTTTGCTCAGTAGTGTTGGGGAAGCCAGCTAAGACAGAAAACTTAAGTAAGATTCAAAATATCATAACATAAAACCCAAATGTCCAGGTTTCAAGCAAAAATTACTCATCAAACCAAGAACCAGGAAGATCCCAAATTGAATTTAAAAAATCAGTGGATGCCAACACTATGCCAACATAGATGTTAGAATCATAGGACAGAAGTTTTAAAGTAGCCACCATAAAAAATGCTTCAATGAGCAAGTAAGAGCACACTGAAATGGAAAAATATAAAGTCTCAGCACAGAAATAGAAAGTCTTTCCAAAGAAAGAGAAGATATAAAGAAAAGCAAAATGGAAAATTTAAACCTGAAAAACACAATAACCAAAATAGAAAACCTCAATGGATGGGATGAAAATCAGAATGGAGAGGATACATGAAAGGTAACTGAACTGAATGATAAAGCAATAAAAATTACTCAGTCTTAATGGAAAGAAACTAATTTTAAAAAATAAATGAACAGAGCCTCAGGAACCTGTGGGACTACAGAAATATTTACCATTGAATCATATCATTGGAATCCCAGAAGGATAGGAGAAAGACAGGAGTATTGAAAAAGTATTTGAAGAAATAATGGCTGAAAACTTCCTAATTTGGCAAAAGACATAAACCTACAGATTCAAGATCTCGAGCAAATCCCAAGCAGGATAAAAAAATTATTTTAATTCACAGCAAGCGTATTAGTCTACTGAGGCTACTAAAACAGAATACTACACAGTGAGTGGCTTGAATAACAAAAATTAATTTTCTCACAGTTTTGGATGCTAGAAATCTCACATCAAAGTGCTGGCAAGGTGCTTTTCCAGTGAAGCCTCCCTTCCTGGCTTGCAGACAGCTATCTTCTTACTGTGTCCTCACGTGGCCTTTCCTCTGTGCATGCATGGGGAGAGAAAGAGAGCGAGAGCGAGAGCGAGAGCGAGAGCGAGAGCGAGAGCGAGAGCGAGAGCGAGAGCGAGAGCGAGAGCGAGAGCGAGAGCGAGAGCGAGAGCGAGAGCGAGAGCGAGAGCGAGAGCGTGAGAGAGAGAGAGAGAGAGAGAGATCTCATGTCTCTTTCTCTTCTTATAAGGATACCAGTTCTATCAGATTAGGGCCCCACCCTATAATCTCATTTGACCTTAATTACCTCCTTAAAGGCCCTGTCACCTTTGGAATTTGGGGGAGACGCTTCAGTCCGTAGCACCAAGAAACATCATAGTCAAACTTCTGAAAAGACAGAATAAAGCCTTGAAAGAAGCAAGACAGAAATGACACCTAAAGGGAAAATTATTTGGATGATAATGGATTTCTCATCAACAGCAATGGAAGCCAGAAGGAATTCCCACAACATTTTTCAAGTACTGAAAAAAAAAAAGAAATGCCAGGCCAGAACCCCATACACAGAGAAAAAAATCCTCCATAAGTAAAGGAGAAATTAAGACATTTCTCACATGGAAGAAAACCAAGAGAATTTGTCTCCAGCAGTCTTACTCTAAAAGAATAGTTAAAGCAAGTTCTCTAAACAGAAAGGAAGTGATAAAAACAGGAACTTAGGAATATCAGAAAGGAAGAAAGAACATGGTAAGCAAAAGTATGGATAAATACAATAGATTTTCCTTCTCTTCAGTTTTTTAATTTATATTTGATGGTTAAAGCAAAAATTATAATACTGATGTGGTTTTAAATGTATGAACAGAAAGTATTTAAGACTATTGTATTATACATGAGGAAAGGTAAAGGGACATGAATGAAGGCAAATTTTTCATACTTCACTCAAACTGGCAAAATGACAACATCAGTAGATTGTGATAAGTTGTGTCTATGAAACCATTTTTTGTTTTTAGAGCAACCACTGAAAAACTATACAAAGAAATACACTCAAAAACAATATAGATAAGTCAAAATTGAATTCTAGAAAATGTTCCAATAACCTACAGGAAGGCAGACAAAAAGAAAACCAAGAAACAAAACAAAACCAAAAAAACAAAGAGAACAAACAGAAAAGAAAAAATAAAATGACAGGCTTAGGTCCCAATATATCAATTATTTCATTAAATGTAAATGGTCTAAATGCACAAATTAAGGGATAGAAATTATGCTATCTATAAGAAACTTATTTTAAGTATAACAATAGAGGCAGATTGAAAGTAAAAGTATGGAGAAAGATGCATCATGGAAACATTAATCAAAACAAAGATATTTACCTGCAAAAAATGAAATTGGACCCTGTTGCTCAGATAAAGAATTACTCAAATGAATCAATAAGTAAATGTAAGAGCTAAAACTATAAAAGTCTTAGAAGAAACTATGGGTGTAAATCTTCATGACTTTAGATTATGCAATGGTTTCCTAGATATATCACCCTTTAAAGCACAAGCAATCAGAGAAAAAAAAAAGTTGAAATTCACCAAAACTAAAAATTGTTGGCTTCAAAGTACCTTATCATGAAAGTGTAAAGACAACCTACAGAATGAAAGAAGATACCTGCAAATCACATATTTGATAAAACTGACAAAGAAAAAAGAGAGATGGTACAAATTACCAATATCAGGAATGAAATGGGATATCACTACAGAACTTACAGACATCAAAACATAGAGGAATGCTATGAACAACTCTCCACACACAAATTTGACTATAAATATGAAATGGACCATTTCCCCAAAAAAGCACAATCTACCACGACTTACCCAATATGAAATAGATCATCTGAATAGCCTCATAGCTATTAAGGAAATCGAATTGTAATTTTAAAACTTCCAAAAAAGAAATCTCCAGGTTCAGATCATTTCACTGGAGAAGCCTATCAAATGTTTAAAGAAGAATTCACACTGATTCTATACAGTCTCTTCCAGAAAACAGAAGAGAAGGAACATTCCCCAACTCATTTTATGAAGCTAGTACAGTAAGTGCCCTACATACGAACCTTCAAGTTGCGAACTTTCAAAGATATGAACGTGCCTTCGCATGTCCAATCACATAAGTTAGTTCACGTGTCTGTAAGATTAGCGTACTGTAAGACTAAAAAAATTTTTTTTTGATATTGGGGGTAGGAGTTTATTAATTAATTAATTTATTTTTGCTGTGTTGGGTCTTCGCTTCTGCGCGAGGGCTTTCTCTAGTTGTGGCAAGCAGGGGCCACTCTTCATCGCGGTGCGTGGGCCTCTCACTGTCACAGCCTCTCGCGGAGCACGGGCTCCAGACGCGCAGGCTCAGTAGTTGTGGCTCACGGGCCTAGTTGCTCCGCGGCATGTGGGATCCTCTCAGACCAGGGCTCAAACCCGTGTCCCCTGCATTAGCAGGCAGATTCTCAACCACTGCGCTACCAGGGAAGCCCCTTTTTAAAAATTTTTTGTGTTTGTTTTTTATGTATTATTTGTGTGAATAGTATTATAAACCTAAGACAGTACAGTACTATATAGCCGATTATGTTAGTTGGGTACCTAGGCTAACTTTGTTGGACTTACAATCAAATTGGACCTATGAATGCACTCTTGGAATGGAACTCATCTGTATGTAGGGGACTTACTGTATTACCTGGATACCAAACTATGATGAGGGAAAAAAGTCAACCCCAAAAGGAACAATTAATGTTTGCCAGGCATTAAGGAGGAGTAGGGTTGGGGTGGCTAGAAAAGGGCAACATGAAGAAACTGTGGTCATGGAAATGTTTTGGTTTTGACTGTATCAATAAAAATATCCTGGTTGTCACTATGAAGAACAGTATGGAGGTTCCTTAAAAAACTTAAAATAGAGTTACCACATGATCCAGCAATCCCACTCCTGGGCAACTATCCAGAGAAAACCATAATTTGAAAAGATACACGCACCACAATGTTCATTGCAGCACTATTCACAAAGCCAAGACACGGAAGCAATCTAAATGCCCATCAACAGAGGAATGGATAAAGAAGATGGAGTACATATAGACAATGGAATATTACTCAGCAATAAAAAAGAATGAAATAATGCCATTTGCAGCAACATGGATGGACCTAGAAACTATCATACTAAGTGAAGTAAGTCAGACAGAGAAAGACAAATATCATATGATATCACTTATATGTGGACTCTAAAAAGATTATCCAAATGAACCTATTTACAAAACAGAAACAGACTCACAGACTTTGAAAACAAACTTATGGTTACCAAAGGGGAAAGGTGGGGGAAAGGATAAGTTAAGAGTTTGGGATTAACATATACACACTACTATATATAAAATAGGTAATCACCAAGGACCTACTGTACAGCACAGGGAACTCTACTAGTATTCTGTAATAACCTATATGGGAAAAGAATCTGAAAAAGAATGAATATATGTATATGTATAACTGAATCACTTCCTGTCACCTGAAACTAACATGACATTGTAAATCAACTATACCCCAATATAAAATAAAAATTAAATTAAAAAAAAATCCTGGTGTGATATGGTACTATAGCTTTGCAATATTTTACCATTGGGGGAATGGGGAAAGGGTACATTAAATTTCTTACAACTGCATGTGAATCTACTTTTTGAGATAATCATAATTATCTCAAAATGAAAAGATTAATTTAAAAAAGACACTGTTCATTAGTATGAATGCAGCCATCTGCTAACAACGATAGGAGTGTCTACAAAATGTATGCTTAGCTCTAGTTAAAAATGAAATAAAGGACAATGTGGATCTAAAATATACACATCTTTCTACAAATTAAATCTTGACAGTCCTGAGTATATTCTCAGCTGTTTTCAGCACAGATTTGAAATATCTGGATCCATAAGTTGTCAGTCCAACATTTACTTAAAATGGTTTAATTAAGTCTTAGACCACCTCTCTCTTCTTTTGTTAAATTATTAAAAACAAAGCCTATTTTCTAAATGACCTGACATAAAAATACATGTGTAATATATATTATCTGATTTCCCCATAATTAGAACAACCATGACAAACCTGTTCCTTTGACACAAACCTCATAATTACACATAATGGTAATAAGTCAAATGGGTTGATTGATGAGACCCTGTAAGGCGGAACCCCTGGGGAATAACAGACAGCAGTTTTCTCAAGTACTCCCCCTGCCTGATTCCTGGAAGCAGCCACAGGGAGAAGCCAGAGTAGAAGGGAAGCCACATTTCTCTCCACACCGTACTGTCTTAAGTACACCTCACTTTAACCACCATCAAGCCTCCTCCTAACACTGAAACTCTAGCAGTAGTACACTAGCTAGTGTCTTCTGAGCACTTACTATGTGCTGGGCACTGTGCTAAGCATATATTTAATGTTAATAGTAATCACATGTACTAGATATTATATTATCTCCAATTTAAAGAGAAAGGAAGGAAGGAAGGAAGGAAGGGAGGAAGGAAAGAAGGGAGGAAGGAAAGGGAAGAAAAGGAAAGAACACCCAAGTTCAGAGATGTCGAAAAACTAGACCAAAGTCATATAGTCTAGTGGTAAAGCTGGAATTTGATCTAAGACCTGTCTGAATTTAAAGCTCAAGCCTTTAACCGTTACTCCAGTGGTTCTCAACCTTTGCTGTACATTAGAATTGATGGTGAACTTTTAAAAAATCTTCATGCCAGGTAACACTCCACATAGTGAAATTAGAATGTCTGGAGTAGAAGCCAGCTTCAATATGTTTTAAAAGATCACACGTGCATTCTAATGTGCTGGCCATTTGGGAACCACTTTACTATTAACTAGACTTTAGATTAAAACTCTGGCTGTCCAGGCACATCCCATTACCAACCTTCATCCACAAAGCTTTGCCTATTCTACCCTCAAAGTCTTAAGTACACCCTGCTTCGCTGAATGCCTTCATCCTGAATCTGGCCCCTGAAAAACTGCTTAGAATTTCTGGATTACCCAGGAGACTCATCTACACTAGGGTTTAGGCTAATGAAGACTCAACACCTTTCCTCTCCGATGTAATGATTCAGACTGTGGCCTTGGATGCCTCAGCCCCAGAGCAATATAGAAATATAGACATCTGGGGGCCCTGAAGCTTTACAGTTGGAAGCCAACTTCATAGCAGACTTAGCAACAGCAGACCTGAATAGATGTGAGACCCACTCCTGAGAAAGGAGTATGACAAATTAGAAAATATGAACAGGGTCCCCAACATATGAACCATTGACTTTCGTAAATAAAAACCTCAGCAATGGCTTGTAAAGACTCTCAGTGTGAAGCGTGTATCAGTTAAGCTCATCATGCTGGCAGAAGAGACTTCGGATAAGAAAAATGAGGCACTGAAAGTAGAAAAAGCAAGGCCACACAGCTAGTAAGGTCAACAGATGTCACCTGGGCCATTAGTTTCTTTTTCCTTGTTCAACATCTTCACAGACATTGCAAAATTGGGGAGACATGGGTAATTGCTGGGCACAAAAGTTGGTAGACAGAGAAAAGAAAAATAAAGATGGAAAGAGCTAACAAATTCCACGAATCCAAAAGCAAACAATCAAAGTCAATGTGTATGGCCCAAAATAAGTTGCATATTTGAAAGAAATGGAATTTAGCTACCACTCTGTCTGAATCCAAATTTGAGACCAAAGTCAATTGGGAGACACGCAGAACACAAATGCATTCTGATTGTTCTTGCCTGTCTCTCATCCCCCACAGGAGCAGTTGAATTCATCACCTTGTTAACAGTGGCTTGGAGAAATGTGATATCTTGAAAATTTCCAGAACAGTGTTTGCAATTGTCCCTTCACAAACTACCCTAGAAGCCATTTCGTACTGGGTTTATGTTCTAGTTTTCTTTGTCCAATTTAGTGACCATGTGTCCCTTTAAAAATTTTTCAGAATATCACTCTTGACACTTTTTCCTTTACATTTAGACAATGATAAAGTCCTGAAAAAATGTCTGCCTCCCAAGAACTGGATTTGACTGGGCTGGTGATGAGAGAAGGAAACTGTTTCCTTCATGCAGCTGGTATGTGGATAGTGTGGAGGGTGACAGTGGGAGGGTCAGGACTCACTACCAAACAACCTCTGGCAATACTTCAAGGCTAAGGTTGGGAAATCCTGCTTCTGAAGCAGGTCTCAGGCACACATCTGCTCTTCTCAAGCAACCTTCAGGCCCACCAAGTGACAAAGAGACAAAGCTGAAGGAAAATGCTCCTTATGTAGACAGTAACTCTTTCCAAGGCACTAATCCAGTGTGCTCAGGAAGGAAGCATTAACCCCACATCAGTCCCTTTAGCTGTGCCTTCATAGAGTAGTTTCTATCTACTTAAAATATGGCCACTTTCTATAGAGCAGAAGGAAGAAATGTTCATAATGAACATAACACGATGCTTTGTTCTCAAGTCTCAATATCACTCTACAGATTTAGTAAATGTAACCAGTATAGTTCAGCCAATAAATCCACTTATTCTGAAATAAGTAGACATTTCAGTAGAAGGTATACACATGCATCCTGAAAAGTGAAACCAACACGTATTAGCTATCTACTGCTGCATAAGAAATTATCCCAAAACACAGTAAATTAAAATAACAAGTATTTGTTATCTCATAGTGTCTGAAGGTCATGAATCATGGCACAGGTCAGCAGGGTGCATCTGTCTCAGGGTCTCACCAGGCTGCACCAGCTGGGTCTACAGTCTTTTCACACCTTAACTGGGGGAGGATCTGAGACCAAGCTCACTGACAAGAGCCCTGTTGGCAGGCCTCATGGCCTTGATGTCTGTTGGCTGAACACACAAGTTCCTTGCCACATGGGCCTCTCCATGAGGTTACTCACAGTACAGCAGCTTATTTTCCCCAGAGCAAGGGCTGCAAGAAGGAGCAAAAGAGGGAAGAGCAATATGGAAGTCACAGTGTTTTATAATCTAATCTGAGGTGACAAACCCATCATGTTTTTTCCTATTCTATTCATAGAAGCCATTAAGACCAGCCCAGACTCAAAGGGAGAGGATTATATAAGGGCATGAACACTCACAGGCAGGGATCATTGGGGCCATTTTAGAGTCTGCCTATCACACAACACAATTCCTTCTCCCCATATTAAATAATACTGAGATGGGGTATGCTTCCCCTACATTAAACAACACCTAGAACAAACAAATATTACTTAGAGGCTTGCACCAGGAAACACCTGCTCCTGGAAGGTAAGAGTGTAAACTAAGATAGCTTACTCAGCAAGACTAAACTCTTGCTCATCAAGGTGTCTTCAAGACCCTCACCTCACTGTGCCCACCAGTCCAGAGCTATTAGGTCATAGACTCTGCCCAATCACAAAAGTTTAGTACTTGGCAAGACTGACCTTAAAATCACCCAGCCCATATCCTAAAATGCTTATAAACATCCTCCCCTAATTTCATGTGTTCAGACAGCCCTAAGACTTTACAAAGGTGGTCATCTCTCTTACTTCAGTGGGTTTAGTAAGAGCTTTGCATGACCAACAGATTTTTCTGTGGGTTTTCTGAGATGTCAAGAGTAGACAATCTCAAGTATAAGAGTGATTATTTCAGTTTCTTATTACCCATGAAATGTTCATCTACTGTCACTGTAGAATGACAAATTATTTTAATCAAATTCTTCTTGAAAGAAAAAGGAAGTAAAATTATCATTAACCTCTTCAAGAAAAGGTACTGTGGCTTGCTATACATTCAACTGTTAAAGCTAGATCATCTTACTTAGAAGCATACACTGGATACTTTATGGCTAGCAAAAAGTCCAAACTAATGTCCGTATTTTCTTCACATCATTCTGTTCCTTCCTAATTCTTTATCAGTGCTGGGGATTTTGCTGTCCTTCCCTACCAACCCGAGAACAGGGAAGTTGTAGAATTTCTGAACTCTCACTTTTTCCACACAGGCAAAAATTTCACTAGATCCATACAAAATAAAATTCTCTCACATTTCAAAATGTTAACTTGGTGTTTCAGTGTTTTTAAGCTGTTTGTAATATTAATATATTTAGAATACTTCCTGACATTTTTTAAATGAAATTTAAAGCACTAAGATCTCTATTCTGTATCCAGTGTCAGAAGCAAACACCCCTGTGACTCACAGCACTTATCTCCAAGTCTCTTAATTAAAATGAAAGTGTTTTGTGGGGCGGAGTGTTTTGTTGTTGTTGGTAGCCCGTGAAAATTAATGGTGTTATTCATGTGGATATTATAGTTGATACTTAGAATTCTCACATGACTGTGTAATCCAAAACACAAAATAATTTGATGTCCTTCAGATTGCATCTTGTATTTAGATTTGCTTCAGGATATTCATCTTTACTTAACAGCAGGTTTTCCTCTACTCTGAGCTGCAGTGTTTAGTGGTAATGATGGAGAAACTATTTTTAATTTTTAAGAAAGTCATCCTTACATGCACTATTTATCTTGTAATTATGATTAATGATGTTAATCTGATGTTCAATTGAATTTATGAATTTTAAAGTTTGGTTTTACTGTTTAAACAGCCACATAGGCCACCTTGCTAAGATAGCACCCACACAATTAGCCATGGGGAATTGAGAACTTTTACCTTATCTGTAGATGATCAAGCATTCAATAGGTTAAAAAAAATTACACATTCCAAATTTTTAACTTTTAAAATATATGTAGATAAATGGAAACCTGGTTCTTTATCTCAAAATGGGGACTTTTGATTAAATAACCATATACCAAAGAAAGTTTCATTTTGTTAGAGTAACTTTAGACCTTCCTAAGATAATTTCCCTTTCATTTGAGATCAAAACCATGCTCTTAAAGCTCAGAATACAAACCCATTGAGAATTTGGGACCTAGCCAACACTTTTAATGAAAATCACTATATTTTCTCAAGTCCTAGGGTATTTTAGTCCTTGCATTCTAATGAGTAATTGGTACCACTGCCAACCCATTAATCACACATATGGCTGCTTTAATAATTTTTCTGTGAATATAGCTTAAAGACTATGATTGAAATGAAAATGCCCCTGATTTATCAGCTTATTGATATTCTTGATGAATTAATTCAAGCCCCATGTCTTCATGTATTTGGGATTGGTTTCACAAAATAAATTATATCATTTTTCATAAATGTTTGTACTTTTTTATGTTCAATATTCAATCTGATCAAGCATTACAGTGTGAAATATTAAGATCCAGTGAAAAGTCTGATGTCAACATGTAACAGAATAAATCATTTTAAAAGTCTAAATCTTTTTTTTTTTTTTTTTTTTTTTTTTGCGTTACGCGGACCTCTCACTGTTGTGGCCTCTCCCGTTGCGAAGCGCAGGCTCCAGACGCGCAGGCCCAGCGGCCATGGCTCACGGGCCCAGCCGCTCCGCGGCATGTGGGATCTTCCCGGACTGGGGCACGAACCTGTGTCCCCTGCATCAGCAGGCGGACAAAGTCTAAATCTTTATTTTTACGTGAATCACTGTTGATTTACAAATATGCCTGTAGACAGTGTGTTACATAGATGTTTAATGTCTGCATGTGTATAATTCCTTCAACTACAGAAAACCTGCCCCGCCAGCCTTCAGTCATCCTGGTTTCCAACTGAGGAATTTGATAATCAAAAGAACAAAATCAAGTTCTAAGCCTATTTATTTCTTTCGAGAACTGAGGTTCTAAAAGACAAAAACTCTTCTTTTTTTTCTATGCAAGCTGATATTTATCTGCCTAACCACCACCACCAGGAGGAGAAGGAATTGGTTTAGAAATGACCAACTTTCCATGACAATTTCTTCCAGTGCCAACTTCCCAAATGTATTTACCTGTCCAAACCATAATTCTGAATCTAAATCACTATTTTTAATCTAACGATTTTTAAATTCATTTTAAAATTCAAAGTAGTAAAACTTTGAGAAAAAAGGTTTGGACAATCAAAAAAGTGCGTGCTATAAGCAGTAAAATCCTCCCTAGCACACTCCCTTCTCCTTTCCCTTTCCATGCTGGTAGTCAACCTTATTTGTTTTTAAAGCTTTCAGACATTTTGAAATTTTATATACATACATATATATATATATATATATATATATATATATATATATATATATATGCAGCATTTTTAGTACTAGCAAAAGATTGGGGAAAAGCTTAACATCCATTACTAGGAGACTAATACATGATTCATCCATATAATAAAATTCTCTGAGGCCACAAGAAACAAGTCAGGAAACTTTTATGTAAGAAAAGATTAAAAAGATAAAACAAACTTGATAACCTTCAGGAAAAGGAATCAAGGGTCTGAGACAGAGGTGGGAAAGAGTCTCAACACAGATAAGCTTTTGTAAATTTTTAATTTAAATAAGTAAATAAAATTTATAATAAAATTCAAATTTTAATTAATAAACACATTTTAATTGTAAAAAAATTAAGTTCTGTCTTATGGCTTGTTTTTTACATTAATGGAATTTCACTATATGGATTATTCTGCATTATGCTTTTTGTCACTTAACATTTCTTATAGATTTTTTCTTTTCAATACTTAGGAGACTACTGAATTCTTTTTCAAAGCTACATATTATTCCAACACAGATAAACCAAAGTTTTTTTTTGTTTGTTTGTTTGTTTTTTTTTTTTGTGGTACGCGGGCCTCCCACTGTTGTGGCCTCTCCCGTTGCGGAGCACAGGCTCCAGACACACAGGCTCAGCAGCCATGGCTCATGGGCCCAGCCGCTCCGCAGCATGTGGGATCCTCCCGGACCAGAGCTCGAACCCGTGTCCCCTGCACCGGCAGGCGGACTCTCAACCACTGCGCCACCAGGGAAGCCCCCAAAGTTTATTTTTAAATTCTTCTATTAATATACTAAATCACTGGGTTGAGGGCCAGTCAATAAATGCTTCATGGCCCAATTTAATGAAGCTCTCTTAATTTACTATTAACACTTCCTTTGGTCTATTACTAGACAATAAATATAAAAAACAAATATGTTCAACCTTACTAATAAACAAATGAAAATTAAAATAACAATGGGAGGAATTCATTGCTTGCAAAAAAATTCATTGCTTGTGAATAACAGGGCATCATCTTACATTTCTAGTAAGATATAAAATGGTACAGTTTGAAAAGCAATTTGGTAATTTGATCGAAAGCATTAACATGCATATATTTTTCTTCCATTAATTCCATGTCCATGAATTATTTTTAATTAAGCAATTGGACAAATTAGCCAAAATAAATGTGCAGTTTTTATTACATCATTTTCATGAAAGTAAAAAAAAAAACAATGAAGACAATGAGAATATCTAATCATAACAGGTGATCAGTTACAATAAAATACATTAAGCCATTTAAAACAAAGCTGTGGAGGATTATTTATTGAAATTGTTAAAAGAAAATCCTATTGCAAACAGTATATAAATCATTATCTCATTTTGAGAAAACAATATATTTGAATAGAAAAATATCCTGAAGGAATATATACCCCAAACATTAAACAGCAATTTTTGCCCCAAATTGGAAGCACAGGTAATCTTTTATTACTTTCCTGATAAATATTTTATAATTTTTCTGAAATCAGCATTCATCACTTGTAATATACCACTAACATGTATTATAAAGAAGTAAAATGAGGTTCAGTAATTGTTTAGTCACCAAACTCTATCTACCATAAGTTGGAACATATCAAAGACCAAAGCGTAGAAATAATGGATTTGATAACCTTCTACAATTGCATTTTAACACCTAAAACTTGCAACTTTTTGTGTATGGTGCCCTTGGTTGAAAAACATTGTTTAAAATTATAGCCAAATCCAATAAAGATGTTAAAAAATATATATATATATAGCCACTAAAAGGTACAAACTTTCAGTTACAAGACTAAGTTCTGGGGATCTAACGTACAGTACAGTGATTATAGTTAATTATACTGTATTACAGACTTAAAGTTGTTAAGACAGTAGATCTTAAATGTTCACACCACGAAAAGAAAATGGTAATTATGTGACATGATGGAGGTGTTAGATATGGTAGTAATCATTTTTGCAATATATAAATGTATCAAATCAACACATTTTTCACCTTAAATGTATACAATGTTATATGTCAATTATATCTCTATAAAGCTGGAAAAAATAAAGTAAAATAAAGCTGCAGTTGGGGAGTGGACAAACAATGAATCCACCTCTAAGAATTAGACTCAGTAGTCATTACTACTCTCCTTGATGTATATAAATGACAAGACCTATTTTCTTGAAATAATCTGTAATTGATCTGGCAAAAGTAGAAAGCAACTCTTAGAACTTCAGAATATCAGATATGCACAGCTAGTACCATGGAAAAAAAATGTCTGAATGAGTAAGAAGAATGTGGGCAATACTGAAGGAAGAACTCTATGTGTGAGGCTTACCCCTAAGTAACCAGTATGACATTTTTCTTTGTAAATATTCTTTGATAGTGTGAAGTGTGATTCTTTGATTCTGTGAAGTCTTTTATAGGAACCCCCTGCACCCCAACCTCACCCTAACAGTGCTCAAAACAGAGCATTTATCGCACCATGTTTATTACTTGTGTAAACACATTTCTCCCCATGGACTGCATGTGGAGTCTGTGAAGAGGCCCTGTGACATGGCTTTGTGTTAAATATTCTCTGAAGGCTTTGTTTTTGCTGTCTAGTTATACTGTTTTTATGTGGGGCCTTAGACAGATTGACAAATCATGTCCCCTGCTGGAATCTTCCCTTTACAATACATTTTTCAGGGAAAAACTGTAACTTACAAACAGTATAGAGCATAGGATCAGTAGGATACCAATTTCTTTAAAGAGCATAGATAATCTCTATAAAAGGACACCTTGCTATTCAAGTCCGATCTCTGTTAGGGGGAGTTTACACAGCAATTTCTAATAACAAGGCATTCTAAGTTATCCAAAATCTATTTAGCAGCAGCAGTTTGGTTAGTGGAATTATCAGGAAACGTATCCAAATCTATTGGTCTCCAGAGTTCAAATAGGGAACATTCAAAATTTAATTAAATATTGGATGTTATATCTTAATCGTAAACGTTCAAGATGCAATTTCAGGAGATGAGGTGATTTTTACTTTCTTCTCTATTCCCTCTATATTCTAGAAATTTTCTAAATCAAACTTGAGTGTTTCATTTTCTAAGGAAAGATTTTGAGTAGCGACTCACATTTCAACATTTCTTTAAGGGGAAAAGATGTAAGTCAGTTCAATGTGAATTGTCTGACTGACCATCGGAGTGCTGCTCATTCAACATAAAAAGTATCACACAGTGAGAGGCATCTTCTTGATCAAAATAAGCTTTGCAATCATCTGAATGAGAAAGATACATTCTAAGAAATGTGTTTTCTAACTGCCCCAAACAATTCTGCACAACTCTAAATGAAATTCATCATCTTCTTTAAAGCCAATAAATTTTTGAAGGAAAAAAAAATCTGTAATGAAATAGGAAGGAAAATTATTTTTCTCATAACGACTGTTTTTTAGTCAGGTCGCTGTGAATTCAATAAAACCAATCTATTTTTGCTTCATCTGCCTTGTTGAGATCAATTCTTCAATTGCAAAAGCAATCAAAAAGTTTTAAATGTCCGAATTAAAATCAATATAATTTATTCCAGAATCTACTCCCATTTTCTTGAAATGATGTACCTAAGGTCTTTGGAGAATCCCTGCATGCCCATTGATATGAGTGTAAAAATAAAGCATATCCTAAATAGAGTGAAGTAAATACAACAGTAGCAGCAAAAATAATGAGACACTTATTGTTTGTGGTATGTGGGGTGTTATGAGAGGCAACAGAAATGCAAATGCCTGAGATATGAATGTGTAAGACATGAATCCTATGTCTCAAAAGCTTATGGTCATGTATAGGTCAGATGGAGTCTTTGCACAAAAATATATCATTTGGGACTTAGGGCAGATCATTACAATAATGATCCCATAATGAGTCACATTCCCTGTGCCCATGCTCCACTGTCATTCCTTCTATCAAGAGGCCAAGTCTATTCAGCTACTCAGTTGAATTTTGGCAAGTCTTGTGCCTTTCTTTAACCAGTAGAATCTGGCAAATGTGACTTTGTGCATGTTCCAGTCTGTGCCTTAAAAGGCCTTACAGCTCCTGCTCTCACCCTTTTAAGCTCCAAGATCACCATACCTGAATAAATTAAAGAATATAAGATGAAAGAATGTGTAGAGAAAGAGGCTCAGGCACCCCATCAGCCACAAGGGAGCCACCCAGACCACACACAGAAAACAGAACTGCCTGATCACCCACCAATCCAGACGAAGAATACATGGGTTTTGATTTCAGCTACTTTGTTTTGAGGGTAGTTTGTTAGGCAGCAATAAGTAAAGTACTGCTTCAGCTATTTATTCATCCAACCAATATGTACGGAGTGTAAACTATATGCCAATCACCAGCACTGGACAAACAGGTGAACATCAACAATGGTCCCTTTTTCCAAGGAGTTTACATTCTAGTACTTGAGGATAGGGAAGGGAAAGACCAATGATTTAAAAATAGTAAAATAAATAATAATTTTACATACAAAGAGATGATGGCTGTGAGAAAAACAAAGCAGGATAAAGAGATGGAGAGTGACCAAGGTGGGCAGGGGAACAAAGAAGATGGTCAGAGAAGGCTTCTCAGGTTTGATGATGTTTAATCAGAAACCTGAATGTTGAGAAGAAGCAAGCCAGGCCAAAAAAAAAAAAAAAAAACTGTGAGGGAACAGCTTTCTATCAATAAATGCTATCTATCAACACACATGGGATCAGGCTTCCATGCTTGGGGAACATCAAGGTCAGGGGCAGGAGGGCAATGACTATTGGTGGGTGGCTGAAGTTGAGTTCCGAGAAACAGGTGCTGAAAAGATCTTGTGGGACCTTGTGCACCATAGGAAGGTCTGTTATATTTGAAGTAGTGAGGATTTTCTTCACTTTTAACATTTAGTTATGCAGAGACACAAATATCCATTGCTATAAAATGATTCAACCAACATAGCAACAGACTCTCCTCTTTACCCCTAATAAGGCCAGCCCGCTGTAACGGCCATTTTGCCCCTTGATATAAAAATAAATCTAGGGGGACTTCCCTGGTGGCACAGTGGTTAAGACTCCATGGTCCCAGAAAAGGGAACCCTGTTGCACTGTTGGTGGGGTTCTAAATTGATACAGCCACTATGGAGAACCGTATGGAGGTTCCTTAAAAAACTAAAAACATAACTACGACCCAGCAATCCCACTACTGGGCATATACCCTGAGAAAACCATAATTCAAAAACAGTCATGTACCACAATGTTCACTGCAGCTCTACTGACAATAGCCAAGACATGGAAGCAACCTAAGTGTCCATCGACAGATGAATGGATAAAGAAGATGTGGCACATATATACAATGGAATATTACTCAGCCATAAAAATAAATTTGTAGTGAGGTGGATGGACCTAGAGTCTGTCATACAGAGTGAAGTAAGTCAGAAAGAGAAAAACAAATACATATATATGGAATCTAAAAAAAAAAAAAAAAACGGCTCTGAAGAACCTAGGGACAGGACAGGAATAAAGACGCAGACGTAGAGAATGGACTTGAGGACACGGGGGGAGGAAGGGTAAGCTGGGACGAAGTGAGAGAGAGGCATGGACATATATACACTACCAAATGTAAAATAGATAGCTAGTGGGAAGCAGCCACGTAGCACAGGGAGACCAGCTCGGTGCTTTGTGACCACCTAGAGCGGTGGGATAGGGAGGGTGGGAGGGAAGCTCAAGAGGGAGGGGATGTGGGGATATATGTATACGTATAGCTGATTCACTTTATTATATAGCAGAAACTAACACAACTTTGTAAAGCAATTATACTCCAATAAAGATGTTAAAAAAAAAAAAAAAAAAGACTCCACGCTCCCAGTGCAGAGGACCCAGGTTTGATCCCTGGTCAGGGAACTAGATCCCATATGCATGCCACAAGTAAGAGTTCACATGCCACAACTAAGGAGCCTGCCTGCTGCAACTAAGACCAATGCGACCAAATAAATAAATAAATAAAGTAAATATTAAATAAATAATGCAAATAAAATCTGGGACTATTCTGGAGGTCCAGTGGTTGACTCTGCACTTCCACCGCAGCGGGCACGGGTTCCATCCCTGGTCAGAAAACTAAGATCCCGTGTGCCTCACAGCAGGGCCAAGAAACAAAAAATAAAAATAAAATCTGCATTATTTGAGCTTTAGAAATTGTCTATTGCATGGATTCACATTTGATAAGTAAAAATCCACTGCTGGGAGGCATGTCTTCAAAGTAGCTTGTTTTTACCCCAGGAATCCCTGACACTGGAGGGAAAATTTGGGTCCAAAGATTGGGAGCTTAGAAAGCAAGTATTGTGAGGACAGCTCTAAAATTGAAGAAGCTGTCACTTGGTCAGAAACTCAGAGGGAAAGTTTAGCCAAGCAACAAAAGCCTTTTCAGGGCTCTTCACACCATGCAGTTGAAACAGTGGTTGATTTTATAGCTAATAAGGCATTAAACTGAATCTCTTAAGCTTTCCATATTGAAAGTAATTGTAAATTGAATTTGCTAAAACAATAACTTAAAGAGGCAAGACTTGAATGTTGTCGGAGCAAATCAAATGATGATGCGGAATTTAAAGAGCCACTGAAACAAGTGTCTTCAAGTACTTTATTGATCTGCCAGAAGCAGCTGCTGTCAACCCTGAGCTTTGCTTGGCAAGTGGAATTATTGTGCATTGATTATTCATCATGGAGTCAGGCTACCAGACTCCAGCTCCAGGTGGGCTGGTCATTTACATTTCGACACTTTGACTCAATAGAAATAATGTGCCTTGGAAGGAACAGAGAGATAGCATCTCCCCTGGGCTCAGGGGCTTCGTTCCATGGCTTGTAAAAGCAACACTCCAATCTCTCTGCCTTCCTCTTTGCATGGTGTTCCCCAGACCTGGGTGTCTGCCTTCAAATATCCACTTTGCATAAGGATACCAGTCATACTGAATTAGAGCCCTCCTGTCGGTCTCATTTTAACTTGATTACCTCTGTAAGGACTCTATTTCCAAATAAGGTACTAGGGGTTAGGACTCCAGCAAAAGAATTTTCGGGGAGGGGAGACACAATTCAAGCCCTAACAGCGATAGTCCAAAAGGGTAGGGAATGGCTTAGTATTCTCAGTCTTGGCTGTGCCTCATCATCTCCTGGCAAGCTTTGGAAAATAGCTATGCCTGGTTCCCACTTTCAGTGGCTTTGATTTAACTGGTCTGGGTTAGGGGCCCAGGCATAAGTATAGTGAAGAAGCATCTTAGGTGGTTCTAAAGTGTAGCCAGGATTGAAAACTATTCACTAAATATCTCATTTAGTAGAATATTTAAGAATAGGCTACACTCATTCAGTATGGAAACTCAAAAAGAGATCAATTATTTTAAGCACCGTGAGGGCAGAGACTATCTGCTCTGATCACCAACACATCCCTAGGACTTACCAATGTCTAGCCTGTGGTGGCTGTCCCATTAATATTAACACAAGAATGCATACTTGAATAAATTCAATATATTCACTGAGTAACTATTATATGTTAAGTATTACAGTGAGCATTGAAGAAATGTAAATATTTTTTGAGTAATTTAATGAGTGAATGAAGGAATGAGATTATACCCAACGTTTTCTTCTGGTCTACTTATAATATGAAATGGGGTGTTACAGTATAGGAATCAGTATTTTGAGTATGCTGGAACAAATCCACTCTAACAAAAATATTTATTTTAAATCAACTAAACAGCCTGCCTTTTGCCTGGAAAATTTTGTGGGGTTTTGTTTTCTTTCTTTTTTGTTTTCGTAATGGCTCTTACACAACTAGACCTTGGGGCCATCCTCTTTTACTGAGCATATAAATGCTTATGTAACAGGTGATGGACTCTTTATTGACACATTTCAGTATTACTGCATAATGTTTAAGAGTTGGCACTACTCTGTAGGAGAGAAAGACAGTATACACACACAAAATTATCATAAGAAATTCTTGCATTCAAAATAATGCCATTCAGATGCCACTGCCAATGGAGTAATACAATCTAAGATATAGATATCAGGGTTTATCCTTGACAGCATTAGTCAGAGATCGACTAGAATAAAGAGATGAGCAATTAATTACCTGTTGAATCTGATCAGTTTTGATAACTAGACTGGACATTAGTTTTAGCCCAGTGAAAAAGCTTCTTTAGATTTTTTGTTTTTTTAATAGCTCTAGGAATTATGGTGAACTTAATTCACTTGTTTAGCCACCCATCCAACCAGGTCTGCTATTAACCCATACGATAGCCCCTATGGAAGTTGCAAAAAGGGGCCCTCCTTGGTAAACAGGTTATAAAACAGCCGCCCCTCCTTAGGGCTGCTACAGACCTACATCAGGGTACACACCATGGCAAGCTGGATTTTAGTGCACTGCCTCTTAGCTAGATGTTTTTGTGTATGAAGCTAATCATCATATAAAGAAGCCCTGAATCTAACAAACATCTATGAAGGACCTACCATGTGCCAGGACTGGGCTGGGCTCTGGAGACACAAAAATGACTGAGATATGGCCCTGTCCCTCTGGAAGTCCACAGTCCACTCGGGCAGACCCAAACCAAATGAATAACTTAGGATAATGTAAACAGTGAGGGCAAGAGTCCTCTTGAGGAATACAACCAAGGCCTCATAGAGGAGGGAATATTGGAAATGGGTCCTCAAAGATGAGCAGGAGTTTATCACAGAAAAAACTAACAAACAAACCAAAAACAAAAGCAGAGGGTGAATAGTAAATGCCAATGTGTGATCACAGTAAGATATAATCAGGGGAAACCAAACAGTCCTAGAGAGCCAGGAAAAAAAAATTGCATGTGATGGGAATATTTGTAAAATTAGTCGGGAAATGTACATTGGCAATAGACAACTCAGATTAGCTGGATAATAGATAAAGATGGATCTATTCATTTAAGAGAGGGGAAAAGATCTGGGTAACCAGAGTAATGTTAGGAAGCAAGGAGGCTTAAGCAAACCAGCACTGGGAGAAAATGCACTTGTTTATCTCTGAAAATGGGAAATTTCCACTATCACATGGCTTCTGCTCTTTACGCCACGTTTTTGAATTACTTGGTTTATTAGATGAATGGATTTTCAAATGTCTCATGTTGTATTTCATTTAAACTATGTTTTCACTAAAAAGAAACTGAGGCATCAACACAGAGTTGTGAAGCCATTTTGGTTTTAATTTTTAAATTCAAGGTACAGGATAATTTTCCGATATTCTTTCTTTTGCAAATAAAGAAACTAAAACTGTGACTTCTTCTGTCAGCATTGCTGATGGGGTAAAGATGCTGTTAATCCTGGGGTATGCATTGCTTTGCCCTGAAGCCAGCAAATACTTTTCAATAAAGCTGGCATACACTCCTCTGAGTCTTTGGCTGATAACCATTTTTGTCTTCTTCCCTGTTTGACCTCTGCACATCAGTGAAAGGTTGTAATAATTAACAAACCCAGTTTATGGTTAGTATCAATTTGACATTACGTGGTATCATAACAATTTGTGACTGCCCAGTTTCTATGAAATTTCAAATTTGATCACTTTTCGGTAACATTGTCAGTCTACATTCTTTTTCCTTTTTCAACTGCTTATATTTTCCTAGTGCCTTCAGGTTCTGTAAGTTCCTACTCAGCTAAAATAACATGGAATTTAATTTGAAAAATCCAGTGGAGTTTAACTATAAATTATTCTGTGTTAAATTCAAAGGCTAGAGGTTTTGAAATTGATCATATCAGCAATGTGTGGCTCTAATTGCATTAGGTTATTTGATAATGTTCTAACATAACAATTTTCGAAGAGTGTTGCTTGAAAGATATTTCTTTGGAATGAATGGAAGCATGAAGCATTGAACGCAAAAGCAAAAGGAAACTGTCAGATTTTAAATCAGTTATGGACATACATAGGGCCAAATTAATTGCCTTGTCATACTATACAATTGACATATATCATGGCAACTCTATGGATTGGGAGACTTTGAGCATTAATCATTTTTTACCATAATTCTGCTTTGCCGTATAAAAATATTTGCACAACATTTTGTGAACTCCTTGAGGGTAAATTAAACAGGGCTCACCTTTGCATCTCCAGCATTTGGTCTATGTCCAGTACATACTAGGTATTCAAAACACATTTAACAAGCAAATGAACAATAGTGATAACCTCTTCCTATATACCAAACTCTATGCAGAATGTTTTCTGTGAATTTGCTCATTAATTCTTCACAATAACACCATGAAGTCATTACCATTGTTAAATTAACAGATGATAAACAGAGGCTTAGAAAGGTCACACAGCCAGTAAATGATAAAGAATGGGTCTTGGTAGCTCTAAACTCCCCATTCTTAACTGCTATGTTATACTAGATGAATGCTTAGAAAGTTTAAGCAAATAGTAACTGGCCTGTGTGAATCTTCATTTGTATAGTGTGACCATAGCATCAACACGGCCATGGGAATCTGTCTAGGAAATAAACTTCTCTTCTATCATACTCACGATACCCTGACGCTGAATGTTGGGTATGGGGGGGTCCCCTCCACCAAGCAATTCTCTGCAACACCAGCTGGATGCCCTACAATTCAATTCAATTCTGATACTAATCGGAGTTATTGTAGATCCCACAGGTTAAAGGATAGAAAACGGAAAAAAAGAGGAAAAGAAAAGAAAAGAAAGGGGAGGAAAGGAAGAGAGAAAAAATCCCAGGGTCATGTAGAGGTCTAAATGAGATACAGTTATAAAAGTACTTTGAGATACAGAAAGCAAATATGCAAGGTTCAACCACATAATAGTACTGGTACATATCAGTAAGCCTTGGGAATGAAATGTCAACACCAGTGGAGAAAACTACTGTAAATAAGGCACTATAAAGCAAAGCAAATTAAAAAGAATGGCTTGACTGGTTATTTTCTGAAATTACAGGCAAAATGCATTTTCGTAACCCAGTCAGCGACACAGCTACGAGATCTTGTCTCTCCTTTAAGTGCAGAGGATGAATGTGCTTTAACTGGGGAAAAGTCCTCCTGCAGCCTCAGTCACAGCACAAAATGACAGCACAGAGAACCTGGCCTGAATCCACTGGCATCAAACAGATTTAAGCATTCCAATGTTGCAAATAGCCCAGGAAGGCATGTATTCCACCAGATTTACCAGGCAGTTCATACAGCATTGCACCACCCTAAAACAGCCCTCGTATTTCCTCTCTACCATTCATAACAAAGAAAAGAAACAATCAGGTTTCAAAGAGTCACTTGGAGATACAGTCGGTGACTACACCGACTGTATAGTGAATGAATATATTCCACACAAAATGATTTACCACCTACAGCAGAGATTCATTCAACATGGGGAAAATGGGATAGCTGGAAGCAGTAAGTGCTAAAAAAAAACAAAAACAAAAAAAAGCAGCCCTAGAAGGACATGGGTGGCAGGCTTTGTATCTAGTGTTCTAAGCAAGATTCCAGGAATGATCCTAAAACTGTGGGAAGATTCACCAAGGTACCTTAAGTGCCTTGAGAAAAGGGGTCTGAAAAATCCATTTTGTTCTTTAAGCCACTGTTTAAAAGCCACTTCATCAGAAGTCTTTTGATCTTCAGCCTAGACTAGGTTCTCTGTCTACACTATCAAGAGCACTCTGTTCCTCTACCTCAAAGCCTTTGTAGTAATTTTAACTTTTTGAATTTTTTGTTATAACAAATTTTAAAATACCCAAGAATATTTTCCCATATACTCAGCACTCAGATTCAACAATTGTAATTTCACCACATTGCTTTATCTACTCCTTTCCTTCTCCTTCTTCTTTTATGTTGGTGAAATATTTATTTTTATTTTCTTTATTAAAGTATAGGAAATATACAATATTAAATAAGTTACAGGTATACAATATAGTGATTCACAATTGTAAAGGCCATACCCCATTTATAGTTATTATAAAATATTGGTTATATTCCCCGTGTTGTACAATATATCCTTGTAGCTTATTTTATACATAATAGTTTGTAACTCTTAATCCCCTACCCCTATGTTGCCCCTCCCTGCTTCCCTCTAACCACTAGTTTGTTCTAGGGTATCTGTGAGTCTGTTTCTTTTTTGTTATATTCACTAGTTTGTCTTATTTTCTAGATTTTACATACAAGTGATATCATACATTATTTGTCTTTGACTTATTTCACTTAGCATAATTCATGTTGCTGCAAATTACAAATTTTTATTCTTTTTATGGCTGAGTAGTATTCCATTGTGTGTGTGTGTGTGTGTATACCGCATCTTCTTTACCCATTCATGTTTTTTTTTTTTTTTTTTTTGCGTTACGTGGGCCTCTCACTGTTGTGGTCTCTCCCGTTGCGGAGCACAGGCTCCGGACGCGCAGGCTCAGCGGCCATGGCTCACGAGCCCAGCCGCTCCGCAGCATGTGGGATCTTCCCGGACCGGGGCACAAACCTGTGTCCCCTGCATCGGCAGGCGGACTCTCAACCACTGCGCCACCAGGGAAGCCCTACCCATTCATCTCTTGATGACACTTAGGTTGTTTGCATATCTTGGCAATTATAAATAATGCTGCTATGAATACTGGGGTGTATGTATCTTTTTGAATTAGTGTTTTTTTCTTTTTTTGGATATATACTGAGGAGTGGAATTGTTGGGCCATATAGTAGTTCTGTTTTTAGTTTTCTGAGAAACCTCCATACTGTTTTCCACAGTGGCTGTATGTTGGTGAAATATTTAAAGCAAAACCCAGGGATCATGTCATTTCATCTCTGAATACCTCAAAATGTGTGTCTCAAAAATGATAAATTTGCTTCATAACCACTGTCTCCACCTAGGTCCCCCCCTAAAGCAGAGCCTGAAACAAAGGCTTGCATGCAAGTCATTACTTTGGGAAGTGATCCCAAGGGAGAATGCAGGGCTGGGAAGAGTGGAACAGGGAAGGAGGGAAAGGGGATCCAAGGATGCATTATCAGAGGATCAGCCCTGGGGGCACCTGGGGCTTGATCCCGTGGAGGACTCTGAGGAGCTGCTGAATTTTTTTCAAATTATGCATAGAGTGACCAAAACTGGGAATGGGGCTGTGCACTGGTTTCCATACCACCTACAGTCGGGGATGCCCCATTGGGTGGGTGTTAACTCTCTTACACTCCCAGGTTTGCAGTGGAGTGCTTCAGAATGAGACAGAAGGGCTGGAAGCATCCCTACAGGTGATCTGCAGAATGCGACTGAGAAACCTGGAGCAGAAGGTGAGAGGTCTGTGGGGCAGTTTAGGGGAGGTGATATCAGTTTCCACCCACACAATTCTGGGTACAACGGCTGGATGAACACAGAGCTGAGAGCACCAGATCCAGGACACAAGAGGTGCCTGACACAGCTACAATGCCATTGCCACAGCTAACTAAATTCATCCCAATTCCTTAGTATCATCTAATACTCAGTCCAAAATCAAATTCCCCCAGTTACCTCAAAGGTGTCTTTTTAGAACTGCTTTGGTCTAATTAGGATCCGAACAAGGACCACAAATTATGTCCTTAATTAGTTAAGGTTATTATGTCCTCAAATCTCTTTTAGTCTAAAATAGACTGCCTCGTCTTTTTAAATGTCATTGGTTTGGGACTTCCCTGGTGGTCCAGTGGTAAAGAATCCCTCTTCCAATGCAGGGGACGCGGGTTCAATCCCTGGTCAGGGAACTGAGATCCTACATGCCGCAGGGGCAACTAAGCCTGTGCGCCACAACTACTGCGCTCGCATGCCTCAGTGAGAGAGCCCGCGTGCCACAAAGTACAGAGCCCACGTGCCCTTGATCCTGCGCGCCACAACTAGAGAGAAGCCTGTGCGCCACAATGAAGACCCGATGCAGCCAAAAACATAAATATTTAAATTTTAAAAATGCCATTGGTTTTATATAAAAAAATATGTTAGTTGTCCTGTACACTGTTCTACATTTGGTTTTGCCATGTTGTAGAGTCATTTCACTTATTTCTCTATCTCAAATACTTCCTATAAAGGATCATGGCTTTATTAAACTCAGATATAACTTTTATGGCAAGAAATCATGACAAGTGATGCCATGTGCTTCATAGCGCACCCCATTAGAAGACAGATCTGGTGGAAAGAATGTGGTCCCCAAAAAGATATGTCTATATTCTAATCCCCAGAACCTGTGAATATTACCTTTTATGGCAAAAGATGTGATTAATTTAATAACTGTAAAAAGAAGAACTTATCCTAGATCACCTGAGTGGACTGTAAATACAGTCAGATGTACCCTTATAAGAGGAAGTTTGGGACAGCCCCACAGAGGCTATGTGAAGATAGAGGCAGAGATTGGAGTGATGCAGCCACAAGCCCAGGAACTTCCAGGGCAGGAACCAGAAGCTGGAAGAGGCATGGAATGAATCCTCTAGAGTTCCTGAAGGGAATGCAGCAGTGCTGGATTTTAGGCTTCTAGCCTCTAGAACTCTGAGACAATACATTTCAGGTAACAGTAGGGATGTAAAAGCCTGATCCCTCCTTTGCCAAGTTCCCCAGGAACTTTCCTTCCAATGGTTCCATTCATTGATGAGTGTGACCTGCATTAATTGTTATTTAAGGGTAATAAAATGGTGATTCCTCATTCCTTTCCCCTTTATTAGTAAGAGATCTTTTATAAAGAACTTTTCCTTATCAGGTTGGGCTCTTTGCTTATCCTAAAATGCTGTTCATATAAGAAACACTAAAGATAAATACTTAATTCTTCTCTTTTAATTGCTATTCCCCAAGTAAGGAAATGGTCATGATAGTAATTTTTTTTTTAATTTTAAGACTTTTTTTTAAAGAGCAGTTTTAGGTCCACAGCAGAATTGAGCAGAAAGTGCAGAGATTTTGCATATACCTCCTGCCCCCGCAGACGCACAGACTCCCTCACTACCAACATCCCCCGCCAGAGCAGGACATTTGTTGCAATCAATGAAGCTACAATGACACATCATTATCTCCCAAAGTCCATGGTTTGTATTAGGGTTCACTCTTGGTGTATATTCCATGGATTTGGACAGACACATAATGTATCCACCATTATAGTATCATATAGAATAGTTTCACTGCTCTAAAAACCCTCCGTTCTCTGCCTCTTCATGACAGTAATTTAAATTCTTATTTGTGTCATTGTTTAATATCTGTCTCCCCTACTAGAGTTTAAAACTCTGTGTGAACAAAAAAATCTGTCAACCTGCTTCATTGCCTAATCTGTCCTGCCTGCCACAGGGAAGGAGCACACCTAAGATATTTTAATAAACAGGAATTTCTAGTATCCCTGAGAAATCCTAGAGCCCCAAGAGGAATGTGGAGCCCTCCCCCATCCCCTTCTACTTGCCTCTTCTTTTGATTACAAAGCAGTGAAATTACTTTAGGGGATTTTTTTTCCCAAGCAAGGAAACAAAATCCTGTCAGGCAATATCAGCAACTCCTTGTGAAGGGAAACAAACTTTGAAGGGAATGGATCTTAGGGATGCTTAGGTGGAGTTTTTGGCATTATTTTTCTCACCAGAACCATCTTCTAGGATGTTGGAGTGGGGAGGGACTTTAACAATCATCTAGTCGAGTAGTGCTTTAAAACAATGCAATTCAAAACAGCCACCACTATAAAAATAACAATAATAATAATACACCATTCAAAGTCCTAGGATAACTGGATCAACAGTTTCAGGAACAAACCTAGGAGTCTGCATTTTAAGCTTTTCAGGTAATTCTTAGCCTTGGACTTGGAAAGTACTGCTACCTATAGTGGCAGGGTTTTCAAGTTGATAGTTAGTAATAAAACTTTTGGCAAAACTTCAATAGATGTCCAGTAGTTAAAAAAAATTAATATATTCTAAAAATACTAAGCACCTACTAAGGGCCAGGGACTATTCTAGAAACTGGGAATACAGAAATGAACAAAACCAAGAAGGTCCTTGCCCTCATGGAGCTTATATTAGGAGAGAGGAAGTGCATAAAATGAGCTAAAAATAAGTAAATAATAAACATATCCACACATACACTAACAGCCCCTCGTACCTTTTTTAGAAACTTTAGGGCTTCCTGGGGTAGAATTTGAAAATGTACCCTCTCTGCAAGCACGTGGAAGTGCAGAAAGAAGTGAGTTACCCAAACTCACAGAGCTAGACCCTGGCAGAATGGGGCCAATGCAAACATTCCCTTGGGCCTTGTCTGTACAAGGTTCTTCTTAACATAGGAACATGGATGGTTTGCCTGTTCGTTTTGACTTGAGTTTTCACAAGTTAACAAGGCTGAGGAGAGGAGGATCACTACTGGACAGGAGAATAGGACACACCAGCCTCCAAGCTGCAAAGCCCCACTCTAGATCAGGCACAGAGGTTGAGGAGCAGGGGTCTGCCTGGAGAGCCACTTAGCCCAGCGCTGCCAAACTGAATCAGTATTACCTAAAGACCCTTTTCAAACTGAGTCCTAGAATTTTGTTACCGTGTACTCTCATTTGGTGGGACGGGAGTGAAGCCTGGGAATATGTATTTTTATGAATCTCTGTATCAGGGGTTTTTTTGTTTGTTTGTTTGGTTGGTTGGTTGGTTGGCTGGTTGGTTCAAGTAACGAACAAAAACAAACTCTAGTTTACTTAAGGCAAAAATAAATATTTTGGGTATGGCTCACAGAATCAAAGGAAGGCTAAAAACATAGTCTTTTAAAAAGACAAGAACTGGAACAGCTCCAGGGGCCTGCATAGCAACAATTAAAGGTTGGATTCCCCACAGGCCTTAGTTAGAAAGAATCGGCCCCTGCCATTATCTGCACATGTGTCACTCTACTCAAGATTAAATTACAATGGGAAAGTGTGACTAACCTATCTTGGGCCACATTCCTACTTCTTGGCTAGGGAAGAACAGACATTTCGATTGTCAATCTCATCAAAACTACAAATAATAGAGTGGCAATTGACCAAAGACAAAAGACAGGATGCTATTAGCAGAGAAGGGGGCAAGGATACTGGCAGGTAAAAAGAGCTGATGTCCACTTCTACCTCCCCAAGTTGATGCTGAGACACAGCCAGGTTTAAAGACCAATGGCTTGGTTCAACCCCCAGCCAGATATTTGAACTGTGCCTGCAACAGACGTATCAATGTGCTTGAAAGTACCCTTCGCAAGATGACCCAAAGATCTTTCTTCTTGGAGTAAATATATCCGTTCCTTTTCCAAAGAAGGCTTCCCTCCCTCATGGCCCTGTTGCAAAAATATGGTATCTCATTTCACAGCATCAGCTGTTCTTCTCCCAGCCCAGTCTCCAAGCTCACACTGGCATCTTATTATTCTTTACCTATACCAGTACATGCCTACCTACGTACTTCTGCTGTTGCCAATTCCCTGAGTGGAACACTTTTCTCCCAGAAACCATACAGCTTGCTCTCTGTCTTTCTTCATTCAGTTTTTTGCTTTAATGTCACCTGTTTAAAAATCAACCTCATCCCCCTGCCCCGGCACTCCCTAACTCCCTTCCTGCTTTTTGTTTTCTCTATACCACTACCTGAAATAATGTAAATTTTCCTAATGTATTTCTTCATTGTCTGTCATTCCTCTCTAGAATATGAGCCCCTTGAGGACAGGAAGCTGTTAAGTTTTATTCACTGCTGTATCCCCACATTTATAATGGTGCCTGGTATATTGTAAATGCTCAATATAACTCTGATGAGTAAATGAATAAATACATGAATAAGGTCCTTGAAACACCTGTATAAGAATCAGCCGTGGCAGTTTATTTAAAATTCAGCTTTATGTCCCTACCCTCCACCTACTGAATTGGAACCACCGGTGGATGAGCCTAGGGACCTGCATTTAGAATCTTCACAATGATGCTAATGAACACTAAGGTCTAAGAATTGCATTCTCCAGAACCAGCGCAGGCCCTCTTCCATGTTACACTCCATTGGATGCTTGAAGACAGCTCTTCTAACCTCTTCCTCTCACTCACCCCTGGATTTTGTCTTAGACCAAATGGTTAAATCGTCTACACTTACCCCTCCTAGGAGATCCCTCACTTTCCCCAGCAGGTCAGGCTGTGTCCTTTGAATGCACCTCTATTCATTTTCTCTCCTTTTAGAGTGATCTTGGCTGGAGAAGTGACTTTCTAATCAACTGCTCTCTTAAGACCCTGCAGAGCTTTTTGAAAATCAGTTCTTATGCATGAAATCCTGCCCTTTTTCCTCCACCCTCCCATTCTTTGGGAAGAAGTTGGAAAAGACTGAAATGTTGTGCTGTTCAGACCTGTGATCTCGGAGTGGAAAACAGTGGGTTTTGTTTCATCAAAATGAAAGGGAAAATGGTGTTTTAATACACATTTTCACTACAAGTCTATCTATTGTGTAGGTGATCTGTGTCAGCTAACTGATCATGCTACTGAGTTTTCTTGTATTGTTTTTAAAAACTGAAAAGCAAAGTTGGCAAAATTCTGGAGCTCAGCTTTCCTACAAACTAGGGTGCATGCTTGCTGACTGGCTCACAGAACCAGTGTGAATAGGCAGAAGAATAGCTCCACCGCCTCCTAAGACATTCACACCATCATCCTCATAACATGGCACAAATATGTTACATGGCAAAAGGCAGAGGTGATTAAATTAAGAACCATGAGACAGGTAGAGTATCATGAATTATCTGGATGTGTCTAGTCTAATCACATGAGTCCTTAAAATCAAATAATCTTTCTTACGGTGCGGAGAGAGAGAGATGTGATTATGGAAGAATCATCAGAGAGGCAAGGCTGTTGGTGTTGAAAACAGAGCAAGGGACCGAGAGGCAAGGCAGCCTCTAGAGGCTGGAAAAGGCATGGAAACAGATTCTTCCCTGGAGCTTCCCAAAAGGAACACAGCCCTGCCTACACCTTGATTTTAGTCCAGTGAGACCTGTGTCAGACTTCTGACTTGCAGAATGGTAAGATAATAAATTTATACTGTTTAAGCTACTAAATGTATGATAATCTGTTACAGAAGCAATAGAAAACTAATACGACCAGTGTACAAATGTTGTAAAGTACATCAGGCATCATGCTCATAATAGCACTGTTAGTAAAAACCCCAAATTGGAAACAATTCAAATGTCCACCCAGAGGTGACTATGGCCTGGTTGCTGGTCACATGGTTATAGCCAGTTTGTGAAAACTCATCAAGCTATTATATGTAATACCTTTATATATACCTTATATATACCTATATATACCTTATATATAATACCTTTCTATATGTATATTACTGTACAATAAAATTTATAAAAAGCAATGATAATACAAATGTCCATATAATGGAGTATTAAGCAGTCATTTAAAAAATACAGTTTAGAACAGAGGTCAGCAAATAATCTAGCCCACCACCTGATCTAAGCACAGCCATTCCCATTCATTATATAATTCTCTGGCAGCTTTCATACTACGAAAGCAGAGTTGATAGTATTTGTGATACAGACTGTGTGAGCCTCAAAGCCTATGATATTTATTATATGACCCTTTTCAGAAAAAAAGTTTGCTGACCCCATGTTCAATGGTATTGTTATAACTCAAAAAACTAGTTTACAATAGTAAATATATTAAATGATCCTAAATGTTTAAAACACACATATATAGGGAAAGTTCATACCTCAAATGTGTTCTTCAGAAACTAGCTCTGCAGAATATTTATAATAAGTGCTATGTATGTATAAACAAGCTTGCTTCTATGGTCAAACAATCTTAAGGACTTGTGGGTTAAAAGAAGTTGAAAATGCTTCCTGACTCAAAGCTTCAAAAATATCAATGACCTTTAAATCTACAAAAGAAAGGTAGAAAACACACATCCTCCGTACTTAAT
This sequence comes from Hyperoodon ampullatus, assembly GCF_949752795.1. Classification (NCBI taxonomy): domain Eukaryota; kingdom Metazoa; phylum Chordata; class Mammalia; order Artiodactyla; family Ziphiidae; genus Hyperoodon; species Hyperoodon ampullatus. Next base: position 23,145,870 of record NC_136923.1, read on the forward strand.
TGGTCACTTCAGTAGGCAGAATGCTCCTCAAAACTTGTCCCCTCCTAATCCCTGGAACCTGTTAATATATTACCTTATCTGGCAAAAGGGATTTTCTAGATGAGATTAATGTTTCAGCCCTGAAAATAGGGAGATTATTTCCGATTATCTGGGCAGGTCCAACATAAACACATAAACACTTAAAGGCAGAGGATTTTCTCCAGCTGGAGGTTGGAGAGGTGAGACAGAAGGAGAAGCCAGAGAGATTCAAAACATGAGGGGGGCTTCCCTGGTGGCGCAGTGGTTGAGAGTCCGCCTGCCGATGCAGGGGACACGGGTTCGTGCCCCGGTCTGGGAAGATCCCACATGCCGCAGAGCGGCTAGGCCCGTGAGCCTTGGCTGCTGAGCCTGCGCGTCCGGAGCCTGTGCTCCGCAATGGGAGAGGCCACAACAGTGAGAGGCCTGCGTACCGCAAAAAAAAAAAACAAAAATCAAAACATGAGGGGACTTGACCCTTGATGCTGCCTTTGAAGATGAAGGGAGTCACAAGCCAGGGAATGGAGGTCACCTCTTAAAGCTAAGAATGATCCCTGGCTGACAATCAGCAAGGACACGGGTCCTCTGTCCTTTAACCATGTGAAACTGAATTCTCTCGAGGATCTGAATGAGTCTCGAAGTAGATTTTCCAACCACCCACTCACCCTTCTTCAAGACTCCAGCTAAGAGCCCAGGCTAGCCAACACCTTAACTTTCAACCTTGTGAGATCCTAAGCAGAGTACTCAGCTAAGCCGACTGGACTTCTGACCAGAAGGACTTCTGACGAGAGCTGTGAGATAATAAACAGGTATTATCTTAAACTGTTAAGTTTGTGGCAATTTGTTACAGCAGCAATAGAAAACTAATACAATAATGGATCCTCTTTTGGAGGGACATATCATGGGATCAGTGTCCAGTGGGACAGACTTTAAGAAATGCTGCTGTAAAGACATATACCTACATATTTGCATTGCTAATCAGTTGAAGAGGTTTCAAGAAGTTTAAAAGTTTTTCTTCTTTACACTTTTCTGTATTTTCTAAATTATCTGTAATGTACCTTTACTACTTTCATAATCATAAAGGATTTTTTTGTGTGTGTGGGAAACTCTACAGGACAGAAGTCTACCAGGTTTATATCAATGAATAAATTTCAAGAAAAAAAAAGGAAATGAAAGAAAACCTACAGACCAAAAGAGATTTAAGAAATATCAACTGATTGCAATCTATGGATCTTACTTGAACCCCAAATCAAACAAATGAATTATGTATAGTTATATAATATTGATCAATTGGAAACTGAATTATTGATAATTAAATTTGGGTATGATAATGATATTATGGATTTTAAAAAATGTGTCCTTATCTCTTAAGAGATACATATAGAAGTATTTATGAAAAAAATAAATTGTTAAAATGTGAAGGCTATAGTGTATCTCTCAGATACACCCCCTCTGCTCCCAGGACTGCAGTACTCATTTCCTCAGCTGCTGAGAAGGTTGGCTACTGACAGCTCACAGCTCAGGCCCCCTCTAGAAACTCTCCTCTGACAATTCTTCTTCTTTCACTTCCCAACAGGTATTGATCCCAAGAGCAGAACATAATAAACTTCCTGCATACTAATCTCTGTCTCAGGGTCTGCTTACCCAGGAAACCAACAAGGAATGATGTCAATAATAACAACAAAGTCAAAATCACAGAGTCTGCATTTCAGGGCATATGACAGGAGCTCCATGTAGGATTTTCTAGTTTCTTAATATTCTTCACAGAAACTGGCACAACCAAATGTAGAGACTTCAAGCCAAACTTCTCACCTACCAGGTTGGGAGCCAAGCTCACAACTGTACAGGGTGCTTCCAGGACACATAAGGAGAGTGAAGAGGGGGAGGGGCTCATATGGACATGGGACCTGGAATGGGACCTGATTCCGTGCACAGACAGGCTCCAAGGTGGGGTGATCAAGTAGGGTAGTGGCTTCTGGGGAGTACCAGGCAACTTTCTGAATGATGTCAGGGTGCACACAGCTGCAAATGCCTAGAGTAATATTTGTTATAATGAAGTAGAGGGTACAGTTTCTTCACACACACTCTAAAGAAAAGCTGTTTGCTGTATCAGGTTACAGAGACTGGTAACTGGGATAATGAGCCGTGAGTTAAACTAGAAAGTGGCTCATAAAGTTATGTCCATCACAGCTTTGAACAACTAGAAGCCAATGTCTCAGGGCAGGCCCAAGTAGAAGAGCAAAATGGGTTTCTACTTAGGTTTCACCTTCCTAACTTCTTTATCCACCCCCTCAGACCTTCTCTTTTCTCTCCCTGACTTCCCTCCTATTTTCTTTTGTACCTAACTCAGGGGTCAGCAAAGTACAGCTTTGCCGGCCAGCTGCCTATCTTTTCATAGTCCTCAAATGAAAAATAGCTTTAAATGGTGACACTTTAAATGATTATATAAGTATCTGCATAATGGTCTCGATTTTGCCTCTTTGCCTGCACAGCCTGAAGTATTTATAAACTGGACCTTCAAGAAAAAGTTTGCTGACCCCTGGCCTAGCTCACAAAGCAGCATTCATGGACCAGAAAGATTGCAAATGAGTGTCTTTTCTCAGGATTCATGAGACTGTATTAGTGCTAGAGCAGGTAGTGGCTTTTTATTCATCCATTTGACGAATATGTGTTGAGTGCTGAGTAAAGACAGGTCAGGCCCTGTGACAGAGGCTGGATATACTTAAATGAATGAAATACATAAGTTCAGGGCCTTGTGGAGATTGCAATCCAAACATCCTATGCAGACAGTCCAGATGTTTGTGATGCTCAAAGGTGGTCTGTGATCCAGCAGCATCAGCATTACCTACGAACTTGTCAGAAACACAAATTCTGGGGAATTCCCTGGCTGTCCAGTGGTTAGGACTCAGTGCTTTCACTGCTGGGGCCCAGGTTCGATCCTGATTGGGAAACTAAGATTCCACAAGCAGTGTGGCACGGTCGAAAAAAAAAAAAAAATTCTGGGGCTCCACACTAGACCTCTTGAATCAGAAATCTGGACAGTGGGACCCAGCCATGTGTGCTTTTGCCAGCCCTCCAGGTGATTCTGACTCATGCTTAAGTTTTAGAACTACTGAGCTAAACCAACAAGGTTTGTCCTAAGATAGTGGTTTTATGAACCAGGTTTTAGGAAAGTAATTAGCTGTAATGCTCATGTTAGAAGGTACTTTGGCCACCTTACTAACCTATGTTAATTATTTATTTTTACTAAAATTATAGGAAATAGATAGTAAAAGTATGCTGCAGAATGTATAGGTGGCTGAATATATACAGAACACAGAACACTGAGCTCGGCACTGCAGTGAATGTTCGGGAAATAAAGGCTGCTTGGTGCCTTGAGGTCTTCCAGTGAAAAAGAAAATGAACCCATAGTATCAGCATCATTATATGCCAGGGATCAGCAAACATATTCTATAAAGATCCAGATAGTCAATATTTTAGGCTTTGTGGGCATATGGTCTCTGTCCCAACTATTCAACTTTGCTATTGTAGCACAAAAGCAGCATATCTATAGATGATATATAAATGAATGAGCATTGTTACATTCCAATAAAACTTTATTTACAAAAACAGGCAGCAGGACCATGGTTTGCCAACCCATGTTATATACCATCGCATACCATATACTATTACATATGATGCCATAAACCATCCTGTATGGTTTCATTATATATTTCATCCTGTTCATATGTTTTATACAATTCTCCCGATAATTTTGTCATATTTGATCATCTAACTTTGACCCTCCTAACTTTGGTTTCCAAAACTCTATTAATATCCTATTTGTGCAAAAGTTGTTCAGAGCAGTAAGCTTCAAGGTATAACCTTACTCCAATGAGTGAATATACCCTACTTGTTTATTATCACAGTACTATAAACTATTGACAAAAAAGTCCCTAAAGTTAATATTATTATTTTAGAGGTTGAAAACTAAGTCTGAAAGAAGTTAAACAAATTGTTGAAGTTCATACAATTAATAAGTTTTGGAGCCAAGGCTCAAACTGTTTTTTCTGGCGCCAAAGCTCAGATCTTTACTGAGAACTGCCTCCCAGTGCACTGAATACCAGTGTATGCTTAATGTGTAACCAGAAACTGGGTTTAGGGTGCAAATGCAACATTTATGTTTGATTGGCTATTTCTGTTCTTGACTCTTCTATGACTGTGATCTCAGTTTCAGGGCAATTAATATCCTTAAGTCTCAGGACAATCACACATGTTGTAGGTGGGTCATAATCTAAAACCTTAAGTGCAAAACCAGTGAAGTAAATCTGGAATAGTAAGTGTTCTTTAACAGCCCTATCACCAGTACAGTTTCCTTTGCAACATGGTTTTACAGTTATTTATCCAGGGCCTAACTCCCCATGTGACCATCAGCAGATCTTTCCCCTCCTAGTACGTTAACTTGTCCATCTGAAACTAAGGGTCTTAGTCTATATATTACCAAGAAGTCTGCCTTTGAACTCAAAATTCTAATTCTATATCAACATGACATTCTTCCTCCAAGTTTTCCACTCTTACAGAGACAACCCCATGTGTTTTTCCATGGTTACAGAATGCACACTTCTTCTGTTGATACATATGTTAAACCAAATGCCCAACTTTGTAGAATTTACAATCTTAAAAATTAAGGTAAGCATCATTGCCAAATGTAGAGGATAAACGAATACTTGTGGCCATCTTCACGTCTAAAGAAATTGTAAGCAAAGCCATGGATGACAAGATTTTCAGGGAGTTCACCTGTGGTACTCTGAAAACGGGAAGGGAAAATAAGGCATGCTAAATCTGAGAATGTGAGCAGATCTGTACAGATGGGAACATTAGTGAACGAGCACCCATATGCATGTTTTCAGGTCAGATGGAGAGCCACTGAAAGTAGATCAGAAAGCAGCAAAGCCTGACAGGGACACATTTGAAAGAGCAGAATGTAAACTCAATCTCAGTGGGTAAAAAAAGACTCGACATCATCCTATTTCCCTAATAAGATATGACTGTGACATGTTGACCGTTCAGAAAACAAGAGGAGCCCAGCCAAGGAGAGAAACATGGCTTTAGACAAACACATCAACAAAGAAAGGGTTCCAGGCTTTCCTAAGAATTCATCAGTCCAACCAATGCCTGCTTTGGATGAATTGTTTTTACCATTCATAGCGAAATGAAAAAAAATAAGAACTTCTTACAAAGATGTATTAATTGAATGTAAAGGATATTGATAGTATTATTTTCTTGGATTATGTGCTTCCTTTTTTGTTGTTGATGTTGCAAAAATTCCTTTCTTTTAGATACAATGATGAGAGTAAATGATAGTTGGGTTGACTTTCTTCTGTATTGTCTTCACTTAACAAGATAAAAGTAAAGTTTGTCAACTTTCTATAAGCTCCATCAAAAAAAATTAATTATCTTTGTTCATGAAATCCAAAACACTAGGGGGCCTGACTTGTGCGACACTTGGAATCACTTTGTGGATCCTCATGATAGCTTCATTGTTGAAGGCCTGTTTTGAATCATACAGTTTACATGTCATTTATAATTGTCCCCTGAATCGTACAAGACATGTATTGCCATTCATAGTTCATAGATGAGGATGCTGAAGTTTGTAGAAGTCAAGAAATAAGCCTAAGGTAAAACAGCTATTAAAATGGCCATCCCACATCATATAACATCAGAGGAATGCAAATTAAAACAACAGTGAGAAACCACTACACTCCTACTAGAATGGGCAAAATCCAGAACACTGACAATACCAAATGCTCACGAGGCTGTAGAGCAAAATGAACTCTCATTCCCTGCTGGTGGGAATGCAAAATGGTACAGTCATTTTGGAAGACAGTTTGGCTGTTTCTGACAAAACTAAACATACTGTTACCATACGATCCAGCAATTGCATTCCTTGGTATTTAACCAAAGGATTTGAAAACTTAGGTACACACAAAAACCTACATATAAATGTTACCAGCAGCTTTATTTATAATTTCCAAAACCAGAAAGCAAACAAGATATCCTTTAGTAGATGAATGCATAAACTGTAGTACATCCAGACAACGGACTACTTTTCAGTGCTAAAAAGAAATGAGCTATCAAGACATGTGAAAAGACATGAAGGAATATTAAATGAATATGACTAAGTGAAAGCAGCAAATCTGAAAAGACTACATACTGTATGATTCCAACTATATGGCATTATGAAAAAGGCAAAACTATGGAGACAGTAAAAGATCAGTGTGTGCCAGGCTTGGGAGAGTTGGGGATGAACAGGTAGAGCACAGAGAATTTTAAGGTCAATGAAACTACTCTGTATGATACCATAATGATGGATACATATCCTTATACACAGAATGCAAACCAAGCGTGAACTCTCATGTAAATTATGAACTTTGGGAGATTATGATGTGTCAAGGTAGTTTCATCATTGTTATGTAACAAATGTTCCATTTGACAGGGATGTTGATGGTGGGGAGGCTCTGCATGTGTGGGGGCTGGGGGTATGTGGGAAATCTCTGTACCTTCCCTTCAATTTCACTGTGAATAAAACTGCTCTAGCTCATACAACTCAATATCAAAAACACAAATAACCCAATCAAAAAATGGACAGAAGACCTAAATAGACATTTCTCCAAAGAAGACATGCAGACAGACAACAGGCCTATGAAAAGACGCTCAACATTGCTAATTATTAGAGAAATGCAAACCAAAACCACAGTGATGTATCACCTCACACTGGTCAGAATGGCTGTCATCAAAAAGTCTAAAAATAATAAATGCTAGAGAGGGTGTGGAGAAAAGGGAACTCTCCTACACTGTTGATGGGAATGTAAATCGCTGTAGCCACTATGAAGAATAACATGGAGGTTCCTTAAAAAACTAAAAATAGAATTACCATATGATCCAGCAATCCCACTCCTGGGTATATACCCAGAAAAGATGAAAACTCTAATTCAAAAAGATACAGGCGGGCCTCCCTGGTGGCGCAGTGGTTGAGAGTCCGCCTGCCGATGCAGGGGATACGGGTTCGTGCCCCGGTCTGGGAGGATCCCATATGCCGCGGAGCGGCTGGGCCCGTGAGCCATGGCTGCTGAGCCTGCGCATCCGGAGCCTGTGCTCCGCAACGGGAGAGGCCACAACAGTGAGAGGCCCGCATACCACAAAAAAAAAAAAAAAAAAAAAAAAAGATACAGGCACCCCAATGTTCATAGTAGTACTATTTACAATAGGCAAGACATGGAAACAACCCAAGTGCCCATCAACAGACTATTGGCTTAACAAGATGTGGTACATGTATACAATGGAATATTACTCAGCCATAAAAAAGAATGAAATATTGCCATTTGCAGTAACATGCATGGACCTAGAGAATATTATATTTAGTGAAGTAAGTCAGACAAAGAAAGACAACTACTATATATATATATATATATATATATATATATATATATATATATATATATCTCACTTATATGTGGAATCTAAAAAATAATACAAATGAATCTATATAAAAAACAGAAACAGACTCACAAACAAAGAAAACAAATTTATGGTTACCAAAGGGGAAAGGGAGGAAGGGAAGAATAAATTAGGATTATAGGATTAACAGGCACAAACTACAATACATAAAAGAGATAAGCAACAAGGATTTTCTGTACAGCACAGGGAATTATATTCAATATCTATTTTTTTAAATTAATTAATTTATTTATTTTTGGCGGCATTTGGTCTTCATTGCTGCATGCAGGCTTTCTCTAGTTGGGGAGAGCGGGGGCTACACTTTGTTGCAGTGCATGGGCTTCTCATTGCAGTGGCATCTCTTGTTGCGGACCACAGGCTCTAGGCACGTGGGCTTCAGTAGTTGTGGCACGTGAGCTCAGTAGTTGAGGCTCACGGGCTCTAGAGCGCAAGCTCAGTAGTTGTGGCGCACAAGCTTAATTGCTCTGCAGCATGTGGGATCTTCCCAGACCAGGGCTTGAGCCCGTGTCCCCTGCATTGGCAGGTGGGTTCTTAACCACTGCATCACCAGGGAAGCCCTATATTCAATATCTTGTAATAAGTTATAACAGAAAATAATCTGAAAAAAAATATATATATATAACTGAATCACTTTGCTGTACACCTGAAACTAGCACAATAGTGTAAATCAACTATACTTCAATTAAAGAAAAAAAAGAGTGGAAAATGAAAGCTCTAGTAAAAAAAATAAAACTGCTCTAAAAAAATTAAGTATCAGTCTTCCCTGGTGGCGCAGTGGTTAAGAATCTGCCTGCTAGTGCAGGGGACAGGGGTTTGAGCCCTGGTCCAGGAAGATCCCACATGCCGTGGAGTAACTAAGCCCATGCACCACAACTACTGAGCTCGCGCTCTAGAGCCCACGAACCACAACTACTGAGCCCGTGTGCCACAACTAACAAAGCCCGCACGCGTACAGCCCATGCTCCGCAACAAGAGAAGCCACCACAGTGAGAAGCCCGCGCACCACAATGAAGAGTAGCCCCGACTCGCTGCCACCAGAGACAAGCCCACACACAGCAACGAAGACCCAATGCAGCCAAAATAAAATAAATAAATTTTTTTAAAAAGAGAGAAAATGCTTAACTTTAAAAAAAATTATTAATTTTTTTAATGGTTCTGTCCTTCCTCATAAGCAATGCAGCCTCAGACATTTGATCATAAATAACAGAAATCTCAGCGGTGGACAACTGAAAATTGACAAAACTCACTCTTAACTTCAAAGGAAAGTAGAGGGCAATCAACAGATTGACACTCATCCTTACCAGCAACCTCTATGACTCAGATGTTAACGTTTTCCCCAAACAGCAAAGAAGATGGAAGTGATTTTTAAATGTTTATGTGTCTTAATGTGGCTCAAGCTTCAGAATGCTTCATAGCATTTTGGATATACTCCACTTTGGAAGAGTTGGAGAAACAGCAGCATTTTGTGCATTTCACTTTAATTTGGAGGGGGGGACATTTGAGATTAATCTGCAATTAAAAAGAGGTTTGGCTGTGATGAACTGATGTAATTCACAATTTAGACTTATTTGAGGAAAATAACAACAGTCACATTTGCCATGGGCAAAAATGGGATGCACAATGGGAAGAGGGGAGTACCAGCTTGTTGATAGTACTACAGATCAGGAATTAAAAGGGCAGGACAAACATCCAGGGACAATCATTTCACATTTTATGAAATAAAATGGAGACTTTGCCTAGCAATCTTTTCAAAGGGATTCATCCAGGAAGCTTTGATATTGATACCCTGGGTGTAGCTACAACCTAATCATGGGTGTAGTATTAAAAGAAGGAAATATTTCACATTGAATTGTTAAATTAAGAATGTGGGCTGGAGTGCTGAGCGATATGAAAGATGTGGAACCAGTAATCCTAGAGGAAATCCTTCCATTCCATCCTTTCATAGGAGAAAACTCAAAGGCTCATGGTTTGAGATTTTAAATCCTGGGGAAATTATAAATGGTTCAGCTTACTCGATGAGTCACTCTGGGTCTGCAAAACCAATATTTACCCTTTGAGTGCTTTTCCAGAAAGCCTATGTCCTTGTGAGACTTACTGCAACATTCCCTCTCTGAAAAATCCTCTAGTGTTGCAAGCGAAATAAACAATGACAAAATGTGGTTTCCTTCCAAGCTTTGGGGACGTGAAAAGGAGAATAAAGTTAAGTTTCATTTCCCAGAAGAAGAACTCCAGCTATGGCTCAATGTTTTTAATTTTTCATTTAATCAATAAACATATATGGTGGGAATGAAAGTTTCAAATATCAAACTGTATTTTGCTTCTTTGGAGGAAGCTGGTTTCGCCCAACCACAGCCCTTCTGCCATGATGCTTAGGTCAAGAACCTGAGACAGATTAGTTCAGGGAAGGAGAAAGGTATGATGTAAGACCATATTTTTCCAAGGGTGAAACTGGGAAGCTTTTGCAGAGTGGACAGGAGGAGTCTTGGGGGAGACAAGAAAAAAGGCAAGAATTCATACCCTTGTGTTTTCCCAGCCATATCTAGTAGATACCACCTTAGGCTGCCAAGATACCAGATGAAACACGCTAGATACAGACAAAGCCAGAATTAAGGATTTTCACCACAGACACCAGAATGTTCTGGGAGGTCCCCAAAAGGGCTTGCTGCAGGAAGAAAAGCCAGAGAAGTGGAAGGCAAGAATCCAGAAGAGCACTGCCAGCAGAAATATAATGCAAATCACATATACAATTAAATTTTTCTAATAACCACATTGTAAAAAGTAAAAATAAACAGGTAAAATTAATTTTAATAATGTAGCTTATTTAACCTGATACAATCAAAATATTATCATTTTGATAACTAATCAATACAAAAGTATTAATCAGATATTTTACATCTCTGAAAGCCAGTATATATTTCACAGGATTTCATTTATAGCCATCTCATTTCAGACTAGACATATTTCAGGTGCTCAGTAGCTATATGTATCGGATAGCACAGATCTAGAATAAACTGCATGTAAATCCTGGGGTAGTTAAAAACAGAAGAAACCAAATGACTATGACTGGACAACTCTGTTTGCTTATTTTCTGCTACAAATCTGGAACAATGGTTAAAGAAAAAGGAGAGATCAGTACTAGGAAAAATTTTTAAGCCATGGGATTATTTAATGTGTTTATTGGATTCTTCTTAGATATTACATAGAAAATCCAACCCCTCAACACACAAGTCTATTCAATGTCTACTGTGTGTAAGGGACTGGACCGGATTAAGGGAATGCAGTGATGAATAAGACACTGAATTGCTCATGATGCTCAGAGGTGGGCCCATAATAAAAAATAAAGACATCATATAAATAGAGACAAAAAAAGCAAACAGTGTGGTAACGAAGGAAGGCAGTCCTTAATTTTGCTGGATTTGTCTAGGCTTGTAAGCTCCATGAGGTCTGGAACCGTTATCTGTTTTATTTGTCCCTTTCTCAACAGTAGCCAACAGAGGGCTCCATAAAACTTTGGTGAGTGAGTGATTGAATGATTGCTGCTCAGAGAGAACTAGGTCAGGAGTAGCCTCACATTGGACATGATGTTCAAAATTGGCTTAGAAGAACGAATTGTTCTTCACCTTGGAGAGTGGGATACTTGAGACCAAACATCTGAACGTCTTGGAAGCTGAACATTGAAGGCACATTCAGTCAATGATATTTGACTTATGAGGCAGGAGTGTAGGTGGGGATGGAAGATGAGATGGGAAAGATAAGCCGGGGTCAGATGGTGAAAAGTGTGGAAGGCTTTTTATGAATTATTTGCAGGATTAGTCTATTCTAGCCACCTGCTGAGAGCACTACAGTGGGGTAAAGATTCCCACAATGAGAAAGCATACTTCTTTTGCAGCATATTGATCTCCTGTTTTTAGAGCCTTCAGAAAGCAATCAACCATCAGACAGCCAGACGGTGGCAGGCGACCATATACATTCTTTGAGCCTACTGTACTTTGCTGTTGAATTTTCCCCATCTCAGTTAACTTTTTTCTTCCCTCTTAAATAAGGTTACTGAGAGAACAATAAAAGCAGGGAATAAGATGAAAATGTGCTGGTTTACATTTCACCACAAAATAATAGAATGAGATTTGTTTAAATGGGAAGAGGAGTGGAAATCTTTGCTCACTGTTATCATCAAGCCGCCTTTCAAGGATTTCTTATCTACTGAAGTAATATCAAGTATACCATCCAACTGGCGATATTAATGCATAAATCCCAGGAATACATCTGGAAATGGTTGTGCTATAGAAAAATAGAATGCTCCTGACTAATATGGTACTTTATAAATTCAACGTGCATGTAGCAATAGCAAGTTTACAGAGTGGCAATAAACAAAACAAACCAAAACAAAGAGGGGAGGATAGTTTATGAAGCTTATAAAGGCATTTATTCCAGCATTTGGATAATTGGAAATTTGATTATGGCCAACACAGTTTGGGTCCTTCTTAAAAGAGAGATGGTGCAGCGTGATGGTTAATAAGGTAAACAAAGTCAGATAAATAAGGACTCCAGCATTGGCTCCTTTTCTTCCTAGAAAGTGACTTAATTATCTGATCCTTATATTTTTCATCTGCAAAATGAAACAACAAAAATAGTACCGAACTGAGTGTTCTTAAGAACAATAAGTGATATTTTAAAGAAATGCCTGACACATGGTAAAAAGCTCATTAAAATATACTATTGTTTTATCTTTTGTCCACTGAACAATTATTGAACAGCTACCATGTGCAAGGTCCTGGAAATTCAGAGGTAAAAAACGCCTGACTTGAAAAAGTTCACTATTGAACCTAACAAATATTTTCTATAAAAGCATCCATCATTACCTAGACTTAGAATATATGCTCTCTACAGTAATGGTCATGTTTTCTCAAGCTGTTTCACATAGCCCAGGGTTTCTCAACCTTGGCACAAGTGACATTTAGTGCTGGTTAATACTTTGTTGTGGGGACTACCCTGCACATTATAGAATGTTTAGACACGTCATTGGCGTCTACCCACAAGGTGCCAGTAGGATCCCTAGTTGTGATAACCAACGTCTCCAGATATTACCAAACGTTCCCTGGGGGTGGGGGAGGGTGCAAACTCTTCCTTGGTTGAAAACCACTAGCCTAGCCTGATGGTGAATGTGTTCCCGAGTCTTCATAAAGAAGTAGGCGTAAACCGACAGAACTACAAATAGAAAATATTTTATCATCTAAGTTAGGGTTTTTAATTCTTATGTGTTAAGCAGCCATTGCCTAAATCAGCCAGCACAGTTAAGGTTCTATTTTGTCCCCAAACCCGACTCCACATCTACCAACTTGATTGTGTGGTCACTTTCCACTACAGGGTCATCTGAATCCTGCGCCTCCTCTGTATTCTGAGAGTTTCTTTCCTAATTCAAGCACCCTCTTCTCTCAGCAGAGCCACTGTGCCACTCGAGCTGGTCTCAGAGCCTCTTCTCTCTCCCCAATCATCCTACATAGGGTAAGTAGATTGATCTCCCCCAAACACAGCTCTGATTAGATACTCTCCTCTTCAAAAACCTACCCTTATTCTGGCCAGTAATTTGTAACTGTTTCATTGGCAGTGATTGAGTAACCAGTTCATCCTGTTTTGTTCAAGATTTTCCCAGTTTTAGCATTTTAACATTGGAAGACTAAGGGAACCCCTGTCCCAGGCAAACTAGCATGATGGGTGACCCATAGCAGTGAGCCCCGTTTATTTCCAGATAATTCTGTGGAACTCCAGAACGTATATAACAGATATGAATCTTGGATTCAAAGACAGGTGGGTGAAATCTGTCGTAACTCTTTACTACTTTAAGAATAATTCAGCCTAAGTTCTGACTTCATTTTTCTGACTGTTCTTCGTTTTTTTAGAAGGAAAGAAAATCTCAGTCTAACCTGTGACCTCGCCTCCAGGGTGAGCCACAGTGCTGGCATCCTAAGCAGAGCCAGCAAGTGAGGGGAAGAGGGACTAACCTGGCCCTCAGTCAAGAATGGTGCCTGGGAAGTGGCTGCTGAGTTCCTCACTGTCCCTGTGCCCTTGGCCCCCTCCAGTGCAAAGGCCTCTGCTGCATCCACGTCATGTCTGCCAAATGCAGCCGTTGCTCTGAGGCCTTGATTCCTGCGAAGCAGCCTGGATGGGAAGAATTCAGGGGCTTTATAAGCCCTCCCTTTGGTCCCTTCCTGCCCCAATCAGGAGGAATCCCCCCAATTTAGGGGACAGAAAGGGGAAATTGCAATCTCCCCTCTGCTTCTTTAGCACATTTTAGTATACCTATAGATTTGGTATTTTTTTACATTTTTGCCACCTTCTTCACCCAATTCTTCCAAAGTTTAGTCCAAAGGACATAAACTTGGGTGCTTGGGTTGATGACAGCCTGCAGACAAGCTTTATGTGGCTTGCCCAGTGTCTTTGTTTGTTTGTTTGTTAAGTTCAAATTTGAATCCTTTAAGAGAGAAAAGTGCTCCCCAGTTGTCCACAGACCTCATCATTCCTTGGTTCTCCTGCACCTAATCCACTTGACCTGTTTCCACCACCTGACTGATCCTTCCAGGCAACTTAAGTTTCCAAATCATGTCCCCCACTGGAGAAACAGAATAGGCAATGAGCACAGAGCAAACCTGTGTGAATGGAGAGAAATACAGAGAGGAAAGATAACAGATTTGTATGTCCAAATACTGTCTTAGCCACATATGAAAACACAATGCAGTTGAGGTGTAGACAGGATGTCCAGAGCCCTGTCACTCAGCTTCCCAAGTTGAAAATCCCCAAGTCTGTTGAACGAATGCAAATCTTTACGACATTCTCGCCTGTTCATCATATGACAACCTGCTCCTTTTGTCATCCTGTCTCCCTCTCAGCCTCAACAATCCAACTGTGTAACTTGCTCTTCTCTGTATCTGCTCACTTTGCCCTGAATGATTTAGCTTATTATGTTTCCTCCATCCCTGAATGTCTTTTCTACTGATTTCTGGTCAGAAACTTAATTATCCTTCAATTAGGAGCTCAAACTCTGTCTTCCTATGCTTTTACAAAAGGTTCTTGTCACCTTTTCAGGTGCAACCTCCTCTATCAGCCCATTAGCTATAGGAATTCTTCAAGAATCCTAGACCCTCTCTTTGACCCCCAACCTCCCCCCTACAACACTCCATAATCTCACCCATGATCACAGCTTCAATTATGACTATTTTGCAGGCCCACATATGTATATTTCTAGCCCAGTAGTGACCACATATTTACTTGCCTTTTTGACATCTCTTTTTTGAATATTTCAAAGGCATCTCAAGAACAACTTAACTAATGACTTTTCTCTACTAAACCTGTGTTATTTCTTCAATGAATGATGGTCGCCACCAACCAGCTGTGTTGTTAGCAACCAGAAATCTAGGAGTCATCCAGGATCTTCCCTTCTCTCTTCCTCTCCATATGTAAACCATCAGAAATCCAGTTTTTTCACATGAAGGGGATGACCTGACCAAGCCAACTCAAAATGGTCTTTCCAACTACTGCAATGTAAATTGTTGGCATTTGGATTTCCTTCTTAGTATTTTGGAAAGCATCACTCATCAACTCTGGGGCATAGATCATTTGAATTTCAGAATTGGTCAGGCTGAGAAGGGAACCATGCGAGCCAATGATACAACTTCCAGTTAGAGTCCAAGTCCAAGTCTGAAGGCAGGAAAAGACTGATGTCCCAGGAGCTTGAAGACAGTTGGTCAGAGAGAGACAATTCTTTCTCACTTAGCCTTTTATTCTACTCAGGCCTTCAGTGAATTGTATGAGGCCCACCCACACTGGGGAGGGCAATTTGCTTTACTCTGTCTATGGATTCAAATGTTAATCTCATCTAAAAATACCATCATAGACACACCACGAAATAATGTTTAATCAAATTCTGAAGACCCTGGTCAGAAGACCAACTTGACTTGGCCCAGTCAAGTTGACACATAAAATTAACCATCACAAGAGCTAAACTTAGCCATTTTTCCTCTTACCTGGCCTGGCCTTTCTAATTCACTGGCTTCATGCTACATCAAGTCCAGGTCCACTAAAAGAGCACACATCCCTTCTTTTCCTAATCAGAACAAGGTCTGCCTATTTTTGGAAGCAAAATGTTGTGTTTTGACCATTAACCTTTCTCCAAAGGAGAGAAGAAAGTCATTAAAAATGCATCATTTCTAAAAGTTAACTTTATGGAACACCAGTCCCATAAGATATGCTGGGAAAAAAGAAAGGATTTCTTGACAGTTAAGTGCTATATCCCTGTGTTAGTTTTCTATGCTACATAACATATTACCATAAACTTAGCAGCTTAAAACAATAGCCATTTATTATCTCACAGTTTCCTTGGGTCAGGAGTCCAAGCTTGTCCTAGCTGGGTCCTCTGCTCAGATTCTCAGGGGGTTCCATCACAGTGTTGGCTGGGCTGTGTTCTTTTCTGGAGCTCAGGTTCTCTTCCAAGCTCATACGGTTTTTGGCAGAATTGAGTTCCTTGTGGAGATTGGATCGAAGCCCTCAGCAACTAGAGACAGCCCCTCTCCACGGGCAATCACACATGGCTGCTTGTTTTTCAAGGTCAGCAGGATGACCTCAGTCCATCTTTTAAGGGCTTTCACCTGATTAAGTCAGGGTCTTCCAGGATCATCCCATTTTTTATTGACTCAAAGTCAACTGTTTTGGGACCCTTCACATTTGCCATGTAATGTAGCCTAATCACAGGCATGATATCCCATCAATTTCACCAGTCTCATCCTCACTCAAGTGGACAAGATTATGTTGGACTCATACACCCAGGGGTTGGAATCTTTGGGACTATCTTAGAATTCTTCCTGCCACAACCCTGATTGAGTTTGTGAATTAGCATGTTACAGCCTCTGAAAAATCCTAGAGGAAAGAAATCTGGTTGACTTTTTTCCACCTATTGTTCTCCAAATTCATTTGGCCTTAATGAAAACCTTATTTTCATATAACATCCATCATTGTCCTTGAAATTAGTGTTCTGTTTCATCTGTGTTTTGGAATACACTGGAAGAGAAAAAAACCTGGACCACCAAGTTAGTTCAGGATTCATGTTCCCACCCCGTCACTTCCCAGTGACTCCAGCTTCGGCACGTTCCCTGACCTTACAGGGACTTGGTAAAATGGCTGCGGAAGAGCAGTACGGGCTTCTCAAGGCTGTTACAACAATGGAACGAAAGTAAATAACACCATGGGACATGCCTAGCACAAGTTAGAGATCCAATAAGATAAAAAAATCCTGTTGACCCCTCCCTCTCCTTTTTCATATGAAATTTTATTAACAATTATGAAAATGATACCCTATTGATGTTAGAGTGTATATGATTTCAGATCTCAAACTTGAAGCTTTATAACATCCTTAAGCTAAAAAATCTAAAATTAAAATTTAAGAGGAAGAATATTTCTTTGTTCTGCCCATGATAGTTAATTTATGTTTTAAACAGTCTTTCATCAATATCATCAGATTATAATAAATCCAAAAAATGAATTATTAGCACTTGTAGGTAGTTTCTGCATTCTTTTTAACTACCAAAATAACAAAAACATGAAAAACTTGGTGTTATTGTTAAAGTTGAATAGGTTAAAGTTGATGGAGATGTCACAAAAAAGTTAACTACCACTCCTTTCACCAAGCAAAGTAATATGGAACGCTTTCAACCATATAACGTGAGTATGAACTACTTAATGCGTTTGGAACAAGTGCCAAGTTTTAGAGACAAAATATTTGACATTTAGGCTAACTGGCAGGGCAGGGTCTGTATGGCAAGACTAAATAGGACTAATTATAAAGGTATAAAACTTGTGGGTAAAATTTAAACACTGAAATAATTCTGTGACCCTCAGCCAGGTATTTATCCTTTCTAAGCCTCAGTTTGCTTACCTAAAAAATGTGTATAATAATAGCATCTGTATTATAGGCATGTTGTAAAGATAAAATAAATAAAAACAGTGTAGTGTGTGTCACTTGAGTGCAAAGTTAATTATTGTATACACTTAAGCTATCATTTGATCTCAACTCTTGTGTTGTGCTTTTAAATCCTTGAATGAAAAGGTGGTGCTGAATTCTGAAAAACTTAGAAAACTTTAGATCGAAGTTCATGTTGGACCTCTTATTAAAAAGAAAAGAGGGTTTACCTGGTGGTGCAGTGGTTAAGAACCTGCCTGCCAATGCAGGGGACACGGGTTCGACCCCTGGTCCGGGAAGATCCCACATGCTGCAGAGCAACTAAGCCCGTGTGCCGCAACTACTGGGCCCGCGTGACATAACCACTGAAGCCTGTGCACGTAGAGCCCATGCTCCGCAACAAGAGAAGCCACCACAATGAGAAGCCCGTGCACTGCAACGAAGAGTAGCCCCCACTTGCCACAGCTAGAGAAAGCCTGCATGCAGCAACGAAGACCCAATGCAGCCAAAAATAAATAAATAAATAAAAATATTAAAAAAAAAAAAAGAAAAACAGCATACTTATATTATTCAATGTCATTAGCCATTAACAGAGCGGAGAAAAGTGCAAAGAATATACTACTCGTAAACAAAATTCTTTCTAAATGGAATCCTTTGCTATGTATCCCATGAGGTATCTGTATGTCTTTAGGGACACAAAACAATTTGTTCAAACTTCTGTGCAAATTGAAACTCATATTTGGAGCAATGCATTAAGAATCTACAGATCATTTATTCATGTTCTTCACTGAAGGAATTGCAGACATCACTTTTATTATATAAATTCTCCTTCGGTGACTAAAATTCCTTCTTTCTGGCATATGGATGGAAAAGAAACAAAAGCAAGTGAGTAAGAAATGTAACCTGCTCTGATACTGATAGATAAATTGCATATATTCAAGAACAAGGAAAGTAGTGTGTGTGCATGCGCATGTGCGTGTGTGTTTCATATTAAAAAACAAAATATATTGGGAACTCCTTGAATTTTCTTCCTCAGTAACGAGTGGGAAGGATGAAAATGTTCACATAGCAATTTCACTGGCACACCATCAGTTATGCCAGAGTGCATGGTTGAAAGAAATGTGAATAGGGTATCATTTTGATATTACTTCTGCAAACACAGCTAGGAGAGCTAATGCTCATTTTAAACTGCATGTCAAGGCTTCAAAAGAGTCACAACAAATAAAGAAAAAAAATCCATGCAATTTAACTAGTTTTTCCTGGAGCTATCCTTTCTTGGGTACTATCAAACATATAAGAAAAAGATGTTGGCATTTCCCAGGGCCACTAGGTGAGCTTGTATTCATTGTGCACACCACAACACCAAGGGGCCTGGACTGAGAGCTCTGATACAGTATACTTTTTTTTTTTTTTTTTGTGGTACGTGGGCCTCTCACTGTTGTGGCCTCTCCCGCTGCGGAGTACAGGCTCTGGACGCGCAGGCTCAGCGGCCATGGCTCACATGCCCAGCCGCTCTGTGGCATGTGGGATCCTCCCGGACCGGGGCACGAACCCGTGTCCCCTGCATCGGCAGGCGGACTCTCAACCACTGCGCCACCAGGGAAGCCCCCTGATAGAGTATAAAACATAGAATTGGGAGTCACTCAGAATTCGCGGGAACCCGATTTGCCACTTAATGTGTGAAGTTGGGATGTTTCTTAACTTTTCAAAGACTCAATTTCTTCATTAGTCAAATGGGAATAAAAAATACCTACCTCTTACATTAATTATGGGAATTGAATAGGTTAATGTATAGGAAACACTTAACCCAATATGCTGTAGATGTGTAGCAGTGGTCGCTGTTACTTTGTTTGGTTGCTATAATATCTGTCTTTGTTTGGCTTTTCCAACAGAAAGCAAAGGTAGAAGAGTTGGGAATGGAGACAGAGAAGGGAAGAAAGACATTAACAGGTGATTTATCGAGCAGGTGACTAGTGGGGGTAACTGGGGCTCAGTTTCTCTGGGGAACTCTAAGAGACAGAGCAGAACAGCTTCAGTATTATCCCCACCCAAGAGGTGAGAAAGCTGAGGTAGTTATCCACCAACTCTCTGTTATTGGTTGAGGACTGTTCCTGGGGACACTAACCTTCCTGCACTTCTGTCCTGTCCTGCATGCTGGACCAGTCTGTCCCCAAAGCAGAGAAATGACCACAGGCAGAAAGAATCAAAGGGATTTCAGTAAGTGGCCTTTCAAGTACAGAAGTGAGCACATAGGGCATATGGGTAGAGCTCCAGCAGGATCTGCTTCATTCTCCTTAACCCAGACTTTATTAATCTCCCTAAGTCCTTTATGATGATCCTACTTTATGATGTTATTATAATATAGGTAAAATCTTTCAAACTATATTCTTAGGCATCTTCTCATCCAAAGACTGTAGTCTGGCAAGATTAGAGTGTATATACCCTCCAGTTGAATGGACTTAGAATTTTGAGCTTGGACATCCAGATTTTATATAGGGTTGGTTTGGTAGATGCTCTCACAGAATTTACAGTTGAACTGGAGAGACTGGACATACACAAGTAAAAAATGTAAATTTAGAATCTTAAGGTACCAAAGTAAGTGCATTGGAATTTTCTAAGAAGTGAGATGTGAGGTTTTGTCATTGGGAAAACTGCTGAAATTCCTAATGCTTTCACCTAGTATCATTTCCCATTTCACTCTGAAACTTCGAGGGATCTAAATAGGGCACACACTTAGCGCTGACTTCTTAAACTATCAACTGCATAGCTCAGTAGTGAAATGATAAATGATTTGGTGCAGCAGAGTAAAAATGGCCAAAGATTGGACATGTTTCCTAAGATGCTAGGAAACATCCTATTGCATTATTCTGTTTCGTTATTTTTAAGAGGAAGGAGAGTAGGAAATGGGTTATTTCCCAACTGTGGCATAAAGAAAACACCAAAGCTGGAGACAAGACTTTTAAGTAAGAGTTTAAAATTGGAAAACACCTTTTGAGTATGTAAATGTTGCTAATTAGAGTGACTAACAATCAATTACTGAGTGTCAAATTTGTGTTCTTAGAAAGATGGGGAGGATGAAAACAGCACAGACTTTGCTGAGGGAAAAACCTGAGATCTCAGCTCCACTACTTATGAGCTAAGATATCAGGTAACTTAGCTCATCTGTCTGAGCCTAAACACCTCTTTTGTAAAAAGAGCATAGTAAGACCTGCCCCACAGTATGGTGAAAAGAATATGACATATAAATATAATATGATACATAAAAATGCTAGAGTCCATCAATGGGTGAACAGATAAACAAAACTGTCGTACATCTTTACAATAGAGAGTTACCCAGTAATAAAAACGAACTAACTATTGATGCACAAAAAAACATGGATTAATCTCAAACTAATCATGTCAAACCAAAAAGCAAAGAGTATATATTGAAGGATTCCATTTATATAAAATTCTAGAAAATACAAAATAATCTATAGTGACAGAAAGCACATAAGCAATTGCTTGAGGATGGAGGAACCAGGAAAGGTAGGGAGTGATAGGTTAGAAAGAGGAACTTCTGTCGTGATGGAGATGTTTATCATCTTGATTGCTGTGATGGTTTCATGGGTGTATACATATGTCAAAGTTTATCAAAGTTATAATCTAAATATCTGCCCTTTATTGTGTGATAATTATACTTCAATGAAGCTGTTAACAAAAACAGTGTTAGTGACATAGTAGATTCTCAGTAAATGTAATTTTCCTTCTCTAAATGTGTGTTTACCTGACCTTGACTCAACCTTCTTGGGGTCAAATTTGGTGAGTACAAATCAAGTGAAGCCAGATAGAACTGACATTCATTATTCTGTCTGCCCCTTTCTTTTTCCTGTAACAGGATCTTCCCTTTTTTAGTAAATTATTCTTCTTTGGCTCAAAAATGTGGTTCTGGTTGGAGTTACCAATCATAGAGAACCAGTACTTTGGCCACTCAGGGATAAGCATGTGCAGCAAACACCAGTGCTGTGTGCCCAGCCCCCAACTTCCCTGACCTATGCTGCAAAAGGCTGGTACCTGCAACCTTCCACAGAGCTTTGCACTTGGGCTACTAGAGTTGCCTCACCTCCAGAGAGCCAGAGCTGGAAGTGCCTAGGAGATTATATCCTCTCAGGGCAACCTGTAGCCAACGACTGGGGCACAGGTGCAAAGGCCAGCTCCCCTGCTTCCACATAGGGCCAAACTCTGATGTGCAATTTATGGTCTGGAGCTCCCTGTGGGATCAGAGGGAGGCTGGCACTTCATCTGATATTGCAGCTTTGACAGACTCTTTTCCTTCCCTTACCCTGTTACCCTCATTTGCTTACCATTTTCTACTGGGAGAACTTCCTTAATAAAACCACTTGTACTTGAATCCAATCTAAAACGTCATGGCAGCCCTTTTTCACCACAGAGATGTGTCCAGGAATGGAACTGGGACCCCAGATGGCCTCATCAGAATCTTTTAGATATTTTTAGAACTTGAGCTAGGGGATGAGGGCTCTCTTTCTTCTATAATCAACAGGCGGTAAGGATGTGATGTGGAAGTTCCTAGTACCCACTTCTTCATCTTGTGAAAAACGATTTTAAAAGAAGAAAGCCAAACTGAGAGAAAGTCAGACCAGAGATGATGATGATGATGGTGATGGTTGGTGGGGAGAGGTGGGGGAAGAGAGAGAGAGAGAGAGAGAGAGAGAGAGAGAGAGAGAGAGAGAGCCTCCTCATGATGTTTAGGTACAAATAGTTATATTTCAGAACAGACACTGTTTTCTTCTGGAGTGTTTTATGTTGGTCAATAAATACCCTGAGTTTGGTTTAAGTTTTTGTCACTTGCAATAGAAGTCTTGATCAAAATTCCTGGTAAGCATTGGGACTTCCCTCGTGCCACAGTGGTTAAGAATCTGCCTGCCAATGCAGGGGACATGGGTTCAAACCCTGGTCCGGGAAGATCCTACATGCCATGGAGCAACTAAGCCCGTGTACCACAACTATAGAGCCTGCGGTCTAGAGCCTGTGAGCCACAACTACTGAGCCCACGTGCCACAGCTACTGAGCCCATGTGCTGCAACTATTGAAACCCATGCTCTGCAACAAGAGAAGCCACCATAATGTGAAGCCCGCTCACCAAAATGATGAGTAGCCCACGCTCACCACAACTAGAGAAAGCCCGTGCACAGCAATGAAGACCCAACACAGCCAAAAAAAAAAAAAAAAAAAAATCCTGGTAAGCAATGGAACTAGGACTTTCTGCCCTTGCCATGTGAAATGCACAGGTTAGAACAAATTGGATCAAACAGGAGAATTGCTCTTATCCAGTTAGGCCACAGGCAATAGCCAATATTCAATGCTCAAAATTTTGCCTTTCAGAATTAGAGCTCAAAAGTTTTCACTTTCTTTTTCCTGGCAAAGAAATACAACGTGTATTTTGAGGTATAATCAAATACTTTTACAATATTTTTCATACTATATGGCAGTTGTTTTTAATAATATGAGCTGATTTTCTTTAGAATATGAAACTCTCCCTTTGTACAGACTGATGCTATGAAATCACTTAGGGAGACTATGGAGGTTAATCTTAGATTTCTTCCATTAAAAATTATACGTTTCCCTGAGACACAGAATGATAACATAAAAACCCATTTTATCGTAAAAAGAAATGATCCTAATGGCATAGACTAACAGTGATAGTATAAAAATGACTTTCTGGGAAAGTTTAGCTAACAAATGCTCTGAACCTTTACTGAATCAAATGGATAGCAGGACCATTAACTGCTTGGAGAACTTTCAAATTGAAATTTGCTATTTCGTGCAGAATCTTGGAATAGTACTTCCTTGGCTTGGCTAAAATCAGACTAATGACATGAGAATTACTATTTTAATTCATTTAATGATTGTCTGATGACTTAGAACTTTTTGCTTCCCTCCTGCTATGGAATTTAATGAAATTAATCTATGAAAGGGTTAGATACATAAAATGCACATTTTGTGCAATAATTTCTGTTGTTCTCAGAGTTGGATATTTGGTGGGGGAAGAGATACATCTGGGATTACGAAAGTCTATAAAAAGGGGAATGACAATATTAAGTATTACATTTCTGCTCTAAGGACAAGTATTTATACCAGTGGTATAAATATTTATACTAGGGGAGGTTTTGCTCCTTCTCGCCCTCTACCAATACCCTGCCCATTTCAGGGACATTTGGCAATATATGGAAAGAGTTTTGATTGTCACTACTTAGGGCATTTTCTACTGGCATCTAGCGAATAGAGGCTAAGCATGCTAATAAATATCCTACAATGCACAGGACAGCCTCCACAACAAAGAATTATCCAGTCTAAAATGTCAACAGTATTGAGGTTGAGAAACCCTAACTTATACTCTTGCTACCAAACATTCCCTTTCTTTCAACACTTCTGAGCTGCACAACACAGTGGTTAAGTGGTTAATTTGCAGAAGATGTATATTCATTGTACAACTTCTGGATCAGACTCTGGATTCAAGTCAGCCCTGCCACCTCCTAGCCATATGACCTCAGGCAGATCACTGCCTCTTTCTATGTCTTTTTTCTAATCTGTAAGAGAGGAATAGCATTTATCTCGTAAGGCTATCTTGAGAACGGAGTCAGGTGGACACTCTCAGTAAATGTGCTTAACACAGTGACTGCACATAATACAGATTCAACTCAACTTAGCTATTGCTGTTTTTATTACTATGAGAAGAACTTGGGTACAGGTATGGGTGATGAAGCAAAATATTTTATTTGGTCTGTTTTGATGAAGCCATTTTGACACTAGGGATATTCTGATATAGCCTAAAACATAAAACACCAGAATTTCATTTTAAAAATTATTGCATAACTTCTACCACAGACATCCTTAGTCCAGTCTTACATCCTACCCCTCCCTTCTCTTTAAGCCTGAAACCTCTTGTCCATCCCTCATTCTCAACCTACCCCCAGCCTACTTTTGGACCTCCATGAACTCTCACCCTCTGCCCCTCTTTCTGCATCCCTAAACCCCACGGGCTTCAGGAAAAAGTTCCATGCAGTTTATACGCCCATACAGTATAAGCTGTAGGGTAAATTTTGTCAGCAGTCTTGCTTTGTTTGGTCTGCCTTTAAAAACAAATTTATTTTTTCATTTGTCTGCCTTTAGATAGGACATGTACTTGTTGCCATGGTCCCCACAACTCCTTATTCCCTTGTATGGCGTACTACGTTGTTCATTTAGGTTTTCTTGCTTTGTCTCCTAAAGGAAACCAGATTTGCCACCCATGACAGTAGATGCTGTAGAAGGATGATGCTGTGGGAAGGACTTAGGAATGCTACTGGGAAGAATTGGACGCTTCAGTAGCAGGCTCAAGAAGGTGGAGAAAAGGATGGCATTCTGGACAGGACAAAAGCTATGACTAAGTGTGCCAAGGTAGAATTTATGAGGCCTTTTCTGAGGACAAAGAGTAATATACAAGTCTGGCTGAACAAACCTTTCATGAAGGAAAGCCACTGGGGAGACAGAAACAGGTATTTAACAGGTATAAACAGGTATTTAAGCCCTGGGTGTAAGAATTTAGATTTAACTTATAGGGATGGGAAGTATTAAATGATTTAAAATAGGACAGAGAAGGGACAAGATGAAAAGGATCTTTTGAGTCCTTTAAAAATACATTTAATATTTTTTTACTATCAATATGTGTTAATTATGATAAATTTAGATAACAATAAAGAAAATAAAATCACCCCAATCCCACCTCCTAGATTTCAAATTATTTACGGTTATACACACACATTTTCAATAACCAAAATTAAAGTAACAAAAATTTTAGCTTTTTAAAAAAATCTGATATATCAATATGTTTCCCACATCATTAAATATTTTTCAAAGTACTGTTTCTGATATAATTGCAGAAGTAAGCAAATATCTGTGTTCATTGCAGTGTTACTTGTAATACTAGAACAAGCACTAAATGTGAAAACCACACAACTGTGCATTAGCAGGAGCAACTGATCCCATTAATTCATTCCACAAATATTTACTGAGCACCTACTATATGCCAGGCACTGTTCTAGGCATTGGGAATACAATAGCAAACAAAGCAGACAAAAATATTTGCACTCTCTGAGGTAACATTGTAATGAGTTTGTATGCTGCTGCAGGGGTTTGCAAAGTTTTTCTGTAAAGGGCCAGATATTACATATTTTTAGTCATAGGTTCTCTGTTGCATCTATTCAACTTTGCCATTGTAACTGGAAACCAACCATAGACAATACATAAACAAATGGGTGTGAGTGAGTTCCAATAAAACTTTATTTACAAAGACAAGTAGTGAGCCAGATAGATAGATAGATACATAAATAGGGATAGGGATATATACATTGATATATCAAAATAGAAAATGTATATATAGAAAATTTGTTGAAGAAAACTTCTTAAAGAAATGAACTATTAACAGTGGCTACTACCTTCAGAGACTTAAAAAATCTTACAGTGTGCATACACTGCTTCTTTAAATAAATTAAAATTTTATAATATGTTTTTGGCATTGTTCAATATTCTAGTATGGTTTTTTTATTAACTATTCACCAGCTATGTGGTTTCCAAATTTTCGTTGTTAAATAAATTGCTGCAATTAATATCTTTGAACAAAAATCTTTGACTGCAAATTTAAGTATTTGTTTAGGATAATCCCTAGAAATAAAATTATTTGACTAGAGGATTTAAACTCTTAGGCTCTGGATATATATTGCCAAATTGTCCTCTAGAAGGATGTAACAATTCACACTTCTACTGACAATATTAAAAAGTATTTATTTCCTCCACAATTGTGCCCAAATTGGGCATTTTTATTGGTTTAAAAACATATACATTTTAAAAGGTAATATTATCTTTTATTTTGCATTTCTTCAGTGCTATCAGTGAAGCTGGCTCTTTTTCTTGTTTACTGGCCACTTTTACCTTTTCTTTTTTGAATTTTTTATTCACATCATTTGTTCATCATGGTGTTATTTTCCTCAGAGCTTCTAGGTACTTGAAATATTTCCATGTGAAATTTTTACTTGTCTCCCTTCATTTTCTCCCTTGTGGCATTACTGTCTTCACTCTTGTGGACACTCTTGCCCTCACTTTGGTGTAAGGTTATTCCTATTTCTTCTTAAACATAATTTTTGAAAGGAAATTTACAGAGGTTTGTAGCATGAAGAAATCTCTTCAGGCAGGTTCCTTGAGGTAGCTAAGCTCTTCTTAGCCTCCATGGATGGCCATTGTCTCTGAAAGAAATCTGGTAACATTCCTTTTGCCTACACTATCAAGAGTTCTCCATGTTCTTTCAGCCCAAGGTCGTAAGGACCAGCAGCCGATCTAGGTAGAGAGGCTAGGACTCTTTACCTACTGTCTTTATAGAAGCCAGGGCATCATTTCAGAAGCTGATCTGCCTTTTTGACTTGGCTTTCAGTTGATTCACTTCTATCATAATTACATGCTTCCTCTTTCCAGAGCTCAACAGAGCTTGATATCAGAGGAGAAGAAATCACTATTTGCAACACTTCTATTTCTTCTTTAAAAGTATATTTTATTTTTTTAATCAGGTTCTCCCTGATTCTCTGCTCTTGCTGCAGCTAATCTTTTTAAATATATCAAATAGAAAACAACCAAACAAACGCTTTCTGGACTGCTTGAGTCTCTTTATGTCTCCACTGAGAAAGTCCAGGATCAGCTATTTTATGACTACATTATGGGGCCTAGACTGCAGGGATACTTAGAGCATTCATGCTGAGCTAGAAATGATACAGAATAGGATAAAATCCAGTAATTGAGTTGGTCATGAAAACAGGCAAGAGTACAGTTTAGAACTGTAGTTTGGAAACTTTTTTCTTTCTCTCCCTCTCTCTCTCTCTCTCTTTAAGTAGCAGAACCTTTCTTACCAACCCAATCTCGAGTGCCCTTCCTCCCAACCCAGATAAAATATTGATATGGACTAATCTGGTCAGTTTAAAGGGAGAGGCAATATAGTTTTACTTGGGCCCACATCTCCTTGACTTCCCTGGAAGTCACCGGCAGCTTTGCAAGACAATCACTGCTTCAGAGACCTGCGTCTCTCTGCTCTAAGGCTTTGTCTAGCCACAGGGGCATAACTGTTCCGAGGAAAGGGAAGCTGGAAGTGCCCCAAGGAGCAGCTCTCAACCAATGAGGCATGGGAGTTGGTGGAAAAACATGACCACTTCCTCATCCCTCGATGGGGCCATTTTGAGGTATGTTCCATAATATTCTATCAGAGTGCTCTCTGAAACTGAACCCCAATTGCCTACAGCCTGTTCCGTCTTCCCTGTCTCACTTCCCCATTCCTTTTCCTGCTGCCTAGGATCACCCCCTAAATAAGCTATTTGTACCTAAATTAGGAACCGAATTCATATAACTTGTACCTAACAGGAATGCAATTAAGAAAATAGTGAGATGATACAAAGTCTGCACATCAGTTGGATAGCATAGACCTCTACTGGTAAATATGGCAGTCACTAGCTATGTGCAGCTATTCAAAATTAAATATAAATTAATTAAAGTTAAAAATTTATGTTCTTAGTTTCACCAGCCACATTTCAAGTACTCAGTAGCCATCCATGGCTGATGGCTATGGTATCAGACAGCACAGTTATGGAACTTTTCCATCATTGCAAAAAGATCCATTAGATAGTGCTGGTGTAGATTCAATCCCAGTTTGATTGAGATTGGCCTCTTCCTAGTCATTACCTCAGGCAACTTACTCTCTGCTGTGAGACTCAGTTTGCACATCCGTAAAATACGGCTGTGGTGGGGATTAAGTAAGATAATTTCTGTAAAGCTTTGAGAAAGCACCTACATGTTCAATAAATGTAGGGGAATGAGAGAGAGAGGTAAGGGAGAGATGGATCTTGAAGGCATCTAAGAACTCTGAGGAACAGTGAACAAAACCACTAGTGTAGTGTGTGATCCTGGGCAGGTTATTTCCCTTCATGGGACTCAACTTCCATGCTTGTTAGGGGGTACTGGCAGATTTCTAGACATTATTGAATCTTTGAATTTTCTTATTAGGGTGATTTTTGCACTGGTTTCATCTTCACTTAGTTATCTGTTTAGTCAATGTCAGTTGAATACCGCCTGTCTTCCAGGCACTGTACTGGGTGCAGGGTCATAAGAGCAAAGAAGGCACAGTCCCTGTCACTGCAGATTTTTAAATCCTAAAGAAAGACGCAGACAAGAAACTAATGGGGTAATTGCCTAATGATAACCACTGAGATGATCCCCAGCCTTGTCTTCAGAGAAACTTCCTGAAGAGGGTGGTGACTGAAACCCTCTCTAGGGAAGAGAGAGCCTGAGCCCAGTGAACAACAGGGAAGAGTTGTTTCCGTCAGAGGGAACAGCATGAAACTTTCCTTTGGAACCTCATTCCATACTCCTTCTTCTCATGTACTAAGATTTTGGAGGGGTAGGGAAAGGTTAAGAAACATACTACAAGTTGGGTAAGAAATGGAAAAGAAATGAGAGAGAAAGAGAGGAGTTGGATGATTTCTGTCATTTTCCTCTAGCTTTCTCAAAGTCCCACCTTCTGGGTCAGTGCTTCTCCAGTCATAGACAATGGATCATGTACAATAAAGATGGTGGGGTGGGAGAGGTACTTATAAAAATGCGGATCTCTGGGTGCCAAGACAGACTGAATCAGAACCTTTGGAGAATACAGCCCCAAAGACATTAAAACAAAACAGAAACCTCTTAAAGGAATTCTACTGGGGCTTCCCTGGTGGCGCAGTGGTTAAGAATCCGACGGCCAATGCAGGGGACACGGGTTCGAGCCCTGGTCCAGGAGGATCCCACATGCTGCGGGGCAACTAAGCCCATGCACCACAACTGCTGAGCCTGCGCTCTAGAGCCCGCGAGCCACAACTACTGAGCCTGCGAGCCACAACTACTGAAGTCCGCGTGCCCAGATCCCTTGCTCCACAAACAAGAGAAGCCACTGCAATGAAAAGCCCGCGTGCCGCAACAAAGAGTAGGTGTGCAGCAAGGAAGACCCGACACAGCCAAAAATAAATAAATAAAATAAATTTTTAAAAAAAAGGAATTCTATTAAAAACCATTGCTGTGACTGCTTACTTCCTAATGAAGCAGGGCATTTGAAATGGAATGTCCTTAATTTTTATTTTGGTATTTATTTATTTATTTATTTATTTATTTATTGGCTGCTTTGGGTCTTCGTTGCTGTGCATGGGTTTTCTCTACTTTCGGTGAGCGGGGGCTACTCTTTGTTATGGTGTGTGGGCTTCTGATTGCAGTGGTTTCTCTTGTTGCGGAGCATGGGCTCTAGGTATCCAGGCTTCAGTAGTTGTGGCACATGGGCTCAGTAGTTGTGGCTCATGGGCTCTAGAGCATAGGCTCAGTAGTTGTGGCGCATGGGCTTACTTTCTCCACAGCATGTGGGATCTTCCCAGACTGGGGGTCGAACCTGTGTCCCCTGCATTGGCCGGAGGATTCTTAACCACTGTGTCACCAGGGAAGTCCCTATTTTGGTATTTAAATGAAGGATGTCTTAATAATATTGAAAGTGCTAAATTCCATGGCTTTCAATTGTAGTGGGAAAACCAGTTTCTTTCTGAAGGGAATTTCTTTCCCACAATCTGGTACCATTTTTCTCTTTCAGTCCATGCTTCTCCACTGTCCTTTGTGTAAATGTTCTTCACTCCACTTTTACCATCTTCTTTATCCATTTCTAAATTTCCTGACCAATAGAATGTCATCGCCTTTGTTTCTATCCTTAACTCTCGTTCTCCACTTATAGTCTTCCAGCTGACCTTGTCCCTGAATGCTCCTTCTCCTGGTTTCTGATGTTCCTTACTCTTACTTCTTTTCAATCTTGACTTTGACCTGTTACTATGGCTCTACCTTCCCTCCCCCAGATTCTCTCCAGGATATAGTGAGAATTTCTCTTGAGCTCACTGTGGTTTTGCCAGAGGAGACACTTTTAGTTTCAGATCCCTTTTCTTCTGTGCACCTTATAATTTAAATAAGCTGCTGAAAAATGTCATCAGAATTAATCATTTTAATGCATTATTGAAGAGGGAAAAAATAACTGCAGCACAATGGAACTTCTTTCTCTGCCACTGGCGAATAACACAACTGAAGCATTGGTTAAAATGGCTGTCACAAACAGCAACAGAGATATTACCAGTGTACATAATGAAAGCCCAAAGTTTCTTTGCCTGTAAATTCAAGAAATCCATTGAAGAAGAAATAACCAAACAAAATCCACAAATGTCCTTTGTTTTATCATCTTAATAGTGATTTTCATTCCTGACAGGGAGTGGCATGAACTCAAATATGTTATCCATGAAAATTAGGATTGTTTTGTAAAAAATTCTATTCATTTCTACTGGTTACAATGAGTCTGTATTTGTCAAATGGTTTTTATGCTTAAATGAAAAGGTAATGATAAACAACCATTGGAACTGCTAGATGCATGAACCCTGTGCTAGGTGTCCTGACATGCCTCTTTGGCAAATCTGGGCCCAGGGAGTAATCAGTGTGGATATGAAAATGAGCACATTTATTTCACTGTTAACAGGCACTGCTAAAATGAAAGAGAAGGTGTGTGGGTCTACTGATGTTTTTATTTTCTTTCCTGGAACAATTAACTCAATAAGAAATAGTGTAGGCAGGTTGTTCTAAATCCAAAGTTTGATGAAGGAGTTTTGGAACTTAATATTTCCAGTGTATGCAAAGTTTATGAGAAGTGCTACATTGTTAACTCCTAGTTCAAATAAGATGCTGTCATATTTGGCCTTCATTTCACTAACGGGGAAACAGGCTCACTGATGTAAATGGTAAAGAAACAAACATGAAAAAGGATTTCTTAGTCAAGCAAAGAAAGCCTAGTGGCTAACAGCCACTGGGATCTCCAGTGCTTGACAATGCACTTGTAATGGGGAAGAACCCTTTGTATTCTATTACAAGTTAATCACTAAACGATGTTGCCTATAAGCTTAAATTATACGTAAGGCCCATCTCTGGGAACCCTGCCTCCCAGGTAATGAGCATTTAGCTAAAATACCTTTGCTTAGCTCACAGGGAACATCCTGACCAGGCCCACCCCGGAATGACTGCAGGGAGGAAGAAATTAACACATCCCCTCCTGGAGGCTGACAGGAACCAGGAAATGTTTGACTTTACTCCCTCCCCTTTTAGTATAAAAAAAGCCTGAATTCTAACTCAGGCAAGATGGGTTCTTCGGGGCACGAGTCCACCATCTTCTCGGTTTGCTGGCTTTCTGAATAAAGTCACTATTCCTTGCTCGAGCAACTTGTCTCTCGATTTATTGGCCTGTTGTGCAGCAAGTAGTACGAGCTTGGACTCAGTAACACACTGGCAAAATACATACTATTATAATCCCCCTTTCACAGATAAAGGATTGAGGCTGCGAAATAACTGGCCCAAGCTCAGAGTTATTAAATCACAGAGTCAAGACCTGAACTCAGTTTGTCTGATATCTGCCTCTGTGCTTCAATCTGATCCCAGACAGTACAGAATGCTTTGGTAGTGGTATTGCCTATGGCCACAGTTACTACTCAAGCAGTTCACAATTGCAATACTGATAAAGAAAAAGCATAGAATCACTGTTTATTCACCCTCAGCCCAATGCTTCTACATGTCGGGGCTGACCTAGACCCCTGGTAGAAGATAGGTCTTGTACCCATGTGTCAAGACTCTCTGAGAGCAGCATTTAGTCATCACCTCCGTCTACGAATCACAGGATTTTCATTCTACATTTAGGAACCCAGTGGAAGAAGGCAGAGTAACTTGTCTCTTGATTCACTGGGAAACTTCTTGAGAGTTTACCGCTATGGTTTGGTTTGTCTGCTTTAAAAATTTTTTTTTAGTTCTCAAACTAAATAACTCCTTGAGAAGATTATTTAAAATGTAGATGTTGGACTCCATCCTAAGTGATTCTGGTTCAGTAGGTCTAGAGTGGAGCCCAGGAATCAATATCTGCCAAGTTCTAAAAATGTAAAGGTTCCCTGACCACTATCCTCCACCCTCTTCCTGGAGACAACCACTTTACACTCTTTTAATACTTTCATCTGGCACATACATGTCTCTACTGTTCTCCAGTGCTATCAAGATAAGTTACAAAGTGTCAGGGGCCTTATGACCCATATCTCAGATTGGCTTGGTGTTTCACATTAGATATCAAATATTCATTAAGAATATATCAGAGGAAGAAACACAACATTTACTAAGACCCTGCTATGTGCAAGGTCTTTACATACAGCATCTCACTGAATACTTACTATCTCTGTATGACCTCGGTAGTTCCTCAGGTCACAGATTCACAGAAGGCAGAAGTGAGATTTGAATCCAATCCAGTTTCACGGAAAACCTAGTGCTCATCTCAGCAAAGCACAGTGCAGAACTCTTTGGTGGATCCTTGACCTCAAAGAGCTTCCTATTTGGAAAAAAAAGGGTAGAAAATAGAGAGAAGTCTTAGGAGGAACTCAATAAGTGTGAGTCGTCCTACGTATGTTTATTTCACACTTTCTCTAATCCTGGTCCAGTGCTAAAAAGCACTGGAGATTCCATACAAAGGTCCTTCTGCTCTATCTCCCCCAACCCCTTGGCTGCAGAGATGGCAGAATTAGAGAATGTGGTTGAAGACACTGAGGAATTGCTGATGCAGGACTTGGGCCCCAAAGCTGAGGAATAGGCAGTCTTCCAATTGAAACAGGAAAACTCATATGATGCTACCCAGCCCAGAAATTCACTAGTAGATAATGAACCAAAGATTGCCACATGTACATGAATGGTAATCAGAAAGACTCTGCCCACTCCACTTCCAAAAATCCTGCCCTAATAGAAAAAAATCCCATCCTAACAGAACACTCATCAAAGACTGTCTAAGGAGGCTCTCCTTTCTCTTTACGAAATACACTCTTCTTTTCAAACCCTTTCAGGTCTCTGCTGAAAGGAAAGTGATAGTAGCCAACTCCCTTGCCATAGTACTGTCTGAATAAACCACCTTTGATTAATTCTACAGGAGGTCTGCGTCCTTCTGACAACATGTTCAAAGCCCTCACCAAGCTTAAGCATTCAGTCTGTAAACATGAATGAATCTTTGCTCCATCCTGGCTAGATGGCAGACCCAGTACAAGTAATGATAGATGAGGTGGGAACTCAGATCCCCTCATGTCAAGAGAAGGGTGTGGTCAGATTTCAGCTTTGGGGTCTGGTCCCAGGCTGTGACCCTGGGCAAGTTACATAGTGTTTCTGTAGTACAGTTCCCCCTCTGGTAAAATGGGAATAACATCATCTCCCCTTACAGGGTTCCTGTGAGGATTAAATGACCCATATTCAGAGGCAGCTGAGTACATGTAAAAGGAATGAGCATAGGCTTGGCACTGAATAAAAAGGGACGCATGAGTCCATATTGATACAAGTGAATACAAGGATAAATAAAGAAACGTGGGAGATGGTAAAGCTCTTCTCAGAGTAGAATGTAAACTAAAAAATGTAGAAAGGAATGGAATTAGACAATCATGATTTTGCAACCATTACAGTAATAACTGATTCAAGAAATAATCAACAATGGATGCTAAATCTAGCCAGTAAACTTGTGATTAAGAATGGGCTATAAAGCTATGTATCTATATCTATGAAAAATGGGGAATGAGGCAAAATATAAATAAGTGGTAAATCTGGGTAAAGGATACTTGGGAGTTGGGGGTAATGTTCTTGCAACTTTTCTGTAGATTTGTTTTGTCAAAATAAAAATTAAAAGCAGAAAAAGTAAAAAGGGAAGTAAAGCAGAAACAGTTTCCTAGTTCTGTTACATTGTACATTTTCTCATGATCATAGGCTCAAGAACAGAGTAAGGTTAAAAAAAATTCTAAAATGGTACTTAATAGGGTGGGGAGAAGAGAGCATGGGTTTGAACCATTTTTAATCCTTATCAGATCTCTGACCTTCAAGAAGTTAGGTAACCTCTCTGTGCCTCAGTTTTCTCTTCTGAAAAATGGGGATTTATACATTGGTACCTACTGGAAAGGTTGCTATAAATACTAAATTAGTTCATAATTTGTAACGTGCCTGGCACATATTAAGCTTATTTGCTATAGTAATTTTATTACATATACAGTGCTTAGAGTCACGGTAAACTCCGAATAAACGCTTGCTCTTGTTCTGGTGATTACTGGCTTAAAGTGCTTCAATTGCTTTGCCTTAACCTTCGGTAAAAGATAAAAAATTCTTACTCAGGTGTAGAGGGGATCCACCGACCTCATCAGACCCACTTGCTTCTCCCGTATTCCCTCAAGGTTCAGCTCAAATATCGCTTCCCTAGGCGAGCCTCTGGGGCCCAAGGACCAGACCAGAGGCCTCCCTTACTTGGAGTCAGCTCCGTGGGCCGCTCCTCAGAGCACTCACGGCACCGGCCAACGTGCACTGGCCTGTCGCCCCAGCGTAGTTTAAGCCCCAAGACCGTAGGGCTCGGGATGCGTTTTTGCTCACGTCGTGAGCCGGGGAAGCACGGTGAGGAGGCCACGGGGCCTCTGAAGGCTGAAAGTGAACTTGGGGCCGAGGTGGGAGTCGCGGTGGTGGACGCAGGTAGAGAGCAAGTGCCCCTTAAGGGCGCTGCCACGGCCCGTGAGCAGCAGGCGGGCCCGGGCGGAGGGGGCGGTGCGGGAGGGGCGGCCGGGCCCCGCCCCTTCCCCTCCCCTTCCCCTCCCCTTCCCGCCCCTTCCCCTCCCCTTCCCGCCCCTTCCCCTCCCCTTCCCGCCCTCGCCGCGCGCCGCCTGGCTCTCCGCGCAGGTTTTCTGGTTAAGATGGCGGCCCCTGGGGCGGCGCAGGCCTGGAAACTACTGAGAGACCTGGCGCTCCGGTCCCCGCTTCTGGCGGCCAGGTCCCAGGTGAGCGGCCCTCTTGGTGGGAGCCTGGAGCAGCCAGTGGTGCCCTCCTGTCCCTGTCTGTCCACCTCCTCCTGGCCCCGGTGCGCTGCCGCTAGGGCGCCGCACCTGTGGAGGGGACGCGCGGTGCTGCGCCCGGGGCGCACGAGGAACCCCAGCATCCCCCCACCCCCCGCTTCAGGTGTCGGGGGTCCCAGGCGGAGCGGGGAATGACAGTCCGGGCCACCCCGGAGTGAGCCACCCAGCTGTCAGTTGTCGCTGACGTGGGTTACCCTAGCGCTGCGGAGGGCGCCTGGCCCTGTACCAGGCACTGCAGGCAAGTTAAGGAAAAGTCTCTGGGACTGGGTTTTGGAGTCCTGAGGTGTTATTATGTCGACAGAAAGAAAATGCACAGCCTGAAAGTTGGGAAATACATTTTATTGGAGGCATTATTGAGGGTTGTATCCTGGGGAAGTTTCTGGATAGTTCTGAGGAACTGTTCCAAAGAGGTAAGGGAGGAGCCAGGATATATGGGACTTTTGGCTGGAAAAAAAACAAACAAAAGAAACTTGTAGTGGAACATCAGAAGATTAGGGCTAATCACAAAAATCAGATACGTCAAGGTAGTGATTTTAGTGCTTTGCTCAATTTGGGAAGGTGTAAGAGTCTGGGCTTATTGAAGTTATTCCTTTGATATGCATCTTAACTCTCTAGGGCCTGTATCCTGTTTTTCTGCATCCTGAATTCCCCTCAGGGTGCACTGTCTCCGGCGGCTGCAGTGACTGCTGACTTGATGGCAAGCAACATTCGTGTTTACGGCAGGCAACATCTTTTTGTCCTCAGTTACGTGCTTTGCCAATGCTGCTTTTGAACCGTCTCTCTCTTGAGCCCATTTGTTAGGCCACATGATGAAGGTGCCTAGAAACCCAACCCAGCCTTGCTGGTTTAGTAACTCACCTCCTGGAGTGAGCTCTCTGCAGGCTGCCTGCTTTTGCAGACTTGGGGGGGGGGTGGTGGTGGGTAGTGGTGCCTGAGTTGGTGAAATGAGGGGATCAAGGAGAAAGATGGGAAACGCTCTCCCTCAGTTCAGTGAACAATCAGTCCCAGCAGTAAAACACATCAGAGCATTGGCCCTGTCCTCTTTCTCCTTGTTTCAAGAGAACGAAAACCTAGGAGGGCCAGTGGTGGATGCTGAATAGCTATTAGAACTTGGCTTCCTGTAGATTTGATCAATACATTCTGCAGGTGGCAAGAGTCACAGTAGTCAAAAGGTCTTTGGGGAGTTATGAGTTGGTGATGACTCATGGACAAATGACTCAACCACTCGACTTCTTATTCTCCATTAGTAATATCGCTCCTCTTTTAAAGAAAGGATGGGGCTTCCCTGGTGGCGCAGTGGTTGAGAGTCCGCCTGCCGATGCAGGGGACACGGGTTCGTGCCCCGGTCTGGGAAGATCCCACATGCTACGGAGCGGCTGGGCCCGTGAGCCATGGCCGCTGAGCCTGCGCGTCCGGAGCCTGCGCTCCGCAACGGGAGAGGCCACAACAGTGAGAGGCCTGCGTACCGCAAAAAAAAAAAAAAAAAAAAGAAAGGATGATGTGGGGCTCATCCACAGCAGAGCATTGTCCTTGTCTGTTTTCCCATCTTTAATTGATGAGAGACAAATGATCACTCCTGCAGTTTTAACTAGGATATGCATAGTATATATATTTTTTAAATTGAAAGATAGCTACTAATGATTTTTTGAGTTACTCTAAGCTTTGGTTAATTATGACATCTGAAAGGTTTTTTTTTTCTTTCTTTCTTTCATTTCCTGACTTCTCATTTGTCTGTTTTTGTTCATGTAAATTTAAAAGGTGCTAATAACTTATTACTGTGATATCTTTAATAGGCACTTGACAGTATGGTGGGA
Organism: Hyperoodon ampullatus; assembly: GCF_949752795.1. NCBI lineage: Eukaryota > Metazoa > Chordata > Mammalia > Artiodactyla > Ziphiidae > Hyperoodon > Hyperoodon ampullatus. Next base: position 23,183,147 of record NC_136923.1, read on the forward strand.
TAGCAAAAGGAATGGTGGTTTTGTCTAATTAAAATCACTAATAACTTGTAATAGAGTAAGGAGAATACCTCCAGGTGATCAAGTTCTATTCATTATTTAAGTGTTAGAAAAAACAACTGTGGTGCTAACTATGAGAGTAGACTTGAATTGATGGGAAACATGGGGCCTAAGGCAGTGAAAACTCAAGCAAAGGAAATAATTGTGCGGAGAAATCCAACTGTTTAGCTGAAGTATGATAGGGCTTCTTGCCTTACCAAGAAATGGGAGTCTGAACACAACACTGTAGAGAATCTGGGTGGGTGATACCCTTGGTTTGGCAAGAAGACTGGGTAAAAGGATCTCCTACCTCACTGCATCTAGTAACTTTGATTTACATACTTGTGGATGGCGTATTGTCCTGTGAACATAAGCTTAGGAAATGAGTTTGGTTTTTTTTTAAGTCAGGAATAGTACACAGTGTTCAAGAACTGGAAATGGGCATTAGCAAGCATCAGATCCAACTAGCTTATTTCACAGGTAGAAAATTGAGCACTAAAGTTCAAGGACTTGTTCAAGGTTATAAAGAGAGTTTGTGGCAGAACTGATTACAGATTAAAGGTTTACTTTTCAGTTTCCATTATACCAGGCTGTGGTGTAAATTTCCTCATGAAAATAAGTTATATCAGCATGTAAGTTACTCTGCATAGCATAAAGTTACTATGTAACATCCAAGTCAACAACACTACTGACACGTTTTAATTTTTTCTTCATAAACATCTTAGAATTGGCAATAAAAGTAGGTGAGTATTGTTTGTGATTTGTAAGGAACCCTCTTCATATTCTTGAATGCTTCTTTGTATCTCCTCCGCCTACCTCTGCACGTATGTTGTACCTACCTACTCCCTTGCCCACGGCAGACATTACAGTTGAATATGACCCTCTTTTTCTTGGAAACTTAAGAATCCTCACCAAGCGTCTCAGAAATCTCTTGCTACTCTTCTTGGCTCAGACCTTCTTTGTACCAGGCCTTGTGCAAAATTCTTGTGTGTACAGAGATAAATGACCCCATTTCTGCTGTGAGAAGTAACTTTAACCACTCTCACAGAGGTGCCAAAGAATGACACTTTATCTACCCCCTCTTCGTTGTTAAATTTAACATTTGACAAATATTCCTGATGCTAAATGTCATTGACATTTTTTATTTCTTCTGCTGTTGGCTTCTCTGTTTTGACTTTCGATTGATGTTATATCCTTAAAGGGCCACCCTTTTGCCATTTCTTATTTTACATATATTTCTCTATTCAGCTTATACCTAGAACAAGACTCTATAGGTACTGATATTTGGGGATAGTAAACAAGGCAGGCAGAGATCTTGGCCACATGATACTATATTTTAATGGGGGTGGGGAAGGGCTAGACTGTACATACATAAACAATAATGAAAATGATTTCAGCCAGTGACAAATGCTATGAAGAAAATAAAACAAGGTCATGGGCTGGACAATGAATAGCTTAGCCAAGATGGTGGGTCATAGATTAGATGATCCAGGAAAACCAATTCGACATTGCATTGTAACACATGTAATAAAAATATACATATTATAAGTGAACAGCTTGATGAGTTTTCACAAACTGAACATGCCCAGGAGATCAGATCCATATCAAGAAATTAATCATTTAGCAGCAACCCAGAGGGCCCCTTGGTGCTCCTTCCCGTCACTACTCCCACCCAGAAAAGAGTAGCCAGTCCCCCGAATTATGCCACCATACGCTGGTTTTGTTCCTTTTTGTACTTTATGTAAATGGAATTATACAACGGATTATATGAGTGCATACTCACATAGTCAACATTATGTTTATGAGATCCTGGAGGTGACTTTTTGACATTTGAACTGTCACCAACCAGGTGACACTCGGGAAGAGAGGACAGCAAGTGCAAAGGCCCTGAGGTGGGTGGGACCTGAACTCAACATATCCAGACAGTTAAAGAGGTGGAAAGTGACAGTACTCGTCGTGGTCTGAGAGGTAAGCAGGGGCTGGATCAAGTGGGGACTTGTAGGGTCTGATAAAGAGTTTTTAAAAGCTTAGAGTGCTTTGCCCAAAGTTACTCAGCTAGTAAAAAATAGCTGAATCCCAGTCCGGCTACCAAGGACCAGGCATGTAATTACTGTACAGTGCACTCCCTATTATAAATAGCACGGTACAGCAAGGCACAGCCATGTTGGGCACAGAGATGAGCCTGTTACATTAGTTATGTCTTAGGGGAAATCTTGGCTGAGGGCACTGAGTTTAAATGGTTAGTGATAATCTGGTCATGCTATTTTGCCTTTTAGTGCATTTCCCCACTCATAATGGCTGGGTGAAGTTCACAGAGCTGTTCTGTTGTAGGTGAAGCAAAGACATTGTGGGAAACACTGCCCCTCAGGCCCCTAGTTGTAGAATCCTTGTTGTGTGGTTCTCTACAAAGCCCAGAGCTTCTGTCCAGGAACTCAGGGAGGAGTGTGTATTGTTGAAGGGAACCGAAACCCTGTCCCTGCTGTTGTGTATCTCAGAATAGAGAACTCCAGCTTAATTTTCTGTTCTTCCCAGGAGAGGAGAAAGATAGATGCCTGGCTTTTAGAAGTGAAGGACTGAAGCTTATGTGCAAGTTTCTGTCAGCTAACTATGGCTGTGGAGGCTGCATTGGAAGTTGTGACTCACCTTTATCTGCCTTCTTGCCTAGAAGAATAAATATCTGACTCTTTTCTTTTAAAAATGAAGTGCACTTGCAATTTCTGCTGTTAAAAAAGGAAATTCATCTCAAATAATTTAGTTGCTAAACTACTGACTTCTGTGTGGGGAAGACCTTTAAATGATAGCTCTTGTCCCAAATTGATTTTGTTTACTGTAAATGAAACACTTCTTTCATGGATGAGTACACAGACCCATAGTACTGAGACTTTTGCTGCTCTCGTATCCTGGCCCAATTCTGTAAGCACATCGCCCAGAAACTCACTGACGTATCTCGTATTTTGGGGAGGAAAAGAAATTACATATGCAACTTCAGATCATTTGTCTTTCAACTCTTTTTACTATTCACTCAATATGGAATTGTACTTTGCTAGCTGTGCACCCATCATTTTCTGTTACTCGATGAAAACGTTTTGTCTGAAGAACTTGAGAGATTTCTACACGTTTGAGCAAGTGGTAAAGTCAGTATACTAACGAAATTTGGGGAAATGACACTAGAACTAGTCTGGTAAAGAAGATGCAGGGGAAGGCATGCCAGGTGGAGTGGACTGTGGGCAAAGGCAGAGGGGAGAGAGAAGATGGGGAGATTAGAGGAGTCATTGGGAACAGTTTGGTATGGAGGAGAGGCAGGTGAGTAACAGAAGTGAAGAGCTAGTGGAGATCTTTTTGGCAAATGAGGAAGGAAAGAAGAGCTGTAGAAAGCCCAGAATTCGGCATGGTATAGAACTAGATAACTGAACATCAAGCACCTATTGTTCACTTAGTAAATATTTTCTCAGTGCTTAGTCTTTGCCCAGTGCTATTTGTTGTAAGCTCCTTGAAGGCAGAGACTATATTGATTAATTCTTCACTGTAAATCTAGTGCTTTAGAGAATGCTGGGCATATAGATACCTTTAGTAAATGAGTTCTATGAGTGAGTGAATGCAGGAAGCTACACAGCCCTACCCTCAGGGGGCTCATAGTCTAGTGGCAAAATTGGCGGGTAAACCAAAAATTATACAGTAGCATCATGAGATCAGTAGAGCCATGTTCTTAGTCTTCTGTGACACTGTGCGTGGTCTCGCATGGGACACTTGCTGTTTCCCTGTCTGAAACACTGTTCCTTCTGATCTCAGGCCTTGTTCTATCCCATCATTCAGCTTTCTGATTCAAAGTGGTCTTCCCACAGGGCGTTCCCTAATTATCTTATCTCACTCACTTTCTCCCCAGAGATTATTTTCTACCCCTTGCCTGCTTTTTAACACTTTACCTGGTGGTTTATTATGTGTTTTTTGTTTGTTTGTTTTATTGTCTGTCTGCCTTCCTTTCCCACAAATGTAAGAATGTAAGCTCTGTGAGGACAAAGATTTTTCTTACGCACTGCTATTTCCCCAGCCTGCCTGACCAGGTATTCAGTAAGCTTTTGTGGTCTAAATGAATGTGTGGGGTACACAGAGAAATGAGAGGCAGGTAAGTAACAGAGATGAGGGTTGATGCAGATAATTTAGGCAGATGAGGAAGGAAAGGGCTATAGAAAGTCTCGTTGTGAAAGGGCTTTCAAAATAATAGGACTGTGCATTTCATATGTGACAGACCCTGTGCAAAGTGATGTCTGCACATTATTTCCTTAACCCTTACAATGTTACTGCAGGGGAGATTGTACTGTCTTCATGTTACAAATAACAGAACAGAGGCATAGAAGGGTCATACTAAATAACCTGCTTAAAATCACAGGGCCAGGGAGTCACCTGCCTCATGCTGATAAGTTACTTATGCTGTTAAAACATTAAGTTACATTGCCAAAGGGTCCTCTTTGAGCTGAACTATCCGGTTATGCTGATTGCTGACCTTTCCCCCTTTCTTTGTCCCTGAGTAACGGGCAACTTGGTCTTTGTACTTATGCAGACTTAGGTGGACTAATCAACAGTGCATGATTGTCCTCTTATCTGACTCTTATCAGGCTCTTATCTGACTCCCTCCTCTGGCTCCAGGGTCTGGGAAACAGTGAGGAGAAAAAGGTATGGTTCTGTGTTCAAATAGGACTAAGTTCAGATTCTGGGTCTGCCAGGTTCTTGCTCTTCTAATTATTGAACTTGACTGAACCTCAATTTATTGTTCTCTGAAAGGAGATAATTCTTACAGATACTTACAAAGATTAAATAAGATGATATGCATGATGTCTGACATTATGGTTAGATAGTAGGCTCAGAGAGATTATTTCTCTTGCAGTAAATTTGAAGCTAAATTTACTTGAATTTTTTTTTTTTTGGCTTTATTAAGCCAGAATAGTTTTCCTTTCCCAGATTCGATAAGCATTTAGTGTTTGCTGCCATATCAGGGTTAGGTGCTGGCTTGGTGTTTCCAAGTGGTTTATTTCACTTAATCCTGCAACAACGACTTGGAACAGAGGTGATTATTCTCAGTTTACATCTAGGGAACTTGAGGCTCAGAGAGTTCAAGGCCTGTCTCCTGGGCCCCAGTTATCTTCATTATTCCACAGGTGGGGTGAAGGTCTGGTGAGGCGTGAGGTGGCAGTGGGGAGGGTTGTGTGGGGAACTCAGTTGCACCGTCCTGGATGTTGCTTGTTCCAGAAATGTTTGCATATCTTGGTGTTGACTTAGTAGCTATGGCTTCTGGACCTCTTATGCATCAAACGTGGTTTGAGGTGGGGGGACACCCAAACACTAGACTGTAGTCATAACATGTATGCAAGGGCGACTGGCACATGCCCTTCACTGTCTGCCCTGTGCACAGGGCTGCCTTCAGGGTTTCAGGAATGCTGGAGAAATTGTGAAATTGCATTTCTTTTGGAGGTTGAGTTTTGGGGGATGGTGATAGAGGGTGGAGTTTCCTGGTATTCTGAGTTCAGACTTTGTTCAGTGTTCTGATTACGTGGCCAGCTTTTGCCCCTTTCTAGAAATGATTCCAAAAGAATAGCACGTGGATACTAGTCACAAAGGCATAGATTTCTAACATTTACCTCTAACATTTACTTTTATTTTAAAATTAGAGGGGTTTGATGTAGTGTTTGAGTTGATATTGGAGACATGGCAAAGCTTAAGGAATAGGTCTGAGTTTGGGTCCTGTGAGTGGGGGTGGGATGGGAGTCTGGCATCTCTTTTTCTACCCCTATCCATTTCTCCATGTGATTACCTATTTCCATTTCTAGGCTGTCTTAGTCCCAGGGTTGTGACTTGAGGACCCTGAGGAATTTCAGGAGGGCTGCTTTGTGGAGTTAGAGGTGGGGGAGCAGTGAGAGATGAGTCTGGAGTCATAAGCAGGGGCAAAATTTTGCTGATCTTGTGAGTCCGGTAATGGAGTCAAGGTTAGTTCTTGAGGGCAGTGGGGAGCCATTGAAGGGTTTTAATAGGGGCTAATTTTTTAAAAATTTTTTTAATTTTATTTTTTTGATGTGTTAGGTCTTCGTTGCTGTGTGTGGGCCTCTCATTGCAGTGGCTTCTCTTATTGCGGAGCACAGGCTCTAGGTGCGCGGGCTTCAGTAGTTGTGGCACGTGGGCTCAGTAGTAGTTGTGGGCTCAGTAGTTGTGGCTCAGTAGTGGGCTCAGTAGTTGTGGCTCTAAAGCACAGCCTTAGTAGTTGTGATGCATGGGCTTAGTGGCTCCGTGGCATGTGGGATCTTCCCAGACCAGGGTTCGAACCCGTGTCCCCTGCATTGGCAGGCAGATTCTTAACCACTGTGCCACCAGGGAAGCCCCCATTGAAGGGTTTTAGACAGAGGAGTGGCAGGAGCCATTTTATGCTTCAGAATATTCTTTCTTCATACAGTGTGGAAAGGGTTGGAGGGATTAAGAATGGAAATCATTCAGGTGACTCTTGTACTAATTCTGTGCCAGTAGTAGTTATGCCACAATAATAGGCATAAACCAGGATTGGAATCACACTGCTTGGGTTTAAATCTTGCCCTCAATACTGGTTATCTTTGTGATGTGTGACAATTACTTACATATTTTATTACAAGACTCACATTTTTTCTTTTTCACATTTCAACATCTCTGAAAACTGCATGTGTTTGTACACTTGTGTCACAGATTGAGTGACAGTTTTTTTTTTTCTCCAGTGGTACATGACATGGAAGAAGATGGGGGTTTGGATCAAAATCAGGGTGACCACATAATTTTTTGCCAAATCAGGATACTTTTGAGAGTGAACGTGAGCACTGTGAATAATTACACCAGCAGGTATAGCAGAAACCCAGACTGTGCCTGGAAAGCTGATACATGGTCTCCCTAACTAAAATGGACTAAACGGTGGCAGTGGGGATAGAAGAGAAAGATTGGCCTTATTAAGGAAAGAGGCTGGACAGGATTCATGCTTTCCCTGCTGAGTCCCCATTGCTGGCTTCTCTCCACTGCCATATACCAAAAAGGTGATAAAAGGCTGTGTACCATCCCTGAGCAGAGAAGGTGTGAGGAGCTACCGTTGTTATAAAAGATCCCTGCTTGTCTCTGCCGTGGGACCATGTGCTCCGTCCTTATGCCCAAGTGTTCCCTGGACATGCTGTTACGGTCGCAGAACAAGAACAGGCAAATAAAAGAAGAGAAATAGAAAGACCCATAAATATGCCAGGCTTGCAAAGTGCACGTTTCTAAACTTGAGCGCAGTGAAGAGCTTTCCAAAGCTCCAAGCCTCCCTTATCCTGCGTTCACAACGTTCTGGGCCCTGGTGGAATCGTGCGGTCTGGCTTAGTTATTTCCTTTTGTGCTCTCAGTCTTGTGTGGATGATGCAGTTGATTATTAAGGCTTCTTTGATTGAAAGATCTCCTTGGACTTTTCTTAAGGGAAAAAAAAAAGGTTTATTGAAAGGGACACATACTGGAACTCAAGACTAATGTTCCTTGCTGTTGGCTCCTCTGTGCCTCTTCTGTTGTGTTAACTGGTGGTTAGCTCGTGGTACCATTTCTCTATAACTTGTACCTGCCCATAATTTTGTCCATTCCTGGGCCCACTCCAGCTTCCTAATCCTAACACATCATTCAGCTTCTGTCTCTCAGAATGTCACAGTTCTAATAACAAGAAAATCTCATCAGTCTAGCTCATCCTTTTGCACTCACGTTCGGGTCACTGGCCAGGTGAAAGACTGGCTGGTTCTTTTTAAGGTATCCACCTCCGCCTTACCACCTGTGGCTGAGGTGGGGAGGTCTTGGAGAGGAGCAGCACCATGGCCCCCTGAGTAGGAGGGCTCTGAGTGCAGTGTTGATGGGGTGGCCTGATTCATTTGGAGTTCCGTCATGAACTGCTGCTAACTCGTCCATCTTCTTTTCTTCAAGTTCACATGTTCACGTTTGCTTTGTTTCCTTTTTCACATTCCCAAATTTCTGAAGATCTTCTTACTATTCACTTGGCTGGTCTTAGTTAGATTAATTTATCAGAGATTAAGGTAATGGTAGTGGGCCTTGTTTTAGACCACTTTCTTATGATCATAACTAAAATAATTCTCAGGAGAGAATTATTAATTGGGAAAATGGGATATCATGGGAAGTCAGCTTATCCACCCAAATAGCCAAGTGAGTGTTTCCAAGACAAATGTAGACAATAGGCTTCATATGGCCCTGGAATACTTCCTCAGCTTTGCTTGGAGCAATATTCTAAGTTGAAATAACCCAACTTCTCTTGGTTCACCTCCACTTTATGCTTCCCAAAGGGGATTTGTTTGGGTCCTTTTGCTACCACTCAATAAAAACTGCCATATTGGGCAGGACTTCCTTAAAGCCACCTGCAGAGGATGCTGGCTCCCACATTAGTCCCTGGTGCAGTGAGGTGGGACTCGGGGCACAGGGTTTATTTCATTTAAACCATGAGTAGGAAGACTATATTTTATCCTTAAAACTGGGGCACTTTTGATAGTTAAAAAGGAGCACTGTTAATAATTATGCCAGGATAATAGGCATAAACCAGGACTGGAACCAGACTGCCTGTGTTCAAATCCTGCTTGCAACACTTAGTAGATTTGTGACCTTCTGAAAATTACTTAGGTATTTCATTGTAAGACACACTTTTTTCTTTTTCACATTTCAGCATCTCTGAAATATGGATGTGTTTTACAGTTCTGTCATAGATTGATTGGCAGTGGTACATTAGAGTGGTGCAAAAAAGTTGTTCATTCTTAAACTTGATGAAATTTCTGTGCCTCAGTTTTCTCATCTGTACAATGTAGGGAGCTACAGTATTCACCTCCCAGAGTTACAATGAGGATTAACTGAGGCCATGCATATCATCTTAGCACCATGACCTAGATGATCAGAAAATTTTAGTAATCGGTTTTGGTATTATTGTCACTAGCTTTAATAAATTGTAGTTAAATCATAGTTAATTAAATCATATTACATAATATGTGATGAATTGGGAGATTGGGATTGACATGTATACACTGATGTGTGATGTGTATAAAATGGATGACGGATAAGAAAATAAATAAATAAATAAACAAACAAACAAAAAATAAAAGGGATGTTCTCAGAAAAAAAATTGTAGTTAAATCATAGTTAATTAACTCATTACATAATATGATTAAATCACATTTAACTTACATGTGTTGATTAAATAAAATATATTATTTAAGTAAAATAGATTAAATAAAATATCAAAATATATTAATTAAAATACACTAATTGAAAATAGTTAATTAAAATATATTAAATATATATAATAAATATATAATTAAGTTATGGTTACATAAGTAATAAACAGAAAGGCTTAATTTTTTTTTTTTTTTTTTTAGGTGTGTTTTTTTTTTTTTATTTATTTTTATTTTTTATTAGTTTCTGCTTTACAACAAAGCGAACCAGTCATACATACACACCTGCTCCCACATCCCTTCCCCACTGCGTCCCCCTCCCTCCCACCCTCCCCATCCCACCCCTCCAGGCGGTCACAAAGCACCGAGCTGATCTCCCTGTGCTCTGCGGCTGCTTCCCACTATCTATCCACCTTACGTTTGGTAGTGTATATATGTCCATGCCTCTCTCTCACTTTGTCACAGCTTACCCTTCACCCTCCCCATATCCTCAAGTCCGTTCTCAAGTAGGTCTGTGTCTTTATTCCCGTTTTACCCCTAGGTTCTTTATGACATTTTTTTTTTTTAATTCCATATATATGTGTTAGCATACGGTATTTGTCTTTCTCTTTCTGACTTACTTCACTCTGTATGACAGACTCTAGGTCTATCCACCTCATTACAAATAGCTCAGTTTCGTTCCTTTTTATGGCTGAGTAATATTCCATTGTATATATGTGCCACATCTTCTTTATCCATTCATCCGATGATGGACACTTAGGTTGTTTCCAGGTCCGGGCTATTGTGAATAGAGCTGCAATGAACATTTTGGTACATGTCTCTTTTTGAATTATGGTCTTCTCAGGGTATATGCCTAGTAGTGGGATTGCTGGGTCATATGGTAGTTCTATTTTTAGTTTTTTAAGGAACCTCCATACTGTTCTCCATAGTGGCTGTACCAATTCACATTCCCACCAGCAGTGCAAGAGTGTTCCCTTTTCTCCACACCCTCTCCAGCATTTATTGTTTGTAGATTTCTTGATGATGGCCATTCTGACTGGTGTGAGGTGATATCTCATTGTAGTTTTGATTTGCATTTCTCTAATGATTAATGATGTTGAGCATTCTTTCATGTGTTTGTTGGCAGTCTGTATATCTTCTTTGGAGAAATGCCTATTTAAGTCTTCTGCCCATTTTTGGATTGGGTTGTTTGTTTTTTTGCTATTGAGCTGCATGAGCTGTTTATAAATTTTGGAGATTAATCCTTTGTCAGTTGCTTCATTTGGAAATATTTTCTCCCATTCTGAGGGTTGTCTTTTGGTCTTGTTTATGGTTTCCTTTGCTGTGCAAAAACTTTGAAGTTTCATTAGGTCCCATTTGTTTATCTTTGTTTTTAGTTCCATTTCTCTAGGAGGTGGGTCCAAAAGGATCTTGCTGTGATTTATGTCATAGAGTGTTCTACCTATGTTTTCCTCTAAGAGTTTGATAGTTTCTGGCCTTACATTTAGGTCTTTAATCCATTTTGAGCTTATTTTTGTGTATGGTGTTAGGGAATGATCTAATCTCATACTTTTACATGTCCCTGTCCAGTTTTCCCAGCACCACTTATTGAAGAGGCTGTCCTTTCTCCACTGTACATTCCTGCCTCCTTTATCAAAGATAAGTTGGCCATATGTGCGTGGGTTTATCTCTGGGCTTTCTATCCTGATCCACTGATCTATCTTTCTGTTTTTATGCCAGTACCACACTGTCTTAATTACTGTAGCTTTGTAGTATAGTCTGAAGTCAGGGAGCCTGATTCCTCCAGCTCCATTTTTCGTTCTTAAGATTGCTTTGGCTATTCGGGGTCTTTTGTTTTTCCAAACAAATTTTGAAATTTTTTGTTCTAGTTCTGTGAAAAATGCCAGTGGTAGTTTGATAGGGATTGCATTGAATCTGTAGATTGCTTTGGGTAGTAGAGTCATTTTCACAATATTGATTCTTCCAATCCAGGAGCATGGTATATCTCTCCATCTATTTGTATCCTCTTTAATTTCTTTCATCAGTGTCTTATAATTTTCTGCATAAAGGTCTTTTGTCTCCTTAGGTAGGTTTATTCCTAGATATTTTATTCTTTTTGTTGCAATGGTAAATGGGAGTGTTTTCTTGATTTCATTTTCAGATTTTTCATCATTAGTGTACAGGAATGCCAGAGACTTCTGTGCATTAATTTTGTATCCTGCTACTTTACCAAATTCATTGATTAGCTCTAGTAGTTTTCTGGTAGCATCTTTAGGATTCTCTATGTATAGTATCATGTCATCTGCAAACAGTGACAGCTTTACTTTTTCTTTTCTGATTTGGATTCCTTTTATTTCTTTTTCTCTGATTGCTGTGGCTAAAACTTCCAAAACAATGTTGAGTAACAGTGGTGAGAGTGGGCAACGTTGTTTGTTCCTGATCTTAGTGGAAATGGTTTCAGTTTTTCACCATTGAGGACGATGTTGGCTGTGGGTTTGTCATATATGGCCTTTATTATGTTGAGGTAAGTTCCCTCTATGCCTACTTTCTGGAGGGTTTTTATCATAAATGGGTGTTGAATTTTGTCAAAAGCTTTCTCTGCATCTATTGAGATGATCATATGGTTTTTCTCCTTCAATTTGTTAATATGGTGTATCACATTGAATGATTTGCATCTATTGAAGAATTCTTGCATTTCTGGGATAAACCTCACTTGATCATGGTGTATGATCCTTTCAGTGTGCTGTTGGATTCTGTTTGCTAGTATTTTGTTGAGGATTTTTGCATCTGTGTTCATCAGTGATATTGGCCTGTAGTTTTCTTCCCTTGTGACATCTTTGTCTGGTTTTGGTATCAAGGTGATGGTGGCCTCCTAGAATGAGTTTGGGAGTGTTCTTCCCTCTGCTATATTTTGGAAGAGTTTGAGAAGGATAGGTGTTAGCTCTTTTCTAAATGTTTGATAGAATTCTCCTGTGAAGCCATCTGGTCCTGGGCTTTTGTTTGTTGGAAGATTTTTATTCACAGTTTCAATTTCAGTGCTTGTGATTGGTCTGTTTATAGTTTCTTTTTCTTCCCTGTTCAGTCTCGGAAGGATCTGCTCTTCTAAGAATTTGTCCATTTCTTCCAGGTTGTCCATTTTATTGGCATATAGTTGCTTGTAGTAATCTCTCATGATCCTTTGTACTTCTGCAGTATCACTTGTTACTTCTCTGTTTTCATTTCTAATTCTATTGATTTGAGTGTTCTCCCTTTTTTTCTTGATGAGTCTGGCTGATGGTTTATCAATTTTGTTTATCTTCTCAAAGAACCAGCTTTTAGTTTTATTGATCTTTGCTATTGTTTCTTTCATTTCTTTTTCATTTATTTATGATCTGATCTTTATGATTTCTTTCCTTCTGCTAACTTTGGGTTTTTTTTGTTCTTTTTTCTCTAATTGCTTTAGGTGTCAGGTTAGGTTGTTTATTTGAGATTTTTCTTATTTCTTGAGGTAGGATTGTATTGCTTTAAACTTCCCTCTTAGAACTGCTTTGGCTGTGTCCCATTGGTTTTGGGTTGTTGTGTTTTTATTGTCATTTGTTTCTAGATTTTTTTTTTCTGTAGATATTTTTTGATTTCCTCTCTGATTTCTTCAGTGATCTGTTGGTTATTTAGTAGTGTATTGTTTAGCCTCCATGTGTTTGTATTTTTTATAGTTTTTTTTCCTGTAATTGATATCTAGCCTTATAGTGTTGTGGTTGGAAAAGATACTTGATACGATTTCAGTTTTCTTAAATTTACAAAGGCTTGATTTGTGACCCAAGATATAATCTATCCTGGAGAATGTTCCATGAGCAGTTGAGAAAAATGTGTATTCTGTTGTTTTTGGATGGAATGTCCTATAAATATCAGTGAAGTTCATCTTGTTTAATATGTCATTTAAAGCTAGTGTTTCCTTATTTATTTTCTTTTTGGATGATCTGTCCATTGGTGAAAGTGGGGTGGTAAAGTCCCCTACTATGTTGTGTTACAGTTTCCCCTTTTATGGGCATTAGCATTTGCCTTATGTACTGAGGTGCTCCTATTTACAATTGTTATATCTTCTTCGATTGATCCCTTGATCATTATGTAGTGTCTTTCTTTGTCTCTTGTAATAGTCTTAGTTTTAAAGTCTATTTTGTTTGATATGAGAATTGCTACTCCAGCTATCTTTTGATTTCTATTTGCATGGAATATCTTTTTCCATCCCCTCACTTTCAGTCTGTATGTGTCCCTAGGTCTGAAGTGGGTCTCTTGTAGACAAAATATGTACAGGTATTGTTTTTGTATCCATTCAGCCAGTCTGTGTCTTTTGTTTGGAGCATTTAATCCATTTACATTTAAGGTAATTATCGATATGTATGTTCCTATTACCAATTTTTAAATTGTTTTGGGTTTGTTATTTTAGGTCTTTTCCTCCTCTTGAGTTTCCTGCCTAGAGAAGTTTCTTTAGCATTTGTTGTAAAGCTGGTTTGGTGGTGCTGAATTCTCTTAGCTTTTGCTTTTCTGTAAAGGTTTTAATTTCTCCATCGAATCTGAATGAGATCCTTGCTGGGTGGAGTAATCTTGGTTGTAGGTTTTTTCCTTTCATCACTTTAAGTATGTCCTGCCACACCTTTCTGGCTTGCAGAGTTTCTGCTGAAAGATCAGCTGTTAACCTTATGGGGATTCCCTTGTGTGTTATTTGTTGCTTTTCCCTTGCTGATTTTAATTTTTTTTCTCTGTATTTAATTTTTGATAGTTTGATTAATATGTGTCTTGGTGTGTATCTCCTTGGATTTATCCTGTATGGGACTCTGCACTTCCTGGACTTGATTGAGTATTTCCTTTCCCATATTAGGGAAGTTTTCAACTATAATCCCTTCAAATATTTTCTCAGTCCCTTTCTTTTTCTCTTCTTCTTTTGGGACCCCAATAATTCGAATGTTGGTGCGTTTAATGTTGTCCCAGAGGTCTCTGAGACTGTCCCCAGTTCTTTTCATTCTTTTTTCTGCTTTGTGGTAGTTATTTCCACTATTTTATCTTCCAGGTCACTTATCCTGCACTTCTTCTGCCTCAGTTATTCATGATTCCTTCTAGAGAATTTTTAATTTCATTTATTGTGTTGCTCATCATTGCTTGTTTGCTCTTTAGTTCTTCTAGGTCCTTGTTAAACGTTTTTTGTATTTTCTCCATTCTGTTTCCAAGATTTTGGATCATCTTTAGTATCTTTACTCTTAATTTAGGCTGCCTATTTCCTCTTCATTTGTTTGGTCTGGTGGGTTTTTACCTTGCTCTTTATCTGCTGTGTATTTCTCTTTCTTCCCATTTTGCTTAACTTACTGTGTTTGGGGTCTGCTTTTCACAGGCTGTAGGTTTGTAGTTCCCGTTGTTTTTGGTGTCCGCCCCCAGTGGGTAAGATTGGTTCAGTGGGTTGTGTAGGCTTCCTGGTGGAGGGGACTGGTGCCTGTGTTCTGGTGGATGAGGCTGGATCTTGTGTTTCTGGTGGGCAGGACCGCGTCCAGTGGTATGTTTTGGGGTGTCTGTGAACTTAGTATGATTTTAGGCAGCCTCTCTGCTAATGGGTGGGGTTGTGTTCCTGTCTTGCTAGTTGTTCGGAATGGGGTGTTCAGCCCTGGAGTTTGCTGGTCATTTAGTGGAGCTGGGTCTTAGCGTTGAGATGGAGGTCTCTGGGAGAGCACTCGCCGATTGATATTAGGGGCCAGGAGGTCTCTGGTGGACCAATGTCCTGATCTCAGCTCTCCCACCTCAGAGGCTCAGGCCTGACACCCGGCCGGAGCACCAAGACCCTCTCGGCCCTGGTTCATGCCCTTGCCATCACTCGCCCAGCTCCTGCCTCCACGCCTCCCTTCCTTTAGTTTGATCTTTACTTCCCACACCAGGTGTGGGGCGGAGGGCAGCGCAGAGGAGGCCAGTGGGCAGCTGTCCTGCTGTGTCCTTGTCCGCACCCCATGCCGGGCTTGCTGCGTCCCTCCAGTCATGGGGCAGGGTCTGCAAAGACAGCCCGACCACCGGACAGACCCACCGACCCTGTGATTGAATTGTGGGGTGTTGAGGCAAGTAGCAAAGGAATTGCTATTTTGATTCAAAGTTTGGACCAGCAATTGCCAGCAATTGCCTTTTATGTCTCTGAAACCTTGTTTTTGCTCTCCATGCTTTTTTTTTTTTTTAAAATAAATTTATTTATTTATTTTTGGCTGTGTTGGGTCTTCGTTTCTGTCCGAGGGCTTTCTCTAGTTGCGGTGAGCGGGGGCCACTCTTCATTGCGGTGCGCGGGCCTCTCACTGTCGCAGCCTCTCGTTGCGGAGCACAGGCTCCAGACGCGCAGGCTCG
Organism: Hyperoodon ampullatus; assembly: GCF_949752795.1. NCBI lineage: Eukaryota > Metazoa > Chordata > Mammalia > Artiodactyla > Ziphiidae > Hyperoodon > Hyperoodon ampullatus. The sequence goes on from NC_136923.1 coordinate 23,198,698, forward strand.
GTAGTTGTGGCTCACGGGCCCAGTTGCTCTGCGGCGTGTGGGATCTTCCCAGACCAGGGCTCGAACCTGTGTCCCCTGCATTGGCAGGCAGATTCTCAACCACTGCGCCACCAGGGAAGCCCTACACTCCACACTTTTAAAGGTACTAAAATTATAAATGAATATAGTTATTTTTAAATTTATAGGTTTTTTTATTGTGGTAAAATATACATAACATATAAAATTTACCTTTTAACTATTTTTAAGTGCACCTTTTTGTGGCATTAAGTGTATTTACATTGTTTTGCAACCATCACCACCATCTGTCTCCAGAATTTTTTCATCTTCCCCCATCTGAAACTTTTGTATCCGTGAAACACTAATTCTCCATTTTTCTCTCCTCACCCAGACCCTGGAAATAGGCATTTTGCTCTCTGTCTCTATGAATTTGACTACTTTAGAATCTTACATAAGAGGATTCATAAAATACTTGTTTTTGGTGACTGGCTTATTTCACTTAGCATAATGTTCTCAAGTTTCATCCATGTTGTTGCATGTGTGAAGCCAAATCCCTGTAAAACTGAGTTCCTCTGCCAAGTTCATGATTAACCTCTCTTTCTAAAACTGTATTCCCTTTCTTGTCCCACCTGTTCCCCTCAAGCTTGAGGAGTATCAAAGAAAAGAGGGGATTGAAGCTGAGCAGGGTCCTGAAGGGCCTTTCTGGGTACAAAAGCCTTTCCATGTCCCCAGTTTCTTGTTTGTAGGAAAAAGACTTCAGCCTCCTGTACCTTCCCTGAGTGCCCACGGGCAGATTCAAGCAGTTACTAATTAGGGAAGTGAGGGAATGCAGAAACAAAGGAACAGCAGTCAAGAAACAATTGTGCAGTGATAAGGCAGGGTCCTAGTTCCTCCGCAAGGGATGGACATAGCAATCTGATATGTATCTTCGAGTTGTTCTGTAGGAACTAAGGGCCCCCACTCAGGTGGAGGATGGCAGCTACATGCTGAGATCCCAGACTGGTTGGAACCAGAAGGTTGATGAATGAGATTCCTAGAACGCCACCCTCTTACCACACCAGTAACCAATCAAAAGAAAGTCATACACCTTGCAGCTGTCACCTCAAATGTTGCCTTTAAAAACTGTTCCCTGAAAACCATTGAGGAGTTCGGGTCTTTGGAGCATGAGCCTGCTGTCCTCCTTGCTTGGCCCTTGCAATAAACCTTTCTTTGCTCCAAACTCCAATGTTTTGGTTTGTTTGGCCTCACGGTGCCTGAATTCCACAAACTCGGGTTCAAAGGCATGTGTCAGAATTTTCTTCCTTTTTAAGGCTGGATAATGTTCCGCTATATGTGTATATATAACATTTGTTTATATCCTTCATCAGTGGACCCTTGGGTTGCTTCCACCTTCCTGTATCTGGTCAAAATGTCTGTTAAGAAATACCTTTAAGGTTAATATTTTATTAAATATTCATAATCATTTATCCTTCTATTGGGTATTTTTTAAATGCATAATAGGTGCATTATTAGGCCCAGAGGATAGTGGGTTGGCAGGAAGCTTGGGCATATGAGACAGCTACTGCCTTTAAGGAACATACAGACATGTGGTGGAGACCAATGGGAAATGGACAATTACAGTGAGAGGCGTTTGGTGTTCAGGAGGACTTCCCAGGGCTCTCTGGATATACAGCTGTACTGCTTCTCTCGGACTCCCCTACACAGTGGCTGTTAATAGTGTCTGTCGGGATAATCTGAAGTTAGGCCCATGTAGAAATAGACACCTGACATTTATCAAGCACATTCCTTAGGCCCAGTCTGGTACTGTGCACCTGAAGAGGATTGTCTGCTTGAGTCCTCATAGCGACCCTAGGAGGTAGGCACTCTCATTGCCATTGCTAAGCCCATTTTAAAGCGTGACAAACCATGGTTCAGAGACTTTAAACAACTTCCCTATTGTCACAGCTATTGTCCTGCACAGCTCCTTGCTGTGCCACTCATGCTGATCTCTTCTGTTGTGCCTGTTATGCGTTGAATTGTGTCTTCAAAATTCATACCTTGAAGGCCTAACCACGGTAACTCAGAATGTGCCCTTATTTGGAAATGGAGTGTTTATGGAGATAATCAAGTTAAAAGGAGGTCATTAGGGTGGGCTCTAATCCAATAGGACTGATGTCCTTATAAAAGGGGGAAATTTAGACTCAGAAATGCAAGCAGGGAGAATACTATCTGAATACAAAAAAAGAGATAAGGGTGATGCTTCTATAAGCCAAGGAACACCAGAGATTACCAGCAAACTACTAGAAGCTAGCTGAGAGAGGTATGGTTACAGATTGTCCCCCACAGCATCAGACGGAATCAACCCTCAGATCAACCCTTGATCTCAGACTTCTAGTTTCCAGAACTGTGAGACAATACATTTCTCTTGTTTAAGCCACCCAGTCTATGGTACTTTGTTATGGCAGCTCTAGGAAGCGAATACTGTGCCCCTTGGCATTGTGTGGTGTGCATGCTGCTTGGTTCATCTTGAGCTTTTACACCTAGACATTTTTGGAGTCTCTGCGCTTATCCTAGACATGTATATCATCTTTTATAGCTGCTTGGGAAGCTAGCCCATGAATGATGACCACGAGTTGTCTTGCTTTAATAGGCTTAATATACTTGTTTTGGAACCAAAACATTGTTTCACTATCCCATTCACCATTGTTGGATTTGAGAAGCTCTGACCATTTCTGAAAGTGAAATCGATTTAAAGGAAGAAGAAAAGAATATTCTAAGGAATGGGGCACAGGCTTTGATACCACTTCCGAAGTAGGAGTTCTAGAAATACTTCGAACAGTAGCAAAAAATTGGAATAAATACAGAGCCTTACTTCTTCAGATGTGTCAGTTTCTGGTATTTTTCCTTTTGCTTAAATAAAATAACAATAAACCTCATTACTTTTTGATCTCACCCAGTTCTTAACTATTCTTTTTATTCAAACAGCTCATCCAAGGTTAAACAGAAAAACTACATTTTAAAACTTGTGTTACAGACCTTTTAAAAAACAGTTTCATAACTTAATGCAGCTGATTTTGTAATCAGAAGCATAACACCACGCACTGTTTTTCTTCAGTAGTATAAAGTTGAAATTTAAGAATAATCATCATGCAATCAAAAGCTGATTATAAATGAACAATAATGAACATAAAAATGAAATCAATTCTGAGGGTTATAATGAAAGAAAAAAAGGAGTAATAGCAGTAGTCAAAAAAAGGAGAGCAATAAAAAGAGGATATTGTTATGCTAATAGGAAAAAAGTGGATGAAAATCAGCCAGCAATGTTCCATGGAATTCTCAAAGAGTTTTGGGGAGAATGGGGGAAACAAACATTATAAGAGAGTACAAATCTATATACTTGTATTGATTTACTGCCATTGATGAAGTCATCTAGGAAACGTCATAGTGGGTTTTTAGGAATGAACCACATCTTGATTCTAGATGCTGACAGATGGCATGGAAAGAAAAGGTTACTTATGTCTATTTCTGGCCCTCTGATCAACTGTGTGGCTCTAGGGAAGACATTCGGTTTTTCTTAGACTCAGTTTACTCATTAAACTGTTTAACATTTATTGAACATCGATTATGTACCATGAATTGTGGTATGTGCTAGCTGCATACACAGCTTTGCAAAATGGCTACTAAAGCAACACTTCCTTAGTGTGGGGTGCGTACCATTGGCGTTACACAAGACTAGGTAACATTGGGATGCAGCATCAAACACCAATGAGTCACATAGTGAGGAAGTTACTTTCTTTTAAATATCTTTGAAACCTTAAGATTTTGTCAAGGAGAATTATTTGGTCCTGTGCCAGTGTACTTTTAAGATCTTCAGCTCAGAACTTTCTGCCTGGACTAGCCAGAATTGAATTTCTTTTATTTTTAAATTGTATTGGTATCACCTTCTAGTAATGCAAACAGCATGGGTGGTGATATAAAGTAACCTTTTAAAATAAAGTTCTTTAATTTAAAATCAGCCACGTAAAGAAATCGGTAATAGTATTAGTGTTCTGTGGATATAGCAAGAATTGGGTGTGAGTGATTGTCATTTGGGGAACTTTGAACCAGTATAACCCTTAGATTTCTTTTAGCTTGTGTTCCCTGGTAGCAGATCCTGAGAAAAGGATTCATGTGAAAGTGATTTTAGGGGGAGGTATTCCTAGGAAAATCTGGAAGGATTGGGGAAGTTGAACCTGTAGGAGGAGGAGGCTGAGAAGGGTGTGTTATTCAGCTGAGTCTTGAGGAGGTAACTTTGCTTTATTTCTGCAGGGCAGCTTTGGGAAAAGTGTGTGACAACCTCAGAATTGTCCCTATGAGCAGAAGGGGAGTTGAGGTATTTATATACCCTCATCCCTCCCATAGGGATGTAAATTCCCAGGCACTCTGGGTCTTCATGCCTAAGGGCAAGTTGGCTTCAGTACCTCATGACAAAGGGCCACAGGGTCTGGCTTTTTGGAAGTGAGCGGATGCAGAGTCTGCGTGCAAAAAATGGTGGAGGGATCTGAGGGCACGCGGGTGGTGCACCGATGGCATCTGCTGCAAGTCTCTTCCATATTGAAGTGACGTGTGAGCTGCTTACTAGCCTTGTGCCTTGGACATTTGGTTTAAGCCTTTGTGTCTTGATTTCCTCATCTAGGTTAGAATAACAGTAGAATTGTCTCTGGGGTTTTTGTGATGTTTAAATAACAGTATTATAGGTTTAATATTTTTCTTGTAAATCTGTTCACTGTTCTTTAAAAAGTTAAATCCACAGTTAAGCTTCACCTTAAGCAATTATATCCTTGAAATTGTGGGCTTGATAAGTAATTGATACATATTTCTTTCCTAATATGTGTTAATAAGCACACAGAAGAGAGTCTTGACACAGAAAAAACACTCACGTCAAAACTATTATCTCTTAATTGAAGCCATCTCTCCTTCTCTCCAGACGCACAGCTGTATGGTGTTTCTCAGCCTGCCTTGCAGCTGGTCCTGTGACTGAGCTCTAGACCAGTGGAATGTGACTAGATGTGGTGTGGGGAAGTCTAGCTTATGAAGACTACATGGTTCCCATATGGTTCCTTTATGCTCTTGGGCCTTTCTGTTGCTTGAGATGGTGATGATCCAGGTAGTTTGGAAGCTTTGTGGTCAAGGTGGCAGAGCCTCTGTCACCTGGGTTTCTGAGCAACCCCCGTAGAGAAGAACCCCCTACCTACCTGTTCACCCTCCCAGGACTGCGACTTTATTTATTTATTTATTTTTAAATTTTAAATTTTTATTTTTGACCATGCCACATGGCATGCAGGATCTTAGTTCCCTGACCAGGGATCAAACCCATGTCCCCTGGAGTGGAAATGCAGAATCTTAACTACTGGACCACCAAGGAAGTCCCCCAGGACTGTGACTTTAGCAAAAAGGACACTTTGAGCCACATTGTGTTTGGGTGTATTTGTTACCATGAGCCTGAACTGATACAGAGCTCAATAAATGTTGGCTAAAATCCCACATATGACCTTGAGCAAATCAGTTTACCTCATACATAAAATGGGGATAATTAGTGTGACTTCAAGGGTAGATGTGAGAGTCAAAATAGAGTTGAGGAATACTTTGTGGACAGTGAAGAGCTCCATCCACATAGAAATGGGTTATTGTTGTCTTTTACTTTGTGCCTGTGAAGAGGAGGGAATAGGAGATTCTGGGTCTTTCCAGCTGGGGTTGGAGGGCAACGTAATTTGGCTGCCATTTTTACCTCTGAGATTCCTCTCAAACTTAAGCATATTTACAGGGCTCCTCCTTCCTTGTGATCCTCATTACACTGCATGTGGTGAACCATGGGGAAAGGAGAAGGCCAACATTTGCCTTGGTGTGATATACAGACAGCTGGTGGCACCAAGGCTGACGTTTGGGATACCTAGGTGAACATTCTAAATGTTAATAGTTATGCAGTTTATAATAGAAAAAATATATAACTCACATTCTAAACCTGTAATTTCATACATATTATTGCTTAAGGTGAGGCTCAAGTAGGTATTTAAGTAACACATAGATAGTAGACTTAAAAAGATGTAAGTATTTGTACTTCTGGTAAGGAGCTGTAGCAAAAATTAAGGAAGTTGGGTTTGGAAAGTACTATAATAGGAAGAGACCCATATATATATCATCTTCAGTTCATCTATCTTTAGTTTATCATTTAGCAAGTAATATTCAAAAACCTACTATCATTTAGGAACATTTTTAGTCACCAGGGATATAACAGTACAAAACAGACAAAAAATCTCTGCCACCTTTCTAGTGGGGAAAGAGAGACAGTAAACAAAGAACATGTATGGTGTGACAGATGACAGTATGTGCTACTGAGAAAGATAAGGCAGGGAGGAGAGAAAGAGTGAGGTTGCACATTTAATTAGGACTGTCAGGGAGGTAGTCATTGATAAGGCGGCATTTGAGCAAAGATCTGAAGGTGGGAGAGCCATAGAGAAATCTGGGAGGAGAGAGTTCCAGGTAGGGGAAGGGGCAAGTGCAGAGGCCCTGAGATGGGGGCGTGTGCCTGGCATGTTTGAGTAACAAGTAGCCAGTATATCTGGGGAGAGAAAGGAGCTTGGCCAGATGGACAGAACAGTATTTTCCTGGAGCTGCCATAAGTTACCACAAACGAGGTGGCTTCTGACAGCAGAAATTTTTTTCTCTTAGAGTTCTGGAGATCAGAAGCCCTGAATCAAGGTGTTGGTAGAGTTTGCTCCCCCCGATGGCTCTAGAGGGGACTCCTTCCTTGTCTCTTCCAGCTCCTGGTGACTCCAGGCATTCCTTGGCTTGTGGCTGCATAGTTCCAGTCTTTACCTCCATCTTCATATGGCTTTTTCCTCTTCTCCTGGGTACCGTCTTACCTTTTCTCTCTTACTTGTCATTGGAATTTATGGCCCACCTGGATAATCCAGGATCATCTCCTCTGCAGATCCTTATTGTAATTACATCTGCAAAGATTGTTTTTTCGAATAAGGTCGTATTCAGAGGTTCTTGGATGTGGATGTTACAGATGGAGACCACCAGTCAATCCATTACAGGCAGAGTCAAGAGTATTACATGTCTTGAAGGACCTATAGGGAGTTTTAAGGACTTTAGTTTTTACTCAAAAGTGAAGTCTTTGAAAGATTCGGCCTAGCTTTTTTTTTTTTTTTTTTTGCGGTACGTGGGCCTCTCACTGTTGTGGCCTCTCCCGTTGCGGAGCACAGGCTCCGGACGCGCAGGCTCAGCGGCCATGGCTCATGGGCCCAGCCGCTCTGTGGCATGTGGGATCTTCCCGGACCGGGGCACGAACCCGTGTCCCCTGCATCAGCAGGTGGACTCTCAACCACTGCGCCACCAGGGAAGCCCCGACCTAGCTTTTAAAGAGACCTAAAGAAGGTACTTTTTCTGTGAAAAGAATACACTGTGTGTATGAGCAGGGAGAACAGACAATAATCCAGAGAACTGAAGATGGCTTGGACCAGAGTGTTGGGTATAGATGATAAGAAATGGTAGGATTCCGGAAACATTTTGAAAGGAGCCCTAGGATTTCCTGATGAATTGGATGTCAGGAATGAGGAGAGAGAAGAGTGAAGGATGACTCAGTCCTCCTTGCCTAACTGGCAGGACGGAGTTCAGTTATCAATTTTACTCAACACTGAAAAGTTTCCTAGAAAGCTCCTTTTTAAACGTTTTATTTTAAAATAAGTATAGATTCACAGAAAGTTGCAAAGATAGTACAGAGGGGTTCCGTAGTACATCTTCTATAATTACATCTTCTATGATTAAAAGTTTGCTGCCACAACCAGGAATTTGATACTGATACGAAGTTTGTGTGTAGTTGTATGGCATTTTATCCCGTGTGCAGATTTTGGTAACCACTACCGCAGTCAAGACACAGAACTATTTCATCACCACAAAGCTCTCCCTTGTCCTAACCCTTTATAGGCTTGCTCACTCCCTCATTCTACCATGCCTAATCCCTGGCATCCAGTCATCTGCTTCCCACCTTTATAATTTTTTCATATGTTCTATAAGTGGAATTGTACGTTACCTGACCATTTGAGATGGCTTTTGTTCACTCAGCGTAAATCCCTTGAGATCCATCCAAGTTTCATGTATTTGTTCCTTTGTATTACAGAGTAGTATTCCATGGTATGGTTGGACTACAGTTTATTCACTTAGGGACATTTTGGTTGTTTCATTTTGGGCTGTTACTAGTAAAATTGCTGTGAATATTTATGTACAGGTTTTGTGTAGACAGACGTTTTCATTTCTCTGGGTAAATGCTTAGAGTGCAAATGCCAGGTCGTATTTTGAATGTATGCTTATTTTTTAAGAAACTGCCAAACTGTTTTTCATATTGGCTGCTCTGTTTTCATTCCCATCAGCCATGTATGTGAGATCCAGTTTCTCTGCATCCTTGCTATCATTTGGTGTTATCACTATTTTAAAGTTTTAGCTGTCCTAACTGGTGTATAGCAATATCTCACTGTGGTCTTAATCTGCAACTTCCTAATAGCTAGTGATGTTGAACATCTTTTTAGTTATTTATTTATTTGAATTTTATTTATTTATTTGTTTTATACAGCAAGTTCTTATTAGTTATCTATTTTATACATATTATGTATATATGTCAATCCCAGTCTCCCAATTCATCCCACCAGCACCACCATCCCCTGAATATCTTTTTATGTGCATATTTTTCATCTGCATATTCTCTTTATTGAAATGTCTCATCTCTTTTGCCCATTTTCTAATTGGATTGTTTTTTTTTTTTTTTTTTCTTTTCTTTTTTTTTTTTTGCGGTACGCGGGCCTCTCACTGTTGTGGTCTCTCCCGTCGCGGAGCACAGGCTCCGGACGCGCAGGCTCGGCAGCCATGGCTCACGGGCCCAGCTGCTCTGCGGCATGCGGGATCTTCCTGGACCGGGACACAAACCCGTGCCCCATGCATTGGCAGGCGGACTCTCAATCACTGTGCCACCAGGGAAGCCCGATTGTTTTGTTTTTAATATTGTTTTTGGAAGTTCTTGATATATTCTAGATACTAGTCCTTTGTCAGATGTGTGGTTTGCAGATATTTTCTCCCAGTGTATTGCTTGTCTTTTTATCCTTTTAACACAATCTTTCAGAGAGCAAAAGTTTTAATTTTTGGTTTAGTCCAGTTTATCCATTTTTGCTTTGATGGACTGTGCTTTTGGTGTCATGTCTAAGAAGTCTTCATCAAGCCTTAGATCCACGAGATTTTCTCCTATGTTATCTTTTAAAAGTTTTTATAGTTTTACATTTAAATCTGTGATCCATTTTGAGTTAACTTTTATGTAAGGTGTGATGATTAGTTCGTGGTTATTTTTTTGCCAATGGATATTCAGTTGCTCCAGTGCCATTTACTGGAAAGGCTATCTTTCCTCCATTGAATTGATTTGGCTTAGAAAACTTTTGATTCTTCTGAAGAAACTCTAGAATTTTAGAACTGTTAGGCATCTTTGACATCATCTCTTACATGATAAAGCAACTGAATTGCAGAGAAGTTAAATGTGGAAGACCAGTTACAGTGCCTTGGTCAAAGCAGGAACTTGAACCCTTGTCTTCTGACTTCCATTCCAGGGCACTTACAGCTTCTAACGCCAGTGAAGTAAATATATTTGGGTGTTTGGATATATTTTGTTTTTGATGTAAACTCGGTTGTGTCTTTACATGACATCGTTTACTTTTTAAGCTTTTCTGAATTAAGGACCATTTGAGATCCTGGAAAGAAATATTTCACATTTGTGCTTAGTATTCCCATGGGCCCTGGGCTAATAAACCCTGGCTGAGCTCTTCTGTCCGTGTGCATTATAAAGATATTACTCTCAAAACTTGGTATTTTGGTGAAACTAGTTTATGTATTTTCTGTTTAGCAGCTTTCTTCCTACAGTTTTGTAGTGTAGTAGACCACAGGAACCTGGAGAATGCACCCATCGGTGATAGTCTTGGTAACATTTATAGCCTGTTGATCAAATAAAAATTGGTGAACTGAGTTCAGGTGGTGTGATGACAACAGATTTGTTTTTCTCAGCTTCCTTTCTGTGGTTCTCTTAGGAAAAAAATTGCTAGCAGCTCGAGTTTTCCTTGACTCTTTAAAGAACCTCACAGATAGATTGTAATTCTACTTCAGTGGTGGTTTATAGAACCTTAGGACTATAAGGAACTTTGGAAATGATTCAGTCCTAACACAGAAGCCAGTGCCATTTTATATGGGCAATGGAAACCATGTTTTTTTTCTCTTTTACACTAGAATATAGCTGTTATATGGAATCAAATTGGTGTTTTTATTCAGTTTTACTAGCAAATACTGTAACTAAGACTCTGAAGCAGTATTCATGGTTTGGTGGGTTAAACACAGGCTGGGGCCGGGTGGTGGGGGAAATAGGGAGAGGTTGGTAAAAGGGTACAAACTTTCAGTTTTAAGATGAATAAGGTCAGAAGATGTAATTATAACATGGTGACTGTAATTGATAACACTATTGTGTGTTTGAAATTTGCTGAGACAGTAGAACTTAATTGTTCTTACAAAGAAAGAAAGAAGAAAAAGAAAAAAGAAGGAAGAAAGGAAGGAAGAAAAGGATAGTAAATATGTGAGGAGATTGAGATGGATGTGTTAATTAACTTGATGTTAATCCTTTTACAAGGTATACATACATCAGATCATCACATTGTATACTTAAATGTCTTGCAATTTTATTTGTCAATTAGACCTCAATAAAGCAGGGGAAAAAATAAAAATTAAGCAATAGAAGGGCAAATAAAACAAACAAAAGCAGAGGCTCTAAAGATAGATTCTGGGTTCTAATCCTGGCCCTGGCCTAACTAGCTGTGTGTTCTTAGGCAGGTAGCTTAAACTCTGAGAACTTTATTTTTCTTATGTGTCCACTGAGGAAACACAACAAGGGAGTTGTGAAGACTTACAAAGGTTAAGAGTGTACAGGATACATAGTAAGTGCTCAATAGATGGGGGTGATGGTGATGGTATTAGTAGTACTAGTTGTTTTGTTAGGAATGATAAAAATAATACATTTTGTCTTTTGAAGTTTAATAAGTTGAACATTTTCTTAATATATCATCTTATATAAGGGCATGCTGTAAGGTTGGATTATATAGTATACGTTTTTTAAAAAATATTTTTATTGGAGTATAATTGCTTTATAATTGTGTGTTAGTTTCTGCTTTATAACAAAGTGAATCAGCTATACATATACATATATCCCCATATCTCCTCCCTCTTGCGTCTCCCTCCCACCCTCCCTATCCCACCCCTCTAGGTGGTCACAAAGCACTGAGCTGATCTCCCTGTGCTATGCGGCTGCTTCCCACTAGCTATCTATTTTACATTTGGTAGTATATATAAGTCCATGCCACTCTCTCACTTCGTCCCAGCTTACCTTTCCCTCTCCCCGTGTCCTCAAGTCCATTCTCTACGTCTGTGTCTTTATTCCTGTCCTGCCCCTAGGTTCTTCATAACCATTTTCTTTCATTTTTTGGATTCCATATATATGTGTTAGCATACGGTATTTGTTTTTCTCTTTCTGACTTCACTCTGTATGACAGACTCTAGGTCCATCCGCTTCACTACAAATAACTCAATTTCGCTTCTTTTCATGGCTGAGTAATATTCCATTGTATGTATGTGCCACATCTTCTTTATCCATTCATCTGTCGATGGACACTTAGGTTGCTTCCATGTCCTGGCTATTGTCAGTAGAGCTGCAGTGAACATTGTGTTACATGACTGTTTTTGAATTATGGTTTTCTCAGGGTATATGCCCAGCAGTAGGATTGCTGGGTCGTATGGTAGTTTTATTTTTAGTTTTTTAAGGAACCTCCATACTGTTCTCCATAGTGGCTGTATCAATTTACATTCCCACCAACAGTGCAGAAGGGTTCCCTTTTCTCCACACCCTCTCCAGCATTTACTGTTTGTAGATTTTTTTGATGATGGCCATTCTGACTGGTGTGAGGTAATACCTCGTAGTTTTGATTTGCATTTCTCTAATGATTAGTGATGTTGAGCATTCTTTCATGTGTTTGTTGGCAATCCGTATATCTTCTTTGGAGAAATGTCTATTTAGGTCTTCTGCCCATTTTTGGATTGGGTTGTTTGTGTTTTTGGTATTGAGCTGCATGAGCTGCTTGTAAATTTTGGAGATTAATCCTTTGTCACTTGCTTCATTTGCAAATATTTTCTCCCATTCTGAGGGTTGTCTTTTAGTCTTGTTTATGGTTTCCTTTGCTGTGCAAAAGCTTTTAAGTTTCATTAGGTCCCATTTGTTTTTTTGTGTGTTTATTTTTGTTTTTATTTCCCTTTCTCTAGGAGGTGGGTCAAAAAGGATCTTGCTGTGATTTATGTCATAGAGTGTTCTGCCTGTGTTTTCCTCTAAGAGTTTTATAGTGTCTGGCCTTACATTTAGGTCTTTAATCCATTTTGAGTTTATTTTTGTATATGGTGTTAGAGTGTGTTCTAATTTCATTCTTTTACATTTAGCTGTTCAGTTTTCCCAGCACCACTTACTGAAGAGGCTGTCTTTTCTCCATTGTATATTCTTGCCTCCTTTATCAAAAATAAGTGCATAGGCTTATATCTGGGCTTTCTATCCTGTTCCATTGATCTATATTCCTGTTTTTGTGCCAGTACCATACTATCTTTTTTTTTTTTTTTTTTGAGGTACGCGGGCCTCTCACTGTTGTGGCCTCTCCCGTTGTGGAGCACAGGCTCCGGACGCGCAGGCTCAGCGGCCATGGCTCACGGGCCCAGCCGCTCCGCGGCATGTGGGATCTTCCTGGACCAGAGCACGAACCCGTGTCCCCTGCATCGGCAGGCGGACTCTCAACCACTGCGCCACCAGGGAAGCCCCATACTATCTTGATTACTGTAGCTTTGTAGTACAGTCTGAAGACTGGGAGCCTGATTCCTCCAGCTCCATTTTTCTGTCTAAAGATTGCTTTGGCTATTCGGGGTCTTTTGTGTTTCCATACAAATTGTGAAAGTTTTTGTTCTAGTTCTGTGGAAAATGCCATTGCTGGTTTGATAAGAATTGCATTGAATCTGTAGATTGCTTTGGGTAGTATAGTCATTTTCACAATGCTGATTTTTCCAATCCAAGAACATGGTATATGTCTCCATCTGTTTGTATCACTAATTTCTTTCATCAGTGTCTTACAGTTCTCTGCCTACAGGTCTTTTGTCTCCTTAGGTAGGTTAATTCCTAGGTATTTTATTCTTTTTGTTGCAATGGTAAATGCGAGTATTTCTTTAATTTCTCTTTCAGATTTTTCATCATTAGTGTAAAGGAATGCAAGAGATTTCTGTGCATTAATTTTGTGTCCTGCTACTTTGCCAGATTCATTGATTAGTTTTAGTAGTTTTCTGGTAGCATATTTAGGAGTCTCTATGTATAGTATCATGTCATCTGCAAACAGTGACAGCTTTACTTCTTCTTTTCCAATTTGGATTCCTTTTATTTCTTTTTCTTCTCTGATTACTGTGGCTAAAACTTCCAAAACTATGTTGAATAATAGTGGTGAGAGTGGGCAACGTTGTTTGTTCCTGATCTTAGTGGAAATGGTTACAGTTTTTCACCATTGAGGACGATGTTGGCTGTGGGTTTGTCATATATGGCCTTTATTATGTTGAGGTAAGTTCCCTCTATGCCTACTTTCTGGAGGGTTTTTATCATAAATGGGTGTTGAATTTTGTCAAAAGCTTTCTCTGCATCTATTGAGATGATCATATGGTTTTTCTCCTTCAATTTGTTAATATGGTATATCACATTGATTGATTTGCATATATTGAAGAATCCTTGCATTCCCGGGATAAACTCCACTTGATCATGGTGTATGATCCTTTCAGTGTGCTGTTGGATTCTGTTTGCTAGTATTTTGTTGAGGATTTTTGCATCTATGTTCATCAGTGATATTGGCCTGTAGTTTTCTTTTTTTGTGACATCTTTGTCTGGTTTTGGTATCAAGGTGATGGTGGCCTCATAGAACGAGTTTGGGAGTGTTCTTCCCTCTGCTATATTTTGGAAGAGTTTGAGAAGGATAAGTGTTAGTTCTTCTCTAAATGTTTGATAGAAATCACCTGTGAAGCCATCTGGTCCTGGGCTTTTGTTTGTTGGAAGATTTTTATTCACAGTTTCAATTTCAGTGCTTGTGATTGGTCTGTTTATATTTTCTATTTCTTCCTGGTTCAGTCTCAGAAGGTTGTGCTTTTCTAAGAATTTTTCCATTCCTTCCAGGTTGTCCATTTTATTGGCATATAGTTGCTTATAATAATCTCTCATGATCCTTTGTATTTCTGCAGTGTCAGATGGTACTTCTCCTTTTTCATTTCTAATTCTGTTGGTTTGAGTCTTCTCCCTTTTTTTCTTGATGAGTCTGGCTAATGGTATATCAATTTTGTTTATTTTCTCAAAGAACCAGCTTTTAGTTTTATTGATCTTTACTATTGTTTCCTTTATTTCTTTTTCATTTATTTATGATCTGATCTTTATGATTTCTTTCCTTCTAGTAACTTTGTGGGTTTTTTTGTTGTTCTTTCTCTAATTGCTTTAGGTGTAAGGAGTATGCTTTCTTTTTTTTTTTTTTTTTTTTTTTTTTTTTTGTGGTATGCGGGCCTCTCACTGTTGTGGCCTCTCCCGTTGCGGAGCACAGGCTCCGGATGCGCAGGCTCAGCAGCCATGGCTCACGGGCCCAGCCGCTCCGCGGCATATGGGATCCTCCCAGACCGGGGCACGAACCCGTATCCCCTGCATCGGCAGGCGGACTCTCAACCACTGCGCCACCAGGGAGGCCCAGGAGTATGCTTTCTTAAAGTAGTAGGCTGAATAACTTAGGATAAATACCATAACTGACCAGTTTGGAAAGTAAGAATCTGTTCTGATGATATTTTGTCTGTATCATCAGAAGCCTCTCTTAGAGAGTAATCTTGGTCCTTCGGTGTGTATGGACCATTTTATGTTTCCTCTTCCAACTCACTGTGAGCCTAATTCTCTTTCTCCTCCTACATGTGGACCTCACATGTAAACCCAGACTCCCATGTTCATATCACACTGATCTGTGTGGTCCCTTCAAACACTGGACGTGGACATCCTTGTGGTTTTGTACATGATGTTTTCTCTGCTGGAAATACCTTTCCTTACGTCTTTGTTGTCTTTAAGATTTAGCCCCAGTGGTACTTCTTATAATGTTTTCTGTTTCTCACTGTTAACCTTTCTCCCAGCCACCTCCAGTGGCCTAGTCTCTTTCATCTTTGTATTGTCAGCATCTAGCACATGGAGGTTCTGTAGAATGAATGTGTGCAATTTCTGGTTAACAGAATCTTACACTTAACTGAAAGCAGGGAGTTTTCTCTTTCTGATGAATAATTAGTAACTTTACATTATCCAGGAGAAAGTTTGGGTGTCTGGATAGCATCATCAGAACTTGAAAAGTTTAGAGAATAATTCTATTTCTTATTAAAAAAGTGCCCATGAATAACTGATAAAAATGTAATTGAGAGAATAATCAGATATTGCTGCCAGCCATTCTCCCCTGCCCTCTCCCCATGTGAAAAATCAATTACTCCACTCTTTTACCTGAGGAACCCTTAATGAGCATGATTTGGAATAGATCGCAAAGAAGAAGTTAAGAGTTGATACTTTAATATCTGTTCTTAATTTCAGGGCTGGGAAGCTTTGTGCTATGCCTGTCGTTGGTGCTTTATTATTATTTATAGTTATTAGCATGCTTTTCAATACATTAGAATTTATTGCACTAAATGGCAATATTGTGCATAAACATGGGCATAGTTGGAAAAGCTTTTGGTTTTAATTTGAGGTCAGCTTTACAGAGGATAAAATATTTGAAACCTTTTTTGGTTGTGGTGGGGCAGCTGCCCACTTGACATAAAATCAGGAGTACTAACTTATGCGTAAAAAAATTTTGCAGCTATTATTTCTGATGCCAAAGATTTTGTAGAAAAAGGAGGCTGTGCTCACATAGGTGTCCTCATCTATTTTGTTGTTTGCTTATTAGTGGGCATTTGTGTTATTTCTGATGCTCCACTGTTTTAATGTTGTGATGAATATTCTTGAGCATGAATTTCTGTTTACTAATCTAATAAATTCTTAAGATGCTTTGTCAGATTGCCCTCCAGAAAGGCTGTACAAGTTTACACTCCTATCCGTGGTGATTAATAATAACAACAGTCATAGTGGCTCCTATTTATTGGCATTTTATTATATGTAGTATTCTACATTGTATTCTAAGCACTTTGTGTGGATTAACTCATTCATTCTTTTTTTTAATTTGTTTTTTTAAAATTAATTTATTTATGGCTGCGTTGGGTCTTCATTGCTGCGCGTGGGCTTTCTCTAGTTGCGACAAGTAGGGGCTACTCTTTGTTGTGGTGTGCAGGCTTCTCATTGTGGTGGCTTCTCTCGTTGTGGAGCACGGGCTCTGGGTGCGTGGGCTTCAGTAGTTGTGACACGCGGGCTCAGTAGTTGTGGTGCACGGGCTTAGTTGCTCCGCAGCATGTGGGATATTCCTGGACCAGGGGTTGAACCCGTGTCCCCCTGCATTGGCAGGCAGATTCTTAACCATGGCGCCACCAGGGAAGCCCCAGCTCATTCAATCTTAACAAAATGCTAGCCTCCTTTCAGAGATAAGGGAACCAACATGCAGTATATGAGAATGTGTAATTTTTTGTACCCTGACCAACGTCAAATATCATAATTAAAAATTTTTCTGTTCATTAGGTGGGAAATAACTTCTCATTGTTTCAGATTGCATTGCTCTGATGCTAAAAGAATGTACATTTTTTTTTCATCTGCCAGAAAGACAACACTGTTATCTTCTCTGTTTTAGGAAGGAATTTGTTCCTGAAAATCTCCTAAGACAAGTTTTAAATTCTCATGAGTCAAACATATAGTTACTCCTGATTTCAATAGGAAATGTTTGAATGCATGATTGACTTCCAAAATTAATACCATTTTATGCTAAACAACACTAAACCCTGTTAAAACGTACACAGTTTCTTCAGGAATTAAAGTCAGTCATTATGACACGACATGACAAGATGGTTTCCTTTCATTATTTACCTTGTGATGTGTCTGTTCCCTGTGCTCCTTCAGCATGTTTTTAGCTTTCTGTATAGTGCACTTAATAGTCTACTTACCAAGTATTCATTGATACTCAGTGTTTATGTAATTGAAACTTGAATGCAGGCTCCATTCAAGAAAACCATAAAGCATACAGAAAAAAATCAATGAAAACGATGCAAGTGATACATGGAATAATTAGTATGTATTATGAACTAGCAAGCCGTGAGCACACTTACATCAAATGTAAGGCTGCTTGCATGATGTTTCTTGTTTCCCAGCGTTCGGCTGCTCACAAGGCATGAAGTATCAGAAATGATCCTTGTAAATAAATGTCATGTAAGTTGAACCAGGTTTATTAAATGAAACTCCTCATTAAGTTGAATTCTTGTAACTTGATGGGTGTATCTCAGGGTCTTACTGTATTATAAATATTTGGGTTGGGGGAGGAATTGAAGGTTATTTTATGCCATGTTGCTCAGGTAAGTGTTTTAATTGAATTTCACAAATGGAGGTTTTAGTGCAAAGAGGCAATGTGATTAGAGTTCAGTTTTCAAAGAACCACTTTGACTATTGGATGGAGAGTAGACTGTACCAAAGAAGTAGCAGTAGAGTCCAGAGTTAGGAGGCTGTTTGGAGAGTCAACTGGAAAGGTCCAAGTCTGAATCTTAGACCACCTGTATCAGGATCACCTGGGATGCTTGTTTAAAATGCTGATTCCTGGGTCCCCTTGGATATAATCTATGGTTAAAATACAGGAATCTGCATTCTAACAAACATCTTCCACATTAATGTTTGAGAACCAATGCTCTAGTGATCTGCAGGATCTATTTTAGCCCTGGCATAGACAAAAGAAAAACACTCTTGGGTCTATTTTATGAATTTTTGAATAAAGGAGAATAAATAGTTCAATACCTTTTCATGAGAACTCATTTCAATATTGTGTTTTGAAAAATAGGGCTCGTTTATTGGATACTTAATAGTTACCAAACATTGCCCTAATTGCTTTTTTTTAATTAATTTATTTATTTTTGGCTGTGTTGGGTCTTTGTTGCTGCACGCGGGGTTTCTCTAGTTGCAGCGAGCGGGGGTACTCTTCGTTGTGGTGTGCGGGCTTCTCATTGCGGTGGCTTCTCTTGTTGTGGAACACGGGCTCTAGGAGTGTGGGCTTCAGTAGTTGTGGCTCATGGGCTCTAGAGCGCAGGCTCAGTAGTTGTGGCGCACGGGCTTAGTTGCTCCGCGGCATGTGGGATCTTCCCTGACCAGGGCTTGAACCCGTGTCCCCTGCGTTGGCAGGTGGATTCTTAACCACTGCACCACCAGGGAAGCCCCCTAATTGCTTTCGATAATTTTTTTTTTTTTCCTTAAACCTTCCACAGCTGGGCAAGCTCAGCATTAATAACCCAATTTCGAGATGAGGAAACTGAAACTCATGGAATCTGAAGTCGTTTTCAGTTAGAAAGCTTTTGGCTATAAGTAAAAAAATCTTGACTCAAACTGGCTTAAGTAAGAAATAATTCATTATCCCAATTATCAGGGGCTCCACAGTAGGTTGTGCCCCAGGTTGGGTGATTCAGTGGCTTAATGTATGTTATCGAGACTCCAGGATCTTTGCTTTTCTCTGCTGTGAGGGTTTTAGCACTGGTTTTACCTTCATTTTGGAAGCAAGGTGGCTTTAGCATTTCTGGGAGAGAGACAACATCCAGAGGAAAAATAGAAATAATCCTTTTTTTTTATTCTTCTTGGGGGAGGAAGTTCTTCCCATAACCCTCCCATCAGGCTTCCTCTCACATATCTCAGGGGAGGATTAGGTCATAATGCTCATTGCTGACGAGTAGAGGTGCGATTCCCATCATTGGCTGGGACTACTAAATGATTTAGAAAGGATACTGGGAGTCACTTACAGTGTCTGCTATGGCCACGCTGCTGTCAAGTGGCAGAGCTAAGACGTGGACCCTCTGTGTGTCAGACTCCGAAATCTGCATGATTCCTTCTATGCCATATGCCTCACTAAATGGCTGTTTGTTTGCCACAAAGCCTTCCAGTTGCAGCTTTCCTTATTGGTTTCTTTTTGGGATTAGACCAGTGGCTCGTGATCCTAAATTATGTTCACATATCCATTTGCTGGCTTTCTTTATGGACCAAGCCTGCCCATCCCTAGGCTGTGAGGGCATCTCCTAATCCCTGGAGCTCATAGCCAAGGTAAAAGGTCTGCATTTACATTCAGCTGTCTGCCATCCCAAGGCAGTTTGAACAGCTGCACAGTCAGCTAAGAGGTGAAAGGTCAAGTGTAACTACCAGCTGGAAATGTGTTGATGTGTGTCAGCCTAGAAGTGATGCCAGAGGCAGTTTCTGAGCTTTTAGACGGCCTAGCCTCTGTAGGGCCCACTAAGTGCCAGGTTAAGCACTGTAATTGCATTTTCTCCTTGACACTCACAACAATGCTATGAAGTATGTACTATCATTATCATTATCTGTCATTATCTTCATTTTACGAAAGAGGAAACTGAAGCTTAAACGGGTTAAGTAGTTTGCCTAAATACACCCAACGTGTAAATGATAGAGTCTAGATTTGAATTCAGGGCTATGGGACTTCAAACCTTACACTTTTATTTCAAGCTTTCTAAAATTGTGAAATATAGCATAAAATATTGAAAACAAATCTATACAACATATGTGTAGTTTTGTTTTGTTTTTGAATATATATCTACCAGCATTTAAAATTATTTATTTATTTATTTTTGGCTGTGTTGGGTCTTCGTTGCTGCGCCCGGGCCTTCTCTAGCTGTGGTGAATGGGGGCTACTCTTCGTTGCAATGCACGAACTTCTCATCATGGTGGCTTTTCTTGTTGTGGAGCGCAGGCTCTAGGAGCGTGGGCTTCAGTAGTTGTGGCGCGCGGGCTTCAGTAGTTGTGGCACGCAGGCTCAGTAGTTGTGGTGCAGGGGCTTAGTTGCTCCGCGACATGTGGGATCTTCCCAGACCAGGGCTCGAACCCATGTCCCCTGCATTGGCAGGCGGATTGTTAACCACTGCGCCACGAGGGAAGCCCCTATACAACATATGTGCAGTTTAATTTGTAATTATAAAGTGAACATCACTCCCAGGACCAAAATATAAAGTTACCAATATCCCAGAAAATTCCATCCTCATTTTTTCTACTTATCGGTTTCCATACTGCTAATTTTTATGGTAGTCTTTTAGTTGTGAAACTTATACACTTACTCTGTTTAATTATCCTCCTTAGAAATTCATGATATGGCATAAGGGGAGGCTACATGAACCAGAAATCAGAGGCATAGATGCTCCCCTTCGGTAATTGTATTTACCTTGGCCAAGTCACATGTCTCCAGAAAAGATAGGCATAAGGCCAAATAACTTCTAAAAAATCTTAACCACCATTATCCAGATAAGGGGTTGGTTAACTAGAAAGTGAAAACCAAGTTAGAGGGCAGGTTTTGCTTGCTTTTTTCTTTGTTAATTTAGTATTAATGGTTATAGAAACCCTTAACAATTTGTGACAGACTTCACTCATTTTGAATAGCAAGTATTTTGTTCGCTTATGTAAGTCAGTATATTGCCCTTACACCTTATTGATTAAAATGTCCTAGCTCTTGAAGGACTCACGAGTATAGTTTCTCTGAGACACACTGTACTTGGGGTTTTTAAAATCCAGTGTTGAGGTCTGTGCATGACAAAGTGGAACCAAGTGGTTATTAATTTTTCATTGAAATCTTCTGAATAAGTGTTTTCTCTTGGCTGGTTTCAAAAGGAGTCATATTCCTGAATCTAATTAGAGGCAGTTCATGTACTGTGGGCTTATTAAGATTCAAGGCACTTTTTTATTTTAGCCTGTCTGATATCCCTTTTTGATTTCACTTAAATTTGAATTACTCTAAACATCATCTGGGCATATTGAAGATACTCAGTGTTATTAATAATGATGATGTTGACGAATCTGTCCCATCTTATTCTTCTCGAGTTCGATAACCTTATTCTTGATCTTGGCTTATGAATACATGGGACTGTGCTGCTTCTCTTTTCTTCCTGTGGCGGCATCAGTAATCAATCATGACATTGTTCTGGTGGGCCCAGACAAAGCCCCTGGGACTTTCTGCACATAGTATACCAAGCAGCCATTTGCATCTGGTCAGAGTTGGCAGGCCCTTTGCCATTCCTGATCCTGATACTAGTTGTCTTAGGTCTAGAGTTGTGTATCCCTCTTTATGACCTATTGAGTAAGTTACAATGTCCGCTGATTGTTTTTTCTCAATTTCTGCCTTGAACTCCCATTTTTCTCCCTATTTGGATGAAGATCTTTCCCTTTACTGGACCTCTCTGTATTACCTTACTTCCCATGTATACCTCAGATCACTCAAGCTGCCTACATAGTGTGTGCATCTCAGAACAAAGTACTGGACTTATTCCTTGACTAGTCTTTGTTCATTTCTTTGGAGTTTGTTCTTGGAAGTGACTCCTTTCTTAAAGTAAGAACTCTTTCCTGTTTTAATAACACGAACTTACAAAGACTCTCTCTGCTTGAATTCCTCCTGCCTATGTATCAGACAGGCTCCATTTACAGTATGGCCATGTAAGCTCTTCACAGACTGAACTTTCCATAGTTAGTAACTATATACTCTGGACAAAATGCAAAAACCAAGAACTTGAAGGTTCTGGATAGTGAAGAAAAGCAGGAAGATCCCAGAGGAGAGTTGAAATTGGAAGGGACAGGTGTACTGAGTTTCCAGTTTTTACTTCCGGGATTTTTCTTGATAACAGGCTCTAGTGGTATCTAAAACTCCAATAGAAAACCTACAGTCCTTCTGCCCTGAAGAACCAGAGGACAGAGTTTGGGATAACCACAGCAGCTGGAAAGTGAGGGGGTATCCCCGAACGGAGAGAGACAGAGGGGTGAGTCCTGGATTCTGTGCATAAACTGCCCAAATCAGAAGGTATCCCCTGAAGGATATGTGCAGGAGGCTGACTGCAAGTGACCCAGCTAAAGTGAAAAAGAACTGGACTGAGATTAGAGCAGCTGCCCAAGAGACAGGGTTTGTAGTCTGAGTCTGAATGTGTGTCACCTGTGAATCACTCTTCACTGAGAACTCAGCTATTTTTTCACTTGCGTCTGATACACGCTATGTAAACATGCTCTTTTCCCACCGTTCAGTTGCCCGTCTGAGTTTTATGCTTCATTCACAGTTCACAGTTCTTGGGCTTAGAAGGCAGGCAAGAGGTCTAAAATATTTAGAACTAGTGCAAAGCCTCATCCAAGGCAGGAGTTTGATATGAGGTTTTAAGGATGATGGTTCTGCCGCAATTCCCACTTCTCTTGCACAATTACTGGTGTGTGAAGATTGCCCTCATGCATTCTGATGTCATGGGTTACCTCCTTTGTTGGCTCTTCAACATGGTGTTGGAAGAAGTGTTGAATATTATAAAAATCACAGTAATAATAAATGGTAACAGCTAATATTTTCTGAGCTCTCATTACACAGCAGGTACTGTTCTAAGCACTTTATATGTAGTAACTCATTTTATTCTCATGGTAATTCTGTTTTATTATTCCTATTTTATGGTTAAGGAAATAAAGGCCTAGAGGTTGAATACATAGCTATAAAATGGTAAAGCTGGAAGCCAAGTGAAAGAGGAAGATAGGTGGGTATGGTATATACTCAGGTACACTGTCTGGGACCTTGGTTTGGATTGGGAGATAGGTATCGTCTGGACTGAGTTCCACTAGATTCCTGAGCAAAGGAGATGTGAAAAATACCATTTTCCTGCTACTGTGTTCTATCAAGTTTACTGGCATGAACTTGGTAGGGGTAAGGTTAGGAAATACTTGTGTTAGCCCAAAGATTGAACCCTAATTTAGTTAAAGGGATAATTAACCAGTGAGTAGTTAGCTTATCTCAGTTGAGTTAGGTTCTGTCTGGGCAACTGTTTATTGACTCTTGTGACTAAAATACCACTGACATTTTTATTTGTACTGAGGAGCAAATTATTGAGTGTAGTCGGTTAGAATGAACAGATGAAAATAAACCACTTATAAGAGAAATAATAGTTTGTTTAGGCTGGAATTTTGAAATCTGCTTAGAGTCCTACAGGCTCTTGACTAGAACCTTGATGATGGTAGTGGTCCCGGTCCAGAATTGGCAAAGGAAAGAGGAATCCCTTTCTACCATGGCACCAAAGAGCTTGTAATGATACGCTGAGCACTGCAGTTTACTGATTAGACGACACGGGGTCTCTGTGGATACAAAAGGAAGCTGTTACAGTATTAGGCCTAGGTAATGTATAGAGGTTTGTCCAGGATGGAGATGTGGTGTTTCTGCTCTGTTCCATATTGTCAGACCACATCTGGAACTTCATCTTCTTCTGAACCCCCTGGTCATAGAATGGACACTTTCATTTCAGTAATGGAGTAGCTTGTATTGGACTAACAGATAACACATAAAACAGTGATAACTTCTTGACAAAATAAGAAAAAAATTTCAAAAATATTAAAATATTTGAAGATGTTATAGAGTAATCAAAATGAGGCAGAAACTGGAGAGAATTCCATCCTTTAAGGAAGGGAACTGCACTGAATAAGAGCCACATGTATACAGCTTTTCCTTTGAGGACTCTTCCCATCCTACCCAGTGCATTAAACAGCTGTCCATTGAAATCCTACTTTTCTTTATTAGCCTAGACAAGTTTAGGCTTTACTGATGCCAGGAAAACTTTTGTTGACACTGATGGGAAGCATTGTTCTTTAATTGATATTTATTACAACTAGATTATTTTCCTGGCATTTCATTATGGAATATATCCTTAATTTCATGTAGACTTGGGGACTTAACACTATTCTATAGGTTATAAGACATGAGGAAGTCAAATATACAATGAAGGAGTCAGGGTATATTAACCATATGGATTTGGGTTTAGGACTTGGTTTTTGAAAACATGCAAAATCCATTTGCTGTTTCAGTGTTTTAAAGGTTTGACCTCTGTGTAAATGACTTCACTACAGAAACTGATTGCTATGTATTGCCATGTTTTTGAATATTGATATAATAAATATTTAATGGATACATCTTGCTAGTAAGTATTCTATCTAACATGGAATTAGAGAAATTTTACCTGAATCAGCCTGTGAAACAGCCAGAAAAATATAATCATGTCCTTTTGAATAACCTTAAAAACATTTTACTTTTCATGATTAATTTGTTCTTGCTTTTTGGTTTCTGGCTTAAGCACATTAATTAAAAAATGCAGTACCTGTACATTCATCCTTTTACACTTGTGGGTTCTAGGGATGAGGGCAGTGGAAAAGCAAAACTGTACAACTCAGATTTGTATTTGAATATGAAGAATTATAAAGCATCGTTGTACACATTCATTACATCCATGAAATAGCAAGTAGGTTATTTTCTTGACTGTGTAGATGTTTATGGCAATGTAATAGTTATAATAAAAGCATTTACTGAATGTCTTTTTTGTGTTAGGCACTGTGATACATACTTCAAAGGGAGGATCTCATTGATGACAGATGATAACCTGACAGGATAGTGATTAAGCTTATGGGCTCCACAAATTTGGTTTGAATTCTTAAGGCCTTGGAAACATGTCTAGTCTCCCTGTGCTTCAGTTTTCCATCTGCAGGTGGGGGTGATCCTTTTCCTACCTTGCTGTTTCTAAATTAACATACTGGGACAGTCACCTCCCCTGGTCACTTCCCATTAATGATCATGGTCATCATCATAGTGGGACAAGGGCTCAAAAGCAGGTCTCTCTCTCCAAAGTCCATGATTTTAATCACCTTACTGTGTGTCTAAGCATACCTGACACATAGTAGGTGCTAAATAAATGTGCTCTGAGGTACATGTTCCCTGTAGAGTTTGTGTTTGAACTGCCATTTGTAGATAATATATGGCAGAATGTAGAAAGAAACTTCTTAGCTTTGGAGTCTTAGAGATAAATGGTGGGCATATAGACTAAAAACTATATCATTCTAGAAACATGACTACTGAACTGTTAGCCCAGGAAGTGCCTGGCCTTGTCTAATATAATTTATTGTCACAAGAACTATTGTTATTTGTCTCCCATGAAGGCAGTTTGGTGGCCCCCGTTTTAGGTTATCATTTTGTCTGTGGTCTTTATATCTAATAAATTAGTTATCACTCAGCAAATACTTACAAAGCACCTTGTACATACCAGGACTGTCCAGGCACGAGGGATGTATTGGTGAAGGCATCAGGCCTGGTTTGTGCCTTTGAGGCCATCATAGTCTCTTGGGATGCCCAGACATTGACAAATCACACAAATATATAGTCAGTCGCACTTTGAGAGATGCTATAAGGGAAGCTGATGGACTGTAGTGAGAAAGGTTAACTTCGGAGTGGAATGCTGATGTAGGTTTTGGTGGGAGTCAGCAAACTTTTTCCGTAAAGGACCGTGTAGTAAATATTTTAGACTCCTGGTCCTTACATTCTTGGTTGCAACCACTCAACTCTATCAACTGCAATGTGAAATCAGCCCTTGACAATATGTAAAAATGCATCCGGTATTATAATGAAAATGAAATCTCCCACACCCCCATCCCCTTCCTCAGAGGAGAGCACCCTTGCCAGTTTGGGGTGTAGCATTCTGTGCATAAAGTTTATTTTATAAGCCACACCTATAAATTTAAATAAACTTTTAAAAGGCCATTTATCTAATAAGCTGAGTTAGACAAGTTTTGTATGGGAGCAAGCTGGTGCTGCTTCTGAATATGCTGCTGTTCAGTGATGAGATGAGGCCAGGGGATCGTACTCATGGTTAGTCTTCTTTTTCCATCAGTAACGGGACACACTCTTTCAGTACTTGATATAGATGAGGATTTGTGAAAATTAGTATCTGCTCTTGAGACTTTCTGATAATAAAATGATATTAGTGTGAGGAGAAGGAGCACGTCTGGAATTACCAGAGAAAGGCTTAGAAAAAGTGAAATTTACATCTGGAGCTTCTCATGCTGCTTCCACTGTTGTACTTTTAGAGAAGGAACTATTCTCAGGGAAGTGGACTGTGTGTGGCCCTCTGCAGAAAATGTGCTCAAAATTTTGATTTGATAGCCCCTGGGTGAAAATTTCCATCTGATTCCCTGTCATGGAATCACATGCTGCGTTAATCCATGGCTGTTTTGCATTTTCTCATTTGGGAAATAAAACAGCATACTCAGAATTCCTCTCCCTTTTCTTTTGCCCTATCTCTCTAGAGGTAGACCTCTTCTCCCATGATCTGGACTGGTAAGAAAGGACATACGATATGGGCTAGCAGGTTGTTGCTGATGACAGTCACAGAGGCTTATCAAACTCCATGGCATGATTTTACTTAATGAAGTAATGTCTTAGTGTATCTGCACTGGAAGGCCGCTTGTATGTTTTTACTTAGTTAGTGAGGTAAAAAACTCTCCTGTGGGACTCTCCATACTGGTGTAGGAGGGTATGAGGAGCAGTTTCCTCCTCTGGACTCTCAAGTAGTTTGTCCCATCTCATATGGAAGAAGGGGGTAGTCAAGTTGTTTCTTAAAAGACCAGATAGTAGATATTTTAGGCTTTGCAGCCGTGCAGTCTCTGTTGTGACTACTCAGCTCTGCAATTGTAGTGAGAAAGCAGCCAGAGACAATATATAAACAGGGAGGCTCACCCCAAATAGCCTGTCAAAATATTCCTTTAACTGCATATCAGAGTCTGCCTGAGAGAATTTGGGAGTAGATGTATCTTTGTCCATCTTGAACATTCATAAATGCGTTTATTCCATTAAAAAAAACTGAATTGAGTACCTGCTATGTATCATACAGTGTTCTAGGCACTGGGCATTTATCTGTGAACAAAATAAGTGTGTGCCTGATGGACCTGGCATTCTAGCTCTATAAATATATAATATTAGTTACAAGTGAGGAATTACAGAACAGGGGGACAGCATGGTCTAAATTTCTCTGTATTCATACTTTCCATTCCTGCTTTAGCATTTGGAGTCCAGTCAGAAATATAGAAACTGCGCTAGTCATTTTAACAGGGATAATTTAATGTAGCAGATTGATTCAAGAAATGTTGGAGGACTGCAAGGGCAAAAAGAGAACCCTGACCAAACCAGGGATTGTAACTGTAGGAAGCAGCTACCACCCCTGGAATAAAAGGAAATGATTGGAACTTTCCAAGAACTTGGAAACATGGAGGAGGAATCCTGCAGTGCTGGGACCCAGAGCATTAAAGAAGAGGCACTGCCTGGCTGGCTCTTGATGGCTGTTCTAGGAGTGTAGGCAGAACTTTGTAAACTGAAATCAGCTGCTGTTGGAACCCACTGCTACCTCCAGGGTGAAGAGCTGTGGCTCGGGGCTCTGTTGAAAGAACATTATACACCGAAAGGAGCAGATACTTTCTCCATCCTCCAGCCTTCTAGTCTCGCAGTGGTGCCACATGCTGGCAGAACCTAATGGGAAGCCAGCTGGCAAAGCAGAAGGTAATTTGCAGAGTTTCAGCCGGCAGAGTGGTGGGCACCTAGAAAGGAGGTTTTGGAGCTGATAAAAAATAGCTTAATAACTGGCACATCACTGATAGGCCCAAGTGTGTGCCCTCTTTCTCTCTCTTTAGATCTGCTGCACTGAATCCCAAAGAGGTTGTGCAGAACAATGAGAAGAGAAGTGGAAATACCGGACTAAACAAAAGTACTTTCACACAAAAGTGAAACCACTCCTGTTTCCTTCTGTCTGGTGTTATGGTTAGTTGTGTACTTGAATTTGTTTGCAGTCTGTGGCATTTCCTAAAGGAGTGACTAGTTCCATGGGAACTAAAGCAGATGTCAAGTGAAAATTGGTTTGGGGAAGACTGTAAAATGTATCTAAATATGCGTATTTTTTAAATGGTTGGACTTCTCATAACCTTTAATAAGATACTGTGTGTTGATAATTTCTAAGTGAAGGAAGTAAAATTACGTATTTGGCAAATATTTGACCATGAACGTCTCTCCTCCAATTTCTAGTGCATTAATTTATTTTCCGAATATATTCCCTTTACTTTCAACCTGTCTTTTCTTGCCTGTTTTTTTTTCAATGATCAATTTAAAATTTTCAAGATTTCTAGTTAAATTTTTTGATTGATGTCATATTCTCTGATATGTCTGATGTATTACACTTTTTAAAGCACAGTTTTGTGCTTTGTTCTCTCCAAGCTTTTTTCCCTCAGTTATTAGTTCTTCTGTTTGTTTCTCTTTCATGATGTTGATGGGCCTCCACTGTTTAATTATTATTAATTTTGTGCTTAGAGCATCCTGTCATCAGTGACTGTGTGAGAGGGGCAGAGGGTGTAGCCCCATGGAATGTGTCAGTAACTGGTCTTTTCCCATGGTATCAGAGGTCGCCTGGACCACTGTGTCATCCCTTGGGCCCAGGTACCCCACAACTACTGTTTTGTCTAGCATATCTTGTGCTACATCATGTCGGTTATCCTAATGGTTGCCTTGGCCCCCTCCTGTGCTCCCTGTATATCCAGGCTTCAAGTTTAAAGTATAATCAGAGTTACTCCCACTTTTGGTATATTCCTGTCCTGGCTGTTTTAGCTGTAGGATTCTATTTCAGTCTAGTTCTTATTTGTCTGACATTCTTCAGTCAGGGATTTTTCTCAACTTCTGGTCTGCTAGGTACACTCCCTTCTTCTTTATTATTTTCTCCAGTGCTGCTATGAGTGGTTTGTTTGGACATTCTGGTCCAATCTTGTGTTCTTCCTTTCTGCGTCCCCACTCTGCTTAGCTCTTGTTCTAACCCTGTAGAGTAGGTTATGTTTACTAGGTGGATTGCTTTTGGGAGGGGGCTTGGTCTCAGGGTCTTGGGTTACTTCTCCAGCTATCATTGTGGCAGTACTTCCTTTGGGTATTTCCTCTGCCTTGGGAAGGTCAGGTGCCTCAAAGATGGCAGGATCTGTAGAGATCACTTTTGAGGTGACTGTCCTCCACTAGAGATAAATGAGGAGCTTCTCAAGAAAAGAGAGTGAGGACCAACAAGGGAGAGTTATTTAGGCTATTTATCCTTGGATAGCCATTGGATGCTGGCTGGATCTGGCTACATGGAAAGTAACAGAGCACCATCTTCCCACCGTGGCAGCATTTTGTGCCTTTCTGGGGTTGTTTCTTGATCCCAGACCAGATTGAAAAGGGGTTTCACAGAAATTTTTCATTTCACTTTTCCACAACCTTGTAAGGTTGTGGTGGTTGATAGTCTCATTTAACTTAAGTAAAGAAGGTAAAAGGTCATCTGCCAATAAGCGGTAGGGCAAAGATGGGCGACCAGGTCTTCAGCGTCACCCTTTTAAGCTCATTTCTCACTATCAACTCCTGAACCCTTCATCATGACTTTACCAAGCAGTACATCGTATTTTGCTCTTTTGTTTCTCATTTTCTCTGTTAACTTTTAGTTTGGACCAGTTGTTCAATTGTAGTAATATTGTATAACATTTTACTCTAGGTTCTTGAAAAAAAAATGATTAGGATTAAACTTTGTTGAGATTTCTTAGGTTTTTTTGAATCTCTCAATTTTAAGAGGATATAGCATGATAAGAATATTATTTGCTGCTCAGATATTAAGGGTCACATTGTCTATTTTGCAAGAGTCCTTTTGTCTGTGTGTGCTTTTCGGATTTTTCTGTTATCACAGTGGACTTTTCAGATGAATCACAGTATTTCTTTCAGAAGTTTCCTGGAGCAAAGTGAATGTCATGTACCCTATGCTGTGGTATAAATTCTCTTTACAGGGATTATTTTGACATTTCATGTTATCTAGTTTTCTGAAAGCTTGCCTTGAAAATTCACTTCTATGGGTTGTTCATACAGATATATGTAAAATTTAGCAATTCTCTGCCTTCCCAACTTTGGCTAAAGAAACTCAGATTACTGCAAGAGAACAGGTGACTAATACGAATCAAAAGATCTGGCATGTGCTTTTCTTTCATAAGTAGGACATTTACATGGAATATTGGGCAATCATTTAACACTTGAGATTCTAATTTCTCCTATAAGTGGGAATTCTGACAATGGAAACATGAAGAAAGGGATATTCTCTATAATGTTGATATCTTTCTTAATAGACAATCTAAGACCTCACTCACCAGAGTAGTAATATTTCATACATCAACAAGAATGAAGTCTCCTTCTAAACATAAATAGTGCGCTTGGAACCTTGCAGATGCCAATTATCATTCTGTACAGCAAATCTTCAAAATGTCAGACAATCTCAGGAATTTCCCCAGCAAAGGTCGATCATTTACTACTCTCTGAGTCATTTCTTCAGCATGCCAAGGTGACCGGCGAACCTGTGAGATTGAGTTAGCTAGGTCACTCAAAGCTGCTACTATAAAGAAGCCATGAGAAGTCTATTTCTATTGGGTAAATCCCATTAAACTCAAATGTATCCTAAACTGTTGAGTGCTATTAGATTGTTAGAAGGAGCATGAGTGGGTTGATTGAAATAAAGTCTGTGCCTTGCAAGCTTTCTACTGAATTTATTGGAAGGGACTTCAGGGAGTAATTTAAGGAGAGCTAACAAACTGGGAACTGAAGGGGATGGAGCAGGGAAGGTGGCAGGCTCTACTCGGAGCTGAATCTGATGCACTGAGTTGCCACATGTGACTCCTTGTAATGGCCGTGCTGAACACATACAACAAAGCACCTTCACATACCTTATCTGTTTTTATCCTCCCAGCAATCCTGGAAAGTTCAGTGTTCTGCTTTACTAGTATCTCTGCTTTACTTGCTTAGTGTCACAAGCTCGTTGGAGGTGGAGTTCTTGAAAAACACCCCTGTAAGTCTTCTCACACCTTTGGGCAAGGTTGCTGAAGAAAAATATGTAGCATTTCCCTTCTCTGAGTATTAGACATAATCTACTCTGATGGCATGTGTAAATGTGTAAAATGGTTGGCTGGGGTTAGCTGAGCAATTAATGGCCCCAGAATACAAGGTTGAGTCCTGGCTGTTGTATTATTGCACTGTTTTGAATTTGTTTTCCAGTGAGCACTTTGCGTGAAAGCTATTCTTGGAACCCCAAAGCCCTTTTTGCTACCGCAGAGATTCACTTGAGTGAGTGGAGAAACTCTCACACACACACACACACATACATTTTTATGAGGTGAAACAATGACCTAATTTTCAGGAAATTACTTCCAGAGTTATTCACTCATGCTAGAAATGAGCAGAAGCTCGACTTTAATGAACATGAACCTGACATAATAGCAAGTCACCTGACACAAACCTGAGACAGTTCATGGGTGCAAACCTGTGTCCTCCCCTCTGTCCCTGAGCTCACCTGTTCTGCACAGCTGTAGTGCTGGTGTCCTGGAAGGGCCTGAGCACACGGATGGACGCCTCACGCTAGCTTGATGAGGCCGTGCCAGCTTGGCATATACATGTTGGGGAGAGAAAAACGATTTTCCTCTACCCATCTTAGGTTCGTTGTCTGGGGTCCTGCAACTTAGACAGAAAAAACAAGAGAAAAACAAATAGAGGTTTATTAACAGGTGCAGTGTACACACACATGAGAGCACTCAGTGATGAGTAACTCAAAGGGGTGGTCAGAACTCGGGCTTTTGTAGCATCTTAAGAGAACAGTAAATGTGTATGGGAGTGACAGGACAAAGGAAAAGGACTTTGAGCTTCTAGGGGGAGCAAATTGTGGGAAGGCAAATAGATGGGAGACCCTGATGGGAGGTAAGGACTAGTCAGTAGGTTCATTGTGTGATCCCTCTGGTGCTGTCTCTGTGCTGAGTCTAGATTTGTCTCCCGTGATTAAGCATAATCTTTTCCATCCTGGGGTGTGTGTGTGTGTGTGTCTGTGTGTGTGTGTGTCAGGGACAGGAGGGAAGGGTGGTCAAGAGCAGAGAGTTTTGTTTGTTCAGTTTTTTTTTGCGGTACACGGACCTCTCACTATTGTGGCCTCTCCCGTTGCGGAGCACAGGCTCTGGACGCGCAGGCTCAGCGGCCATGGCTCATGGGCCCAGCCGCTCCGTGGCATGTGGGATCCTCCCGGACCGGGGCACGAACCCGCGTCCCCTGCATCGGCAGGCGGACTCTCAACCACTGCGCCACCAGCGAAGCCCCCTTGAGCAGAGAGTTTTTGTTGTGTCTGCTTCTTTTTGTTTACCTTCAGCTCAAAATAATCCTTATACCTGAATGGCATATTTTGCAGTGGCATGCGCTGAACCTCTTTATTTATCTCTGTAAGATTGTTTAACATTATTATTTTTTCCTGTTTAAGTATGCATTCTGTTATGTGTCCCTCTTGTCTGTCACTTGCTTGCTTTTCCCTCTCTCTGTTTTGCTTTGGAAGTATGTCTGCGTTGATCTATTTTAAGATCTGGCTTATTCATTTGAACCATTTTATGGAATTCCATTGGATATGCCACATTTTATTTATCCGTAGATTTTATTTCTTCCCTTTTACTATTCCTGCTTGCTGTCTCTTTAATCAAGGGAGGCCTTGTGTTTCCTCCTTGGAGAGAAGCTGCAGATGGGCCACTGTAGCAGGAGAGTGCTGTAGCGGGGCAGTTTGCCTGTTGCCTGCTGGGATCAATATTAAATAATGAAAGAAGGTTATAAGATCAAAGACCCAGCAGCTCTGATGTTGTGGAATGATGTACAGAAGTGTCAATAATTAAGTGTAATGCAAAGGCCAGTTTGGGCAAAAAAATCCAAGGTTAAGGTTGTTTCTAAAGAAATGCTTTTTATGACTAGCAGGTACATAAAACTCAATAGGCTTAAATGAACTAACCTTGTAAAGTGTGTGTGTGTGTGTGTGTGTGTTGTGTGCATGTGTATGTGTATGTGTGTCTAATATTAGATTTCTTTTTACTTTATAACCCACATCTAATCCATGAGTAGGCTTTGCTTCATCACCAAACTCTGCGAAGAATCCCTCCATTCTTCTCTGTTTCCCCCTCCACCACTTTCTCTGTGGTCTAGGTGAGGAGTCTGCAAACTGTGGCCTGCTAGCCACATCCTGTTTTTGTAAATAAAGATTTATTGGAACACATCCCTGCCCATTCTTTTATGTATTGTCTAAGCCTGCTTGTGCTACAAAGGCAGAGTTAGATAGTTGCAACTGAGACTCTCTAGTCTCAAAGCCTAAAATATTTACTGTTTGGTTGTTTACAGAAAAAGATTGCAGGCTCTAGTCTGGTTTAATGCTTCCCTCTTGTAATTGGTTTCATTCTGTAAACAGAAGACAGAGTGACTTTTCTAAAATGTGAATTTGATCCTCTCACACCCCGTGAATAAAAACAAAATCTAAACTCCATACCATAGCTTACAAGCACCTGCATGGTCTGGTCCCTGCTCACCTTTTCACCCTAATGCCTTCCAGGATTCCCCCTTGTTCTGGTCACACTGAGCCTTTCCTGCCTTGGGACATGCTGCTTGGCTTCTCACAGTTGCTTCACATGTTTCACTCCTTTCTATCTTCAGGTCTCTGCACAGAGGTCATTTCCTCAGAGGTGTCATTTCCTCAGAGGGCACCCCTCAGTGGTGACCACTTGGCCTCCATTGTTCATCATGTCTATTTTATTTCCTTCATAGACTTCCCACTCTCTGTAATAAAATCACTCTTCATTCATGTGCTCACATCTTTCTTCCTTGCCTCCCCTCATAGGACACAAACTCTGTGATGGCAAAAAACTTGCCTGTGCTGTTGATCTTGGACGCCAAGTGCAGTGGCCGTCACATTATAAAGCCCAGTGGAAAATTGTTTAATGAATGAACAAGGTACAGGTTCTGCCTGTTTCCTTGGTAGGAGTTAAATGCAAGCGTATGTTTATGCTACCTAATTTGTTTTCTTTCTCTATATAAATAAATCTTGCCCACTCCTGTTCACAGGGTAAACGTAAGGTGATTTTCCTCTGCAACATAACTGAGCTGGCATACTCTTCACCAGGGAACAGGCAGGCATTTTGAAATGATGCTTCTCAGGATTTTTAGAGCCTTTTATACATTTGTTTCTGTTATTGTGTTAATATGCTAATGTTTATCGAGGTTGTATTTTTTCCCCTCCCTTTCTTCCTTGCTGCTGGCACAGCAGCAGCGTGGAGTTATGGAGTGAAGCCTCCTTTGGGCATTTGTCCTTACTACAAAGAGTTTTACATTTCTTTGCTCCTTAAAAAAAATACACTGCTTTTCTGCTGAACCTAGGATAAAAAGAACAAGGCAGTATCTTGGAGCATCTTAATTCTTTTGACTTAGTGAAACCCATCCAGGAAGCTCTCTCTCATTCAGAGCTTCTCATTTTTCCCCTGGACCTCGTTTTCAGTTCAGCTCTGTACTGTCCTGCAGTGAAATCTGTAAAGCAGAGCATTCCACTTCTCCTCCTGCCCCAATTAATTTCACTGCCCAGGACCCACTTTTGTGGGCTGGGAGGCTATTCACAATTTCTGCCTCACTGAAGAGCACAGACTCTGGACTCTGGCACACACACCTGGATTGGAATGTGGCTCTCCCTCTAACCACTTAGCTTTCCTGTGTCTTAATTTGCTCATCTATAAAACGGGCTTCTGCTGGTTTCTTTCCTCATAGGGTGGTTGTGAGAATTAATTGATGGAATGCTTTTCTAGTGTCTAGTACAGTTTCCACAGCTTCGTAGCACTTACAGATGTCAGCTAGTATTTGGTGTAGTTTTAAAATAGGAGACCTTGTCAAGGTACTCTAAGAATTAAATCTAAAATAGCAACCGGCTATGATCCAGTGTCTAGAGAGTCTGAAAGCTCAACTTTCAATTCTTCCCTGGTAGGACAGATGATTTTATTTTATTTTTGTAACAGATGCTGCCCCCCCTTACTATGGGGCCTTAGAGAAGTGGTACTATCAGAGTAGCCTTGTAAGAGGGGCACAAATGGCCTCAGGCTCCTAGTCTGATCCTCATGTAGTTTGTTGTAAAGAAGAGTTCAAGTATTATTTCTCTTGATAAGTGTATGGTCAGGCCACTCAAGATGGCTGTTCTCTTGCTCTCTGTACATCCCCAGCCTGACCAGTGCCTGCTTCACCTACACCCTTCTCACTTGATTGAGCTTCTTAACATACTTGCCCAGGCCCCAGCTAATGATTGGCTTTATGCAAGGGATGGTGAGGGGCGTGCCCCTCTACTGGTTTCCCTGGTAACTAATGAGTCCACCTGACATCAGTTCCCCTATAACTGGTAATCCCCCCCACCCCACCCCAGTGAAGACTGCCACCATGTCCTGCCCGCTGTCTACTGCACGTGGTGCGGCGTCACTCCAGGACCTCGCTTCAGACTTATAAGCTCCTCCATCCATTAAACTATTAATGTCTCTGTTGCTGACTCTAGGCTGTTTCTTTGGTCTTGAAGCTGGGCCAGCACAGGCCTTGTAGGCCTTCAGGGTACGGCCCAACAATCAGTAAACTTTTTAAAGTACTTTTCCTCTCTAGCCATCTACTCTAATTAAATACCACATCCCATCAACACTGTTTTTTCAGGTACCACACCATCTTTATTAGTGTTCCCAGTTTGTCAGCTGCTTAATTTCCCCTTCTTTTAAATAGAAAACTGTATTTTTAGGTCAGGAATGGCAGTATGGTTTTTGTCTGTGGTAGTTCCAAGGATTGACATAAGATTCACAGAAAGACAACAACAAAAAAAAGAAAAGTAATAATGGAAAACTCATAGGTATTTTAGGTAGAGAACTTGGATTCAAATCTTGATTCTCACTTAACTAGCTGAATGGCCTTAGACACATTTCTTAACTTCTTTCACCTTCAGACTTCCTCATCTGTGACATGGGAATATTCTGGCTCAAATGAGATGGAAAATAAATTTACTTAGCACAAATGGCACATTTTAAGATGCTTACCAAATGTGAGATTTGTGTGGTCCTTCCTCTTGTAAATTACTGTTTGGTTTCTTTCTGTGACTGTTGAGTGAATTAAGTATAACGTTTCACTATTAGAGTTTAAAAATACCTCCCCAAATGCATTTAAAGTGAGCAGCAGGACACCAAGGGCGCTTCTTTATTGTTTATATGATCACCTACTATTTTCATTCTAGCAATTCCTCAGTGTCTCCTTGTCACCCTTTTCTCCTGCTTTGTACTTCTATATTAAATAACAGTAGCTAACCTTTTTTTGGGTAGTTATTATATGCTGGGTGCTGTTCTAATTGATTTGTACTTACTCCTCACAGCATCCTATGAGGATGGGCCTGTTAGTTTCCTCCCTTGTAAATGATGAAACTCATTTCAGCTGCCATTTCTCTCATCCTTAGAGGGTAGCTTCCCTCTGTAC
Organism: Hyperoodon ampullatus; assembly: GCF_949752795.1. Classification (NCBI taxonomy): domain Eukaryota; kingdom Metazoa; phylum Chordata; class Mammalia; order Artiodactyla; family Ziphiidae; genus Hyperoodon; species Hyperoodon ampullatus. The sequence continues at coordinate 23,235,099 of NC_136923.1, forward strand.
CCCTGTTAGAGCTTAGGGACTCAGCCACAGGGGGCTCATTAATTGGTTAATTAATTTATTTACAGTGTGCAAAATGGGGATAGTGTAAATGGCAAGTGGCCAGCTCGACAAAAAGGATGCTATATTTTCAAAGGTTACCCATATGAAGGCCCCACACGAAGGCCCCACACTTTAGCCTGAACACACGTAAAATATAACAGAGACTCGGTACTCACATTCCTGCTCTTTCTTCCAAGTCTGACTTTATTCTTTCCTTTCCATAGGCTTAGGTTTCTAATCATGATGCTGCTTTTCTTTATCTGTCTCTTCAGCATGTTTTCTTTGTGAAGCAGGAGTTGACGTGCTGGTGTTTTCATATTAAGGGCCAAACAGAGAAGTGCTGTTATTATTATTGTTGTTATTATTATCTTCCTCTTACAAACAAGATTCTACTTAATCTCTTTTCCAGAGCAACAGTGAAGTGGCTTCTTTATCAGTGCCTGTTTTAAGCAAACAGGCCTTTTATTTTATGGTACTCATATTGAGACACATCGAGTTATATCTGTCTTTTCATTTGCACCAACACGTTTATTTGAAGCCTAGGATTTCCTAGGTAATGTGACTAAGGTAGATTTATGGGTGCTAATTTGCATACAGAATAACATTGGCAAAAACTAAAATATAACAAACCCATACCAACTCTTGGCGTGCCACAGCCCCACCGAGCATCTGCTTTCCTTGCCTGTAATGAGAGGGAAATATATTTTCCTTGTTTGTATTCCACTGTCATCAATGCTGTTGAGAGCTCAAAATGAGGTTTAAGAGCCTCTTCCTATCTAACAGCAGGAGTTTATATTAGAGGTGATAGTTCTGTGTAACAGAGAAGGCAAGCTTTTCCTCCCCACCCTGATTTCATGCCACATCTGAAGAACCCCTGCTACATTTAAGTACGGGTGCAAGCCCTTCATTTTCTAGGCAAGTTAATAGGCTCGAGGCTATGCATTTGGGTTAAAGCTTAGGTTTGATGACTTCCTCTCAATGTTGTTTTTGAGTAAATTGATTTTCATTCCACAAATAATAAATGTTTTTTTCTATAATTTTTTATTTGTTTGTTTTAAATTATAGATTCGGTTAAATCTTCCTTTGAGCACCATGTTCCTGGTCTGCCCTCCTCAGATTTACTGGCATTAAGTTTGGTGAACTTCATCTGGCCCTTTTCCTATGCATTCACTTACTCATTTGTCTATCCTTGGAAGATACAGAATATTGCTTTGTGTGTGGACACGTGTGTCTGAAATATAAATGTTATTCTACTTTATATACTGAAAGAAACGCCATTTTCTTCCAGTAACGTGTCTTGGAGAATGGTCAGTGTTAGGCCTCCATACTTAGCAGGCTAGACTAGTCAGTGAAGAAGTTATTCTCGAGATCTCAGTGGTCATCACATCAAAGGTTTATTTCTTTCATTTTTAAAAATATTTATTTATTTATTTTTGGTTTCATTGGGTCTTTGTTGCTGCATGTGGGCTTTCTCTAGTTGTGGCGAGCGGGGGCTACTCTTCATTGCAGTGGCTTCTCTTGTTGCGGAGCGCAGGCTCTAGGTGCGCAGGCTTCAGTAGTTGTGGCTTGCGGGCTCTGGAGCGCAGGCTCAGTAGTTGTGGCGCACGGGCTTAGTTGCTCCGCGGCATGTGGGGTCTTCCCGGACCAGGGCTCAAACCCGTGTCCCCCGCGTTGGCAGGCAGATTCTTAACCACTACACCACCAGGGAACTCCCAAAGGTTTATTTCTTCTTCATGTAAATGTGTGACTCCAAGACAAGGGTCCTCCATGTAGTAACTTGATAATCCGTGCTGTTTCAACCCTCTGACTCCACCATCTCCACATGTGGCTTCCAGGTCCTTGCAGCCACCAGAAAAGGGCGCTGGAGGGTTGCTGGAAAGTTTCGGCACGCTAGGTGCAAGAGAACTGAGCATGGAGGGGAACACATGGATAGTGGTGATAGTCTGTTGCCACAGTTTTCAGTGCTTCATATAGCTTGAATATATTGTGGTTTAATTAGCTGGTCTCCTATTTGATGGGCATTTAGATCACTTCCAACTTTCCCCTTTATTATGTACAACACTACACAGAAAAGCCTTGTATGTATCCCGGGTACACATGTGACTGTTTTGCTAGTTTAAACACTCAAGAAGTAGACTTCACAGTTCAGAGGATGTGGGTGTTCTGGTTACCGTCAGTGCTGTCACATTGTTTTTGAAGGTGGTCTTACTGGTATTTGATTTGCATGGTTAGTGTATGAGAAAGAAATACCTTCACCAATGACATTATCAAACTTTCATTTTTTCCCCTATCCAATGGCAGTTTTCTTACTTTTGGCAAAACGGCTTCTCGTTTTTGTTTTAATTTCTATTTTCCTGGTTATTAGTGAGTTTTTGGCTCTCTCTCAGACTCTGTTATGCTGCCTGAGTGAAGCAGGACTGTGGAAAGTCAGGCTGAAGAAAGACAGAGGGAGTGCAGAGAGCCAGTGGGCAGATGTGGCTCACACCTTCTCCCTTTGGGGGCACCCAGCTCAATGACATTTCTTTCTGTACTCCCTTGATCAATTTTTTTTTTCCGCCCATGGCGATATTTCAGTAGTCTTTACACCTCTGATTTTAAAACCGCGGGGTGAAAGATCCTTTCTCAGTCGTGTCATTTTTTTCTGTGGAGCTGTCTAATTTTGTGTTTTGAGTTTTCTTGTGAATTTTTCCCTGCTTAGTCACTGTCTTTTTATCTCTTGGTTCTCTTTGTCCTTTCCCTCATTTTTCATTCTTTTTCTTCTGTCTCTGCTCCCTTGTTCCCATCGGCCGTTAAATCTTTATGTGCTGCTTTTCTTTTAAGTTGTATTTTCCCCTTCCCCTCCAAGCTTAGAAATGCTTGCTGTGTCAAAGAAACACGGAAGGGAAGGGAGCAATGGAAAGGTCAGTGCACGAATCTAGAAGTAACCAAACCCAGGGGCCCAGCCTCTCCAGCTGTTTTGAGAACATGATGCTGTTCCTGATATGGTCACTTTGCCAAAATCTGTATGAAAAAAGGAAAGAACATTGGAATTAGTCCATTTCTCATTCTGCCTCCGGCTCACTGTAGGATCCCTAGGCACGTTACTTCTCATCTTTAGGCCTCAAGTTCTCTGACTCTAAAATGAGGAGGTTGGATCCCAGTAGTCTTTCTATACCTTGGAACCCCAGTATATGAAACATGTGACTTCCTGGGAAACTGCTGCAGATTAAGGGTCCAAAGTCGCCTTTATAATGGGCCACTGCCATTCCTCTTCCCCTGCGATGCCTTGAAGGGGCGCCTTCAAAATCTGTGGAGCAACAGGTCATTTAATAGGAGTTAACAGGGAAGACAATTCATGACAAAAGTATTAGAACAATTAGAATCCATACAGGGCTGGGGAGGCAACCCAGAGACTGGCAACATTAGGAACCTTCTCCCAGCCTGAGGAGTGGAAGGAGTGGAAGGGGGTGGTGTTGGCAGAGTCCAGGCCAGCTTGTGGGCGCAGGAGTCATGGTAGGGAGATAGCAGGAGCTGGAGTTATGGAAGGAAGGGCTGTCTGGAGGGATCTGAGGCTTCAGAGGAGATGCAGTCACTGTTGGAGCGGCCACCTGACTTAGAAAGAGGAAGCCAAAGCCTGGTATCTTCTTCTCACTGTCCTATCTCCAGACAATCTCAAATTTAGGCAGGAGCCAGTTGCAAAGAGCACAGTTTGAAGGCAAGCAGGTGAATAACTGGCAGAAACAACTGAAAGACACTGGGTCAGATGATCTTTAAACTCTCTTCCATTATATTCCAGAGTTCATAGATTCCCTGGAAGATTCCTGACTTCTGCAGTAAAGATATTAGTCTAGGGTTTTAACAGGTCGCTCTACCTAGGAATTGGAATAAACTACTCCTTCTACCATTTTAGAGTCTTGGGACAGCACCTGCTCACATCTCCACTTCCCTCCCTCCCAGAGCCTGGAGCAGCTGCATTTTTCCTTACGTGCGCTGTGCCAGCGTTTCATGAGAATCCTATTCCTGGTAGATTTTTGACCTTTTGAAGACAGGAATATGATCTTGCTCATGCCGGTCTCAGTATTTATCACCAAGAGGCCTCTGGGAATGTGGAGCCAGAGTACAAACGGAGGGAATCAATAGTTTTACAGTCGAAGCTTTGCTGTTTTACAGTCACCTGTGATAGTGGACCAGTGACTAACCTTCAGCCTGGATTTCCTGAACGGTAGGATGGTTTTATTAGGACAGACTAGGTGCTATAGATGGGCTAGGTTCTGCAGCAGCAACAAATAATCCCCAGAATCTCAATGGCTAAAAGTCCACAAAGGTTTATTTTTCACTGCACATTCATTGTGATTTACCTGGGGATGTTCAGTCCTCACTTTTAACCCCTGGCTCATAGATCAACTACCATCTTGAATATTGCCAATCCCCAGGTCAAGAGAGAGAGTGTTTGGGTGGGTGGGAAGGTTGACAATCAAATGTTGGGCCTGACGTGTCACGCACCATGTGTACTCATGCCTTATTAGCTGGAACTAGTTACATGGCCTCACCTAACTTCAGGTAAGGCAAAGAAGTACCTGGGGGGAGGACAGTTAGGAATATTTGTTAGTTTTCATTAATGATAGTTACAGAGAAAGATAATAATACTTGACTTCTCATGATTTTTTTGGCCATTAGATAATATAAATACTGATTATAGTGCCTAACCTGTAGGAAATGCTCCATCAATAATAGGTAGAACAATTATTATTGTTGTTGTTATTATTCAGCAGCATGCTGTACACCATCCTTCTACTTAGTAACTTCTCTTCTTTTTTCTTCCCCATGAAAATGCAGAAGTAGACTTAACTTGTTCCTGTCTAGATGTATCACAAATTCTTAATTAATGAAGTTGAGTTAATGAAGTTTTAGACCCAGTCAGGGACTCTACTCTTCCAAGTTTAGGATTGACAAATATAGGGAATTATTCTGTAAAACGATCACTTTGTGGAGTGATAGCTTGAGTATCAGCAGTGGCTTTGGAACTATGTTCACTGTGTTGGTTTTCAATTTAAGAGCCACAGACTTTAAGCAGCTTTTCATTTTGAGTCAGTGCAGAAACAGTCAATATGTATTATATGTCTATGAAGCTGGTCTCTGGATCAATTGCAATTAGTTTGCAGCAGATTGCATTAACATATCTAAAATTAATACAGTGAGTGTTCTGATGAAAAGAAATTGACCATGACCACACTATGGCTGTTTTTAGTCTCTCTCAAATGTCCTTTTCAAACAGTATTTCTTTTTTTCTTCTGTTAATGGCTTTAAATTGGTACATCAACATAAACTTAATCTATTGATCCTTCCCCATTTGCCTTTTACAAGTGGTCCCAGAATATGGCACATATCATGTTCAATCTCTTCTTTCTTTAGGGGGCTTTTACTAAATGCCTCAAACTGAATTTTTCTTGGCATGTTACATGAAGTGCTATTAAGACTACTAAGTTGACGAGTACATTCATTTTTGAATTGCTGTGTTTTTCAAATTACTAATGTTTCATCAAGACTTAAAAATTCAGAAATAAGAGTAAAAAATCATATACAGTTAACAAATTATATACAGTAAACAGTTGTGAGCACTGCTTGTCTGACAGTTTATTTTTATCTTAGCATTATCTGTTTCTAAAGAAGAAGTGTGAGCAACTTCAATTTTAATAACATCATTACCAATATTTATAAGGATGGAACAAAGAGAGAGCTTGAGGCTTGATCATGTTGAAATTTGAATTTTTTTACAAGTGTGTGTAAATTATGTTATGTTTATTTTAGATCTGAAGGACTTTTACTTTTTTTAGAGAAAGTCAGTTTCTGGAAATGAAAAGTTATCTATATCAGGGGACAAAAAGACAAAAGGCAGGATTTATTTATTTGGCTATCTAACTGGTAATTTTTTAGTATCTTCTGTATGCAAAGCACTGTCACATTCTTCATAAAGACACAAAGAAGTTGAAGACACACTCTGTCCTTGAGTAGAACCCAGTCTTGCTGTAAGGTTCTGGAGCCTCTTTGGAATGCCTCTCTTCCAAAAGAGCTTCATGAGTGCGTTGTAGCTTGGAGATGCCAGAAGAACATGCCATTTTTAAGGACACGTTAAAGGTCCTGAAAGCTAGTGGTTCCATATGGTAAAGCCCTGTGTGGACCTCACTTTATGGTCTGCATGATATTGCTCAGACATCCACTGAGGTCCTTGACTGAAGCCGCTAGGAGGTATGTCAGGTGATCTTCCACCACCAGTCTTGTGAGCCAGTTGTGTGATTGATTTTATGGTTGGTTTGTGTGTTAATGGCATCGTTATCTTACCTCTAGTGAACTGTGGTTCCTTTGCATCATAACTCATGGATAGAAGTGAAACTAAGTGTATTCATTTTTTTCTTTTTTTCTTTTCTTTTAAAAACAAGGCTTATGGATTTGATAGGGAATGTCGATCTTATTCTAAAGAATGAGAAGAATTTATTTGTTCATGTCACTCCGTCCTTTGATTATTTTCTTCCAGCACAAATATAAACTAATTGATTAGTGCATATTGGAAAACCACTTTCACATGATTCTTATGCAGAGTTACTTTAATACACAAATTGTAGTTTTTAGGAACTAGTAGTTTAATTAATGGTGACTTTTTCAAGTTGCTGTACTCAACTTGGGTGTGTGAAAGAGATAATATCATTAAACACTTAATGACTATACCTAGAGTCCATTAAAAACCACAACAAAGAAATGGATTAGCCTGTGGCCCATTGACCTCAAAGAGTTGAAACAAATTTCCTGAGATACCTTATGATGATTCATGCTGTGTGTACAGTTATTAAAATAATGCTTTGAGGGCTTCCCTGGTGGCGCAGTGGTTGAGAGTCCGCCTGCCGATGCAGGGGACACGGGTTCGTGCCCCGGTCTGGGAAGATCCCACATGCCGCAGAGCGGCTAGGCCCGTGAGCCATGGCCACTGAGCCTGTGCTCCGGAGCCTGTGCTCCGCAAGGGGAGAGGCCACAACAGTGAGAGGCCCGCCTACCGCAAAAAAAAAAAAAAAAAAATAATGCTTTGAGCTTTGTTTGCAGTGGAGATGGGGGAAAGCATATGCTATATAACAGAGTCCTTAACATTTTTTAAAATAACTTTTTACTGAAGTCCTTATAGACTCACAGGGAGCTGCAAAAATAGTGCAAGAGTACACAGGTGTACTCTTCCCCCAGCGTCCCCTAGTGTTGACATCTTGCATAGTTTGAGTACAGTATCAAAACCAGGAAATTGACCTTGGTACATTCCTGTTAACTAAATTACAGACCTTATTCATTTAGGGGTGTGTGTAGTTGTCCTTAACATTTTTGATTAGAAAAACAATTAAGCATGAAGAATTCATTATAGATTTTTTTTTCTTTTGCCTCCAAAATCTCTGTTGCAGATTGCCTTCTGAGGGTACCTGTAAGACTGGCCCTATAAGTTGACTGTTATTTTTCATGCTGTTGTAAGTCTCCTTATCTCTCTCCCCAATTTCTCTAGGTGATTCAGTTAACCCCCAGAAGATGGTTGAACCTGCAGGAATACCAGAGCAAGAAACTAATGTCTGACAACGGAGTGAAAGTTCAAAGATTCTTTGTAGCAGACACTGACAGTGAAGCTCTGGAGGCTGCTAAGAGACTAAGTAAGCTAATTCATAATAGATGAAGTATGCTTGGCCAAATTAGTGAGTTCACAGGTAGTGGTTTCCCACTAGTTAAATTTCTTTGTTACCGGTTATACTAACAGTGACAGGTACAGTGTAGAGCTTTGAGTTGCAAGGGCAAAATGCCCAATTAAGAAAACTTTATTCTGTTACATGAGATAGCAGCATATGGGGTGCCACTCTATGTAATTTTTCCAAGTCTCTCAGTCACCGCTTCACCTAGTTCTCTTATCTGTGGTTTAGTGGCTGCAAGAAAATTGGTTGAAGAGTGTAAAGTGTCAGAGAGAAGCCCGTTGCAGGGTAAGGCAGGCAAGACAGTTGGCATCCTTTATTAAGCCTCTTAGAACATGCGGAAAGTTTCCTCTGAGTGACTAGAGGAGAGAAAGGGAAGAATGTGCATTTTGAAGTCCTGCTGACTTTGGTTCAGTGTTTTGCCCTTTCATTTATCAACTCTGTAACTTTGCGTAAGTACCTTTTCTTTTCTGTGCCTCAGTTTCCTTGTCTGTAAATCAGTGCTAATGTGTTTACCTCCCAAAGCTATTAAGAGCCTTTAAGGGAGACTGCACACTGGTACATGGTAGAAAATCTAATCAGTTTCCGTAGTTATAGATTGAGAAGTTAGGACTCAGATTTTGCTGTTTTTCAGTGAATATTCCTTCTTTTGCCATATAGACTCTCTCATTGTCAGTCTGGATTAGCATTGTCCATTAGAAATATAATGTGAGCCACACAAGTATTTTTAAATTTTCTAAGTTACCTTATTAAAAATAAAAAGAAACAGGTGAAATAAATTTTAATAATATATTTTGTTTACCCCAGTATATCCAAAATATTATCATTTCAAAATGTAATTAATATAAAACAATTTTCAAGGGGTTATTTTATATTCTATTTTTGTGCTAATGCTCACAAGTCTGATTTATATACTACATCACCAGGACATCTCATTTCACACTAGCCACATTTCAGGTGTTCGAAAGACACATGCTGTCTTGTGGCTACCCTGTCGGACAGTGCAGATCTGGACTCTAGAAGGATGTGCATGTGCATTCTTTGCCTGCAATCTTGGAGAGCAGTTGTTTGCCATTAAAAAAGAAAGCATAGAGCATCTGCTCACTGGCCTTTCCCAGGCAGCTGTAGCAAAGTTTTTTTTTTTTTTTTTTTTTTTTTTGTGGTATGCGGGCCTCTCACTGTTGTGGCCTCTCCCGTTGCGGAGCACAGGCTCCGGATGCGCAGGCTCAGCAGCCATGGCCCACGGGCCCAGCCGCTCCGCGGCATATGGGATCCTCCCAGACCGGGGCACGAACCCGTATCCCCTGCATCGGCAGGCGGACTCTCAACCACTGCGCCACCAGGGAGGCCCTGTAGCAAAGTTTGAGAGTGCAAAATAGAGGCAGGCTCTGTATTTCAATTTTCCAATTTTCTGTGCTCTTTTAAGAGTAAGCGATGAGGTGCTTCGGTTAGTAATTGTTCTTTTATCTCCCTTTCAGAGTTTCCCCTGGTGCTTACACGCCAGATCCTTTCTCTGTTATTTCAGTTGAAATGTATATTTATTTTTTCTTTCAACAAATAGTTATTGTCAACCACGTGTTTTAGGCATGGTGGATGCAGTTGTGGAAGATGAGCAAGCCCTTTTTCTTCTTCAAAGTTACATTCTAGAAAGGAACAAATTTGTAATTTTCAGATGCTAAATGTAGAAATTGAGAGCAGTCTATATTTTAAGAAATGAAAATTGGTTTTATTCTCAAGAACTATCAAAATTGGTTTTTATGGTTAAAAAAAAAACAGTATAATTAGACTTACACCTGGATCAGAGTTCCACAGTGAACTGTGGTAATAGACTCAGTAAAGGTTAGTATTCTAACATCATTACACGAAAGGATCGTTTTTGTTTTATACTCCTCTGGTTTGGGGCTTGGGTAATGAGAGCAAGAAGTGTGAAGTTCAGGTTGGTCTTTGGTCCTCACTTTCCCTATTGTTTTCTTAAATGTGCTGACACACTAGTAGTCCAGGTCTAAGGATCCTTCTTAAGGAAATTCTGGAAGCCAGCTGCTTACCCCCCACCTGCCTTAAGTGGTGCCGGCTAAGAGAATTTACCATTCAGATTTTCAAAGAGATTTGGACTTAACCGGACTAATTGGCGTCTTAGTCATGGATTTGTTTTATAAGCATTTATTTAGCCACCACTTTGTGGGTGGGAATTGTATACTGTGTTTGTCAGACAGGATTTTTGCTCTGGAAGAATTAGCAAGGTGATATTTATATGCCAAGGCAGGGTGGACAGAGGGGAAGAGATAGACAGTGAAGCAAGTTTAAATAAAAGAAAGTTAAATTAAAAACTGAAAATCAACTTTAAAAAAAGACATTTTGGTTCCTGAGGAGTGGTTTTTAAGGAGAATGAAACTGGATTGAGAATGATGTGGCTGCATGTGGGCCTTGGCCTGTGCATACCTGTGATCATCCTTTAGATGGGGTGGCCCTGGGAAGGCCTCACTGTGATCCTGCTTAGAGCTAAAAGAGAATTTAGAGAACTAATCCGAGCACCTCATTTTCTGAATGAATGAGAGTAATCCTCCTCTTACTCAGTAAGTCGTTTTGGGAGAAGGATGATCTCTGATTTTTGTTGTTGAGTAGACAGTTTTGGTCACAGGGGAAATTTATAGTACTGGAGAAGGAGATGGTACCAAGTCTAGTTGGTTAAACATGAAACAAGTTGATGGTAAATATGAAAGGAGGTATGCACATCATTGAGATTGCTTGGAGAGAGCAAAACGAAAAGGAGCTGGCAAAACTTCACCCTGTTTATGTTCTTGTCTCTGTAAGATTGACAAAACCAACAGCACAATTGGGAGTTTTACCAAGGAGATTTGAGGTTAAGGTTGAAGCTGGATCACACTTATGTCTTTCTGGCTGTCCTGAAAATGGGACCTCCACTTTATAATTACAGTATTTTAATGGGAAAAAATTACATAGAAGAATAATATGCGTAATGTGCAGTAAGTGCTATGTAAGATTTTATTGTTGTCATCATCGGCAGAAACAGCATGTAATTCCAAAGGGTTCACTGCTGTCATGATGCAAATTCACAGACAAATCAGAGACATCTGATAATGAGTATTCTGTCGATTGTATGTTCAGAGAGTTCACATTATACTTTGCAAAGTTTGTAAATGATTGAAATGTATTTGCTTACCTTTCTACTTTATTGATATTTGAATATGTCTTGAAATAAAATGACATTTTATAAAATATTTTGAAAATAAATACTGATATTAGCCATGCCTGTGATTTCCATTGTAATCTCTGTGTAGATCATCTTACCAATCTCTTTCTTTGTGTTTAAAGTCACATTGCTGGTTTTCTGTTTGCCATCCACTTAATGGTATCTCTGTCTTTCCTGGCCCAGATGGAGCTTGTCATCTCTTGGTTGCTCCAAACTCTTTCTCCCTCTTAGCTCTTCCTAAGACTTAGCCAGCTGAGATATCCCTGTGTCATCTTTAATGCTTCTCATGTCTGTCATATTCAGTCATTTGCCAAAGCCTGCCATTTTTAGTGCAGCATCACTGTTTTGCTAAAGCAACTAAACAGGCAAGATAAGGTTAAAAACTTGCCAGGGTTGTACAGCTAATAATTGACAAAGATGGGATTTCTGCACAGCCAGGTTGGATTTAATCTCTTCTCCAAGCATTTTTCCTCTTTGCTAACTTGATGATGTTGTTCTTGGGAGATTTTAATATGTGAGTCAGCATTTTTAAGATAGGAAGTGCATATTAATAAAATTAGAAGATTGAATTAAAACTAGATGTGGCAGGTTCTAAGGCTCAATTTATAGAAACTGTGTAATCTGAAGGTATTAATGATTCATTTTGTTGTATCTCTTTGGGCAATAGAACGTTTTGCTGTGTAGTTCTAGAAATCTTGTTAATTTGACCATTTGTTTCAAATGGGTAATGGGTAATGCAAACCTTTTGTTTCTGAAACAATTCATAATGATAAGCTATTGAGCGAGATCCTCATTTTGTTGCACAGAAAATGAACTTACGTCTGATTGAGAGAGTAAATTTGGTTTGGTGAATTAAGGGTTTAATATATGGATAATATTCATTTCTGCAGCATTTTTTATGAGCTACCTTTTGTAATCACGCTTTCAGGAAGGAGTTGTTTCCTTTGCGTATAATTTTCTCAGGAGATTTATTAATTATACGGATTTCTCCTGTATGGATTACATTTAATGTATACAGTCAGCAAATAATTACAGAATACCTATTGTGTGCATGACTAATTTTTATGTTGTGTTTCAATTCTCTTTAAAAATGAATGAAGGCATAAGTCTTTCACATAACTCAAAAGGCCTGTCTCAAAGATGTGTATAAAAGGATAGATGAAACTTATCTAGGACCACCACTTTTTAGTTTTTGGAATCTCCACAGTTTACTAATTATTCCATTCATATTGATATGAGACTCTCAACATTTGATTAAGCAAGAAGATTGTATTTCAAAAACTCAGTTTTATTTCTTGCCAGGAGAGAAATTGAAATATGAATGGAGAAATTAATCTTTTCTCAGCTAATGACATGCACCCTAAAATGGAGATACGGAGCTTTTTATTGAACTCGGCCAGCTTTGGAGTGCTTCAGCTACAACGTGTTTCCATTCGTCAATATGATAACTTATTCTTTTCATTTTATATAATCACATCCTAAAGCCTGGTGAATTACTTACACCATTAAGGAGTTGTACTTTATATAAAAAGGGAACTGCTGCCCATTGACTACTGATTGACATGTACTGTTAATCCTGTAGGCAATTAAATGCATAGTAAGTCTCCTTGATTGTTGTGGCTTTGTCATATCACATTATGTGGTTAGGATCTTGCAAAAAGATCTTCTTATAACCTTTGTGTTGAGATGGTAGTCATTATTGTCTTATAATGATAGGGGAGGATAACATTGATTACTCTGTAGTAAATCTTTTTACCACCATACCAGCTGTCCATTATTTTGAACCTGCAGTCAAGAATGCAATTGCAAGGGTGATGACAAATACGGGCCATCAGAGGTTGAAACAGTGTCTGCTTCCTAGGAATTGTGGTGGTGACTCATCCAGACAGAAGGTATTTATCGTAGGTCCTGAGACATAGTAAATGCTCAATAAATATTATTGTTACTCACAAAATTTTCATTTGCCTGTGTTTACTTACAAATGCTCCCTAAAAGAACACCTGAATTGACCTTAAAGGCTTTTCCTGACTATGTTTATTAAGAGCATCCCATTCAATAAATTGTAACCTTTAATAATATTTTCTATTGAATATATTTTGCAAAGAGATTCCCCCCCTTTTATAAAATGTTCTTTTCTCTTCTTCCTAAGTCTGCACATATAAATGGGCTTGTCTGGTCATCTCCTTAGAATTCCTCTTTGCTAGAATGTCTTTTCCTAATTGTCTTGTGCTGTTCACTGAATAGAAGTAGCAGGAGACCCATCAAGTGAAAGGTGAGATTAAGACAGGTTGTGGGCAGGCAGGCTTTATGAGAGTGAACATTTAGCTTCCTGTCAGTTTCCTTAGAAACAAATGAGAACAGGGCTTTGAAAGTCAATACCTCAACTTGAATTTTGGCTAAGGCAAGGATTAGTTCTTCTCACATTTTAACCAATAAAAATAATAGTGGTGGGATTTAACCTTTGGCCTCTTGCCATGTTTCTGGCATCATGGTGAGCATTTTGTAAGTGTGATTTCATGTAATCCTCATTTAAACCAAAGGGGCTTTCCTTTTGGAACTGGTTCCAAATATCACCAGATCCTGTGTGTCTATGATTGTATATTCACGGTGACTAACATAATTTCATTCAGTCTTTTCAGTGTGTCATTAATGGACTTACTTATTAATTTTTTTTAAAGGTACCTCATTATGAATGAACAAAGAAGTTATGTACATGGTCTCGTTTTCCAGGTCTTTCCTATGAATTATTTGTGCCTGAGGTCTTTGACTCACCCCAGTGTATATCGTGGTAGTTCTAAATCTACAGAAGATACCTTATGGGGTTATGAATGTAGAAAAGCTTTGCCTGGGTAAAGTAGGCATAAAAGCTAGCTTCTTATTATCCATCTGTCTGGACATATTGGCCTTTTTAAAGACATCTTAAACATAAACAGATAAATCTCTTTTGATTATCAAAGGAATATGCTTATTATTTTGATTTTGGAAAATATAGAAAAGCACAAAGAAGGAAAAACCTCCTATAATCCCATTACCCAGGGAGAACCTGCCTTAAGATCAACATATTTCCCTCCATTTTTCTTCTGCATTCATTCAGTCAGCAACATTTATTTCAGTGCACATATTTACATAAATATACTTGAGAGAGAATGTTTGTTTTTAACTCTGGGAAAATACTATGCGTGTAGTTTTGTGTCCTACTTTTAAAAGTCCATATAATAACATGAGCATTACCTAAATATTAAATACGTTTTTCAGAAATATTATTGTAATGGTTGTATGGTAATCCCTAGATTGACTATATTATTTCCCACTGTGACTTACTTAGGTTGTTTTTTCTGTTTTTGTATGTTAGGGAATTCTAGCTTATGTCACTTATAAACTGCCCAATTCTCAGTAGCTTAATACAATAAGGAGTTCTTAGTCACATAAGAGTCCAATATGGTGTTCTTGCTCTGCCTGTAAGTGGTGACTCACAGATTCAGGCTCCTTCATCGTTTCACTCTGTCCTCTTCAACACGTGTGTCTGAAAGATGACCTGGGGATTGTGTTTGTTTCAGTCACGTAAGAGGGGAAAAGAGCATGGAGGATTGCGTGTGGAAGTTTTGCACATACTGCGTCACTTCAGCTCACATTCTGTTGGCTAAAATTCATCAGATGGTCACAGTGAACTGCAAGAGAGACTGGGAAATACAGTCTCAATGCATGCGTAGGAAGAAGAGGAAATGGGTTTGGTGATCCTGGTAGTGGTCTCTGTAGCTTTTAGAATTTGGGCGAAATTTGTCTCTGCTTCTTGGCTTAGAACGAGCATGGACTGTACAGTCAGAACATCATCCCAGGTCTACTTTGGTTACTTAAGCCACAATTTACTTGACTATAAAATTGAGGCTAATAATACGTATGTCAAGGAATGATTCAGATTAAAAAAAAGACAAACATAGCACATGCCTCATATAAACGAGGTGCTCACCAATTTACCTTCCTTCTTTCCTTCCTTCTTTTTTGGTCTGAACTGAGTGAATGTTTCAAGCCATCATAAAAGACATATAATAACAGCTATTAAGAACATCAACAGCAGATAAAAAACAAACAATGCTTAGTGCTTTTGCAATAACACTGGAGTGTTGAACTATATTTAGTGTACAGCTCGTCAGATGACTTGATAATGAATATATTACTCATATACTGTTGGTTGATATTTTCTAGGGAGATGGAGGTATGTGAAGTCAAAAGTTGCATAATTCTGAAAGAAAATGAAAACCATTCTTTCTTTACTTTGCAACAGAATAAATATTACCTAAGGAATTATGCTTTTAAGAGGCTACGCTGTTCCCCAAGGTGGTTGTTACAAGAGTTGGCAATGTTTAACAGATGTTCATAAATAGTACTAAGGCTCCACTTGAGTTTTCTAGGTTACTTACAAAAAA
This sequence comes from Hyperoodon ampullatus, assembly GCF_949752795.1. NCBI lineage: Eukaryota > Metazoa > Chordata > Mammalia > Artiodactyla > Ziphiidae > Hyperoodon > Hyperoodon ampullatus. Next base: position 23,250,461 of record NC_136923.1, read on the forward strand.
GTCAGGAAGTGAACTGAAAAAATTTTAAATATATATATTGCTTGATCTACCTTAGGATGAAAACCAAATGAGTAAACAAGCTACTTCAATTATGTATCTTTTTTTCCTTTCATTCAACATGGAACAAGCTAAGGGATTTGTGAGTCTGTTATTTTTCTCAAATTAAATGTGGACCAAATATTAGAATTTTTTTGTCTTTCTGAACAAATATAGCAGCCACTTCAGTATGGGGGAAAAGAAGTATATGGGATGTGGATAACAGGGGGAAAATAACAGTGCTAAAAGTATTTGATATGCAAAAATCAGACTGTTCCCAGAGTCTTCAGGTGCAAGGTGTAGCACTGAAAAACAACTTTACATAAATATATATTTTCTTTATAGATAACCTACATGAGTATCATAAACATGAGAAAATCTTCATCCCTTCACTTTCTTCTTGCTCAGAATCCCTTACTACTTTTCCCTGTTCGCGGATTCACAACAATTTAGAAATTCCCTTCAATTCCTCGTTTACTGAATGTTTTTTTTTATAATGATAAAAAAATTGATGCCGAATAGTATCATGCATTTTCTGTACCTATTTAGAAAATCACCTGTTTTTTCTTTATAATTTATTAATTTATTGAATTAACATTGATTGAATTTTGAATGTTGAATCAGACTTGCATTCTTGGAATGAACCTGCTTGGTCAAGGTATATGATCTTTTATTTATTATTGAATTCTGTAATAAATATTTTGTTTAGAATTGTTGTGTCTGTGTCCCTGAGGGCTGTTGGTCTCTACTTGTTTTTGTAATGTCTCTCAGTGACTTTGCTATTAGGATAATGTTGGCTGCATAAAATGAAAAAAAGAGCCACCCCCACCCCTTGCCCCCTCCTCTGGCAACCACCAGTTTGTTCTTTGTACCTTTGAGTATTTTTTTTTTTTTTTTTTTTTTTTTAGATTCCATGTGTAAGTGAGATCATATGGTATTTGTCTTTTTCGGTCTGACTACTTCACTGAGCATAAGAACCTCAAGGTCCATGCATGTTGTCATAAATGACAGGATTTCCTTCTTTTTAATGGCTGAATAAAATTCTGTTTTACATACAGGTGTATGACGTCACATATCCTTTATCTAGTCATCTGTCTATGGACAATTAGGTTGTGTCCAAGTCTTGGCTGTTTAGTGCTGCAATGAACATGGGGGTGCATATGTCTTTTCAAGTGAGTGTTTTTATTTCCTATGGGTAAATACCCAAAAGTGGAATTGCTGGATCATATAGTGGTTCTATTTTAAACTGTTTGATGAACTTCCATACTGTTTTTCATAGTGGCTGCACCAATTTACATTCCCACCAGCAGTGCAGATGTTGTCATCATATTGCTGTGGTTTTTGCTGTTATGGTGAGTGGTGTGCCCCACATCTCAGTGTGCACGGGGTGGGGGCAGAGGCTGTCATTTAACTTGTGGTGTGTTGTTTCTCAGAAAGAGGAAGCACATGACTTATGAGACAGTTGTGGGCTGACCTCTCCACACAATACTCTTTGTATAAGAAAGAGATTGTATGTGTTCCTGTAAACCAGGACAGGTTTCAAGATTCATCTGGCATTTAACATTTTTTTAAGTGTCTCTAAGCATAGATGACCATCCTTATTGGTTTGTCTGGATAGACTTAGATACATCTTTTGTTCCAGAACTATTATTAATAGCAATCACATTCACTCTCAGACTGTCTTCATTTCAACAATAAAGTACATGATCACCTTACTTGTAGAGTAACTTTAAGAATGACTCCTTGGTAACAATGGTTCTTTACTGAAGCCTGTTTTATGGAATGGATTATGATGGTTTTAAGTATTACCCCATTAATTCATGCAGCTTTTAAATGAGGAATGAAGAGGAGATGAAAGGGCCTTCCTGATACTCTTAGACAGCGGTCCCCAACCTTTTTGGCACCAGGAACTGGTTTCGTGGAAGACAGTTCTCCCACGGACTGGGGCGGGGAATGGTTTCAGGATGATTCAAGCACATTACATTTATTGTGCACTTCATTTCTATTATTATTACATTGTAATATATAATGAAATAATTATACAACTCGCCATAATGCTGACAGGAGGTGGAGCTCAGGCAGTAATGCGAGCGATGGGGAGTGGCTGTAAATGCAGATGAAGCTTCGCTTGCTCGCCCGTCACTCACCTCCTGCTGTGCTGCCTCATACCTGTCCGTGGCCTGGGGGTTGGGGACCCCTCTTAGGGATGACTTCAGGAAGCCAGCGTATAAACACAGGACAGAGCTTAGTTCTTCGTTGCAGGGCCAAGGGTGCTTCCCATTCATCTTTGCTTTCCTGGTACCCAGAGCGTAGTATAGGTTCCATAAATGGTTACTGAATGGAAAAATTAGTAAGAGAACAGACACTCCAAGAAACCTTCCATCTAGGTTCACAGTTGCCAAGCAGGACTTCTATGATGTACACACTCACTGGGTTTTCTCTTATGCCACTGGGTCATGTCCTTAAATTTGGCTTAGGGGGAAGGCAAAACTAAGGGAGCAGCAGCCCCATGGGCCATGGTGGAAAGGTGGGAGGTCATGATGGGAGATGTCAACCTGGCAGCTTTGCCTCCTTCCAGCTTCCTGGCAGAAATTAGTTTAGGATTTTCCTCAGGCTGGTCCTCCTGTCTAATGCCACAAAACAGCCTTGGCCCATATGTGGGGATGGTCAGGTCTTCTGATATTGCCAGGAACAAGTCTACTTAGACAAAGACAGCTTCACTTTCTGCCAGGTTCTCTCTGAGCTCTAGCAGGTCATGGTATTGATAGTCCCTATTTATATCACCCAGCTGTGCTTTCAGTTATAGCATCACTGGATGTTTGTTCATTTAAATTGAAAGGTACCTCAAGAATGCTCATTTCAGTGCCATTTTTTGTTACTTCATCTGCCTACTGATGGAAAAAATATATATTGTACAGTATTATACAGTAGCTTTCCATCCTTGCCATAGTGTCGTGTTTATTACCCTTGGATAAAATAAGAGAGTGGACTGTAAGGAAACCAAGGGAGGGCTCAAAAAACACTTGTAATTTAAGTAATCTTTTCTGTGTGATGTTAATTCATTTAACAGTGATTGGGTGCCTCAAATGATTCAGGCACTGAGGTTGGTTGGGCACAAGAATGACCAAGAATAGTTGGTGCTTCTAAGGTGTAGAGAGACTGATGCATAACCCCTAGGAATGCAGTGATGGTAGAAGCATGGCTTAATGTTATGGGCACACAGAGGGGAAAGGTGTACCTATCCCATTGTGGATGCTGGACGATCAGGGACGACTTCCTAGGAGAGGTGAAAATTACATTTCCTTTTTGGCTGTTTATTAAATCTAATACATCTCATGAACAGACTTTATTCTGACCCTAGAATGGAAACCTTGGCCTTATTTTTTTTCTCTTTGGTTCTGATGGAAATGATCTTTCAAAATGATTGGTGAGATATTGGTAATACTAGCTTTGAGGAGAGAAGCCATAACTTAGATCATTTTGTTATTTGTGTGTCAGGGTAGTTACTTGTAGGAAAGAGAGAAGTGTGCTGTCCAAGGGAAGTGTAGATGGCTGCCTTCTTAGATAGGATTCTGTGGACAGTGCCCTAAGGGATACTACTTTGAGTGAACTCCAGACCTCTCCTTGCCTTTGTAGGTTGTGAAACTTTTGGTAACCCAATGAGAATTCATCAGACTGTAGAGGTTGGGTACTCACCAACCAAACTTATGAGAATGATATATAAACCAAAACCAAAAACAGAATGTTTTTCTTGTAACTGGAATGTTCATATCTGCCATCCTGTTTGATGTCTTATAAGGCAGACCTGTTGTTTTACCTTTACACAGGTTTTTCCCCTTCTCAAGCAGAAGAGTAAACTTCAACAGAAGCTGAGACTTTCATTTACTCATGGACTCAGTAAATATTTATTGGGTGCATGTGCTAGGTGGTGGAAAATACAACAGCTAACATTGTCTTGAGAACTCCGTGTATGTTTAATAACTGCTGTTAAATGCTTTGCCTGGGTTTTCTCATTGCATCTTCATAAGACATTTCTGAGATATGTCATCATCCTCATTCCTAGTTTATAAAAGAATCCTCTTGGAGGCCCCAGGTGGTCCATATAGGTTAGACTCTGAGGTCGCACCTTCACTAACTGTACTAGTGGGCTTCACAAATTCCCGGCCAAATGAAGCACCTCTGAGTGACGGAAAAGCAAAGTCAAGGGCCCTTTACTTCTGAGCCCAAAGTCAAGGGACCAAGGCCTCTAGCATCGAGAGCCCTGTTCATAAGGTTGTTTGCCTTCACCTCGGGACTCTGATCCATCTTTTCATACCCTCTTGCTCCCTAAAGCTTCATGTAAAACACCCTAGACTGGGCAGGCCCCCACCAAAGCCCTCCCTTCCTGCTTGAGGCCAACCTGACATCCTATCTCCTGGGTTGATTTTATTAGTCAAAACTGTGAGGAGTGCTGGTGTGTCCACCTCCCCTGCCATGAATACTGTAAGCAGCACCCATTAGCTGAACAAGGAACTGGGTCTGTTGTGTTTCACATTACAAAGATATTCTCAATATAGAAACACATCCGCTGCCATGATTCAATGCCTTTTAACTTCACAGTTGGAGTTTAAAGGGGTCTTTTGTGAACATTGAAGTCCCTGAAGAAGGTGGACAGCTAAAATTTTCCACTAGGCCAATAGTATGGAACAATAACTAATGATGGAGAATGGGCTACAGGTCTTTCATTGCTTCTGTTTTAACTTCTGTAGCTAAAAGGCCAAACAACTTTTTATTTGTTCAGCTTCCTTTGATTTAAGCAAAGTAGTTTTAGTGGTGTGGAGGGTTGTTAATAGGGGTTTGATAATGAGGTACTCTTTCATTTGGAAAATGTGATACAACTAAAGTCTTGTATAATTCTTTCTGGTGTTTATAAGCTTATGTCCAGCTAGAATTTCACCCCCCCACCCCCACCCCATTAAATCCCTTTTGAACTTTTAATTTAAAAACTGTATCAGTGATGGATAAACATAATCTATAGCACTACTATTGTATCGATTCTCACTTTCTGTTGTCAATAATAAAAATCTTTTACACTTCACACCAGGAAGGTATCAGATTAACAGATTTTCTGGACCACTGGGCATCATTCAGTTGATATTCAGTAACTTATTTAGAAAATATTGAATATTTGAGCTTGGTGGGGATACAGAGTATAAACAGATCAACAAATTATTTACAGAATGCGAGAAGTGCTGTGACAGAAGTAAACAAGTGGTAAAATCATGGAAAACTTGGAATGGTCAAGAAAGTCTTTGTGGAGGTGATTTTAAGCTAACATGTAAGGATGAAAAGGAGCCAGTCACAAGAAGCCCTGGGAGTAAGGTGTTCTAGGCAGAGGCAGCAGGTGAGATCGTGTATTAGAAAGAGCTTTCTCAGTCTGAGAAACAGGAAGGAGACCAGTGAGATTGAAAGGCAGTGTGGTGAGAGGGAGGTGAGAGCCCAGATCATGCAAGGTTTTGTGGGCCAGGTAAGTATTTTGAATTTTATTCTAAGTGAAATGGGAAGCTACTGAAAGATTTTGATAAGAACCCACATCAATTTGGTATCACCTCAACAATGCTAGGTGCCAAACCATCCCCAAGCTTCAGTGAGTCATTTGTTCTTGCTCAAACATCTGCATATTGGCTGATCCAGGGAGGTCTCACTGGGCTTGGCTATAAGCTACTGTTTGGGTCCAGTTCTGCTCCATGTTACTTTCATCCTCCTGGACCATCAGGCTCGCTGGGGCAAATCTTCACAGGGAAATGGCCCAAATGCAAGAGATTGAGCCCAGCCTCTAGCATATTTCAAGCCTCTTTGCAGTACCATCTGCTAACATCCTACTGGTTGAGCCCAAAGACAAATGACCAGGGTCTATAGTGGAGGGAAAGTCAGGGGGACATGGAAAAGGGCATGAATCCAAAATGGGGCCAGTGATTCATTTGACCACAAGCAATGGCCTGATTTTATCTATTTTATTAAAAGTTCACCGGTTGAATTAGGGCGACCAACTATCTTGATTGCCCAGGAATGAGTGGTTTCCTGGGCTACAGGTCTTTCAGTGCTAAAAGCGAAAAAGTCCCAGGCAAACTGGGATGAGTTGGTTACCCTATTATGGATTGTCTGATGGTGAGTTGATTAGCAGGGCTGCAGGAGAAGTAGGGAAGAGGTAGGCTGTTATGATTATCCAAGTGAGAGAAGACAGTGGTTGAATGGTGAGGGTGGCAGAGGAGCTAGGGAGAAGTGGTTGTCTTAGGGAAATATTTTGAAGTTAGAGCTCATGAGTCTTGCTGGTATATGGGATGTGGTGGATGAAGAAAGGAGTTGAGGACACGTTAGACCAGTTGAATGTAGTATTTGCTAGAGTATGGTGATCTGAGTAGCTAAAGAGTAGAGTAACAAATTTTGATAATTATTGCAAGAATATGATAACAAAATAGTACTTGCCAATGCATTCTATATTGTAGTCACACAGTATGGTATTTCTTTTGAAAACCACACCAAGGAAATCAGTGAAATCAGTGTAGAAGTTGCTATATATCGACCCAGTCTTATAATAATGTAAACAAATTGTATCAGAAAAATAATTGCCACTAACAAAGGGAATCTTCCTAATAGCCTTCACTGGCTACCCCAGCTCATCACAGCACTTTACTCCTATAATGAGCAAACAAGCCATGGATATTGGAGAATGAGTGTGTTCTCTTCATTTTGATTTGTCAGTGGCTCAACCCATCCTGATTTATAGTTTACACTGTAACGCTATCTTGTGTGACAGTGTGCCTGGTGTGGTGGAAAGAATGTTTGAACAGGATTCAGAAGGTGTGAATTTGAGTTGTGGCTTTCATATTCACCATTTTCTACTCTTTTTTTCTTTTTTTTGTGGGGGGCATGCATTACATAGGATTGTGATTAGACAATGCCAGTTCCTTTTCCCCACCTGTCTAGTTTGATGTCTTGAGTGATTAGGAGGACCGTTTCTCTAGAACATTCAGGGATGCTAGGTGAATTAACATTGAGTTAATATCAGTTTTCATGTGGGCAATGCCACTGAATACCTTTGTGATTCTGAGTAACTTGCTTGGCATATTTGGACTCAGTTTGTCCTCTATGAGCTGGGAATCACAATTTAAGGATGTTGTGAGGATCACATGACACATTGTATATGAAGGTACTCTGTGAGGTCCTATCGATAATATGTTCTTCCTTCTCCATCTCCAACTGCACAATCAGTTTCCAGGCCTGAATTCATATTGGCTTCTTTTTTTTTTTTTTTTTTAATCTACTGTGCCTGTACTCTTACATGTGGTGGTGATGAACACATATTTTTAGAAGGCATGGCAAATAAAGTATCTCCTTTCTGATAATTCTTGATTCTTCTACGTATCTCTGTAGACTGTTGGCTGCCTCTGTGAAGCCAGACCTCCTGGATTTTTCTTACAGTTTTTTACATGAGGTCTTGGGCAAGTTACTTAACCTCTCTGTGCCTTAGGTTCCCCCTCTAAAGGACTAATAATATTTCTGATGTCAGAGACTTGTTGTCTCTTCTTTATGTTAATTGTAATAACTCATTTTGTTAACACAGTTAGATCAGTGCATGGAAATTATAACTGTCCAGTGAGTGTTAGCTCCTTTATTATTATTGCTGTTACTATTTACAAGTAAGTTTCCTGCTGAATTTACTTGATTTGTAGACCTAAGAGTGGGATAGAACTATCTGGTTATATAGAAAATTGCAAAGCCTATGTCATTATGAACTCTAAGGGGTACTTTGGAATAGATTTCCAATATTTATTTTTTGGTGATTTGTGATTTTTCTAGTGGTTATTGTACCCCATTTGATGAGTTTAATGCATTGTGTAAAAGGGTTTTTGATCATCTAAAATGCAGGCTTTTTGAATCTCAGTCCACTGAAGTTTTATTTTGTTTTCCCTTGTCCTGTATTGGACAGAGTCCATTTTAGCTTTTACTGCACTCTGGCCAGCTCTCTGCTCTTTTTAAGTATTTGGGTTTTTCTTTTTTTGCCTTAGCTTCTTTATATGTTCTGTTTGTGCTCTTGATTTATTAAATCTCTAAGATCATCTCTTCTCTGGGATGGGAGGAGAGGCTTCTGGACAGACAGCCTCGGAGATCTAACACAGCCTCAAGGGTATACTTCATGCTCAGTTCATTCCAGCAACTGATTAGAGATCAACAAATGCATAGCACTTATGTGTATAAGTGTATATTATGTGCCTTTCCTGGAAAACAGATCTGTATTCAATGGGCTAAATAGTAGAAGAGGCATTTTTCAGTCGGCATGCCTTTGTAACTATAACTAACTATAAATAATTCTAGAAGGTTTTTTCTTTAAAGAAAAAAGAAAATTCTCTTTTAATATCTAAACTCATGGGCAGTCTGGTTTATTTTTCCTTCTGGAAGGATGTGGAACTTTGAAGGATAGAGAAATAATTTTATGAATACTTAACACTTCGAAAAAACGAAATGAATAGCAAAACCCCATCTAGCTCAAAAGTTTCTTAAAGGCCACAGTAGCTTTGAGACTGGCAATGGAAATTGTTATGGTCTTCACTTGGCTGGAATACATAGGGAGGCATGTTAAAAAGAACACAATACAAATATTATTAAATTACACTTTTTATAGATATTTATGTATGATCTCATTTGTTCTTCAGATAATGGGGGTGGGGCAAGACAGGAATTATTTCTCTTTCTCCAGTGAGGAAACAGGCTCGGAGAGCTCAAGGGACTTGATCAAAGACTCACAGTGGCACATAGGCCCACCCTCAACATTTGTAGGACCAGATAGAAACCCACATCCCATATGTTCAAAATATAAAGTTATAAGTCAAGCTAACAGTCTATCAGATAGACTAACATATACCCAAAATGGAATAAAATGTCTTACCTAGACAAACATACCTTCATAATGACGTGGGAGGCTTGGCTTAAATTTCATATTCCTGGACTTTTTTTTTTTTTGGCCACACCCTGTGGCTTTAGGGATGTTAGTTCCCTGACCAGGGATTGAACTGGGGCCCTCGGCAGTGAAAGTGTGGACCACTGGACCGCCAGGGAATTCCCCATATTCCTGGACTTTTTGGAGTTTCGTGTAAGAATGTGCAGCATAGGGATTACCAACCCCTGGCCTGTGGTTCCTCTTTTCACCCTGGCTCCATCCCATATTGTAAGATGCTTCATGTGCATTCATGCCCAGATCCATCCACCTCTCCTGTGAATAGCCACCCCACAAGCCTAAGGGTATACATAGGGGGTACCATGTTCTTCCCTTGGAAGACCACATCGTGAGAAGAGACCTACACGGAGCCATCTGGGCACAGACTTCAAGGGGATAGACTCTGGGCATGTCCCCCTTGGTTTTATGGACTCCTTATCCCAACCTATCATTAAGTCTGGTTATGAGGCCAGTAGTGGGGTATCCAAGATACAGCTTGGATTCAAATGGACTTTTGGCCACTTCAGTCACATTATTAGTTAATTTAGAGGAAAACAAAGTTTGTTCCTTCATTCAGTATGCATTTTTTATGTGCAGGTACTTGGGGCTGGAGATGTAGCTGTGAATAAGACATCTATTCGGAAGAACTTTAAATTCTAGTGGGAGGAGATAGAAAAATGAACATGTAAATAATTATAAAATAATGTCTGAAGGTTATCAGTGCCATCAAGAAAATAAGATAGTGAGCTAGTGATCTAAGGGGAGGGGAGGGGAGGGACCAGTGGTCAAGGAAGGCTTCTCTGGAAGTGACATTTGCAGTGTGAATGCTGAACAGCTGCAAGGAAATCTAGGGGAAGTGTTCCAAGCAGGAGGAATACATAGGTCGTGGCCCCAAGCTTGGAGGTTTCAGGGGACAGAAAGATCATCATGGAAGCTTGGGTGTAGTTGGTGGAGTGGAACGAAATGAGGTTGGGGAGGAAAAAGGTTCTAGGAGGTCACTGGGATGTTGTCAGCCCTGTAAGGGATTTGAATTTTTTCCAGTAGGATCCTTTGGATGATATTAAACAGGGCAGTAATAGTAAAACTTCCTGATGCAATTCACTACCTAACTGTTAACTCAAAGTGGCCTGTCAAACTTTTAATTATTTTTCCAATATTAAAGGAAGCTCACTGCCATACAAACCCCACCCCCCTCTTACAGTAGTTGAACGTCACAGATATATTTTGTGGACATTTTGAAGACTTAAACATTGGTGCTCCTGGCAAATAATGTGGGGGAAAAAAAGGCCATATATTTAGCTCTCAAGTTTCGTGTTTTTTGCTAAAAATATAGAACCAGGAGAGCTCTGAGCATAAATATAGGCAAGCTCTTGGTGTTGGTTATTTTATAACTATTCTTAGGTGCCAAATGTCTTCATCTTTGTGTGATTTATAGTAATGTAGGTAATGTGTTGGAGACTAACAAATCAAAATCTCATTTCAGATGTGTGACACAAATGTTGTGTGTTGACTTATTGTTTCATGTGTTAGATTTCTCATGCAGTTCCTAAAATACCTTCCTGAAAGGAGTAACAGGAAGAAACAATTGTGCTACCAGATATTCAGCTGTGTGTACTTCTTTATTGGTAAGAGATTGCTAATAATTGTATTGAATAATGTGTTAGTGTACCTCAACATAGGGACACTCAGCAATTTAAAATCTTTTGATAGCAAAACTCTGAGAAGTAGTTTGCTGCTTGTTAAGGGAGAACAAAGACAGACCAATTTTAGTTTTTATTTATTATAATGATTTTTTTTACTATTAAAGATGTTTTCTCAACAATAACCAGATGTGTAACACAGAAGCAGCTGCATGAAATTTTCATTTTTATGCATGATATTGGAAATCTTAGACAAGTTTTATTGTATGTTTGGAAAATGAAATGATCTTTTCCTAGTCTGAACAGCTGTGTAAAACAGAATGATAACATCTTTTCCTGTCTCCAAGTGACCATCTGTTTTTATGGGATTTGACAGGTAATTTATTAATTTTAAGAGGTTTGTTTTAGTGAAATGTTAGCAAATATGCTTGTAGAAGATATTTAGGAGATACTATAAAGCTCTGGAGTTTTTTAGGGCTGTCCTAACGGTCTGGTGGAATCTTTAAGACTCTTTTTTCTTGTGTGTTTTGAATAGATTAAAATATTTGCCCATGAATGATAGAGTAGGGACTGCAGGTGTCAGCGACACATTTGACAGTCATTCATTTTGGTTTTGGTTGGATTTAGGATTACTAACTGTTCCATTGAGAAAGAGTTTATTGAATTTTTTTTTCTTCATGTTTCTGTTGTCTTTTTAATATAAAAATTAAGTCTAAAAAATAAGCGGTAAGTTGTTTTTTAAGCTCTGTCATCCTCCATTCCAGCTGTCGCTGCACTTTGCTAGGGTCCTCCTGGCATCTTCTCACATCTTGCAAGATGTCAGCTCTTTTTTCATGTTCATCTGTCACTTTTAAGGTGTCACTGAATTACCTAGGCTGAATGCAAAACGATATGAAACACCACAGTTACTATGCTGACTGCAGACGCATGTGGGAATTCTTTATGATAGGCCCTTACTCATGTCGTAGTACTTTATTTATTCCAGTGTGCTTAGCAAGCCAGCCTGGCCGTGTTCTTCTCCAGGTAGATCAGATGGCTGGAAATTGTCCTACTTATTTTTATGTGGGAAGCTGAAATATTAAGATGAGTGATCATGCTAGGTGAATAGAGTCGCGCTTCATCAGTTCTCTCTCTGCCTCTCAGTCACCAAGTGATGCTAGAAGATTTAATCATTTTTAGCTCAGTTCCACAGTCTGCAAAATGAGGTTTATGACATTTTATTCTCTACTTCATTGGAACAGCATTAGAAAAATGAATGAATGTGGTGACTGTTTATTGGATGGCATTTGCTGAGTGTGTCTTTTCAGAGTTCGAGACGTGATCAGGTAAACAAAACAGTTTAAATTATTGTCTATAATATGGCTCTCTGATAGTGGTGATGAGGATAATGATGACGGTGGTGTTGGTGGAAGAACAGGAGTGATTATTGTAAATGGGAGGCATCTTAGAGTAGTGACCAAGCCCATGGACCCTGGAGCTAGACTGTCTTGGTTTAAATCCCTTTCCTGTCATTTACTAGTTGTGTAGCCTTAGGCAGGTTACTTAAATCTCTGAACCTAGTAAATGTCAGATTTGAGATTAGGACCTGCACCTTCTTGGCATGAGTTCCTGACCACTGTACTATGTTGCCTTCAAAACAAAAACAGAAAAGCCCCAGAACATGTTTTAGAGCATTTCAGAAGGTCATCTGACAGAGTGTTTAAAAACAGGAGAAGCTAGAGACATCCTTATATTCTTTAAAATACTCATTAAAATTTTTAAAATACCCCACAGGGTCATGGATATGTGACCAACTGGGGAAGGTAGATTAATTGACTTCCTGAGGACTGAGGTTGGCATATTGGACTCTGCTACAGAGCTTGCTTATTTCTGATCTCTCACAATCAATGAATCTTGTTATTATGCATAGCTCTTTTTTTTAAATTTTAAGCAAAACACTTCATTTGCAAAAAGAGATTATTGTCCCATGCATTCTAGGTTGTTTTAGAGGCTTGATGAGAAACAACAGCTCTCTGAGGTTAACTGCTACTGTTCTCTGAACTTTGAAGTTTCTGTCATGTGAATCTGGTTATGGAGATTTGGCCATAGTAAGTGAAGGAGCTTCTCCAGATTGCCAGTAGCTATAATCTCTGAGGAGATCATTGAGAGTTACAAGTAAGATACTCTATCCTGGTAACAAAAAAGAAAAAAAAAAAACAAGAGCCTGGTTAAAAAGTGGAGATAATAGTTTCTTTTGGAATTACGTTGCAATTTATTTCACTGCACAAGTGGTTCTGATAAAGTGGAGGTGGTTTTTTGTTAGTTGAGGATATAGGTTGGTTGATGTTGGCATTATTTTGCAAATGTTGAGGAAAATCTGTAATGGAAATAACTGAAATAAACGGGGATTCGTATTGGACAGGGTAGTGAGAGTGGCAGCAGGGAGAAAGCATTTTGACATGGCAGTTTGTGCATTCCCAGTGTAGTCGGCAGTTATACTCTAGCAGCTTATTGGCACCGGTGGCAGCTGGAGAAAGGTGAGGCAGTGGCCCTGTTCTGAAGAATGTCCTTTGCCTGCTCACCAAGTATCACAGTGCTCAACCTGTACTGATGTTCACAGTGTGATCATTTTCATTATACCTTCCCTTATCGCGTAGGAGAGCAAAAAGGAGCAGAGGGAAGTATTGAGTGTTCTCTTCCTGTTTCCATGGTCAACACCATGTTGATTCAGAGCTGATTCAAGAGAGAGCTGGATCCAAAGCAGTGATAGTCTCATTTTGAGGGTTGGGTTGGTAGGATAAATTGGAATGGCCCTGAGGCATGAATGTGTAGGGGCTAGTCGGAATAGTAAAGAGGTCAGTATGGCAGAAACAGGCTAATGGGAAAGAGAGAGCACAGTAGGAAATGAGGTCACATTGGGATACTGGGAATTCAAATTGTGTAGGACCTTGTAAGCATTTGGAGGGATGTTGACTTTAAATTTGCATGAAAAGAGGGGTCACTTTGCAAAGGCTTTATTTATTTGTAATTTTTTAACAAGTTTATTGAGTCATATTTTACATATAAAATTTACTCACTTCAGGAGCATAGTTCAGTGACTTTTAGTAGTAAATTTACTACCATTTACTGCTGTATGCAATCATCACTGTAGTCCTGTTTAGAAATTTTTCATCCTCCAGTAAGATCCCTCATGCCTTTTTACTGTTAATCCCAGCTGCAGACAACCATTAATCTACTTTCTGTCCCTATAGATTTGCCTTTTCTGTAAAGGGAATCATATAACATGTAGTCTTGTTTCTGCTTTTTTTCACTTAATGTGATTTTTTTGAGGTTCATTCATGTACTGAATGTATTAATAGTTTCTTTTTTGTGTTTCTGAATAATATTTTTTGGATTAGTATTCATTGTATGGATATAGCACACTTCATCTATTTACTCACCAGTAGGTGGACATTTAGGTTGTTTTGAATTTTTGCCTGTTGTGATTAGTGCTGCTATGAACATTTATGTGCAAATCTTTGTGTGGAATGTGTCTTTATTTCTCTTGGGTAGCGTGATAGGCCGAATTCTTGCCCCATGACCTTTACCCCTGGTGTTGCACCCATGAGTATGTGACTTTCCATGGCAAAAGGGACTTTATGGTTATAATCAAGGTTACTAATTAGTTGACCTTAACATAGGGAGATTATCCTGGATTAACTAGGTGGACCCCATGTGATCACTTGAGCCCTTAAAAGCAGAAGAGGAAAGGAGAAGAGGAATTCAGAGATTGGAACCATGAGAAGGATTTGATGCAACGTTGTTGGCTTGAAGATGAAGGATCATGTGTCAGGAAAATAGAGACCTCAGTCCAACATATGTAAGGAACTGAATTCTGCCAGTAACCAGTGAGCTTGGAAAATGACCCTGAGCCCGAAATGAGTATCATAGTCCTGGCCAAAACCTTGATTTTAGCTGGGTGAGACCCTGCCACACTGTGCCAGACCTCAGACCCACAAACACTGTGAGATAATAAATGAATGTTGTTTTAAACAATTAAGTTTGTTGTAATCTGTTACAACAGCAAAAGAAAACTAAGAGAGTAGATTCCTAGGATGGAATTGCTGGGTCATATGGTAAATTCCTACTTTAAAAAACTTTGCAGTGGTTTTGAACAGAGCAGTGACATGATATTTTGAAAGGATCCTCTGGCCATGCTGAAACAGGCCTGTAGAGGGGCCAAGCGAGGGCACAAGCAAGAAGAACAGGAGACAAGTCAAGCAGATGGTGGCTCTAACCAGAGTTGCTTTGCCCAAGTTGGAATCAGGATAGAGCCATGGATGATAGAGGCATCTGGAACAGTTTGGCCTTCTTCTGGGGGTGGCATGGTGGGAGGTGATGACAGGTCTAAGAGTCCTCAGTGATTGAACATCCCAGGACCACTGGTCAGTCTCCAGTGGAGTCTGAGTCCTCAGAGGAGGTTGATTCACTGGTAAAGACACTGTAAGATATTTTCTCTTTTATCATCGCATGTAAATAAGCATCCCTTACTCACCACTCTGAGAAAACTAGTCACCGGTGAAGGTGATGGTTGGTTGACAGAGGAAAATGAACATCAAAATGAATAGACTAAGATAATTGTCTTAAGAGAGAAACATGATGTGTCATGTAAGAAAAGGTGGTTTTGAGGGTGGGGAATGTCATTCTACACAAATATATGTGTGGTTTGATATATTCCTAGTATTTACTATCAGGCATTAAGTACAAAACTTTCAAAGGACATATTTAGCTTGATTTGACCTGGGATAAGCAGGCTTCTTAATTTGGATATTTTAAGTTCATATTTAGTTCTCCAACTTTTCTGAAGCAAATTGATGACTCACTCACCATTTTGATATCTTAAGTGTATGTCTGACAGTTAACCATATTGGTAGAAGTTAGCCTTACCTGACTGATTCCCATAAGCTTCTTAAATACCTTTGGGTCTTTTCATATATGTTATTTTTCTCTCCCTTTGGTGCTGTAGTGCTCACCTCACTGCTTAGGCTAATACTCTAAGAAACTTCTCTGACGTTCCATTCAGTCTCCCCTTAAGATGCTGCCACTCTAGGCACTTTCCTCATCGCATGCTGTTTTGTCTTTGTCTTTGCTTCTTATCTGTCTCCCTAACTTGATGTTTGGCGCCAAAAGTTTAGGGCTTGGCGTTCACCATTGCATCCCTGGTGCAAAGAACTTGACGCTGAGAAGTGCTTAGTACATACTGGTTGAATTAAGCAAAGAATCACAGCTACCACCTTATTGCATGCCCGTCTCTTTTAAAAAAATACTTAACATTTAATCTCTTAAAGAAAGAACAAGTGTTCTGGGAAAGTCACTTGTGATTGACAGACCTCCCAATCCTTTTGACAAGCAAATGTGGGAGAGTATATTATGTTGACCACAGACATGTGTGTGCCACGTCTGGTTGCCAAGATCCTTTTCAGCGTAAAGGAAACAGCCATATGCTAAGCACTTTCAGTCTTGTGCCGTATTAGTTTGGCTGAATCTTTGGAGTTTGCTCTTGAGAAAAAACTGCCATGGGAAAGTCTAAAGACTGTGTTAAACGACATTGCTTAAATGCCTTACTAACTCCCCTTGCATCACTGCCCAGGGATATGTCTGTGAGAAATGTATTTATTAGAAAGTGACTGGACAGCCAAGTATTTAAAGGATAAAGTACTCTTCAGAGGAAGCTAGAATGGTTTATGTGCAGGGTAACATGGAGGGGGAAAAAGCTTTGATTTCAGGAACACAAACTCAACCAAATACATGGGATCTCATTTTCAGAGAGTCTCGCCCAGGTTTCCTGTTCACCCACCTATAACTTCCCACAAACAATTCAATTTTATTTGACATTTATTGGATTACACTTGACATTTCCAAGTACAGCATATATTTTTTTCTTCCTGACAACTCACTTGTGAAATTATGATTGACACTCTGTAATATTCAGCTCAATTGTGTTCAAAACTGACCAATAGTAAGTGGTAAAAGATGAACCAGTTTCAAAGTTTGTGACCCATGGATGACATTCTCAGCCTAAAAGTGGAGATAATATTAATAGTTAATCAAGGGACTGTCTCTGCTGGTGGTCTGGGGTCTTAGGCTTCATTTCTGGACTCAGGGCTTTGGCCAGCCTGTATAGTATCTCTCACCATCCTCTGAGGAGACACTCAGCAAATATTGGGTTAAATAATAAATATAGCTACTTTGTGCCTTTCATTATCTTTTACTTAATTTATTTAGCACTTTTTTACTCAATTAAAAAAAAAAAGATCAATTGGAATCATCCCACCCAGAGGTTTCCACTGTTGTCAGTTTGATTTATGGCCTTCCAGACTGATGTATGAATGTGTGAGTGCATATACACAGCCATTAAATGTGGCTTATAATGTACCTAACTGTTCATTTCACTTAAGACATCATGGCCATCCTTACTTAGGGAGTAGAGCTCTACACCGTAAATATATACAAAATCATTTTTAGCTGTACTTTACCTTATTTAACTAATGCATTTCTTCCCTATTATAAACAGCCCTGCTGTGAACATATCCTTAGTCTACATATCCTTGTTCACTTAGGTGATTAGTGCTGTAGGAGTGAGATTGCTGGTTTCTGAGTATATGATCCTTACTGCCTGTGAAAATTGTACCAGTGTACACGCTTAAAGTGAATGATTGAATCACCCTTCGTCAAAGCGAATGTGAGTATGCCTGTTTACCCACATCCTCTCTGAAGTTGTGTATAGTCATTCATTTTGAATTTTTACTAGCATGTCTACTGTCTGTGGGAGACCGCTACTAATTCTTTTAGATGGAGAAATAATATAGCAAGCAGTATCATGTTACAGAGCTTATATTTTACATATTTGAGACCTAGCCATATGCTGTATATTTTAACTCTTTGTACTGGTGAGGTTAGACTGTAAGCTCTTTGAGGACATGGATATATTGTACCCAGCACACAAAACAGCATGTGTAAAGTTGTATACAAATAGATCTTTGATGGCTTCTTCTTCAGTGAAACAGTTCTCCTTGTGAATGCCCCTGACCTCCATCTATGGGCATTTTTCCAATATTTGTCTTTAAAAATCAGAAGTTAACACTCCCCTGCATGCTTCTACTTGCTTCCTCATGCTATTCTGCTGGACTTGTTACCCAAATTTCTTTTTTGTATTGGAGTCTGCTCTATCTTCCTGCCATCTCTTGCCATTATCCAGCATATTTTATGCTATTTTGGAGAATTGATTCTTTCTAGTTTTTTTTTTAAATTTTTTGTTTTGTTTTGTTTTTTGCGGTATGTGGGCCTCTCACTGTTGTGGCCTGTCCCGTTGCGGAGCGCAGACTCCAGACGCGCAGGCTCAGTGGCCATGGCTCACGGGCCTAGCCGCTCCGCGGCATGTGGGATCTTCCCAGACCGGCGCACGAACCCGTGTCCCCTGCATCAGCAGGCGGACTCTCAACCACTGCACCACCAGGGAAGCCCTTTTTTTTTTAATTTTTAAGGCTCCACATGTAATTCACTTTCCTTGGACATTTATTGGATTTTATTTATGCAAATGGTGTGCCTTATAACATAGCTGAAAACAAAATAAAACATGGATTCAGGAGTGATGCTCATAATTTTTGTTCTATTTCTGCTTCTTTTGGTATCATTGTGACTTGAGAAAGTCAGAATACCTCTCAAAGCTCTTTACTCATATGTAATTTTAGTGAAACAATCTGCTTCATAGGGTATGGTGAAGACAAAATGAAATTTCATGAATATAAAAACTTAAAACAAAAACTATAAAGTAATTGAAAAATTATAGGTTTTATTATCTTACAAGGAAAAAAAAGAGAGTCCAGTCAAGCTGTGGACCAAATCCAGGAATGCAGACAACCAAGAGGCTGAAAATATAGAGGGTGGGTCAAGCTGGAAGGCCAAAATTCAGACTGTGGTTAATGGAGAGGCTCTGTAGGAAGTAAAGGGATAACAATGGGTAGGAAAAGATGGCAAAGTAGCCGTATGGTTAGGGAAAGGGCTTGATCTATATTCCTCTGGCAAGGAATGTTTTCTATATTTTCAGATAAGAAATCAAAGAACTTTTACAGATAAGAAAACAAAGAACTCAGTGAGGGCCTATAATTGAAAATAAAAAACAAAGTTCTGTTTGACTGCAAAACCTGTGTTCTTAACCAGTGAGCTATACAGAACAAGAATCCAGTGATCCTGTTAGAAAAGCCTAGTGTATAGTTCCAGTTTCCTCTGTCTACATTATGAGTGAAATATCATGGACATGGCAAAAGGTAGTGATGTGTGCTTTCTCTATGCTGCTTGTCCTGAATATGCTGAAATAAACATACAAACAGAGTATTATTTATCCTATGAACTTTGATGTTTTTTTAAAAAAAACTCTTAAAATATTTTTATAGTAATAGTGTATTTTTTTAAACAAAGTATAGTCAATTTACAGTATTGCATTAGTTTCAGGTATACAGCATAGTGATGCAGTATTTTTACATATTATACACCATTAAAAGTTATTACAAAATAATGGCTATAATTCTCTGTGCTGTACAATATATCCTTGTTGCTTGTCTGTTTTGTACATAGTAGTTTGTACCTCTTAATCTCTTACACCTAACATGCTCCTCCCTCCTTACTTCTCCCCACTGGTAACCACTAGTTTGTTTTCTATATCTGAGTCAGTTTCTGTTTTGCTATATATGTTCATTTGTTTTATTTTTTAGATTCTACCTATAAGTGATATGATACAGTATCTGTCTTTCTTTGCATGACTTATCTCAATAAGTATAATATTCTCTAGGTCCATCCCTGTTGCTGCAAATGACAGAATTCCATTCTTTTTTATAGCTGAGTAATATTTCATTACACACACACACACACTCACACACACACATGCTACATCTTCTTTATCTGTTTTCTGTAGATGGACACTTGGGTTGCTTCCATATCTTGGCTCTTGTAAATAGTGCTGCTATGAACATTGGTGTGTATATATCTTTTAAAATTAGTGGTTTTGTTTTTTTCCAGATATATACCCAGGAGTGGAATTGCTGGAGCATGTGTAATTTTATTTTTAGTTTTTTTGAGGAACCTCCATACTGTCATCCACAGTGGCTATACCAATTTACATACACCAAATTACATTCCCACCAACAGTGTATGAAGGTTCCCTTTTCTCACCCTCTCCGATGTTTGTTATTTGTAAACTTTCCTCTCCATCATTTGTTTTTGATGATAGCCATTCTGACAGGTGTGAGGTGATATTTCAATGTTGTTTTGATTTGCATTTCTTTAATAATTAGTGATATTAAGTATCTTTTCATGTGCCTGCTAGCTATTTTTTAATCTTCTTAGGTAAAGTGTCTTTTCAGGTCTTCTATCCATTTTTTCATTGGGTTGTTTGTTTTCTTGATATTGAATTATATGCACTGTTTATATATTTTGGATTTTAATCCCTTGTCAGTCATATCATTTGCAAGTATTTTCTCCCATTCTATAGGTTGTCTTTTCATTTTGTTGATAGTTTCTGTTGGTGTGCAAAAGCTTTTAAGTTTAATTGGGTCCCATTTGTTTATTTTTGCTTTTATTTCTTTTGTGTTAGGAGGCAGATCCAAAAAACTCCGCTACAATTTATGTCAAAGAGTGTTCTGCCTATGTTCTCTCCTAGGAGTTTTAGGGTGTCAGGTCTTACATCTAGGTCTTTAATCTGTTTTGAGTTTATTGTTGTATATGATGGGAGGAAATGTTCTAATCTCATTCTTTTTCATGTAGCTGACCAGTTTTCCCAACACAACTTATTGAAGAGACTGTCTTTTTTCCACTGTATATTCTTTCTTCCTTTGTTGCAGATTAATTGACCATATGTGTGTGGGTTTATTTATGGGCTCTCTGTTCTGTCCCATTGATCTGTGTGGCTGTTTTGATTACTGTATCTTTTTAGTATAGTCTGAAGCCTGGGAGGGTGATACCTCTTAACATTGTTCTTTTTTCTCAAGATCTCTTTGGGATCTTTTGTGGTACCATATGAATTTTAGGATTGTTTTAGTTCTATGAAAAATGTCATGGGTATTTTGATAGGGATTGTGTCAAATTTGTAGATTGCTTTGGGTAGTATGGCCATCTTAACTATATTACTTCTTCCAGTCCTAGAGCATGGCATATCTTTCCATTTCTTTGTATCATCTTCAGTTTCCTTCATCAGTGTTTTATAGTTTTCAGAGTATAGGTCTTTCACCTTCTTGGTTAAGTTTATTCTTAAGTGGCTTACTCTTTTTGATGCGATTTTAAATGGGATTTTTTTTTTTTTACTTTCTCTTTGTGACATTTCATTGTTAGTATATAGAAAAGCAACAGATTTCTGTATATTAATCTTGTATCCTTCAGCTGCACTGAATTTGTTTATTAGTTCTAATTTCTAGTTTTTTGGGGGGTTTTTTGGGGGTTTTTTGGTGGAGACTTTAGGGTTTTCTCTATAAAGTATCATGTCATCTGCAAATAGTGACAGTTTTACTTCTTCCTTTCCAGTTTGGATGCCTTTTATTTCTTTTTCTTATCTGATCACTGTGGCTAGGACTCCAATATTATATTAAATAGAGGTGTCAAGAGTGGGTATCCTTGACTTGCTCCTGAATTTAGAGGAAAGGCTTTCAGCTTTTCACCATTGATATGATGTTAGCTGTAAATTTGTCATAAATGACTTTTATTATGTTCAGATATGTTCCCTCTTTATCCACTTTGATGAGAGCTTTTATCATGAATGGATGTGAAATTTTGTCAAATGCATTTTTTTGCATCTGTTGAGATGATAATGTGATATTTATTCTTCCATTTGGTAGTGTGGTATATCACATTGATTGATTTGTGAATGTTGAACCATCCTTGTTGACCCTGGAATAAATCCAACTTGATCATGGTGTATGATCCTTTTTATATATTGTTGGATTTGGTTTGCTAATATTTTGTTGACCATTTTTGCATCTATACTCATCAAAGATATTGGCCTGTAATTTCCTTTTTAGTAATAGTGGAATTAAATAAAGATTAAATAAAATAAGGTTGGACAAAATTATAAAACATCCCATAAATTGAGATTTGCCAGAGTATTTACTAGTAAGATAGTTTCTCATTTCTTTCTATTTTTTTTACTTTTTTCTGAGTCTTTCATCATCCTGATTTTTTAGTCTTGTGTTATACTGGCTGTACTATGTCTATCTATTTATCTCAGAATAATAGGTACTATTTTACTTACAAGTCAGTGTCATATGTTCCCCTGTGAACAAGTTTTCTTTTTTTAAAATGCACTAACATTATTTTTAGAAGATGGCCTTATAATGTGGTTGACAGTTGACATGGACTCCATACCCCAGAACTGAATTCAAATTTTATTCTTCTGACAACACGCTGATTTGTTTGAAAGCCTATGCTGGTATATCCAGGGGAATTATTATCCGTCTTGGAATATCATTGTTTTCCTGAACAGTCTCCTATCAGATAGGAAGAGAAGCTGGGTCAGAGAACCCCCTTTGGATGTTTCTTGGTTTGGAATTTAGCTATAGTAAGTTTATTAAAATCTGTTTGGATTTTTTCCCCTTGATTTTATATTACACATACTGTGAGTGAAAAGGTTTTTTTTTTTTTTTTTTTTAAATGATGAGAAATAAAACCTTTTGTTCTGAAGGATGAGGTATTAGACTGTGATTACTGTTAGTCTCATCCAATTTCAGGTTTCATCTCAGAAAAACAAAGTTCTCCAAGCACTTGGCATTAATTAAAGTAGGTGTAGAGAACCTCACTTAAATTAATGCCACTTGACTTTCTAAATTCTTCTACCCTTAATCTTGTAATTGCCTCATTTTTGCCTGATTTATAAATTGTGAACCTGGACCCTTTATCCTAGTGAAAACTCAATTGTAAAAGGATCTATTAATGAGGAAGGAAAAATTTCATTTTGAGAAGACACAATTTTATTTTATATTCAGCTTTAATGTAAATTTTGATATTACATATAACTGGAATTTCTAAATCCTTCTTTTAAAGGACATTTTAGGATTTCATGATGTAAGTTTTAGCCTTTGGAAATATTCTCAAATCTTAGAAAGTATCTTGGATGAACCCTAGATTTATGCTAGGCCAGGTGCTCCTGGATCTTTTCACAGAGCCACAGCCTCCTCTGTGCCTCCCCGATGTTGTGGGCCTGAGTGGGTGCTCTTTGTCTCCTCTGAGGCCTAAGCTGAACCACACCAGACCCGCTGAGGCTCAGGCTTCTCCCGCCAACTTTTGGCAAACTTTAGTGAGAGAAAGGAGTGAGTGAGAGAAAGGAGATTAAAGACAGAAAAAGCCTGCAGATAAATCCCTTCCTCTGCCCTTCTGCCCCACCTTATCCCTTACTCCTCCCTCATGGCTTGTCCCAGACACAGTGGTTCCTATGGTCTCTCTGGAGACATCCCATCCTCCATGACCAACCATCCAGCTGAAGCATGGGCCACCATGCCATCTACCACTTTGGATTCCTCTCCTTCCTACCTGTCTCGCTGCACTGTTCTCTCACCCTGGCTCCACTGAGATTCCACCCTCAAATACAAAATACACTTGACATGCTTTTTAAAACATATGCTCTTGTTTTTTAGATAAGCCAATCTAAGATGTTTTGAAAACATAAAATATCACCATTATTTTGTCTAAATATTTATTAGGTAACTAGATAAGTTCTTTACCTGTTGGATACAAAAATAGCCCCTAAAATTATATATGTATGAAATATATATTACTATGTTGATTATATTATTGAATTTATACTATATGTTCATTATAAATAGTATATATTATATATACTATCAATTATATGGCAATATATAATTAATCATCTTAATGAAAAATAGGCATGTGATTTTTGAAGTGGTACAATTTAAAAATGTTATTACCAAATCAGAAAGAAAAGCACACAGAGAAAGGAAGAGTGAAAAAAAAAAATAACCCTCATGGCTTTTCCCCACCCCATCCCTTCTCACCAATCTCTCTTTAATTGGTTGATGATGTTTTTTGAAATGCACATTTGACAGGTCATCTCCTTTCCCTTCCTCCAGTTCTTCTTAAGATAGAGAACTAAAGAGAGTATTCTTTACTTTTGCCCATTGGTTCTTTGGGAAAATGGAGATTTGATTCCATTACTCATTAAGATAAAATTGAATGAGAAAGTGCATGTAAAATATCTAGCATAATGACTGGCTAGACTACAGTGTGGCCGCCTCTCTAGAGTAGAGCTGTATCTGGCTGCCCTGGTTGTATAATCCTTTATGACTTTGGAGAGTTCCTGTCCCCCCTCTTCCCATTCCTGTCATTACTAGAAGAGAAAGATCCCATCAAGACAGAAGCTCTGTACAGCTTCTTTGGCTGTCAGATTTTTGCCCTGAGTATCAAAAGAAATTATTTTAGATATCCACTGGTTGAAATGCCACCAGGTTTTGAGTCTCTGCTTTATAATAATCAGAAGTCTTTTATTGATATTTAGCATTTAGTAGCTATGAAAAGTTAATGTTGAAATCAGATTTTCTTCTCATGTCATTTATTTTCTATGTGTTCTTCCACTTAGTTTATTTCACTTAATCTAATTTTTTTCTAGCTCTTGATTCTGCTTAAACTTATTAACCAAACTGTTCTGAGTCCTAATTCGTTTTGTAATGAAGAGTATACCTTGTTTTCTTAAAAGTCCTTTTATTTATGACTTCCTTATGACTTTGGACATCTCGAAGAAGTACTACTTGTTTTATTTATTGTTTGTTTTTTGTGTAGCATGGGGTCTTTTTTGACTGTTCTTTAATTTTCTCCAATATGAACTCTCTTCTTTATAGCTTATTTTTAACACAAATTGAACTTTACTCTTAACTGCCCTAGTTAACTTAATTCTTTACTTATTTAATTCTTTACCACCCTACTGAGTCAGGTGAACCTCTTGAGTTGTTTATACTCAGGTGACATCCATTTTGAGTTTTTGTCTTTTTTTTAGTCACTGTTTTGGTATTGATAGTAAAAGTTCATTTGGACAATTTGGTTATCAATTCTTAGTGAGAATGAATCAAGTGTACTTTCTGTCTTCTCAACCTATATGCTTTCCCCCCTAACCCAGTTGGTCTGAGATATTTATATTTAGTTGGCAGAGAGAAGTAACTCTCAACTGAAATTCTCTAAAGTCAACAGTTGGGAAAAAATGATGCACTCAGTAAGGTTCTTTGAGAAGGTTTCTATTTTCCTTGAGATAATCTCCATCTTACATAGCACAGCAGTTTTCTCAAGCAGAGGGTGTTCTTGACATTTTCCCAAACTGTCACCGCTCCTTGAGATTGCTCTGGGAATTTAAATATGTTTATCTAAATTCATCTATTTGCTATTTAAAGAGGAGAATGTTTCAACACATTTGTGAATGGGAAATACTTCTTAAAACCCTGTTCGTTTCTGGAATCAGGAAAATTTCCTGTCTACCTTTATTCTCTTAAAAATTGTACAGATTATTTACTAACACACACAAAATGTTTTTGTGGTTTGCTTTATACAAACCATATCATAGCATAGTTTGTCTCTTCCTTCAAAGAGAGTCTCTGGGTTTATGAATGAACAATGTCTCTGCAAATTCAATGAATCTGTCGTGAAGACAAGACTTGATCTGTGATTATATCGAGGAGTTCTGTCCTCTCTTCACCATTCTGTTGATTGGTGAATAATTAAATTTATAGTTAATAGTCACGTCCACATACAACTTTGGTGTCAAAATAGCAAGGCAACACATTTTCCCCTTAATTATTCATTTATTTGTTCTTCTATTTGTTCCTCCATTTGCTCTTATACTTTTTCATCTACTTGGCCATCTGTCCATCTGTTCTCTCACCCATCCAAGACATATGAGTTAACACATGCAGCATGTCAGGTGCGGTGACAGGTTTTGGGGCCTGAGAGGGAAAATTTATGCCTCTTGTTTGAGTAGTTCACTTTAGCATAGAGGGTGGTGGAAGCCAGAAGGAGCCAGAAGGAAACAAATTAAGCCATTTTAGTTTTCAAATATAACATGAACAGTTCTGTGCTCTTAATGATCTCACGTATCAGGCAATTTGTAATTTTCTGGGAGATGGTCATATAGGAGGGAGTCACTTACCTGGTAGTTGAGTTTAACAGGTGCTTGAGTTCAGCTGACTGCCCAGCAGTGTCATTACTGGATTGCTTGGTTTATTTTCTTTGTCATTGCCTCTAAAGTAACTCTCATGTGTGATATAAACTTTGTTTCTTGGTTCAGAAAAGCTACCACGTGTGATGATGAAAGGAAAGAGGGGGAAAAAAAAGGTCATGAGCAGAGAAGACAAATTTTACATAGAAAGAAATAATTTGTTGACAGCTCATATTTATGACATCTAAGGGATGTCAGGAGTCATCTATCTATTCTGCAACACATTAAGAAAAACTGATTTGTAAACCTGCTTTTACCAGTGTTCCAATCATTAAAAAAATTTTTTAATGGTTTTCATTATACAAGGACAATTAACTGACAGAGTGAACATTCAGCCGGTGCTTACTTTGGTCCATATACTTTGCTAACTCATTTTAATATATAGCTTTACTTCTTCTCTAAACAGTTCTGTGGGGGTAAATCTTAATTATTAGTTTCATTTTACAAATTAGGAAATTGGGGCCAAAGGTTTAGAAGTTTGTCCAATGTCAAACCATAGTGACTTATGTGGAATGGGAATTCGAACACTGCCCCTTGGAATTCAGGTGCCATCTCCTCACTATTTCTCGCGTTGTCATCTCAGATCTGGGGTTTCACCCTGTGGCTGTCAAAGTTCTAATGCAGGGGTTCTCAAACTTGACACCTTTGACACTTTGGATTGGATAATCCTTTGTTGTGGGGGTGATGCTGTGCATTGTAGGATGTTTAGTAACATCCCTGACCTCTACCCTCTAGAATCTAGTAGCATCTCTCAGTTGAAACCACCAAAAATGTGTCCAGACATTGTCAAACATCCTGTGAGGAATAGAATCACCCTGAGTTTAGAACCACTGTAAGTAGCAGGCAGATTAGGATTATGTGCTGTGGTGTACGGAAGGAAGTCATGATTAAAAGTTTTGGGCACTTGGAAGAAATACTACTGCAGTGATGATGCCTGAGGTTTCATTCCTACCTGCAGGTAGCCATACTGCAAAGTTAGAGGGCACAGTCTCCAAGACTGTCTTTAATTCTGACCCCAACTTCAAGTTTGGGGGTTTCCAAAAACTACTCTCAGGTTTGCTAGTTTGCTAAGAGGACTCATAGATCTCACTCCAAGCTGTTATGCACATGGGGAAAGGATACAGATTAAAATCAGCCCGAGGAAGACATGCGTAAAGCAGAGTTTGGGAGGGTTTCATACATGAAGTTGCTTTGTCCTTTTTCCTTGGGAAGTTCCTTTGTCCTTTCCCTGTGGAGTCAGCACATGTTACCATCCCAGCATTAATGTGTGACATGACACACAGCACTGCCAACCAGGGAAGATGGTCTGAGTTTGGTGGTCAGGGTTTTTATTGGCATTCCATTATGTAGGCATAATTAATCGGTTGTTTGCCAGTTTTACTGTGAACCTAAATCTGCTCTAAAAAATAAAATACATATGTTATTTTCTTAAATACATTTTTTTTTAAAAAAAGAAAGAGAAGTCACTTAAGCTTTCTGTAAGACCAAAATGGAAAGCATTTGTTTTCTCACATTTTCTCTCTCATTTGCCTCTGTTTGTGTTGCTATAGAATCTTGGGCTTACATAGAAGTAAAGAATCATATTAATTTTTAGACTTCTGTTTATTTTTCATCCTTCCCTTACTTTGCCACTTTAACATTTATTTGATGTTTTTCCTTCAGAGTTGTAGCTGGCTGGGTTCCACCATTTGGTTGGAAAACCACACCCCGCACTTTTTTCTCATTTGAGGGATCACTTTGGATTCTCCTTACTCTGTTGCCTTTTGTGTAACATGAATGCTATTTTCTTTAGCACATTTAAGCCCAACAGTGATTTTTTTTCTTAAATTGAAAAGTGTTCAGTGACTCTAATACAGGTTCTTTTGCTGTCGTGGTCTCCCTCTCAGGTACAACAAAAGTCACGCCAAGACTGGCCTCCAAGGTGCCCGTGTTTTACATTTTGGTGGAGTTTCATTTCTGCCAACTGTTCTTGAGAGAGCTAATCAACACACGTCTTTCTTCTTTGCTGAGGCGGCTAATGGCGTTGTCATCATCATCTTTTCTTTTCTCCCTTTCTCTTTTTTGGTGTTACGTACAATTGAATTAACTTTCCAGAGCGATAGTTTCTGAAAACATTTTCTCAAGAACAAAAAGACAGATTTTCTTTGTGTATAAGGAAGATGGATTATGCTAGGGAAATAAAGAATCTTTTAATAAAACATTGCCCCTCCTGTACTTTGGTTCAACTGGGAAAAAATCAATTTTAGGTTCTTCAAGTGCAAAGAAAGATCAAAAGGAAAAGCTGACAGTCTCAATAGAGGGCAAGGTGGGATGCTTGATTTGTGTCCCATCTCTCTGGTGGACTTTAAGCAACCTCTTTCCAAATGGAATAAATTAAAAAGAGACTAGAATTTTCTTTTATGGGAGTGGGAATAAAGAGCGACATGAATACGATTGTCAGAATGTTTTCGGATTACTCTTTTCTTTGTCTTGAAACTTCTGACATAAGAAGTATAGTTCTGTCATAGTAAAATGCAGCATTATCTTATGTTTCAAAGTATTTTGTTGATTTCATTGGTATTTCTTCTTCCTTTCTGAAGGAGCTTAAACATATTGTAGTTATGAGGCATTAAAAGTAAAGAATAGAAGAAATCCATAATTATGAGGGTAACCATTAATCTTTCAAATCCTAGATAATTTTATCTTTCAAATTTCTTGAAAATTTATTTGCTATGGAGAGAAGCATAATAGCTCATCTTTACTTGTGGTGTATGTGTTTTTAATGAATACAATTCAATTAAAAATAGAAAAGTATATTAGTGGAAGATAGAGGAAAAATTGTTACTTTGTAAAATCCACTATAAGTATCTATTAAGAACATGTGCTTTTTACTTTAAAAAAAGTACATTATTTTCAGAATTTCTATAGGTAATACATGGTCATAGTAGAACAAGTTGAAACCAGAGAGAATTATGAAGAAGGAAGTAGAACTCACCCATTTAACTTGTCCACAGAGAGATAATAATTTAGTTGGTCCTTTTTGTTTTTCTATATGCAAGTATATACATATATTAACTATTTTCATACAGCTTTATTTCACAAATTGTAGATCATAGTTTATATACAGTTATAGTCTGCTCTTTATATTAACACAGAGTATGAGAATTTTCTCTTGTCGTTAAATAGTCCCCCCAAATGTAATTATAATGATTGGATTAAAGTCCATCAGTTGATGAATTAGAACTTATTTAACCATTTTCCCCCTGTAGCATTTTCAGATTTATTTCTCTAAATTGACTCTAAATTTACAATCTGAGGGGTAAAGACATAACTTTATAAGGTCAAAGACATGCTAGAATGTTCACCATCTTCAAAGAACCAAGGAATTCATTAAAAAGGTTCATCAGCTGCCTGGTGCTTGAGCATCTCCCTGCAAATGCTTGTTTTGAGTTTAAAAATCTTGTCTTGAGTGAACAAGTGTGTGGTTCCTTCCAGTAGGCTGTACTCTCTCTGACCGATGGAGCCGAGGTTGTCACCACAGTAATTGGAATAGAGTGCCCCTCAGTAAAGAAAAGATAAGAAGAGAAAGGAATGATTTTCAGATATGGTAGATAGCTGAGAT
This sequence comes from Hyperoodon ampullatus, assembly GCF_949752795.1. Classification (NCBI taxonomy): domain Eukaryota; kingdom Metazoa; phylum Chordata; class Mammalia; order Artiodactyla; family Ziphiidae; genus Hyperoodon; species Hyperoodon ampullatus. The sequence goes on from NC_136923.1 coordinate 23,279,929, forward strand.
GGAGAAGAATTTTAGGGCATTTCCAGTTTAAGCAGTGGATATGCTTTGTGGAACCATGGAGAACTTTGAGTGATAGCTGCCTTGCTGGGTTTCGTTCACCCTCTGTCACAGATGCATTCAGCAGACCTGTATCCAGTGACTGCAGTGTGCCAGGCACTGGAGAAGGTGCTGGTGACACATCACAAATGAGACATAAGTTCCTGCACCCAAGGAGCTCACAGGTTACAGAGGGTAACAGATAACTCTAGTACAAAGCAATAAATATAGTAGTAGAAGTATGGATAAGTTACCGTGGGAAGGTGGAGGGTTACAAACCTTAGCTGGCAGTTGAGAAGGCTTCTCAGGGGCAGTGGGATTTCTCACGCTGATGGATTATGAAGGGCATTTGTTTGTATGCCGATGTTAAGTGGTTTGGACTCGGGGGTGACCAGTGACATGCGATACATTTTTAGAAACATGGCGCGTTTGTATTTTAATAGCTAATATTGGATTATAGAGTTGGGTGTAAGACTGAAGTCATAAAATACCTGGTTTTCACATGGATACCCTCAAGCCATCCTGTAATGCCTGTTAAAAAGAAAACTACACTATATTCACTAGAATTTTTATTACTAACTCTTCATAAATAAGGAACTAGTAAAGAATATATATGTCTTCATCAAATAGTTTATGAAATTATTTGTGGAATGAGCCCCACTTCCCTACCAGACATGGGACATGAACCTGGTCAAAGCAAGGACCCCATTGATTATATTTGCTTCTCTATCCCCAGCACCCAGCACAGTGCCTGGCATATATCACATATTTAATAAGACAGTCATGTCAATTTCTATTTAAGATAAGGTTTGATTGATTCTGTTAGGTTACTGTTACTTTGATTTTCAAATGCTACAGTTTGAAAATATAATATATGTTCATTATAAAAAAAATCCTGTGGGAAGAATAGAAGTACTATAACACAAGGTACATTTTACAAAGGAAAAATGTTGCTCTAAGATTACAAATAGTAGTATATGCTTATGTCAATGATTATTTTTTAAAATTATGACACCTTTCTACTGGAGTACCAGGATTTCAAGCTCTGACTCTTCTCTGCAGATTCTGAAACTGATAGTTGAGACAGGGATGCAAAGCACCCATAAGAGAGGATTTCATTTAGGAACTCTTGTTCATTACAGTGAATATAGAGATTATAATTGTGTTGTTTGGTTTCTACCCAGTTTCACTAATGTAGCCTGCCACCCCAACTTATATCCTTCCTTATTTTGGAAGACTGTTGTGTAGGTTGCTGAAACTCTAAATCACTTTCCAATATGAAATATATACTGGAGTGAATGAATACTAGCAGGAAAAAAACCCCAGCACAGTGAGCCCTGTAAATCAGCTCAGCAAAGTGTCTGTGCTGGGATCCAACATTTCGGATGTAATGTTCCAAGGGGAAGAAAGCTGTCCAAAAAAATGGAGACTGTTTACTTCTGATGCTGGCAGCGTGCTCTTTTTACAAAAAGAAAAAAGCCTGTGAAGTTGGTCAGATTACATTGCTCTTACAGATATGCTTGATTTTTCTAATAGGAAATATTATTATAATCTTGACGTTTTCATCTTCTTATTCTTCCCCCTTTATTTCTTCACACATATTACTTAATTGGCAAAAGAAAACTTCAGGGACAACTAGTACTTTTCTTTTCTAGCATCTGCTAATAGTTGAAATGTTGCCAGGCCTGGTCAGCCCGAAAGGTAGAGTATTATACCTTCTGTTCTGTACTTTGCCATTTTTCACTGAACAATGTCTTAGAGATCATTATATAAGGAACTTCTTCATTCTTTTCTGACACTGCATAATATCCCAGTTTGTAGAAGTACCATATTTACTTAAGCATTTCCTCTGGCCTGGTCACCCACTCTGTTCCGTTAAAGGCATGAAAGTATTATTCCAAGCTGGCTGAGGACTTGAAACTCAGGGAAGTAGGAATAGAACTTCTTACTGATGGCTGGACGTGATCAAAGTCAGAACAAGAGTAGGAGGCTTGGTTCTCCTTATGGCACTACACTCTTCTTCACTGTTCATGGCAGATTTCCGACGAATTCCCTGAGATGGTGATTTCTGACCCTGGCTTTGGGTGTACCCAAGGCCTTTACAGTCAGTTTCTGTAATGAGATTTTCAGAGAATAATTATAACAAAATTCACTTAGCGTATTATATGTTATAATTATAAATAATAAACTATAATAAAATGAATTAAAAATATAAATTATATATATCAATTTATAAGTTATAAATTATATTGAACATGCAGTTAATATAATAAAATATAAACTATGTAATTATACAGTTCAGAAATTATAGTATTAAAATATATAAATATATTTTTTGTATTGTGTAAATACATACAGCCCAAACTTCTTAGCTGTAATAACATTCATAGCAGTAATAGGAAACACCACCTACTGAGCACTTACTTTGTGCCAGGTGTTGTCTTGGGGCAATTTATATAAAAATCAGTTCTTTGTTTGTTTTAAACCCCACGGCATGGCATGCGGGAACCTAGTTCCCTACCAGGGATCGAACCCGTGCCACCTACAGTGGAAGCACGGCATCTCAACCACTGGACCGCCAGGGAAGTCCCAAATCAGGTCGTTTTAATTCTTCAGCAACCTTATGAGGTGAAAGACGTTGCCTTCATCTTACAAGCAAGGAAATTGATGTTGAAAATGTTTATGTAATTTGCTGTGCTCTTGACCATTAATAGCATACTGTTTCCTTATTATATATAATTGCGGTACTTGGGTTCTTTGGGTGCACTTTAAAGGGCAAGCATGGAGGAAAACCTCCAGGACTGAAGATTATGCAAAGAAGAGTACACGATGAATATGTTTGTGCTCCGCTCATCTGCCCTAAGGGAGGGTGCTGAAGGGGGAGGGTAGCTTTAATGAGCAATGACTTTTCATCCTCTCACTGACTTGTCCCCCTTTACCCCATAAAATGATAAAGGAAATGGAGGCAGGGATGTAGAAACAGGACTAAAACCTTGGTGGAAATCAAATGTTGGTCTGTCCCAGTCTTTGGTTCTAACTTTGTCATCTGAGCCTCCTGGATGACTGATAAATGGAGGAGTGACCTTCAAAAAATGGAAGATGGGGTTTTGGAAACCCCTATAATGTACTGTGATAGCAGACTAGCAACCACTAGATTTATTTACCTAAGTGCGTGTCAAGTGGGTATTTGTCTGCATTTTAAACTGATAAAGACAGGAGTACAGAAACCTAGGATGCACATGATAAACACTTCATTTCGTCAGAAGTTTGAAAAGTGAAACTCTAAGAATTTCTTAAGTTATTTTCATGGAGGTGGTGGGAATAAGGTGGAAAAAAGGGGGAAACTGAGAGGGAATGATTGATCAAATGATGATTGCATATTGAGGGGGGAGGTGTTTGATCTAATTTTTGTTTTTCCAAATATTTATTTTTGCTGGAATATGAAGATACACATAATCTTTCAGCTCATTTTGTTTTATATGGTTAGCAAAGCAGGTCGGATGCTGCAGCTGCTAAGCTTTGCACTAATTCTTCTGTCAGCCATAAGGGGATTTTTAAAAAATAGTTGTTAAGAACTTTAATATTTGCTTAGCATGAAATGCCACGTAAAATATCGCCTTAACATTGGCAATGTTTAATCTAAAATTAATGCAAGAAAGCAAAAGATATCAAGGAACTGATTTCATTTTCTTTTTTTATCTTTGAAAATTTTATTTTATTTATTTATTTTTTTTTACATTAAAAAAATTTTTTTAGTGCAAAAGCAAAATATGGTTAATCATGGGGGAGGGGTGTTCCTTTTTTTTTTAACATCTTTATTAGAGTATAATTGCTTTACAATGGTGTGTTAGTTTCTGCTTTATAACAAAGTGAATCAGTTATACGTATACATATGTCCCCATATCTCTTCCCTCTTGCATCTCCCTCCCTACTACCCTCCCTATCCCCCCACAAGGTGGTCACAAAGCACCGAGCTGATCTCTCTGTGCTATGCGGCTGCTTCCCACTAGCTATCTATTTTACGTTTGGTAGTGTATATATGTCCATGCCACTTTCTCACTTTGTCCCAACTTACCCTTCCCCATCCCCATATCCTCAAGTCCATTCTCTAGTAGGTCTGTGTCTTTATTCCCGTCTTGCCCCAGGTTCTTCATGACCATATATTTTTTTCTTTTTTTTAGATTCCATATATATGTGTTAGCATACGGTATTTGTTTTTCTCTTTCTGACTTACTTCACTCTGTATGACAGACTCTAGGTCCATCCCCCTCACTACAAATAACTCAATTTCATTTCTTTTTATGGCTGAGTAATATTCCATTGTATATATGTGCCACATCTTCTTTATCCATTCATCTGTTGATGGACACTTGGGTTGCTTCCATGTCCTAGCTATTGTCAGTAGAGCTGCAGTGAACATTGTGGTACATGACACTTTTTGAATTATGGTTTTCTCAGGGTATATGCCCAGCAGTAGGATTGCTAGGTCGTATGGTAGTTCTATTTTTAGTTTTTTAAGGAACCTCCATACTGTTCTCCATAGTGGCTGTATCAATTTACATTCCCACCAACAGTGCAAGAGTGTTCCCTTTTCTCCACACCCTCTCCAGCATTTATTGTTTGTAGATTTTTTGATGATGGCCATTCTGACTGGTGTGAAGTGATACCTCATTGTAGTTTTGATTTGCATTTCTCTAATGATTAATGATGTTGAGCATTCTTTCATGTGTTTGTTGGCACTCTGTATACCTTCTTTGGAGAAATGTCTATTTAGGTCTTCTGCCCATTTTTGGATTGGGTTGTTTGTTTTTTTGATATTGAGCTGCATGAGCTGCTTGTAAATTTTGGAGATTAATCCTTTGTCAGTTGCTTCATTTGCAAATATTTTCTCCCATTCTGAGGGTTGTCTTTTCATCTTGTTTATGGTTTCCTTTGCTGTGCAAAAGCTTTTAAGTTTCATTGGGTCCCATTTGTTTATTTTTGGTTTTATTTCCATTTTTCTAGGAGGTGGGTCAAAAAGGATCTTGCTGTGATTTATGTCATAGAGTGTTCTGCCTATGTTTTCCTCTAAGAGTTTTATAGTGTCTGGCCTTACATTTAGGTCTTTGATCCATTTTGAGTTTATTTTTGTGTATGGTGTTAGGGAGTGTTGTAATTTCATTCTTTTACATGTAGCTGTCCAGTTTTCCGAGCACCACTTACTGAAGAGGCTGTCTTTTCTCCATTGTATATTCGTGCCTCCTTTATCAAAGATAAGGTGACCATACGTGCCTGGGTTTATCTCTGGGCTTTCTGTCCTGTTCCATTGATCTGTATTTCTGTTTTTATGCCAGTATCATACTGTCTTGATTATTGTAGCTTTGTAGTATAGTCTGATGACTTCATTTTCGTGGTGTTCATCAGTGTCCACAAGAAGGGGGTGAATGACTGATGTGTTTAGTGGTTATTAATTCCTTACAACAAAAAATAAGAGGCACGCTGCTTATTACTTTTGCTCAGTGCATTTGTAGGAAGCATGAAAAGACGATGCAAATAGCCTCTGGGAGTCAGACAAACTGAATATAATACTAAATGACTGAGAAGGTTGTGTCGCTCCCTGCAGGAAAAAAAAAGGTTAGCTATCAAAGAGAATTTTTTAGATATTCTCCAAGCATCTGGCAGGGTCAGAAATCTCCCATCCTAGATGAACAAAGTATACAACTGTGTTAATATTAATTTGCTGATTTTATGTTTGTTGTGCTGTTTTTATATTCACTCTGTGTGTGTAGGTGAGGGTGGAAGGAAAAATACAGGGCCGGGTGAGGGAAACCTGTGCGTTTAATAATATTAATAGTTATCTCTGCCACGTAGGGCATCTCAAGGTTGGGCAGGAAGACTGGAATTTGGAGGTTTTGCTATTTAGTAATTTGAAAGAAGAGAGGAGTTTGTTATTCCAGGGATGTGAAAAGGGAGATGGGTGTGACGATCCAGGGATGTTGGGGTTACTGGGAAGAGACACTAGAAAGTGACCGGAGGTTGTCCCATAGTGGCCGAGGCTGGCTTAGTCTCAGGGCTGGGGGTGGTGATGAGAAGTTTGGGGGTACAGAGCGCTCACCTGCATTACCCTCACACATTGCTGTGAGCAGGGTGTGTTATGGCAAGGTTGCTCTCACATAAAAACTTGACTGGTTTAGAGTTGAAAATGGTGAAAGACTAATAAAATTGAGGATTTTGTCACACTATATATCTTGAATAGAGTCTTGATATGTTTTGCTTTGTTTTTCAACCTCTCAGCTGATGATTCTGCCAACATTGGACCCTTGGGGATTGACAAAATTACACCCTATGTTAAGTATAAAAGGGCCATCCATCCAATTAACACACTAGCCTTAGTTTCCAGAGGGAGCGGCTCTTCCCCCAGCCCTCCTTAGCCTAGAACAATTATATTCATGGCTTAAAAAACATCACCTGCTTTCAGTGGGACTGTGTATTTTTCCCCCTGGCTTGGGCAGATGGCAGCATTGTTTCAGACATCACCTTTTGGAAATGGGTCTGTAGAATAGCTCTGTTACCAGAAATTGCCTGTTTCAAAAGGAAACTGTTCTTTCACCCCAGCTCACTGATGTGAAATGGACAGCCTAGGACTTTCTCACAGCTGCCCTGAGACATTCCACCAGGGGAAAAGCAGTGAAGAAGCAAACATGCAGAAAGCCAGGCAAGAGCTCAGTCCTTACCTAGCCACTCACTGCCAAGCTAGAAGCTGGAGTATCAGGACATAAGTGTGGAAAGTGGGGCATCTTCTTTCTAGAGAGCTACAGATGCTGTTGAAGTTTCAATTTTCTCTGTGGCATTTAAACTGTATGTTTTTTTTTTAGTGTCAAAGAATAGAAAATTAGTTTTAATTGTTACTTATGAGGCACCATATGGCTACTCTATAATTCTGGCTTCCCATGGAGCTGCATTTGCATATGGAAAATGAAATTAATTGGAAATCACACTCTGAAATCTATTATTAAGTTAATATAGCTAACAGCTTGTGGGGTGTCCTCATACTCAGCATGATGTAACTGCACATAACAGCAAGTAACTATAAACTCATAGAAGAGACCAGGAGGGATAAACCGAGGTCAAAGGGACAGCCTTTGGAAAGGAATGGCATTAATAATGGATGCTACAGCAAACATCTTGGTTCCTCACTGTCCACAAACCCAGGGTAGAGGGAAGCAGTTCAATCATATTCAAATGAATTAATCAGCAGTCTTGTAAATTTCACAGCCAAGGGACTGATTTTTATTTTGCCAACTAGTGTTGTAGTGAGCTAAGGTCACTCTCAGAATTAGTGACGGTTAAGTCAGAAGTTTCCAAACTTAGCTGTGCATCAAAATCCACTGAAGAACTCCTCTGAGTCTGATTCCTGGGCTTTTGATTCATTAGTACTGGCTTTCTGAATTATTAAGAAGTGCCACAGGTATTCTGATATAGCTCAGACGTGAACATTGGAAACCACTTATTTAGGTGATATATCACACACGGCTTGATATGTTTAAATGATGAAGCCCACAGCGAGTGTGTGTTCAGTTTCCCTAGTTTGGTTCCTAACTTTAAAACAGTAAAATAAGTTAAGATAAAAACATAACCTAAGGTTCAGTACTTCATTGGGCAAACCTAGAAATGGTGAACAATTTGATGTCATATGTGCTTTTTATTAAATTTGTTAGTTTACTTGTCTGCCCTTCCCAAGACTGTGGACTCAGTGAGGGCACTGCTGTTTTAGTCACCTTGGTGTTCAAGGCTCAGAGTGGTAGGAATTCAATAAATGTTTATAGACTGTGAATTTGAATGTGAAAAGGGCAAAGTGTTCGTATTTAGAATTAATGACTGTATATTCTCTTCATTATAGGCATCAGACACAATGATCATAAATTGACATTAACAAGTGTTATAAATGACCACACAATTTGAGATATTAGTATTTCTGAAAGTGTCCAGCCTTCTTCATGTCACTGAGGATGGAATCTGTAGATTTGAAACTAAGAAGGAGATTTCTCATTGTCTCTCTTCTTCCCATGAGTGATAGGTCTGCAAACCTAAGTCACATTGGTAAGAGCAGAGTCTAGAATTCTAGTTGAGAGTCTCACTGATCAGACTTTTTGGAAAACTTCTGGTTCAAGTAGGTCTTTGTGCTACTGGTGGATGGTCTCTGTGCTTGGTGTAAAGGTCCCCCAAGGCTGTGGTTCTGAAACCTGCTCTCACATCTGTTTTATCTTCTACAGTTTGTGCAGTCTTATGCTCCCCACACTGCCTGGGTATTACACTTGTTCTCCTGTTTTCTTGGCTTGTTACTTCAGGGCAGAATTGTGTCAAGAAGCTCTTAAATGCTGTGTAGATAATATGATGTTGAAAACACCTTGTTATCTGCCTCAAAATGTATTGCCTGTGGTAATTGTGACTGGTTTGGACATAAGGTGGGTTGAAATCTTATTGATGGACCAGAGGAGAGGAAATGATGTTGTTAAAGCAAACAACTAGGACAAGACAGTGGGAACAAGCATTGTAACTTTAGAGCTGAACAAAGACAAGAAAGATAACGCAGGTACAACAGCCTGCTGTGTAGCCTGACCAGCAGGGACCACTGGCTCTCTCTCAGTATCAGGGCTCTCCTTCCTGAACAACAGACCTTGATTTTTTTTGTTTAATACTTTATTTTGAAATAATTTCAAACGTATGGAGAATTCTAAGTACCATACAAACAACCCCCATATCACTTTCAGCCCAGTTCCCCAACTGTTAACCTTTGAGAGCAAGATGCAGACATGATACGTCTTCACCCTAAACATTGTTGTGTGTGTTTCCCCACAAACAAGGAAACTCTCCTACAGCATCACCATTCAACCCTCCAAATCAGGAAGCCATGTTGATGCACCACTACCATCCCATCCACAAAGCCTATTTGGACTTTACCAGCTGTCCTAATAGTGTCTTTTTCTTTCCTGAACCAAGATCTAAGTCAGAAACACATGTTACATTTGGTTGTCATGTCTATTCAATCTCTTCTACTCCGGATCATTTCCTTGGTCTTTCCCTGTCTTTCAAGTCCTTGTTTAAAAATGTCCAGGCCTTTCCTTCAGTGGAATGTCTCTCAGGCTGAGTCCACCCAGTGCCTCCTCATGGTTAGATTCAGGTCCTGCATTCTTGGTAAAAAACTGCCATAAAAATGATAGTCAGCTGTTCATAGCTGGTCACATCAGAAACTATGTGACCTTTCACACCACTAGTCCAGTTGATGTCTGCCAGGTTTCTCTGCCTTACATTTGACATTTTCCTTTTGTGATTGACTACAATTTTGTGGGGAGGAGTTCTGAGATTACACCAGTACCTTTTCCTCATCTAACTCCCACCCACCAGCCTTGGCCTTCATGGACTGCTCCTGCCTGAATCAGTTACCTCTGTGATAGCTGCCAGTTGGTGATTCTCATTTCCATTATTTCTCCTACATTTATGAGTTGGTAATCTGCTATAAAGAAGAGCTTTTCCTTCTGCCTTACAACATTTATTTATATCATCAAGGACCTATGAATTCTTGTTTTATTCAATGGATTGTCATCCATTCTTAAGGATTTTTGACATGGCTTTGTCATTTCTTCGAGCACTTTCTTACTTGCTGGCACAAGATATTCCCATTTCAACTTGTACTTCTCTTGTTCCAGACGTAGTATTAGCCATTTCTCTAAGAAACCCTGGTTCTTTTTAGTAGAGGTAATATTTGAAAACCACTTGGCCTGTGGTTGTGCTCATTATTGTTGAGATGTCATTGCTTTTAGGTCATCTTAAGAGACAGTTGGGTATGTATATGCACATACACACAAACACATGTATATGTGTATGTAAGTACACATATACAAATATACATGTATATAAAATTACACATTCATTCTGCTCTACATACACACACTTACAAACACACTCATATATATTTCTTTGTCTACGTACATTACAAAAAACATTGTGTTTATGTCAGTACCTCCAACTCTAATCCTAAATCTCAAGGGTATTTCTAGCATCTCACCTTTCCATGTTTGGAAATACTTTCTTCAATGGAGAGAAACCTGGCTCTCATTATCTTCTATATAAACTTATTTCCTCAGTTGATTGTAACCTGTGGATATGACCAATTGGAACTGTACTGTCTGCCCGCCACCCTGACACCTTCCAAGATCTTCAGTTTTGGGGTGCTGTCAGATATGCTACTGACATGTCTACGAGGTACCTCTCTCCCTCCCTCGGTAACTGTGTATTCGGGCTCCAGCAGACGTGTGCCAATACCTTCATGACATTTCCCTTCTCCCCCTCAGCACCCCTTGTTCTCAGGTACCAGGGTGCTACTCAGTTTTCCACTAAGTACATGGCTGCCTGGAGCAGAGACCGTGTTTCCCAGTCTCTGGCAGAGCTAGCTGTGGGGCTTATGATTTGGTTACAGCCAATGGCAGCCAATTTGACCATGAAGTCAGAATGATATGTTGAGGGACTGTGATGGTTGTGGGATTATTATACCAGTTCTTAACAACTCTCTTCTGGACTTTACGTGAGAGAAAAATAAACTTCTCTCTTATTTAAAATTTCAAAATTATAATTTAAAAATTTTTGGTCCCTCGACAGCTAAACCTAATTCTAACTGATACTACCTCTGTTAGGCAAGAAGGAAACAAAAATAATTCTGAATTCCATGAGGCAGTAAAGAATTGTGTAGAGGAGACCAGCACCAAATTGATAGAGGTCCAGTAAGTGCTGAAGTTAGTCTTGAATCAAGTGACAAAATTTATAGATGTTTAAAGGAATTATAGTAGAATATAAAGGAGCTTATGGAATAGCATTAAAGTTCTCGAGCAATAAAAAGGCAACTGAAATTCCTAAAAAGCTAAAAAAAAACCCGGAAACCTAAAACACAAAACCATGCATGCAGTAAGTGAGGTAATAGCTGAAGCCGTACAGAAGGTGGCTGACTTCTGTCTGTTGACATCAGATGGAATTCAGCAGTATTAGTTTGGTGGTGTAATCTGAGTGATTCTGGGTTATATATAGTCCAGGAGATCACCCTGTTTGGGGTCCCCATTTGTCTTGGCAGCTATTAAAAACAGTTCCATCCTGTCCATCAGGAGTACATGAAAAATAACTCCCACCCTGGATAAGAGCGTGACCTCAGTTCCTTGGAGTTGTGATGTTATCTGTGACACAAGATTTGAAAAGCGTTCCCTTAGTTGTTAATGTTACTTTTAACCGAGGTAGGTAGATAACTTAGCAAACAAATGATGAAATTTCTAAAACCCATATGATTAATCCTAATCAATTATTAATTATCTGTATATATTGTTTTAGTTGATGTGTTTGTAATGTTTAAGAGAATTTGACATATTACAGTAACAGAGTAGACATTAAATGACATTACTCTTGTAATTTTTATGTTGAAAGATAAGGCTTTTGACAAAGATTATAAATAGTATTGCAGTGGTTTTAAAATTCACTGCATCTTTTAATTTGTTAGGGAATTACTGGTGCAATTTAGTACTTGAGAAAGTTTTGCTCTTTGGGTCAGACAGTTGAAGTGCTTAAGAAAAGAAAATGGATACGTTCAATTTATAAATTCAGTTTAAAATGTTTAAGAATAATTAAATGTGTAAATGATACTGATTGCTGAGGGGGAGTTTAGTGTGTCCAACTTGAGTGGTTTGAGCCTTAATCAAAAGCCACCTTGAAAGTGAATGTCAAAATTTTAAACTTAGTAGAATGATAAGAATTGCAAGTTGAACTCAAAGGCTTATAAAAAATGGGTTTTTAAAAATCTGTCACTTAAGTAAAGCAAATATTTCATTTAAAATCACAAGTGGGCTCTTCTTTGCAGCAAAGCTGCCCTAGGTTTCCCAAACACACTGAAACTGTGAGGGGGCGGGGGAGTGTTCCCCTGCTGCAGTGGCCTTAACGGAAGATCTGTGGTGGACAACTTTAGTCTTGGCAGGGCCTGGATGCCAGGTGGGTTGCCAAAGCTGATTTCTGGCGATACCCGCTAGGCCATGGTGAGATTGGGGGACTGTCAGCTCTCAGTAGATGAGCTGCTGCCCTGGGCAGCAAGATAACATTCACATCCCCCTCTTGGTTGGGATGGAAACTATAATAGAAAAAGCATGGGCTGGAGGTCATATCCCTTAACAAGTCACTCATAAACTCTTGAACTCCATTCAGTGTTTTCTACTGTAGACTGGGGACAATAATTTCTAAATTATGGAATTATTGGAAGGATTAAAGATAATAGATGCGCAAATCACCCATTATATTGCTTGTCACCTAGCAGAGGCTCAAACAGTAATGACATTTGTTAGAGGAAGATGTGAAGGCTAATGGATTTATTTAGGGAATGTATGAGGCGAAATCAGAGGATGTAAGTCATAAAACCCATAGTAGTTCACATTCTTTAAAAGAAAACACCTGCTGTGTTGCCAGGCATTGTTCAAAGTACTCACATGGATTGCATACTTGAATTTACCCAGTAACCCATGAGAGATTTACTATTATCCTCTCCATTTTACAGAGGAACAAACTGAAGTTTAGAGAGGTTAAGTGACTTTTAAGACTTTATACAACTAAGTAAAAGAGTTGAAGCAGAGTTTGAATCCAGGAACCCTAATGCTAGAGAGTGGACTCAGGCCCACACTCTGGCATTCCTGTGTCGTGGGCATCCCTATCTGCGGTAACAAGTGCCTCAGAGAAGGAAGGACCAGTGTTGCCTTTGACTTTAGAGAATTCCTCTCTGACATCTGCACCCCATCAACCTGGACTGCTGTCTTTAAAAAAAAAAAAAACATGAATAATAAAAAAAGTACTGAGGGAGTACACTGATAGAGTAGGCTTTGTTTTATTACAAGATGATCAGGTACAATACATCACAAAAACGTTTGGTTGTATACACAGTTAAAAGGTTTGTCTGTGAAGGTGTTAATCCTTGTGAGCTACCTTATGGGCATAGCCTTTCGTTTGACTCAAAATGGGAGGTCTTTCTTGTTCTTGCTATTACTGGGTCATCACTTTTTCTTCATTTTAGTTGACAGATCCCAGAACCCATGGTCAAGAATTCTGGTCACATTTGGAAGTGGGTAGCTTGCCTTCTCTCTGACCACTGTCACCTTACCCGCTCCCAACCTCATTCACTCCCGCAAACATGAATTGGTGAGGGTAGTAGGAGGTCATGCTCAGATGGTGTTTGTGGATCTTCATCTCTGGCCTGAGCCTGTGCTCTGGAATTTACAACTTGTGTGTGATCTTGGACAAGGGACTTTAATTCTTTGAGTTTCAGTGTTCTGATATCTAGGAATAGTATCTTATGCAGAGGGCTGATGTGAAGATTAAATGAGATGAGGTGTATAAAGTCCTTTGACTAGTTCTTGGTAGATAGTCCTGAAAATGTGACATCTTTAAGACATATGACAACAGCCTCAACCACCATAGTAACAGTAATAGCAATGGCAGTAATGACACTAAAGGACAGAGAGCCATGTGTCCTAACGCTGACATACAAAACGCCAGCCAAGCTCTGTGTCTAGCTTGCCTCCCAGCTTATTTTCCCTCCGCTGCAGGCTGCCACAGGGCTGGAACGGACCCAGCTTCAGTGCTGGGGGAGGGATGTGCTGTGTTGGTACAAGCCTCAGCCTGCTAATGAGGCCTGAAGTTGAGCAACTCCAGATGGAGTCAAGCAATGAGTTCTCTGCCAGGAAACGTGGCGGATGGACCAGGGCCACTCATTCCAGGCAACAGTCAAGGGTATCGAAAGGGAGACGAGCAAAAAGTAAGGAAACATGCAGGCCTTGGAACTAAACAAACTACTATCCAAACGTAAATAAAAACATGGTGTGCTTTTGTGGCAGGGGAATCCTATCTGGGATCCAGAGATACTCAGTTTACTTACAAAAGCAATAGTCCATCTGGGAGCTGGCAGGAGGACAATGCTAAATGTCTATAGATTTGGGCTTCTCTTGAAGGTATCCGACCTTTAAAACTTGATTTGAACTAGTATGTCCTCATCAACCATGAGCACATTTTATTGATCATTTCTGAATGATTGGAAAAAAGTAAGACATCGGTATCTAAACACTTACAAAAGTCAGTAAAACTGCATCTATTACTTATATGAAACACTTTTGCCGAATGGACAACACATTCATCCTTATCATCATCACCTACTATTTATTTGAAACTTAAGACATAAATATAAGTGAGGATGTAAGCCAGGTATTGTGTTAAGTAACTTTACATACCTTACATACTCCCTGCTGCCCCCCGTCTCCTGCCAACCCCTAGCATTTAATACTCATAGCAGTTCTCAAAGGTAAGTGCTGCTTTTGTCAGCTTCATTTCATAGATGAGAAAATTGAGGTTCTGTTATTCTGTGGCCAAGGTCCCTCAACTGGCTAGTGAGGAACAAAATCTGAGTTGTGATCCAAGGCTGTCTGCCAGTGGCTCATTAACTTACCAGTATACTCTGATCATCTCTAGTATGTTTCCTTCTCTGGGAGGGACTTAAGAGGGATGGTAGATTTATGTACATAGAAAGGAGATGCTTTAATAATTCCGCACATACGTCTGAAGGGCTGAAGGGCACCTCAAGAGGGCACTTGACCCCTGTATGTCCCCCTTAAGGAAACTGGTGACTTGAGCCCCAGTGACTTGTTCTGAATCTCATAGAGACGAATCTTCACGTTTCTTGCATGGATCCGATGCAACTAATTCTGGAAAGCACAGGTGTGTGAGTCCCTAGGCCCAGGGAACACCATGGCTGGCTTTGAACTGGAAGATTAGTTGCTGATTTGAGAAGTGGCCGTGTTTTGCCTCTGTCCTCCATTCTGAGTCACACCGCCCGTGAAGTGAGGAAGGGGTGGAAAAGCCCAGTGAAGCTGAATGGCAGCGTTCTGTGCACATCTCAGGCACCAGTGTAATCTAATGTGTGATAAACTTGCTTAAAAAATTCACAGAAATAATACATATTCTTTGTAGCATATTTGCAGTCAAAAAGAAGAAAAAATTACCAGTAATCTCCCCTGCTCCAAATAATCAGTTAATACTTTGGTATATTTTATTCCAGATTAATCCTCAGTATACATATTATATATGCATGTATGCATACATGTACATATATATATATATTTCTTTTTGCGTTACGCGGACCTCGCACTGTTGTGGCCTCTCCCATTGCAGAGCACAGGCTCCGGACGCCCAGGCCCAGAGGCCATGGCTCACGGGCCCAGCTGCTCCGCGGCATGTGGGATCTTCCCGGACTGGGGCACGAACCCACGTCCTCTGCATCGGCAGGCGGACTCTCAACCACTGCGCCACCAGGGAAGCCCCCATGTACATATATTTAATGATATATATTTTCGATTACAGAAAGCTTTTTCCCCCTCCCCCCCACTTAGCAATAATATTGTTATTGTTCTTACTAGGTCACATAAACATATATTTTATTTAAATCTGAAAACAGTTTTTCTCTGATTATAAATGGCATAAGCATTTATAAAGCACTTGTAAAAAGTGCAGGTAATGTCAAAGCTTTAAAGAAGGAAGTAAAAATGATTTGAAACTTCACCCCCTGTAGATAACTGTTGATGTAGACTTTCTGTCATTCCAGACTTTTTTTTAAAGCATTTGTATCTGTACTTTCCAAAGTTTTCAAAAGAGTAATGTACTGTAGGTTATAGCGCAGATGTGTCTTGACTTTTGTTTTCTAAATACTTTCTAGTGGTTTTCTTTCAAAAACCCTGGAGGCTTATGGAAAGTCTCCAATCCCAATATGTTAATTTCAGGCAGTGATAAGGACATTGACAGCCTAGAAAAGCTTTGGGTTAAAGATCGTCATGTTCATCACTCCATCACTTAAGCATCGGATTAAGGCTGGAAGCATCATCCTGGCTTTTCTGGAGGTTGCAAGAATCCCCAGGAGAATTCACTTCCCTTTTCAAAATGGAATAGCCACACCAAAATACCAAGACAGACATGGTGCAAGGAAACACCTTTGGTGCCGCTATTATTGATAGTTTCCCTGAGCTTCCAAAGTATCAGGGCTGGAAAAGTTCATGTTTTAAAATAATTAGTTGTTTTCAAAAAGTTATATATGCTCGTGGTAAAAAAGAAAAAAAAACAATTCCTTTTTAAATCAGTACTTTGCATGTCACTGACTCTGACTAGGAATGTTTTGGGCAGGATTCTGATTTGGAGGTCGTGGGGTGGATGGGGGAGAACTGATTGCTTTTTACACTGCCTTGAATAGTCACATATCTGTTGGTGGCCTGTCTATAGGCCAGGGATTGATCTTTGTGCGGAGGTGTAAGAATTTAATATTTTGTTATGTTTAGTTTCAGTGAAAATTCAGTAAGAGATTTAATATCCTCATTGTCAGTGCTGCTCTATTTAGATATTTTGTCCTAAGGACACTCTAGTAATATGCTCTCACAAACAACAATGTATTTCTTGGTTGGAATTTGAGTCATACAGGTATATGCATTTGTCAAAACCTACTGAATGGTACATTTCAGATTTGGGCATTTCACTGTATGTAAATTGTATCTCTCACCAAAAAGGAACCGTAAACAGGTATTAACTTTAGTTACTGTTATGAGTGCTGAAGAGTCTAAGGGTAACTGTGCTGATGTCTGCAACTTACTTTGAAATGCATGAAAAAATAAGATGGGCTGTGATGGATGGAGAGATTTGGGATAAAGCAAATGTAGTTAAATGTTAGCAGTTATAGAATCCGAGTGGTGAGTGTGTAGATATTTACTTGTCGTTCAACTTTTTTTATGTGATTGGAAATTTTAATAACAAAATGTTGGGGGGAAAAAACTCCAATAATGAGGCTCTATGTGAAAGGGTTAAAGCACAGTCTCTAGAATTATTTTTCTTGCTGAAACATTCTGACTCTACTTCTTGCTAGCTGTGTTACTCCGGATAACTCAACCTCAGTGGAGTTATTTGTTAAATGTGGGTAATGAATACACTTAGCACAAATCTTATTCCACAGTAAACACCTGATAAATACTGTGATTATGATTTCACAATGCAAAAGAAGTGATGATTATAAATGAATGACCATATGCTGAGGGCCCACTATGTACCTGGCACTCCTGCTTGGTCATTTCCAGGGGAATGAGGCCATCTCATTCTGCACCATGCTGTGTGTGCCCTTCAGTAGCAACAAACACTAGAGAAGGTGTGAGGGGCATGATTGGCTAAACTGAGTGTGGCTTCATCAAGTGTGACAGGGCCCTCCCCAGCTCTGTGGCTCCTCTTTGGTGTGGCATCTCCTTTGAACTAGAAGGCCCTTCAGAGGAGAGGTGGCATCTGGTTTGTGAGACTTTGTAGCATTCCCGAGTCAATGTTGATTTAATTCATCATAAAAATCACTTCCTTTGTATACGGCTAAGCCATCCTATTTTGAGGTTATGATGTTTTAGCTTTATGGACAAGTGTCCTAGGAAATTCATCTCGGGTAGCAAGATCTCCTTCCTTCCCCACAGTGGAATTATGTTTATGCATTATGACAGCCTGTTCCAAACTCTTGATGGGAGGTAAAGAGAAAGGGTCAGGGACCTGAAAAAAGCTGCAGCTGGATTTAAGGGCACTAGCAGTGGGAGATGAAGGGAATATTTTAGGTAGTTCTGTGGATGTGCTATTTACTCCCAGATGTCTGATATCATATTCCTGGAAACTAAAGTGAAAAACAGAGTAAAAAAACTGTGATGGTGAGGGAGAGTGTGGGATACAGAACAAATGTTGGCCACATTTTGAAAGGAGAGGTCGGTCAGTGGGTAGGAAGAATAGGCTTATCTGGTAGCTTTCCAGCTGCCATAATGAAATGTGAATCTTGAGAGTAAATGTCTCCTAGTGATTGGGATTTCAGAGGGTATCCTCATATAGGACTGCTTGCTTGGTCAAGCATGAAACAGGATTTTATTTCTCTGCCACACTAGTACTAGCTACTTAAAACCTGCCAGAATTTTCATTTACTTTTCCCAGGTGTGGATGCCAGCTCTTGAGTATTTTACTGTGTTTTCGGGTGTAACAATTCCAAACTCCACTCAAAAATTTTTTATTAATTTTTCCCCATGATGTGCATCCTAAAGGGTACACATCAGCTTGTTAATTCTTTAATTTCTTATTTATAACACTTGGGCTGGCTCATTTCAGTATGAATTCTTGCTCAAACCAGGCTTTTTTTTTTTTTTTTTTTTTTTTTTAATGATGCAGGAAGCCCCAGAAGAGACCATCCTAGGTTGAATGCTTCAAAGATAATCAGAAAGGTTGTTCTGAAGACAGTCCAAGAAAGTAGGTCCAGGCTTTGTGGCTTCTGAAGTCAGGTATAGATCAGGTTGATAATGAGTGCTCCAGTTCTGAGGGATTTAAGTGTATTAGTCCTTATTTGGGAGTGGTTTTGAGGAGGGTGTGATGGGAGGTGAAATTTGTGCTGATCTTTCAGGCTGTTGAAACTGAAGTTAGTTATCTTAGATATAATTGAACTT
The DNA here is from genome assembly GCF_949752795.1 of Hyperoodon ampullatus. NCBI lineage: Eukaryota > Metazoa > Chordata > Mammalia > Artiodactyla > Ziphiidae > Hyperoodon > Hyperoodon ampullatus. The sequence goes on from NC_136923.1 coordinate 23,298,498, forward strand.
GCACTTAAATAAATTGGAAACAATACAAGGAAGGGTAAGAGAAAAGGAGGAAGGAAGGGTGGGAAGGAAGAAGGAAGGAGAGGGGAAGGAAGGAAGGATGAAAACCAAAGAAAGCTGGCATAGCAGGAAAAGGAAAAAGTAACTATTTCTCAGGCCTTCGCAACCCTCGAAAGTCAGCCAAATATAAACTCTTCCTAGTTCACCGAAATTGCATGATTTCATCCTCTAGGATGCAATCTAAAGTCCTCCCTGTGTTTAACATTCAAGCAATAGACTTAGATTTCAGACACAATGAATGGATCAGGACAGGCAATAAAAGAGCAAGACACTGCAATTTAAAACTCAATGCAGTTTGAAAGCTACATAACAGTTTATGCTGGACCACAGTAGATGTGTATATCATGGGAAAGTGGTTCTGAGATCTTTCATCTCCCTTGGGGTGGGTCATTCCTGGCTTCTACTTAACTCCAGAGTGTCATCCACCACTTTAGCACTTTAAAATGGAAAATAAAAACCTCCTGGTTTCCTTTTTATAGCAACATCACCAAGCCAGTGTTTGGAATTCTATATTTCTGGCATTTAGAATGGTTGCACATTTTAAGTCTGGAATATGGGTTTATTTGCAGGTTAGGAGGGGGTGGACATATACGTAACTCTTGCTATTATTAAACAACTGCTTAGTTTGAATCTCACTGACCCCTTGGGAGCTTTCACAGCCCTGTGTGAGAGTGTACCTGATTGGGGGGTTTTTAAAGACCACCGTGATAAAATTATTGGAGACCTTAAAAGCACTTAGGGCAAAATAACTAAATTTAACAAAGACCATAAAATGTGTTTTTTCGTTTATACGCTGTTCCTGAATATAGATAAATAAACTTTTATTGAAGTAGAGGTTTTCTGAAGATCTGAAATAACAAATTTGAGTGCTGAATCCTTGGCATGCTTTACTGGTTTATTTCAAGCGATGCTATAGTGGTTTCTAATTTAAATAGGTAACTAAGACAGCCAAACAAGTATAAATAGAAAAGCAAAGTAGCCTTTCTTAGCTGTTTACCCCTTGGTGTCTTCACTCCCCAGCTTTATCTACCTAGAAAACTCACAGCTCTTCTTCTCTTCCCGGCTCTTCTGTTCTTTCTCCTGCCCTGCGTAACTTGACACCATTTCCCCTTCTCACTATACTTTGTTCTTGCCACTTGTGGAAGCATTCATATTTTTCAGTAATTCTTTGTTTGTATCTCTTTCCTTCAGTAGCTTTTAAGTTTCTGAAAGGCAGTGACTATGACTTTTTTAAATCTTTGAATTCCTGCAGGTGCTCAAGAGATATTTTAAAAGGGAAAAAAGTTTTTCTGCTGCTGTCAGTTTTCTTGCATGACACTTTAGGAAGTCATGTTGTAAGATGATGAGCCATATTTCTTAAAGATGCCTTCTGGAGGCCTCCTCAAGTATAGGCATCCCTGACCCCACAGATTAAAACTATAAAGACTGATACAGAAAGGAACATTTAAATATTCAAGACAAACCACTATAAATAACTGCCTATATTTATCTCACATTTTTTAAGTCTCATTTTAATTTTTTTATGACAGCACATGATAATTGCAAAAAAATTGAAGCAGTACTGAAAAAAGGTAATGTTCTACCCATAATACCCCTCCTTACCTCCTTAAGATAACCTCAGTTAATCATTTGGTTATTGTCCATTTAGATTTCATTATGACTATATAATGATTCACAAATGTGACTATTTATTTTTAAATATTAATCATTAACTCAGTTTAAAGCGTATAGTGTCTGTGGACATTTCCCCATGTTTATGCATAAAGATATACTTAATCATGGTTGATAGATATATAGTATTGTATCATTTCATCATGTGGATATGTAAAATTTGTTTTTCCAATCCCGAATGTCCAAATGCTGATGGACATTCTGGTTGTTTTCAGTGTTTCCCTCTTATAATTACATTGCAGTGAAAATCCTTGTTTCTGTAGCTGATTTTCACAGATGTGGGATTGCTCTACCAAAGGGTGTTCTGTGTGCATTGGACAGATGGACCTCCTAATTGTCTTAGAACATTCCAGGTTTCTTAACTATCATGAATTTTTCAGGAGCATGGAACAGACGCCCAGTACTATTCCTTGATTAGCATTGGACTCAGGAGGCTGAGAAGGATTTTGAATGCACTCTGCAACTGGAAAATCAGGGCCTCTTAGGAGAAAGAGTCTCTAAAGAGTGGAGCTGGTTAGAAAGTTGAGGGGTTCCTGCTAAATCTCTATGAGTGAGGAAAGGGGAAGGCTAGGCAGCAGGAGCTATAGCTCTGAGGGCACAAAAGCGTCAGGTTTCATTGATCCCAAGTCTCCCCTGGAGACTGTGTCCTCTGGGATAGAGACTGTGCTGAAAAGGAAAAGGCTGCCTCACTAGGGGCTCAGCCACTCTGCTTGAGAAGGTCCCCAGAAAGGACCCACTTGTGAGAAGCTGGAGGATCTTTCTTGACTAGAGGAAACTGGTGGTGGTGTGGCCAGTAGACCAGGGTGGCAGAATGAGGAGGGCAAGCAGTCAGTGGGGCAGTAGCATATGAGAGCCTCTCTCAGCAAGTGGAGGGCCAGATAGAGGAACTGACTTAAGTAAGAGAAAACAGGGAATAGACAAGATTTCTAAACATGAAGGTGGAAGATCTCAGAATACTAGTAATATTGCTGTGAAAGTGCAAGAAACATCTTTAAATTATGAGTGCAGCCCAGCCATATATATATATATATAATATATGGTGCATACATTTTAAATTTCACAGTCTTTCCAGTTGTCTCTGAAAATAAAACTGTTGTGAGTTTATCTTCGCATATCAGTTCTGGGCATTGCCACCTTTTTCTCCCCTCTTGTTCGTCACTGGTTCCGATCAACAAGAGATCCCCTTATATTTCTGTATGATCACGTAGCTTCCAATTGTCTGCTACTGAAGGAGGGATATACCCTGGCCCAGGATAGGTTCTCAAGCCGCTCAGAAAAATGTAAAAAAATATTAATTCTGAACCTGCAACAGTTATGGGCTTTGCCTTCTGATTCCTTTATTATCATCTGTGGTAATTTATACTGGGTCCGCTTGGTTAAGGTGGAACTCCGTTTCTAAGAATCCCCTTCCTTCTATATATCAGGTTAGAGTTGCCCTGATTTGGAATTTGCACAGGACTTGAAATGCAGCCATTACTCTGTGATGCAGTGATGGGTAGATGTAGACCTGCTGGGCAAGAGGGTCCAACTTGTCTTTGTCCCTTTGTGCTCCATGTCTAGCTGTTTTCCCAACTGCTGACCTTCCTGGTCAACATGGACACAAACCCATCATGAGATGCGTGGCAACAAGTCCCATACCCTTCTTCACAGCTCTTGCATATGCTAGCTGGTGACTCCTCTGATTGGCTGGTTGGTGACTCCTGATCCTACAACCTCTACTTTCACACCTTTCCTTTCTCGGCATCTCCTACAAGTTCAGCTTTAATTCCTGGAATAAATCCCTTATTCATAACTCGCCGTGGTTCTGCTTCCTTCATTGAGCCCTGACTGAACACATCTTTGCCTTAAAAATCAGGGAAAAAAATGATTTTTAATAGCTAGTTTTCCTTTATTCTTTTCCTTCAAACGTATCACAAAATACTGTAGAAATGCTATTGATGTTCATAAATGCTTTTCATCATCTGTGACTGTTTCCAGGATATGTTGAAGTTACAAATGTTACAGATGTTATTATTAGTAATGTATATCATTAATCCGTACTATACATAAAACACAGATTTCTGGAAATTTCTTCTTTTGAAGAAACTTGTTCTGAAAAATTCTTTTTTTCAAGTGGCTTCATTTGCAGAAGATTTGTTTAATGACCTGTGGTTGCAGTCTTATAGTATTAGACATTTTTAAAAAATAAATTTATTTATTTATTTTTGGTTGCGGTGGGTCTTCGTTGCTGCGTGTGGGCTTTCTCTAGTTGCGGTGAGCAGGGGCTACTCTTTGTTGCGGTGCGTGGCCTTCTCATGGCGGTGGCTTCTCTTGTTGCAGAGCATGGGCTCTAGGTGTTGGGGCTTTAGGAGTTGTGGCTCACGGGCTTTAGAGTGCAGGCTCAGTAGTTGTGGCTCATGGGCTTTAGAGTGCAGGCTTCAGTAGTTGTGGCTCACAGGCTTTAGAGTGCAGGCTCAGTAGTTGTGGTGCACGGGCTTAGTTGCTCCGCAGCATGTGGGATCGGATCTTCCCCGACCACGGCTCGAACCCATGTCCCCTGTATTGGCAGGCGGATTCTTAACCACTGCACCACCAGGGAAGCCCATTAGACATTTTTTGCTTAGCTACAGTTGCTTGAATACTATCACATTATTTTTGGCATCAATGTCAGGAGGTTCTATCCTTAACCTTTGTTATGGAAATATATCTTTTAATCTAATAGGCAAAATGTAAGATTGGTTTATAAGTATTAAACTACAGAAAGAGTAAGATATTACAACTAAATCGAGCCTTTCTGGAGGTAATTTTTATCTAGCTTTAAAATTTTTATCACCAACAAAGTGTGTATTAAAGGTTATGAAAGCAATTAACACCATTGACAAAATCAGAAGAGTAGGCTAATATATCATTATAGATTTTAATAAGGTCTATAATGTAGGATTAAATATACATTATTTTTAAGAGTATGGCAATTTGAAAAAAGAATGATTTATCAAACTTTAATTTAGGGGTTTTTATAAGAGCTCAAAATGATTCCCTGAAAAATAAAATTGTGTGTTAAGATAATATTATCTTCTTTATAATTAATAAACTGTTCAAATGGGCATTATCATGCCCCCACAGTATCCAAATGAAGGAATTATTTTAGATAATGTGGGATTAATTGGCTACCATATTCATTAAGAAATTAAGATTTAAAACTTACATAAAAGCCTTATCAGTAAAGATTTTTTTAATGTGAAATAATGTCTCCCTGGATAACTTCCTATTTGTATTACAAAACCCCTGCCCTAGAGATCGTTTTATTTCCATCTTTTACTTATATTTGTAAATCACTGTTCCAGGTGTGTGTAATTTAAGTCTTTGATGGTAGCAGTCTGATGGAGAGCCAAGTATCTCCAATTCTGTTTTAGTCTAGGGATGTGACCAATGGTGAAATGGCTTATTCTAATGTCTCATATGTTTGAAATTCTCTATTCCAGTGTTTGTGAGCCCACGTCAGACTTGTTGAAAGTTGAAATAGTTGTTTCAGTCTCAGAAACAGTCTTATTTCACAGCGAGCAACCTACTCACAATTTGAGCAAATAGGGGTCAGTCTATAGGAGATATTACAGTAATGATTAAGATAGGTAATTCTCCACTTTTAAGTTTGGGTTCTGGGGTCATAATGAAAACAGGGATGTTAGCTCATTTCCTTTGGGAAATTGCCACTTGGGTCTCTATTATCACCCTATAAATTGTATGTTCTTTATTAAGATTCATCTTTTCATAGTACCTTTCAACTCTTCTCTTGCCTCCCCCTCCCCTTTCTCCTTGCCTTACAGTAATAGGTAAATCTGAAATACATTGTAACTTTCTCTATTAAGGATTCTATCAAACCTCATGGAAGGTGATCACTATGTTAGAAATTACACAATGCCGTTGTGCTGAAAACTGAATATTCCAATTTTGCTTGTCAGTGAATCATAGAAATCGTAGTCCCCACCCCCCCAAAACTACAGTGTTATTGACTCAAAATAGATGATCATGGCAGTAGTCACCTTGCTACAGTAATGGTATATAGAGTAATACATTTTGTGTTTAGAAAGTATTGCACCTTGGAAGAGCACAATACTGAATAAAAATCAGTTCAGTAATACAAATATTTGTTTGATCACCAAACTATTTTAAAAGGATAGTTGAAAATAACTTACTCTTATTGATATTCTTTTTTTTTTTTTTTTTTTTTTTTTTTTTTTTGTGGTACGTGGGCCTCTCACTGTTGTGGCCTCTCCCGTTGCGGAGCACAGGCTCCGGACGGACGTGCAGACTCAGCGGCCATGGCTCATGGGCCCAGCCACTCCGCGGCATGTGGGATCTTCCCGGACCGGTGCATGAACCCGTGTCCCCTGCACTGGCAGGCGGACTCTCAACCACTGCACCACCAGGGAAGCCCTTATTAATATTCTTGACTAACATTTTCAGACATTTGCTATGGCCCATGTGTGTTCTGGTTCTAAAGTATGTCTTGTGAACATTATTTTGCATAAATGTATTTTCAGAATTCCATCTCCGAAAAGCAAAGTGAAGTAGTTTTACTAAGCCTGCCTAATTAAAAACATTTCTTATTTATTCTATTTAGGTTATGCTTTCCTTAATGAATTTATTTATTCTTTAAGATTTAATAACGCTTCCAAGAATGTTTATTATCCAGCATGGGACTGTTGGGGAACTATAAAAATTGGTATAAAACTGTATTATTGTAATTATAATAACACTTTTTTTGGTGGAGAATGAGAGGAAGACAGTGAGAAAGCATTATTTTAATGCAGCTAATAGAGTGAAATAAGACCATGGCTCAGAGGGGTTTTTTTTAGGCTTTCTTAATGGCTATAAATTTTGTTCTCTTAAGTGATAATGGTATTTGAAAGTCTTACATATCTATTCAGTTTATCAAATATGTCTCTATAGTGCTTTTTTCTCCTAAAATATATATGAATTATAGTAAACTGGTTTCCATCAAACCCAGTAGAACTCTAGCCATGAGCACTGCTTATTATCAGAAACTCACCAGTAAAGGAACAGAATAAAGTGAATGTATTGCATATTTAGGCTATTGCATGTAAAAGTATCAGTTAAGAGCAGGGAATTTGGAGTTATACAGACCTGGGTTATACCAGTAATATGGTTATCAATGTATAGATGCAATCCATTTCTGTACAAAATCTATTGGAGGAGAGTCTTCCCCCCCTGTCTCTTTTTAGCTTTATATCCTAAAATACAGTTAAATCATCTTGTGTATTCATGCAAATATGGAATTTCCTGTATGGGATATTCTTTTGTAGCTCTGTTTGCGAACAGAGAGGTAACGTTAAAAAAACAAACAGAAATTTGTACAAGTTTTTGGAGAAATCAGATCTTTAAATAAAATGGAAACAGTGACATTAAGTGTGAATCCACTTGGTAAATACTGAATGAAAAAACTAGTTACTGTTCAGAAGGATTTGGCCACTTAATTTTTAACGCTTTGAGTAAATAGCCACATGAGTTAAATTACTTTGTGTGAGTTTCCTTCAAGATGAGACAAACTTATTTTACTTTGGGCTACTGACCTGCTGTACTGATCTGGTATTTGAGATCTAAGCAGAAGAGATGATTGTAGTGAACTTATTTTTGGCCTGGGGTGTAAGCTGCAGAAGATGTACCTAGTTTTAATATAATGTTTTTCTTTCCCTTTTTCTATTTGCCCCAGTGTGTGGTTTCACAGTCTCCAACGTGGTTGCTTGGTGTACCAACTGTAGACCAAGTTGGAATCCTTTAATACATGATCGGTGGTGATATGAATAACTGACAACATTTCATTGAGCCTACAACTGTTTCTGTGTCTTGATGGTTAGTGCCTAAAGCTTATCTAATCAAACCTGTGTAACACCAGTTACCATTGCCCATTTAGGTAGTCTGCATGGCTTTCAAGTTTTGCTGTTGGAAAGCTTGGAGAGGAAAGCATCTCTTTTTCTGGATGATGAGGGTATGAAAAATGATAATGGCAATGGAATGCTGGTTATCCTTTTTAAAGAATTTGAAGAGATCACAATTAAAAATTTAAGTAGGGCTTCCCTGGTGGCACAGTGGTTGGGAGTCCGCCTGCCAATGCAGGGGACGCGGGTTCGTGCCCCGGTCCGGGAAGATCCCACATGCCGTGGAGCGGCTGGGTCCGTGAGCCATGGCCGCTGAGCCTGCGCGTCTGGAGCCCGTGCTCCGCAGCGGGAGAGGCCGCAACAGTGAGAGGCCCGCGTACCGCAAAAAAAAAAAAAAAAAACTTAAGTAGACAGCAAAAAGTGTTTTTCTACTTGATGTCTTCAAAAGAGAAATTGGAAATGTCTTTCTGTATTCTACTTTTTTGCTTAATTGCTGAAATAATTATAATGATGATGGCTATCATATTTTGACTCTTTTTTTAATGTGCCAAACTTTGAGATGAGTGCTTTACCTACTATTTTCATTTATTCTTCACATCATTCTAACACTATAGATTATTTTTGTTTTGACTATTTTATAGATGGACATGTTACTTTTACCTTTCTGAATCTCATTCTCCTCTTCTCTATAAATAAAGGGATAGGCAGAGTTGGAGATTTTAACTAAGTCTGTTTTTCTTCAAAGTTCTTGATCTTAATACTACTCCTACATGCAATAGCCTAAATATGCAATAAATTCATTTTATTTGGTTCCATTCCTGGTGAGTTTCTGATAGTGAGCGGTCACCATAGCTTGTCTTCTACTCAATTTGATGGGAACTAGTTTATTTTAAGACATCGTTTGACTGATGTTGTTATGGTTCATATCCTGGGCAGAAACTATTGTCAGAGGTTATAGAGGGTGGCAAAGAAGGAACTATATATACTTCTGAGAGAAGGTAAACCCTGGTTTTCTGAGTGTGGGCAAATATAGAAGGGAAGACCAACCAATAAGACAATGAGCCTTAATAATCTGATTATATCAGCTAGAGTGACCGTCTTACCCAGTGCCTTCATAGTGTCACATCCTTCCATAGTGCCCCATTGCCTTCATGATAAAACCTGTGGCTCCTGTTCTTTGAACCTTTGCCTGCTTACCTACAAGTAACAACAATGATGGTATTAATAGTTGAAATAACCAACAGTTATGGACCTTACATGAGTGGTTGCAGATTCCAACAATTTTTACCATCTCAACCCGAATGGAAATAATCCTTTTGGTTCCTCACAATATACAAAGGTAATAAATGTACTAACTGATCGTGGCAATACTCTTTCATTAGTGAGTTTTTAGGATTTGGGGATATTTGCATATATTTTCTAATTTAATTCTTAAAACAACCCTCAACATTGTTTCATAATTGAGTAAACTGAGTCTTAGAGACATTAAGTAACTTGCCCAGTATCACACAGCTGGGCAAGGAATGAAGGCTTGTTTAAAACCTGGGTCTGTGATTCTAAACCTGGTGTGCTGAACGAGAAAACCATTAGAGCTGTATCGGAGATTGTCTGACTTAATTCTCCAATTTCAAACAAAACTGGATCACAAACAGAGAATGCCAAGCTGTGGCCTGAAGATGTGTACTCTTTGACTTATTAAATGCATTTGATTTGGGGGCTGACTTTTTTTTCATTTTTTTTTTTTCTTTTTGTTGGTTGGGTAGGGGAGCATTCCTGTTGGCTGAGGGCGCCTTCTCTATCACTGGGCTGCTTCACACATCCAGCTTTCCCACCAGTCCTGTAAAGATATTTGAGTTTATGACTTTGGTCTCAAAGGTCAAGAGCAAACAGCTCACTCTTTCCTTGAGTGTTTTGAGAAACAAAGATTCCACAACTACTTTCCTCTGGGATGTTCTGTTACTCTGCCAACATTGAAAAAATACTGCTTACTTTTAGTTTTAATCCATTTCTTCCTCCCTTGCCCAGCCCCACTGATACATAGAACAACTGCTCAGAAAACCGTTGATTTCCAAGAATACAGTTCTTCGATACCTCCTTTGCATCTTGTCTTTAATAAACCTTTCCCCCACGTAAACCAGCCTTCCCTTTGACATCTCAGATGGCTGACAGGTAGTTAACTCCTCTGATTGGCAGATTGGGCTCTGCCACATGGAAGTGTCTACACACAGTAAAATTAATACTTCCAGCCTGGATTTATTTAGCATCTTCTGACACTCAGAAGAGCCAGGGAACACATGCCTTGCTCTCCCTTGGGATGGTTGAGTATTAGATTAAACTCGCAGGAAATATTTCTCAATAAAATATTTCTCAATAAAATAAAATATTTCTCAGTAAACAGACTTTGTATTCAGGCACATTGATGTTTTTTCAAGTTCTTTATTGCCTTCATTTTCAAAGTCGGTTTGAGAGAGCTTTTACCAGTCACTTTTGGAAGTTATGTCATTACCACTTCACTTGTTGCTTAAAAAAAAAAGAATTGTAAATCAACTACTAACCCTGGATTTTCTTTTGCAGATGCAAAAGAAATTGTTTTAAAAGCCCAGATCTTAGCTGGAGGAAGAGGAAAAGGTGTCTTCAGTAGCGGTTTGAAAGGAGGCGTTCATTTAACAAAAGAGTAAGCTAGGAGGTTTTAATTCCTTTTCTTTGGGCCAAGCAATTATGGAAGATCCTGCTCTTGACTGAAAGGAGCACCGAGAAAGAGGGCTGGGGTGGGAGTAGGAACAGGAGGTGGCACATAAAGGAAATAAATTACAGGTAGAGGGCTCTGGCAGTGCCTTGGCTTCCCTTCTCCTCCCACAAAAGGATTTTTGTTCACTAATTGGTGAAAACTTGACACTCCTGTTCTAGACATTCAGTGGTTCATCATGTTTGATACGGTACCACTTACAAATTAAATGCTGCTTCTGTAATGCCACTCTCCTACTCAAGAATCTGCGGTGGCTTCCCATTACCAATGGCATCATTGGTCCCTCCTGTCTGATAGTCTAATTCTTCCTTTATCTGAACCTGTCTCATCAGCTTTATATCCTATGTCTCCACACACTGAACACTTTCCTCTCCTCTCCTGTCACATACCTTTCATGGTTTACTTTGATCCTTCCCCTTCCCTTTATCCCCATCTTTGGTCTTACTTCCCAGATTGCCCACTATCCAGTATTTGTTATTCAGCTCTTATCTTAGTCTGCTATGCATTTCAGCATTGTGTCTCTACTATGACTGTAACTTATTTGCGGGGAGAGGATAGCAAATGTAAGCAAGCTTCTTTTTGTTTCCCTTCCCTCTCCTCCCTTCCCCTCCCCCCTTCCCTCCTATTGTTTCATTCATTCATTCATTCATATATATTTTGCACTCAGTGAGCCTCTGGTACAGTGCTAGGCACCTAGTGTATGAGCAGAAAGCACCATGGATTCTATGAAGGTGGAGGTGGGCCCTGGGTAGGGTGGACTTGGGGATATAATACGGACTCTGCTTTTAAATGATCTTCAACAGAGACCTTGACTTTCTTTTCTTCTTTCTCTCTCCCTTTTTTTTCTCCTCTCTCTTAGTCCTAAAGTTGTGGGACAGCTGGCTAAACAGATGATTGGGTATAATCTAGCAACAAAACAAACTCCAAAAGAAGGTGTGAAAGTTAACAAGGTAACGTGAATGCTTTTGGTCATTTTCTGTGTATGTGTTAAAAAAAATAAAATAAAATCATACTTCAATTTTGACAGAATCAAATGAAGCAATGAACTTTGGCAACGTGCCATTTTATTTTTTTAAACCTCCCATAGTTCTATGTGTGATGTAACTTCAAGGAGAAATAAAAAGGATTCTAAAGTAGTAATAGTGTTTATTATCATCAGCATTTAGTAAAGATGGGTAGTGATTGAAATAATGCCTTTTTCTTTCAGAACACAGGCACAATTCTGTTTAAAGCTGAAAGACCTTGGCATAACAACTCCTAGACTCAGTGACAGACATTCTCTGCTCCCTCGCAGCCCCACCCTTATCCTCAGTATATCAGAATTACTGTACCCATTACAGTTGTTTTTCAACCTACTTTAAGATTGTTACCATTTTGACCCACTGTTCTCACTGGGAGTATGTTGTATTAGGGAGGTCTCTTGGAACACCCAAGTGTGTATAGGGCACGTATGTGTATACATACACAGAGAAAATAAAGCTGAGAGCAAAGTGACCTGCCTCAGCTATGAAATTGTAAGTGGCAGAGCTGAGGCCAGAGCCTAACTTACCATGAGAGCGTCTGTCTTGGTCCCGAAAAGGACACTGAGCTGGAGGGAGATGGGGATACTGGAGGGTCATTAGCTCCTTCCCTCTAAGAACACAGAGCCTTTCTAAATGTCGAGGAAGCCCACAAACAAGACGGGTTGTGGTTATTTCCCTTTCCCACTGCCTCGCAGGTAGATGCAAGAACTGTTTACATCTTAAAGTGGTTTTTTGAATTTATTTTTGTTCAGCCCAGCGTGGTACTTTTTTTTTCCTTTTTAAACTGGTTATAAGCCTTTACCTGTGTAACGTCTTCAAAATTTGTCCCCAGAGGATATGATTAGTAGTTTTGTTTGTAGGAATTTGTTGCTTTATATGGACACATGGGGTTTTAGATTAGAGTTTGTGATACCTTTAAAAAGCATATAAAAATACACAAAAGAAGATTCACACTATATAGATATGCATAAAATTAGTTTTGTAGATCAGCTCATGAAATACTAGAGATAAGTGCATTCTTGTGAATTGAGTCATTGCCAGGAAGCTACCACAGTGATTTATTTTTAAGTGTTTCTTTTCGTGATTGCAAAAGTGACTAACATATGTAAAAAATTCCAGTAATATAGAAATATAAAAATTAGAAAAGTAAAATTTCCCTCTATTCTCACCCCTTAATTGCCATGCTTTGTTTCTGTCCTTTTTCTCTGTAAAATGTGTATTACCACATTTTGTAACAGTATTATTATATACAACTTTCAGGAACATGCATTTTTAATTTATGGAATCTTTGACATCAATCAGAAGTTCCCAGATTATAGAAACTTTAGATTTCTAAGTTTGTTCAAGACGCTATTTAAGCACATTACATACATTGATTCACATTGGGTTTTTTTTCCTAAGTCTGTGTTTGTGGTGTGTTCCTTGGGATAGTAATAGGGGAGGTGAGACAGTGCTACTCATCATGTGCTCCATGAGTCAGTACCCGTACTGGTTACTGTTTCGCAAAGAGATTAAGTTCAAAAACTGAGTACACTGTTAATCCTATCTAATCGCTGTCCTGTTACACATAGTTTGTACACTGGCTCTCATCCACAGACTACAATTTGAGTAGCATGATATACAAAAAACAAAACAAAATGAACAAACAACAAAAAAATGAAAAACAGGTTCATTGGTCAAATAGGGTAAAGTACATTAAAAAGCTTTCCATACCAGAAGACTCCAAGAAAAGGCTGTGTTGATGATATTGTTTGTGTCAGTCACAGATGAAGATTGTTGAAATGTATCTAACTGAACTTCTCATGGCATGAGTGTCGATGGAGTCCATTTAGATTCTCTCTGTAACAATCCCTAAAGTATTTTAATATCCTGGCTCATATGAAGGGCATCTTAATGTCAAAAAACTGGTCTGTATATAAAAATTTCTTGAATTATCTATTGATAATCATCATTTTCCTGAGAATGTTTTTTTGAAGAGTGATGGGTTGTTTCTACCAAGCAGGAGCTGTTTGAGGCAGCAGCTGGTTTTTACAAATAGAAATTTGATGGAATGCAGAGCATATCTGTCAACACTTTAGAAGATTAAGAATAGGACTCTTGAATGACACTTATCCTAAAACGTTATAACGTTGTATTGCTTGTCAGAATAACTACTGAAAGTTATTAAATCTGGCTCGCTAGACTAGCTCTGTTTTAGAAAGTGACTTGAAATCAGAATGGTTCTATGAAAATCCTAACACCGTGTGCCAAGAAATATTTCTTACAAACTCATGAGCTACCATTTATGATAGAAGAATCACTATGAAACCCCTTATAAGGTACTTTATTTTTGACCAGTCATAAGTTCCTTAAAGGTGTGAAAAGAAGGAGTTCTGTATTCATTACGTTATAGCTTTCTAGGTCATCATATATTTATCGCATTTCATGTGACTTAAAAATTAATGCTTTTGTGGCTTCTGGGTAGCTAAAATCTAATGTTACTTAATCAGTAACATTTTTTGTGAAACGTATTACTGAACTTTTAGGAAAAGCAATGTATGTGATTTTATTATTTTCACTTCTAGTACTGATTATTCATGGATATTCTTATTTTCTTTTAAAAAGTATCCAAGACATCTGTTACTAGTTTTGTTGGGAGTGTTGGTACAGCCTCTCTCTCTCCAAGGAAATTTAATAGTACTTATCAAAATTTTAAATATGAACAATATAAAACTTAGCCATTTTACCTTTATATACCTTGACCAGAGGGATACTAAAACAATGGAGCAAAGCTATACGTACAGAAATAATCACTGAGGCAGCATTTTAGAAATATGAGTCCACATAAATTGTCTGTCATCAGGGACATGGTCAAATAAATATTGACATGTAAGTACTGTGTAGTCACAATGAAGAGAGAAGACCTTGTACAATCCAAGTTGTAATATTAAGATTAAGAACAAAAAGGAAGAAAGAAAGGCATTCAAGCGTGTATAATATGCATCTGTGTGCAGGAGATTCCATGACTAATGCTTGCAGACGCATAGGGAAGAGGTAAAAGTTAGTAGTGGTTTTTCCTGGTAGGGTTGCTTCGTGCCTCTGTTGAGGTCGTGCAGAGCAAAAGGACACCTGTCTGGCACCTGTGTGGAGAAAGAAATCCTTCCATCTGATTTACCTCCTGCCCATTCGTGGTCCTGGAATATGACCACATCCTCATAGAGGAAAGGATGACTTTTTCTGATAATCACAAAGGTTCCATATGGACTTGTGATCACTCTGACTACTGGGGCCCAAGGGGTGTGTATGTGCAGCAGGGAGCTGCTTTCACTGTCTCCTCTGTATACTGTTAGTATCGTTTGCATTATTTTCAAACAAGCAAATATTATGTTTGTAATTTAAAAGAAAGTATAAATTGAAATAAAAATACAGTGATCCAAGAGACAGAAGTATTCAAACATAGGAAGCATCAGACATACCATAAAAAGAATCCTTCTTTGGCAACCAAACTTGGTTTTCCACCAGTGCAATCTGAGAAAAATCAGTGTAGTAATATATATGTACTGTTAATGTCTCAAATTAAAATAACAGCTGCTTCCCTGGAGTTTTTCTTAAGTGTCAGGGTTTCCGAAGGAAGAAGAAAAAGAAGATTAAAGTGGGAAGGTTCCTTGAGGCAAACCGAATACCTGTCACTTGAACAAGTTATCAGGATCAATTAAGGAGGTGAAAATGGACACGGTGCGCCCTGAGAGCAGCACTCTCAAATCTCACTGGGTTTAAAGACCCTGAAAATGAAGCTGTTTGATTTGTGTAACAAGTTTGTATAGATTTCCAAGTGGAAATCAGCTCGATGCTGACTTAATTTGACTTTCCCACTAATGTGGTAGGTGATGGTTGCTGAAGCCTTGGACATTTCTAGGGAAACCTACTTGGCCATTCTGATGGACCGGTCCTGCAATGGCCCTGTGCTGGTGGGCAGCCCTCAGGGGGGCGTTGACATTGAAGAGGTGGCAGCTTCGAATCCAGAACTTATTTTTAAGGTATGTTTAGATTTCTGACTATGCTCTGTTCATTGATTGTTGCTATACAACCTGTTAAAGATTTAGTGTGGAGTCTGAGCCAGGTAGACTGTTCCTGGGATTTAAGGCATGAAGATATTGAGTCCTTTTTCTTACTGGGTGTCCAGTTGAAGGTTGGGTAGATACAAAGTATGTGCTTTTCAAGGTCTTTTTCTTTGCTTTTTCCCCTCCCTTTGTTTTTTCCTCCTTCTTGCCTTTTCTTACCCCCTCATTTCTTTCCATCCAACTTGCCCCAAGAATTAACCAGTGGAAGATGATTGTGATATTTCCATTTCCTCTTGGTTAACTCTACCCCATTTAACAGTATACATGACCCAGAAATTCTCCCCCAGGAAATCAGATGTGAACTAGAGACTGCCTTGATGTTTTTCAGTACTGGTAATGAATCCTTCTAACGCCCAGATTCTATATCAGTTTGTTTCAATTCATTAAATCTTGTGTGTGGGTTTTTGTTTTGTTTTTGATATTAGGATGAGTTTCTAGCCAAAGAGACCTGAGGTCAAATCCTAACTAGCCAGTACATTTCTCAGTGTCTCTAAGCCTCATTTTTTGAATGAGTAAAATGAAAATGGGGGTAATTCCCACCCCATAGAATTGTGAGGATTAAATGAGGTGATGTATATAAAGTGCTTATCAACCTACCTCAACTATAAGAAGAAAAACCTAAGGTCTTTAGAACTATAATCCCAGCTTTTAATTCTGAGTTTTTAGTGTCAAAAAAATCACAAAAAAATTTTTTAGCAGAAACATTCATTATTCCTTTTAGAAAGTGATTTTTTTCCCTCCAAAAAGCAAGGATTTTATTTCTTGAAACTCTTCATTTATATAAGGTAGTAATACTTTGGAGATTGGTTTTAAAATATTTTCACCAATGTTACATATTTAAGTTAACTACTTTGGAAGTTAAATTGAGACTTTACGTGGTGGCTTACCAATAATACCTACCCATTTTTGAAATTAACATGATTTAAAACAAACCATTCCATTTGTTAAGAGAATACATGAAATAATATGTATAAACAGCACTCAGTATCTTGGAGGGAATGGCCCTTTGTAGAGCTAGGGTATTATTATTAACTATCATCATGAATAGAGTGTTTAAATCATAAGGTAATATTTAACCTGTATAAGACAAGCTCTAAACTTAACAGCAGTATTAGGCAGGAAAAACTTACTTTGGAAGCCTTCCAAAAAATGTCATAAAAATTAACTGCCTAAATATTCATCACTGCCATCTGTATAGTAATTAAAAGTGAAAACTGGCCTCGGATTGTCTTGTCAGCATGCCACCCTGAAGAATTATATAGTTTTTGGAAAGGCTGTTTTATAGATGGTCTGCTAATTAAAATATACCCTATAGGCAGCTGTGATGGCCCAGCTCAGAGATCTCTGGAAAGGTGCCACACTTTAATTACTCATTTGCAAATAAATACTAAGTATTTTCTTTTGAGGTTGTAAATCTTTTCATTTGACTGTCTGAATTTTGCTCATTTGATTCATTTTTATTAGGAGCAAATTGACATTATTGAAGGGATAAAGGACAGCCAAGCTCAGCGGATGGCCGAAAATCTAGGCTTCTTTGGGCCTTTGAAAAACCAGGTACCTGAGCAATTATTGGCCGGTGTGTCTGACTTGTTTCAGAAAATGTTTGGGAACTTGCTAATTGCCTCTAATGTTTGTGATTATCAGGAAATAGGGTAATTTACTGTTTTCTTTTTTTTCCTCTAGTTGTTTATAATGAAAAAATATTTGGTGTTCCAAAGAGGATGTTTATGACATG
Organism: Hyperoodon ampullatus; assembly: GCF_949752795.1. Classification (NCBI taxonomy): domain Eukaryota; kingdom Metazoa; phylum Chordata; class Mammalia; order Artiodactyla; family Ziphiidae; genus Hyperoodon; species Hyperoodon ampullatus. The sequence goes on from NC_136923.1 coordinate 23,315,705, forward strand.
TGTGTTTATATATATATATTGATATATCAGTATGTATGTGTATGAGAGTGTGTCACCTGCAGACTCATGCACTTTGTTATGTATGTTGGTCTCTTTGTCTTTTTGGTAGCATTGCAGCTCCAGCGCATGAATTATAAGAGGCAATATAGTGGTTAGAAGCACAGGCTGTAGAGTCAGGCAGTCCTGAGTTTGAATCCTGTACTGCTACCCAGTACATGTGTGATTCAGACCATCTGAACGTCACTTTCATCATCTGTAAAATGGGGTGGTGATATCGTAACTGAGAGAGTTATCATGAGGATTGAGTGACCTGATGTGTGAAGGTGCATATTCAATACTCCAGAAAGGTCAGTTCTTATTGTTATTAATAATATACATTACTTAACTAATTGCTATTCTTTCATAGCTAATGGGCATTTGAGGTGAATGTTAATGGCACAGAGGTGATATTTCACTGAAAACAGTTTAAATTATGCCAATTTAGTAATTATATCCCTTGGTTTCAAAGACAGAAAAATCACCCTCTGAGCTATTAAGGGAGAGAGTCTGTCTTGAGCATCTCAGTCCTGCACTGCCCTTGGTCCTGCCCATAGAACCTGATTTTATGTCTACGTAGGCAAGCTTCCTTATCTCACAATTAAATCAGAAGAATTTACTGGCTATTGTTTTCCTCTTCATTACTAAGAGGAGCCACCTTGATAACCCTTCATCCTCTGTGTGCATGCATATTTGTGTGTGTGTGTGTGTGTGTGTGTGTGTGTGTGTGTTGTCCTAGAGCTCTAGGATTGTTATAGTTTCCTTTAATTTAGTTGGGTAACATTCCTCCAGTAAAACAGTCAGTTGTGCACTCTTTTTTTTTCCTGCCTTTACTTTTTCTTTTGATTAATTCTATCTCTAGAAGTTTAATGGGTAACAATAAGGCAAGTCCTAGAAGGGTGAAGCAGAATAAAACTTTAAAATATATTTGTTTCAATTAGAGAGAACAGCACTTACTTGAAGACTGGGGAAAAGGCTCCAGTGGAAAGCTCCAGTGGAAAAATGGTAGTAGGAAACAGGATCATTGGGGACTAAACCTCAGTAGGAAATAGAAAGGGCCAGGCTTCAGCGGACAGTTAGAGGAATTAATTGTCATTTCCGAGACTGGCAAAGAGACGCCAGGTTAGTGACCTGCTGAAAGAGAGATAATGGAGGATTTGTGGGTAAGGGCTGCAGTGGTTGGTTTCACTTCCTGAGTATGAGGCCACTAACTATATTAGCTGATCATTTGAGATTTATTGAATGGCTTCTTGTGTCTGGGTGGTGGTCACGGAGAGCCATTCTCCATGTGGTCACTGTGTTCTAGCCACACTGTCCTACAGTCAGTTCCAGAATGTGCTCAGTAGCCCTGTTGACATCCTCTATACCCCTTTGCACATCTGTGTTTCTCTTGGACATTTGCAGTCACCTTTGCTGTATTCTCATCTGCACCACAGCAGGGACTTTGTGAATCTTGCTTACTACTGTGTTGCCAACAAAGTGCTTGGCAAATATATTAGATGCCCAAGAAACATCTATCATATGCGTGAGTAAGTGAAATAACACATCTAGGATGTCCACTTGGAAGAGATTCCTAGGGAGTCAGGGATGGGTAGCTGTAAGTGACAAGAGAGTAAATTTGGAGTGGATAAAATCTGCTGAACACATGGCTTGAAAACTCAGGAGGTAAACATAACAGAGTTCTAGAGAAGGCAATAATAGTATTATGTATACCATCAGTCCCTCCCCGCAACATAATGTAAGAGACAATTAAGTTATTTATAGCTCTTAAATGACTGAATCATGTCTTCCTAGTACCCTAAACACTCTACGTTTTAAGTGAGTTATCTATGGAAGGAAGATGAACATGCAAGTTCTCAGGGGTCATTAGTAGCTATATTGTCATTATATTTTTGACAATATACTGAGGAAAGTAAAGAAGTGTTTTAAATCAGTTTTTTTTCTCCTTTTTTCATTGTTGTCTCTATGAAAGGCTTTAAATCTTCATTTGCTCAGCAAAGTTGGACCAAGGTCATCTGCTGAACCCTGGCGAACAGAGGTGATAACTAGCCATTGTTTCCTAGGAGCTCAGAGGGCAGTGGTCGGCCTTCTGACAGTGAACACAGGAGGAGGGTGTGTGAAGGAGAGAGAGAGAGATCTCAGCTGTAGTTGTGTCCAGATTTGTTCATCTGGGGCCCCCCGTTTATATTTGTACAGCAGAACGTGGAACGCATGGCGTAGCAGCGCGGGAAACTTTTGGAGCTGTAGATTTAGGGATCTCTGCTTTACAGTGCTTCCTCCAGTCATGGGGCTCAGTGCACTGTGAGCAGAGGAGCCACCTGAGAGGAGAAAACATTTATTTAAATGATCAGCCATTGGTGATCTTTTGATAAAGAAATGGTATCTTAGAGGCCCCTTGACTCAATGTGACTTTGAAAGTTACTTGATTTTCATTTAGGATGTGGTTTTGAGCCTTTGGAGGTGCCTCACTCATGGATAAATGACATATAAAATGATTCTCTTATAAAATTATTAATATCTTTCCTGTGACTCATGCCTGTTGTCTCTAAAATATGATGTATTAATATTAGGTTTAACCAAAAATAAACATCACCTTGCGTAAAAACCTACCAAGTATATGTTCCTGGTGAAAATACATTTCAGCAAGAGCTGACTGAAAAGACTGAAGCCATGGGAAAACGGAATATGACTAAAATCCGCAAGTTCCTCAAGCATGTCTTATCATCTATACTATTCATTTCTAAAAACATAGGCACCATGAATTGGCAACATGCGCCTCTTAAGTATTTAAGCTGATGAAAATATCCAATAAACCAAGTTAATACAAGCTCATTAACCCTTCTGGGTGTGGTTTGTACCTCTGGCTACCTTTAAGAACCGTATATGAATGTTGATGATATTAATTCCTGGAGTGCAAGAGAAGTTTTTCAAGTTCTTTTTTAACCTGTTAAAACATTTTTGAAGACATTGGTAAATTTGTCAGGGTTTCATGCATATGGCCCTCAGGATATTTGATGTTAGGCATTTAGTTTTTTTGATTGCTTAACAAATAACCTTAAAATAACATTAATTGTGGCAAAAAAGAAACAAAACAAATATTCTGTACAGCATGGTTACTGAGGACGTAGGTGGCAGTGGCAAGCTGGCTAACTGCACATTTACTAGCAGGATGTTTTCTTTGACTGTGTTTAATCTGTTTTTTAAATTTGAACACATTTAGAAAGCAGGGGAGCCAACTCAGCTTGCCACAGGCCTTGCCATTTCCTATTATTACACCTGGGCAGACTGAAGACGCTTTGCCTGGAGAGGCTTTGTAGTCATTTGGTGTATAGCCTCTGGAATAAGGCACGTTCTGTCTCCAAGCCAGGCTGGATCTCCCTTGTGGATATTACAACACAGATTTTATGACATATACCCCTTGTAGGTCTTACAGCATAGATCTAGTCATGCTTCAAAAAATGTTTATGGTTTGCCTTTACATAATAATAAACAATTGTAATAACAAATGCCCCCCAAGTGCTGTGTTAATGTATAACTACAATGGCAGTAACATGAGAAAATTCAGGCTTCATGCTAAGCTAGGTTAATATAAGCTTTAGAAGTTTTAAAGCAACCCAGGTGTTCATAGACAAATAAATGGGCAAAAAAAATGTAGTATATATATACAATGGAAGGTTGTTCAGCCTCAAAAAAAAGCGAGATCCTGACACGTGCTGCAGTGTAGATGAGTCTTGAGGACATTTTGCTAAGTGAAATTAGGCAATCACAGAAAGACAAATATGTATCATTCCATTTATATGCGGTATCTAGAATAGTCAAAGACTGGTTGTTAGGGACTGGGGGAGGGGAGAATGGGAAGTTGATATTTAATGGGTATGGAGTTTCCGTTTTCAGGATTCTGAAAAAGTTCTGGAGCTTGGTTGTACAACATTGTGAGTGTACTTGACACTGATGAACTATACACTTAAAAATGGTTGAGTTTGTGAATTTTATGTTATGTGCATTAAAAAATGTTTTAAAGTATCTGGGATAAGATCTTATATATGTATGCACACAGAAGTTATTTCTATTATGCAGTGTATCCTTATTATTAAATTAATGATTATTTCAACCATTATTTATTGTGTTGACTCTGCACAGAGGCTGAATAACTGTAGTGGATGCCATGGTGCCCAAGGTAGACATCATGCCTCTCTTATGCAGCTCACATTGCACGCTCATATTGATAACCTGGAAAATCCCTAAAAATACAAAAAATATTCAGCAGTGAGTCACTTATCTGCTCTACACTGTAACTCAAATAAAATCTGTTTGCATTTATAAAAATAGAGTAAGCATTAAATAAAGAAAATCTTTAAAAGTTTTTGAAAAAATAATGGTAGAATTGTGAGGGTGGGACCATCCTTTTTCAAGTCTGGCACAAAGCCAGAAGCCAAGAATGACATTATTATTATCAAATTTCCATGCAGCAGAAGTAACAAAAACATGGGCAAAAGATAAATGTTAAAGGGCAAAAATATTTGCAATTTCTATGAGATTAAGAGCTAAATTCCTTCATGTAAGAGCGCCTCATATAAATTAAAACGAGAAATACTAAAATCTCAACAGAAGGATCGGCAAAATTCACAGCAGAGGAAATACAGATGCTTCAATATCATAGAGAAATGCTCAGATTCATTCACAGTAAGAGCGATTCAAATTAAAACCATATATGAGGTACCCATTTTTACCTAGCATTCTGAAAGATCCGGATAGCTGATGGTTGTGAGTAGAAAAACAACCTCTATGATGCTGGTTTGTAGAAGGGGACATTAGTGAAAGCTTTTACCAAGAACAATTTAATAAAATCTTTTATTATGTAAAATGCCCACCCATTTTTGCTCCACTCCAGGGAATATATCCTACAGATGTTTAATCATATGTATGATATATATGTACAGATATAGGTAAGGCAGCATTTGAAGTAATGTCAAACTACTGGAAACGAAATGACCATTATTTAAGAGACAGGTTAAATGAATTATGATACGTCCATACAGTAAAATATCATGCAGCCATTTACAAGATTGCTCTCTTTGTGTTGCTGACGAAGGCCCTCTGAAACCTATTAATAAAGAAACAAGGTATAGAACCAAGTTGGGTTTCTTAAAAAAGATGAATGCAGAGTGTGTATACTTGCATATGCATAGCTGTATCTCTCTTTTTCTTTTTTTTTTTTTTTTGTGGTACGTGGGCCTCTCACTGTTGTGGCCTCTCCCGTTGCGGAGCACAGGCTCCGGACGTGCAGGCTCAGCGGCCATGGCTCATGGGCCCAGCCGCTCCACGGCATGTGGGATCTTCCCGGACCGGGGCACGAACCCGTGTCCCCTGTATCGGCAGGCTGACCCCCAACCACTGCACCACCAGGGAAGCCTGCATAGCTGTATCTCTTAATGAAGCATCAAGTAGTAAGTGGCTGCTGCAGGAGGACAGATGGGGGCTATGTGGCTGGGGAGTCTGGTGAAGGTTCTGAGGGAGACCCTTGTGTACCTTGGGAATTTTGTATCATGTACATGTACTATCTAGCCAGAAAAAAAATAATATAAAAAATATTCAGTCTTACTCATTATGTTTGTTTATGTCCACTGGCTTTCAAATTAGGATTTAAGGAAGTTTACACATGTATATACAATAAATTAAGATAATATGAATTACATACATCTCCAGGAGTTCTTTACTGAATACCAGAACAAAGAAATCACTCCTAGTATTTACCACAGTGAGACTTTATTCTAGGTAATTGGTTATGTAGGTGCTGTGAGAGCAGAGAAGTTTCAGAGTGGACAGCGAGGCAATGCAGAATTAAACAACAGCAGGAAATTGTTGCTACCTGTGTGCTCAAGGGACAGAGTGAGGCGGTGGTATCACTGGACTTTGGGATACAGAAGTTGGGATGCTGGTGGGAATTAAAGCCAGAGGAGACAGAAAGAAAGGGGTAGAAATACCCCTCTATTTCCTTCCTCCCACCTCCTGTCTCTCACCGCTGCTTTCCATTGGCTGAACTGAAGCCAGCTGGCCCAGGAGCCTTGGAAACACAGCCTGAAAGTGTCAGCTCCCTTGATACAGAGTAGAGATGGGGAAAAGCCAGAAACGAATCTGAGGGCAAATAATGCAGGATGGGAACGATGAACAAAAATGTAGCAATGGGAAAACCATGGCTGGGAAATAAGATGGAGCCAAGAATGAGACGGAACCCCAGTATTCAGCCTTCATTGCACATTCTCACTGTGCTGCATCACAGGCTGTGTTCACTGCAGGTGCGAGCTTTCCAGGGTGCTGTCACGCCTCATTTGTGATTCTTCCCCTAGCCCCGGCTCACACAATGCCAGCCTGCTGCGACATGAGCAGTTAATAAATGTTGGTTGAAAAGAATGAATGAGCGAGTGAATTTCAAGCAGAGTGAGAAAGATGAAGTCAGGGACACAACACCAGGGAAACTGTTGGATATTCTTGCTCTTTGTGGTTTATGCCTTTGGGACAAACTTTTTAGTTTGAACTGTGCTATTTAGTAAGTTTACTGTTTGGGACTTTGATCTTCCTGTTTTGCAACCATTTCCATTAGACACTCAGTAATTGTTTTTTCACAGATTATAGGTTTGGATTGATGAATATAATAACAGTTTTATTCCAGCCTAATAAGGAAAACCTTGTCAATATAAACTCTCGAAATCATGTTTACCTTTTACTTAAATGGAGCTTGTTTGTATTAATGATTGTAGCTCATATGGTGCTATAGCTCACCTAATAGGGACATGATAATTTTCAAAAAGATTAACAACGTTTTTAGGCCATACTGAAAATATTTTGTTTTCTTGATAATGGTATTTCCTGTTGTCTGGAGGAAAGGTGAGCAATTCCTTCTAATGAATAGCAATAGGAATTATAATAATTATGCTTTTCTGTTTTTCCCTTCAGAAAACCTAACTGAAAATAAAGACATAACTTGCTATTTTTAAGGTTTCATTAATCCAGCAAAATAAATGTGTTTTTTTTACTGCTTTCGTGTAATTTCATTTCACTTGATCACATTTAGGCTGCAGATCAAATTAAGAAGCTATATAATCTCTTCCTGAAAATCGATGCTACTCAGGTGGAAGTGAATCCCTTTGGTGAAACTCCAGAAGGACAAGGTAAAAAAAAAAGAGAGAAAAAACAAATTAATGTAATTATTTATGCAAACTATAAATTGTACAAAAAGACTGTAGCAGCAGCCTTGCATTAATTTCCTTCAGTAATTTAATTTCTGCCATAGTTTCAAATGCTCCCATGATGCAGTTAAAGATTTCAGCCCTTGAGTTTGTTTGTAGCCAAATGCCAAGCCTCCAGGAAAGTTACTTCTTGTTTTATTTAGAAACATCCATCCACCATCACCCCCTAGTTTTCATGCCCCTCACGGCTGCTACAATGGTAAAGATTTAGGTTGGATCAGGAGCCATAGCACTTGGGTGTAATGAATGCACCTGCTTTTATGGAACTGAGACTGTTTGAAGCTTTTTAGTTTACCTAAATCTGCATATAATTTCACCTTGTGTCTCCTGCTGAAGTTATGTCATCAAGGTGAAGCCTCTAGTGCCCTGTTGTCAAACTCTTTCCCCTTACTTGGTCAGCAGCTTTCACTTCAGGTGGGAGAAGGAGACATTTTTGTGGAGAAGGTTTTTTCTTCCCATTGGGTACTTGTAGTGTATCAATAACTGTCTTATATCTCAGCACCTACCACCCTTGCACCGTGTCTTGCATACAGCAAGTATTCAGTAAGGTCTTATTAATTTGATAGCAAAAGCTTGAAAATGTGCATGTGTTTATGGTGGGGGGGTGGAATATCAAGGGGGTAGGATAGTGATAATGTAAATTACATGAACCTTGTCTTTTTTTTTTTTTTTTTTTTTTTTGCGGTATGCGGGCCTCTCACTGCTGTGGCCTCTCCCGTTGCGGAGCACAGGCTCCGGACGCGCAGGCCCAGCGGCCATGGCTCACGGGCCCAGCCGCTCTGTGGCATGTGGGATCCTCCCGGACCGGGGCACGAACCCGTGTCCCCTGCATCGGCAGGCGGACTCTCAACCACTGCGCCACCAGGGAAGCCCGAACCTTGTCTTTTTTAGTATCTTTCAACACCAGTGTCTTGTTTGCTGCTTAGCATGTTGTGAGCAGACAGTAAATAAGGATTTGCCATTGGACTAATAAATTCCCATTATGTGCAAATACAAATAAGTTCTAGACCAGCGTGGATGGTACAGTTTTTTCTCTTTAGTATATTTCAGAGATTGTATAGTCAGACTCAGAAAATTTAAAATACCATGTCCTTGGAACCCAGAGAGGCCTGGGATTGCTGTGTTCCAGCCACATACGTGGGCTAAGCCTCAGTTGTTTTTTGTTTGTTCGTTTGTTTTTGTTTGTAAATCCAAAAAAGTGGGTAAAAATGATACCTATCTTGTAGGGCAGTTGTCTAAATGAGGTGATTAGTGTAAGCATCCAATGTTAGACACAAAATAGGCTGGCCCGTGACATTCATAAAATGTATTCTTCTCAAGGAGTATAGAAGTAGTCCAGGAAAGGTATAGATTTTATATTTGTTTTGTTTTGTTTTGTTTTTTGTTTTTAACGATTTCAGATTAGGACAGGCAAAGAGCTCATGTTTAAGAAACCATTGAAATTAATAGGCTTCATGGTTTACACAAGTGACCACTAGATAAAATTCTGTGGTTGGTCATTTATAAGCAAACTACCTTTATTCTTAAATATTTGAAAAATTGCATTTGGCTGTAAAATAATCAGTATTTGATATAGAGAGGAGAAGAAAATTGTTTCTGGAACTCATACATCAGGCACTGTGATAAACTTTTATGTGTCTTCTTTTTTTATTGTTTATCATAACTCTGAAGAGTTAGGAGTTATCTCCATTTTATAGAAGATTGAAGAATGAATTTGGCTTCCCATGGGCAGCTAGTTACTGCAGCTGGGATTCAAACCCTTGTCTTTTGGAGTCTGGTGTGCATGTTGATTCTGATATATCAGACTAACTTATGGTGACCTGCCTTATTTTCTATTTTTTCCATCTTAAACTGTTAATTTGCTTTCATCAGAGTGATCTAGAAGTAGTCTCCAATTTGGGAATATCAGTTAAAATTCATGCTGCATTGAGTGGCTGATAATTAAATCCAAGAGAGGAAGTTCAGTTTAAATTCTTAAAGGTCATATATTGTTTTTCAAGCTAATATGCACAAGCAACCTGGTTATTTCATATTAACCAAAAAAATGGAAATTCAGCCATCAAGTGGGATAAAAATGGCATTTTCATTTATCCCTTTGGGAAGTTGTCGGTCACAGATTGTGGTCTGGCAGCAGGGAACAGGGCTACAAGAACCTTTTCCTAGAGAGTGTTTGTAAAACCTCATAAAATCTGAAGTTTTCTTTTTAATTATTAAGAGAAAGGAAAATTATTGAGCTTTTTCAAAGGAATCGTCATAAAATACATTCCATGTATATAGTTCATTAAAACATAAGTCTTATGTGATATTTTTAAGAGCAAAATTATCTTTAGCTATTAATTTGTTCATTGTACCATAAAAGTTCAGCTATTGAATTATAATCACAATTAAATAAGTGTGTTGGTTTATAACTCCTAATGAGCAGTAGTCAAATTAAACCCAATTAGGAAATGTTGATGAATGACCAAATGTACAAATTGATCTTCATCATTGTCACATTTCCCTAAAGCAATCCTTTATTTAGGAGCTATAATATTAGTCATTTCTATCTTAGCAATATTGACAATATTTATAATCAGAATACTTAAATTTTTTCTTTTAGATCAGTAATAGCAAAACATATAACCTTTCCCATTAAAACCTTGACTTAACAATTACTCTTTTAATTTAGAAGTTTAAGAAGCTTGGCATTACACCAATCTTTTTACTTTAAAAAGTTTTAAACTTATTCATTGCACAATTTCTTTGTAAAAGAATTTCTTCAGTCTTCTATTGCTTGATGAGGAACATTTTTTAAAATTCCAGATGAATGGTCATATATATGCATAATAGATAACACACGGTAGAAAGAATAGCATTGGCCTTGATAACATCTATGCTGCTAGGTCACCAGTGGGGAATTTTTGGTACACCCCAAGAATGATTTTTTCCAATGTGATTTATAGTCTGATTCAAACAATATAAGTTGGCAGTACTGACTGTAATGTAGTTTAGTGACTACTAGTTAGGATTATAATGGTTGTTAGTGACACAAACCTACATCAGCCTAGTTTTTGTTAAAAAGCCCCCTGGGGAGGTGGGTACTTATTTTACTTGTGTTACAGAGAAGTTTAAGGAGTAGACTGGCTTACGGTATGAAGGTAATCAGGGATTCTCTGGTTGCCCAGCGCTGCTTGTCTCCAGCTCAGCGTCTCTGTCAGCCAGCGCCTCTGGAGCTGTCAGCCAAGATGGCTCTCAGTTTCCATCATTCTCCTCCAGCAACAGTAACAGTCCTTTCAGATGATGCTGATTGGCCCTGCTTGGGTCACATGTGTACACCTAGACCATTCACTGAGCTGGAATCACATGGTGAGAAAAAGGCAGTTTCGCAAAGGAAAAAGAGACATTGAGTTAAAACATGTCTATGAGAATGACAACTTTTATTTAAATGAAAGCAAACAAATAGAAAGAAATGAACTATTTTCCTTGCTTGGCCAATTGCAATGCCAGATTTAATTCATTAAACCTGTAGCCAAGTAAAAATCAAGGCTTTTTAAAATTTTTAATTATTTACCTATCTTCATTTACTTATTTTGTAAGCCACTGTGAGATTTTATATCTTATTTCTTTTCATCCCACTGTCAGCCAGATCTGCCTGCACACAGGCTCGTTTCTTTGGTATCTTTAAAACAATGTTTCTCATTGGGGAGGGTGGGCATTTTGTTCCCCAGGGGCTGTTTGGCAATGTCTCGACACAATTTTTTACTAAAATATAATTGACATACAGCATTATACTGGTTTCAAGTATACAGTGCAGTGATTTGATTTATATCTATGTCTATCTAGTGAAATGATCACCACAGTGAATCTAGTTAACATCCTTTTTTGCTTGTCACAACTTGGGGTGCAGGATGCTACTTGCTTCTAGTGGGTAGATGCCAGGGATGCCAGTAAACATTATACAATGCACAGTGCTGTCCCTGTCATAAGAAAATGATCTCGCTCAATGTTTCAGTAGTCCTGAGGTTAAGAATTCCTGCTCTAAGGCATCTTCATCAGTTGGAGCCCAAATCCATTCACTGAGCTAAAGGAGTTAAACCCAATTTAAAACTATCTGGCCAAGATTCCAAGAGAATTAAGGCTGGGTGATCCAAAGTTAAAGTGGCACATCAAATTCCTTTCTTTCTTCAGATTAATTTCCCTAAATAACCACCCTGTTGCTCTGTGTTAGCAAGTGCCCATGTTGTTGGTGGGTGTTTCTCTGTGTTTCTCTCTTTATACACAAGACTATTTTCAAGAACATTCTCAGTTCTCTACCTTCCTCCGAAGCTCCCTCCTGCCTAGTGTCTATTTTTCTCTTTTCACAGCAACTAAAGAAAAGTTCTCAAGAATATACAACTCTTTGAATATTAACATTTAACGGAAAATGGACTAATTTGGAAGTATCAGCGTTTTAAAGCCATCTTGGCAAAGCGCATTTCAGTATCACGTTATGGTTATTTATCACAAATCGAATTCAGTACATTGCTTGAAGACAGATTATTTTCCAAAATAATTATGACAAGTCTTATTTCCTGCTGTTTTTTTGTTTTATGTGTGAGTCTCCCCTCTGAAATGCATTTTTCTTTTGTTTAATTCTATGGCACATTCTTCTGTTAAAACTCTAGGGTCAGAGGCCGCTAACTGCCAGTCACGTTCTCAGTTCTTCATCGAGGTTGCTGAATTAGCAGCTCACAGGATCTCACACCATTAAACAAAACAACAAAAACACCCTATGAATATAAGTACTGCAGCTTTCTTTGATATTTGTTCAGAAGGAAAATTCATTTGTATAATCTATCAAGCATATAACAATATGCTTTTGATGGTGAAAATTGTTTTATAAATATTAATAGGTGTGGTTTTTTCACCCACTTTGTACACAGAATGGCCTTTGTTTGAGTTGAATTTTCTATAGAATTGAGGTTTCATTAATGTGACATTGAAAAGTTTAATATCTGAACCAAGCTCAGCACCTCCAAAAATACATTTTCCATAGTTTATTGTCTTACTAAATGAAAAAGCCAAGGTCTGAGCAAGGAAGTTTATTGTGCTATTGTTGACATAGCCAATCCATTTTTTTTTAAACATCTTTATTGGAGTATAATTGCTTTACAATGGTGTGTTAGTTCCTGCTTTATAACAGAGTGAATCAGCTATACGTATACATATATCCCCATATTCCCTCCCTCTTGCGTCTCCCTCCCACCCTCCCTATCTCACCCCTCTAGGTGGTCACAAAGCACCGAGGTGATCACCCGGTGCTATGCAGCTGCTTCCCACTAGCCATCCATTTCACATGTGGTAGTGTATATATGTCAGTGCTGCTTTCTCACTTTGTTCCAGCTTACCCTTCCCCCTTCCTGTGTCCTCAAGTCCATTCTCTATGTCTGTGTCTGTATTCCTGTCCTGCCCCTAGGATCATCAAAACCATTTTTTTAAATTCCATATATATGTATTAGCATACAGTGTTTGTTTTTCTCTTTCTGACTGACTTCACTCTGTATGACAAACTCTAGGTCCATCCACCTCACTACAAATAACTCAATGTCGTTTCTTTTTATGGCCAAATAATATTCCATTGTATATATGTGCCACATCTTATTTACCCATTCATCTGTCGGTGGACACTTAGGTTGCTTCCATGTCCTGGCTATTGTAAATAGTGCTGCAGTGAACATTGTGGTATGTGACTCTTTTTGAATTAGACAATCCATTTTTAACCCACCAGTTATGAAAGTGTACTTGGAAGGGTCTTGCAGGGGGAAATTAGCATATAAGAGTCAATCAGTATTCAGGGATTGATCTACTCCTTCTGTGCAAGCTGAAAGTTTTGGTTTATTTTGTTTGTTATACTTTTTGTTTTCACACTAGTATGATGAACTTTCCTAAGTTTCTCCTTCACTCATATAAATATGATACCTGTGACTAGTTTTTCAGTTGTTAAAGTAGGATACAAATGTGATGAGAACTGTGGCTTAGCTGGGATTGGCAACCATTTTCTGTAAAGGGCCAGATAGTAAATATTTTGGGGTTTGGGGGCCATTTAAGTCTCTATTGCAGCCACTCATCTCTGCTGTTGTTTTGGGACAGCAACCATAGAGGTGTGTAAATGAATGGTTGTGACTGAATTCCAGTAAAACCGCATTTACAAAAGCAGGCAGTGAGCTGGCCTAAGGGCTGTACTCTGCCACTGCCTGACTTAGAGTCTCACTTGGGGCTGTTTTAGACACATCTATAGCCTCCCTGGCCTTATGCAATGGTGTGGTGTGATTCAAGGATCACCAAAGTCATCTCTTTCATCATCATCCTTTAGGCAAAATCTCCTTCTCTGTCAGTTCCAAAGCCTGAAATGCCAACCATTAAAATCCTTCCTGTGGGAAAATTCTGATGTATTCAGAAGATCATATTTTTATTGAAAACCATAGGTAACCTGTACATGTGTAAACTCCAGTAGGCATTAGTTTAGATGTACTCTAAACAGAATTCTAGGATTATAAGGGAATGGGACAAAGTACAGGTCATTTTTAGTAATAGGAAGGGAAGAGAATCCTGTAGCCTGGGCCATAAGGACCTATCGTATTTCTGAAGCCCTAAGAAAGCACTGTGCATGTAGAGGATGGCATTGGTAATAATAAAAATAACCAGTGAGTGGCAGCTGTCAGTGAGGCTCAGTGCTTTGCATGCATCCTCCCCTTCCTTCAATACAGTGCAGTAGAAAATACTCTGGTCCCCATTTGACCGACAAGGCCACTGGGCTTAAGAGAGACGATGGACCCCTGGTTAGGAAGTGTGAGAGTTATAATTCATACCCAGGTGTTTTTGATGCTAGGGTCTGCATTAAATGGTCAAGTTCAAGGGAAAACTTTCAGATGATGTAACATTATGAACTGAGATTGTAAGGCAGGAAAGCACTTAGTATGTTTGGGACCATTTTAAAAATATTGATCAGGTTTAACAAATACGTGTCTAACAGAATCCATGTACCTCCTTAAAATGCTTTATCCCCCCTCCAGCGCCACCCTCCCCAAAAAAGATTTAGGCATTAATGGTGGCAATTTAGTTTTGAATATTTTTCATTACTCCTTAAAGTTGCCTTACTTACTTCCTATTTATGTAGTGTTTTTAATTTCTAAAAGCACTTGGACATACATACATTGACCTAATTATGTTGTTTAATTTCCTCTACAGAGGGAGAACAGTTGGCAAGGGACCATAGTAGATACACCTTTTTTCCTACCTATAGATAACCCTGTCATCCCACAGTCACTATCTTTAGGTCCTAGGTTAACTCTAAAGTTCTCTCAAGGTGGTCCCCAAATAGTGAACTCATTTCTGTACTTGGCATACAAATCATATCACGAGAAAAAGAGTCTTTTGAAAATCTGACTTTGCAGGCATTTAGCTGGGACTGCCTTCTGCGCTTTGCGTACATATCCATTAATTACGCTCTCTCTCAAGTAGCTTGTAACTGTAGTCTCTGTAAGGGGCAAAGATCAGCCTGGACCTATTTTGATTTACTGGTTTATTAATCTTGACCAAGAATTTTTTTATTTGAAACTCTTCACTTAAGAAGTCAATTTGATAGCATTTGCCCATTCATTCTGAACATGTTGGTTTCAAGTAATCTTGCCAATGAGTAATGGAGGAGCTAAAATTACTAATAAATTAATTCATATATATTTGTAAACCGAATGGAAAGCCAACAATGATGTTGCTTTCCTGTCGATTTTTATACCAGTCATTAATTGCTGAGAAAGTGCTACTGTAGCAAGCAGAGAACATTGGCCAATTCCTTTGGTAATGTAGGATTCCATCTTTAAGATTTCAGTATTCTGGAAAGTAATTACTCATATTTGCTCTGTATATTCACAGTGTGTGGGTAAAGGGGTTGGACATTTTGTGGCAACACAAAGGACTCAGGCAGACATTAAATTCCATTTAAGATTCTCCCTTGTCAGTCAGTGCTACTTTAAGTAATTTGTGGTTTGGACTTTTACTTATGCTGAGAATTCTTAGATGTTAATATGACAATTCTGCACAGATTTGTACCAAAGTGCTCAATTATTGTGGTAGAGAGACCCTTGGAAAAAACCTCTACCTGGGGTCTTTAACTCCAGGATGCTACAATATAACGATATTTTCTTTTCATAGGAAGCAAGTGGGACTAACAGACCATGGTCATTACTTTAGAGTGAAATATATGAAGGTGGTTCTTTCCCTGTCAAGAGTTAGGTGCCTATCAGCAATGCTGGAGGAGAACGGGTAATATCTAAATTCATGGTCAGAGATCCCTGCCTGTCGATATCCCAAGCAGGATAAAGGAAGGTTATGATGGAATGTCATCATAGATAATTACTTTCTACTCTAAGGGATGTAATAAAAGAGATCAGATCCAAGACACCAAACACACCACCCGTCCCCACTGCAGTCGCTACCTGATTGTACATGTGGAAGAACTGTAAATCAAGGAAAACTCTGTGGTCCCTCCCTGTCGCTGAGTGAGTTTTACTGTGTCCAGGGCTCCTAGCCAGTAAAAAGAGTTAGAGATTTCTGCCAGCACCAGTGCGTGGAGACAGTGGTGCTAATTAATGCCTGGCAGCATTCCATTGTAACTGACTAGTCTTGGTCTCTTAATGTTTTGTATCTTGAATCACAAGAGTTATAAGATGGTCCTGCTTACATCAAGATGATGGTCTAGTTTTAGCAGACCCCAGAGTAAGTGTATCAGCAGTCTAGGGATTGTTGTTTCCATTTTTCAAATAAGAAAACTGAGGTCCAGAAAGAAAGTAGGTTATTTTTATCAAAGTTACAGATTTAGTTAAGGATCAAATAATTTTAAAAATCTATTGATTCTGGCCTGGTGTTCTTTCCACTATATCTTCTAGACATATTAGTGAGGATACTGATTAAATAAAAACTTCACTTTGCAACATCAAAAGAAGGACATAGGGGGACAGCGTTAAGCGTTATTGTCTAGTATCTCCTTGCATTGAAGTGAAAGGTTAAATACTAAAAATAAGAACTGTAATAAAAATTGCAAATCAAATCTGTATGTAGCTATGCCAGTCTGTAGCTTTTAATGAGTAATGGTAACTTACATTGTTATTTTATAGAAACCAACATATAAATCATTATGCTTTTTATTAGGATGTAAGTCCCTTGAAAACAGGGACCATGTCATATTTGTCTTTGTAGCCTTAAAGTTTAAAGGTCAAGAAAGCCATAACAGCTTCTCCTGCCTGAAGCATGAGAAAAAATGACAATTTTTGACTTTCTTTCACCTGCACTTGTCAGCCTGAAGAACTTAATTTATAGATCCTTAGGAGATATTTAGGTATCTTTCTTTTTTCTTTATTAGTTGTCTGTTTTGATGCCAAGATAAACTTTGATGACAATGCAGAATTCCGACAAAAGGACATATTTGCTATGGACGACAAATCAGAGAATGAACCCATTGAAAATGAAGCTGCCAAATATGATCTAAAATACATAGGACTGGACGGGAACATTGCCTGCTTTGGTAAGAAAGCAGTTATATCAAAAGAATGATTTGTGGATTTTTGCAGAATTTAGGGCCCCTTGGTTTCTGAAATGTTATTTCCCAAAAGCAGGTAAACATATGAGATTTTTGTAGCCAAAAACTCTTAAGAAACAACCCAAAATTTCTTCCCAAAGTTCATTTTGGCTGGTGGTCACCAGTTTAAAGCAGGGTTTCTCACTTCTGGCACTATGAACATTTTGGGTTGGATAATTCTTGACTGTGGGGCGCTTGCCTGTGCTGCATTGTCACCAGTTGTGACAACCAGAAATGTCTCCAGACGTTACCTTTTGGTAAGCACAATCACCCCAGTTGAGGACTACAACATTAAAGTATTTCAGTTAAACTTTGATTAGTAAAGGTCAGAACTTCTGCTACTCTAGTCAGTGTTAATACGCTAGGAATTATTCTGAAATTTGGGTTTAAGATAAATTGCTTTCTTAGAGGAAGTAGAAGAGAATGAATACTTTAATCATTATACTAAAGTTTCAGGTGCTGTGAAAACCAAATGATAAAATGTTTACTCCATTATGTCAGTTTATTAATAAGACAGTTGATTTTATCGTAGTAATCTAAATTTGTAAAATTGGCTTATTAGCAGAGATAAGGGTGGGTCTATAGAGGCAATACAATTTCTGCATTGTCCATAGTATATGGTACTGAGATTTATACACTTCTCCTTTTCTGGTGGAAGCAATTCATTGCACTTGAAACCAAGGTCTTAATCTCAATGGAATTAAAATAAAAAAGATTTATAGCTCATTAAACCAGCAGTATCATTATATTTAGAACTGAACAGACCTCATCCAGTAGTTTGCTGTTCAATACAATGGAAAATGACACCCAATTACAAGTGATACCAAAGGCTCTTGCTTTGTTTTGGAGCAAAAACTCTAATGTACCAGATCACTCACATCATTCTGATCTTGATAAGTTAATATGCTCTCAATATTTGTAGGCGTTTAGAAAGGGGAAAGATATAATGGTGTGTTTAGAGCAAATTAAATACATATTCTTTGTAGCCTCTATAGGAGTGTGCATGATTTGGCCAAGGTAGCAGTCTCATAAGCTACGATTAACACATTTCACATTGTTTTAAGATCATATATAAATGATTTTTATTTTAGTTGTCCCAGACTTAATTAAATTAGTCACAGTTCATAGGCTTACCTGAGGAATTCAGGGGTCAGAAAAAGTGAAAGGTACTTTAACCTGGAGAGTTTCTGCTGTGTTCAGCACTTTTTTGGCACTTTTTAAGGAAAGCAATTTCCTATAATTAAACTTAAGAAGCAAAGGAAGTGCAGTTGATCAGTAAAACTTCGCTCTGGAAAATAAGAATTTTTTTTTTTTATTAGTTTCTGCTTTATAACAAAGTGAATCAGTCATACATATACATCTGTTCCCACATCCCCTCCCTCATGCATCTCCCTCCTTCCCACCCTCCCCATCCCACCCCTCCAGGCGGTCACAAAGCACCGAGCTGATCTCCCTGTGCTCTGCGGCTGCTTCCCACTATCTATCTACCCTACGTTTGGTAGTGTATATATGTCCATGCCTCTCTTTCCCTTTGTCACAGCTTACCCTTCCCCTTCCCCATATCCTCAAGTCCATTCTCAAGTAGGTCTGTGTCTTTATTCCCGTTTTACCCCTAGGTTCTTCATGACATTTTTTTTTTCTTTAAATTCCATATATATGTGTTAGCATACGGTATTTGTCTTTCTCTTTCTGACTTACTTCACTCTGTATGACAGACTCTAGGTCTATCCACCTCATTACAAATAGCTCAGTTTCGTTTCTTTTTATGGCTGAGTAATATTCCATTGTATATATGTGCCACATCTTCTTTATCCATTCATCCGATGATGGACACCTAGGTTGTTTCCAGCTCCGGGCTATTGTGAATAGAGCTGCAATGAACATTTTGGTACATGTCTCTTTTTGAATTATGGTTTTCTCAGGGTATATGCCTAGTAGTGGGATTGCTGGGTCATATGGTAGTTCTATTTTTAGTTTTTTAAGGAACCTCCATACTGTTCTCCATAGTGGCTGTACCAATTCACATTCCCACCAGCAGTGCAAGAGTGTTCCCTTTTCTCCACACCCTCTCCAGCATTTATTGTTTCCAGATTTCTTGATGATGGCCATTCTGACTGGTGTGAGATGATATCTCATTGTAGTTTTGATTTGCATTTCTCTAATGATTAATGATGTTGAGCATTCTTTCATGTGTTTGTTGGCAGTCTGTATATCTTCTTTGGAGAAATGCCTATTTAAGTCTTCTGCCCATTTTTGGATTGGGTTGTTTGTTTTTTTGCTATTGAGCTGCATGAGCTGTTTATAAATTTTGGAGATTAATCCTTTGTCAGTTGCTTCATTTGCAAATATTTTCTCCCATTCTGAGGGTTGTCTTTTGGTCTTGTTTATGGTTTCCTTTGCTGTGCAAAAGCTTTGAAGTTTCATTAGGTCCCATTTGTTTATCTTTGTTTTTATTTCCATTTCTCTAGGAGGTGGGTCCAAAAGGATCTTGCTGTGATTTATGTCATAGAGTGTTCTACCTATGTTTTCCTCTAAGAGTTTGATAGTTTCTGGCCTTACATTTAGGTCTCTAATCCATTTTGAGCTTATTTTTGTGTATGGTGTTAGGGAATGATCTAATCTCATACTTTTACATGTCCCTGTCCAGTTTTCCCAGCACCACTTATTGAAGAGGCTGTCCTTTCTCCACTGTACATTCCTGCCTCCTTTATCAAAGATAAGTTGGCCATATGTGCGTGGGTTTATCTCTGGGCTTTCTATCCTGATCCACTGATCTATCTTTCTGTTTTTATGCCAGTACCACACTGTCTTAATTACTGTAGCTTTGTAGTATAGTCTGAAGTCAGGCAGCCTGATTCCTCCAGCTCCGTTTTTCGTTCTCAAGATTGCTTTGGCTATTCGGGGTCTTTTGTTTTTCCAAACAAATTTTGAAATTTTTTGTTCTACTTCTGTGAAAAATGCCAGTGGTAGTTTGATAGGGATTGCATTGAATCTGTAGATTGCTTTGGGTAGTAGAGTCATTTTCACAATATTGATTCTTCCAATCCAGGAGCATGGTATATCTCTCCATCTATTTATATCATCTTTAATTTCTTTCATCAGTGTCTTATAATTTTCTGCATACAGGTCTTTTGTCTCCTTAGGTAGGTTTATTCCTAGATATTTTATTCTTTTTGTTGCAATGGTAAATGGGAGTGTTTTCTTGATTTCATTTTCAGATTTTTCATCATTAGTGTACAGGAATGCCAGAGATTTCTGTGCATTAATTTTGTATCCTGCTACTTTACCAAATTCATTGATTAGCTCTAGTAGTTTTTCGGTAGCATCTTTAGGATTCTCTATGTATAGTATCATGTCATCTGCAAACAGTGACAGCTTTACTTCTTCTTTTCCAATTTGGATTCCTTTTATTTCCTTTTCTTCTCTGATTGCTGTGGCTAAAACTTCCAAAACTAGGTTGAATAAGAGTGGTGAGAGTGGGCAGCCTTGTCTTGTTCCTGATCTTAGTGGAAATGGTTTCAGTTTTTCACCATTGAGGACAATGTTGGCTGTGGGTTTGTCATATATGGCCTTTATTATGTTGAGGAAAGTTCCCTCTATGCCTACTTTCTGCAGGGTTTTTATCATAAATGGGTGTTGCATTTTGTCGAAAGCTTTCTCTGCATCTATTGAGATGATCATATGGTTTTTCTCCTTCAACTTGTTAATATGGTGTATCACATTGATTGATTTGCGTATATTGAAGAATCCTTGCATTCCTGGAATAAACCCCACTTGATCATGGTGTATGATCCTTTTAATGTGCTGTTGGATTCTGTTTGCTAGTATTTTGTTGAGGATTTTTGCATCTATGTTCATCAGTGATATTGGCCTGTAGTTTTCTTTCTTTGTGACATCCTTGCCTGGTTTTGGTATCAAGGTGATGGTGGCCTCGTAGAATGAGTTTGGGAGTGTTCCTTCCTCTGATATTGTTTGGAAGAGTTTGAGAAGGATGGGTGTTAGCTCTTCTCTAAATGTTTGATAGAATTCGCCTGTGAAGCCATCTGGTCCTGGGCTTTTGTTTGATGGAAGATTTTTAATCACAGTTTCAATTTCAGTGCTTGTGATTGGTCTATTCATATTTTCTATTTCTTCCTGAGTCAGTCTTGGTAGGTTGTGCATTTCTAAGAATTTGTCCATTTCTTCCAGGTTGTCCATTTTATTGGCATAGAGTTGCTTATAGTAATCTCTCATGATCTTTTGTATTTCTGCAGTGTCAGTTGTTACTTCTCCTTTTTCATTTCTAATTCTACTGATTTGAGTCTTCTCCCTTCTTTTCTTGATGAGTCTGGCTAATGGTTTGTCAATTTTGTTTATCTTCTCAAAGAACCAGCTTTTAGTTTGGGTGATCTTTGCTATCGTTTCCTTCATTTCTTTTTCATTTATTTCTGACCTGATCTTTATGATTTCTTTCCTTCTGCTAACTTTGGGGGTTTTTTGTTCTTCTTTCTCTAATTGCTTTAGGTGCAGGGTCAGGTTGTTTACTCGAAATGTTTCCTGTTTCTTAAGGTGGGATTGTATTGCTATAAACTTCCCCCTTAGAACTGCTTTTGCTGCGTCCCATAGGTTTTGGGTCGTGGTGTCTCCATTGTCATTTGTTTCTAGGTATTTTTTAATTTCCTCTTTGATTTCTTCAGTGATCACTTTGTTATTGAGTAGTGTATTGTTTAGCCTCCATGTGTTTGTATTTTTTACAGATCTTTTCCTGTAATTGATGTCTAGCCTCATAGCATTGTGGTCGGAAAAGATACTTGATACAATTTCAATTTTCTTAAATTTACCAAGGCTTGATTTGTGACCCAACATATGATCTATCCTGGAGAATGTTCCATGAGCACTTGAGAAAAATGTGTATTCTGTTGTTTTTGGGTGGAATGTCCTATAAATATCAATTAAGTCCATCTTGTTTAATGTATCATTTAAAGCTTGTGTTTCCTTATTTATTTTCATTTTGGATGATCTGTCCATTGGTGAAAGTGGGGTGTTAAAGTCCCCTACTATGATTGTGTTACTGTCGATTTCCCCTTTTATGG
Source organism: Hyperoodon ampullatus (assembly GCF_949752795.1). Classification (NCBI taxonomy): domain Eukaryota; kingdom Metazoa; phylum Chordata; class Mammalia; order Artiodactyla; family Ziphiidae; genus Hyperoodon; species Hyperoodon ampullatus. Next base: position 23,337,652 of record NC_136923.1, read on the forward strand.
CTGTTAGTATTTGCCTTATGTATTGAGGTGCTCCTATGTTGGGTGCATAAATATTTACAATTGTTATATCTTCTTCTTGGATCGATCCCTTTATCGTTATGTAGTGTCCTTCTTTGTCTCTTCTAATAGTCTTTATTTTAAAGTCTATTTTGTCTGATATAAGAATTGCTACTCCAGCTTTCTTTTGATTTCCGTTTGCATGGAATATCTTTTTCCATCCCCTTACTTTCAATCTGTATGTGTCTCTAGGTCTGAAGTGGGTCTCTTGTAGACAGCATATATATGGGTCTTGTTTTTGTATCCATTCAGCCACTCTGCGTCTTTTGGTGGGAGCATTTAGTCCATTTACATTTAAGGTAATTATTGATATGTATGTTCCTATTCCCATTTCCTTAATGGCTTTGGGTTCGTTATTGTAGGTATAGTCCTTCTGTTGTGTTTCTTGCCTAGAGAAGTTCCTTTAGCATTTGTTGTAAAGCTGGTTTGGTGGTGCTGAACTCTCTCAGCTTTTGCTTGTCTGTAAAGGTTTTAATTTCTCCATCAAATCTGAATGAGATCCTTGCTGGGTAGAGTAATCTTGGTTGCAGGTTTCTCTCCTTCATCACTTTAATTATGTCCTGCCACTCCCTTCTGGCTTGTAGAGTTTCTGCTGAGAGATCAGCTGTTAACCTGATGGGGATTCCCTTGTGTGTTATTTGTTGTTTTTCCCTTGCTGCTTTTAATATGATTTCTTTGTGTTTAATTTTTGACAGTTTGATTAATATGTGTCTTGGCGTAGTTCTTCTTGGATTTATTCTGTATGGGACTCTCTGTGCCTCCTGGACTTGATTAACTATTTCCTTTCCCATATTAGGGAAGTTTTCAACTATAATCTCTTCAAATATTTTCTCAGTCCCTTTCTTTTTCTCTTCTTCTTCTGGAACCCCTATAATTCGAATGTTGGTGCGTTTAATGTTGTCCCAGAGGTCTCTGAGACTGTCCTCTGTTCTTTTCATTCTTTTTTCTTTATTTTTCTCTGCATCAGTTATTTCCACTATTTTATCTTCCACCTCACTTATCCGTTCTTCTGCCTCAGTTATTCTGCTATTGATCCCATCTAGAGTATTTTTCATTTCATTTATTGTGTTTTTAATCGATGCTTGATTCATCTTTAGTTCTTCTAGGTCCTTGTTAACTGTTTCTTGCATATTGTCTATTCTATTTCCAAGATGTTGGATCTGGGAAATAGAATCTTGGATCAGCTTTACTATCATTATTCTGAATTCTTTTTCAGGTAGACTGCCTATTACCTCTTCATTTGTTAGGTCTGGTAGGTTTTTATCTTGCTCCTTCACCTGCTGTGTGTTTTTCTGCTTTCTCATTTTGCTTATGTTACTGTGTTTGGGGTCTCCTTTTTGCAGGCTGCAGATTTGTAGTTCCCGTTGTTTTTGGTGTCTGTCCCCCGTGGCTAAGGTTGTTTCAGTAGGTTGTGTAGGCTTCCTGGTGGGGGGGACTAATGCCTGTGTTCTGGTGGTTGAAGCTCGATCTTGTCTTTCTGGTGGACAGGTCCACGTCTGGTGGTGTGTTTTGGGGTGCCTGTGGCCTTATTATGTTTTTAGGTATCCTCTCTGCTAATGGGTGGGGTTGTGTTCCTGCCTTGCTAGTTGCTTGGCATAGGGTGACCAGCACTGTAGCTTGCTGGTCGTTGACTGAAGCTGGGTGCTGGTGTTGACATGGAGATCCCTGGGAGATTTTCGCTGCTTGATATTATGTGGAGCTGGGAGGTCTCTTGTGGACCCGTGTCCTGAAGTTGGCTCTCCCACTTCAGAGGCACAGCACTAACTCCTGGCTGCAGCACCAAGAGCCTTTCATCCACCCGGCTCAGAATAACAGTGAGAAAAAGTAGAGAGAAATAATTAGTAGAAGAAAGAAAGAGAGATTGAAAGAAAGGAAGAAGGGAAGTAAGGAAGGAAGGAAGGAAGAAAGAAAGAAAGGAGGGAGGGAGGAAGGATGGAAAGAAAGGAAAGAAAGGAGGGAGGGAGGGAGGAATGAAAGCAAAAGGAAGAGTGAATGGAAGAAGAGAGGGAGGGAGGGAGGAAGGAAAGAAAGAAAGAAAGACAGGAGGGAGGGAGGGAGGGAGGAAGGAAAGAAAAAGAAAGTGGAAAGAAGAAGGGTGGGAGGGAGGGAGGGATGGAGGAAAGAAAAAGAAAGAAGGAAAGGAGGAGCAGAGGGAGGGAGGGAGGAAGGGAAGGGAGGAAAAAAAGAAAGAGCAGGTAAAGTAAAATAGAATAAAGTATGAAATATAGTAGCGTTATTAAAATTAAAAAGTAATTATTGAAAAAAAACACGGACCGAAAGAACCCTGGGACATATGGTGGAAGCAAAGCTATACAGAGAGAATCTTACACAGAAGATTACACATACACATTCACAAAAAGAGAGCAGGGGGAAAAATCAAAAATCTTGCTCTCCAAGTCCACCTCCTCGATTTGGGATAATTCGTTGTAAAAAAAGGAAAAGGGCGAAAAGTCTGAAATCTTGCTAAGTCCACCTCCTTAATTTGAGATAATTCGTTGTAAAAAGAGGAAAAAAAGGGGGGGGGGGAAGTCTTAAATCTTGTCTTCAAGGTCCACTTCCTCAATTTGGGATGATTCGCTGTCCATTCATGCACTCCACAGACGCAGGGCACATCAAATGGACCGTGGAGCTTTAATCCACTGCCTCCGAGGCTGCACAGAGAGATTTCCCTGTCTCTGCTCTCACAACTCCCGGGTCTCAGCCTTGGACCTGGCCCCGCCTCTGCGCGTAGGTCGCCGGAGGGCGTCCGTTCTTCGCTCAGACAGGACGGGTTTAAAGGAGCCGCTGATTCGGGGGCTCTGGCTCACTCAGGCAGAGGGGAGGGAGGGGAATGCCCTCTCCTCGCGCACCAGGCAACAAAAGGGAAAAAAGTCTCTTGCCTCTCCGGTAGCTCCAGACCCTTTCCCCGGACTCCCTCCGGGCTAGCACTAACCCCTTCAGGGTCTCTTCCTGCCGCCAGCCCCAGACCTCTCCCTGCGCTCCGACTGAAAGCCGATACCCGAGCCTCAGCTCCCAGCCCCGCCCGCTCTGGCGGCCGAGCAGACAAGTCTCTCGGGCTGGTGTGTGCCTGAGGGCACCGATCCTCTGTGCCAAAATCTCTCTGCTTTGCCCTCCACACCCCTGTTGCTGTGCTCTCCTCCGCTACTCCGAAGCTTTCCCCCTCCGCCACCTGCAGTCTCCGCCCGCGAAGGGGCTTGTAGTGTGTAGAAACCTTCCCTCCTTCACGGCTCCCTCCCACTGGTGCAGGTCCCGTCCATATCCTATTGTCTCTGTTTATTCTTTTTTTCTTTTGACCTACCCAGGTATGTGGGGAGTTTCTTGCCTTTTGGGGGGTCTGAGGTCTTCTGTCAGCGTTCAGTAGGTGTTCTGTTGGAGTTGTTCCACGTGTAGATGAATTTCTGATGTATCTGTGGGGAGGAAGGTGATCTCCACGTCTTACTCTTCCGCCATCTTCCTCCGGCTCTCCCCTTGGATAATATTTTTAAATGTTTTCATCTTTTTTTTTTTCCTTTGTGCTTAGTCGGGTTTCACTTGCACACAGTGGGGCTACGTGCTGAGGCCCCGCACCCGGCTCTTCCGACCGGAGTTCCTGGAAAATAAGAATTTTTATGTTAAAACTCTTTCTTTGGTTTCTTAAAAAAAGCTACTAGGATGTTGGCAACATTTTGGTTCTAGTTTTAATGATCAGGTTGCTAGTGAACATTTCTTTTATTAATTTGAAACAGGAACAGGGGTTAGGAATATTGTTTTGATGCTGTAATTTGTTCATTTGCTTTCTAAGTTTCTCAGAGAATGCTTAAACATGCATGGTTGCGCTAAGTGTAAAAAAGTGTGGAGTCCTATTGAAGTTGGGATCCCTGTGGTTCAACCCCAGAGGGATGCCACATTTAAAGGAGCATATTCTCAATAAGCAAAAAATTGAAAGAATCACATTCTTTACTCAAATCTCTTAAAGAATCTTAAAAAGAATGTAATTCATAAGCTCTAGCAGCTTTTCACATCCTTTTTCCTCTCTTTCCCGGTTCTCTTAAGCTCCGTACTTTTAAACTCTGTACTTTCCAGAACCTAAAACTCCTTCCTCTACTTATAGTCCAAATTTATTACTTACTTAAGCTCTTCCCTTCTTTGTGTTTCCCAGATTGATTTAACTTCTCAATAAATCCTTCTTCCCATTCCCAGGTCCTTTTTGTTTATTCTTTGTATGCACATTTCCTGATTCTTCTTTTTTTTTTTTTTTTGCGGTATGTGGGCCTCTCACTGTTGTGGCCTCTCCCGTTGCAGAGCACAGGCTCCGGACGCACAGGCTCAGCGGCCATGGCTCATGGGCCCAGCCGCTCCGCGGCATGTGGGATCTTCCCGGACCAGGGCACGAACCCGTGTCACCTGCATCGGCAGGCGGACTCTTAACCACTGCGCCACCAGGGAAGCCCGACAGTCCTGATTATTCTTAAAGTCTATGAATTTATCTGGTTGAATAGAATTCCAAGCAGGGTGGAAATTGGCCTAGTAAAGTCAGGGTTCTCTTTTAGCAATATGGGGGAGGGACAAAATTTATGCACCCTTTCATGTTGTTAAATTTATCCTGTCTTGTGTGCCATTTGCATTTCACAGTGAATGGTGCTGGACTCGCCATGGCTACCTGTGACATCATTTTCCTGAATGGTGGGAAGCCAGCCAACTTCTTGGATCTTGGTGGTGGTGTAAAGGAATCTCAAGTATATCAAGCATTCAAATTACTCACAGCTGATCCTAAGGTAACTTCTCTCTTTGTAGGGGAGATTGCATGGTGTAATGATTTCTCACCATCAAGATCTACCTTGTTCCTGCTGCTAAGGGTTAATAAGCCAACCCATGTACTTTGCAGCCCCAGGTGTAAATCCTGCCTTATATCCCATTGGAATGCATGATGGTTTAAATCATCTGGGTGAAAGGCTTATAAGTGCCCCTAGGATTTTATTTCAGGGTATGTGATACAAAGTTCTGGGAGGTAGAAGGAAATTTTTTTAAAAAGTGTAGTGCAAATAATGAAACATTGGTTGGCATGAAATATTTTTTGGGTTCTTCACACTGAAGCGATTAGTTCTACGCTTATGTGACTTAGAGAGGACTGAGTCTCAGATTCCTTTCATAAAGATGCTGAAGATATTACAAGATTAAGACAGAAGAAAGTTACAGGCTTACAATATTATATATTACTGGAAAATAATGACCCCACCTCCTTCTATATGCTTTTCAATTTTCATCTCTGACAATTACAGATGTTACAGTTCGTAACATACACTCTAAGTAGCATATAATGTTTCATGGGCATCTTCTTAACTAGAATGTAGCTATCATACTCATGCTAGGTGCATAGAAGGTATTCAGTAAATATTTAATCAATTTAAATACCAGTATGGTTTGTTTCCATTGTAGGTATTCAGTTGTCTATGATAACATGATTTAGGTGGATATTATTATATTGAAAAGACTAATATTTTTTGAATATCTGATATATGTCATTTAATTCTCTTCACAATTCTTTGGGGTAGTGTATATAGCACAACCATATGATTGTAAACTTTATTTGAGAATCATTATCTTAATATTGTTAATACGTGACACACTCTCTTGGTTCCTGACATATCTGAAGACATGGGAAATCTGAACCATCACTAAGAAAATCATGAATGAAAACAATATCAGATTCTTTTTAAAGAAATGTTGTCTGAACTTAATATGGAAGCTTCCCACTCATAAATAGACTGGCATTTTGGGTCTCATGTGCATGCAGTTTTGTCTTAGGTTAGTGGTATGCTTGTCTGTTTTCATTATGACTTAGTTGGTAACCTTATGTTTTTGCTGTCTTTTCCTTCTGATTCATATACACACACATAAAATTGTTAAACATTATTAGCAACTTATCTTCATTGCTCTAGGGTTGTTCAGGAATAGCAAAGTCACTGAAGTCCAAAGTCACCCAGCCGTGAAGTGTCTGCAGTTGATTTTTCTGTTTACAGAAGCACCTCGTTTTCATTGGTTAAGTAGGAATATTATCAGAGGCTCTGTAATCATTTATTAATTCATTTATCCCTCCTTCCTACTCCTTTCTAAGGGAAGAATAATTTTTATCCCAGAGATTTTCAAACCAATTGAAATCTGTAAATACCATGGACATAATACACAGCTCTTTAAACTGCTTGAACTACAAAGTACCCAGAGGACAGGCAACTGTAATGAAATACTGTACATTTAGTGAAACTCAGTGCTGAGAATTAAAGAGAACCATCAAAGGATTAAATCTAACAGGACAATCACTGGATTTTCTTTGGAATATCTTTTCTTAGGGGCTGATCCTGAATTTTAATTTCATAAAAGTACAGGAAGGGAATGAAAAATCACTTCGAGAGCTTTTTTTGTTTTTGTTTTTGAAAAAAAAAATCTCTTCAAAAACGTTGACTTTACCCTATAGAATATTTTCAAATGCTTAGAGTATTTAAACTTTTTTGAGATTTGACTGTCATCTTGTATAGATAAAGGTATGTGGGAGTTATTTTATTTTTCTCATGCTATATCAGGAAAATGCATGCTTGGCTCATCTCACAGTACATTTTCCAAATCTTGAAATTTCAAAGCCCGTTAAAAAGCATAGAAATGTAATGGGTATTTTCAGTCCTGGCACTGTGTCACAGATTTGAGAGAACAGAGGCTAAAAAATAGTATAGATGAATTGATTTCATCTTGCAAGGAAACTGGTTATAGTTCTGGCAGTAATTATTTCAAGTAGAACCCCATCCATTTGCCCAGAAGTAGAGATTCCCCAGTGCCCAAAGCTGATTATTTCAAAGGTATTGATTTTCTTGTTAGATATAAGGATTAGTCAGTTGAATACACTGAAACTCAAAATTACAAAAGGCCTGTTGTTGTTAAACTTAAATCAACTGATACTAACAACTACTTGTTTGTTATATGTACAAGCTAATTCTATTGGTCAAGAAATAGGCATCAGCATTCAAGAAAAATATTATGGATTGGCATATGTTTCCACTCCTAATGTCAGCCATGGAGCTGAGACTTGTGTTTCTTTCACTTGACTATTAGCCCAAATGCTGATTTTCATTGGGACCTAACACACATACCTTTATAACTGATCTGTTCCTTATTAGTAATATATATGAAGTGAAGTTCCTCTGCCAAACTGTCTAAAACAAGAGTGTTTACTAGATAGCTTTCTAAACTGGATTCCCATGAAGTGTATCATTAAATATTTTATAATTCTCTTATTTGCCAGCTGGGCTTGAGATGAGAGAAAGGTAATAGAGTTTGTTCTGCTGGTGGTAGAATAGATATGATCTCACCCTCATCATTTTAACTTCCAGGATTCTAAACTAAATTAGTGTTCCTAAAATCACAGGGAGTAAAATTGATATAAAATAAAAAGTAGAAGTAGGATTTTGTGGTAACCTATAAAGAATTTGAACACATTTAAAAGAGAAACACTATGAAGAATGTTAGCCTTACGTTTTTGATTGGTGCTTTGGCTTTTGTTTCTAATTTTAAATTTAGAATTCCAAAGGTGTAGAAAATGAGTGCAACAACATCTGGAGTATGTAAAACATCTTGCATAAATGAATTAAAGGAAAAGATTGTTGATATGAATCTCAACAGTAACCTCGACTGTATTGTCCAAAGTTAAGCAGATTTGTTGCCCTCCGGAGGCCTGATTTTGAAAAGCACTAGCATATGATTGGCATTAGTGAAGTCACTTCACTTGATTTGACTGTGCTTCTTGGTTTAGATCCAACTTAGAGTCAAATTTTCAAAGCCCTTTAAATGTCTAGCAAGAAATGTGCTGTATAAGCACCAAATACTCGTTTAAGAAGGAAGGGATTCTTGGTGGGGCTCTGGTGCCACGCAGCCTGAGTTGCAGTCCTGTCTTTAACACGTATTGGCTGTGGGACCTTGGGCATGTCATTTAACTTTTTTGAGTCTTGGTTTCCTCTTTTATAAAATGGAGATAATAACAGTACTTATTACCTCAGAGGGTTACTTTATTGCATGAATTGAGACACACACATTTCCAATTTAAAGGGGCAATAATTTCACATGACAGTACCATCTAAAAATTTAATAAACTTTTATTAAAAGTATAACTTACATAGAGGACAGTATACAAATCTTAAGTATATAGTTCGATGAATTATGACAAAGTGAACATACCCGTGGAACCTCTGACCACATCAAGAAATAGGACCTGGCCAGCATCATGGCCTGAATGTTTGTATTTTCTCATAATTTATATGTTGAAATCCTACCTCACAATGTGATGGTATGAGGAGGTAGGCCTTTGGGAGGGAATTAGATCATGAGGGTAGAGCCCTCATGAATGGGATTAGTGCCCTTATAAAAGAGACCCCAGAGAGCTCTCCCACCTCTTCCACTGTGTGAGGACATAGCTGGAAGTTGGCCACCTGTATACCAGTAAGTGGCCACTGAATCTGCTGGTGCCTTGATCTTGGACTTGCCAGCCTCCAGAATTGTGAGAAATAAATGTTTGTTGTTTAAACCACTCAGTCTATGGTAGTTTGTTATAGCAGCCTGAATGGACTAAAACAGTCACCATCCCAATAGCCCCTTAAGCCTCCCCACTATCCTCCCCCTACCCTGCTTTCTTCCCAAAGGTAACACTCTCCTAACTTCTAATATCAAAGATTTGTTTTGCCTGGTTTTGAGCATAATACAAATGGAATCGTACATTGTATACACTTTTGTATTTGCCATTCTTCACTTGACTTTTATTTCTCAGATTCACTCATATTTTATGTAGCAGTGGTCCACTTATCATTATTGCTGTATAGTATTCTATTGTATGACTCTGCAAGAACTTTTCTGTCATCTTCTATTGATAGACATTTGTGTGATTCTTATGTTTGACTATTATGAATAATGTTGCTGTGAACATTCTCATACATGTCGTTTGGAGCATATTTTTGATACTTGGAACTAAAATTTCTGGGTAATAGGGCATGCATATACTCAGCTTAAATCGATACTGCCAAACAGTTCTCTAGATGTGGCAATTTACATTCTCATAGGCGTGTGTGGGAAGTCCAATTTCTCCACACCCTCATCAACATTTTAGTCATTCTGGTAGGTGTGAGGTAGTATCTTATTGTGGTTTAATGCCTTTCCCTCATGTATTTATTAGCTACTTGAATATACTCTTTCAACTTCTGTCACCTCATGTATAAAGTAGACCTGAAAATAATACCCCAAAGCATTGTTTTATTATCATCTAAGATATATGTGGAAGTACTTGGCAAACCTTTCTAAACCATGATGAAAACTTTAGTTTGTGTTGGTTTTTTTTTTTTTTTGAGTGTTCATTTTGATTATCATTTTAAAGGCTTAGATTTAGAATTCCTGAAACAGTTGGGGAATAAATGGTCGTCTACAGAAATGGGAGCTGTCTGAAACAGTTCATTGTCACCAGTGTTACTGCCTGGGTTATTTTGAAATTGATGAAATGTGTAAGCAATTCAGTAGCTTGCAGTGATTCTCCCTTCAGACAACCAAGAAAACACAGTTTAATAAAGGGAGGATTAAATTCATGTTTGGGAGAACCACAAAATATAATTTGGTATAATTTTGAGGAGAGGCCAGCTGTTTTAGCTCTGTGGTAAGTGCTTGAAAAGTCTTTAGAATTTGAGGCCAGGGACATAAAACTGCACGCTGTATTTTTGGTAAAGGGTTTATGCAAAGGCCTTAAGTTGTAATAAATATGTTTTAGAATTAATACATACTAAATGCCTCATGTATTGTTGATTATCTATATTTAAAAACAACAGTATCCTCTTTTTCTCTTATATACATGCTTATATCAGAGGCATGAAGAAAAACTTGTTTTATTACATGCCACATGTATTTGCTGAAATGCCTTATCTGCAAGGGTATATTTATTTTGGGGGTTAATAGAACTCTTTAGGGATTCATTTTCAAATATAATGTCCAATATATTTTAAATATGAGTGATATTTTTGAGATGATTACCCTGCATCTCCATTCTTACAGGCCAGTTTGAAAACAAATTTTACTTTCATATAGAGTCGAAAAGCAGCCATTCTTTATGGTGATCATCAACCTGATAGCCTACTCTGAAAAGAATAAAAATGTTTTTGTACTTCTCGATTTGCAACCTGTCATTTGGTTTCCCCTTCCCCTTAGGATAGCCTCTCATTTAGGGTAACCACTGTGCATACACTGGAGAGTGGAAAACCATCCTCCCTGGGCTCATTTCTTTTCACAGTGGTTTTCCTACTGTCATGAATTCATAAATGCTGATTTTGCATTTCTTTTCCTGCTGTCCATTTATCCCAAATTTCCAAGACTGTCAGGCTCTCTATGCCCAACTTACTTGCCAATACTGTAAGAGCCAGGCCCTGGCTCTTACAGTATTGGCTCTTCCGTATCTCACACATTATCAGTATGTCTGATAGCTACCGCATTTTCAAAGCATCTCTAATGGAACACTCTAAATCTCTTTTCATGCTCCTTGCTGACATAGTCTCAGAAATAAATAAAAAATAATAGTTGTATGCTTTGCTCTGCTTCTCAAAATTCAGATTTTAATACGCCTTACTTTGTTTTGTGGTAAGTGATTTAAAGAATTTAACAGACTTTGGGATATTTTAGCAAATTTTATGATTAGTCCCAGCATGCTCAGTAATTCATTATGAATCCTGTATGGAGAGGCCTTTGTAGATTGTTAAAGAGAAATGGACCACTAATCAAATTATAATATCATATAGGTTGGAAATAATATATACTTATTACAAGAGTTAGGATTTTTTTTTCTTCTTAATGTTATTGCATTGAGAAAACAAGTAGTTGAACTCAGCAATTAGAAAATAGTGTATTTCCTAACAAGTTGATCAAATAATGACCAGGATTAATGTCAAGCATCTCTGAATCTTAAGAATCATCTTATCATGGTAGAGTGATCAAGGCAGTTTTACTATTATTTTTTTTGAGGTATTGTTTTAGAATCCAAATTGGCTGGTAGAGGAATCACTGGATGTGGAGAGTGAACTTAGTAAAATTATTCTGGAGAACAAGGTTAAAAACCTTTGAACTGTGAAGACCTCTGATTCTTCTGCTCTGCAGAGGTGAACTGTAGTCTGGTGGGATGAGCACCAGTGGGTTCAGGAGATTGAAGACACTGAATCCTCTTTCTTCTTCCCCCCATGCTGCCCCCACCCACTGTCAGAGAATTAGGAGTGAGTGTCTCATTCCTAAATGAGCAACATGTCCATATGGGCTTGCTGAAGAAATTGGCTTGACTCACAGTGGCTTTCTACGTAGTGTTCTGTCTTTGTTTTAGGGTATTTTATTAAGCAGCATCCCTTTTCCCCTAATTATTAAATTAGGGAAATGTAAAACAGAAAAGTACAAAAATACATTAAATTACATGTACATAGACTTTTTAATGAATAATATAGTATAGCATTTTTGACAAAACTAGTATCAATATAACTGACACTATTATATAGTATGCTTTTTTCACTTTGTATGTACCTTTTGCCTGTCTTTTTGCAGTACTCTACAACATCCTCAGTGGCTAAATAGTATTCACTTTTATAGATATATGTTTACTTAACCAGTCCTCTGTTATTTGGTATTCAGGGTGTTTCCGACTAAAAATAATGCTCCTGTGGACCTCCTTGTTTTCATAACTTTACAAACAGGTCACATTATTTACATAAGATGAACGTTGAGAAGCATGAGTGTAAAAATGTATGCAGAGGTTAAGTTTTTTACACTTACTGCCAAATTATTTCAATACTAGTTGAAGGAACATAGAGGGTTTTCATCAAATAAGTTTTCCTACATCCTGACCATCATTACTGTGACTCTTTACTATCATGAGAGGTAACATTTTAAATTATTTTTCTTTTATTGAGCATTTTTGATTACTTCTGTTATGACCTGCCTATTAATATCTTTTGCCCAATTTTCCATTTTTATGTCACTCTTTTTCACAGAGATTTAAAATACAGGTGTGTGTGTGTGTGTGTGTGTGTTTTGGAAATCAAGGGAATGGGCTCTTTTATATATGTTGTCACTCTTTTTTTTCCATCCTGTCTCTTGTCTTTGAATTGGTCTATATAAAATTTTATTATGCCATTATATCTATGTCCACCTGAAATACTGTTATGTAAAGTGAGACCACTTAATGCATGTTATTATTTTTTGCTATTATTTACTTAGTTTCTCATAAAACTTTTAGTAAGACTTTTAAAATTTGTTGCTTCATGAATCACCATTTAAGGTACAGTTTCAAGTGGAAACATTGTATTCCCCACCCCTCCAAATGTGACTTAAAGCAAGATGGATGTTGTGATTAAAATGGCATGGTTCTTTAGTTATTAATAAGATTCTTAGTTATTTGCAAGGTATTGAAGGAATTTTTTTCAAAGTATTGAAGGAATTTCATTGTAACCTAATATGCATTTTTCAACCAGGCTTCTTAGTACAGTTGATTCCCACTATTTGCAGGTTCGATATTTACAAATTTGCCTATGCTCTAAAATTTATTTGTGACCCCAAAATCAATACTTACAGTGCTTTCACGGTCATTTGCAAAAGTACACACAGTGTTGAAAAATTTTACTTATCGGACATGCTGTTCTCAGTGAATTTGTCAAGGCAAGATTCTCCTTTCATGTTTCAGCTCTCTTACAGTAAACAAGTTTCATTTTCACGATCTATTCAGTGCCCCATTTTTCATGTTTTTGTCCTTTTTGGTGTGTTATTTTGCTGTTTAAAATGGACCCACGTGTAGTGCTAAAGTACTGTCTAGTGTGATGTGCCTTACAGAGAAAATACATGTTAGATAAGCTTTCTTGAGGCATGATTTACAATGCTATTGGTCACAATTTCAATGTTAATGAATCCACAGTGTATATTAAATAAGATACACTGAAACAGAAACAAACACACAGAAAACAAGGTTATGTACTGATAGGTTGACAAAAATGTTGTGACCAAGGGCTCTCAGGAACCTAACCCTGTATTTCCCTTAGGGGCGATGGATCAGTATTCACTAATTCAATGTTCATTGCAACTTTATAGACCATAACTGCTCTGAATAATGAGAATTGCCTTTATAAGGTTTTGGATAATTATGGACAGCTCTTCAGAATCATATGCTAGAGACTCCATTTTATCTTTTTTAAGAAAGGACATTCCGGAACCCCTAATGTAAAGTTAAAAAAAAAAAAACTTTTCTTCTCATAATTTGCATTTATATGTTTCCTAAAGGGAAGTCTTTTGATTATGAAGTCTTTGAAATGGGTCACTAATGGCTTTTGAGACATAGTAGCTTTATACCTATGGATTAAGTGAATAAACCTTGAGAACATTTTAATTTAGTTTTCACTTTTCAGTTAAGAATGATTTCCTTACCTAGTTAGGTCCCTTCGCTTTATGCAAATGAAAGTTTTCTTTACATTTAAAAAATTGATCATTTTTCACTTTTATAAATTTACCTTTCCTACTTAGAAGTATAAGATTAAAAATATTACCCCAACTTTATTCCCATCACACAACTGCTGTTACAGTTTGTTAAATTTCCTTCCAGCATTATCTATGCGTATCTTCTTTATAAGGTTATAATTAGGATGTCCTTCCTTTTGATGGCCTTTTTTTATTAGTCCAGTATTACACGATAATCACCTTCTCATGTTGTTAGCTGGTCTCCCTGACTGTGAATTTTACTAGCAATATTAGTAATTGGCAGTGTTTTAAAGGCTTCTTGTTATTTAGAAGATAATTTAAAGAAGCCTAGTATTTAAAATCTTTTTCAAGAAGTATGTGAACTTTGTAAATCAGGTTTGCTAAAACAGGGTACAATATAGTTAACAAATGGAACAGTAACAATCATGCAAAGCTTTGTGGTACACAACAGACTTTTATACAACAAAAAAAGAAAATCAATGTAATCCAACATCTACATCCGTTGGAGCTGCCCTCCTTTCCTTTGTCCTTTACTCACTACTGCTTTGCCAAAGTGTTCTAAGCAACCTTGCTTGCTTTATTATGGACCTAAAAAAAGGGTTTTTTCATTTGAATAGTTTACGCTGCAACTTTAATAATTTGGATGGCAACTCTCTTGCAATTAGAGATCCTTTGTGAACATGGATAGATATTTTATCTACATATCCAGGACCCTCTCCTGGGATGCTCGTTTACCACCTTTGAGGTCTTATGAAACAGAGCATTTCGAACACACATATTAGTTAGCATTCCCGATGGGCAGCTGGCAGAAATCCTAGTTAATTATTTTTCTTCTAGCTGATCTGTGAGTTCTTTCATTAGCCGTTATCTGTAAACATTCTGGACACATCCCCTTTTCTCAATTAGAACTCCAGTAGAATATTTTTGAGCAAACATTTAGGTGTCTGCTCAGAGGCCTTAGGATCATAAACAGTGAACAGAAAATCCATTTGGAGCTTTAACCCATAACCTTCTAGATTTTACTTGTTCTTTAATCCCAAGCAGTACATTTCTCTGAGAAGGAGACATAAGCGACTTAGAATCTTCACTGTGTCAATATGATCCAAGAATATTGGCATTTGGCTAGCAGGCAGGCAGGGAAATGTCCAGTTCATACTGTATTTAGATGACTTCTGATATTTTTCTGTGTTTTATAATCTGTGATTGGTCGTTGTACTTTATAAACTTTATAAATGGAGCTTCTTCATGAAGCTGAACTTCCAAATAGCTAATCCAAATGCCGACAGTGTTAAGCAAATTCCAAAGAAGAGGTGTTTGATATTCAAATGAGAAGAGAGAAAGAAGCAAAAGTAAAAAATACAAAAGCTAGGAAACATGAAAAGATGTGTTACTGAAAGAATAAATTCTATCATTCCATCTTTATCTCCAAGTACAACCTTAAAACACTGCCTATTGAAAGGTGCATCAATTTATCAAACAATGCAAGATATCTTAGGGAAGATAAGAGGACAGAAATTAGAGCCCCACCATCACCCTAGCTTCCTCTTCCTAGTGGACACAGCTTGGTATTCCCCATCCAGTGAGGAGTCAACAGGTACTTCTTGATGACTTACTGTGTGTCAAGTTCAGGGCTGACTGAGAGAACGGGAATCCATCCAGTATTTGATGTCAGTGAGGCTGTTCTTATCAATCCCTTCTGATTGTAATCATCTCTGTAAAGCAGAGGAAGACATGTGCCTGACTGACAGATGTAGTCTTTTCTAAGGTCAATAAGGACCCAGTATAAAGCACCTAGTATACCTGAGGTCACATCTCAGCCTCTGAGTTCACAGAGAAGAGCCTGTGGACCTCACTACTCAAAATGTGGACCATGGACAGTCAGTGTTGACATCAACGTGAAGGCTGTTAGAAATGCAGAATCTCAGCCTTACCGCATACCCATCAAGTCAGAATTTGTGTTTTCACAACAGATGGTTCCTATGTACATTAGACTTTGAGGAACACTGGTCGAGAGCAGGGGCAGGCAAACTGTAATTCATGGCCAAATCCTGCTCCACGCCTGTTTTTGTAAATAAAGTTTTACTGAAACAGAACTTTGCTCATTCATTTTCTTAACAAGTAATTGTGACAGAGAACTCCTGGCCCCCCGCAGTCTAAAGTAGTACTGCTCAAAATGTGGCATTGGACCAGTGCCAGTTTGTGCAGAAGTGCCAGTCTGTGAGCTGTTTGTTTTAGGTTTGTGATAAGTACAAAAACAGAATAGGCATTGAGAAACTTGGATTGCAAATTGCCACTGCCATGACACACAAGTGGAAGATCAGTTTGCTAGCAATTCGTAATATTTGTTTTACAAAAATAATCAGTCCGTGACTGTCAGGGAATAAAAAAAAACTAATCCTTCACCATGGATTATGTGAGAAGCACTACTCTGTGAGTAAAGATAGATAATATATGCATAAAACCAGTATCTTAAGTGAATTTGATCGTACCTGGTACATCTTGATGCCAAAGTGAACTTTACTGTAGGCTGTTAGAATCATATTGTCGTATTATTCTTTGCTCATCCTGTTTTCTCATGATTCTTTCTCTTGTTTAAGGATTCTTCTCCCGATCCCTGTGATCCTGGTAATGCCATCAAATTCAGTGCCTCCTCTAAGGCTCTGTGTCCCTGCTTGGATCCTCTCTTCTTCCCTCCTGCCCATGGGGTATCCTTATACTCCAGGTAGGCCAGTTGCAGGCTGCTTTCAGGAGTGATCTCCTAGCACAGGCCCCTCAGTCCAATCAGCTTTCCTCCTGAAGCTCGTGGAAAAGGCCACCTGTCTCTGGTATCATGAATTAAAACAATGTGGCCCAGGAGGCTCTATTCCTTCCCACCTGGTGAAAGCCTGAGTAAGATGCAGGAGCGAACCTGCACGATGGAGACTCTCTCAGTCATGGCGCTTCATTCCTATATAGCCAGTTGTCTGTAACTCAGTGGTTCTTAAAGTGGTTGACCCAGCAGGAGGGGTGTTACCTAGAACGTTTTTAGAAATGCAAATTCTTGGCCCCTTCAAAGCTATTGTATCAAAAACTCTGAGGTGGGGCCCAGCCCTGTGTTTTAACAAGTCTTTCTGGTGATTCTCATGTTTGCCTAAATTTGAGAATGACCATTGTGGATCTGCAGCTTCCCTTTACTTCTGTGAGCTGCTCCACATCTTCTCCAGCTATGAGCCAAATCGTTCTTTCTTTCTCCCCTTTGAATTAGATTTCATTGTCTGTCACTGACAACCCAGCAAGTCTGCTTAATATACCAGACCTTTAAAATTCTCACCAAACTGATTGTTTGCCCCACCATTCTCTTGTGCTGTGTAGTGGCCCTTGGGCCCGCCTCTGTTAACAATTCTTTTTAGTTCTTTCCCCATACACACTATACCCCCATGTATTTTAAGATTTTTTTATTCTCTTATTTTTATGTCAAAATCTTTCCGTGAAACTCAGAGGGACCTTATCCCTCCTAAAGTGACTTTTCTATCCAAATGAGAATTAAAGATAGTCTCCTAGTTAATAGGTAAAATTCATCAACTGGGATCATAAATGCATTTCTTTGAAGATCAGCTCCTCGCGGAGAACTTTTATTTCTCTTCTCTCTAAAAGTAGAATACAGCAACAAGTTGTGTAATTTTTCAAGTGACTTTCTATAAACTTGATGAAATTACCTCATCTTGAGCTCAGTCATTGAAGTAAATCTAGTTCATTTTTGTCCCGATTAAGTTACCATCAGCTGCTTCTTTTCACAGGAGATTTCCTTCCTATTATTGTTCTCTGTGCATTTAATCTCTCTTGATACTTTTCTTCTCCTCTCTTGATTTGTAAGTGTTTTGCTGTGATTCAGTCTCCTGTCTATTCTTGTTACAAAATACAACCTTCATTTTTTATCTGGGTTCCTAGTGCTATCTGGGGAAAAGGGAAGTGGTCAGATCTTTCAGTATTTGACAAATGCTGTGATAATAGAATGTTTCAAGGTGGAGACGTTGAATCAAGTTTTATGTTTGGTCAAGAAAATTGATTCACGATGATATGTGACACAAGGACAGTCTTTACTGAACTTCCTTCTGGTGAACATGGGGAATGAAAAAATCACTTTTTAAACAAATACAATTTAATGTTTCTTTATCTTGATGGCTCTTTGTGCAAATTCCTTTTACAGAAACTCTGGTCAGAGAATCAGCATATAACTTTCCCTCACCATTAGACAAATCATCTGTATGTCAACCACCATTGGGGAATTGAGATTTGCCTGCTTTTCTTTTAATTCGTATGTTCAATATCAAGGTGAGACCTTGTTGCTATCTCTTCCAACTCTGAGGTTGTTACCATGTTATTGAGTGTTCATGGGTCCCTTAGAGAGTGGACCAGACAAGAAACAGGGCATGAGCTAGTTTTCATTCCTCTTTTGGTTCCTGTACGTCTGTCTCTAGTTCACTGAAGCCACTCTACAGTGGAGACACAGTCCACGTGAAGGTGAGGCTCTAAAAACAGTTCATAAAGCAAAAAATATAATCAAAATTAGGTTTGAAAGTCCTTTAAGTTACCCATGCATCTTAATATCTTTAACCATTAGAGTCCCAGTAGTGTGGTGAGACCCAAGCCATTGAGCATTTGGGAGTGAGCAGTGAGATCTCACTCCCTCCCATTTCCCTCAGGGACTCTCATCCTTTGAATGAAATGGCAATGGGGTCACCCACTAGATTTTACTCATTAATTTCTACTCTTTCTCACTTACTTATTCCATCCCCATGCCTGTATAGATGGATTCATATAAATTAAATGTGTTTTTGATGTGACTCTGTTGTATGAGATGAGACTAAATAACATGCTAGGGAAGGTATGAAGAGAGCAGTGAAAACCAGGGGCCAAGAAGTTGTTTCAAGGTATTCTTGTCATGCATGTTAGATAGTTTAAAAAAGTATATAACTCTCCAACTATAGGGGTCATTATGTGGTCGTTAAGAGCTTATACTTCATTGGCAGAAATAGCTCAGCTGAGATCCAGCTCTGCCAGTTCCTAGCTGTGTGACCTTGTGCATGTTGATTCACCTTTCTGTGCCTGACATTTAATCTGTAAAGTGGAGTTAATAACTTGTGGTACTAGATGAAATAACACATGAAGTGCTTTGAGCACAGTGCCTGGAACGTTAGGCAGTCATTTCATGAAAGCAGTGCCAGTGGTGGGTATCTTTAGGGCGTGGTTGCTGTGGTGTTGGTCATGTATATAATAGGGGCAGTTGGCCAGCCTCTGCCACTGGCCAGGCACGGTATAATCTAGTTGATAAGAAGAGGCACTCTAGAGCCAGGCTGCCTCGGTTTTAATCCTGGCTCTCTCACCACGATTTGGCCCTGAGCAACTTAATCTGTCTGTGCCTCAGTTCCCTCATCTGTATAATGGATATGACTTTGTACCTGTCTTAGGTTTGTGATGATAAATGAATGAGTTAACATTTGTAAAGCCCTTCAATCAGTTAATGGCACATAGTTAATGCCTATACAGTTCTCTCTTGCTGTCTGTAGGAGATTGGTTCTGGGAGTTCCCACAGATACCAAAATCCACGGATGCCCAAGTCTCTCATGTAAAATTGCAGAGTACAATGAATACAGTTGGGTTTTGCATCCATGGGTTTCACACCCACAGATTCAACTAACCCTGGATCTAAATTTCTGTTTGGAGGACCAGGCTATATAATTGTTAGCCACTGTTATTAATATTTATTTTATTCTTTCAGTTTGGTACAGTTAATTTTTCTTATTCAACCAAATAATTATTCATAGTGCACCATATTTGTGCCATTCTGTGAGGGGTGGGGATGTTCATCCTACGTGCATGGAGCTTACAGTATTGTGGGCCAAACAGACTTCCACAAAGTGTCTCACCAGTTTTCTAATTACAGACTATGATTACAAGGAATCCTGGGAAGAGGCACTGGAGAGGACAGTGAATAAAGAGGTGAATAAGATCTAGAACTTTCTTTCAGAAAAAAAGAAAAAAAAAACAAACCTAAAATGGCCAAAGAGAGTTTAAAAGAACCTAGATTCTCATACTCGGCTGCACATTAGAAACCACTGGGGAGCCGTTAACACTACACACACCCAGACCATTCATTCTCTAGATGAATTCAATCAGAATCACTTGGAACGGAGAGGGACTGAGGCTTCAGGAATTTTTAAGTTTTCCTGGTGAGTCCACAGTGCAGCCAGTTTGAGAAAGAATGTTGCAGAAGGCACTACTATGGGGATATGAGCCAACTAGTAGATACAAGGAGGTTTACGTGCATCTGCAGATTCAGGAATCACTCAGGAACGTTACAAGGAGTTATTCTGGTTTTAGAGACCTGTTCGAGTTAATCCCAAGAAAATGCTCTTGGCTTTGCCATAAGACTAGAATTCAGAGCTAGAACCAACTAGAGCAAACCAACTAGGTTTTGCTGAGCTTGGAATTATTTTTATGCCTCTGATAAAAATATCCATGAGTTTCAATTTTCTCTCTTTTTGCCTCTATTGCTAAGGTTTCCACAAATCCTGGCTCATACCATCTGAAGTCATCAGGCTTGATGGATAGTCTAGCTTGATGGCCGCATTGCTTAGGAGAATGTTATGAGGCAAACCTGGTCCCTATCTTACATGAATGTGGACCTGACTCTTGATCTCTCAGAGTCAACATATAAAACATTAAGGGTTAAAATTGGATTTATAAATTATGTATAAGTACACATAAATTGAATCCCATTGAAGTCAAGTAGATGGGCAAAATGAGCTTTGCATTGAGAGAAAGAGAGGGAGAAAATATATTTTCAAGTTCTGTAGTTCCAAGGGGGATTTTCTGTACCATAATCAGTGAAGTTATCCTTCCAGACAGTATTTCAGGTTCATAACTATGTGTACTTTCAAAAGAAAAAAAGTCAATTATGAAGGAGTACATGGAAGCAGTGCATGTGCACAGTATATCACAGTTGGTGATGGACCTGGAATGTTTCATACTCAGCAAATCATTTAATGTAAAGTTTTTGAACTACAGGCCTGTCTTTTCATGGCAAACTTATAGTAGGACAAATTACAGTGAGCTGGCATGTTCCAGGACTTCCTCAGAATTGTTGTTTCCCGCTGCTCTCTGGTGGCCATCCTCTTGAAGTCTTCTTCTGGGGAGGTGGGGTAGGGAAGTGCTTTCTGAATTGTGGCGGATTCACCTTTAATCAGAACTTCCAAGCCCAAAGCTTCTGCCACATGGAGGAGAAACTCGAAGAAAGTTTCTTGCCATTGTTAAAATGATGAGAAATAACTCAGTTTTGGTACATATGAAAGAACATTTTCGTTGGAAAATAGCTCTTAATGTCTTAACTTAGCGAGTTTATATCATTTTTATTCTTTCTCTTTGGCTAATATGAAGTAGACTTAACTAAATTCTCATACTCTGTCAAGGGTTGGTTGCTAGCCCGTGACTTCAGAGCTCAGGGTAATATTCTTGATGACATTTTGTCCATTATGCATGCCATTTACTTACATGGCACTAATGCAAGTGGCATGAGTGTTAGGACTTCAGTACTTGTGTTTTTATTCACTACTTGGTGGCACACTTTCTCCTATTCCTGCTCTCATGTTTTCAGACCAGGAAAGGAGATGGCATTTGGCACTGGACATGCTTGCCTTGTTATTGTCATGGGTGAGCAATTCTAGGAACAGGGAAGGCGGAAGCTCATTATGTGTGGGTTGTAAGGACCACTGAGTCAGTAGCTCAAAACAGATGAAGTCCCAATCCACATGCCCCTGTCTCTTACTCTTCTTAGGCCTGGGATAGGGCTTTCCTGAGGGAGAAATCTCTGGAATAGAAAAGGACCAGATACAAGCCTGTGAGTATTGCGAATGACTTGGATGCTTGTATGGGGGCATCAAAACAAAAACAAACACACAGTAAAGATAAATTAAAGGACACCTAGATTAAGCCAGTAAAGCATACGTTTAAATTTGATTTTAAGAGAAGCTTCTTAAAAAACCTATTTAAAAACTTTATGTGCAACAGTATTTTAGAATTGGGTGAGACCTTCTAAATGTGAAAGAAAGCAATATCATAAGGCGAGTTAAATTTGAGCAAATATAGGAAGGTTTGGCATGTTTTTCTGAAAGGGGGCCAAACCCATTATAGTCACCCAGCAAATCAGGTCTTGTCTCATCTTTGTCAGCTACTTGGTGTATCCGTGGAAATCCATAGAATGAGACCAGCAAGAACATAGCAGATAAGCTGCCTTTGAGGCATTATTTTGAGGCATTTTGACACTGCAACATTCTTCTCTTCAATGTATAGAAAATATAAATTCTAGAAAATGTTATTATGTCAGCACTTTCCAAATCTCTCATAATTTCTATGGGCCGTGTGGTCTTAAAACGTAATGACCACAAGAAGATGCCCATGCCTTTCTGCCATTTCTACGCCAGCAGTAGCCCCTTTAGAGAAGAGCATTGCAGGCCTGAGAGGTCAAGAGGCAATAATAGTCAGTATGAACTCTTGTTCCATTTACTTAAAGTGAATGGTTTTAATTAAACACCACTCACAACTTTATTGCTGTGCTTAGCAAGCCTTGAGGCAGTTCAGACTGGTCTTGCTCATACTCAGAAATTATCTGTAGAAAACAGCCTGATGTCTTTCTGAAACAAAATCTTTCTAAAATAAAGTTGGGTCAAAACTCAAATAAAACTCACCCCAAAACAAAATGCCAATGTCTCTTCTTGTACACTTTGCACTTTGTAGTTAAGATTCTTTTTTTTTTTTTTTTTTTTTTTCCGGTATGCGGGCCTCTCACCGTTGTGGCCTCTCCCGTTGCGGAGCACAGGCTCCGGACACGCAAGCTCAGCGGCCATGGCTCATGGGCCTAGCCGCTCCACGGCATGTGGGATCCTCCCGGACCGGGGCACGAACCCGTGTCCCCTGCATCAGCAGGCGGACTCTCAACCACTGCGCCAGCAGGGAAGCCCTGGCAGGCAGACTTTTAACCACTGCGCCACGAAGGAAGTCCCTAGAAGGCTTTTTTAAAAAAAATAATGTCTAAAACACATCTTTTTTTTTTTTTTTTTTTTTTTTTTGCGGTATGTGGGTTTCGCGCTGTTGTGGCCTCTCCCGTTGCGGAGCACAGGCTCCGGACGCGCAGGCTCAACGGCCATGGCTCACGGGCCCAGCCGCTCCGCGGCACGCGGGATCCTCCCGGACCGGGGCACGAACCCGCATCCCCTGCATCGGCAGGCGGACTCTCAACCACTGCGCCACCAGGGAAGCCCCTAAAACACATCTTTTAACAGTCATTCTTTTTGGAGTTATAAATTAATTTCCACATCACTAGTTCTTTTTTTATTTTTTTTATTTTTTATTAGTTTCTGCTTTATAACAAAGTGAATCAGTCATACATACACATCTGTTCCCACATCCCTTCCCTATTGCGTCTCCCTCCCTCCCACCCTCCCCATCCCACCCCTCCAGGCGGTCACAAAGCACCGAGCTGATCTCCCTGTGCTCTGCGGCTGCTTCCCACTATCTATCTACCTTACGTTTGGTAGTGTATATATGTCCATGCCTCTCTTTCGCTTTGTCACAGCTTACCCTTCCCCCTCCCCATATCCTCAAGTCCGTTCTCAAGTAGGTCTGTGTCTTTATTCCCGTTTTACCCCTAGGTTCTTCATGACATTTTTTTTTTTAATTCCATATATATGTGTTAGCATACGGTATTTGTCTTTCTCTTTCTGACTTACTTCACTCTGTATGACAGACTCTAGGTCTATCCACCTCATTACAAATAGCTCAGTTTCGTTCCTTTTTATGGCTGAGTAATATTCCATTGTATATATGTGCCACATCTTCTTTATCCATTCATCCGGTGATGGACACTTAGGTTGTTTCCAGCTCCGGGCTATTGTGAATAGAGCTGCAGTGAACATTTTGGTACATGTCTCTTTTTGAATTATGGTTTTCTCAGGGTATATGCCTAGTAGTGGGATTGCTGGGTCATATGGTAGTTCTATTTTTAGTTTTTTAAGGAACCTCCATACTGTTCTCCATAGTGGCTGTACCAATTCACATTCCCACCAACAGTGCAAGAGGGTTCCCTTTTCTCCACACCCTCTCCAGCATTTATTGTTTCTAGATTTCTTGATGATGGCCATTCTGACTGGTGTGAGATGATATCTCATTGTAGTTTTGATTTGCATTTCTCTAATGATTAATGTTGAGCATTCTTTCATGTGTTTGTTGGCAGTCTGTATATCTTCTTTGGAGAAATGTCTATTTAAGTCTTCTGCCAATTTTTGGATTGGGTTGTTTGTTTTTTTGCTATTGAGCTGCATGAGCTGTTTATAAATTTTGGAGATTAATCCTTTGTCAGTTGCTTCATTTGCAAATATTTTCTCCCATTCTGAGGGTTGTCTTTTCATCTTGTTTATGGTTTCCTTTGCTGTGCAAAAGCTTTGAAGTTTCATTAGGTCCCATTTGTTTATCTTTGTTTTTAGTTCCATTTCTCTAGGAGGTGGGTCCAAAAGGATCTTGCTGTGATTTATGTCATAGAGTGTTCTACCTATGTTTTCCTCTAAGAGTTTGATAGTTTCTGGCCTTACATTTAGGTCTTTAATCCATTTTGAGCTTATTTTTGTGTATGGTGTTAGGGAATGATCTAATCTCATACTTTTACATGTCCCTGTCCAGTTTTCCCAGCACCACTTATTGAAGAGGCTGTCCTTTCTCCACTGTACATTCCTGCCTCCTTTATCAAAGATAAGTTGGCCATATGTGCGTGGGTTTATCTCTGGGCTTTCTATCCTGATCCACTGATCTATCTTTCTGTTTTTATGCCAGTACCACACTGTCTTAATTACTGTAGCTTTGTAGTATAGTCTGAAGTCAGGGAGCCTATTCCTCCAGCTCCGTTTTTCATTCTCAAGATTGTTTTGGCTATTCGGGGTCTTTTGTTTTTCCAAACAAATTTTGAAATTTTTTGTTCTAGTTCTGTGAAAAATGCCAGTGGTAGTTTGATAGGGATTGCATTGAATCTGTAGATTGCTTTGGGTAGTAGAGTCATTTTCACAATATTGATTCTTCCAATCCAGGAGCATGGTATATCTCTCCATCTATTTGTATCCTCTTTAATTTCTTTCATCAGTGTCTTATAATTTTCTGCATACAGGTCTTTTGTCTCCTTAGGTAGGTTTATTCCTAGATATTTTATTCTTTTTGTTGCAATGGTAAATGCGAGTGTTTTCTTGATTTCATTTTCAAATTTTTCATCATTAGTGTACAGGAATGCCAGAGATTTCTGTGCATTAATTTTGTATCCTGCTACTTTACCAAATTCATTGATTAGCTCTAGTAGTTTTCTGGTAGCATCTTTAGGATTCTCTATGTATAGTATCATGTCATCTGCAAACAGTGACAGCTTTACTTCTTCTTTTCCAATTTGGATTCCTTTTATTTCCTTTTCTTCTCTGATTGCTGTGGCTAAAACTTCCAAAACTAGGTTGAATAAGAGTGGTGAGAGTGGGCAGCCTTGTCTTGTTCCTGATCTTAGTGGAAATGCTTTCAGTTTTTCACCATTGAGGACAATGTTGGCTGTGGGTTTGTCATATATGGCCTTTATTATGTTGAGGAAAGTTCCCTCTATGCCTACTTTCTGCAGGGTTTTTATCATAAATGGGTGTTGAATTTTGTCGAAAGCTTTCTCTGCATCTATTGAGATGATCATATGGTTTTTCTCCTTCAACTTGTTAATATGGTGTATCACATTGATTGATTTGCGTATATTGAAGAATCCTTGCATTCCTGGAATAAACCCCACTTGATCATGGTGTATGATCCTTTTAATGTGCTGTTGCATTCTGTTTGCTAGTATTTTGTTGAGGATTTTTGCATCTATGTTCATCAGTGATATTGGCCTGTAGTTTTCTTTCTTTATGACATCCTTGCCTGGTTTTGGTATCAAGGTGATGGTGGCCTCGTAGAATGAGTTTGGGAGTGTTCCTTCCTCTGATATTGTTTGGAAGAGTTTGAGAAGGATGGGTGTTAGCTCTTCTCTAAATGTTTGATAGAATTCGCCTGTGAAGCCATCTGGTCCTGGGCTTTTGTTTGATGGAAGATTTTTAATCACAGTTTCAATTTCAGTGCTTGTGATTGGTCTATTCATATTTTCTATTTCTTCCTGAGTCAGTCTTGGTAGGTTGTGCATTTCTAAGAATTTGTCCATTTCTTCCAGGTTGTCCATTTTATTGGCATAGAGTTGCTTATAGTAATCTCTCATGATCTTTTGTATTTCTGCAGTGTCAGTTGTTACTTCTCCTTTTTCATTTCTAATTCTATTGATTTGAGTCTTCTCCCTTCTTTTCTTGATGAGTCTGGCTAATGGTTTGTCAATTTTGTTTATCTTCTCAAAGAACCAGCTTTTAGTTTTATTGATCTTTGCTATTGTTTCCTTCATTTCTTTTTCATTTATTTCTGATCTGATCTTTATGATTTCTTTCCTTCTGCTAACTTTGGGGGGTTTTTGTTCTTCTTTCTCTAATTGCTTTAGGTGCAGGGTCAGGTTGTTTACTCGAAATGTTTCCTGTTTCTTAAGGTGGGATTGTATTGCTATAAACTTCCCCCTTAGAACTGCTTTTGCTGCGTCCCATAGGTTTTGGGTCGTCATGTCTCCATTGTCATTTGTTTCTAGGTATTTTTTAATTTCCTCTTTGATTTCTTCAGTGATCACTTTGTTATTGAGTAGTGTATTGTTTAGCCTCCATGTGTTTGTATTTTTTACAGATCTTTTCCTGTAATTGATGTCTAGCCTCATAGCATTGTGGTCGGAAAAGATACTTGATACAATTTCAATTTTCTTAAATTTACCAAGGCTTGATTTGTGACCCAAGATATGATCTATCCTGGAGAATGTTCCATGAGCACTTGAGAAAAATGTGTATTCTGTTGTTTCTGGATGGAATGTCCTATAAATACCAACTAAGTCCATCTTGTTTAATGTATCATTTAAAGCTTGTGTTTCCTGGGCTTCCCTGGTGGCGCAGTGGTTGAGAGTCCGCCTGCCGATGCAGGGGACATGGGTTCGTGCCCCGGTCCGGGAGGATCCCACATGCTGCGGAGTGGCTAGGCCCATGAGCCATGGCCGCTGAGCTGTGCGTCCAGAGCCTGTGTTCTGCAGCGGGAGAGGCCACAACAGTGAGAGGCCCACGTACCGCAAAAAAAAAAAAAAAAAAAAAAAAAAAAAAAAAGCTTGTGTTTCCTTATTTATTTTCATTTTGGATGATCTGTCCATTGGTGAAAGTGGGGTGTTAAAGTCCCCTACTATGATTGTGTTACTGTCGATTTCCCCTTTTATGGCTGTTAGTATTTGCCTTATGTATTGAGGTGCTCCTATGTTGGGTGCATAAATATTTACAATTGTTATATCTTCTTCTTGGATCGATCCCTTTATCGTTATGTAGTGTCCTTCTTTGTCTCTTCTAATAGTCTTTATTTTAAAGTCTATTTTGTCTGACATAAGAATTGCTACTCCAGCTTTCTTTTGATTTCCATTTGCATGGAATATCTTTTTCCATCCCCTTACTTTCAATCTGTATGTGTCTCTAGGTCTGAAGTGGGTCTCTTGTAGACAGCATATATATGGGTCTTGTTTTTGTATCCATTCAGCCACTCTGTGTCTTTTGGTGGGAGCATTTAGTCCATTTACATTTAAGGTAATTATTGATATGTATGTTTCTATTCCCATTTCCTTAATTGCTTTGGGTTCGTTATTGTAGGTATATTCCTTCTGTTGTGTTTCTTGCCTAGAGAAGTTCCTTTAGCATTTGTTGTAAAGCTGGTTTGGTGGTGCTGAACTCTCTCAGCTTTTGCTTGTCTGTAAACGTTTTAATTTCTCCATCAAATCTGAATGAGATCCTTGCTGGGTAGAGTAATCTTGGTTGCAGGTTTCTCTCCTTCATCACTTTAATTATGTCCTGCCACTCCCTTCTGGCTTGTAGAGTTTCTGCTGAGAGATCAGCTGTTAACCTGATGGGGATTCCCTTGTGTGTTATTTGTTGTTTTTCCCTTGCTGCTTTTAATATGATTTCTTTGTGTTTAATTTTTGACAGTTTGATTAATATGTGTCTTGGCGTATTTCTCCTTGGATTTATTCTGTATGGGACTCTCTGTGCCTCCTGGACTTGATTAACTATTTCCTTTCCCACATTAGGGAAGTTTTCAACTATAATCTCTTCAAATATTTTCTCAGTCCCTTTCTTTTTCTCTTCTTCTTCTGGAACCCCTATAATTCGAATGTTGGTGCGTTTAATGTTGTCCCAGATGTCTCTGAGACTGTCCTCTATTCTTTTCATTCTTTTTTCTTTATTTTGCTCTGCATCAGTTATTTCCACTATTTTATCTTCCACCTCACTTATCCGTTCTTCTGCCTCAGTTATTCTGCTATTGATCCCATCTAGAGTATTTTTCATTTCATTTATTGTGTTTTTAATCGATGCTTGATTCATCTTTAGTTCTTCTAGGTCCTTGTTAACTGTTTCTTGCATTTTGTCTATCCTATTTCCAAGATTTTGGATCATCTTTACTATCATTATTCTGAATTCTTTTTCAGGTAGACTGCCTATTACCTCTTCATTTGTTAGGTCTGGTAGGTTTTTATCTTGCTCCTTCACCTGCTGTGTGTTTTTCTGCTTTCTCATTTTGCTTATGTTACTGTGTTTGGGGTCTCCTTTTTGCAGGCTGCAAATTCGTAGTTCCCGTTGTTTTTGGTATCTGTCCCCCGTGGCTAAGGTTGTTTCAGTAGGTTGTGTAGGCTTCCTGGTGGGGGGGACTAATGCCTGTGTTCTGGTGGTTGAGGCTCGATCTTGCCTTTTTGGTGGACAGGTCCACGTCTGGTGGTGTGTTTTGGGGTGCCTGTGGCCTTATTATGTTTTTAGGTAGCCTCTCTGTTAATGGGTGGGGTTGTGTTCCTGCCTTGCTAGTTGCTTGGCTTAGGGTGACCAGCACTCTAGCTTGCTGGTCGTTGACTGAAGCTGGGTGCTGGTGTTGAGATGGAGATCCCTGGGAGATTTTCGCTGCTTGATATTATGTGGAGCTGGGAGGTCTCTTGTGGACCCGTGTCCTGAGGTTGGCTCTCCCACTTCAGAGGCACAGCACTGACTCCTGGCTGCAGCACCAAGAGCCTTTCATCCACCTGGCTCAGAATAACAGTGAGAAAAAGTAGAAAGAAAGAATTAGTAGAAGAAAGAAAGAGAGAGGGAAAGAAAGGAAGAAGGGAAGAAAGGAAGGAAGGAAGGAAGAAAGAAAGGAGGGAGGGAGGGAGGAAGGATGGAAAGAAAGAAGGAAAGAAAGGAGGGAGGGAGGGAGGAATGAAAGCAAAAGGAAGAGTGAATGGAAGAAGGGAGGGAGGGAGGGAGGAAGGAAAGAAAGAAAGAAAGACAGGAGGGAGGGAGGGAGGAAGGAAAGAAAAAGAAAGTGGAAAGAAGAAGGGTGGGAGGGAGGAAGGGAGGAAAGAAAAAGAAAGAAGGAAAGCAGGAGCGGAGGGAGGGATGGAGGAAGGGAAAGTAGGAAAAAAAGAAAGAGCAGGTAAAGTAAAATAGAATAAAGTATGAAATATAGTAGCGTTATTAAAATTAAAAAGTAATTATTGAAAAAAAAAAACACGGACCGATAGAACCCTGGGACATATGGTGGAAGCAAAGCTATACAGAGAGAATCTTACACAGAAGATTACACATACACATTCACAAAAAGAGAGCAGGGGGAAAAATCAAAAATCTTGCTCTCCAAGTCCACCTCCTCGATTTGGGATAATTTGTTGTAAAAAGAGGAAAAGGGCGAGAAGTCTGAAATCTTGCTAAGTCCACCTCCTTAATTTGGGATAATTCGTTGTAAAAAGGGGGGAAAGTCTTAAATCTTTTCCTCAAAGTCCACTTCCTCAATTTGGGATGATTCGCTGTCCATTCATACACTCCACAGACGCAGGGCACATCAAATGGACCGTGGAGCTTTAATCCACTGCCTCCGAGGCTGCACAGAGAGATTTCCCTGTCTCTGCTCTCACAACTCCCGGGTCTCAGCCTTGGACCTGGCCGCCTCTGCGCGTAGGTCGCCGGAGGGCGTCCGTTCTTCGCTCAGACAGGACGGGTTTAAAGGAGCCGCTGATTCGGGGGCTCTGGCTCACTCAGGCAGAGGGGAGGGAGGGGAATGCCCTCTCCTCGCGCACGAGGCAACAAAAGGGAAAAAAGTCTCTTGCCTCTCCGGTAGCTGCAGACCCTTTCCCCGGACTCCCTCCGGGCTAGCACTAACCCCTTCAGGCTCTCTTCCTGCCGCCAGCCCCAGTCCTCTCCCTGCGCTCCGACTGAAAGCCGATACCCGAGCCTCAGCTCCCAGCCCCGCCCGCCCCGGTGGCCGAGCAGACAAGCCTCTCGGGCTGGTGTGTGCCTGAGGGCACCTATCCTCTGTGCCAAAATCTCTCCGCTTTGCCCTCCGCACCCCTGTTGCTGTGCTCTCCTCCGCTACTCCGAAGCTTTCCCCCTCCGCCACCTGCAGTCTCCGCCCGCGAAGGGGCTTGTAGTGTGTAGAAACCTTCCCTCCTTCACGGCTCCCTCCCACTGGTGCAGGTCCCGTCCATATCCTATTGTCTCTGTTTATTCTTTTTTTCTTTTGACCTACCCAGGTATGTGGGGAGTTTCTTGCCTTTTGGGGGGTCTGAGGTCTTCGGTCAGCGTTCAGTAGGTGTTCTGTTGGAGTTGTTCCACGTGTAGATGAATTTCTGATGTATCTGTGGGGAGGAAGGTGATCTCCGCGTCTTACTCTTCCGCCATCTTCCTCCGGCCCCCCCACATCACTAGTTCTTAAAAAAAAAAACTTGAGAATTAAGTGTCTGAGAGATTTATTTCATTTCCTAAATAATTGTTCTGTAATTTAATCAATGGTCGGTATGGAGTATTTAGAATACAGAAAAGCACACAGAAAAAAATAAAATCACTCATAATTCCTTAGCTAAGAGATAACTATTATTTAAATTTGGCCCGTCTGCTTCCAGTGTTTTCTTTTTCTTTCTGTATAAATACACATATATTTTAAATTATATTGGGATCATACTGTTTTTTCCACTTAACAGTATACTGAGATCATTTTACCACATCATTAAATTTTTTTCTGCAACAAGAATTTTAGCACTCATGTTATGTTCCATTATGTTAATACACCCTTATATTTTTAGCCTTTTTCCTGTTGTTAAGACATTTTGCTGGTTTCCTATTTTTTGCTGCCACCATAATGTGATCATCTTTTATATTTTTGTGGTATTAGTTTATGCATGGAATTGGAATTATAGTGTCTTTTTCCCCCTTTGGGGACATGGGACTATATTAAATGTTTCTTTTTTTAATTCTACACCTAAATATGAAATAATTTTATTTTTTGTTTTTCCTCCTTAATGTGGTACTCTGGCAACAAGTTAGTTAATTGAGCTTGGTTGGCTTTCGCTGTTCCTTGAACAAAGTGTTTTACTAAATGATACCAAATGTTAAATAAAAACCAATTAACAAATAGCTGCTTAGATATTAACCGATGTCTTCAGGAGGTCTGAATGTAATTAGAGGAAATAAATCTTACTCTGATAGTGACAGTTGGGTAAAAACAAATTATAATCATCAAGGGCATTTCAGTGTAAGACAACCCAATAAACAGAATCTGTGATAAAATGTAAAAGTCACATAAAAATCTAGTATATCTTGTAATAAATATGTGGTTATCAGATTTTGGATCTGATAATAAATATATGATACTTTGTGGTTACTACAGATTTGCCTCCAGTAAGAAACGAAACATGATCCTTTAAAAAAAATTCTTTTCTTAATCTATAATAGTAGAATATGAACATGTGAGTTTTCTAGATTTTATCTTTTCCATATATTGAAGAGATGAATATTACTGTGTTAAAATTGCATCAAATTAGAGTCCAATAAACAGCTTATTTGCTATGTTCTTATTGGACTCATTTGATGGATTTTCATGGATGGACAAAGTAGGTAATTGAAATGAAACTAGGCTTGATTTTTTTTCAGTGATACTATTAATTTATAATGTAACATTGAATTATTTTTACTTGTTTTATATATTTTAAACCAAGACCCTCAGGCATTCTAAATACATGGAAGATTTTTTGTGTTTTTTTTTTTATTGGTAGCATTTTGATGATTTTGCAAGTATCCATGTGTGTGTCTGTGTGTCTACTATTTTTTTCCATCACATTATGGCCTCTGGGGGAACAGGTTTCTTGCATGTACTTACTTTTTCTTCCTTAATGCTATAAGGAGGAAGAAAGCCATGGATCTGATTCATTAAAGTACCTTTTGTTGGTCAGTGTCTTGGTGGATGTAATCACAGTATGCAGTTAAAAGATCCAGAGCTTCAGGCTTATTGTGGTCACTTTCAGAGGTCCTGCCTGAGAATAACACAGGCCAAGGTTCTCCCTCAAAGCTGGCTAAATCAGTTTTCTTTCTTCTTCTCTTCATTAGCATCATTTCTCCCCAACCCCCTTCTTTTGTATCCAGCCCCAGAGAAGGCAGGACTAATACAGATCAGACCAAGTGTAGCCATTTACATAGTAAATACCATATGTTCTCTATCTTTCTGTCTACCTTTCCTGTAACTGTAGAAGAGTGAAGTTTCTGGTTTCAGTGGAGTGGGAAGTGCCTTCTCTAATAGACATGGCAGAAGTGACACAGTACCAGTCCTGCCCTGGCAGCTTCCATTTCCTGCCTCTCAGAAGCCAGTCACTACACATGATCATGCTGAGACCACCATAAAAGGCCAAACCACATGGAGAGATGAGATGGGATGTGGAGAAAAAGAAAAGAGAGAGGACAAGGAGCAGTGGGGTGCCAGACATGTGAGGAAGCTATCTAGGACATCCAGAGCAGCTGAACCTTCAGATGGCTCCAGCCTCAGCCACCAATGTGTGCAGCTTCATGACATATTCCAAGCAAGACTGCCCAGCTGAGCTCAGTGACCCCACAGAACCAGGAGAAATAAGAATAAACTGCTGTTTAAAGCCACTACACTGTTCAGATTCAAGCAGGGTGGAGAAACGCACCCCATTTCTTAATGTGGGAGTAGCAGAATCACATTGCATATGGTGGGAGATACTGCTTCACCGTCTTTGGAAACTGTCCAACCTCTACTGCTCAACTGTCGTTCATGAAGTCATGGTCCATGTCTTACACTATATTGGCACATAGTAGGTGCTGAGAACATACTTTTGAGCAAATAAATGAATAATAACTCCAGAGAAAAGTCTTGGACAGATATAAGAGAAGGCCAGGAAACAAATGTAAGTGATCTGGATTTCTTGCCTCTTGGGTTAAATTCCATCTTTTACCTGCCCCACCCTTATATCTTTTAGAATTTGTCAACATCCAGGATGCTTTTATTTCACACATTTGCCTCTCACGTAGCACTTGGCTGAGCAACTGTACTGTAGTTATTTCCTCTCCCACCTGTTTCCCCCTCACGAAATGAGGTTTCGTGAGGCCGTGTGTTGTATTCTTCAGGGTGCTTAGCTCAGTGTTAGACAAGACAGTGTGGCAGGTGAGAACCTGGGCCACTTACACATCTACCTGGGTTGGAATTCTACCTGTATCCCTCTTAGCTATATGACCTTGGCAAGCGACTTAACTCCTCTAAGACTAATTTTTTCCCTGCCAGTAAAATGGGCATATGAATAGAAACAATTTCCCAGTGCTGTTACGAGTATTAAATGGCATAATAAGACATATAAAGCTCTTGGCACATACCATTAGTTACTGTGTATTCCCAGTAACTCTTGGGTGTCATGTTACACTGATGTAGTCATCATTCAGTAGGGATTTGTTAGTAAATAAACATTTTAGAATTTTTGAATACTCCCTTTCAAAGCGTTCTACCCTGTACCTGTTCAAGGTAAAATTACAGTTTAAGTTTCCAAGACATCATCCTTTTACTAAAACTCAATTTGAAAAATATGTCATTCCATGCCTTTCCATTTGTGTTTTTGTTTTGTTTTCGTGTTATAAGAGGGCAGTGGGGCTGCTTTTTTCCTCTCTTCACTTTTCAAAGTTGTTCCCTCAAGAGCTTAAGCAGGTATGATACATGCTTTGACTCAACCCTTTGCATTTGGTAAGAAAATTGTGAGAAACTGAAAAACTTCATGTGCCTCAGTGTTTGAGATTAGAAAAAAATATATCAGAGCTATTATTTTGATTTGCAAAGTTTAAGAGATTCTGGCCAGTAATGCAAAAATTAGATTTCAGAGGGTAATTATATAGTTAAGTGTATTTATGCCATTGACCTGAAGATATAAGAGAAAAAGAAAGTTTGGAGAACATTTTGAAATTCTACAGATGGCTTTGCAGGCCAGAGGTCATTAATTAGTAAGAAAGGTCCTCATCTCTGAATTCGTATCATTGTGGATGTTCCCTTTCTCTATTCTTAAAAACAAATTAAGTATTCCTACTTTTCAGAATCCTGACTTGTATCTAAAGTTATAATAGACTAGATTTAATATACTTTTCCCCCCGGGGAAAGATAGTTAAGAATTTATGTTAGAAAGGAAACTTTCTGCTACCTCCCTTTTATAAGCAGTAAAGCATGTTACATTCCTTTATCTTGACTGTTCCACCAAGTAGTATTTCATACCTGACCATCTGTAAGTTTCCTGGTTGTAATCAGTCCATTCTGTTGTTATCACACTTGCTTGCCACTGTTCCCCAGAACCTTAGCATTTCTTCCTGGAGATCATACTGCCTGTTCTTAAAGGAAAAACAGGAGAACAAGGCACAGGTTTTGCCACATAGAAGTCGGTAGCGACAAACTTCAGTGCCATTTCATCTTGCCAGATGCTATCTTGATAGCGCTACTGCTTTTCCATGTTAGCAATAGCAGAACATCAGATTAAGGTTCCCTCACAAGAGAGAGGTACACATTGAGAAGTTTACTTTTACTGCCTAAAAGCTACAAAGTCAGTTAGATTTATAGAGGCAGTCATCCACATTCAAATCAATGTTCTAGAAATTCCTTTGGCTTACCTGGTAAGTTAATGTCCATTTATTAAATCCATATTTTAAAAAATAGATGTGAAACACTGACCAGTGTTTAAATTCATTTGTTAAATCAGGGTTATTAAGCAGGGATGCAGTCTAAGGGTTGTGTGTATTATTAAATGTACTGGTTGCTGAGAAATGCACTGGGAATTTGTAAGGCTGAGTCCTGATTCTTACTCTGACTGTAATTAGCTGTATACTATTAGGTCTTTGTTTCTCAAACTTGAATATGTCCCAGAACCACTTGGAGGGCTTGGTAAAATACAGATTGCTGGGTGCCATTTTAGATCATTTTCGTTAGTGATCAGTGCTAAGAAGATAATAAAACAGGATGAGATGTTAGTGAGTATGTTGGTAAGGGTCCCAGATACCACCAAAACAGGATTCATATGCAAGGCTTTTATTGAGGAAGTGCCTTTGATAGAAAATGGGGAAGAAGCCAGGAAAGGCTGGGAGGGCCATTGGACTGTGATACAGTTCTGACCCTGAGTGAGGGAGAAGGAGAGGTGAGAGGGGAAGTGTCCCATGATGAAGAGCAGAGTGACGAACATTTGGCAAGGCTATAGGGGTGTCCTGCAGCCAAAGTCAGCTGATAGTGAAGTCCCCTGTCTCCCAGGAATGGGCCTGCCCTAGTGTCCCTCCAGGCTTAGTCATTGGCTGGGAGCAGACCAGGGGTAGCGTGGCCTTGGCACCAGTGCAGCCGGTCTTCCTCCTTCTAGTTGCAGGTCCGAGGTGCATTCTCATGGCCTCACCAGCTAGTAAGCAGTTATTTGAGATGGAGTAACCAGGCAGGGCCTATCCCTGGGAGGATGTGTGAGCTGAGACCTGAGTGACACCAAGGGATGAACCTATGTTGACCTGGGGCTGAGTGGGAAGAGCAGGGGAAACAAGTGCAGAGGCTGGAAGGCAAGGAACAACTCAGGGTATTTCAAGGGCAGAGCAAGTGAGGAGAACTGAGTAGAAAGTAACAGGCTGCAGCCCGTTCAGGAAGGACTTGTGGGCCAAATTGGGAACTTTTTTTTTCCATTTTATTATTTTTTAATTTTTATTTTTTTAAATAAATTTTTATTGGAGTATAGTTGATTTACAATGTTATGTTAGTTTCTGCTGTACAGCAAAGTGAATCAGTTATACATATACAAATTGGGAACTTTAAATTTTATTCTAAATAAAATGGGAAGCCCCTCCAAATCTGAGACAGAGATGGAGGTATGCACTGTGGAAAGGGAAGAGAGAGACCAGAGACTAGTTGGGACTCTAGTTAGCATTAGTCTAGGCAACCCCAAACTATCTTTTGAATAGTTTTTGCTTTTTGAAAAATTATGTCTTTGAATTACCTCTTTTTTCTGTAAGCCTCTAAGATCCTGAAAATATGGCAGCTAATCTACTTATTGTTAGGGAAACAGCTGCAGGCCCCTGTTTTCTTAACCCCCATCAAGTATTTCAGGCCGTCTTTCTGTCCAGCCCCGCTTCCAATTCATCCCGGTGGCTCTCACTCCTCACGCAACCTTCTTTCTCTACTCTGTGTCCCTTTGGTTTTTGACACCAGGTGGTGCATGCTGCCTCACATTGTCTTTCACACACCTTTACCATCATATCCAAACCAGCTGAGATACTGATCCACTCATCTCATTTCTCTTTCTATATATGGTCTCAGAAATTACAAGCAGTGACATTCCCAAAGGCAAAACTGAAGCAGGACATTGGTTAATATATGGAGGCAACTTTTAGACAAAAGTAAATGAGTGGATTTGGGTAAATTTGATTGATGAGAGTAATTTCTCCTATTTTGATGGTTCTTAAGCTGCCCCCCATCCTGCGTCCCATTTTCCCCTTAGAAGCCCAGTGTGTACGAAAGGTCGAAATGCATGTTTTGCTTTGGAGGTGTGGTGTGGTGTGTCTCGTCTCCTCCTCCACCCCTGGGCACTCTGGTCTTCCTGGACCTAGCGAGGGCTTTGACACTGGCTTTTTTCCTGTGTCTTCTGATAATTTTTTTGAGCAGCCACAGTGAGCACGGAGTAAATCCTAGCCATGCTGCTTGAGATTTGGAACGATACCTCTGGGAATAGGGGTGTCCCCATTTCCAAGGGATGCCAGCTGGAAAAGTGCTATTCCCTAGAAGGATATGTGCACACACTTGTAAAATTTCACTCCCATAAGGACTTCTCACTGTCTTTCAGTTGTGATTTTTTCTGTTCTTCCAGCATGTGGGGAGCTCTCCCAGGCCAGGAGAAGTTGGTGCTGAGGCTTTAAGTAAAGTGCTGATTGCCCTGTCAGTCAGAGCGCTGAGGAACTGGCAGCTTCCAAGATTGATTCTTGACAGAATAATTAGAAAAGTTTCACTTTCGATAACGATTTGAGCACTCTCTAAAGGAATGGGCCCAGGCCAGGTCTCTGCTGTCCAAATCCGGAGGCTAAATGTTCAGGAAGACAAAGCATAGTGTGTCACAGGGAAAAATTGCCTTGGATGTGCAAGAAGGGATGGCCCTCAAACTCCTGAACAATGACACCCAGTTGTCTGGGTGTTTGCAAGTGTGTTTCCCTGGCCTTATTCAGACACTGCTGCTATTTTAATACCTGCTTGAGATTATTTTGCTCTCTGTCAGTTGTTTGCCTTGGAGTGATGTGTGCAGACAGCTGGCGAGGCAGCTTTCTCCTTGACCTTTTTGTACGGATGACACTTTCTTCCTCCTTATTTCAAGAGGACACATGGCCCTTGGGTAACCTCAGAGTCCCAAAGCTGTGTTTTGTTTTTCCAGACAGTCCCAGTCACTTGATAAGGGCAATGTTTTCCAGACTTACACTATCTCAAGTATAGTGGGATACCAACAGGTCCTCAGAGAGAGGATAGGAAAGCAGTGGCTTTGTAGACAAATTAATTGCTTCAAGGAAAGGTAAAAAATTAATTTATGCGTCCTCCTTATTTTATAGGAAAATATAAGTTAGGGAACTTAAATATTTATAATAAAATAGATGTAGATAAAGAAAAATATCTCCTATTTTATAACCTTTGTCATAAATGGTTTCCTTTTTAAAAAATAAATTTTGGAAAGAAAACAATTCTGTGTGCATATCTGTACATGTGTACAGATATATTTTTTTAAGGTAACTTTTAAAAATTTATTTATTTTTCGCTGTGTTGGGTCTTCATTGCTGTGCGCTGGCTCTCTCCAGTTGCGGCGAGTGGGGCTACTCCTCGTTGTGGTGAGCAGGCTTCTTATTGCAGCAGCTTCTCTTGTTGTGGAGCGCGGGCTCTAGGTGCGTGGGCTTCAGTAGTTGTGGCACGCAGGTTCAGTAGTTGTGGCTCACGGGCTTTAGAGCACAGGCTCAGTAGTTGTGGCACACGGGCTTAGTTGCTCCGCGGCATGTGGGATCTTCCCAGACCAGGGATCGAACCTGTGTCCCCTGCATTGGCAGGCAGACTCTCAACCACTGTGCCACCAGGGAAGCCCCTGTACAGATAGTTTTAACACTCCCCAGATACCAGAGTTTCTTGGGACAGATCTGAGAAATGCTGACATCAGCCATCATTACCTTGCCTTCCTTTAATAAGCACAGCAGCAGCAATGATAACAATGAGGAATTAACATTGCTGGGAGTGCTCTGTGTGTGAGGCAAAGTGCAAAATGCTTTCTATGTGTTAAAAGTCAAAAAACTTTCAATGGTGTTGAGCTGCTTTGTTAAGTAGACAGTTTGGGAGGGGAGTGTTTATCATTTCTTCATCCCCCAGTTGTCTTTAATGAAAGCAGTAAAAGAGCAGAAGCCACAGCAGCACACTCTTAAGCTCACCTCTTAGGACTTGCTTTTTGTCATTGCTCACAAACCTGAGCTGATCCCCATTTTCTGCAGACTAAATTCTAAACTCTTGAGTCAGAGAATCAGAAGCTTGCGTCGTCAGGCAGGCACCCTTACCTTCCACTGCTGGCATAGGCTCTACCATCTGTTCCAAGCACCCTTGTCTCCGAATGCTCTGCCTCTCCCTCCCCACTTTGCCTGCCTCCGTTATCACTACTGCCTTGCAAATCTGCCCACACTGAGTGAGCTGGAGGTCACCTACCGACTCAGTTGAACTAGAGGTCACTGACCAGGAGTCATTTGGCAACATCTGGAGACATTGTACCGACGAGTTGTGGTGGGTGTGCTCCTGGCATCTAGTGGGAAGAGGCGAGGCATGCTACTAGACATCCTGTAGTGCACAGGGCAGTCCCCGCAAGGACTTATGTGGCCCCAAATGACAATAGTAATGAGATTGAGAAAACTTGCACTAGATGTAAGGTCCTTTTGTTTGATTTATCACTGTCTTCTCAGTGTTTGATACATAGTATATGATTTAAAACATCTGGAAATTAATACACATACTCCTTCCTTCCCGAAATGCCATCTTCCTTTGTACTTCTTTAATTATAGTTATATGGAAATCTAATTACATTTTATGTTTTTACAATGAGTTGGCTTCAATGCATTGTAAATGATCAAATCCCTGAGTCTTGTTTGGGGTGTTAAACTCACGGACAGCATGGGTAATTTGTTAATGGTCACATTTCAGTTTTCTTCATCTTGCCCCTTGAAAGAGAAACATAAAAATGCATTTTCTTAAGAGCCCATTAAAAGAAAGGGCAGTCTCTCTGTTATAGAATTTTCAGGCATGCACACATGTGGGATGTCTTGCAGCAGGAAAGGTAAGACTCCTGAAGGTGCTGAATTCACAGGGGCCTTGGACAGAGTGGACTTGAGTCCTAGCCCCCTACCTCAGAGACTTGAGACAAATTACTTAACCTGTCTCTCTCCATGTCCCCTTCTCCATCTATAAATCTCGAACAGAGAATGCTCACCAAAATGTTCACATTGGTAATATTATCTTTGATTGGTGCTATTTGGGGGTGATTTTTACTGTCTTCTTTTCCATATTGTTTTAATTTTTCCTTTTCAGTGGACGTGTATTATTTTTACAATCAAGTGGGAATTACTATTAACATACATAGTCAGGATGACAAACCAGATTTCCTGTCTCCTTCTCTGGGCCCATTAAGAGGCCAGTGAGTAAAAAAATCATTTTTTACAAACAAAATTCTACCATTGGTTCGAAATTATAGTAAATAATAATTATAGTAAATTGAAGCATTCCAATTATTTGAACCTTAGTTTCCTCAACTATAAAATGGGAGTATTAATGACCTGATCAGGGTAATGAATTATACCATTGTGGTGGTATTGTAGTTCTGTCTCTTCCTAGTGATGTATAACCTTAGAAAAGTCACTTCCCAACTCTGAAGTCAGTGTCTTATATGTAAAATGGAGTTATTAAAATCCTTGCAAAGTTGATATGAAGATTGGTTAAAATAAGGTATTGCATCACTTGACAAATAACATGGTGTTCAATAATTTGTATATACTGCTCTACTTTCTGATATTAGTATTAGTTATTATTGTCACTTTTATTGTTACTATTATGTAATTGTGTGAACCAAATTATAACTTGCACTTGGAACTCTTTTAGATTTAACTTATCATTACCACTCATTATTTTTAGCTATGCATCTGTCACTGGAAATTATAAGACCTCAGTCAGGGATAATTTACTCCCAAGACATTAATTGGTATAAGGCAGAGACTCTTGGTACTGCAATATCAAATATCAGTTCATTAATTCTCCTTTAGTAGCATCTCAACAGAATGCCAGTCAATTCTGTGATATTTTTCAGCCTCCCTTTCAGCAAGGTAGAATCATGTGGTGGCTTTCTGGCCATTGAGAGATAAACCAAAATATAGTGTGGGACTTCTGGCAAGGCTGTTTTTAATAAGCTGAAGTGGTTGGAAAAGAAGCCCTTTTGCATTTTCCCTGTTCTTCCCTGCTGCTTAGAATGCCTTTGTAATGGCAGGAGCTCCAGCAGCACTCTTGGACTAAGAGATAACCTCAGTATGGCAGCTCTGTGTGATGAAAGAGAAAGATCAAGGGCATCTGAGTCCCTGATTGACTTTAGGTAGTGTCAAAGCAGTCCTGGCCTACACACCAGCAGTCTTCTTTTATATGAGAGAATAAATACTTGTATGTTTAAGTCCCTGAATTTCTTTGTTCTTGACTGATCCAGTCTTGCTGCTGAGAGCTTTGGCATACTTCCTCTCATTTACCATGGAATACTTCCAATATTTTTGTTCTTCCTTGGTAAATTTCTCTTCCAGTATAAAGCAAATAAATAGGTTGACTCAAATTTAAACTGGACTTCTGAGCAAATCAACAAACAAAAACTTCCACAGGAAGTGCAAAGACAAATGTATGCTGTTCCTTGACATGCATTTTAGGCTTATTTGGAAAATGAAATGGTTCTAGAGAAAGGAGTGGTTGGCCTGAAGGAGGTCTGCTGCCTGCATTCCATCTGCATATGGTATCCCAGTCCAGTTGCTCATCTGGTGGTTGATGCTACTTTAGTGTCAATGGAAATGCATGGTGTGTGGTCTGCTCTTCAGTACGGGGTTTTTCTAAAGGTGGTACCACTATTTCTGTAAAGCTGTTCTGGTGTTTTCTTTCAAACAGATGGTTGTCGCATGAATCTGGTGGGTTCTTTGTATATATTGACTAAAGAAGGGCCTTGGAGAATATGTGTTTGTTCCAGAAAACAAAGAACGCTTAGTGTTTTTTCCCCTCTTCTTAAATGTACCTTGTCAAACAGGCCATGTTAGCTTAAACAGGAAGAAGAGGAAAGTGTACAAATGTGGTAACTAATTCATATTAAAGCA
Organism: Hyperoodon ampullatus; assembly: GCF_949752795.1. Classification (NCBI taxonomy): domain Eukaryota; kingdom Metazoa; phylum Chordata; class Mammalia; order Artiodactyla; family Ziphiidae; genus Hyperoodon; species Hyperoodon ampullatus. Next base: position 23,379,039 of record NC_136923.1, read on the forward strand.
CACACACAACACAGCTGCCCTTTGAATGGTTCACTGGCCACCAAGATCAGGTGCCTGCTGAATTAAGAGCATTTGGATAATTGACCTTCCATCTGAATAAATTAGAATAGGTTAGATTTGATTGACTACATAAAAATTTAAGTCATAAAAAAAAAAGTCCCTTTCTCCTTCTTAGCTGCTTTGTTGTGTTGAGTCTCAAAGGTAATTAACCGTGTGATTTTCTTTCCTAATCACAAATTAGCAAACTAGAAAGGAATGGTAATACGTAGATGTGCCATTTCTTTTTTAATTGAAGGCCTCAAAGGACTGTATGACAGACTGAGTTGTTTAAAGACTTTCTAGACGGGCAGCGTGCTTAGGATGTTTTAATATGCATTGAACCTTCCCTACCGTCCTGGTGGGGTTGTTAGTGTGATTCCGATCGTTGGGGCAATTGGGATGTGATGTTCTTGGGGTACTTTTTACCCTTCTGACCTTTGCTCAATCGAGGCCACATGCTGATGCATGAGATGTGATGTGATGAAGACCATGCTATATAAGCAACAAACACAAGATTACTACTTTAAAACAGTCATGGAATTTCAGAGCTGACAAGGATCTTAGACAGCCATGGGTTCACTTGCTTTTCTTTATAGATGAGGAGACACAGGCCAGTAAGAGGAAATGCTCTGTCTTCAGATCAGAAACTAAGCTACTGGATGTTGTATAATGTACAGAATTGTTCTTATGCAAGAAACCCTAGCTCCTACACTTAATGATGTGTGGCTTTATTCAAATTAGGTAAACCCTTCTATAGAAAGAGGATATTTTTAATACCTAATTTTTATGTTGTTATGAGATTGAAATGAGACAAATGTCTATAATGCATTGTTTTGGTTGTTGTTGCTGTGTAGTAAACCATTCGAAAACCTAGTGGCTTAAAACTAACCATTTTATTTTCTCATAATTCAGCAATCTGGGGTGGGATCAAGTGGGCATTTCTTGGTGTTCACTCTTCTTGGCTGCATTCAGCTGGTGCGTTGGCGGTGGCTGGGCTCAGCTGTGATGCTCGGGCCGTTGGGCTCTTTGCTCACCCCCATGTTGTTTGAGGGCCTCTACTTCTCCATGTGATCTCTCTACATGGTCCCTTTTTATGGCCTTTCCAGCAGGGTAACCAGGCTTATTATGTGACTGACACCTGAAGGCTTCCAACAGGACAATAGCAGAGACTGCCAGGCCTTCTCAAGATATAGGCCTAGAACTGGTACAGCATCTTTTCTGCCACATTCTAGTAGCTAAAGCAGATCACAGGCTCAGCCAAGATTCAAGAAGGAAGGCACTACAGTAGATCCTTCATAAGTGTTAACATGGCTCGGCGTGGGACAATGATACAGCAGATCATGACAAGGACCCACCTCTGTGCCTGGTGCATGCTAAAGGCACAATAAATGTTAGCCACTCTCTTTTGATGTAGTGGTACTACTAAGAGTTGTTTTATTGTTTGGTGTTGCTACTGTTATAAGTAGGCATAAAATGGAAAACAGTTCATAGAGAAGTTTTGAAAGATTAAATAATTTTATTTTTATCATCTCCTAAATATATCACATCATTATCCAGAGTTTTCCTGGGATATCCACTATAAAACTACAGATGGAAACATATTATTTTTACTAGAGCATAGAATAAATTTCCTAATTCAGTAATTCTCCAGTAAGTTCCCCAGTTCTCTAATTCAAGCAGGTCTGGGTTGTGGCCAGAGAGTCTACATTTCTAATCAGTGTGACATTGGGAATTATAAAATTGAAATTATTCAAGTTAGAAAGTTAATTTCTGTACTTTCTCCCCATCAAAAACGTATCTTCCAGTTCCAATATATATCACTTGAGAGCATTACATATTTAGGAGCAGCAAGAAATGAAAAATCTCCTCTTTTCCTCCAGTTTGATCCTTCCCCTGTTTCCAGGTGATTTTCCTGCTCCTGATGTAGAGAACCATACTTGGAGAAGCAAGGCTATAGTCTACAACTCAGAGGCCCTGGCCTTTACTAGTAGCAGCATCTAAAAATGGGTATCTTTAGGAGGCCCCATTCTTTAAGAGCAAGTTACTAGTTTGTTTTGTGGAGGATATTTGGGAAATGTTTGGATTTGATGAGCCTTCCCTGTCTAATGTTCATACACTATTATTTTATGACGGCTTGAATGCTTTTCTTTGGCAAATGCTCTTTATCTTAATAATTATAAAAATTATTCACTTGCAATTTAAAATTTTCAAAGAAGGAGAAGAAGGAAAATAAACTGATAAACTGGAGTCATTCATGTCAGTATTAATATTTTGGTGTGTATTACCCCAGACTTTTCACTTTAATATCTTCCCCCACCCCAAACACTTTTTCCTCTCTGGCAGATATGTGCATTTGCTTTTAAATATTCACAACCAAAAGTCTTCAAGAAACATTTAACCATTTCGCGTGAGAGAGAGAGAGAGAGAGAAACATAATGATCTATTTTTGCTAATATGTTTTAAATTTTGCATTGTTTATAGTCTCTCCTTAGAAGCTTGAAATTAATTTTTTTTTCCTTACTGATTTTGATTCTTTCCTGTCTGTCTTACATTGATTTCACCTCCCTGTGTTTCTAGTGAAGCCTGAAATTATCATACTCTTGAGTTGAGTGTGTTTTTTCCTGTGCCCTCACATTCCATGGACGGCACAACAACTCTGTTCCTATTAGTTACACCTTCCCCTACTCTCTACATTCAATCCAGTTTTCCAATAAACCTTTTTTTTTTTTTTTTTTTTTCGGTACGCGGGCCTCTCACTGTTGCGGCCTCTCCCGTTGTGGAGCACAGGCTTCGGACGCGCAGGCTCAGCGGCCATGGCTCATGGGCCCAGCCGCTCCGCGGCATGTGGGATCTTCCCGGACCGAGGCACGAACCCGTGTCCCCTGCATCTGCAGGCGGACTCTCAACCACTGCGCCACCAGGGAAGCCCTCCAATAAACCTTTGAATAAGGGTTTATACTGGGACTGAGTAGACAAACATCTTGTTCAGTAACATTTGAGGAGTATTGGTTTCCTCCATAGAGGAACCTATTTTCCTGTGGATTTTCTGGTGTTCCCTCTCTAAGACCTGCCTGTATTCTGACCGTTGCATGTAATGGGCCATATATTTTTTACTCAATTAATTATTATTTTGGTTGGTAGTAAGGGCAATGAGTCCTATGTAGTTTCATTTAAGATATTCATGTATTTTGGAGGGGGGGAATGACACAGTGGCCAGACTGGATACCAGAAGTCCTACACCATACTTTGGTTTACATCTCACTGCCCAGAAAGTAGTCACATGATTCCGAGTTGAAAAGGAGGCTGAAAAATATCACAGAGTTGACATTCTGTTGAGATTCTGCAACTAACGAAGAAGTAAAGAATCAATGCTTGGTACCCCAGTACCTCTGCCTTACACTAGTTAATGTCTTGGCAGTGAATGATCACTGATGGAGGTCTTACTACTTCCAGTGGTTTGATGGTATACCTAAAAATAACAGTGGTGATAGTACCTTAAATTTAAAGAGCACTGGGTAAAACAGTGCCCCATACCCCAAATATCCATAGGGCAGAGTGAGAGTGGCATGGTGAGGACTTGGGACATTGTACTATTCTCATTGGGATTGGAACACTAGGTAGGAGGACAAAAATGGAAAGACTCACCGTTTTTGGTGCCCATATTTGAAAATCTTCAGTCCTCATTTTTACACTTTCTCTGCCGCATTCCCTAATAAGATCTCTATATCATCACTGTTTTCCTTCACCCTGTACCTGGAGCACATAATAGTGTATTTTGATTAGAGTAATTATGCTAACATTAGGAATTATAAAATAGAAGTTGTTTAAGTTGGAAAATTAATTTCTTCATACTCTCTCCACCAAAACTATTTTGCATTTCCAATATGTATCACTTTAAAGCATTTCATTTATAGGAGCAGGAAGAAATTAAACGTCTCCTAGTTTCCTCCAATCTTGATTCTTTAAAATAGGCTCCCTTTTTAGTCAGGGGTATTAAAATGAGTTGGTTAGGCAGTTATGAAAAATGCTTGTAGTGGTTTATGCCCCAGATCCCAAGTGTACGTCAGGTGCAAAACCTGCAGAAGGATGGCCCACATGACCTCTGCTTACTGAAAGGTTGGGAAGGGTGACCCAGATGTCGCCACAGTGTCCTTTTTATCTTAATCCACAGAGCTCAGTTTCAAGTTACACATTTAAAAATACTTGATATAGGGGCTTCCCTGGTGGCGCAGTGGTTGAGAGTCTGCCTGTCGATGCAGGGGACTCGGGTTCGAGCCCTGGTCTGGGAAGATCCCACATGCCGCAGAGCAGCTGGGCCCGTGAGCCACTACTACTGAGCCTGCGCGTCTGGAGCTTGTGCTCCTCAACAAGAGAGGCCGCGACAGTGAGAGGCCCGCGCACCGCGATGAAGAGTGGACCCCACTCACTGCAACTAGAGAAAGCCCTCGCACAGAAACGAAGACCCAAGACAGCCAAAAATAAATAAATAATTAATAAAAAAAATACTTGATATGAGTCAGAGATAAATGGAATAAAATATTATACAAAGAAATAGAAAACTTGGAATAAGTAAACCTTAAAGACTGAACATAGACCCTCCCTAAGGACCACAAACAATGTGTGAACTTCAGTGGATCCTGATTTGGGTATATGTGGCTATAACACATTCTTGGGGTAATTGGGAAAATTTTACTATGGACTGCATATTAGATAATAGGGAATTACTAGAAGTTATAATAATACCGTGATTGGTTGTTAGAGTGTCCTTATCTTAGGAAATGCATCCCAAAGTATCTGGGGCAAAGTGTCATTACATAGGTAAGTTACTTTGAATGGTTCAACATAAACAATACATATGTGAAGAGAGACAGAAATAAAGCAAATATGGCAAAATATTAAAAACTTAAATATAGGTAGAGGGCATATGGGTATTCTATACAGTTATTTCAACCTTTCTATATTTTTCTATATATTTAATGTTTTTTGTCCTTCAGAAGGCCAAAAAGCATTGCTTAGTAAACACCAGTACAAGCACAGCCTGCTGTTCATGCTGCTCCAGTTCCCAAGCTTGTGTTTGATTATCATTTATTAAACATCTACTGTGTATGCCAGGTACTATTCCAAGTGCTAGAGATATAAATAAGATATTGTCTCTTTACGTCAAGAGCTCATAATTTAGTATGTATCTTTTACTACTTTTATTTAGTTCTAAGCCAAATTCTTATAAAATCTTGGGAATTAAAATTAATATTTGCATCTGCTTACACCTAAGCAATGTATATTAATCTAAGGCTGTTGGCAGTCAGCCCTGTAACATCAAATTTTTTTGGTAAGTTTTATGTAAGAACAGTAGGCAGTAATGGATATGTTTAATGTGTTTGAACATAAAAGTGTGACAGTGACAATCTTGGGGGTTTGTACAAGTACATGTTGGCATTCTGGACACATTTAAATGTATTTCCAATATTTGCAGTTAGAGTTGTGTTTGAACTGGATAGTCCCATTTGTAACCGATGTGCATGTGACCAGTGAACAAGTTTCCAAGAGGCAGAGCCTTTGTAAAAGTCATGTGGCTGATATGGATCCTCCATTAGGGAATGAGTTTCCCACTGCCTGAAAATAACTGTGTTGAAAGATCTTTTTCCTACTTTCTAATTTTTAGCCAGGTAACCAGAAAGGCAAAAAAAGAAAAAAAAACAAAAAACACCATCTCTCTAAACATTTTCTTTGCATTATTCCTTTGAAGAAGAAAATGTTCATATAGCTCAAACGTCATAGCATTTGAAATCCAGTGTTGCAGTCCTTGCTGATCAGCTCCAAGGTAAAGAAAGGGAAAAATATGCTGAGTATGAAGGGCAATGCAAAAGAAATAAATGATTTCAGGATTATAGTTATTTTAAGGAACGTAAAGGAAAGGGACTAGGAAGGTCTACTATAGACCTTCGTCTGTGATTTGCTTTGAAAAGGAAATAATGCTAGATGCTTCCTTTAAAACACATCATATCATGCAATTGCAAATGCAACTGATTTGACTAGAAGACTCTTACATCCACCAAATCTGCAAAATTAAAACAGTATTCGTGACTCATAAACCAAGCTACTAATTGAACAATAATTTAAAAATGTAGACCTGAATAGAATTTCGGCCACTGAATGACAATTAGATGAATTTATTAGATATTTTCTCTGAGACACAGGAGGGTCTTGGGTTGGATTTAGTAGCCTCTACGTGGTTAGACACACAATAAATATTTGAATGGAGGGAGGGAAGAGAAGAAAAGAGGGAGGAGGGAAGAAGGGAGGGAGGGCAGACAGGCTAAAGTGGCTGTGGAATTATTTAGTTACCTTGATGAAGAACTTGTGATAATTAATTTAGAGACTTACTGAAAGTTACTTCTTGTCTCCATGTAAGAAAGTGTTAGATAAACTAGTAGAAGGAAAAGGATTTTTAATTTGTTAATAGAATTGTTGAGAGAACGTTGCCACCCTGTTAACACAGAAGCATTCGTTTAGATAAAATCAATGCACTAATTATAAATTAGTCTCATTTTTGTAAAAGCAGGGCCAAAAGTTTAGAAAATATTCCAGTAGGTATAATTCATGGCCATACATGGAATATACTTGAAACTCATAAAATTTTCAAATATTGTGATAATTCATGCCCTGGATTAGTGTGTATTTTGTTCATTCCCCAAGTTCATATAAAGGAATGGGGATTTCCTATAGGCAGCCATGAAGTGGGAAAAAGAATTATAGGAGTTCTTGAACTTAGTTGTATTAGAAGCACCTGGGGAGGTTTTTTTGGTTTGTTTTCATTTTTGTTTTCTTTATGGAGGAGGGGAATTTCCAGAGATTATTTTTTGATTGCTCTGGAGTGAGGCTAGGCAAAGTGTCTTTCCAAGTTCCCAACTGATTCTATAGAACTGAGAGTAACTAGGCTAGAGCAAGAGTCAGTTAACCTGGCTTCTAGACCAGACACTTGACGTTTTGTTTCTGTGACCTTGAACAACTAATGTAGTTATCCTCATAACTCCCTTTTTAAAATTTATTTATATTTTTTTTTATTAGTTTCTGCTTTATAACAAAGTGAATCAGTCATACATATACATCTGTTCCCACATCCCTTCCCTCGTGCATCTCCCTCCCTCCCACCCTCCCCATCCCACCCCTCCAGGTAGTCACAAAGCACCGAGCTGATCTCCCTGTGCTCTGCGGCTGCTTCCCACTATCTATCTACCTTACGTTTGGTAGTGTATATATGTCCATGCCTCTCTTTCGCTTTGTCCCAGCTTACCCTTCCCCCTCCCCATATCCTCAAGTCCATTCTCAAGTAGGTCTGTGTCTTTATTCCTGTTTTACCCCTAGGTTCTTCATGACATTTTTTTTTTTTGCAGTTTTTTTTCCTTTTTTTTAAATTGAAGTATATAATTGGTTTACAATGTCATGTTAGTTTCAGGTGTACAGCAAAGAGATTCAGTTACATAGCAAAGTGATTCAGTTATTTATATATATATGTATATATATACATATATATGTGTATATATATTCTTTTTCAGATTCTTTTCCTATATAGATTCTTACAAGATAATAGTTTCCTGTGCTATGCAGTAGGTCCTTGTTGTTTACCTATTTTATAAATAATAGTGTGTATATATTAATCCCAAACTCCTAATTTATCACTCCCCCCCTTCCCCCTTTGGTAACCATAAGTTTGTTTTCTCTGTGAGTCTGTTTCTGTTTTGTAAGTAAGGTCATTTGTGTCATTTTTTTAGAATCTGCCTATAAGTGATATCGTATGATATTTGTCTTTCTCCATCTGGCTTATATTCAGAATCCCTGTTCTTCCAGTAACAGAGTTGGAGTATACCAGTAGTGTTAAGTATTTAGGAATTTTGGGAGCAGGTTGTTAAACTATTGGTAACTTGAAATTGGCCATGACTGGATTATTTACACCATGGTAACTGGGGTTTATGCCCCCAACCCAGAGCCAGTTTACCAGCCCCTCACAGACTATACTATCATTAAAGTTCTTTCAAAATTTAAGGTTCTGGGGGCTTCCCTGGTGGCGCAGTGGTTGAGAGTCCGCCTGCCGATGCAGGGGACACGGGTTCGTGCCCCGGTCTGGGAAGAGCCCACATGCCGCGGAGCGGCTAGGCCCGTGAGCCATGGCCGCTGAGCCTGCGCGTCCGGAGCCTGTGCTCCACAACAGGAGAGGCCACAACAGTGGGAGGCCCGCGTACCTCAAAAAAAAAAAAAAAAAAAAAAAAAAAAAAAAAATTTAAGGTTCTGTGATTCTATGATGTGTTAGTTAGAAAGCAATCTTACATCATAGATGTTCTGAGAGATTTAACCATCATTTTAAATTGATGCCATGATATTGTGGGGGTAGGAACATTTTCCCTTCTACTCTTCGAGGTTCTTTGGCTGGTCTAATAGATAAATTGACATAAGACAGATTAACAGGAGAAAAACTAATTTCATACGTACGGGATCCTCATAAAATATGAGAACTACATGTAAGTCAGGCAATTGAGACCTATATGCCATCCTTAGCTAAGGAATGGGTTAGGGGCCTGGGGCTTCATAGGGAAGGAGGGTAATTCACAGGATGATAACAGGAGATGTTTGGTACCTAGATGCCTGTCCTGCCACACAGATAGGTTATTCATATAAATAATTATCTGTGGTAATAGCTCTCTTTCTGGGCCAGGCCACCTGTATAAATTCTTATAGGTAGTTAGGGAAGAAGTGAAAGTTTTTCTTGAATCTCCTCAATTACCTTCAGCTCAGAACAATCCACATGACAAAGTGGCACATTTTGGGGCAGTCTATTCTGTTCCTCTTCAATATAATTGTCCCCAGAAATAAAAATCTAAGGCAAAGGATGAAAATTTTTATTTTAATAGAATACTCTTATGTTGACGATTGTATCAAGAGCTGAAGAGTTCAAGGATACCAGATAGGTGATGCCTGCTAGGGAAACATAATATGAATATGAATAGTATGAAGTCACTAATGCCTAGTTTACAAGTGTTGGAGGTATTGCCCTGTAGATTATTTAGAATCTACTGGATTTTTGTTTTATCATTCCTTTCTAATGGCTGGAAACAGTTAGAAATAGTTTCATGCTAGTTGTCTAAAGACTAGCTTACAAAAGTAAAGACCTAGTATCAGTATTTCACTTAGTTCATCCAATGGAAATCTTGACCTTGTGAGTATTGATTCATTTATTAAACTCTCATTTATTAAAATATTTCAGCACTTGTCACTGAGGAGCTGACATGAATTGTGTCTAAATGAATGAGTAAGATTGGGTAAAGAAAGTGTAGGGAGTGCATTTAAGCAGCTGAAAGCACAGTTTGAAAAGCATGGAATCATGAACAGTGTTAGAAGAAGCATACATGAGGTGAAAGAAGGCTGTTGCAAAAATTAGACAGTGAGTAGAATGGTTTGATGTTAGAATTGAAAATCAGGCAGACGTGGGCCAATTTAAAAAATTTTCTCTGCTACCATTTGCTTACTATAAATTGAGAGTAACAGTAAGACCTTCCTCATAGAGCTGTTTTGAGGGAATATGAAATAAGCAAGTGAAATTCCTAGGACAGGATCTAGCATAGAGTTAGCACTCAATGACTGCTGAATTACCATAAGGTCAAGGGGTGAATTAGGGTCAGGCCAGGAATGGCCTTTTATGTCATACCGAAGTCTTTAGGCTCAGTGCTATAATTAATGGAGATTGTAAATGTTTTGTTCAGACAAGTTGTGCACTTGTGTGTTAGGGACTAGTTAGAGATAAGGAAGAAAGATGAGGATGGGCCAGATACATTAAGAAGGCATCCCCATGAGCAAAGGAGTTATGAAATGATCATGTTATCTTTTAGTACCTTGTTTCCAAAATTGTGGATTGGGACCTCTTGTGATTCCTATGAGAACTCTCTCTAGGTGGTTAAATAGCAGCATTAAATAACCGTGACTCCTGGATAGAGAGATGGAAAGAAGTTTAGATATGTGATAGATATAACAAATGCTGTATTGGTGGTCTCTAGATGATGGTTACATGGGTGTTCTCTGCTCAGTTTTTTCACCTTCTCTCTATGCTTGAAAAATTCACTGTACAATATTGGAAAAAACAAGAAAGGTTATTCACTCTAATTGTCTTTTAGTTCTTGAAAATCACAAGAAAGTTTCTTGGTTCAGTAAGGCTTTAACACTTTGCTTTGGCTCAGAGCCACTGGCAAGATGTGTCTAGCTAGAATTTAATAAAAATACTTTATTTTTTGCATTTCTTGTTGCATTCAACTCATGGTAATTAATACAACTTTTTTTTTTTTTTTTTTTGCGGCACGCGGTCCTCTCACTGCTGTGGCCTCTCCCGTTGCGGAGCACAGGCTCCGGACGCGCAGGCCCAGCGGCCATGGCTCACGGGCCCAGCCCCTCAGTGGCATGTGGGATCCTCCCGGACCAGGGCACGAACCCGTGTCCCCTGCATCGGCAGGCGGACTCTCAACCACTGCGCCACCAGGGAAGCCCAATACAACTTTTTTTTATTGTTGATATTGTTACTGTTCCCTCCTCAAATAATGTGTTTAAGTTTTAAAATATTCAGTAGGGGCTTCCCTGGTGGTGCAGTGGTTGGGGGTCCGCCTGCCGATGCAGGGGACGCGGGTTCGTGCCCCGGTCCGGGAGGATCCCACGTGTCGCGGAGCGGCTGGGCCCGTGAGCCATGGCCGCTGAGCCTGCGCGTCCGGAGCCTGTGCTCCGCAACGGGAGAGGCCACAACAGTGAGAAGCCCACGTATCGCAAAAAAATAAAAATAAAATAAAAAATAAAAATAAAATATTCAGTAAACAGTAGACAGGTGGTGCATTGGTGTGGCAAAAAAACTATTGTAGAGGTGGTATATACATGACCTCCCTAGTAAAACATTGGTTATTGAAGCATTTTAAGTGTCCTAATTTCTCAAAAATTAAATTATTCAGCTTTGAGTGCAAAATGAATATAGTTTTTGGTTTTTGAACTTTCTCTGGTCACTGTTAAACTTCTATATGTGGTGATGGTTGCCTGTCTCTGTGTTCACATTTCTTCAAAAGCTTATGAAAGCTAAACTCCAAAATAAAGCTTATTGGTTTTTTAGTGCTTATGGTGTGGCATCCTTTACTTGCTTTGGGGAATATTGGCATATTTCCTGGGGAAAATGTATATGTATATATATTTTCTTGAAATAGGAAAGAGCCACTTAATTAGAGTGATTTGCCAAGCAAGGCCTGGATTAGGTATAATCTATCACAGTTACTTTTTCTTTATAGAATTTTCTTTTCTTGATAGAATTTAGAAAACATCATAAAGTACATCACTTCTACAAAGTAAATATACAATAATGTGTTTCTGTAAAAGCAAAAAAGCAAGAAATATTCAGCAAGTCATTATTTTTATATTACTTTTGTCTGTCTATTGGTAGGATTTTATGTTTGTTACTATCTCAATGTAATTTAAGTTTTTTTCCATTACCAGAATCAATAAGAACAGAGATAAGCAGTCAGAATAACTGGAGTTTACCCACTAAAAGGGAGAGCTTTTTTTTTCCACACATGACACCAGAATGCAGTATTCTCATGCACTGTTTAAATAATGTAAAAGTATATTGTTTTCCAGAGTCAATTACAGTCAGATTTTAGATGTAAGTCTTCTCACTCAACACTTTGATGTGTTTACATGTATGTACACATACAGACACACACTATTTTAATTTGTTACTTAAATAATGGACCCATCTTACAAGTATTCTTCTGTGACTTGAATTTTTTACCTAGTAATAGATCTTAGAGAGCTTTTGATGTTAATATACATGATACTACTTCATTTTCATGACTGCATAGCATTCTATAATATGAATGTTTGATCATTTATTACCCAGTCCCATCATGGTGGGTATTAGGTTGCTCATAGTTTTTTGGTTTTTCCACAGTGACCATCATTAACTAGTATTTCTTTATGAACATTTGTGTGTATTTTTGATAAATTGTTAGAAATAAAATTGCTAAAACAATGTATGAATATTTTAACTTTAGCTGTTTTTTTAAAACAAACTTGTCTCAAGTTTTTATGAACTTTCTTCTCCATTGGCAAATACGTTGATTTGGAATATATTTTATTGGTGATCTAATAACCCTACGGTGGGAGTCAAAGTTTCCTCTTAGTATCTTGCTCATGTTTACTGTGTACGCACATTGTGTTATAGTCTGTATCCCTTCCCTCCCCACACACCACATTCCTTCCCACTTCTCCACCCATAGACTGTGAGCACATTAAAACCAGAGGTACTGATTTTTGTAGCTAACTCCATCTGTCCCAGTACGTGCCATGTAATAATTGCTCAACGAATATATGGAAGATGATGGGGAGAAAAACCCACTCCTACGCACTTATAAAATCATAATATTTTTTATATTCAGACAGTTGCTTTTCTGTAATGACTTGATAACATTTCCTCACATTGTTAAGAGTTCAGCTTTATAGTGAATTTTGTATTTAATTGCGGTATTTTATGGTACTTCTAGTATTATTACATTTGGGAAATGAGGTAGAAATCATAGAAGGGAGTAAGTAAAACATTTCTAAAAAAATTAACTCAGTTTTATAGACCTTGAATTTTAGCATGTTGTCCAATTGAGAGTGATTCCTGTTACCATATGCATCATGAGAATACACATTAAATAAAACTAGTGAACCAAAGTACAATGTATTTTCGTGAGCTAATTTCTAGTGATGATTTTTTAAAACTTGTTTGAAAAACTAATGTTGATCTTTAGATGTTAACTATTTTCTTCCTCAAATATAGACGATTATTTTAAAATTTGCATCTTATTAAAAAACCATTAAAGTCTGTAATTAATAGATAACCTGTCTTTAATAATTCACAATTCTAAGTAGTTAAAATGAATAGTGATTTTCTTAATATATATATACTTTTAAAGTGAAGTGCCCTTTTGATAACCAACATACTTTGAGTATGTGGCATGGTTTTGCCCAGACAGATGTGCACATATGTTATGTATCTGTGCACATACCAGATAGATCTAAGTAATTATTATTTATGTATGTGACTTTTATAACGAGAAGGCGATACACATTCTGTATTTGTATTTTTATTTTGTCTGAATTAGGACTGGGAAATGATTAATTACAGGGCAATATTTCTTGTCAAGTTGTGAATAAATATGTTTAGCATTAGTGTAGCTGTTTACAAACAAGAAAACCCATACTGCTTGCCAAGCATTTGATTAAAAAATGCATTCAATTCACCACATAGTCTCTCTGTAGGAAAGAACTTTATATTTGTGTGGCTTGGCATTTAGTAATTAAATCTCTAAACATTTTAATTAGGCTGAAGGCCATCCAAAGCCTTTGCTGTCATCTTGAAAACCGTTTCAGCTATAATAAGCATAAAGCTGTAGGGCAACCATGAGCACTTTCACAAGAGTCTTAAATCTAGAGCAGTGTTTCTCAAATTCCATTGTGCATTAAAAGCACCTGAAAAGCTTGATAGAACACAGATCCTTGTTTCTTTTTAACAGCTTCCCCCTTTTGATCAGACTCTCAGCGTTACTGAGAGATGTGATCATAGCTTAAGGCATTTAGTGCCACCCCATTTACTGGTCTGAAGTTCTCGAAGCTTTTATTGATCTTCTTTGTGAGATTCTCAGCTCGTGATTTTTTTTGCTGTAGCTCTGTGGTATTCACATGTCTTGACTTTATGATCACAATTTTTAAGTCAGTCATTCTCTTTGTTCCTTTTCTGATGTTCTGGTCTTAGGGAGATCATTTGCTTGGTGTTCAGTGCCTGCAAACATACATTTAAAGCTCTTGAGAGAATATGACACACCGAGAGAGATTACTGTGATTGTTATAAGCTCCAGTGTTTGGATTGCCCTTCAAAGCCATGGTCCCCAAGACCCAAATCAAGCAAAATCAAATAAGTCAAAGAAACACCCTGTTGAAGGAGCCACCTTTTTAGGCCAAGTGATCTTAGTAACCTTATGTAATCTTACATGATCTTAATTATTTTATGTATAACTGAGTTTCAACTTCCCCAGAAGTGTTAATCCAGGTACAACAGGTGGTGTTGGCCACAGCACAGACACCTCCTTACTCAACTAAAAGATAATCAAGGTCTGTCCTATTATGAAGCACAAGGATTTTGGAGGGCAGCTATTGCTTCAGCAGCAGATTCTGCAGTACTTTCTAGACGTAAGGAGAGGTTCCTGATTATAGCCTCACTTATATTTACTCCTAACCAAGGGAATAGGGCATGTCAAAGGAAGCGAATCCTGAATCACGAATGTCTCCTGGTAATTGTCATTTGAATCTGTGGCTCAGGACTGGAAAGATGACAGCCATGGACACCAGTAAAATCTTAAAGGTCTCTAGACCACATCGGCAGTTTTATTCTGGTTACCGTTGCCTTGTGTCCTTTCTTTGCACAGACCTTGGATGCAAAGTTCCCCAAGCTTGGGGTTGTTAACCATAGACTGGGAAACACACCAGGGAGTGTCTCGCATCATAGACAGATCAGAGTTTTCTGATGACGAATCCAGCAGTCTGAATGGTTAACCGTCTTAGCAGTGGCCTGGGAGATACAGATGATGGCACTATCTTTCCAGGCCAATGCCAGAGCAAAGGAAAGAAAGAGAAGAAGACAAGATTTTATATTTGGTTAAAGTAGGAAGTCTTGATTCAGCATATTTGGAGGAAGCAGTCTACCTTGATGTCAGCCACTTCTCTTTGTCAATTTGAATGGAGGTCTCCAGCATTTGTACAGGACCAGATGTCAGGTGGTGTCTTCTTCAGCTGTGAGATGTATATACAGGGTTCAAGTCCATGAAGTTTGGCTGCCATCTGGGTAATGAGAGGGACCTGGTATCATCCCCTCCAGGGAGGTCCAAGGGCAGCCTTTGTTCTTAGTGATTCCAAATCAGAAGGATGGGAGAACATTGGACACATTAGTTTGGAGAGTTGTAGCTAGACATTTTAGGAAACTAGAAGAATTCAGGGTCCAGTCCAGTTTACAGGTATATAACAAACCCTCAAAGACAATTAACAGGACTATAATATCTACAAAGGTGCAAATGTTTTTCTCTCTGTAATCACCCCCCATTTTACCAAAGATAGTCACAGTAAAACTAACTTGTTTGCATTAAACTTGGCCTGATTATTTACATAAGTGCAACAAGAATAGTAATTGACTATATAAACTCTTTTAAGATTGCTTGGCTGGAACATTGTAAGCAAAGTACCAGGTAGATCTTTCCAGGGAGCTTTATTGGCTCTGTAAAGTCAACCTTAATTCCTTAAAAGTGTCTGGTTATACCTGAGTCTATGCACATCTCTTTCAAAGCTTTGGTAATATGAGCACATGTTTCCAGTTGTGTCTTGTCACAAGGAGAAGAGATACTTACTGAACTTATGTAAATAACTATTTTGCCATGAAAAGAATACTCAAGAGTTTCCAAATTCTGGAGAGATCAAGTAGGGAGAAAAAGCAAATGTTTCATCTTTGTTTACAAAGGTACACTTTACAAATTGTTGTTAAGTTATAGATTGCTTAAGAGAAACAGTTTCTTTAGAAAAACAAAACATTAAGGAATCAGCAGTGATTCAAAAAAGAAGTCATAAAATTATTATCATCCTTAATTCATTCAGTCCCATGTTATTAATTCTTTTTCTGCTTGAATCCAGTTTTTTTCATTAGTTCTGGAAGTTCTTTTTTTTGTTTGTTTTTTAAGGCTTTAATGGCTAGCCTTTTTTTTAATTTATTTTTTTTTTCTTTATTTTTTGGCTTCCTCGGGTCTTAGTTATGGTACGTGGGATCTTTGTTGAGGCATGCGGGATCTTTTGTTGCGGCACATGGGATCTTTCATTGCACTGCATGGACTTCTCTCTAGTTGTGGCGTGTGGGTTTTCTATCTCTAGTTGTGGTGCGTGGGCTCCAGCACACATGGGCTCTCTAGTTGTGGCGTGTGGGCTTAGTTGCCCCACGGCATGTGGGATCTTAGTTCCCCGACCAGGGATCGAACCCACGTCCCTGCATTGGAACGTGGATTCTTTACCAGTGGACCACCAGGGAAGTCCCCAGTTCTGGAAATTCTTATCCAGTTCATTTTTATGATCTTGAAGTTACCAGAAACCTGTGTTTGCCAGAGTCCTTTCCATGAACCTCCTTGAAGATGAAGTACTTTTGCAGAAACACTTTTGCAAAGCACCAGAGTAAAACAATAACTCTCTGTAAATGACAAAAACTTTTTTAAAATGCTCATTGTTAAAGGTCTGGTGAGAGCTCATTATGTGGACTTGACAAGGAAATCTGGTTATTTCTGTAACACACAACATTTTAAAATGATATCTGTAATTATGATAACATTATACCAGGACATATCACAGTTTAGGAATTTTATTCAATTTTTGGAACACTTACATACCTATACAAATGCAACATAAAGAAAGCTTAGTATTGACAATGATTCCCATGCAATTTAACATATTAAAAAAGCCTCATTCGTCTAACACTTCTCTTTTTATAAGGAGAGAGAACAAATCTTTTGAGATATTCCAGGAGCTCTCTAGAAAATTCCAAAGTTAGTTCTCAGTCACAATTACTTCATTTGAATTTGATTTTGGGAAGTTTGTAAAAATATCAAAGACTTTGAAACACTTGGTCATTGAGGGTCACAGGTCATTGGAAATAACAGTTATGCATTTAACTGTAGTGACAATTAAAGACTTTGAAGACAAATGTAGTTGCTTAAAAAAAAACTTTTAATGCTGATAGCTATAAAGACATGCCTATCTTAATTAAACCAACAACCTTAAACTGCCTTTTATACCAAATAATTTCTTAAATCACATGGACCTGAAATTCATTTATGTTAGTTTTTGTTATATTTCTCAGAATTTAATTTACATAAGTGCCTAATTTCTTTAAGCCAATTAAATAAAGCTCTTTTACAAATTACTTTTAGCAGTATCATCCAGAGGTAGAAACTATCATATGTCTACACCACATATAAATAGACACACATAAATAGACGCAGAGACCTTATAGTTTTGCTCCAAAATTTTAGTCATGAGATGGGTAGGATAATGCAAAACTCACTAGCTTATAAAAGAACAGTTGGGATAAGTTAAATTTATCTACTCAGATTTTTAAAGTTTAGAAGATACTTAAGATTTGTATTTGTCCTTGACAAGTAATCTTAATGTAGTTCTTCCAAGAAGGTCTTTGGTTTCCTAAGGCCAGAATTTTTATGTTTGCAAGCCTTTTGGGATAAATAGGGGTGGTTTCAGGATTGCTGTAAAAAAAATAGGTGAAATTTGAACTGTCTCTAGAGCTATATTTCTAGTTTTGTGAAGGTTTGCAAGGTTAGGATGGTTGCTCTCAATTCCTCAATACAGCCTCAATTCCTGAATTTGATTGTAGCCTGGCTGATAAAGGAGTGACATACACTTCCACCTTTGTTGTAATGTTTTTCTTTCCCTCTGGGTACATTTAGCTTAGAGGAAAAGGGCTTAAAATTTTTCTTACTAGGCTCTGAATATCAACTTCCGATTTGTTCTAAGTTCTGATTATAGAGTTAATAAATTCTTTTAGATACCTTGTCAGGTTTCAGATAAGACAAACAGTAAATATTTACAGACAGTATTAAACAGCCCCACAGACCCAAGAGGTGTCCTCAAAGAGGGTGCAAAGGTTATTACCTTCCCAAGATCCAGAGTCACTCTCAACAATAGCCAAAAGAAAGAATTGACATCTGCATGTGCCGGGCAGGTAGAAAGCCAAGCTAAGTTTTTAGGACATGAAACGATGCAAGCATGAAGGCAATAGCTATTCCTAGGAGAAAAAGGATCAATAACCTATGGGTCTGGAGTTGGGAAAGAAGGAGCAACATGAAAATTTATTTTCCTCTCTTGACTGGGCCCTATAAGCAGAGATCTTGGGAGCTGACTCTGGCCAGAATTTTCACCCTTGGCCGACTTCTGCCAGGTTTTCTAGAATCCCCTCTGTGGGCTCCAATGTCTACCAGAATTTGACAAGATTTTTCATTAATTTTAGTTATTCTTGGCTGTTTAAAGGAATAATGTAGCAGTTTACTAGAATATCACTCAGTTTTGTCAGCTCTGGGAGGGGCCCATACAGAGGCTCTTCTTTGAAGGTAGAATGGGGTTGTCTATTAGGCCATTAACTTGGTGGACTTTGCTTTATGGTTGTGTAGTCTTCTCAGAGTGGAAAAACAATTCAGACAGGTTATTACTTGAATGAGTACTCAAGTAAAGGAAGAGAGAGGGTAGCAGTAGGAGTTATTTCAGACTTAGTCTTTTGTTTTAGATACCTCATATCTTTAATTTTTCATTAGCCTTTCGCAACCATCTTTCAGTGAAACGATTTTGGGAGTTTGAAGCCTTTTGGAGGCTTTTGCATGCCAGTTAACATAGGTATCCTATTCTGTTTATTTAGTTGGCAGCCCTTGCTTTCAAGTGCATTTTAAGATCATTAGATAAATGATCTTATCTAATTGGAATGTTCCTCATAATGGCCTTTGTAATTCTAGGTTGTTTTTAGGAAGATTCTGTCATTTTTGTAGATATTTATAGCTTCTAGGACCCTAATTCTAAGACATAAAATAAGCAGATGTGCCAGAAGATGTCCCACTTAACTCTTAATATTTTAAAGATCTCATTTTTATTACTTTTCATTATTATTATTATTATTATTTTTTAGCTAAACTGTTGGGTCTCTCAGAGCCAAACTAATACCTAAAGGGATGTGCTGCTAGGTTGCGAATTGTGTGATATTTTGCAGAGAAATTTTCTTGAGATTGACAGGTGACTTACTGTCAATCCAACCCATTCCATGGCCAACTTAGCCTAACATGGGAGTCTTTAGGTTAGGTGGCAAGCACTTCAACAGCTTTTAAATACTCAATGCATGCCCCCAGTTTTGTTTTGTTTTTTGTTTTTTTGCTCCCAAGATTTCCATTAGCAATAACCTTTATTTACAACAAAATTTTATTCACCCATTCCCTTACACTGGACCCAGTCCAGCTTAAACTGGACCCAGTTCCATCCTAGACTCAGTCTGGTTTTTAAGTTGGACCCAGTTTGACTCTGGCCAGTAGTCACCAGCAGTTTCCTGTGTGTAATCTGAGGATTGTTAAAAGGATTGAACCAGTAGACCTCAACAAATGGGGACTGCACACTGGGGGCTCCACATAAATGGGGAACTGCAAACTGCCAGTAACGGTTCCCACATGGATCTTAAGACAGAATCAAGGGCTGGAGGTTTCCAATCAAATGCGGAACTGCGGAAAGTCAATTAGATTGGGAGCTCAGTGCAGAGAGTGCAGAGCTCAAAACCAAGATGCACTTACCCACAGCCCTGAGAAAGAGGGAGAAAGATGGTGAACTTAGTGGGTTTGCCCAGTACCACACCTGTGTTTCTCATCCTCAACTGCCATCAGAAGTTTGCTTCAAAGCCCAGCACTGCCACCTAATCTGTTAAACAACAAAATTCAGCTGAGAAAATTTAAAAATCAGCTTGACTTTATTCAACGATTTTTGAATTGGGTAGCATCCCATCTCACAAATAGAAAGAAGCTGCAAGGGACTGTAGCTTCAACGGAAGGCTTTTATAGACAAGGGCACAGGGACAAGGAAAAAGCAGATTTTCTCATCTTTCTTGGTGGGGGGGCGGGAAGGATCTGTCAGCTAGGTGACCTTACTACTGCTGATCAGGGAATTCCAGACTGATTGATTATGCTGCATTCTGGGGAGAGGCTGAAACTGCTGTTAGGCTAGGTATTAAGTCTTGGTTTGCTGATGGGGAACTTGGCACAAGTGACTTCATTTGGGGCTTGTTTCTTAGAACAAACGTAATCTCAGAAGTGACACTTTGTTCACTAGAAGCTAGTCACTAAGTCCTGCCCATACTCAAGTAGAGAAGTAAGTTCCATATCTTTTGAAGATAATATCAAAGAAGCTTTGAATGTATCCTTAAAATCATCACACTATATTAGCCTCAGTCTTCTCTTCCATGAAATGAGAAAGTGAGATATGATAGGACCTTAATAATGGTAGGTATTTTGTTATGATGATGATGATGATGATCATCATCATCATCGTCATCATCATTTCTTAAGAACTTTACACTCAACCAAAGTGTATTGGTGTGTGAAATTCTCCCCACCCAAATCTGTATTTTATTAATTGTCACATTTCATAAAACCCCTCTTTTTTAATGAAGGAAATGTACTCTGATAATAAAACCAGACTCTAAGCAAAGAAGTTATAGACTGATATCATTATGATTGCATATAAGAACATCTGTAATAATTTATTATTGAAAGAAGAATAAAAGAATAAGTTGCATCACCATGTAGGGTGTATCCTTCTAACACGCAAGGATAGTGACTCTGTCAGGTGACTTAAAAATTACATACCATTTGGCCCCATAATCCATCTCTGTGAGTTTGTCTTAAGAAAATAATGCCAAAATTTTTGATGCAAAAGTATGCTTAGCACAGGATAGTATTTTTGGTTGGTAGCCTCCAAGGTGGCCCCTAATAATTGATCCCCATTTCCCGATGTTCACATTGTTGTGTAATCCCCTCCCGTTGAATGGCTGGACGTGGTGCCTCACTTGGAACAAATAGAAATGAAATATCAGATTATAAAAAGACTGTGGCTTTTGTCTCAGGGGCTGCCACTCTCTCTTTTTACACATGGTAAGTATGATGTTAACTGGGATCAATCTTTTTCTTCTCACCCCAGAAACATACTAGAAAAAAATATACCAAGTAACGACACTCTGTGTCTTTGAGTGTTAGGACTGTGTGAGTTGTTCTACTTTTCTTTATTTTTCTATTCCCTTTCAATATCATATATTATTTTACAGTGGAGAAATGCTTAAAAAGAAAAAGAGAAGGTAAGGAAAATCAGAGGAAAAGAACAAAGTAGATGTTTAAACACATGTAGATTTGAGAAGTGATTGTTTTGGGAGAAAAGAGTTGTGAATTTACACATTTGTATTTAAGTAACTGCAAGGAAAAGATATAATTCGAGTATGTAATATTTAAAATTTGTGTAGCTGTCATATATCACTTACAATAAGAAAAATGAAACAAAATGAGATGTTTACAGAAAATACAGGTTACTTTTTACCTAGTACTCGCAGATGAGAAGTACTTTGTAAATCCCTGGTAATATTATTGATGATAATTTAGTGACAGTTTAGTTTGAATCCTATAGTAATTTAGGCAACGGAATTTACTAGCACATCTTTGCTAGTTGATTTCCACAGATCTCAGTGCTTCAGTCAATGAAGATTTTTGGGTTGTAGGTCTTGTCTGGCAACAGGATTTTTGTAAATGGCATTCAGGGGTGCTTTGCTTTCTAACCTTGTCATTGTTAGTTTACCTTCCATCTTCCAATTCATTCTGTAGCATGTCATTGGTTTCCATGATGGCTGATTCCATCTCCTTTGGAGTCTGCTACAGGTCACTGCAATGTGGCTGTCTAGCCAAGAGCTGGTGAACAGAAACTTTAAATTGCTTCAGATTGTTGGGACCTGTTACCTTTTCTCTAGCAAGGGTTTGTTTCTTTTCTTGTTCATTTGTTATTAGCAGTGGCATTGTGTTTGGAAAAATAGGTTGTAGTTTTCCACTTTTGCACCCTTTGTTCTTAATAATTACCTGGAACACTTTGCTAAGATTGGAGTTCATTACATGTATTTCTGTAATGCTCATAACTAACGTTCATTCTTTGTATTTTATTTTATTTTCCGCAGTGGTCAAACCAAATGAAATAGTCTCCAAAGTACCAAATCTAGTAGAATTCCAAGTTTTAAAAAATACATCTATACTAGCACATATGCACCTCTCTGACAGCAAATATAATTGCAGGAGCCACTTTGGGGGGATACAATTTTTCATACACTCATGTTTCAGACAGCTAGTAGAACTTCATCTCCAAAATGCAAGAGGAAGAGAACATTAAACTATTTTAAATGGTCAACGTAAATTTCATTTGGCTGCACGTATATTCGTTCCTAAGTGAAGTTATTTAAGGGGAAAAAGGTCATAAATGAGAAGAGCATATAATGTTCTCCAGTCTTTACTTGGTTAGTTTTAAAAAATTGATTGCTTTTAGAATGTGTTTTCCTTTAAAAATTACATCATAAAAGAATGTTTTCTTTATTTTGACTAGCTTTTTTATTTCTGCAATCTTCGAGTCACATATGTGTGTACACAATAATGGGCTAAAATAATGTATATTCTTTTTAATCTATAAGATGATGCATGTACATTCTCTCTGCTGAGTCTTAAGAGCTGCTTCAATTTGAACTGTGCAGTAATTTTGCATTTTCATTTTCTCTGATTTAACTGATGTCTATAAATAAAGGCTGCAACTTAGTTTAATAATAAGAAATCTGTTATCACCATGTGGTAAAGATAACATATTATCATTACTACCATTAACAACTATTGGTGTTAATAACACATATTTTCCCTGCTTCATCCCAGAGCAACCTGCATTTGAAATAAAGAATTGAGGTATATAGGGGCCTCCCTGGTGGCGCAGTGGTTGAGAGTCCGCCTGCCGATGCTGGGGATGCGGGTTCGTGCCCCGGTCTGGGAGGATCCCATGTGCCGCGGGGCGGCTGGGCCCGTGAGCCATGGCTGCTGGGCCTGCGCGTCCGGAGCCTGTGCTCCGCGACGGGAGAGGCCACAGCAGTGAGAGGCCCGCGTACCACAAAAAAAAAAAAAAAAAAAGAATTGAGGTATATAGTCTTTTAAGTGTATCCTCTCAATGTTTTGTTCAAAAGGAAAATAATTATTAAAATGTCCTTAAAAAACATTGTTTGGGTCTCAGTCACTACTACAGGGGAGCAAACTATACTCATGCAAGAGTACTTGTGATTTGCTGAGAATGATAGAGAACAGTGGTCCTTGAACCTTCATCAGCTATAGCCACACCACGAGGTGGAGAGAGATTATTGTAGTTTCCCAATCAAGCAAATCTATAGATATGCGAGAGAAAAACCATTATAAGGTTGACCTTGAGTCTTTTCTACTTCATTTAAAAACCCAAGTAGATCATTCATAGATTAATATATTTAGCTATGATCAGTTACTTGTGATGGACTCACCTAACAACTGATGGGATGCATGAAGAAAGCATACTTAAGAGTAGTGGAACATGCGAGATTAGATTTGGCCCAGCCCTTCCTGGATATAGTTCTCTTGCCCATTTGTTTGGAATGGAAAGAGGAAATAAATGAAGCCTTTGCAGCTCATCCTGCCACATGGCATGCACGTGCACATGTATACAAAAATTAATAAACAAAGAAGAGAATACATTTTTCAAGTGAAGCATTTGCTTTGAATTCAGATTGACCACCATCACTCCTCTCCCCAGCCAGCATAAAATTTCACTGCTGCCCTTTCCTGTCTCAAGTGTTGAAAAATAATTTTGATATGTCTTTCTGTTTGGTACCCTATATGCAATTTTAAATTGAACTTATTTTAGCTGTATCCCATTTCATGATTCACTAAGAATGCAGTAATGATCATCATCCTTTGCATGTATGTCTGTGTGTGTGTGTGTGTGTGTGTGTGTACTTGTTTGCTTTTCAAAGATATTTTAAACTGATTATTTCATTTGATCGATTTGCCTATGTAGCATTTATTCTCACTTTAATTATTTGGGGATGCAAGATTAGCACTCCTGAGACCTGTGTATTCCCATGTGTTTTGTCACCCTCTAGATCTGTGGTGGCATTTTGGATTTACTCTCATTGCTCAGTTAGAAAGCAATTGAGCTTCCCATCAGTATAGCAGTCTTTTTCTCTACAATTTTTTTATGACGAGAAACGAAACCAATCATTCAGCCAGCAAGTAGACAGTTAAAAATGACACGTTGTAGATGCTTTTGTAGAACTAGACCTAACTAAGCATCTCACTGCAAATTAGTTCCCTTTTCAATAAACCCTGCACCTCACAATCCCTGGCTAATATGACCCTGGTTTAGTCTTCAGACCTTAAATTTAATTTACCCAATCTCTGGATTTATTAATTCCCTAGGGGACTATCAGTCCCTCTGGGTCTTTCAGCAGTTTGCTCGATCAGCTGAAGTGTTAGGCTCACTCCACCTCACTCCTCAGTTTCTATCTCACTTCTCAGTTTTCTTTAGGAAGAAATAGACTTTTTTCCCCACACAGTGACTAAAAAAGAGAAAGGTCACTCAATAACTTGATCCCAGGCCACTGTCTTCTCTCTTCTACAATTAAGAAAGATTTTTCTCCCTTAGCACCTGCCCTCTACCCATCAACTTTTTTATTGTTGAGAGGGCATCACACCTCCCATCTGAAATGTCTTTTAAGTGAATAAAATTGATCATTTTCAGCCAATTTCAATTGCAGATTAGGTCACAAATGGTAAATGGAATGAGAAAATAAACTTCAAGTAACATTCCAGCTAAATATTTTTAATCTTATCAAACAAATGTTTGGGGAAGCAATATATGAAGTGGTTTCTCTTTGAGGTCCACTTTAGGATTTTTAATATGGTTACAAAGTAATGTTTTCTGTAGGTAGCTTTTATAGAAATGCTATTTTGAACTTTTAGTAGAGGTTATGACTAGCAGCAATTTCCCCCCAGAAGTACAGTGGAAAGGGCAGACAGTAGACAGACGCACTGTTCCCTACCTTAGCGAACTGTCCACTCAAACGATTTTAAGAAGATAAGAAAATTCAGAAGATATTAGGCATCGCTTGTAATTTAAGTCAACTTAATAAATGTGTACTGAGCCACTGTTCCTTTTAAAATTCTGACTTTGGTGTTGTGGGAAGGGGCTTCAAGGTGGAAGGGTTGCAAAAATAACTAAGGTTCCACTTCTGCCCTCAGACACATTTGGAGTAGGTAAATCATGTTGTATAGCTGGAATATCCACAGCTAACTACAGAAAGCATCCTTCACAGCTGTTTTCCCAGAGTTTTACTACTGCATGTGAGTTCGTCTCTTGAGTTTGGCCTTGGTGACCGTAAAATTAGTATTATCACCTATAGCACTGTCCTAGGCTCCCGAGATATGGCATTTACTGAGACTGATTTCTGTCTGTAAGGAACTCTCAGCCAGTTACTGGCTGCTTGTTTATTGAAACAGGTTTAATAAACCAGCAAAATAATGTTCAGCAATCCGAGTTGCCAGATTTTACAGAAAAGATGCTGTTGTCATCTGCCAAGGGTATAGCCGATAAGGTGGTCAGGCCCCTAGATGGTCTCCCATTGTTAAATCTGGCCCCTGCTAGTGCACCTTGAAAAATGCACAGCTGAAAAATGTAGTTGGGACAAACGGAGTCTGAGCAGACCATCTATCATTCCTTCCTGATGTTCTTAAGGTCACGTGCCCTTAGTGTAACACCCAGGGAGAGCAAACTTGGCCTCCAGTGCCCAACTAAGCCACCAGCTGCTGACCCTTAAGTGATTATTATTTGTTTATGTTTAATTTCAGTTTGAAGATTGAACTGACTTTTCCTACCTAGTTGCAAACTAGTCAGGTGACCGCATTAGTTTCAGGGATATAATATGCCCAAAGAAACAGTGCTGGCCAACTGCTTCCTTGATAACAATGTACTTCTGAAACCAAGCATTTGTATCCATGAACAATAAAGAAGGTCTAGGTCTTGAGTTGGTGACCTGGTTTCTATTGTTAACTCTCTGTTCAAGGGCCTCTCCTCCTTGAAGTTATTTTAAAACCTGATCTCATAGCAGTAGCTTCAGTTTCACATGTGAATTGGTGTGCTATTTGGAAAAGAAAATATTTTTTTGTTAAAAAGAGAAGAGCAAAGCTTTTGCACAGCAAAGGAGACCATAAACAAGATGAAAAGACAACCCTCAGAATGGGAGAAAATATTTGCAAACGAAGCAACTGACAAAGGATTAATCTCCAAAATACACAAGCAGCTCATGCAGCTCAATATCAAAAAAACAACCCAATCCAGAAATGGGCAGAAGATGTAAATAGACATTTCTCCAAAGAAGATATACAGATTGTCAACAAACACATGAAAGGATGCTCAACATCAGTAATCATTAGAGAAATGCAAATCAAAACTACAGTGAGGTATCACCTCACACCAGTCAGAACGGCTGTTATCAAAAAATCTACAAACAATAAGTGCTGGAGAGAGTGTGGAGAAAAGGGAACCCTCTTGCACTGTTGGTGGAATGTAAATTGATACAGCCACTATGGAGAACAGTATGGAGGTTCCTTAAAAAACTAAAAATAGAACTACCATACGACCCAGCAATCCCACTACTGGGCATATACCCTGAGAAAACCATAGTTCAAAAAGAGCCATATACCACAATGTTCATTGCAGCACTATTTACAATAGCCAGGACATGGAAGCAACCTAAGTGTCCATCGACAGATGAACGGATAAAGAAGATGTGGCACATATATACAGCGGAATATTACTCAGCCATAAAAAGAAACGAAATTGAGTTATTTGTAGTGAGGTGGATGGACCTAGAGTCTGTCATACAGAGTGAAGTATGTCAGAAAGAGAAAAACAAATACATATATATGGAATCTAAAAAAAAAAAAATGGTTCTGAAGAAACTAGGAGCAGGACAGGAATGCAGACGTAGAGAATGGACTTGAGGACATGGGGAGGGGGAAGGGTAAGCTGGGGCGAAGTAAGAGAGTGGCATGGACATATAAACACTACCAAATGTAAAACAGATAGCTAGTGGGAAGCAGCCGCATAGCACAGGGAGATCAGCTCCGTGCTCTGTGACCACCTAGAGGGATGGGATAGGGAGGGTGGGAGGGAGACGCAAGAGGGAACATTGTAAAGCAATTATACTCCAATAAATATGTTAAAAAGAAAAGCAATAACATAAAAGACGTATCTATGATCAGAGTATTATTTAGAGAAAAACTATCCTGTCTCTCTGATAATATACAAAACTTTTTTGTTCAGTCTTATTATAATAAGGCTATTAAGCAGGAAGAGACCCTATTGTGAATTATATTCCTAATGTCATTTATTATTTGTTTATGTTTAAGTAGGCAAACAATCCTTGATCAGTTGGTGTTTTTTGCTACCAATATTAATTAACAGAAAGGAGTGTCTTGTTATTAAAGAGTCAAGTGTTGGGCTTCCCTGGTGGCGCAGTGGTTGAGAGTCCGCCTGCCGATACAGGGGACACGGGTTCGTGCCCCGGTCCGGGAAGATCCCACATGCCGCGGAGCGGCTAGGCCTGTGAGCCATGGCCGCTGAGCCTGCGTGTCCGGAGCCTGTGCTCCGCAATGGGAGAGGCCACAACAGTGAGAGGCCCGCGTACCGCAAAAAAAAGAAAAAAAAAAAGAAGAAAAAAAAAAGAGTCAAGTGTTTATAGATGAGACATTTTCATGCTGGCAAAAAGTTTGTTTCTTTAAATATGTTAAGTATATTCTTCACATTCTTATTTCAATATTTTTTTACTCAGCAAATCCTTTTTCTTAGATAATACAAAGTAAATTTCAGGCAAGTCCACATGTGCATTCTGAACAAATGGAATTTGAAATGAAGAGTTAACAGCTGTTTGTGCAAAGAGACATTAGCATTTTGAGAAGTAATCAGAGTGATCTATCAGCCATCAAGTCCTTCCTTGTATCTCTGTTTTTTGCTATCAAATTTTTGTTTGTAATTGTACGAACCAGCCTTTATGACCCCAGGTACTAATATGACACTTGGTTTTATAAGTAGTGAAATAATAGTGATGATGGGGTTTTCTTGTTATTTGTTTCCTTGCTTGTTTTGTTTGGTTTTTTAGCTCAGGAAAAAGTACTATAAAATACTAAGATTTGACAGTCCTCCATTCTTGTTTAACTTCCTGGGGGAGAATTCCTTAACATTCTCTATTACTCTCTCACACAGAGTCTTTTACACAGGAGTTGTGTCCTACTTATTTTAAGTGAGTCAGTTGATAAATGTGTTGTATTTTAGATTACAGGATGGCAGGGTCCCCCTGAGCATGAATTCCTTTCTGAGTGTACATTAAACTGCTTTTGAGATTATGGTAACATTTTACAGGTCTCAATTTAAGACTAAATTTCCTTTATTTTAGATTGCTGTAATCCTCTACAGCCCTAATGTTAAGCAATAACATGTTGTCCAGTGAAGATTTACTTTGCTTTTCAAGGTTCCTGATATTAATTCTAGAGATAATCAACACACTTAAAATATAAATGTGAGTCCACTGACATTATCTAGATCTTATTCTTCATCCCCAGAATGATGCTAAGTGCAAGAAGGCAATACCAAATAAGAATGGGAAACTCTTTACCTGGTAGTTACTTAAAGACAAGTTAAATTCGTGAGTCAATTAGGAAGCCATAGATCATTGTAATCTTCTGAGGCACTGAACTTGAACATTGAACTAACAGATCACTTAATCAGATGTGAAATGATTATCTGAATAAAGGTGAGGAGGAAGGAGAGGTGATTATGGGTTGAAGACTTAGCGTGGGCACAATGAGCAGATTCTTGGAGTCAGGAGAAGTGTTGAAAGAGGAGA
Organism: Hyperoodon ampullatus; assembly: GCF_949752795.1. Lineage (NCBI taxonomy): Eukaryota > Metazoa > Chordata > Mammalia > Artiodactyla > Ziphiidae > Hyperoodon > Hyperoodon ampullatus. The sequence continues at coordinate 23,407,693 of NC_136923.1, forward strand.
GGAGAACAAGTAAGGCCTTTTAGACTGGATGCTCAAGCAGGAAAGGCCCGTAAAGAGATTGTTCACTTTGGAAAAAAGTGGAATGATAGGTAAGAAATTCAGTTAGGTGAGAAGGGGCCAAGTTGTGCAGGCCCAGGAAAGCTGTTGTCACTTCCCTGTCCATTGTTGCACTGAAGGAGTGCCCATCTGGAATTATCCATCAAGCATCAAGAGTAGTGATAATGGTGGTGGTAGTGGTGGTGGTGGTGGTATTTGTAATGGTCACCAGTTATTGAGCTCTTAATATGTACCAGGCTCTTGTACTTTTTGTGGATTATCGTACTTGAAGACATTATTATTATCTATTTTATAGCCAAGGAAAGGAGGCTTAGAAGAGGTTCTTTACTCATCCCAAACCACAGAGCTAGTATGTTATAAAGGCAAAATTTGAACCCAGGTAATGTTACACTGAAGTCTACATTCTTTAACATTTCCCAGTATCACTTCTGTGTAGTAAGTATTTGTAGAGAGCAGCAGTTCAGAGGCACGATCCTACATTTTTAGAAGAGACATTGATAACTGGAGTCCATCCAAAGGAGGCTTCGTGGGGTGATAAAGAATCCTTGAATTCCTGGGAACAGAAAAGAGACATCAAGAAGATAATCTGGTTTGTGAGACAAAGTGAGAGATTTGGCTTTATATCCCGCTTTGTTCTTCTCTTCTTCAGTCTTGATGGGCTGAGTTCCCTCACCATTATATATTCTAGAGATTGAGGAATTACGTGGAAATGTCTAAGTGAATTGCAAGATTATTTCAGGTGGATGGGACTAGTTTTACCAGTGGCAAAGAGTTCTCAAGTGTTGTCGTTCAGTGGTCTTTTTTGAATGAGACATCATTTGCTTTTATATTCCACTAAAGCAATCCTTGAAGATGCTGTACACACAAAAGAAAATCAGGGTACCCATAAATTCTGCAGCTGATTTCGAGTCAAACACATGGGATCCTTTGGAGACTTCGTGAAGCAGAGGAAGAGGAGGAGAGGCTGGTGTCTGGGTAGCACTGAAGTTAGTCCTGTTATTGGTCAGGACCTAAACAACAGAAACTCAGTGTTGTTCCTTCTCTTCTAGAATACTAACTATTCTAATATGCCATTTAATAATTATGCTGTTTTAATAATGGCATTTTAGGGACAAAACCCCCTTTCAGTAAAGGAAGACATCTGTTCTAAGTTAGATTCTGATGTCAGAAATGTTAAAAATTTCTAAAGGCTTTTATCTTAGAATAGAGGACAAAGAAGGAAGTTCTGCCCCAGTCTATACAAAATCTTATAGGGCAAAATAGAGAGAGAACACCAGGCAAATTTGGGGGAAGGCAACATGATTTGTGGATATTTTGTCTCTAAGAGGTAAAGGAGGGATGGGGAAGACAGAATCGAAGACCAGGCATAGAAAGGGTCAAAATGAAGTTAGTGGGTATCAGAAGGAGGGATTTCTAGTGTCTGGATTAGATACTCTGATCAGTTTAGCATAATATCTGATAGAGGTTACAAGAAATCATTCCTTATGATGTACCCTCAAGGTGGCAAGACAGTGGGGCTCTGAATGTGGTAGATCAAATGCCCACCCATTAACTATCACCAAATAAGACCAAATCCACCTTGACAGCCCAATGCAAGGAAATCTACCTTCTTCAGCCTAATAGGTCTGTCTCCAAAGGCACTGGCCACATTGCCCTACTTCCCATTTTCAGATCTGAAGGCTTCCCCCTAAGGTGATGGGTGTCCTTATAATCTTCTGACTGCTGACCATCCCTCTTGGTGCAGATGAAGGAGCTTATTCAATGGAAACTTTTAATAAGATGCACAGATGCTAAAAAGTACATGATCATATCCTTGTAGACATCATCATAAGTAGGTGGTGAATAGCTATTAAATGGGAGTTTTACCATGTATAAAGAGATGTTTTTAGTTGAGCTATGCCTTTGAAATATCTTTTTTGCTCTCTGAAGATCAAGTTTACCACTGGATTATAAAGTCAGTAAAGGCAGACTGTGACTTTTTGGTCACCAAATTGCTCTATCCCCACATCTCAACATTGTAGAATCTTAGCAAAATTTTGTTGAATATTCTTTCTTTTAATATCCCTGTCGTACTTTGTTGTTCTCCAAGGCTATCTAGGGGGAAAAATGAGTTTCGAACCTTAGTCTCTGAAAGTCAGGTGGAGCTAGCAGGCACTCACTCCTGTTTTGCATTTACTTGTCTCATTTTTAGTAAACTTCTCCTTACCTTGAAGAAATGTACATACATTTAGACTGATTAATGTGCAGATCTTCATTGCTTTAATTCTAAGAATTGGAAATGCTTCTCATTGAAGTACTCAGCTCCTCAGCATAACCCATTTTAATAATTTTCCAGTCCAGTTTGTACCAAAAGATGCAGTTCATTTCTGACAGGGTCTCTATTAAACTCTTTCAGTTTGCAGTTCTTTTTATCAATCTTCATTTATCCATAAAAGCCAAATTTGACCTAGATGTGTAATGACAGATGACAACACCCTGAGTTTCTAATCCCTGTTCTCCCAATGAATATTGCTTTATCATTTTTTCTTTTTGTAGTATTAAAAGTTTACATAGGGCCTCCCTGGTGGCGCAGTGGTTGAGAGTCCGCCTGCCGATGCAGGGGATACGGGTTCGTGCCCCGGTCCGGGAGGATCCCATATACCGCAGAGTGGCTGGGCCCGTGAGCCATGGCCGCTGAGCCTGCGCATCCGGAGCCTGTGCTCCACAACGGGAGAGGCCACAACAGTGAGAGGCCCGCGTACTGCAAAAAAAAAAAAAAAAAAAAAAAGTTTACATAAACTTAGCACAGTGGAGTAAAAGCAACAGCCTGGTACTGGTGGTGTTCACCGTGATTGGCACATATGGCTTGATTATACATTTAGTACATTTGTGCAGCAATGTTTCTCCAGGATTTCCTGAAATGATGATGCAGTTGAGGTCACAAGAGATGAAGAGATGTTTCCAAGGCCACATACCTAATTCAGGGCAGAGTAAAGATCCAAGCCTCCTACCTGACTAGTAGTGAAGTGTTTTATATGCTTGCTTCTTTGCTTGTTTGTTTTTTACTGAAGGAGGATTATTTGGGGAAATATGAAAAGGCTTTCTTTTAGCATGTGTCTGGAGTCATATTGTACTATAGTAGAGAAGTCTGATGTACCCTCAAGGTGGCAAGACAGTGGGTCTCTGAATATGGTAGATCATGTGCCATGTTGGATAAGAGTTTGGGCTTTATGGTCACGTAGACCTGGATTGAAATTCCAGCTCAGATATCAGGTAGCTGTAGGATCTTGGGCAAGTTACTAACCTCCATGCCCTGCAGCATCCACACCTGAACTTGTTATGAGAATAAAAGGACCTAATACCTATGACATGCTTAGTATATACATGGCACAGTCATGCTCTTAATGAAAAGTTAACTATTCTTAATATTACTTGTTTACCTGGTTATTGATAAAACTCATATGTGCCTGAAGGTGAAACCAGGGTTACGGCAATGGAACAGGACAAAATGATAACCATGTTTCTTATTAATTTCTAGTTGGAACATACAACAAGCATGTGTATATGTGTATATCTTTGCTTGTTTAGTTTTCACTATATCATCCTGCCTAGAGGAGGATTTTTTTTTTTAGCATAAAAAGAGCTCTTTAGCATGTATGTAGGTCATGTTGTAGCATAGTAGTAGACTGGGTGGTACCCTTGAGGTTCCCCTTATTGAAGAAATTTGCAGAGAAAGGTCAGTAATTTTACTTTGTGGTGCATGGATTTCCTTCAGTCAATACCAAGAAAATATTTTACTATTTCCTACCCTATCCTGTACTCATATCCCTCCCACTTTATTTTTTATTCTATCACCTCTCCTGAAGCCAAAGGTGAAAACTTCAGATAATTTGCCTATAGACAGTCTAATTTATTTTGGAAAACATTGTTCTAGACTGGTGTCTTCCTCACTTACTTCCATTTATGGTGCAATGCACTGTTACAAAAGAAAATCTCAAATAATTTGTAAGTCAATATATTTCAGTAAGGTCATTCCATTGTTTTGCATGCTTTCTAGGTAAGGTACCCCAATTACAATGAATGCCTGGCCTTACAGTGGGCTGGCTGTTAAGTCTCCTTGGACTAAATTCAATTCCATTTTCCTTTTTCTACCCCATTGCATTTCCCCAAATTTTCTTCTGAATTTGTGATTTTAAGTAGGTATTTCATGGAAGCGGCTGTATGTAGTGGTTAAAGCTGTTGTAGTCAAACCAACCCATGTTGAAACCCTGTCTGACCACTAACTAGCTGCTGAGTGTTGCAAGTTATTTCACCATTCTGAGCCTCAGTTCTCCTGTCTCTAAAAATAATGGTAATAAGTCATAACTCGTAGGAGTTTGGTAAAGATTAAATGAATTATTTGTTGACTAAACAGTGCCTAGCAGTAATGGCGATTATGGAGTACTTATAATTTGCAAGGTAATAGGCTTTGTGTTTTACTTGAATTACCTCATTTAGTCCTGGCACCAACCCTGCAAGGTGGGTATTATTATTATCCTCATTTTTTTGCGGTACGTGGGCCTCTCACTGCTGTGGCCTCTCCCGTTGCGGAGCACAGGCTCCGGACGCGCAGGCTCAGCGGCCATGGCTCACGGGCCCAGCCGCTCCGTGGCATGTGGGATCCTCCCAGACCGGGGCACGAACCCGTGTCCCCTGCATCGGCAGGCAGACTCTCAAGCACTGCGCCACCAGGGAAGCCCCTATTATCCTCATTTTACAGATGAAGAAACTGACAGCCAAAGAAGTTAACTAGTTCTCGTAGCTTGTAACTGATAGAGCCAGTACTTAGGGGTCAGAGGTCAGAATCAGAACCGCATGGGTGGAGTTTTACAGTACCTCAAAGTTAGGATCATATGTTGTGATTCTTTGTATCTTCCCTCCTCTTTTTGACCTCAGGAACCAAAACAACATTTTGTTGTGTGTTGGATGAGTTCTCACAATATGAGGATTAAAGAATAATTTTCAAACATTTACAGCCGACACAATGGAATGGGCAAGCTTGCAAAAGAGGAAGCTCCCTGTCTTTGAAAAGTTTCAAGCTGCTGTTGGCTGACCTCTCAGGTCCTGTCCGCTTCTAAGATTTTATGGTTCATTAATCTCCTTGGCATGTCCACATTACATAAGGTGCCTTTCCCTGCTGCAGGAGAGAGGAAGATTACCTGTCTGTGGTTTATGTGTTAAATTGTTCCGCCTTCACTCTTAAAAATTAAAATCTCCTACACAGGATCCTGCCAACAATTATTATCTAAGCTCTATTAAAGAATCAGATTCTCATTTCTACTCCTATTTTTAGTTTTTAGAAGCTGGTTCAGTTCCTTGTTAAAAAGTACTGTAAGCATCATGTAGCACCGTTATTGAGAAATGTATTATACAATATGAATGGAGTGCTAGATGAATTTATGTGAATTATTCCATGTTTGAGAAGGAACCATTAGGTACTTGTTCTAAATAAAATTCTTTAAGGTAAAGAAATTGCAGATGTACAGTTTTTCCACCCCTTCTCAAAACCTTTGGCATCGACTGGGCAGCTAGCAATGATGATTGCCCTGAAGATGAGATTACTGTGGCACTTCCTAGGTATTCCAGATCTTTAATTATTTTTAATGTCAGTGCCAAATGAAACATTTATGGAAAAGCTCACAGTTAAGCCAAGTAGGTTGAAAATTTATGCTTACATTGGTGAAATGTCAAACATTATATGGCAGTACTGTTTTTTTTTTTTTTTTGGAGACAAGAATTCTCTTTTCCCCAATTTTTCATGACTCATCTTTTCTTAACTCATCTTTCTTACAGTTTGAAACTTTGTCTTCAGAGAATCAAAAAAGCTTTCTTCATCATTTTTTTCTCCAATTCACAGGAGCTCCACTTTTAAGTGGAAGAAATAATGTTAGTTTTTCCACAGGGATTGATTATAAATTCCTTCTCCATGTTGAATTATACTGGCCTCTAGTGGTTACCTGTCACAATTATGTTTCATATTGCTCTTGCCTTAACTCACTTATTGTAACACTATACCATATATTTTATTTTATTTTATTTATTTTTTTTTCCAATAGTTTTTTTTTTTTTTTTTTTTTAGTTTCTGCTTTATAACAAAGTGAATCAGTCATACATATACATCTGTTCCCACATCCCTTCCCTCGTGCATCTCCCTCCCTCCCACCCTCCCCATCCTACCCCTCCAGGTGGTCACAAAGCACCGAGCTGATCTCCCTGTGCTCTGCGGCTGCTTCCCACTATCTATCTACCTTACGTTTGGTAGTGTATATATGTCCATGCCTCTCTTTCGCTTTGTCCCAGCTTACCCTTCCCCCTCCCCATATATTTTAATAACTTTTGAGAATCTGTATTGAGCAGCACAATCAGAGTTGTCAGAGGTTTGAAGTAGATTTCATCATGAAATTGATTAAACTATATGTACCTTGTGCATCTATAAAGACAGCCATTTGGAACTACAGCATAAAACTGGGCTGGAATTCCTGTTCTCACACCTGCCTGGGCAGAAATTACGATCCTCCCAGCTGATAAGAACTTTGGAGTGAAGCTAGATGACACGGTGTGAAAGGAAACCTTACAGATCACACTGTGAGGCAGAAGTGTCAGCTTACTGGGGGCACACAAGAAATGGGAGATGACCTTAACAAGTCTGGAGCAACTTAGAAGACTATCCCAGGGTTTCTGGACTGAAAACTTGGACATGATTTTTTTCAGAATAATCTTAAAAATAAAAAGAAAATTAAAAAGAGGCACTTCAAGGCATTTATAAAAATGTGTCTGTCGGGCTTCCCTGGTGGCGCAGTGGTTGAGAGTCCGCCTGCTGATGCAGGGGACACGGGTTCGTGCCCCGGTCCGGGAAGATCCCACATGCCGTGGAGAGGCTGGGCCCGTGAGCCATGGCCGCTGAGCCTGCACGTCCGGAGCCTGTGCTCCGCAACGGGAGAGGCCACAACAGTGAGAGGCCCATGTACCGCAAAAAAAAAAAAAAAAAAAAGTGTCTGTCAATCAAGGAGATTCCCCTTTGGTACAACATGAACAGTCATTAAATAGATTCAAGACTACCCTTTGGATCTAGCACATAGGAAAGTACACATTCAAGAAATAAACTCATGCTGAGGGACTGTGTAAGATGAAGTGGGCTTCCACAAACAGAGGGATTTTTGTCCAGATGTTTCAGAGAATAAAGAGCAGTTGCAGATGTAGGGTTGAGAGAAGGAAACTCTAACATATCAGAAAGCAAATGCTTATCTAAACTATGTGGATTCAGGTAGTGTGTGTGCATGTCTGGCCTTACCAGGTGCTGTTCACTTCCTGAAAAGCTATGTGGATCTTAATGTGATTTGAGAGCTTCTTTTTCCTTCCCTACATTTTTTCTTGTTTGTAAAGCCATCCTACACCTACTCCCTTGGGGTGTATTTTATTGTTGACCATTAATGGCTCAGTGACACAGTTTATTTACTTGATAAAACAGAATAGTGTGACTTTTGAGATAAACGTGAGGCCACTACTTGCAGCTGGGTCATCGGAGTTTCATGGAAGTTAAACATCATCTTTTGTCCAAGGCTGCAGACCTACATTTTTACTTACTAACCATCTTTTCAGGTTTGTCTCCCTGTTACTTGCATTCCTTTAGACAGACTGGGAGGCCACATGAGGATTCGGACTTACTGAGCCTGTCTTTCATTATGCTGAAAATAAGAATTGCAAGTCACCTTCTAGGCGGGCCTTCCTTAGTTTTCGTTTGCAGCTAATAAACCAAATGAAGTCATTTCAGTGCTGAGAAGCTCATTTTCACCTGACAAGCTATCATTTGTCATTTATAATGGACAGAACCCAAGATACTAAAGGTTTTTGGCTTGTTTTCCTTTTCCGGCCTTTACCTTGGCTGTAGATTCAGACAGTTAATGAGCAGTAATTCCTGATTTGTAGGTGCTAGCCATCTCCCAGAAAGAACAAGAGAAAGTGTTTGAAAATATTCATTAAATGGCTTAAACTGAGTGTTCAGATTTTTCCATTTATTTTATTGTTTAATTCGTGTCCACGGATATGTTGTAAAGAGAGGAAAACTAAAATTAAGCTTCCAGTTCTAGAATCTGTTTCAGCCTCCAAAGAACGGATTTTCTCAAATTGAAGCTGAGTTGGTCAAAATAGGATGTTGTTATCAGTCTTGCTAGGAAATTATGGCTCACTCAACTCAGTATATGGAGGAAAGTTTATTTACAAAGAGATTGATAACGAGAGGGGTGTAGCAGGTATGCAAACCATAAGAGAAAGTACAAGAGCCTGGGGCAAGTCTGAAATGAAGACTTTCTCCACCTTTTGTGAAGGGACACAGCCACTCAAGACGACCTTGCTGGGAGGGACCTGGAGGAATAGAAACACCCCAACTTCCCTCTCCTCTTGCCAAGGCTTCCCGGTTGCCAGCCGGGGAAAGGAGCCCATTGATGCAGCCCCTGGAATCAGCCTTCCGGGACCCAGAGGAGCAGGGTGGGAATGCAGATTTACAGCACAGATAGGTCCCAAAGGACATCCTTTGATTGTCTGTTGAGTGTGTGCCTCAGGAGGTAGAGTGTTCTGAATCCTTTGTAAAGGGAGTCTAACAACTTGAGAACTCCACTGAGGTCTGCAGAAGGTTAACCAGGGGTGCGAGATAATCAATGATTTAGACACTGAGGTACAAAGAGTTTGGTTAAATTTCATTCTAATCAGGCTGTGGGGAGTGTTTTGCCAATGTAGTTTTTAATTTGCTCCAGACATGGTATTCAGACATTTGCTGAACAGCTAAATAAATATATCAAACTTCCACACAACAGATTACAGTGAGGTCAGACAGTGATATCAGTAATTTTAAAATATTGTCTACAGCAGAGCTGTTTTTTGGTGACAGTGACATCTGATGCTGCTAGTAGATGTAGAATGAATTCTATAGATTTTCCTCTCCTCCTGATTTTAAATATTAACAGGCAACTGTCCTGCCCAGACATTTCAGAAGAGCCCTAATTCAAATGGGATATTGATTTTTAATAATTTGAGATATTTTAAATGGTATCTTTTTTGGAGTTTTCGTTGGTTTATGTGTTTTTCCTGAATTAATTCACCTGAATTTAAAATTTTGATGCTAAAGAATATTACCTTCAATGACAGTTTTGGAATTTAAGATTCTGAGTGTAAGGTTTGGGGTTGGAGGTCATTTTACTGGGATGAATAAAGGGTGGGACTTCAGGAAATAAATTGGAAGCTTGTTCTTACAAAGAAATATGGCAGTAAACTGATTTTCCCAAATATACTGATGAGATCCATTATGAAAAGAAACATATGTATGTGTTTTAAAAATTATTTTACTTAAAAGAATTTTAACATAAATTTTAGTGTGTAATAAATAGCTTATAACTTATTGAGATCTTAGCTGGAAGCTTATATTTTTACTTTTCCCAGTCACATATTTTTCCATTAGGGGTTTTGATAAGAATCTTTGTCAACCCCTTGTTTTTCCAGAAAACTAAATGATCAGATAGGTTTGAACAGATGTATGGGGGCATCTCAGGATCATTATATGCCACCTTCATCTTACATAGACTTGTTATTTACAGAAACAGTGGGTTTTGCGATTAACTAAATTTATGTTCATTTCTCTGTGGTGTGAAGTGTGAATTTGTGTGGTCCTAAGTTTTGGCTCTGTCTGCCTAGCTAATTTTTTTCTTTAATTGATGTCAGTCACGTATAAAGGCAAAAAAATCACCCATAGAAACATTTTTTTCCTTTTCTGTAGGAACAGTTACCCTGTGGAGATTATTATGTTACAACAGTAGACAGATAGACATCCTGTTTATAGATTAATAAATGGGTTCTTCACCAAGTTGCCAATTTTATGGGTGTCCTCTGTATTAACTCTCCAACTAATGATGATGGAGTATACATATTCACATTCATCAAGATGACATAAGTCTGAGATGATTGGACAAAATACTGCTCAGAAAGAATGTGCCAATAAATATTCTTAATCTGCACCAATGTAGCTTCCATTACAAATAAAATATAGATATTGCATTGTGAGCAATGAGTGTCCTGCCTTGAAAACAATTATCTGTTAAGCTGGGAAGGCAGTTTTGTAACCAAAATATTTCTTAACAGTCAATTTTAATAGCTCATTTCTTAAGTGAGCTCTCTCTCTGTCTGTCTCTCGCTGTCTCTGTCTCTCTCTTTCCTGAAGTCTTTTGAGGCTTCCAGTGAAAGCGTAGAACCAAAATCCCCTTGCTGTGTTTTTTCTTTTAGCTTCAAATGGCTCTGTGGCCAAATTACACATCATAGTAGTTTTTGCAAGAGCTATTTTAAACACAGGGCACTCAAAAAGAACCTTGCATTTGCCATTCTAAATGCTCAAGTGGTTTTTGTAATCCTGGCAATGGTTCTGATCCTCAGTTCAAAAGAATTTGGAAAATGTTTCTGTAAAAAGATAAAAAACATGTCTGTGCAGTTCCCTTGAATCTCTGTGTTCTTCAGTCCTTTTCATTTCTTGTCTCCTATACCTGCTTTTAATGCCAACCAGTATTTCCATCTTTAGATTTTTTTTTTTTTTTTTTTTTTTTTGCGGTACGCGGGCCTGTCACTGTTGTGGCCTCTCCCGTTGTGGAGCACAGGCTCCGGACGCGCAGGCTCAGCGGCCATGGCTCACGGGCCCAGCCGCTCCACAGCATGTGGGATCTTCCTGGACCGGGGCACGAACCCATGTCCCCTGCATCGGCAGGCGGACTCTCAACCACTGCGCCACCAGGGAAGCCCCCATCTTTAGATTTTACCTTCTCCTGAAAATCCTGTTAATAGTTGACTTGAACCACCACCACCATGTTTACTGACAACTGGGGAAGCATTTGTGTCCCACACTTTGACTGGCTGAGGCATTCATGGTTGCTGTTCTTGATTATAAAAGCCTTCCAGTTTTGCAAATACTTGTAAATATAACCTAAATAGTGCAATGATTGGCATCTTTGGGGAGAAGGACCCTAGATTCCTGTGTCACCTAACCACCCAGTATACCAGCTCCTGAACACTTTTCTTGACAGTTCTCTGGGGATCAAATTTTCCACCCTTTGACTCTTCTGCAAAAAATGACTAAAGTTGGGTATTCTAAGTTAGAAAACAGATCCTCTGCTAAAGCCTCATAAGCTAGAATCTATACTATTTGACAAGATTATTTTTTTTCATGAAGCACTATATAAGCCTAATGCCTCATAGAATACACTTTAGAAAGCTTTGACTTAAGGAAATAGGCACTCGTCTTGGGAGCAAGTATGGCTTTATAATTTATATGGTTCAGTATGCATAGTATCTTTTAACCTGTTAGAATAAACCAGTATTCATAATGGAAGGTGCCCTGGTCCTATCTATTGCTGGAAGTGCATATTCAATTTTTAAAAAATTTTAATACACCTAAACATGCATAGTTAATGAGATTGTTAGTGATCATGCTGGATGTGAATTGGGTTTTCTGACTGTCTGATATTTTCTTTGTGTTGAATAAAAGCCATTAAAAGAGGAAATTGTTGACAGACTAAATCTTTAAGTACTAATTATCAAAATATGTGTTAGGCAACTCCAAAGTTAGGGAGACAAATCTATAACACACTTGCTTTGACTCTTTCCTCCACCACAATAGCAGGCATTGTTAATAGGTCACAGAGCTCTCTGAACCAGGACGTGGCTCCATCATTAGTCTCAACGCAGCAATTTGAATAGCCACTCACACAGAGTTACCATACCTCCCACTGGCCATTCCATGGTCTGATATTTAAAATCCGTATCAACAGTGATGTCTCTAATGGCATAATTCTCCATTAGAATTTTCCTGATCATAAAAATAGAAATAATAGCTTTGGCAAAGGGATAAATTTCAGCGCATCAGAAAGGGGAAAAGGGGGGCTTACCAGTCTGCAGAGAGGGGTCTTGTAAGGACATCTGTCCCAGTTCAGGAGGGACTCTGGGTTTTGGACTCACTCTTATAGCATCATGACCCCTCCATAGTCCTATCTAAGTAGGGATTGCAAACCACAAACTCTGGACAACTCTTTTATCAGTAAACAGGGAACATTTTGGGTTTAAAAGAACCAAAACCATTGGTCCACAAAACTATAAAAGATATCTTACCTCTGGTCCATTATAATTGAGCAGTGAGATTTTGAAAACAAGAAATAGTTGGACACCAGAATATAGAACTCAGGACTGTGCCCTTGAAGCTTGGAAATAAAACCAAAATAGAACTGGGGCTCTTGATTAGTCGTAGAAGTGACTGAAAGACAGTCAGAGGGAGTGAAAAGACCATGGACTTTGAAGTAAGACTGACTTGGTCCAAATCCTCACTCCACTGCTTAATATCTGTGTGCCCTTGGACAACTTATTTAAGCTCCTTGAGTCTCAGCTTACTTGCCAGGAAAGGTTGTAGTTCATCACTCTTAGCACGTAGGAAAATTAACATGCAATAAATGCTAATCCTCCATACCATTTTACTTATTCTAGCGAGGAGAAGATTGCAGGATACACGTATGGTGAAGAATTCAGGAATAAGTAAATAGAACAAGGATGATTTAGACACATTTTCCTTGTTTCACCCTGGGTGGTCTCAGAGGTCAAGCTTAATGGAAACTTGGCTCTCCAATAAAATATTGTTCATCCATCAGATGTCATTTCCATGCTATCAGTTTTGTGATAACATATTCCAAAGTTGGAATAAAATGGTTGGGTGTTTATCTTGATTAATTAAAAATGCTGAAATGTTGTTTGGGATTAAGAGTGATATTTAAGATATTTCCTTTTCTGAGCTTTTCAGGTTGGATTGTTTACTCACTAAAAGCATTTCTTCCTTGGAAGAAACTAAAAGGGCAGAGTGGGCAGGTGTTTTTCAAGAAGTACTATTGTACTGTAAGTACTATTGTAAATCTGGACATCATTTGCTAATAACCCAAGGATCCTAGGGCTTGATTTCATACAAAAGAAAATAATTTCAAACTTCAAGAATAAACTGAAAGTAGAAAAGCAAGCTGTAGAAGCTCACTCAGATTTCAGCAAAAGGCAAATCTGGTCCCAAGTGGACTGATCTGTTGGCTTATTTGTAAGATTACAGCAAATCCCAAGATTGAATGCCTCACCTGAATCACTTCCTTTTTGACTGAATCCATTTAGACTCCCCTCTAATTTAGCAGAGTGTTTTTATTAAAGCCAGGCATAGAAACATCAATTTTCCAAGCTGCATCTAATTTCCTTCACCATTTATTTTCCTTCGTTGGACGCCAATGGATTAGAAGACATGATTAGAATTCAGCAGGAAAATAAAAACAACCACAAAAAAGAGAAAAACAGTTCCACAAAAACAGATGCTTAAATAAGAGCAACAACTTTCAGAATGAAAATAACTTGTGATTAAAAGAAAGTCCTTATCTTGCCTAATGTAAACATGCTTGCTTGATTTTTATCAGCAGTGCCTACTGCACTGGGACTAAATTAGCAACCTGAACTGGAAGAAGCAGACAAAACCCAGTAGTTGCACTTACTATGCTTAATGTATACACTACAGTGTGTTTTAAATGCAGTATAGTACTTAACTATTTGCAATAATCGTTGCAAAATGGCAGGCTTATTGCTGAAGTCTTTCTATTTGTTCTTTTCCAGCCAGTGTCAGGGAGAGAAAAAGAATAAAGCAAAGGCATTCAAGTCATTTTATGAACTTGCTAAAGGTACAGGTTTGTTCCAAAGGAATGATATTAATGTTGGAATGGACACATTTATTTAATCAGCCATCGCTACAGCCTAGGTACATTAATGCTGTTGGTGAGAGCGAGAAAATGGTCCAACAAAGGAAGAGCACTTAAAATCTGAAAACCCACTATCAAAGAAATATCAAATGATGCAAAAGAGGAGTGATGGTTGCACTGAATTTGAGGATAGCCATCAGTCAAATTGTGTTGGCGTCAGGGGGTGGCAAACTATGGCCCATGGGCCAAATCTGGCCTCCCACTTGTTTATGCGAATAAAGTTTTATTGAAACAGTTTGCTTATTCATTTACATATTGTCTGTGACCACTTTAATGTTGCAACAGCAGAGTTGAGTAGCTGGAACAGAGACTGGCCCTCAAAGCCGACTAGCCCTTAACAGAACAAGTTTGCTAACCCCTCATGTATGTCAGCAGCGCCCCTACGATCACCCGACAGCCCTGCGTGTGGTATGGTAAAACAAACCCTGGTTGAAACTATGACTCCTTAATAGCTAAGAAACCCTGAACTCTCAGAGCCTCAGTCTATCCATGAAATAGAGGTTATAAAACCTATCTTATAGACTTAATGTGAGTGTACTGCGGATGATGCTGAATAAATGATAGTTTCGTTGCCAGATGCCCTGAAGTCTTTATAGGTGTCTAGAACTCAAAGGCTTTTCAATCCCCTAGTCATGGCGTTTGCTCTGTAAGACTGATTTGGTTCGTGATGCTGTGGTCCATCTCATTTCCCACCACTTAACTTTGCAAGCCCCAGCCTCCTGTTACTCCTCCAGGTTCAGTTCAGTTTCTCAAAGGCACCAAGTTCTCTTCTGCCCCCTTGACCTTTGCCCATGGTGTTCTCTTGTCTCAAAGTACTTACTCTTCATTCCTCTCATACTCTACCTGGCCTCTTCCAGACTGTCCTTCAGATCCTATGCTAAATGTCACTGCCTACACAAGGCCCTCCCTGACCACCCAGTGTAACATGAGTCCTGTCCTATGATCTCAAAATACCCAAAGTCTCCCTCCCCTTCATAACCGGTATCACGGTTTACGATTTCAGATATGGATACAGGACATTTTTTGGTCTGTTTTAGAAAAATCTTTCTTGTCAGCCTAGCTACTGGACCACACTCAATGGTTAAAAGAGTGCCTAGCACAGAGTAGGCTTTCAAGAATATATTGTTTCATTCAGCAATCTGTCAATATTTGCCTGTCATTAAAAGGAGTCAGGATAACCTTAAGGAAAAAAAAAAAAACTAAATTTTGATTCTGATGACATACTGGCTGCATAATTTGGTACAAGTCATTTTTACCTCTCTGAGCCTCACTTTTCTCATCTGTAAAATGGGATAGGTGTTACCTACCTCACATGTTTATGGCAGAATCCGCTCTGGTTATGAATGAGAAAATACTAAGCAAAGTACATATTGTGGGACCTCAGTAGATTTGCTGGCTCCAAAAGATATTTGATGGTAAAGCTGTAGCCCCAGTGATTCTCCAGATCTTTGGTACTCTCAGTTTTCTTATCTGCAAAATGGAGATAAAAATTATATCCATCTCATATACTACTTATGTGTTAAATGTGTTAATATATGTAAAAAAGAATACTGCCAACCACCTGACAGATACCTAGTAAACATTAGCTATTGTTGAATTTGTGATTATTGTTAATCTTTCAATTCTTAAAGAGTATGAACACTTTTCTGGGGAAAGTGCACATTCTAACAAAATTTTGTAAATAGTTGCAAAGAGTTCACAATTCCCCTGTGCTATCTCTATATGCTGTAAGTTACCCTTTGCCATTACCTGCCTTTGAGGCCAAATTCTAAAGAAGCAGCTTAGAGGACTTACCTAAAATTATGTCCCAAAATTGTGTGTGTGTGAACTTATCTGACTGAGCTTGCCTAACGTTCATTAGATTCTGAAAAGGATTACGTTCCCCAAAAAGGGTTTTAGTTGGGATTTTTGTTTGTTCATTTAGGGTTGAGAGGAGCTTGATAAATACCAAAGGCTGCTTCTTTGGAAGTTCATTCTTTACTTTTAATTGTGGACTGACATCTGCAGCCAGAGTGTATTTGGCAAAGCCAAATACGTGCAGACATTTGAAAAACCTGCATTTGGACTGCCCGGCCACCTGCACAGCTGCCAACAGCTGCCACCACAGACTCCTCCTTGGGAGTAGCTGTCTGGGGTCCAGGGACCTGTGCAGTGGATCTGGCACCATAACTGCCTTGCTAGATGATCTTTCCTTTTGTGAAACAGTAAATAGCAACCCTTGTAATCCTCAGCCGAGAATGTAGAAAAGCCTGCTCCTGAAAGCACCTAGGAATCTTCTGGGAGAGTTTCGGATTCGTAAGTAGACCTAGCACTGACTTTTTAAAAACATGCCCTTTGCCAAGGGGGAATAAAAAGACTATTAAAAAGTTTCTATTGGTATTGTCATGGAGCAGCAATTAGGGGTTGTAATAATAAATGAACACGTGAGGCACACATTGAAAATTTGACATGCTTTATAAATGCCAAGTAATAATAATGATGTCGCAAGGCTTTCATTTTCAAACTGTCTTAATTTCTTTCTCAGTTTGAGATTGCAGATTACAGTAGTTAATTATTGGCCCAGAGTGAAACCTTAAATCAGATTTCCATTAAAGTGTGTGACTGCAACAAATTACTTTACAGGAGGAGAGAATGGCATTGTCTCTGGTGGTGTGGGGTCTTCCATCACTCCTAGTGGTGATTTCCTCTTGGTGCTCCGTGATATGCCACATGTCCTAAATGATCCCATGTCCCTGAGCTACACAGCATGTGTACTTCTGTGTCTTGCTGCTCTTGCAAAAATTCTAACTTGTTTGTTAGTATCACTCAAACTCTTTCTCTCCTCCCTCTCAAACTCTTTCTCTTCTCTCTCTCTCTCTCTCTCTCTCTCTCTCTATCACGTTCTCTCATGCTCCCTCTCTCACTGCTGGTCTTTCTCACTCTCTCTCATGCTCTCACATGGTTGCTCTATATTTCTCATCTCATGTTTGCTCATGCATTCATTCTTCTCTCTGTCCCTGTCTCCCTTTCCCATCACTCCTCCTCTACCCCTGAGGGAGACTTTCAAAGCTTGTCTTCACCCAGCTCTGGGAAAAAAAGGAATAAGCCAAAAGAACCAAGTTCCCATCCCTGGCCTCTAGTGCCTGCCACTCTTTACCTCACCTGTATTTTCTCAGGTTACTTCCCCATTCAGCCTGTAGGTCCTGAATGAACTAACTTGGGTGACAGCTCTGCCTTCATCCTGGCTGCCCTCTTTACCTAAGTTCCTGCTCGCTCTTTCCCTTTGTCACCTGGAACATCACTTCTTCCCAGAAGGCCCTCCTCGCTACAGCAGTCTGTACCACTGGTTGTGCCCTGGTCTTAGCTCTGTGAGACTAAGGAGA
The DNA here is from genome assembly GCF_949752795.1 of Hyperoodon ampullatus. Taxonomy (NCBI): domain Eukaryota; kingdom Metazoa; phylum Chordata; class Mammalia; order Artiodactyla; family Ziphiidae; genus Hyperoodon; species Hyperoodon ampullatus. The sequence goes on from NC_136923.1 coordinate 23,424,929, forward strand.
CAGGATTGTAATTGCCAGTTTGCTGGTCTGCCTCAAACTAGTCTTTGAACTCTTTGAGGGCAGTGATGACATCTTATTCATCTCCATCTCCCAAGCACTTACCTCTGTGCCTGGTTTGGGAGATGGCCATTAAGTGTCTATTGAAATTAATTTAATTCATTCACTCTTGAAACCATTATTTATTAGGTGATTACACTATGTCATGGATTGTGCTAGCTGCTTATTAAAAAAACCCTGTTGTAGAGGAGCGCAAAGGTGACCCACCCAGGGTGTTGTATCTTGGGCATGGGGATACAGGGTGAGAGGTGAATATACTACATTGGAGAACAGTTGTCCTTTTTTCAGCACACCTAACAAAGCCATCTATTCATCCACCATTGGAAAAGAGGGCTTTTCCTTGGGTTCAGTACCAGTTGAAGTGGTTGGCTTACTTTTAGGTACACGTTGTTGTATGAAGAGTATCTGTATTTGTCAGATGCTCATTAAACACAATGAGATGCTGACAAGACTCATGGGAACTGATACTAAATGAGGCAATACCAGAATCACAGCTCATATCTGACTCTTGCTCCAGGGTATACATCTACTGAGAAGCATTGGATCACGGGGCCAGGGGCATCTTCCTGCCTCTTGTGCCTCACTCCTGCCTATGGGGATGACTTCACATATGTTTGCTGTGTGTGGTATGCCTACTCTGTAGAACAATCATACTGTTTTAGATGGATTAAATAGAATAATTCACCCTAACTTGATGACACAGAAAAGCTTCAATGAGAAGTTGTTGACATCTGAACTCATCCCTAAGGAATATGCAGGTTGCACCATGGCAGAGGTATAGAGGAGCCACTATGTACTTTACTAGAAAGCTTAGTTCTTCTACAAAAACTGAATGAGCCTCAGCTCTTTCTGAGTTTCTCTCTTGGACCCTGTGGAGTCATTATTGCTCCTGAGTGGTTTTTGTCTTCCATTGTTCTGGCAAGCTCCTCTCCATCCCACAGCTATTTGAAAACCACTGCTGTACCAGGCCTCAATGCTAACAGCATTTAATAGCCATCATTAGAAAGCAAGCTTCTGCTTACCAGTCAGCCTGCTGTGAATGGTAATGGGAGATTTCTTTTTTGGGAGTAGCTCCAGTGTCTCATTGGTTTGGAAAATACTGCTCATTTATTTTATCCTTAAAACATTACCTATTTACTGAACTTCAATAAGTTTGTGTTTCTGTTACATTCAGATTCAACATAGGTGCAGTCTACTGAAAGGTTTTCTTCTTACACTTGCTGTCTAGGTAACCTGTCCACTTTCACCATTGCTTGTTGAAATAAATGCACGTGTAAATATCCATTAGGTACCTTACAGGCACATAATAAGCATCTAATGTCTTTTTTATGCCTTTTAACAACTTTATGGACTAGGTACTATTATTCCCATTTTATAGGTGGGGAAACCATGTTCGAGACAGGGTATGGCCTTTGCCCAAGATTCCAGCTCTAGCAGCTGGCATGAATGAAGAATCAGTAGGCAATCTAGAGGCTGACTTTGAGCCTTACCACTGCTACTTGTTAGCTGTGTAACACTGGGACACATCATGTGAATTTTCTGAATGGCTTTATCAGCTATAGAGGGCTAACCCTCACTGTACTTACTGTACTGTAATGCAGGGATCAAAATTAAAAATGAGAGTTCATGTAATGGCACTTTTTAAAGAGTTAAGTGCTGAACAAATGTAAGGTATCCTTTTCTCATATGTTTTGTGTAGTTTAGCATATTGAAATAATGGGATTTTAAAATGGCATGCAACACACACATATATGCTTTGCAATTAGTGTAGCATAATTTAATTGTAACTCCATTGTTGCAATTTTGATGCCTCCAGCTTGATGAATAGCCATTATCTGTGGGTGTTATCAATTAATCTAGGTAATGAATTCTCTTCATTATCTCGTTCTTCATGTTAATTATACAGGATTTTCTTATAACTATTTATCAAGTCAGGGCAAGTACAATTTTTTTGGCCCACATGCCTTTTAGTATGGAATATGTACAAGCAGGTTAACATGATGGGTTTAAATTTACATTTCTGAAAAATTCTAGTCAGTGGCTTGAATTTTCTTATATCCTTGTAGTGTGAGCTTATATCTTTTTATTTTGGGGGTCTTTTTTTTTTCATCAAAAAGGTCATTATCTAAGATAATTAAACTATCTCTGACTTTTGAGAATATACCTCTAGCATATCAAAGAGGTATTAAGGAAGCATAGAAAAATTGGAATTTTTACCTAATAATACAAAACAATATAATTAATGTTACTAGTTTTGAAATATTTTATGAGGTACCAGGACAGGTAAAAACTCAAGTATAAGCCATGGAGGGAAAAGACGTAACTACATGAAATTTTAAATGGCACTATGCATAAATAACATCCATTACATCTTAACATATGTTACATCTTACAGAAAAACCCAAACAAACTTTCTGGCCAGCCCAATATAAGACACAGCAGAAGACAGTGTATAAGAAATGAGTGGTGACTGAATTCATTTTGAATTCAGAGAAGTGATTGATAGGATAATCTGGGTTAATATGGTAATGTTATATATTGATATTTATTAATTAAATACTAAATTTTAACTTCAACATTTTCTGGGTCTTCTTTTATAGTTCGTATTCTGTGTTTTTTTTTAAAGATGATTATTTTAATTGTCTCTGTTGTTTAGCCAATTATTTGGGGGAATGTTGACTGTCAGCATTTTGATGGGCACCTTCCTAATTTTTATTTCAGGTTGAAGCCATCCTAGTCAATATTTTTGGCGGAATCGTCAACTGTGCCATCATTGCCAATGGGATCACCAAAGCCTGCCGGGAGCTGGAACTCAAGGTGCCGCTGGTGGTCCGGCTTGAAGGTAAGTTACTGGAGATTTCCACAGTGCCAGTACCCGCCTTCTTCAGGATCAGGTGACCAGCATGTTCTCCATTCACAAACTTCTGAGACAACATTAGGAAACACTGGATTACATAAGATGAAGCAAATGCAGTACTTCTCTGAGCTTTTAATCTGCATTGCAGCTCTCTAAGAATGGCACATGTTATGAGTCTCCAAATTTTCCAAACATATTCCAGGGTGGAGCCTGTTATTATGAATCATATCATGAGATTAGTGTTCTGGGAAAAACAGTCTTAGAAATGCTGCTCCAAGAATTTTTCATCATGAGACACCGAGGGTTCTCAAACTTTTTGGTCTGAGGACTCCCTACTTGTTAAACTGGAGAACCCAAAGACCTCTTGTTTATTTTGGGTTATATCTGTCAATATTTATTAATTTATTTAACTGATTAATAAATTAATTTGGTAAGAGGAATAACTACTTGGAACTTTTTAAATGCTCACTTTTCAAATAATAAACTTTTAATTTTTTTTTTTTTTTTTTTTTTTTTTTTTTGCGGTAGGCGGGCCTCTCACTGTTGTGGCCTCTCCCCTTGCGGAGCACAGGCTCCGGAGCACAGGCTCAGTGGCCATGGCTCACGGGCCCAGCCGCTCCTGCGGCATGTGGGATCTTCCCAGACCGGGGCACGAACCCGTGTCCCCTGCATCGGCAGGCGGACTCTCAACCACTGCGCCACCAGGGAAGCCCTAATTTTTGTATTATATATTTTATATGTAAATATATATACTATATAATTTATGAAAAATTAAATCTTTTTAAAATTTTAGTAAGAATAGCAGCACTGTTTTATGGCTTTGCAAATCCCTTTAATATCTAGCTTAATATTTGCTTCTGCAACAGATCTGTTGCAATATGCTGTTTTGATGGAAGTATATGCAGAAAATCTGGCCTCATAGAGCTATGTATCTGGAAAACAGAGCAGTTTTTTATAATCATTTCATATAATTCTGAATATTATTCTTTGATACTACACTAAAACCTGTAACAGTGTCTTTATTACAGATAGGTTTTAACGTAGAATCTGAAACTATTTCAATGAACTTTTTTTTGAATTTTTAAAATTTTTAATTTATTTGTTTATTTTTAACATCTTTATTGGAGTATAATTGCTTTACAATTGTGTGTTTGTTTCCGCTGTATAACAAAGTGAATCAACTAATACTTATACGTATATCCCCAAATCCCCTCCCTCTTGCGTCTCCCTCCCACCCTCCCTATCCCACCCCTCTAGGTGGTCAAAACCACCAAGCTGATCTCCCTGTGCTATGTGGCTGCTTCCCACTAGCTATCTGTTTTACATCTGGTAGTGCATATATGTCCATGCCACTCTCTCACTTTGTCCCAGCTTCCCCTTCCCCCTCCCGTGTCCTCAAGTCCATTCTCTACGTCCGCGTCTTTATTCCTGTCCTTCCCCTAGGTTCTTCAGAACAATTTTTTTCTTTTTTTTTATAGATTCCATATATATGTGTTAGCATACGGTATTTGTTTTTCTCTTTCTGACTTATTTCACTCTGTATGACAGACTCTAGGTCCATCCACCTCACTACAAATAACTCAATTTCATTTCTTTTTATGGCTGAGTAATATTCCATTGTATACATGTGCCACATCTTCTTTATCCATTCATCTGTCAGTGGACACTGAGGTTGCTTCCATATCCTGGCTATTGTAAATAGATCTGCAACGAACATTGTGGTACTTGACTCTTTTTGAAATACGGTTTTCTCAGGATATATGCCCAGTAGTGGGATTGCTGGGTCATATGGTAGTTCTATTTGTAGTTTTTTAAGGAACCTCCATAGTGGCTGTATCAATTTACATTCCCACCAACAGTGCAAGAGGGTTCCCTTTTCTCCACACCCTCTCCAACATTTATTGTTTGTAGATTTTTTGATGATGGCCATTCTGACCAGTGTGAGGTGATACCTCATTGTAGTTTTGATTTGCATTTCTCTAATGATTAATGATGTTGAGCATTCTTTCATGTGTTTGTTGGCAGTCTGTATACCTTCTTTGGAGAAATGTCTATTTAGGTCTTCTGCCCATTTTTGGATTGGGTTGTTTGTTTTTTTGATATTGAGCTGCATGAGCTGCTTGTAAATTTTCAAGATTAATCCTTCGTCAGTTGCTTCATTTGCAAATATTTGCTCCCATTCTGAGGGTTGTCTTTTGGTCTTGTGTATGGTTTCCTTTGCTGTGCAAAAGCTGTTAAGTTTCATTAGGTTCCATTTGTTTATTTTTGTTTTTATTCCCACTTCTCTAGGAGGTGAGTCAAAAAGGATCTTGCTGTGATTTATGTCATAGAATGTTCTGCCTGTGTTTTCCTTAAGAGTTTTGTAGTGTCTGGCCTTACATTTAGGTCTTTAATCCATTTTGAGTTTATTTTTGTGTATGGTGTTAGGGAGTGTTGTAATTTCATTCTTTTACATGTAGCTGTCCAGTTTTCCCAGCACCACTGATTGAAGAGGCTCTCTTTTCTCCATGGTATATTCTTGCCTCCTTTATCAAAAATAAGTGCATAGGTTTATGTCTGGGCTTTCTATCCTGTTCCGTTGATCTATATTTCTGTTTTTGTGGCAGTACCATACTGTCTTGATTACTGTAGCTTTGTAGTATAGTCTGAAGTCAGGGAGCCTGAATCCTCCAGCTCCTTTTTTCTTTCTCAAGATTGCTTTGGCTATTCGGGGTCTTTCATGTTTCCATACAAAGTGTGAAATTTTTTGTTCTAGTTCTGTGAAAAGTGCTAGTAGTTGGTAGTTCAATAGGGATTGCATTGAATCTATAGATTGCTTTGGGTAGTAGAGTCATTTTCACAATGTTGATTCTTCCAATCCAAGAACATGATATATCTCTCTATCTGTTTGTAGTATCTTTCATTTCTTTCATCAGTGTCTTATAGTATTCTGCATACAGTTCTTTTGTCTCCTTAGGTAGGTTTATTCCTAGGTATTTTATTCTTTTGTTGCAGTGGTAAATGAGAGTGTTTCCTTAATTTCTCTTTCAGATTTTTCATCATTAGTATATAGGAATGCAAGAGACTTCTGTACATTAATTTTGTGTCCTGCTTTACCAAATTCATTTATTAGCTCTAGTAATTTTCTGCTAACATCTTTAGGATTCTCTGTGTGTAGTATCATGTCATCTGCAAACAGTGACAGTTTTATTTCTTGTTTTCCGATTTGGCTTCCTTTTATTTCTTTTTCTTCTCTGATTACTGTGGCTAAAACTTCCAAAACTATGTTGAATAATAGTGGTAAGAGTGGGCAACCTTGTCTTTTTCCTGATCTTAGTGGAAATGCTTTCAGTTTTTCACCATTGAGAACTATGTTTGCTGTGGATTTGTCATATATTGCCTTTATTATGTTGAGGTAAGTTCCCTCTATGCCTACTTTCTGGAGGGTTTTTATCATAAATGGGTGTTGAATTTTGTGGAAAGCTTTCTCTGCATCTTTTGAGCTGATGATATGGTTTTTCTCCTTCAATTTGTTAATATGGTGTACCACATTGATTGATTTGCCTATATTGAAGAATCCTTGCATTCCTGGGATAAACCCCACTTGATCGTGGTGGATGATCCTTTTAATGTGTTGTTGGATTCTGTTTGCTAGTATTTTATTGAGGAGTTTTGCATCTATGTTCATCAGTGATATTGGCCTGTAGTTTTCTTTCTTTGTGACATCTTTCTCTGGTTTTGGTATCAGGGTGATGGTGGCCTTGTAGAATGAGTTCGGGAGTGTTCCTCCCTCTGCTATATTTTGGAAGAGTTTGAGAAGGACAGATGTTAACTCTTCTCTAAATGTTTGGTAGAATTAACCTGTGAAGCCATCTGGTCCTATGCTTTTGTGTATTAGAAGATTTTTAATCACAGTTTCAATTTCAGTGTTTGTGATTGGTCTGTTTATATTTTCTATTTCTTCCTGGTTCAGTCTTGGAAGGTTGTGCTTTTCTAAGAATTTGTCTCTTTCTTCCAGATTGTCCATTTTATTGGCATATAGTTGCTTGTAGTAATCTCTCAAGATCCTTTGTATTTCTGCAGTGTCAGTTGTTACTTCTCCTTTTTCTTTTCTAATTCTATTGATTTGAATGTTTTCCTTTTTTTTCTTGATGAGTCTGGCTAATGGTTTATCATTTTTATCTTCTCAAAGAACCAGCTTTTAGTTTTATTGATCTTTGCTATTGTTTCCTTCATTTCTTTTTCATTTATTTCTGATCTGATCTTTATGATTTCTTTCCTTCTGCTAACTTTTGGGTTTTTTTGTTCTTACTCAGATTGCTTTAGGTGTAAGGTTAGGTTGTTTATTTGAGATGTTTCTTGTTTCCTGAGATAGGATGGTACTGCTATAAACTTCCCTCTGATAACTGCTTTTGCTGCATCCCATAGGTTTTAGGCCATCGTGTTTTCATTGTCATTTGTTTCTAGGTATTTTTTGATTTCCTCTTTGATTTCTTCAGTGATCTCTGGTTATTTAGTAATGTATTGTTTAGCCTCCATGTGTTTGTATTTTTTATAGTTCTTTTCCTGTACTTGATATCTAGTCCCGTAATGTTGTGGTTGGAAAAGGTACTTGATACGATTTCAATTTTCTTAAATTTACCAAGGCTTGATTTGTGACCCAGGATACGATCTATCCTGTCTAGTGATCCTCCCTGTAACTCTGTTGTCAGCAGGGACCCTTAGTTATAATATTAGCTTGTAGTATACTCCTAGAAAAGAAAGTTACCTCACTTTTAATTTTTCCCAAAAGATTAAAAGGAGCACTTCTCTTATTTTCACACTATGCTTATTATTCCAGAAGTAATAAATGATCCCCATCATTTAGTGTACGCTTACCATAAATAGCAGGATGGTATACATGCTGAAATGTGCAAACTACCACATCTAAGATTATCTCCCTTAATAATCACTATTGACTATATCAAAGGTCTATCTGAGCTACTAGGAAGAAGCTTTGAAATGTCTAACTCTGTTAGACAGTCAGGTTTGTATCTTTTTTTTTTATATTTGTATCATTTAAATTAAAACATTTCCAAGATATATGCCTGTGTTTTTTTAATTAATTAATATGATAAATACTATGTGTAAGCCATTGAGCTTTAGACATTAAGGAGGATGCTTAGAAATATAGGAAATGATGTCAGTTACTAGATAACTGGGGAAGTAAACAAAAAGAAAAATCAACATACAAACTAATATATATAAAATGTTAGCCAGTGTTTGCCCTAAGAGAATCTGCTTCTCTCTTAGTAGCAATAGCCATTGGGGCATCCCAGATAACCACCTGGCTTGTGGAAATGTTGATACCTTACGATGTCCACCCTATCAAGGGGAATTGAAGATGACCTCAAAGAGGATACTGGGCCCCAAATTTATGTAGCCTAAAAATGTGTAGGATGACCTTTTCTGCCACTCGCCTCCTTTCACGATAATAGCTTCTATCCTATAATAAGCACCTAAGACCTTTATAAATAGAGGAAAAGCCGGAGAGCTTTTCACATTTCCAGTCTTCAGTGGTATTCTTTTCTTTCTCTTGTGGAAGTTGCATCTAATGTAATAAATGACCTTAGATAGATAAAAGGCTCTCATGCTCAACATGGTCATACCAGGGACACTCACTAATAGCCATATGTGTGATTCCTGGGAACACAGCTGCCCCACACCAAGATAAGACCTATCACAAAATTCTGTTGGTCCTGCATAATAAACAAGGGAAGATGGAAGAATTCTGCTCTAACTCTACTCTTGGCTCTGATCATAGATAACAAAATACAGAAATTTGGAGATCATATTATCCATAATGATCCTGTAAAGGAAACTAAATACAAACCAACCTCTGTGCTCTTTATGCTAAGGGACTAAATTTGTGTCCTTTCAATTGTGCCTGTTGTAGCTCAGCCCACGTTTATTAGCATACCCTTTATCTTATTTTTTAATTTATTTTATTGAAGTATAGTTGATTTACAATGTCGTGTTAATTTCTACTATGTATATACTTCATATTCTTTTCCATTATGGTTTATCACAGGATATTGAATATGGCATACCCTTTTTTTAAAGCTTACTCAATATTGACAACTATAATTATAGTACATTTACAGATGTGAGTTAGCAGCGAAATATTATAAAAGGAGAATTTCCAAGTTGAACATTGAAATAAGTAAGATTTGAATCATTGGAAAAAAGGAAGAAGGAGGAAACCTAGTATAGGATCAGAAGCAAGTCATCAGATCTGTTCCATATTTGGGAGTTGGTACTGGGATCATAACAGTGGCAAAGACTGCAAGCCAGGACCTGAGTGGATCAGGAGGCTGTCCTGTAGAAAGGAACGGTTTTGCAGCAACATGTTACGGGTGAAAAGAACTGAGTAGGACAATCAAGTTAGTAGCCAGAATCTACAGTATTAGGTAGAATCTAAAACCCAAGCGGATTTGCCGCATAGAGGTAAAAGTGAGTAGGAACAAGAGCAGGGATAGAAAAAGAGATGAGACAAAGTGGGGAGCTGTGGTTCAAATCTATGACCAGGAGAAGGATGGCACAGTTGATGGACGTGGGAAAGTCAAAAGTGGAAACTAGATAGAGAGACTGGGAGAGGATGACACTAGGATCTAGTCATGCTTTGTTTGAGATGAAGCTGTAACATCAGATGGAATCTGTGTGGAGGCAGAGATGTGGGAATACAGGGGAAGATCCAAAGAGAAGTATGACAGACAAATGGATGTCACCCTCATTTTGAAGGGCCCAGTTAACCACACTTAGGACTCACTGCATTGGAAATTGTTCCCCTGCAGTACAGCTCAGTTAAAACGAGAAACCACTCAAAACCCAAAATGTCCTGTCACAGAAAGTCTTGTTCTTAGTGCTTCCAGTGGGGAAAAAGTTGCTAACTACAGGGCCCTCTGAGGAATTTCTCTTAGACTCAATGTAAATTTTTCATTTGCTTTCCTCTGGGTCAGAGCATAAATTCTGCTCCTCTCAAAAATCTCTCTGCATTCAGTTGTATTTTACCCAACCTTAGAGTATGATTTGGTTCCCCCTGTTTTTCTAAACAGAGCAAACTCTTCATTGTCAGTGGTGACAGAGAAAGACAAAGTGATACAGAGAAGTAGGAATATTTTGAACAATTCTAGTGATAGTTTGTGTTTAACTTGACACTATACTTTGTTTTAGCCGATAAACTTCAAAATTAACTTTATTTCTATTAATATTAGAATTGGTTCACATTCCCGTAACACCCACTATTGTCTAGCTAGTAAAAGTGAGAAGAGACAGGGGTGTCCGCCAACCCAGCATCTATGAAAAACTGAGTGACACGTAAAAACTAAGTGTGGGAGAAAAACCTTACCTGAGTCTGAATTACAATAATAAATAATAACTATTGCTAATATCTATTAGCTGCTTTCTAAGTTTTTGATACTCTGACACGTGGCTGTATAGTCTGAATAAATGTGAGATTTTTAATGACCAAGATAACAAATATTTCAAAAGCCCAATACTGTGATTTGTTACTAGTTTAGTGTCTGTTTCCTATAAATAAAGCAGGTGGCCTCTCTTGGCTGTTATGTGGCCATTCAGAAGAGCCAAGTTCCTTGCCATCAGTCTCACCAATTTGTGGCCCACATTTTAAAGACTATTGCTGCACACGGTGTATTAGAAATGTCCTGATGTTAGAAGTTTTAATCAATCAAATCAGGCTTGTTGATTTAGTGGGATTTTGTGGACAAATCTTTGTTATCAGCTGTATAATAATTATAAGCTGTTTTACCAGTGGATAAGGAAAGGATTACTCTCCTCTTTGAGAATGGTAACTTTATAATTACATGTATTTACTTGCCTTATCAGAATAGAATTTACCAGCTGAGACACAGGATTATTTTTATTCAAAAGACTCCTGGGTAAATTGAAGAAGCACACTTTTGGGGGGCGGGGGGGGTGTTTAGCTTTTGTAGACAGATGTTCCTGGAATGAAGAACAAATAAAATGAAATGAGTTTTATTTTTTCTTTCCTTTTTGAAATGTATTCATACTTGGCACAAAAATTACCTAGATGGTTAATTCAGCCCAACCCCTGATACTGTTGAGAAATGTACAGGCATTAATTGACAACTTGGTGTATTCAGTGTGCAGATGTGTTTTAGCCAAAGTTTTGGATTTCACATGGGCATTTTTTTTTTTTTTTTTTTTGTGGTACGCGGGCTTCTCACTGCTGTGGCCTCTCCCGTTGCGGAGCACAGGCTCCGGATGCGCAGGCTCAGCGGCCATGGCGCACGGACCCAGCCGCTCCACGGCATGTGGGATCTTCCCAAACCGGGGCACGAACCCGTGTCCCCTGCATCGGCAGGCAGACTCTCAACCACTGCGCCACCAGGGAAGCCCCACATGGGCATTTTTATGGTTCTGGATCAGAATCTGCCAGAACCTTAAGAGAACTTTTCTTTTTTAGAATTCATTTTCCCTTCTTACTGTCTCACTTCAATCTGCAGCTAACTTCTATGTCTCAAATATGCCTGAAGAGGAATTTGCTTTTCTCTCAGGTGTTCATTATGATTCCAAGTTAAGCTCATAAGGAAATAATAATGAGTCTAGATAATCTGTAGATTGGATCCTGTTTCTCTTAGCCAGCTCTTCTCAATTTGCTTTTTCCACCCAATACCAAAATTTTGTTTCAGCAACATAAACATTTTGCTTCTCTTTTGCCAGATGTCTTTAGAAACAGAAATCCCTTGTAGTCTCCCTCCTTATCCTTTCCAATCTTTCTAATGTTCCCTAAACTCTCTCTGAAGTTGTTGGGAACATAAACAACCCTGAGTCAGAAACTTTGTCTTCTATTTCTCTTACTTTCTTGATAAGGCACCAGCACCTCTTCTCCGTGGACACTTCTTTATACTTGCTTCCTGAAATACTGACAGATTGGAGCCACAGCCAAAGGAATGCAAATCAAGTGTCCTTAGCATGGACACAGGGAAACTGCTGTGTGATGGTTTGGTCTGCTTGAGAGGAAGAGAAACCCCGAGCATTCAAGCATTAAGGGACAGCCACCAAGCTTTCAGCTGTGTCTGTCTACTTGGCAGCCGTCCATTCGGCAAGGCTTCAGTTATGCTAGGGCATGAGACCCGGAGAGGAGATTATCCTTCTGACTCCCATCAGAAAGTGACCCTTGGCAGATTGACTGTGACCGACTAGCTTGGAAAAGTTTTCATTCAGAATGTTTGAGCCCTAGGCTTGCTGCTTTACACTGGGTCAGCAGAGACGAAGGGACCCCCAGCTGAGTGGTGGCACCATCCTGGGCAGAGTGAGGGCAGATGCCCAGCAGGGCCGGTGTCTGGCTCTGTGTCTGATAACACCCCTGGCCTCTTGGCCTTTCTGCACATTTCCCAGCTGTGCTCTGTACCGAGTTTTCATCTTCTCTTCCTTTCTCAGTTCCTGCTCCCTGCAAGATGAGATGGACCTGGTCCCCGCCTGCACCCCAGCCTCACCAAGCACATCTTCCCTTCTGTCCATGTTTCAGTTCTGGGGCGGCTGTCACTGGGAACGTGGCTCCTGGAGGAGGGTTCTGACATTCTCTGTCAGGGCACGTCTCTTCTCTTCTCTCTGTTTGATTCTCATTTTTCCTCTGTTCCCACTCTCCCCATTTTCTACACACCCCGTTCCTCACCTGCCTTTCTGCCTTGCTGGTGTCCACTCACCTCTCTTCATCTTCTCCCTCCTTCACTGTCCCCTGTGGGTGCTTATTTTTTTTTTTTTTTTTTTTTTTTTTTTTGTGGTATGCGGGCCTCTCACTGCTGTGGCCTCTCCCGTTGCGGAGCACAGGCTCCGGATGCGCAGGCTCAGCAGCCATGGCTCACGGGCCCAGCCGCTCCGCGGCATATGGGATCCTCCCAGACCGGGGCACGAACCCGTATCCCCTGCATCGGCAGGCGGACTCTCAACCACTGCGCCACCAGGGAGGCCCTGTGGGTGCTTATTTACTGGGACAAATTTCACTTCACATTGACATCTATCTCCTCTCCTCCTTTTAATCACTAGCATCTTCTCCCTGTGTCACTGGAGACAGTGACATTGGAGACAATCCTGTTCTGTCATCGAGCCTTAAATCCTCTCATTTTCAAAATCGATAAACACTTATGAATGCTTAAACTTCATCACACTTAAACCTTAGACCAAGTCTCACAGGACCTATCTAAACTATTAGGCTAGTTAAAGTTTGTTTTGTTTTGTTTTGTTTTGTGGTACGCGGGCCTCTCACTGCTGTGGCCTCTCCAGTTGCGGAGCACAGGCTCCGGACACGCAGGCTCAGCGGCCATGGCTCACGGGCCCAGCCGCTCCGCGGCATGTGGGATCCTCCCGGACCGGGACACGAACCCGTGTCCCCTGCATCAGCAGGCGGACTCTCAACCACTGCACCACCAGGGAAGCCCTAGTTAAAGTTTTTTGATATCTAATATTTAAGTTTCCAGACAAAGAATCTACTATATTTGGCAATTTGAGTTTTCATTTTACCCCTAGGTAGTTCACGTGACTAACTGAAATTTATATCATGTTGGATGTCTGCTGCCTTGCGCAAGAAAAAGCCTCCTGCACCTGAAGAAAGGAGTCAGTGTAATTACAGGACTAGGGCTCCTTTAAGCAAGATGGCCTGTGTGTTATGCAGTGTTTTGTTTTTGTTTTATCTTTGTGGATGTCATGACTTGATTCTCCGACCACCTTAATAAAAAGGAGGTTTAGTGTACGGCTTTAATGGAATTGCGCCTGAAAAGCCCCAACTCAAAGCTTCTCACTGCCTCTACCCCCTCAGCCTCTCGCTCAGGCCAGCCTGCTCCCTCTGTGTTCCCTAGAAGTGCAGGTCGCACAGGTCATCCATCTTGTAAGCTTATGTAATAACCATCCCTCCTGTTGTCTACAGCCCATCCAACTAGGCCGTGTTGTTGGGGTCTTTGAGGGGACCCAACAGATTCTTCCCCATCTGGGTTATGATCCTGGTGAGAAATAGGAAAAAAGACTAAGGAAACCAAAATATCACCTTCACTACTAACAAAGAAGTTGAAGGAGGTACCTTACTATATACTAACAGTGAGCTTTCTTACTCTGAGCCCCAGAATTAGGCAGCTCTGCACAGCCATTCATGGCCACTGCTGGCCTTGGGCAGGTCTCCCACCGCGGGGCAGGGGATGACCTGGGCTCACTGTGAGCAGCGTGTCAAAGGAAAGGCAGAGGGAGGGGCTGGGCTGCACGTGCCGACTTCCTCCTTTCATATAGTTCAGCCAGATAAGGCTGTCCACTGCCGCCATGGAGCCAGTGAGAGTCGAAGAAGAGACAAGGCATATTATGCCAATGACTGCCCCTCCACATGGAAGGAAACGCCCCCTCAGGTACATTACAGGTCATTAGTCTCCTTAGGAGTGGGCTGCCTTTTGGTCAGGTGCCCACCCCAGTCTAGGTAATGGACATCTCTTCAAAAACAAGAGCCCAAAGTTGACTTCCTGAGCAGAAGCTGGGGGTGGAGCACTTTAACAAGGAACATGGCAGGTATGGGGACTGGCATATCCTGCATTCTGCTTATGACCTCACAATACCACCATCTGCTCCCTGAGTATTTTCTCTGTGACCAGTGAGTTCATTTCTTCATGCCTCAGTTTCCTTATGTAACCCTTGAAAGTCATATTTGATCAGCCATCAATGAGAGAGAGAGAGAGAGAGAAACATTGCTATCAGGGAAGAGACTGAAGCAGATTCAGTCTGTGCTGTTTTACAGGTGACAGGTGTAATAAGCCTCTCCCAGAGAGCGCCACCTTGAGGCTGTCTGGAGGCAGAGTTACCTAAGCAGAGAGACTAACTTTCTCATGGAATGTTTTAGAACAGGGAAGACAGATAGCTTTCATCTCACGCCACCTTCTCTTTATTAACAGTGGCTGCCTGCAGTCTGTGCCAAGAAAGATTCTGAGACTATATACCAGCTCAGCAGAAAAGAGTTCTCTGATCGTTACTGATGTGGGTAAGGAGAGTGAAGGCCCTTGAGCCAGCTAGTGGCCACTGTTGATTCAAAGAGAACATAGGTGGGACTTCCTTCCCTGGAAATACAGCTGCCCCTGCATCAGAAGTAGGAAGTGGGAGCTTCAAGCTGGAGAAGCACCAAATGAGGCTGGGCCACAGGGCCACAAATTTGGATGGTGCAGCAGAAGGGTCTGCAGACTTTTTCTGTAAACGGCCAGATTTTAGGCTTTGTGAGCCATGTATTCCCTGTCTCAATAACTCAGCTCTGCCATCATGGTGCCAAAGCAGCATAGACAGTACAGAAAGGAATGGGCATGGTGGTGCCACAGTAAATCTTATTTCACGAAAGCAAACAGTGGGGCATAGTTTGTTGCCTGGTGTAGAGAAGAGACCAAGATCTAGAACTAGAAGATCTAGAACTCTGGAAACTTCCCATGCTACCAGTGTCTAAATCTCCCTCCATCCTCAGCTCTGAAAGATGCCGTTAGGAGCCAACAAAGCATTTGACAGGCAATATTAAGCTCTCCAAATCTAACTTCTTCTCAGGAAAATATTAGCAATGACGTCTACTCAGGAAACTATTTCTCCCAGATACATTCAGAGCCTGCACAGTGATCCAGTCACGTCCCTTCTTAGGCAGCAGTGGCGTTCCAAAGCCAGCATTTCAGACAGAAGTCTCACACCACCGAAATTACCTGTGAAAATTCCTGCAATCACCTTAAATTAGAATATATCAATACATGGATTGAAAGCCATGAGGTAGACTCAAGGAAGGTGTGAAAGGGAAGTCCACATGCAGATAGATAAGGGCGTCTGTAGGAATGTTCCTTCTTTATAAGAACAGTCTATCCCAGCAGGTGCAGAACTGTAAAGTGCCCTACTTGCCAGAGGGTTCCTCCCATTTTATTTAACATTAAGGCTCCTGTACCTTTGGTTTGCATTAATATCTGTGTTACTTTTTTGAGAGTTCATATAGTTGAAAGCAAGAGCATAGGTACCTGTCATAAGCCCTCAACAATTATATGTCAGACTTGATCCTAAACCTGCTTGTGTGATCATAAGCGCATACACACCATTCATGGAAATGTTATAAAAAACCTGGCATTCCACTTCCTGCCATCTCCTGCTGTCATCATAGGAATGCCTGTCACACTCACACCCCGGGCATTCAGTTTTTTCTTACCAAGGGAGAAGAAATCATTGAGGCAAGTAGGTGTGCATGATACAGCCCCACAGGCTATCTTATGCTATCTTCAATTTTTATAAAATGTGATACAAGGTATTTCAGTAAGATACTCATCCAGCTGCAGTAACTTTCCCAGGTTGCTCAGCTAGTTGGTAACAGAGCGAAGTTTAAATCTCAGCTTCCTCATCTGTGAAATGGGAATAAAAATATGGCAGCCTCACAGGGTTATTGTAAGGAGCAGATTAGTTTTAAAATAACCTAGAATGATCCCTGGCTCAATAAATGTCAGCTGTCATTTTTATCTGAGCTCTTGTCCATAACTCGACTGACTCCATATGGATGGACTCCACTGGCTGCCTGCAAGGTGCCAGATGTAAGATGCCCATCATCTCAGATGAATGAGGGCCACTGATGCAGCAGGAGCTTTGCCTCTCATCCTCAATGAATTATTCCATTTCCGACAGTATAATAACAAGACACAAGAGATGTGATAAGCTTTCTAAATTTACGTGTCACCAAGAAAATGGACCTCCTCTATCTGATTGTCACTTGAAAGAATAATGGAGGAGGATCAAGGGCACAGGGACTGTGAACATTTGAGGAGGAATCTGCTGCTTTATAGAATTTGGTTTGCTTCCACTGACCTCTCCTATCCCAGGGGGAGGGAAAAAAAGACTCAGTTACTCAAAGCAGAGGTCGAAATATTTTAGGATTTATGAGCCATGCTGTTTCTGTCACAAGTCCTCAGCTCTGCCACTGTAGCGCAAAAGCAGCCGTTGACAATCTGTAAATGAATCACTTTGGCTGTGTTCCACTGAAACTTTATTTATGGACACTGAAATTTGAATTTCATGTAATTTTCATGTATCACAAAATATTATTCTGATTTTTTCCCCAACTGTTTAAAAAATGTAAAAACTATTCTTGGTTCCCAGGTGGTACAAAAAGAGGCAGCAGGCTGGGTTTGTCCCCCAGGCCATAGTTTGCTAGCCCTAACAGCACCAGCTGGAGAGTCAGATATGTCATGGTTCACTGGTTGTTTGAACAAATTATCTCACATGTCTGGACCTCAGTTTCCTCTAGTGAGAACAAGAGACTTATCCTAAAGGAGCCCTGGGGTTCCTTCTAGCACTAAAAGGCCAAGGCTGTGTGGTTGTCATGTGGTTTTACAGTCAGACAAACCTGGGTTCTAGTCCTGGTTCAACCTGTGATTTGCTGGGGGATGTTGGGCAAGTTCCTAAGCCTCCCAGTGCCTCGGTCGCCTCATCTGTAAAGTGGGGATAAAAATGATGTCAACTAGGGCCTCCCTGGTGGCGCAGTGGTTGAGAGTCCGCCTGCCGATGCAGGGGATACGGGTTCGTGCCCCAGTCTGGGAGGATCCCATATGCCGCGGAGCGGCTGGGCCCCTGAGCCATGGCTGCTGAGCCTGCGCATCCGGAGCCTGTGCTCCGCAACGGGAGAGGCCACAACAGTGAGAGGCCCGCGTACCACAAAAAAAAAAAAAAAAAAAAAAAAATGATGTCAACTTTAGGGTTGCTGTGAAGATTCAACTGATAGGACACTTGTGAACCCCTTTAGTCACTTGTCCAAAAAACATTTATTATACCTAGTATATCCTGAATAAGTGCTAACTATTGTATTCTTTTTTAAAAAAGCTGAATTCCTATTAATATAATACTTTTTAAATGACAGCTTCTATACCCTTTGACTAGAGAGTGGTTTTCTTCACAGCCCTGTGATAAAAAGCTGGCCTGAGTGGCAGGGAGGGGCTGCACCTTTTGAACAAAGCCCTGTAATTTGTATCCACTACTGTTGTCTTCTCTCCACGTAATGAAAGCAAAGAACAAATTCTGATAAATTAACCTGGCATCTCTGTATACAGCTCTCTCACTCCACCCAGTGGCAGGAAGTCAGTGGTAAATCATGCAGAAGAGGTGGAGAATTTTTAAAGATTTTAATAATTATTGTTATTCTTTTTATAATATCCTCTACCAATAGAGCAAGATTTCATTTTAAAATCTGTCTCCTTTGACTCTCTATGTATTGCTGTTTTTAAGGCATGCAGTTGGTAGGTAATGATTTAGCTGAGTGGCTTTCAACAGGCAGATATGAAGAAATGCCTAAAGTTTGACCAGCATGAGTTGATCAGTTAACTGTATAGGTGGTTATTAAAAGTGTTGTCCTGCAGCCTCATTAAAAAGCAATGCAGCATTTAATAAATATTAGAGCATGTCAGCAGTGCAATTTAAATGTGGGGAAGAGATCAATTTCCTTTGTAATTGGGTGCACAGGCATAAGAGGACTCACAGTCTGTTTGGAACTCTTGATTCTGTGTCACAGTTTAAAGCAGCTATGATGGTTTTTATTTAGAAATAAAGACTGGGGAGGGAATGGGAGATGTCAGCCACTTGGTGAATCAAGAAGAAACTAACCTGAAATGCTCACATACTATCATTAACAAAAGGAATCCACAAACGAGCAAGGTTCCCTCTGTTCCTCTTTTCTTTTCCAATGACCTCATTTCAATGACTGCTGTTTTTCTTTCTAACCCTCTTCTCTGTGCATCCCCACTTCCCCTTCCAGCTGCTCTCTCAACAGGAGCCAGGAAGCGACTTGTAATTCCTCTGCAAGGCAGGGTCCGTGGGCAGCAGGGCCTGCCCTGGCTTTGCTTCTCCCTGGCCTGTCCCTAGCCCTGCCGGCCGAGCAGAAACCAGTCAGGGTGCGGGAAGGGAGATGCTGGCAGGGTCAGGGTAAGGCTGCTGCAGAAGGGACTTGGCAACCTCACTTGTTTTCCCCTCACTCTCTGTTTGACTCTTTGTCTCTCATTCTCATAGTTGTCTCCATCTCTAGTCTCCTCTTTCATCCCTTCTGCCTCTCTCTCTCTTTTTTTTTTTTTTTTTTTTTGTCTCTTTCCCTTTCTCCCTCTCTGTCTCTCTTGTCTCTCTTTGTGTCTGTCTCCTGCCTCTCTTTCTGTTTCTTTCTTTTCGACTCTTCTGCCTCGGGCTCTGCCATGCCTTCTGTCTCATCTGGTCTCTGTCTGTGTGTGCTTCTCTCTTTCCTGCCTCTGTTTCTGACACCCCCACACACACCTCACGTGACAGATTTGCATCTGACCAAGGCCCCTCTGTGTGTGCCCCCTTCCTCCTCATACTCCTGTGCCCGAGCTTCATATTTCAGGGCGAGGTTCTCTTCCAAAACTGCTTGGTTCTGAGCATGCCTAGTATGTGCTTAATAATTAAGGCTGTAATTAAAGTGTAACTGCAAGTATAATTAAAATTCACTTTAGTGGATCCTGGAATGATGAAGCGATTAGGCATTTTGATATGGCCCTGCAGGAGTAGCTGGAGGGAGAGAAGGGCCGTGTGTTTGTGTGGCGCTGCCCCGCCCTCTCTTACCCTGGACCCGCTGGCTAGTTGTTAACCTTGAGCACAGCAGCCTCTTGTGCCTGGGCGGCGGGCAGTGGCAGCAGCTTGGAGTCCTCCCTCAAGGGCACTCAGTACAGCCAGTTAATACATGGACCTTCTTAGAGAAAGAGGCCACGACAGAAGCCCCTGAGAACTTAGAGAAAGCTCAGGAGCAACCCTCCTCATTTTCTCTCAGGCCATTTGGGGTTTTGATTTCAACCCCCTGAAAAAGTGTTATTTCGGGGTGTTGGGTCAGCAAGATGATCAGAAGAGGACTCACCCACACTTGCTGCCGCCTCGAGCACACTTTGTATGGATGAGCCCATCTGTAGTTATTCAGTCCATCTACAGACACATCCTGTGTGTGGGATACTGTGCTGAGCCTGGAGGTACGTAGTGAGCAAGGCTGACCAAGTGGCAGCCCTCATGATGCGTATGCTTAGTGAGGACAAGAGCAACATCAATAAGCAGTCCAAATAGTGCTGTGGCTTTAGATGTACAGAGTATTCTAGAAGCTCATTTTACAATCCCCTACGCTGGATTGGGGGTTGGGATGTGGTGACAAGAAGGCATCCCCAAAGAAATGTCATTTAAACAGGTAGCTCATGGACGTATGGTGTCTGCCCAGCAGAGAGGGCAACAGAGCTCCAGTTGGAGGGCACAGCAGGCCAAAGCCGCAGCTTGTCTGTAGGTTCACAGATTTCTTTTGTCAGTCATTTTCCCCCTTGGGAATATCTGGTGCTAAGTTGGGTGCTGAAGAGGGGATTAATTAAGGAACTGGTTAGTTGGTTATATCAATCCATTTATCCCTCCCCCCAAAAAGTGATCAGGAGCTTATTTCAACCATACACATGGGAAGGAACTCAGCTAAACGTGAACAAACAGCTCTTTCAGTGGGCAGGAACCATAATAAAGTTGACCCTCAGGAAGAGGAGGGTCTGACTTGGAGGCAGACCTCAGGAACATCATTCTAGCACTTGTCTCTTCACTTGACTTTTTTACCCTCTGAGTATTTGCACAGCCTTTCTCTTATCTGCTTACTTGTGACTGGTAAGTCCTTTTCATGCTACTACTTTCTATTTCATGGAAACTACTCATTGAGATTCTCTGGAGAGCGAATCTAATTGGACAAGCTAATGACCATGGTCTGTGTTTGGACCACCCTTCGATCAGGTGCAGTCAGCGTCTTGGGAACAATCAAGGTCCGCCTTGGGACAGAGAATATCCCGAGGTCCCTCATAGAGCAGGGGACAGTGGGGATGGAAGGTTTAGCCAGAAGGGGAGATTGGAAAGAGGAGACATCCTAGTTGTATGTGTTCCTTGTTCTTAAATAACTTATAGCCTCATTGAGGTTCAGATGATCTCATGCATGGGAAAGTGCTGTGTGTTTTAAATGTCAAACAGGAGTCACCAGGAAATCAAAATAGAGTCTGAAAAGCAAAGGATTTTGAAACCAAATCCTGCCAATCAGTCACTAAGCCTCAGTGCTCTTGGCTTAAAAAAAAAAAAAAAACTGATTTATAAACACCCAACTCACAAGTTCATTTAGAAACATCGAACTCACAGAGTCCTTGTAAGGGTCAAATAAAGTAATGTGGGAGGACTTTGTAAATCAGAGATTTTTTTTATTGTTGTTATGATGATGATGATGACACATATTTACAAAATCATAAGAAGGACTTATTCAAGTATAGCGTGGATGTTTCAAGCATTGTTGAATGCTCATTGCACTGCTTACTATTACTAGCCATGCTCGCTAGACTAGCCTTTAACTTTTTTGTGCCTCAGTCCTCTCCTCTATAAAAGGAAGATAATAATAGAAGCTATCTCAGAATTGCTACTGAAGAACAAAGGAGCTAGTGTACTTAGAACCCCAGAACAATGTGTGACCCATGCTAAGTGATAGCTGCTATTATTGCTTTTATTATTATTATGGCTACTACTAGCACAGCTAATTCAGTCCAGTTAGACAGAGCTTGGCAGGCATGGGTGAGACCTGTACCCACAGGAGGAATCACATGGAGGAAAGGTAGATTCGAAGGTGAGGAATGTTCAGGCAGGTGAGACTGCCTCTTGGGGTGATGCATGGGGATCTTGGGAGCTGTGTATTGAGAAAGGGAGAGGGAGAAGAGCCTTTTGTATCTTAACATAGATTTCTTCCCTGGCAGGTTGGAGGCCAGGTGGAGAGTGAGTGCTAGTCCATGTCTCTGTTGAAGGAGATAAACATTTCCATCTTTAACTTGCATTGACCTCCTGGTGCAAAGACTGATTCAATTCTGTGTCTGTCAGGACTTTGATTCACGCTGCGTCACTACTCCATGAAAGCGCTGCCTACAGGTTAATGTTGGAATCCCTTAGCTTGGTACCCAACACCTCCCACAGTGTGATCCTCTGTCCTACTTTTTTGTGTGTGTGTGTGGTACGCAGGCCTCTCACTGCTGTGGCCTCTCCCATTGCGGGGCACAGGCTCCAGATGCGCAGGCTCAGCGACCATGGCTCAGGGACCCAGCCACTCCATGGCATGTGGGATCCTCCCAGACTGGGGCACGAACCCGTGTCCCCTGCATCGGCAGGCGGACTCTCAACCACTGCGCCACCAGGGAAGCCCCTCTGTCCTACTTTTCAACCTCTGGGACCTTGGCTGAAACTTTACCAAATGAATCAAAATGCATACTGAGGTTGTTCTTAATGAAATAATAAATCTTTACATCTGTATTAGTTAAGTAACAGTGTGAAACAAATTGCCCCGAAATTTAGCTGATTAACCTAAGGAACATTGATCATCTCGAAGTTTCTGTGGTAGGGAATCCAGGGCTGGCTTAGCTGGGTCCTCTGACTCAAGGTCTGTCACAAGTACAATCACATTGTTGCAACCTGGGGTCCTGTCGCAGCCTGCCTTGGGGAGGGTCACCTCCAGGCACACTCACGTGGTTGTTGACAGGATGCAGCTCCTCATGGGTTGTTGGAATGAAGGCCTCAGTTCCTCCTTGGCTTTTGGCTGGAGGCTGCCCTGAGTTCCTTGCCTCGTGAGCTTCTCCATAGAGCAGCCCATCGCCCACAGCGTGGAAGTTGGCTTCGTCAGAGTGAACACACAGAAAGTGGACTTCATCTCCGAAGTGACCTTCCATTACTTTTGCTATATTCTTGTTCATTAGAGGCAGGTCACTGGCTCCAGCCCACACTCAAGGGGCGTGAGCACCAAGAAGTCGGGATCAATCATTTGAGAGCCATTTTAGAAGCTGCCTCCCACCCTTACAAAGTAATATGTTAGTTAAAGTAATGCTCACTCCCTTAACAACAGGTATGTGCTGAAATGTCAGAAGCAACATACTAGAAGTTTCTTTCTCATTCATATAAAGTCGGAGAGGGTGAGTGAGCCAGGTGCTGTGCTCTACAGGGTTACTCAAGCATCTGCGCTGAGGGAGTCGTTATCATCTGAAAAAAGTGTCTTCCAAGGTTGTCTTAGCTGACAGCATTCCAGAAGACAGACAAGGAAAACCAAGAGAGAACATAGGGAGTACCAATGGAGATGTTATGGGCATGTTTTTCATTTCTGCTCACAGTGTATTGGCCAAAACTCAGTCACATGAGCCTCCCGTCTGCGAGGGGACCCGGGAAACACAGTTCCTGTTCGGGCAGCCACTTCCCAGCAGTAGCTCTCCCCCACAGAGCAGAGGAGCATGGATCTTTGGAAGACAGCCAGCCATGACTGCCACAGAGACTTTGCCTTTTACAAAATGCTTTCACATGTATTATTTCATTTGCTTCTCATGGCAACCTGTGCTACCAGCATTATTACCTCATTTTAAAGACAGGAAAACAGACCAGCATGTCGTTAGAACATAATTAAAGAGAGCAGGATTCAAGTACCATCTCTGCCTCTTACAACCTGTATGACTATGGAGAAGTTCCCCTGTGAACCTCTCTGTGCCTCAGTTATCTCATCTGTGAAACAGGGACAATGGGATTTATTCATAGTCATTGTAAAGTTTTCATATGCCCCATGTAAGTCACTTAGCATTATATCTGGTATGCAAGATTAGCATTGCACTGGTATGCAAGTGCTTAATCAGTATTAGTTATGAGGAAGATGGTCACAATGTTATGTCTGGAGATAAAGAAGTTGAGGCGCAAAGGAGTTAAATGATTTACCCCAAATTATGCAACTAATAGAGTGGCCAGCCAGGATGGGTGGCTGGGAATTTTAGGTAACAACTTCCCTACCTTTCAAGTTCTTGCTTGCCCTAGAGGCCATTGGTCAGATTCCTGTGTAAAGTTGCAGTGAGTCAGCCTTGACCCGAAGACACAGTGCCCAGTGTCCCCTTCACCATGGCTCTGGTGGACCCAGGGTCCCGGGAAAGTCAACACTGCACCACTTTCTCACCTCATCTGCTCCTCCTTAACTTGGCCTTTGCCTTTTTGTATGAAACATGCTGACCGAGCACCTCCTTTTAATTTATACTCTGAGGTCCTCCAAGGCCTATACTTCAAGGTCTTTGTTGATAAATAGGCTCTGTCTTGCTAGCTAGATGAAAGCAGGGGAGATAATGTAAGGTGAGATGTTTCGTTAAGACACTTAAATTTTATCACATTTCTCCCAGGGGCTTGTTCACACTGAAAGAAGAGAAAAGCATTTTGCATGTTAAATATTCATCGAAGAACAAATTTGGGTAGCTTGGCCCGCAAATGCTACAGATCCACAAGGAATGGCCAAGAGACATCATCAGAGGCTACAATGTTCATTTTCATGGCATCTGAACTTTTTGTTATATAGAGCGGGGAAGAAGCATAAATGGACCCATTGAATACTGTCATTGTCTCCAAGCAGTGGATTCATGGCCTTAAGTGGGCAGATGCTCTGAACTTCAGATCTCAGATTAGGTCACAACTCAGACCCTTCGTTTCAAGAGATCATTAAGACAAAAGACTTCTGGAATGGGCCAAAACCACATTAAGTCCACTTGAGTGTGGATTATCAGCAGAAATTTCAGCTTCTATCAGTAAAAAATGTCCATTAGCCTCTTGCAAGTCCTATCTTTCATCTTTTCTTCTAACTGGACCATCACTTGATACAGATCTTGTCACATCATCTTTCCCACCAATGACATTGATTAGAACCTGAATTTAATTTACTTCCTGGTGAAAAGCCACAGATAGATTAGTCCTGAGCATCCTCATGTATTACTGCCAGTACTCCATACCATCCCAACGCCTTGATTTACCATTCTCTTGCTCATTTTTTGTACATAACTTTTTCTTTAGATTCCGTATTCAGACTATTCAATCAAGGGATAAATCCATTTCAGAATATTTTCCTCTTTCAAACTAGTTGAACAAGATGTTGTTAATCTTTCTTTGTTCACAGTCTTCTAAGAACCTCATATTTCCATTTTTTTTAAATGCCAGAGAAAATATAGGCAGTATCTTTTTTAATGCCAGGAATTTGAGGTGAAAAGAGGAAAAAAATAAGTTTGTCATCTGGATGTATCTAAATAGCCAGATCTGGATCATAAAAAGCTGAACTGAGTTGTAATTAAATGGTGTTAGGAGACTCGGGCATTCCATGATTTCAGATTGTACGAAACTTCCTGGGGCACCACGTCCAGTTCCATCTCAGTGACTGTACACCATCCCCCCACCCCCTTCCAGGAACCAATGTCCATGAGGCCCAGAACATTCTCAGTAACAGTGGACTCCCCATTACTTCGGCCGCCGACCTGGAGGATGCAGCCAAGAAAGCTGTGGCCAGCGTGGCTCAGAAGTGATGTCTTTGTCCTGATCCCTTGGAAGAAGTGCATTTACCCATAAAAAGCGATGGTTCTCTCATCACTGTGAAGAAAATGGTTATCCCACTGGGGAAAAAAATGGGGAAGGGAGGAGCAAGAATCACTGTATAAAAAACTCCAATCTGTATTTTCTTGAATATCTAGACAGCCTAAATAATCTGATTTCCCTTATAGTCTTCATTAAATTAATGCCCTGCATTCTAATACTTCGCTGTCAGGGTGAGCTAGCTCGGTAGGCATTATTTTGCCAACTTTGGGGAGCAGTCTGTGTGGCCAACCAGTGTGCATGTGAGATCAGGCCCTGGTTCATTTACAACAATTTTGGTGAACATTTCGTCCTGTGTAATAAAATAAATAAATAAATAAATAAATAAATCACAGGCTGTAAAAAAAAATCAGACAAGATTACATTTAACAGTTTTACCACCAAAAGGTGCAGCTAAGACATTGAAACAAATAGGTGTTATAAACTGCAACAGTTTTTACAATTTCCAACTCCAACATGTTTAGAAAATCCATAAATATTACAAAATATATTTTACAATGAAAGATCTGCAGTCAGTACCCCATACAGTATCCTACCATTTGCCTTAATATTGAATATACTGTTTACCTCACGCTAAAAATAAAACCAGAAGCCTTATTTGTGATTTTGGAGTAGAAGTTTCCCTTTTAATATCAAAACTGAAGAAGGTTGATTCTTATGGAAATCTCTGACTCTCATTTCAAGATGAGATAACACTGAAAATTAAATTACGCTGTGAGTGTCTCTGTCTTCTCTCCCCTCCCATTTTCCCTCAGAATCTACCACCTGGGAAAATGTAATTGGGAGAATGTGGCTTTTTTGCAGCGTCCATTTTTATGGTGGGAATGTGATTTAGGTTTTTGTTTAAATTTTGGTAAATTTTTATCTGTACAGAAATTCAAATAAAATCCTCTGTTTTGTAAACTCTAATGTCTGTGTTTCTTTTTTTTTTTTTTTTGGGGGGGTTTTTTTTTTTTTTGCGGTACGCGGGCCTCTCACTGTCGTGGCCTCTCCCGCTGCGGAGCACAGGCTCCGGACGCGCAGGCTCAGCGGCCATGGCTCACGGGCCCGGCGGCTCCGCGGCATGTGGGATCCTCCCGGACCGGGGCACGAACCCGCGTCCCCTGCATCGGCAGGCGGACTCTCAACCACTGCGCCACCAGGGAAGCCCTGTGTTTCTTATTTTAATCAATTTTATTCCTCAAACAATTTTTTTCTTTTACTAAGACACTAGCCTTAGTATGTTAGGCATATCTCCAAAGTTAGAAAATTTGGGTTGTCCCAGGATTATTCCAGTTCTACTCAACTTTATCAGCAACCATATCTGTTAAGAGATTATTTAATGAAAGAATGAACATTATATACACACCAGAAGCCCAGGTAAGTGCCACAGATGTCTAATAGGTTAAAATGTGACCTCAGTTTGCATAAGGAAATATACAGACATAACCTCCTCCCATATATGAGGCTCAGGTGCCAACATTAACAGTTTTCTTCTCAATGTACAAATGTGTCACAGACGAAACCTTTTCGTTGGTCTTTTTTTTTTTTTTTTAACCAGTTTTTACATTGTTCTCATAAATTTCATATCTGGACAAAAGTTTAAAAGTCATTATTTTATAGATCCATATTTTCCGTGGAGAAAGAGCTCATTTGATAGATCAGTCTTATGTCCTTTCTTAATTGTTATGCAATGCATAAAAAATATTAACAGTGTCTTTTTTGTTTTGTTTTTGTTTTTGTTTTTGTTTTTTGCTGTACGCAGGCCTCTCACCGCTGTGGCCTCTCCCGTTGCGGAGCACAGGCTCCGGACGCGCAGGTTCAGCGGCCATGGCTCGTGGGCCCAGCCGCTCCGCGGCACGTGGGACCCTCCCAGACCGGGGCACGAACCCATGTCCCCTGCATCGGCAGGCGGACTCTCAACCACTGTGCCACCAGGGAAGCCCCTAACAGTGTCTTTTTAAGTGTGTTTTGGTTTTTGATAGATTAACTAGTTAGTATTGTAAAAGAAATAATGTATACTCTGTCATTTAGACAAAAACTACATATTTGATTCTTTGGCCCGTTGTAAAAGCTTGTGTTCACATGGCTGTACATATTGATGTTTCTAATCAATACAGTTTGGAGGAGGGGATAAAGAAATTAAATCATTCATGTGATTATTTTATAACAGGGTTAATAACAAGCAAATAGCCCTTTATTTTCAAATAAGTGGGAAGCTTTATTTTCTTGGAAGCTCAAAGTATTGAGTTTATGTTGCTTGCATAGTATCCCTATTGCTCAGCACAGTATAGCTTCCATAAATTTTTATGGAATGAATTTCTGGTGTGTGTGTAGCCACAGCTATACTGAATACAGAGTAGAAGTGGGGGCACTTGGTGTTGGTTGTGGATCTGAAGTCCATACATTACCTCCTCCAGGGTGCCCTACATTTTCTGACCTTCTGGTGTCCCCCTCGAGTCTTTATCTCAGCTGTACTATATGTAAGGGTGAAAAATAATTTCCTTTAAATTTGATTAGTGTTTGTTAAACTTGGCCCTATCCTAAGCAAGAATATCCATGAAAGGAGGTGACAGTGTAAACATGGTACTCAGTATCCAAGAAGCTTGAAAAGTAGTACACACTTTTTTACCCAAACTGCTTTGCACATAAGATTTTAATGGATTTGCTAGTCTACCATGTCTATCTCCTAGAACCAGCATCAGATTTAGAGAGATTAAAGTCCTGACCCTTTCACTTACCAACATTCACTTCTTTGGGTTGAATAATCTCTCATATTTGTATAGATTCTCTTGTAGTGGCACAAAACCAACTCAAGCTTAAGAAAAACGCTTTCTTTAAAAAAAAAGAAATAGTAATTATGTAATTACTATTTGTTCTTGTAATTACAAAAGGCAGATGTTTTGGGTTACAGTTAAGGCTAGATCTGGAAACTCAGAGCCTCAGAACGTGAACTCTGCATCTCATACCAGCTTGTCTCTGTGTTGGTTTCATTCTCAGGCAGCCCATTTCCACAAGGTGCAAAATGGCTGCTGGCCATCCCAGGTACATATTCTCAAGCTTAGCATCCCTAAGGGAGAAGGAGTGGGGCAGGGGGCAAGAAAGAGTAAAGGATGGAAGAAAAGGAGGGTGGGAGGGAGAGGGAGAAGGAGAAGGGGAGAGAGAGAGAGAAGGGAGGGAGGAAGGAAGGAAGGGAGGGAGGGAGGAAGGAAGGAAGAGAGGAAAGGTAGGAAAGAAGGAAAGAGGGGAGGGAGGGAAGGAAGGGAAGAAGGAAGAGAAGGGAGGAAGGTGAGGTTGGTTCTCTCCTGGTAATTCTAAGACACATTCCAGAATTGAGATGATCAACTTTAGGTCAGGAACCTATCCCTGAACCAGTCCTCTGGCCAGGAGTTTACAGGGCTCTGATGAGTCCAGACTGGGTTAAATACCCACTTGTTGGCCTGAGAACGAGACCACCCTCACCCAAACTACCGGAGCTGAGAGTAAGAAATGGAGAGGTAATTCCATAAGGAAATTGGGTATCCAAATAAGAAGAAGCAGTGTTTTCTGGAAAAGAAAAATAAAAGATGATAACCACAGTCATCAACCATAGAGCAAAGATGTTGAACCAATTGTTCTGTAAGGACTGTTCCAACTCTGAAATGTCATGATTTTATTCTATTAATTTCTCACCATTTCTTTGGAGTCCATTCTTACCCATGCATACAGGTTACCAGGTTTTTTGAATAGATGCTGCTTGAATCATCTAAATATTTGACTTTGATTTATTTGTCTTGAACAGTAATGTCCACATAAGAAGTAATGGCGTTGAGGCACTTTGCTCAATTTTAGTTTTCTATTTAAGTTGTAATTCAACTCATGAATTAGTAAAATGGCCAGGAAATTTTAAATGACCTGACTGGATCTGTGAATCACTTTTAGTTAGTTATTTTACAGTTTATATGCTATGTCCATCCCTCTCAGTTTGCTTTCAGCAAGAAAAAAGATTATCATCCTAAAGAATTATTTTATTTTTATTCAAGGTTTTAATAAAATGAGAGGAAAAATTATGTTTTGACATTTCTAAATTAAATATTTAAAAATCTGATTATTTGCGGATACAATATATGTTCAAATAATTAAAATAAATGAAAAATCATATAATAGTGATTAAAAAAAAAACATTGTGAGGAAGAGCAAGAAAGGCTATGTTCTTCCATATCCTTCTAGATCTGGAGTTGGCAAATTAAGGCCCGAGGGACTATTTATTAAATAAAGTTTTATTGACACACAGCCATGCCATTTATTTGCATTTTGTCTATAGTTGCTTTCATGCTACACTAGCAGAGTTAAGTAGCTGTGATAGAAATTTTCTGGCCCTAGAATATTTACTTGTTGGCCCTTCACAGAAAAAGCTTGCCAACCCCTTCTCTATATATATTACCCTCAAAATGACAGCACAGATGATTGTTTCCAAACCTGGGAAAGGCAGATTTAGGCATTAAAGTGAAACATGAATAAATAGGAAATATGATCTTTGACCTTTGCATTTTAAACCCTGTGAAAATTGACTAGTCTGCAAAAGGCCATTTGCCAATGAAAACCTTTTAAATTATGTTAATTTGCTTCTTTGCATCACCACAAGAACTGCCTGTACATAGCTCTTTGTGCGTCTGAACCTATGCTATTCTTAACTACTTACAGGTGTGTTGGAATAATATCAAATCATGGCTATGAATACTGAACTCCCAAAGAGCTATACCTATCGAGTCATACTCAAAGTGGTCCTTGCTAGAGAATGTTTTGTGCATAATTTAATCTTAGGGTCCTGGGAAGATGAGAAGAAAGCAAAGGAAAAAGTGATTTCGATGCACCTGATCCCTACAATATTGTTGTAAAGGCATTATTTCATTTTATCTTTGGGGAAACATAGTGATACAAAGTTGCTCTGCTAAAGTTACATAGTTAGTGGCAAAAATTTAGGCTTCTGGACTTCTGGTTCTTGTGAAATTCTGTCACTTCTAGTGCATCTTTGCCCAGTAGAACTTCCTGTGATGATGGCAGTGATAAGTTGGTGCCGTCCATTATACAGCCACATATGACCATTAAGCACAGAGAACTGAATTTTAAAGACTATTTAATTTCAAATAATTATTAGTCACTTGTTGCTGGTAGCTACCATTTTGGACAGCACGGCTCTATAGTCTAAATCTACTGTTTTTTTATGCATTACTTTCACATCAGAGGAGCTCACATTGATTCAGTGCTTCCTTTGTTCCAGGAACTTTACAGCTGTTGTCTTAATTAGTCCTCTTAGCATCCCTGTGAATCTATCATTCCTCTATTACAGATGAGTTGTTTTACAGGTGGTATGTATCTCAGGGCAGGTAAGAACATGACTAAGAACACAATACCGATATGTGACTGATCAGGCTTGAAGTCTGATATTCTGAATCCAAAGCTAGTGCTTTTTGATTTAAACCTGTCAGGACCCAAATCCAGTATAGTTATGCTGCTGATAGCATTGGATAATTTGAAAGAATGTTAGAGGCAAAGATGTTTAGCAAGCTGGGTGCTTGAATCGTTTGCCTTTTTAGTGTACCTTATACTTTGGGAAGGAAAATTTTAAAGCTGAAAGATCGTCCTGTGCAGTTGGACAAGTTGTATAGACTATAATGGGAATGGCACCTTTCCACACTCACACAGTAAGACATAAGGCAGGGGCCATTTTCTAGGGACCTAATTCCAAGTGCCTTTTTGTTAATTCATTGCCTTCCCTGATACACAAAATGATGACCACCCACAAGACAAAAGGCAGAGGGGCAGGAAAGGTGAAGGCTGGAGAGAGTATTATCATAGAAGTAGGAGAAAATTTAGATAGAAGTATCATTATTATTCTGGAAAATTTAGGTCCAGAAGTCTCGTCTCATATTTTAATATTCAAAATAGGCCAGTTGCAATTCTTAGGTACCTTATGCCAAACATCACAAATCAATTAGATTTTATATGCCAACTATGGAAAAATATATCCTTTTTCTTGTTCCTCCCTTGTGTGTGCAGAGGCAGTGTGTGGTGGCATGTTTTTTGTTGTTTGTTTTTTTTAACTGGGAGCCCTTCTAGCTCTTTTCCTAGCTACAGAAGAAAGAAATGAAATACAGTCATTATGTAACAGTTATTTAGAGATCTGTTCTCAAAGATCAGACAGAAGCTGGGATAGACTGGAAGATTTGGAGGTTCTTATTTGGAGTTAATTTTCAGTTGTCTTTTAATGTTGACTATTCATGTACTCTAAATCCTTATAATTATTTCCCCTGAGGGGTTTAAAAGACCTTGTATTAAGAGCACAAGCTACAAACAAAGACTAGATAAACTGCAATCCATTAAAATAAAGAAATTGTTTGCAGAAAGTTTTTCCAGAGAGTGGAAGCAACCCAAATGTCCGTCAGCCAATGACTGGATAAAAGAAATGGGGCATATCCATGTTCATGAATAGAAAGGAGTGAAGTACAGGAATACTACAGCATGGATGAACCTTGAAAGCATTAAACCAAATGAAGGAATCCAGTCACAAAGGCCATATATTATATGATTCCACTTTTAAGAAATGTCCATGGTACACAGATCTATAGAGATAGCATGTAGATTAGTTGTTGCCAGGACTGGAGAGGAGAGAATGGGGAGTGACTGCTAATGGGTTTTCTTTTGGGGTGACAAAAATGGTCTGAAATTAGATAGCAGTGACGGTTGCACAACTCTTTGAATATACTAAAAACCACTGAACTGTATACTTTTCAGGGTGAATTTTATAGTATATGAATTCTCAATAAAGCTGTTCTAGATACAGGATAGATAGACAGATAGGTAGGTAGGAGGCCTTGTATTAGGAGTTACATGTGTTAATAAAGGCATAGGTTGGGTTTTCTTTCCAGCTCTTCATTTATATTATCTCATGGGATTACAGTCAGGTGACCTTATCAGATAGTGATCATTTTGTGCATGTGTTCATGAGACGAATAGTTAGTAACCTTGCTTTCTGGATTCCAAAGAAAAACCTATTACTTTTTAAAAAACATTTGGACCTTTATTTAAAAAGTCATTTTTTCCCACCTTCAACACTATGTCTTGAAACATTTAAGTTTATTGTTCTTTTTCAAATCACCCCTAGTTTTATATAGTTGCTTTAAAAATTGCCTTTTAAAGATGCCTTTTTACACATTAATTTTTAAGTAAGAATCCTTTACATTTCTGTTGATTGTTTAGAATGTTATACAGTTTGTGTGGACACATTGACCTTTATAAGCTTTAAGATATTGCCTGTGGATTTCAAAAAATGATCATAAAATATTTGAATACATTTGATGAAATACACTAAAATGTATTTTTATAGTTTTATTTTTTAATTTTCACAAAAATCCAGTTATATTAACAATAAGAAAGAGGATAAGCAAGGTTGGCAAGAATACAGGGAAATAGATACTCCCCTTTCAGGTGGCAATTACTTTATAATCAGTAAAACCTTTCTGGAGGCAGTTTTTTGGTATGCTCAATAGCCATAAAAATGTTCATAGTTGAGGGGGGAGGGGCCAATATGGTGAAGTAGAAAGAACCTGAGCCCACCTCCTCCCACATGCACACCTGAATTACAGCTATTTCAAGAGCAACTATTGATAAGAACGACCTGAGGGCTAGCAGAAAAAATCTTGTACAACTAAAGATATAAAGAAGTAACCACAATGAGTTGGGTAGGAGGGGTGGAGACATGGTATAGTCAAAACTCCTACCCCAAGTAGGTAACTCCCAAACAGGAGGATAATCACAATTGCAGAGGTTCTGCCTAAGTAGCAAGGGGTCCAAGCCCCACATTGGGCTCCCCAGCCCGGGGGTCCCACACCAGAAAGAAGAACCCCCAGAATACCTGGCTTTGAAGGCCAGTGGGGCTTACTTTCAGGAGAGCTAGAGGGCTGTAGGAAACAGACTCCACTCTTAAAGAGTGCAAACAAAATCTCACAATCTTTGAGACCCAGAGCAGAAGCAATAATTTGTTAGAGCCTGGTCAGATCCACTTGCTGACCTTGGAAACCCTCCCTGAGAGGGAGGAGGCAACTGGGACTCATCCCAAGGACATAGATGCTGGTGGTGGCCATTTTGGGGAACCCATTCTGTCTTGAGGACTCTGGTGCTAGTGAGCTGCATTTTGGAATACTGCCCCTGGCTTATTAGCACTGCGATCTGACACCCTTCACCAGCCAATCAGCACCAGTCCTGGGACTCCCCCAGGATAAGCAGCTGCCTGTGTGGGGTCCCAGCCCCAACCACCACAGGGCTGACACTACCTCCAGGATCCCTGCGTCCCTACAGCCAATTGCATTGCAACCCAGACCACTCACAAGTAGGCTGTCACCAGATGTGGAACTCCCAGGCCCCAGCCCTGCTCCCCAGCAGGCTGACACCAGCTCCAGGATCCCCAGCTATGCAGACAGCCACTCCATGACCTGGCCCTGCCCACCAGCAGAACAGTACCAGGACTGGGACTCCCTGAGCTATGCAGCCAGCCATTCCATGACCTGGCTTCATCCACCAGTGGCCAGCAGCATCCTCATTAGGCAAGACTTGGCAGCTAACTGGTCCAGGGGCCAGCCACACCTATCAGAGTGCCCATAGTAGTCACACCCACCACAACACAAGAGACTACACAGCCCACATCAAGGGCACCCCTAGAGCATATACTTCTGGTGACCAAAGGAGAGTGCACTTCTGGGCCCCATGGGACTTCTCCTACATAAGGCCACTCTTCCAAGATAGAACATTGTAACTGACCTATATATCTAAAAGAGAATTAGGCAAAATGAGCTGACAAAGGAACATGTTCCAAATGAAGAAGCAAGATAAAACCCCAGAAGAAGAACTAAGCGAAGTGGAGATTAAACAATCTACCTGATAAAGAATTCAGGGTAATGATCATAAAGATGCTCAAAAAACTAGAGAGAAGAATGGATGAACATAGTGAGAAGTTTAACAAAGAGTCAGAAAATATAAAGAAAAACCAAACAGAGCTGAAGAAACAAAACTGCAATAAAAAAATACACTAGAAGGTATCAACAGACCTGTAGATTAGATGATACAGAGGAACAGACCACTGAACAGGAAGACAGAGTAGTGAAAATAAGCTAAACAGAAAAAAGAACAAAAAGAAAATAAGACAGTTTAAGAGACCTCTAGAACAACATCAAGCATACTAACATCCCCACTGTAGGGGTCCCAGAAGTAGAAGAGAGAGAGGGAGGGACAGAGAACATATGTGAAGACATAATAGCTGAAAACTTTTCTAACCTGAGAAAGGAAACAGGCATCCAGGTCCTGAAAGCACAGAGAGTCCCAACAAGGTCAACCCAAAGAGCTCCACACCAAGGCACATTGTAATTAAAATGCCAAAAATCAAAGAGAGAATGTTAAAAGCAGCAAGGGAAAAGTAACAAGTTACATATAGGGGAACTCCCGTAATATCAGCTGACTTTTCAGTAGAAACTGCAGGCCAGAAGGGAGTGAAGTAATATATTTAAAGTGATGAAAGAAAAAAACCCTAAAACCAAGAATAATCTACTTTGCAAGGCTACCATTCAGATTTCAAAAAGAGTCTTACAGTTAAGCAAAAGCTAAGAGTTTGGTACCACAAAACAAGCTCTATATGAAATGTTAAAAGGACTTCTCTAAGCAGAAAAGAAAAGCAGAAAAGACCATAACCAGAAATATGAAAATTATGAAAGGAAAAGTCTCATTGGTAAAGGCAACTGTACAGTAAAGGTAGTAGATCAACCACTTATAAAGCTAGTAGGAAGGTTAAAAGGCAGAAGTAGTAAAATCACCTATACCCAAAATAACTAGTTAAGGGATACACAAAAGTCTGTAAAATATGATGTCAGGGGGCTTCCCTGGTGGCGCAGTGGTTGGGAGTCCGCCTGCCAATGCAGGGGATACGGGTTCGTGCCCCGGTCTGGGAGGATCCCACATGCCGCGGAGCAGCTGGGCCCGTGAGCCATGGCCGCTGGGCCTGCGCGTCCGGAGCCTGTGCTCCGCGACGGGAGAGGCCGCAGCGGTGAGAGGCCTGCGTACCGCAAAAAAAAAAAAAAAAAAAAAAAAAAAAAATATGATGTCAAATACAGTAAATGTGGTGGGGAAGTAAAAATGCAGGATTGTTAAAATGCATTCAAATGTAAGAGACCAGCAAATTAAAATCATATATCTATCTATCTATGTATCTATCTATCTATCTATATCTATATATGTACAGATATATATAAACCTCATGGTAATCACAAAAAATCTGTAATAGATACACACACACAAAAAAGAGTAAGAAATCCCAACATACACTAAAGACAGTCATCAAACCACAAGGGGAATGACCAAAAAAAAGAAGAACAAAAAACACCACAAAAATAACTTGTGAACAATTAACAAAATGGCAATAAGTACATACCTATCAATAATTACTTTAAATATACATGGACCAAATACTATCAGAAGACACAGAGTGGCGGAATGGATACAAAAACAAGACCCATATATATGGTGGCTACAGGAGACTAACTTGAAATCTAAAGACACAAACAGACTGAAAGTGAGAAGCTGGAAATGGTATTTTATGCAAATGGAAAAGAAAAGAAAGCTGGGGTTGTGATACTTATAACCAACAATAGAGACTTTAAAACAGAACTGTAACAAGAGACAAAGAAGGATATTACATAAGGATAAAGGGATCTATCCAACAGGAAGATATAACAATTTGTGTGTGTGTGTGTGTGTGCGTGTGTGTGTGTGTGTATATGCACTAAATATAGGAGCACCTAAATACATAAAAAAAATATAAACAACCAGTTTATATATTGAGAGTAACACAATAATACTACAGGACTTACATCAATGGACAGATCATTCATTCAGACAGAAAATCAATAAGGAAACACTGGTCTTAAATGATACTCTAGACCAGACAAACTATATATGTATGACATTCTATCCAAAAACAGCAGAGTACACATTCTTTTCAAATGCACATGAAACATTCTCCAGGATAGATCACATGCTAGGCCACAAAACAAGTCTAAGTTAATTTAAGAAAATTGAAATCATATCAAGCGTCTTTTCTGACCTCAAAACTTTGAGACTAGAAGTCAACTACAAGAAAAAAAAACCCACAAAAAACACAAACACATGGTGTCTAAACAATATGCTACTAAACAACCAATGGATCACTGGAGAAATCAAACAGGAAAACAAAAAAATACCTGGAGACAAATATAAATTAAAACATAGCAATCCTAAATCTATGGGATATAGCAAAAGCAGGTCTAAGAGGGAAGTTTATAGTGATACAAGCCTACCTCAGAAAACAAGAGAAATCTCAAATAACCAATCAGCCTTATACCTAAAGAAATAGAAAAAGAAGACTATACAAAACCCAAAGTTAGTAGAAAGAAAGAAAGAAGAAAGAGCAGAAGTAAATGAAATAGATACTAAAAAAAAAACAACAGAAAAGGTTAATGAAACTAAGAGCTGGTTCTTCGAAAAAATAAAATTGATAAACCTTTAGCTAGAATCATCAAGAAAAAAAGAGAGGGCCCAAATAAATAAAATCAGAAATGAAAACCCAAACATAAATGGTCAACTAATCTATGACAAAGGAGACAAGAATGTACAATGGGGAAAAGACAGCCTCTTCAATAAATGGTATTGGGAAAACTGGACAGGTACATGCAAAAAAATCAAACTGGACAACTTTCTCATACCATGTACAAAAATAAATTCAAAATAGGTTAAAGATTCAATAAATGGTATTGGGAAAACTGGACAGGTACATGCAAAAGAAACTGGACAACTTTCTCATATCATGTACAAAAATAAACTCGAAATGGGTTGAAGACTTAAATGTAAGACCCCAAACCATAAAATTTCTAGAAGAAAACATCAGCAGTATGTTTTTTTACATCAGTCTTATCAATATTCTTTTGGATATGTCTCCTCAGGCAAGGGAAACAAAAGCAAAAATAAACAAATGGGACTACATCAAACTAAAATGCCTTTGCACAGCAAAGAAAATTATCAACTAAACGAAAGTCCCCATACTGAATGGGAGACGATATTGGCAAATGATATATCCAAGAAGTGGTTAATATCCAAAATATACAAAGAACACATACAACTTGACATCAAAAACACAAACAACCCAATTAAAAAATGGGCAGATGACCTGAATAAACATTTAAGACAACCTACAGATGGCCAACAGGCACATGAAAAGATGTTCAACATCACTAATCATTAGGAAAATGTAAATCAAAACCACAATGAGGTATCACCTCACACTGTCAGAATGGCTATTATCAAAAAGACAACAAACAGCAAGTATTGGCAAGAAAGTGGAGAAAAGGGAATTCTCATACATTGTTGTTGGGAATGTAAATTGGTGCAACCACTATGGAAAACAGTCTAGAGATTTCTCAAAAAATTAGGTTAGAACTACCATATTATCCAGCAATTCCACCCCTGGGTATTTATCAGAGGAAAACAAAAACACTAATTTGAAAAGACATATGCATCCCTATGTTCATTGCAGCATTATTTACAGTAGCCAAGATATGGAAACAACCTTTGGGCACATCAATAGATGAATGGATAAAGAAGATGTGAGATATATACATATATACACACACACACACACACACACACACACACACACACACACACACACAATGGAATACTACTCAACCATTAAAAAAAGAATGATATCTTGCCATTTGCAACAACATGGATGGACCTAGAGGGTATTATGCTCATTGAAATAAGTCAGAGAAAGACAAATATTGTATGATATCACTTATATGTGGAGTCTGAAAAACAAAACAAACGAACATAACAGAAGCAGTCATAGATATAGAGAACAAACAGATGGTTGCCAGAGGGGATGGGGTGAATGGAGGAGAGACGTGAGGGAGATTAAGATGTACAAACTTAAAGTTAAAAAATAAATGAGTCATATGTATGAAATATAATGTGTGGTGAATATAGTCAGTGATTATGTAATATCTTTCTATGGTGACAGATGACATCTAGGCTTATCATGATGTTCATTTTGAAATGTATAGAAGTATGGAATCACTATGTTGTGTACCAGGAACTTAACATAGTGTCGTAAGTCAACTATACTTCAAAAACAGTCACATAACAAATTCATATGAAAAGAGGTCATATTCGTGGTTACTAAAGGCAGGGGTTAGGGAGAGGAGGAACTGGATGAAGGTGGTCAAAAGGTACAAACTTCCAGTTACAAGATAAATAAATATTAGGGATGTAGTGTACAACATGAATAATATAATTAATACTGCTGTATGTTATACATGAAAGTTGTTAAAAGAGTGAATCCTAAAGATTTTCATCACAAGGAAACTATTTTTTTCTATTTCTTTTGTATCTATATGAGATATTGAATGTTCACTAAACTCATTATGGTAATCATTTCATGATGTATTTAAGTCAAATCATTATGCTGTACATCTTAAACTTATGCAATGCTGCACATCAATTATATCTCAATAAAAGTGAAAAAAATTGAATATAAAAATATTTTTTAATGCTCATAGTTGTACCTCTTCAGGGTTTGGAAATGCCTGCTGTATGGCAACAGGTATATCAGGAAGAGAGAACAATTGGGTTGATCTGTCTGACTGAAGCAAAGGCTGGAAGCTCTGTGCTGAAAGCAGGAATGATTTGATGCCAAAGGATATATCTCTTCACCACCATCAAGGAAATGTGAATGGTGACAGCACACACTACCAACTAGATCAAGATGACCCTGGTCCAGTTGAACAGTTTCCCATCTACTTCTCCCCCCCAGAATTTTTACCACTGGCACAGACTTAGGAAAGGAGTTGAATATCACTTTCCAGCTCTCAGAGAGGTAGACAACTGATCTCAGATAAGGTGGACAGTGAATCAAAGAGAATTTGCACACACTATTTCAGAACAAAAATAATAAAGAGACGGCCTGTGTCAGTGATGAGCAAGAAAATGAAGAGTGTGGTATCTGTGCTACACAGTAAAGGAGAAAGAGAGAAGCTCCACATATAACAGAAAAATGACCCCTTTTGGAAAAACATAAAACGTATTACTCAAGAAATAGAAAACATATTACTGATAGAGCTTCATGGTATGGAAGAATTTAAGAAGAATATTAATTCAGTTAATAAACAAAAACATGATCACACTGACTTACAAACAAATAGAGGAAGTAAAGGGAGCTAAGGAAACCAATTGAGGACCAGAACAACAATATTCAAGAACTAATAAATAAGTCACAAGGATCAATGAATCTTAAATATACAGCAATGCACAGGAGACCCCCACACCCCACAATGAAGAGTTTTCTGGCCCCAAATGTCATTAGAGTCAAAGCTGAGAAACCCACATTTAATTGCATTTATTAACTTATGATAGTAAATATGGGTTACTGGTATAATTAAAATAAAGATACCAAAAGAAAAAAAAGTACTAAAGGGGAAAAAAAGCTGAAACACTGATGTTAAATGAAGGATTGTATGATTCACAATGAATGCAAAGGGGAAAATGAAGAAATTAAAGCACTTAGGAGAAAATAACAAAGAGATAATACAACATAAGGAAAATTGGTGTCATTGAAGGAGGGATACCAACAACTGAAAATGAAAGTTACTTTAAAGATAGAACAAAACCTCATTGGAAAGAATGTGGAATTGTGCCTCAACAATGAAAAGAACACTCTACTCCAGGAAATATCAAAAACAAAAGTTGACTATTTAAAGACCGAATTTCTCAACTTTGAGGATAGAGAATGCTTCACTGCCCTGACTGAACATACAATTGAGAATATACAAGAGAGAGATAATCATACTGGACTTATATTTCTCTCCAACCATTTTTAATATCAGAAGACAGTGAAACAAAATATGTAAAATTCTTAGGGAAAGCAAGTGATACCCAAGAATATCTTAGCCAGCCAAGTGAGCACTTTTATCACATTATTGTCTGTGAGAAAGATTGGGAATAACTTCAATATCTAAATATAGGTAATTGAGCAAATAAACTATATTCTGTCTAATCAGTGGAATACTATGTAACCATTAAGAATGATGAAGCAGACATAGGCTTATTTGTGAACAAGTGTTCATAGTACACATTATAGCATTTGGACTTAATAGATATCTACAGGACATTTCATCCAAAAGCATCAAAATACACATTCTTTTCAAGTGCACATGGAATGTTCTCCAGGATAGTTCACATTCTAGGCCATAACACAAGTTTCAACGAATTTAAGAGGATAGAAATTATATCAAGCATCTTTTCTTACCACAAATGTATGAAACTAGAAATCAATTACAGGAATAAAAATAAAGACAAACACATGTAGACTAAACAACATGCTAATAAAAAAAACACTGGGTCAATGGAGAAATCAAAAAGGAAATCAGAAAATATCTCAAGACAAATGAAAACAAAAACACAACCATACAAAATCTATGGGAAGAAGCAAAAGCAGTTCTTAGAGGGAAATTCATAGTGATACAGTCCTACCTCAAGAAACAAAAAAAAAATATTCTCAAATAAACAACCTAATCTACCATCTAAGGGAATTAGAAAAAGAAGAACAAACAAAGCCCAAAATCAGCAAAAGGAAAGTAAAAATCAAGATCAGAGTATAAATAAATAAAAAGAAACCCCCCCACAAAAAACTAAAAGAAAAGATCAATGAAACCAGGAACTGTTTTTTTGAAAAGATAATCAAAATTGATGAACCTTTAGCAAGGATCATTAAGAAAAAAAGAGAGAGAACCCAGATACTCACACACACACATACACACACAAAGAAATGAAAGAAGAGAAATTACAACTGATATCTCAGAGATACAAACAATTGTAAGAGAATACTGCAAACAGTTATATACAAACTGGACAATCTAGAAGGTATGGATAAATTCCTAGAAACATACAATCTTCTACAACTGAATCAGGAAGAAATAGATTATCTGAACAGACCTATCACTACTATTTTTTTTTTTTTTTTTTTTTTTTATTTGTTTTTATTTATGGCTGTGTTGGGTCTTCGTTTCTGTGCAAGGGCTTTCTCTAGTTGCGGCGAGTGGGGGCCACTCTTCATCGCGGTGCGCGGGCCTCTCACTATCGTGGCCTCTCCCGTTGCGGAGCACAGGATCCAGACGCGCAGGCTCAGTAGTTGTGGCGCACGGGCCCAGCTGCTCCACGGCATGTGGGATCCTCCCGGACCGGGGCACGAACCCGTGTCCCCTGCATTGGCAGACAGATTCTCAACCACTGCGCCATCAGGGAAGCCCCCTATCACTACTATTGACATTGAATCAGTAATCAAAAAATTCCCAGCAAAGTCCAGGACCAGATGGCTTCATGGAGGAATTCTACCAAATTTATAAAGAAGAGTTAATACCTATCCTTCTCAAAGCATTCAAAAAAACTGAAGAGGAGGGAAGACTCTGAAATTCATTCTACCTGGCCACCATTACCCTGATACCAAAACCAGACAAAGACATAAAAAAAGGAAATTACAGGCTAAAACTCTGATGAATATAGATGCAAAAATGCTCAACAAAATATTAGCAAAGTAAATTCAATAATATACAAAAATGACTGTATACCATGATAAAACAAACAAAACCACCAGCAAAGTGAAAAAAATCTTAATGGAATGGCAGAAAACATTTGCAAATGATATGCCTGATAAAGGTTAATATGCAAAATATATTTAAAAACTACTATGTATGAAATAAATGAGATACAAGGATGTAATGTACAGCACAGCAAGTATAATCAATATCTTATAATAACTTTAAATAGATTATAATTATAAAAATATTGAATCCCTATGTTGTACACCTTAAGCTAATATATTATTGCAAATCAACTATAGTTTAATTTTAAGTGTTCATAATATATGCTGCAGAAGAGCAGTAACAAACAATACATGAGAATATTTTTTTAATTTGTTCATGTGTTTGTATACATAGAAAATTTATCATAAGGATATAAATTAATTTTGTTTTCTTTTAATTTAACTTATTGGTTCTCAACTGGGGACAGTTTTTCTCCTTCAGGGACATCTGGCAATATCTGAGACTTCTGTTTGTTACAACTGGGAGAATTCACTGCTAATAGCGCCGAGAATGCAGCTAAATATCCTCACATACAGGACAGCCCTCCACAAGGAAAAATCATTCAGCCCAAAAATCAATAGTGCTGAGATTGAGAAACCCTGATTTAATTGTATTTACTAATTTACTATGGTAAATATGGGTTACTGATATAATAAAAATAAAGTTACCAAAAAATACTGTATCAAGTGAAACTGGAGAAGATTTTGCTTAGTAGATGAATGTGTTCAAGTTAAAAAGATATAAATTCATTTATGCAGTCCTTTGTTAGGGGTCTTGAATTAATTTGCAATGCAAATCTTCACTAAGTGAAAACTTAGTAAATCATACTGTTCTTCTAAATGATAGTCTACGTTGGGAGGATAAATAGCAAATTGTAAAAGAAAAGAAAATATGGTCAATAGAGATCCAAGTAAAAGTTTGTTTTTAAAATGATCTATTTAAATAACCTCCTCATTCACTTTACATTGTAGTATCTCAGAATAAATGATAATTTAATCTTAGGCCTGGGATTGGAATAATTAGTGATCCCCAACTAGTATATATTTCATGGATATACACCCCCAATATTGTTCAATACATAGGAATTATTTTTTCTACAGTGTGAGTTGTGAGATATTAAAAGTGTTTCATTTGTTTGGAGTCCCTTAAACCTTTGAAGTGTGGTGTCTAAAATTCTCACACTTGAAATTATGTCCCATTGGGTTCAAGTGATGCATGTCAAAGAGTATGTGGATCTATGTTGAAGCTTTTAGTGGGGATAAAACTTGCTGTTTAAGAAGAAGCGTAATGTAAAGACAAGTCAGCACTGCAGAAACATGACTGGTTAAAGGGAACCTGGCAGACTGTGCCTCCTGCATATATAAAAATTGTGTTCAAGCCATTCGACAGTTCTTCCCAAACTGCAACAGACTGCTGGAGAGGACCAAATGCTGCTCAAACGTGTCACCACTTTAATGCTCAAGTTGCAAATATGGCTATAGTATGTTGAAGGTTCTACTGAGTGTTTTCGTCCTTGGAAGAATAATATCTAAAATTCTAGTACTTGAAA
Organism: Hyperoodon ampullatus; assembly: GCF_949752795.1. NCBI lineage: Eukaryota > Metazoa > Chordata > Mammalia > Artiodactyla > Ziphiidae > Hyperoodon > Hyperoodon ampullatus. Next base: position 23,468,499 of record NC_136923.1, read on the forward strand.
GTGTGCCATGAACACAAAACCTCTTCAGGATCACGGTCCCGGCAAAAGTCATTTTAAAATTAGAGCATGAAAAATGTAGCTAATTAAATTTTTAATTCAAACAAATGTTTATCTAACATCTGCTCTTCCCCAGCAACGTGGCAGCTGCTGGGAGAAAACAGTACATAAAGACAAACCCTCTACTCAAGGAATGGACCATCCAGATGTGCTTAGAACTACTCACTGGCACTTAACAGGACTTAGAGAAGTGATGGAAAATGAAACACTAGAAAAACCTGAGATGAATTTTCCATAGAGGATAATCATACCATGTGTTCATGTAATGTTTATGTCAATGTGAGGGATTTTATGTCTTTGGGGCAGCTTTTATGCCCTAAAAAGATTTTTCAGAGATTTAAATTGGTTTAAAAATTAATAATTGATTAAGTTATAAATTTTAAAGCCTACTTCCTAAACTTATAGATCTTCTTATTCTATTTGTAAATCTATCTAATTTTAACAAATCATTTTTAAGGGGCCTTTGATTCATGTTTTGGTCTATTTTTAAGCTTAGTGGAATTTCTTTAAACACTCAAACTGTCATACAGATTTAATATGTTCCATTTTATTTTTGATTGTTCTCAATTTTATGACAAGCCATCCCAAGAACTTAGGGAATTCTCAGAAATCTAATAAATTAAATTAAATAAGTTAAAATAGTCATACTTAAATTAAAATAGTCATTCTTAAATTATCTTAAATGTGCTAATATTGTTTATGTATTGATACTTAGTAAGATTTCAGTTTAAAATCCAAGTATTTTTCAAGTGCTCATACACACATTAGATTGGAAACATGATGCTGACTTGTTAATCTAAACATTTCTTACATATGACAAGTGCACAGAATACCATATTTTACACAAAAGTATTGAACATTTTCATGTCTTAAACATTTCTCTGCTTAACTCTTACTCTTCCTGGGCTAGCTGCAGTACTGAAAGTAATCAATTTGGCCTGGACACAGGAGGGTGGGACACCTCCTTACAGCATGGTCAAAGTGGAAGTCTAGGCTCCCCACTTGTCTTTTGCTGGCTTGGGTGGGGTGGGTCACAGGTTATTTCTGTGGTTTCTCAGTGAAGTAGTGAAATGATGGTCTAAATGTTTTCTTTCTTGCTAGGCTCCTCCTTTTCTTGTCCTTTGGCTACAGAGAACAGACTTCTGTTGGAGCCTTTCTTGTCTGTACCCATTGGCATTTCTAGGTTGCCAGGTTCTGTAGTTCCAAGTCTGGAATATATGGGACAAAAGGAAAACCTAGTACACTTGCCACCTTGTTCCTGGCTTCCTCGGGTGCCTAGGAAATCTTTTCTTCACCTTTCAGAGTCATCTTATGTTTGTTTTACACATAATGTGCAAGATTTTTAGTTATAATTTTTGAAAGGAAAAGAGGAAAGTGCCTCCACTCCTTCTTCCCTGAAGTGGACGACCCCCTTCATAGACTGTTGAACTGAGTTCATGTAGGAGAAAAAAAATGCCATTGTTCTCTAGGATCTTTTTGCTCAGTTGCTCATTTTGGTTGTTTTTTGTTTTTTTGTTTGTTTTTTTTTTTACCATGTAAAAAAATTACAGTCATGCTTTTGGTTAAAATTTTTGAAATTAAGGAAATTAAAATCTCACATAATTCCACTGCTACTTTTCACATCTTGGTATGCTTCATTTATTTTTCAATGCCTTGATAGGTAAATAGATGGATAGATTTGTTTTACTATTTAGTATTGCACTATGTGCAGCTTTGTATAATTTTTCTCTTAACATTACATTATGGGCATTTTTGCAGCCACCATCACCTCTTCTTTAGTTACCTTCTCAAAGCAGCTACCCACATCTATAGGTGAAGATGAAAATCCTGGTAGTCAGATATCAAACATGCTCTTTACTTGGACAGTTTTGTGGAGAATTGCATTATTGTACAGTGGTACAATTATGGAAACCCACATTTCCAGGAAGGAATAAAACTTTGCTGTATGCTCCTACATTTTATTTACCCACTTAAAAACTTATATTTCAAGGAGTTAGTATTAATAATCGTGGAGGCTCTAACCAACCCTGAAATTATTAGACATCTGTGAATTTCTGGACCCTTTGAGAAAAGTAAGTTGTTAGTTTCATCTATCCAAAGAGTTTTCCCAATGGATAATATTTCAGGGTTCTTAGTTTTCTTTCTTGGATGCGTGAGAAATGCTCAACCTGAACTCATGTCTTTGGTTTGGTTTGGTTAGAAGCGGAACTTGAAACAAAGATTCTTATGCAAAAATTTTATTGAGATCAAGTTCTTTGGAAAAGCATAAGAGGGATGAGGGGGAATGGCATAGTCCAAAGGAAAGGACTAGATAAAGATGTAGTTTCAAGAGACATCTTGCCTAAGCCACATCCCGTGAGCTTAATGGCAGTGGTTGTCTCATCCGGAGGAAAGCAGACTAGACTATTCAGTACCTGCATCATCATTGGTTATTGGGCTCCCCTTGGAGGAAAGTGTTGGTTTGGGTAACCTCTCAGGTATCTCTGAATGAGGCAGCTCCTGTCACTCAAGGGCATTACTATGGAGAAGTATACAGATGTAAGTTGTTAACTGTCATTACCAACAGAAGGTGGAGGACAGATACATCTGCTACGACTTCTTTCTTTATTCAATAAAAACTGGTACTAATCCCTGCATTAGGTATTGTCCACTGCATTAGGGCACCATGGAGACCCAGATAACAGTTGTGTTCTCTAAACTCTTGGCCTTTGCAATCCAATGTAGGAGACAGACTTCAAATCAATGTCACAAAAGTTAGAGTATAACTAATAACAGAGACATCAGGAGAAAAATGTTCTGATATAAAGTAACACATATAAAGTAACACAAATCTCTGGTAAAGAAATTTGTCTTACCCCAGGATGGAAGGAAAGGCTTGCCTAAGGAAGCTGCTTTTGAACTAAGAATTGATGAATAAATATACTGAATTAAGGTACTGGCTAATAAGGGACGAGGGAGGGAAGCATAAGAGACAGTTCTAGGTAGAGTGGGAATTGCATGTGTGAGGATCTTGTGCTGGGGTACATGGCACAGTCTCTTAAATCGATATGTCTAATGTTGTTCCACTACAGAAAGCAAGGGGGAAAGTGTTGGAGAGGATATCCAAACAATTGCCACATGAATGTTGTATAACAAACTACCTCAAAATGCAGTGGCTTAAAACAATAAGCATTTATTTTGCTCCCGAGTCTGAGTCAGTGGTTTAGGCTGGGCTCTTTATGATTTGGCTCTTTATGACGTGTCTACGAACCAGCTAGCTGATGGTTGATTTAGGTTAACTTTGGCTGGGACACTTGGACAACTTGGCTCTGTTCTGTGTGTCTCATCCTTCATCATCCTTGCCAGGGCATGTTCTAACCATCACAGAAGAGCAAGAGCAAAACCCAAAACGCAAGCACTTTTTTAGGCATCTGTTTGCATCACAACTACTAACATTCTGTAGGCCAAAACAAATTACATGACCAAATTTAGAATCAAGATAATATGAATACACTCTACTTTTTGGTGGGTGTTGCTTAAAATCGCATGTCGAATGTCATGGGTAGAGGAAAAGACGAAGAATTGGGCCATTGATGTAACCAATCTTATAACAGAGAGGTGGGCAGGGGCCAGACCATTTTGGACCTTAAGCTGTACCAAAGTTGCCATGGCTGCACAATTGCCCATTTGTAAGTCCGTGGCAGAAATCTATCTCCTCAGCCCTGCCTTAGAAATTAACCCATTCCATCAGTTGCATCATTTTCCTTTTTCATCTACAGACTGCAGTGGTATTCCACATAACCCCTATCCTGTTAGTGCTGTGTTCATGATTCACAGTTTCTGTTTCCCTTCCTGTATCGCTAGACTTTGTATTTAATGTACATTTTGCATTCCTCTGAGAAGCTCAAAGTGATTTATACTCCATGTATTAACTAAGCTGTCAGCTACTCCTTTGAGATAGTTACGTATCACAATAGATGGTAGAGGGCTCTATAATAGAAAAGTATAATTACCATTTATAGGTACAACCCAGAGAGGTGCCAAGAGATTCTTGAGTGATTTTTCCCCCAGTATCTCAGAAGGCTAAGACTGAACAATTGGCCCCATGAGTCCTGACTTCTAGTCTAGATTATATTATAGGCACTCTATTCTCTGTTTTAGAAGAAAACCCTGTGTGTATTTTCAATTTCTGTAGGGAGATAAGAAAACTTACCAGTTTTATGCTGCCTTATCCAAATGTCAGCAATCTGAGGGGACCACGGAATTGTTTTCCTAACAAATGAGGGAAAGACGGGGGAAAAAAAGGTGTGGTCCTCATAGCATACTCCTCCAGTGAGAGAAGAACCAGTAATATGTTATGTTCTATTGATGAATGGGAGTAACAGAGCATTATAGATCTCATAATCTTGTATGTCTAAATATATTTGCAAGGAAAAAAACCATTACAAGAATCTATGACTTCAATTTCAAGTACTCTGATAGAACAAGGAAGTCGTATATACTAAAAGCAAAAAAACCCCAGAAAACTCAAATGGGAATATAACCGGTCACCCACCAAAATGTTAAAGGTTAACTTTGCTAGGATACTTTTCCCAAAATTGCTTTCACAAATTAATGAATATTTTCAAAATTATTTTTTTTTTACATTTAACTTTAGCTAACTGGTAATGTAATTAGAACATTGAAGTGCATAGATTATACCTGATCAATCCCCAAGAATATTTTAGGGTTGTGTCTAGGTAGGAAATTTGTGGAAGAAATGTGCTTTGATTTTGGCACTTGAAGAGCTATGGGAAAGAAAGGAATGTATAATGAAGGACTATGGTCAGATTTGCTAAGTGTTGGCTTCTTAATTAGATGGAGAATGGGCCATGGGTCCTCTCTGGACATCTTGTGTAACATGACTTTGAATTCTGCTCCTTGTTCAGTACTTTGATGGGAGGGGGGCCAAGATTTCAGAAGGTTCTACAGCTTTCTACAAAATTTTTCCCATTTTATCTTGTTCTTTTCATAAGAGTTGTCATGTAACTATTCCTACTTCAATCACTAGCAAGGGGAGTAGAATTACCTTGATTCTCAGATTAATTAAATTTTTAGTATCTGTGATGTGTCTATCTCCTTTTTGTTCCTTTATTGTTTATTTATGCCATCTCTTTTTTAAAAATTAGTCTTTCTAGAAATTTGTCTGTTTTCAGAGAACCAGTTTTTGGTTTTATTAATTCTTCCTATTGTATTTTTGTTTTATTGATTTCTTGATCATGTTTATTATGTTTTCTTCTGCATTTTGGATTTACTTTTCCAAAAATATTTTTCTAGATCTTCAGTTTATTTACTCATTTATATTTGGTCTTTCTTGACATTGCACATATGTATTTAAACTTATCTCTGTTTTTTTTTTTAATCTACATCTCACTAGTTTATGTTATCTTTCATTGGTGCTGTGTCCTAAATATTTTATAATTCTCTCACTGTAATTTTTCTTTGGGATCATGAATTATGTAGCAGTGAATTTCTTAAGGTTCTAAACATGTAGTGTTTAAGCTATTTTTTAATTCTTGGTTTCTACTTTAATTTTATTACCATAGTCTGTAATGATAGTGAAACTTTGAAGTTTGTTGAGAATATAGTCTGTATGATAGTGAAATTTTGAAGTTTGTTGATATTTCTTTATGACATAGTTAATTACTATAGGTGACACATTTATATTTGAAAAGAATTTATTGGTAGAGAATTCAATATATTACTATTAAATCAGACATAGTAATTCTGTCTTCAAATCTTCTCTATCCTTATGAAGTTTTTGTTAGATTGGTCTCTCCATCTTTAATAGAGTTATGTTAAAATTCCCAGTTTCAATTTGTCTTTATATATACATTAGGTAATATTGTCAGATGTGTATAAATTAATAATTATTACATCTTTGAGAGAGTTATTCCTTGTGTTATTTTAGTATTCTTCTTTATCCCCAGTAATGCTTTGGACTTAGGTTCTATTGTGTCTGTTGTTATAACCCCAGATTTTAGAAGGGTTACCACTTTACTAGAATGTCTTTTTCATTTCCTAAGTTTTAATCTTTCATGTTTTGTTTTAGTTTATTCATTGTAAAAAAAAGAAAACATGAAAACATATAGCTGGAGTTTGTGTTTCTTTACCCATTTTGAAAATCTATTTTTAGAAATGATTTTATTTATTGTGATAATTGGTTTATTTGTACTTCTATAGTCTTATTTTGTGTCTTTTGTTTAAAACATTGGGGGGAGTTCTCCTTTTCATTAGGTAGAGTTTGCTGTATCCCTTTTTTTAACACCCTATTGCTTGATGGTGAGCTGATGCTGTAGTAGGATGAGACTTGAGGGAACTTTGGGAGGATGAATGACTGTTGCATTTGAAAGGATGTGAATTGTTGGGAATCAGAGGGCAAAATGTTGTAGGCAGAATTCTATGGTAGTCCCTAAGATTCCTACCTTCTGGGAATTCCCATCCTGTATAGTCTTCTCCCATTGAGTATGAGAAGGACTGGAGAATATGATGGGACAGCATTCTAGTGGTTAAGTTACATTATATGGCAAAGGTGAAGGGATTTCACATATATAATTATAGTCTCTAATCAATTGACCTTAAGCTAATCAAGAGGGAGGTTATCCTGATTGAGACTTATCTAATCAGGTGAGCCCTTTAATATGAAGGTCTAAAGGTCAAAAACAAGGCAGAGAGATTCTCCTACTGACCTTGAGAAAAGATATAGTCATGGTGTGAACTCACTGTGGAGGGGGACCTGAGTATACCCTCTAGGAACTGAGACCAGTCCTCAGCCAATAGCTAGCAAGAAGACCAGGGTTTCAGTCATACAGCTGCAAGAACATGAATTCTGCCAGCAGCCTGAGAGAGATTGGAAGTGAATCATTCCTTATTGAGTGCCAGATGAGGGTGCAGCTCAGCCAACACTTTGATTGCAGACTTCTGAGACCCTGAGCAGAGAGGACCCAGCTCACCTGTACCCAGAATCCTGACCCACAAAAACTCAAATATTGAATGTATTTGTTTCAGGCAGCTAAACTTGTGATAATTTGTTATACAGCAGTAGAGAACGTAGACAGAGGGCATACACTGTACTCTTTAGTTTTAGTAGCAACCCTTGATTTTTTTCCCTCATACCTATTTAACTATAACTATTTTAAACAAATAGGAAGTTTTTTATATTATGTCTATCCTCATTCTTAACACAGTTTAATTAACCAGATTGCTCTCTTCCTCATATCTTGTTTTCACCTAACACAGTATTGTTTAACACACACCCAAAATAGTCAATACTTAAATTTACTGATATATTTCATCAGTTTCTTTAGTCATCATTGTATCTTGTCTCCTAAATCTATATGTCATGTTTTACTTTTTTTTTTTTTTTTTTTGCAGTACGCGGGCCTCTCACTGTTGTGGCCTCTCCTGTTGCGGAGCACAGGCTCCGGACGCGCAGGCCCAGCGGCCACAGCTCACGGGCCCAGCCGCTCCGCGGCATGTGGGATCTTCCCAGACCGGGGCACGAACCCGCGTCCCCTGCATCGGCAGGCGGACTCTCAACCACTGCGCCACCAGGGAAGCCCCCATGTTCTACTATTTTAATGGCTTTTATTCCTTTATTTTTGTCTTTAAATATCCTAAACATTTATTTTAAACTCCTTGTCAGACTCTTCTATAAAGTAAATTTCTTTGAGAGTGAATTTTATCAACAAAAACCCCAGTATTTTAATTTTTGTTTGTTTTCTTGTTTCTGCCTCCCTACCTCCCTCTTTTCCTTTCTCTCTCCCTCTTTAGTTGCTGACATTCAGCAGCTGGACCCTTAGTCTTTATAATGTCACTTTGAGGCTCCTGTTTCACTGTGATATTAGGGATATTGACTCAGTTTCCATTCACGCAGCTCTGTTTTTGTCCTCCTGCCTCCTGAGGCTTACAGCTTGCTGAAAGCTTTAGTCCCATGTAGTGGTGTGCAACTTTTTTCCCCAGCTACCCTATACCTAGCTTCCAGCAGTGAACCTGACTCCAACTGCCTATCTTTTGTGCATCTCTCTTGGTCTCTGTTAACACATAGGAGCCTAGCTCTTGGCAGCCACTGCCCACAGTCAGAAACAGAGTCCAACAGCCTGCAGTTTCAGCTCCATTTATTACTTTGTATTTCTGTTCTATTTTTGATTCAAGATATACTTGTCTTGTTTTTGAGCTGCAGCATACCTTATTGCTTTTTTCCCCCATATGCTTCCTAACACTGTTGTTTGCTTAGAGCAGAGGGAGTATACCAGTGGTTAAATCTTGGGTGCATCTTGCCCAGAGGTCCCCTGGACTTTTAATCCACACTGCTATCCTTTGAAGTGGGTATTACTATTACCATTTTATCTATGAAGGAACTGAGGGCCATTGATGTTAAGCAGTTTTCTCAAGGTCACGCAAATAGTACATTGAAAAGCCAAAATACAAATCTAAATTTTTTATTCTGGGGCATAATATCTGAAGTTCTGAATCTTAACAAGAAGGAGCTATTAAAGATGCAAATAAGATAGAAGTGAATAATCGATGCAGGAACACCATAGAGCCTATGAAATGAATAGCCCATGGGAAGCATTGGGTCATGGTCTAAAGGGTCTTCTGTGGAGACAGGAGACATGGGGACAAGGGAAGGTGGTATTGCAGAGAGATCCCAAAGAAGATCCCAGAGAGATCCCAAAGAAGATACAATGTTGGCTGAGAAATCTAGGTTGATATGTAATAAGTTCTTATTAATTGGAAAGTGAGGTACTCTGCTCAGAGAAGGCGGGGCCAGGAGTAGGTATATGTAGGGTGAAGATAGAAAACAATCACTGTAAGAGATTTGATAAAGAATCTGGAAAGAGGGGACTTCCTTGGCGGTCCAGTGGTTAATACTCCATGCTCCCGATGCAGGGAGCCAAAAAAAAAAAAAAAAGAATCTGGAAAGAGAATTTTTAATCTAATTAGATTTGGTAAAGTAAAGGAACCCAGAACAACAAATGTAAACATTTGGATCCAGGAAAAATTATTTTTCAATGTTTCTTCTCTCTAATGCCTCAGGCAAGTAGATTGAGACTTTTTTGTTGGATTAATTAGACCCTGTTCCTCTGGCCCTATCTGTATCTGTTACAAGTGTTTTCAAAGACCTACAATTATGTATTTTCCTCTACTCTTCATTTTCTATAATATCTAGTAATAACAACAAGGGCCAGGGTGACTACATACTTTGGTTTGACTTAGATATCCTTAGTTTACACCTTTTGTCCCTATGTTATTAATAGTACCCTCACCACTCTTATAAGTGTCCAGATTTGTATAATGAATGATATTATATATCACCTTAGTAATAACTGTTATTAATGTTTATGTTCCAGATCTGTGCTCAGCATTTACATGTTAATCATATTTCATTCTCATATCTACCCCATGAAGGAAAGTACATGACTATCCCCATCATTAAATGTATTATTTTAGTTATTGAATATTTGTTAAGTGCCTACCATGTACCAGCTAATGTATTATATGTGGGAGATAAAATTATGAGGCGAGTAGATAATATCCCTACTCTTATGCAGAACTTGATTGAGATTTGATTTGAGATTTCAGATTGATTTGAGATTTACAAAAGTTGAGCTACTTGATCAAGATCACACCATTTGCAAAAACCCCGAATTTTAACCTAGTTCAGTCTGACATCAAAGCCTAAGTTTTAACCACTACCTATTGTATTTTTAGTAATGATAAGTATTTTAAATTATATACTATTGAGTGATCCAGGTAGCTATATAAATACTAAAAATATCAACATATGTAAAATTTTAGTAGCAGATTAAAACATCCCACACAACAGTATTTTATGGTGAAAATATTTGATGCAGATATTTAATTTTAGTATTCATTTCCATTTGGCCTAGGCATCATTCTATTAAAATCTGGGAAGGATTAAACTATAATGGTCCTTATTAGAAATATTGTAGCTGGTATGATGACTGTCTGCTACAGGCATTAGAAATCTTTGTATGGGATTTTTGTCAACATTGTGTTTTAAATTTTTTCTATAAAAACAAGTACATCCAATTTTCTATAACATAGAACATGCAAAGATAGCTCTTTATGGTTCTTTCATTTTACAAAATTACCTCTTTACAGATGATAAAAATGACAGGGTTCAGAATATCTCATCAATAACTTCTTAAAATATTGATTATAAGATATGGAACACATAAACCATTACAAAGAAAAGTAAAAGCTGGCCCTTTTGATAGGGGAAAATTTACCTCTTAGTATCTATCAGTTTTTTGAATCAGAAGAATGATAACATGGAGGTGTTAATATTAGGCTGCATGAAGGGCCCTTGGGTGACTTTCCAAGGGAGGTCTGAAATAGAAAAATGGAAACTTGGGAAAAATTAGCATGCTAGTCAAGAGTGCCACTATTCAGGGATCAACCAGTGGTAGGGTTTCATTTAATAGCCTCATAAAAGCATTTTTAAAAATGCTTTCCAGGTAGATAACAAGATTTGTTTCTTCTAAACTAATTTTATGACTTTATTGTTATTGTTTATAATTATTAAGTGTGCATTTTTGCTGTTATTTTCTTGCATTATTCCACCAATTTACTAAAATGAATAAATAGAAATAGTTCAAATTCAAAAGTAGTGACAGAAAAAGTAAAATTATTTACTTTTCATTATTTACTATAGCTTAAGATGAAGCTGTAAGCGTAAGGGCTGAATACAAGCTCTGAATCTGAGTTTGCTGGTACAAGCAAACTTACAGGCATGAGATTACTCAGGCAGCCAAACCAGCAAAGTATGTCTAAGAAGTACAGTGAGGAACATCTGAAAGTTGGATTTTATTGTACCACTGCATTATCTGTTTTTATAATGATACCATAATGTATCTCATGCTTTTTATCTTTTTCAAATGGTATGCTGATAAACTAATTGTGTCTTCTAAGAAAAAGATATGTGAAATAAGGTTTCCAGTACAAAAATTGATGAATTGTGTTGATAAAGTCAGAGAAGGGCATAAGACTACAGAGGCATTATGCAGAGCTGCATCCTCATGGCAAAAAGCAGCAGAGTTAGTGACATACACCCTTGGGAGAGAGAACTGAGTGAACTTTCAGCACAATTCCTTCATCAGGTGACACTGATGACCATTATATATTGCAAGCGACATACACTGGGGAATATAAAGCACTGGTGTTTGAGTTGCCAGGTGCTGTGCATTGCAATTGAATACCAGGCTAAGGTTTCTCAGTATGTGCGTAGTAAGTACTATGAGAGAGAAGTGCTTAATGAGTTGCTGTTCTGTTTACAAATGAGCATCCATTGTACAAAAGAGATGTTTTATTTGATTGATAGACATTTGAAAGATATGAGGTGGAATAGAAAATGTATGCTGTAATCAATGATGAAAGAGCACCAACTACCTATGAAGCAATGAAGGACTTTGAATTAAAAGGGTTACACCTGATTATCAATCCAACACCACTTTATTTACAGAGAATAACTAGTAGTCAATAATATGTCTCTAGAGCTTGATCTAGTATTGAAAAAATAGTAAATATATATATTTATATTTTATACTTATAAATCAATATATACTATTTTATATATTAAATATGTAATATATATTAATACATGATATGTCATATATAAAAATGTAACACAACTTTGTATATATTCTATATATTTTTTATTTATAGTAAAATACAAATACTATTAAATCATGGCAATTGATTTTTAACTCTTTACAGAGTATTGTGCACGTGTAGCTATTTCAGTGTTCTACTTTTCTACACTGCTGTTGAGGAAAAAAGATGGTTAGATGAACTTTAAAATGAGAGGTGAGATTTAAAAACACATTTCTTCATTACACTGATGATGCCAATAAAGATTATTTCTATGATTTCAGATAGTTTCTCAGGTGGGAGATTTTAGTGATTTATTCAGAATCTTGAATGCATGCATCTATCACAAAGAACTAGTGTCATTATTTGTTATCGTTGAAGATAAGACCTCAAAATTTCTGAACAACAGATGTGGTGCAAACACCTCAGTCTTTGCAAATTTAATTCTTTTCAAATGCTTGGTGGCCTTGCACACTGATCTGTGAAGGAAATCTTTGATATATTATTCTGTATGTTTAAAAACTCATCCAAAAGCTGCAACAGGAAAAGGAAAAATTCTTTCTAGGGCTGAAGACCACCAGAGTGCGTTGGGATCCCATTCACTGTGATCCTTCAAGTTAAACATTCAGTCTTACAGCCTTTGAGTGTGACATTTGATATTGTTATGTTTAGTATCAGATTGTGAGCTGGCATGGTCTTCAGTGAGACATTTTCCCGCAACCTGGGTCTATATTTGGCCTGGATTTCATTTTATAGAAAAAAAGGATATAAAAATAAACTGAGTGGTTGAGGCACATATCCTACAGCTAATGTTACTTATGCAAGTGGCTATATATACTTTACTTAGCCTATGATATTAGCTTATTAACGTATTATAAGACCATCTCTCTCACTGACATTTAACTTTTATTGTCATTAAATAGTAAATGCTGTTGTATTCTTACATATTTTATTTTACCAAATGTGATGTGAATGTCTGAAAAATCTATTAATTGTTCTATGAATGCCATAACTTGAGAAACACTGGTCCACGTTTTAAGGGATGGAATGAGTCTAAGTCTGTCCAGTGAAAGGCAGACAAAAATAAAAGTGAAGCATAAATCAATGGAAGTCCAAGGAAACACCAAATATGTCAAGGGAGCTAAACTAATATTTTAAAGAATCAAGTTCCCAAAGTGCTCATTCCATGAAGTGATTTTTTTAATTTTTTGATCATCGCCCTCAGTAAAAAATACATTTTATCTCATCCATCCAATACACGTATACATCTTTATTAGTCACCTTTGGCCAGGTTATGCTATGGTAACAAACAACTCAAAATCTCTGTGGTTTCAAAACACAGGTTTCTTCCTCATTATGTTACGTGTAGACTGTGCGTCCCCAGTTGCTCTGCTATACTCTGTAGCTCTCTCTTCCAGGCTGTGACTCGGCTCCAAGTAGCTTGTCATTCCAGGACTCAGGATAAAGGAGCAGCCCCATCCTGAGGAGGTGTGTTCATGCAGAGGGAAAGGGTAAAGCCTTGAGCCAAACTACATAATTGCTCCAAAAGCTTCTCTGAGGCTTGGCAGTCTCTCACATGTTTATGCAGATGTTCCTCCACTTACAATGGGGTCAAGTCCTCATAAACCCATCATAAGTGGAAAGTACATTTAATACACCTAAACTAGAGAACATCATAGCTTAGCCTAGCCTACTTAAATGTGCTCAGAACACTTACATTGGCCTACGGTTGGGCAAAATCATCTAACACGAAGTCTGTTTTTATAATAAAGTGTTATATATCTCAGATAATTTACTGATTACCATACCAAAAGTGAAAAACAGAATGGTTCAATACAAAATGGTTCTAAGTGTACCGTTGTTCGCCCTTGTGACTTTATGGCTGCCTGGGAACTGCAGTGGCTGCCGCTGCCCAGCATCACTAAGGAGTATCTACTGCATGTCACTAGCCTGGCGGAAGATCAAAATTCAGAATTCAAAGTACAGTTTCTATTGAATGTGTACTGCTCTTGCACCATCCTAAAGTCGAAAAATCATAAGTCAGGGACACTATGTTCCATTGACTCTAGTGAGTCCCCCGGCCCCTCCCAGATATCAGTGCAGTGCGGAAGCATTCCCCTCTCGCAGGAGTCCTGCTAGTCAACTGGTAACCGGGAAGGATGAATCGTCCTTCAAAAAGGAAAGTGAGGGCTTCCCTGGTGGCGCAGTGGTTGAGAATCCGCCTGCCGATGCAGGGGACACGGGTTCGTGTCCCGGTCCGGGAAGATCCCACATGCCATGGATGGCTGGGCCCGTGAGCCATGGCCGCTGAGCCTGCGCATCCAGAGCCTGTGCTCCGCAACGGGAGAGGCCACAACAGTGAGAGGCCCACGTACCACACAAAAAAAGGAAAGTGAGAGAGGGGAGGAGGGAAATATTGAGGAAAATGATACAATCCACTTTATGTGTATGCGTGTATGAGTACATATGTAACTGAACCAAAATTTCACAAAATAATAATTACCCTTATTATGTTTGATACATTCTGATATTTCCCATTCTGTTGCGTTTTATTTTTTTTAATGCTGGTTGCGGCTCACTAAATTGAATATTCAACTCAATGATGGGTTACTACTGGCATTTTGAAAATTCTGTTCCAATAGCCTAAGCAAGTTCTTGCCATTTTTAGAGTGTCACAGTCGGAGAGTGAACAGGTCCTTGATTACTGCTTTTCTTACAGTTGAATGAGACAAGCCATCTTTTTTTATTCTAAGTTTAAGGATATGTGATAGTAAGAGTGGGACGCTAGAGTAAGATGTCGGGGAGCTTAGTCCTGACTCAGCCTCTGACTGGCTGTGTGGCTCATTCAGTCTCTCTGCGCCTCGGTTTCCCCATCTGTACACTGTGGATGATGACAGCTGCCCAGCCTGCCTCAAGTGATCAGTGACACTTACATGGTGCCTGGCACTGTTCTAAGCACCTTATACTTACCAACTCATTTAACCCTCCACAGCAACCCTCTAGATAGGTTCTACTGACTTCCTCCTTTTACAGAAAAAGAAACTGAGGCACGGAGTGGTGGTTAATGATTTGTCAGTGGTGGATCCAAGATGCAAAGCCGTGTGGTCTGGCTTCACAGCTGTTAGGCTAGTTGGTCTCTATCATGGAAAATAACTGTTTCAGTGTGTGAAACCACCACCTTTAAAATTGTGCTGTATTATTCTTGTTCATTCACTGGGAAACCAGTGGTCTGTTTTTGGACTTTTCAAAGTGTCCCCGGTGAGAATTGCACGTCCACTACCAATGAAATTGGCAACAATTGTGATGAGCAGATGTCTTGGTCCTAAGTCAGTGATGCAGAGCCAGATATAGCTTCCTGTTTACTTCTGGCTTACCCGTTGGTCTGTTGAGTCTCTCTCCCGAGGCAAAATGAGAACCAGTAAGTTAGGCTCAGTGAGCATGACTGTACATTTGCCTGATAATAATGACAATTACCATCGCTGCACGTGGACCCCAAATGTTAGATTATTAAAATTCAACCCCATTCAGGCTTGGTATATTAATTTTGCTAAAGCATACAAGTAAATGAGGGATATCATCTGTCCTGTAGGTTTATATTTCTGATCTCCACAATGCAATCACTTTCTGGATTGCTTTTTAAAAGGCTTGTTTACAGAGACATGCAAGCTAGCTACAATGAGGTCATTCTTCCAGGAAAAATTCAAAAACACCAGATATGTGTTAAATTTCTTTTTTCTTTTTTTAAGAAACCATTTTGTCAGGTTTAAAACAAAGCATTTGAGAAAGCACCCTGTAGAAAGAGAACATATAAAGACTTGACTACAAGGAAACTTCCTGTTTCCGAGAAACTATTCTAGGGAAGAAAACTCCTTGTATCCAGATATAATTTTCAACTTATATTTATTTGGGGGTCCAGTTTTGACCAAATGTGTTGATGTCTGTTTGCCTACCTAATAGAGGAATACTTTGCAATGATATGTAAAATCTGCTTTTAAAAAGAAACAGATAAAGTATGTAGTGTTTACCAAAGCTATCAAAATATTTCTACCATCACTTTGCATTGATATTCTGATCTAGAAGAATTAGGGCCTGGCAAAACCTTAAATAACTTGGTATGTTTTTAACATTATCTTTTAAAATCAGGATTGCAGTATAATTTACATACATTAAAAGTCTTCTATTTTAAAAGTATAAATGGTGAGTTTTGACAAATGTATACAATAATGTAAGCACCGTCACAATCATAATATAGAACATTTCCATCACCTCAAAAATTCCCCTTGGGCTCCATTACAGACAGTCCCCTCTCCCCACTCCTGGTCCTTGGTGATGACTGATCTACTTATTGTCACTATAATTCTGTCTTTTCTAAAATTTCATATAAATGGGAAGATACTCTTTTTTTTAATTAACAGCTTTAATGAGCTATAATTCATATACCCTACAATTCACCCACTTAAAGTATACAGTTCAGTGTTTGTGTGTTTCAAAATATTCAGAGATATCTGCAACCACCACAGTCAATTTTAGAAAATTTTCATCACCTTTAAAAGAAACTCTGCACCCTTTAGACATCACTCTCCTACCTTTCCATTCCTCCAGTCCTAAGCAACTGCTTATCTATTTTCTGTCTGTAGAAAGAACAGATTTCCCTGTTCTGGACATTTCATAGGAATGGAATCATGTAACATATGGTCTCTTGTGGCTATCTTTTTTCACTTAGCATAATGTTTTCAAGGTTCATCCACGCTGTAGTGTGTATCAGTACTTTCTTTCTGTGGCTGACTAACCCTTCCATCATACAGATGGGCCCCATTTTGTTTATCCATTCACCAGCTGATGGATATTTGGATTGTCTTCCTTAGGCTATTATAAATATACTACTATGCACATTCATGTACAAGTTTTTGTGTGGACATATGTTTTCAATTTCCCTGGGTGGAGTAAATTGCTAGGTCATAGGATAACTCTGTATTTAATTATCTGAGAAAAGTCCAGACTGTTTTCCAAAGCATCTGTACCATTTTACATTCTGGGCTTCAGTATATGAGGATTCTATTTTCTCCGTATTCTTTCAACACCTGTTATTACCTGACTTTTTTATTCTAACCATCCTAGTGGGTAGTCTTTGGTAACTAATTCAATCTCCTCACTTGTTAGAGGTATATTAAAATGGTCTGTTTCACCTTGAGTCAGTTTTGGTAGTTTGTATCTTTATAGGAATTTATACATTTCATCTAAATTATTTAATTTGTTGGCATACAATTGTTTGTAGCATTTCTTTTAGTCACTCCAATTTCTGTAAGTTCAATGGTAATGTCCCTTCTTATTTCTGACTTTCGTAATTTGCCTCTTTTCTCTTTTATTCTTGGTTAATCTAGCTAAAGGCTTGTAAATTTTGTTCATCTTTTCAGTGAACCAAGTTTTTGTTTTTTCTATTATTTTTATATTCTCTATTTTACCAATTTATGCTCTAATCTTTATTATTTCCTTCCTTCTGCCTGCTTTAAATTTAGGTTGTTCTTTTCCAAATGTTTTAAGGTGGTAGATAAGGTTTTTGATTTGAGATTGTCCTTCTTTCTTAATAAAGGAATTTACAGCTATAAATTTTCCTCTGAGCACTGCTTTAGCAGTATCACATAAGTTTGCGTAAGTTGTATCTTTATTAGCATTCATCTCAAAGTATTTTCTGTTTTCCCTTTTGATTTCTTCTTTGATCCACTATTTATTTATGAGTGTTTTGTTTAATTTCCACATATTAAGAATTTTTTTCTGCTATTGATTTCTAACTTTATTTCATTATGGTTGGAGAACATACCGTGTATTATTTCTATCCTTTCAAATTTGTTGAGGTTTGTTATATGGCCTAGCACACTGACTATATTGGAAATAGGTACTTTTTGTTTCTGGCTTCCTTCATGTAGCATAATGCTTTGGGATTCATCCATTGTGTTGCATTCATAATAGTTCTGTTTTTAATGGTGAATAATGCTCCATTGTACAGGTATGCCACAATTTGTTTATTCATTATATAGTTGATGTATATTTGGTTCATATCCAGTTATTGAGTATTATGAATAAATCGGATGTGAGCACTTGCATACAAGATTTTGTATGGAAATATGTTTTTGTTTCTCTTGGGAAAATACCCAAAAGAAGGATTCCTGGATCATAGCATGTGTGTATATTTAATTTTATGAGATACTGTCAAACTCTTTTTCCAAAGTGTCTGTATCGCTTGCATTCTTACCGTTAAATGTATGAGATTCCAGCTCAACATCCTTTCCAAAATTTGGTATTGTTAGTCATTTTAATTTAACCATTCTAATGCATGTAATGGTATCTAATTGTGGATTTAATTTGAATTTCCCAAATTAATGATGATGTTGATTGTTGTTTCATGTACTTACTTGCCTTAGTGTATCTTCTTTGGCTAAGTGTTAAAATCTTTTCCCCATTTTTCTAAATTGTATTTTTCATAGTCTTATTAATGCATTGTGAGAGTTTTTTTATGTATCCTAGATAAAATTACTTTTTGTCAGATAATCATTTTGTGAATATTTTTCCCAGTCTGTGACTTTCTTTTCATTTCTGTAACACTGTCATTTAATATTTTAATTTTGATGCTGTTCACAATCAAAATTCTCATTTATAGTTTATGCTTTTTGTATCCTAGGAAATCTTGCCTAACCCAAAGCTACAAACATTCTTCTCTTATGTTTATTTCTAGAAGTTTCTTGTTTATATGTTCTTGTAGCACTTTTGTAGATTTCTTAGGATATCCTATAAGGACAGTCATGTCACCTGCAAATTAAGAGAGTTTACTTTTGGGCTTCCCTGGTGGCGCAGTGGTTGAGAGTCTGCCTGCCAATGCAGGGGACGTGGGTTCATGCCCCGGTCTGGGAAGATCCCACGTGCCGCGGAGCGGCTGGGCCCATGAGCCATGGCCACTGAGCCTGCGCGTCCGGAGCCTGTGCTCCGCAACGGGAGAGACCACAGTGGTGAGAGGCCCACGTACCGCAAAAAAAAAAAAAAAAAAGAGAGTTTACTTTTTCCTTTCCAATCTGTATGATTTTATTATCTTTTTTTTTTTGGCTTATTGTGTTAGCTACAATGAAATATAATTTATTTTTAGACAAAAATTTTGAGAGGGGACATCCCTGAATTGTTCCCAGTTTTAGGGGAAACAAAATATATATGAATATGAGGTGAAGACTATTTTGTAGATGCCTTTTATCAAGTTAAGGAAGATCCTTTCTTTACTGTTCCTAATTAACTGAGAGTTTTTATCTTGACAGCATGTTGATTTTGTCAAATGCTTTTTCTGCATCTATTGAGATGGCCATATAATGTTTCTTTTTTCAGTCTATTAATGTTATAAGTTACACTGATTTTTGAACGTTAAACCAAACGTGCCTGCCTATGATGAATCTCACTTGACCACAATGTATTAGCCTTTCTCTATATTGCCAGACTCAATTCACTAATATTTTGTTAAGGATTTTTTCAGCTTTGCTTATAAGGGATGTTTGTCTGGAATTATCTCTTCTTGTAATGTTTTTGTTTTTAATATCAGGGATATGATGGCTTTATAAAATGAACTGAAATGTATTTTCTTCTTTTCCACTTACCAGCTGAGCTTATCTGGATTATTCTTTCTTTTCTATAAATATTTGGTAGAGTTCACTAGTGAAGACTGTAGTTTTCTTTGTAGGAAGGTTTTTAACTACAAATCTAAATTGTCAATTTTTTTGTTTTGAAATTGAAAATAAAATTACTGCTTTATGATACTGAAGAACAAAGGTAGATATTTTCTTAAATCAAACAAAGCAGCACTTTCTTTGTTTTTAAAATAAGTTTAAAAGCTGTATTTGAATATTAATAGGTCATAGCCATTACTTTCTTCTCTGTATGTTTCATTCTCTACAAGTACTAAAACTCACTTTTTCTTCTAGGAATGCTATTTTAAATCACTCTTTGTAGTGAGTGATTACTCCTACAGCTGCATGGATTACCTATTCCTGAAATGTGAATTCTAGTTTCCATTTACTTAGATTATAGTTTAATTTTCTATTCAGCTAATTTAGGAAATGTGTTCAGTTTAATTGGAACAGAGTATACCTATATGGTTGAAGGCTTCTTTCAATTTATATATTGAATCCTGCTAAATACTTTTGTGTGTTATCTTAAGGATTGTTGTATCAATCACATTCATTCTGTTCTCTCTGAATGAGATTTGGGCTAATCATCATCCTTTTCTCCTCTGTAAAGAGGATTTTAGTACTGCTGTTTCTAAAGAGCAAAATGGTGACAGAATGGTGTTTTCAGTGTATTCAAACAGTCACACACATATTTATATTCATATTTATCTATTTCAAGCAAGTACTTGCTTCCTGGAACTACTATTCTGGCCATCGTGGCTTAGAGACTTTGGCAAAAGCAGCCTCTCTGAGGCTGGATTTGTTGCAGGTACATCCGTAGGATGAAGTTGTTGCTGATATATCCATAGAATAATCACATCTCTGTTAAGACTAATCTGGAGTCTTCTTAGGCTTTACTTTTTTTCAGCTTTATTAAGATATAATTGACATGTAACATTGTGCATGTTTAAGGTGTACAGTGTGTTGATTTGATACACTTAGATATTAGTGTGTCACCTCACACCTGTTAGAATGGCTGTCATCGAAAACACAAGAGATAAGTGTTGGTGAGGATGTAGAGAAAGGGAAGCTTTGAACACTGTTGGTGGGAATATAAATTGGTACAACCACTATGGAAAACAATATGGAGGTTCTTCTTTGCCTTTAGAAGCTCCAGCTAGAGTGGGAGAAGATACATGGCATGCAATAGTTTTGCCTAACCAGATAATTGGAGGAACTGGAATTAAAAGAATGTTTCTGGCTTGTATGTATTAGCTTCTGCCTATAACTGTTGCTAGTATTTCTAGATTATTCATGCTAGATCTTCTTTTAGAACTCTATTCATTCCTAACTAATGC
Organism: Hyperoodon ampullatus; assembly: GCF_949752795.1. NCBI lineage: Eukaryota > Metazoa > Chordata > Mammalia > Artiodactyla > Ziphiidae > Hyperoodon > Hyperoodon ampullatus. The sequence goes on from NC_136923.1 coordinate 23,489,188, forward strand.
CATTTCCCCCTGTCTTCATCAATTGTTCTGTATAATTTTTCGTACCTTTTAATTCACTCCTTTTTCTCATAACAATACCTCTTCAGTAAGAAAATTAAGACAATTTGCTATTAACTTTCTGAACTTGGTAACTTCATATAGTTTATCCTCACATTCACTTATTTTTTTCTTTCCATTCAATGAGAATAATATTTACTGCTCTCCACTGAGTGTGCTTATTGGTGTGATTACCGGTGAACTCTATGTTAATAATTCTAAAAGAAAGTAAACTTCTATCTTTGGAGCTCAGATAAAATTAAAAATAGACGAAATTCTCAGCATGTTTTTGGTGGTTGCTACCTAACCTCTATCCTTAAGTCTCATTTATTGAAGTATAATTTGTATAGAATAAAATGAAATTATTTTAATTATAAATCTCTTGGATTTTGACCAACAAATATAGTGCTCTAGTCAACAGTATAATTAAGATACAGAACAGTTATAGCATCCCCAAATTCCCCTATTTCTCTTTGTCATCAACCCTTCCCCCCCACCTCCAACCACAGAAAATCACTGTCTGTTTTCTCTCTATTGTTCGTCTTTGTAATAATGCCATATAAATGGAATTATACAGTACTTAGCCTTTTGAGCCTGGCTTATTTTACTTAGCATAATTCATTTGATAGTCATTTATGTTGTTGTGTGAAACAGTACTTCATTCCTTTTTACTGCTGACTGATATTTCATTGTCTGGATGTACTACAGTTTTTTAACCATTTTTAAAATTTAAATATAATTAATTTACAATGTTCTGTTAGCTTCAGGTATACAGCAAAGTGATTAATTTCCATATATGTGTTCTTTTTCACATTCTTTTCCATTATAGGTTATTACAAAACTTTGAATATAGTTCCCTGTGCTATAAAGTAGGTCCTTGTTGTTTATCTATTACATACATAGTAGTGTATATATGTTAATCCCAAACTCCTAATTTATTTCCTCCCCCATCCCCACCCCCCACTCTAGTAACCATGAGTTTGTTTTCTATGTTGGTAAGTCTGTTTCTGTTTTGTAGATAAGTTCATCTATATCATTTTTTTTAGATTCCACATGTAAGTGATATCATATGATATTTGTCTTTGACTGATTTCACTTAGTATGATAATCTCTAAGTCTATCCATATTGCTTCAAAAGCATTATTTCATTATTTTTTATGGCTGAGTAATATTCCATAGTGTATATATGTACCACATCTTCTTTATCCATTCATCTGTTGATGGACACTCAGGATGCTTCCATGTCTTGGATATTGTAAATAGTGCTGCTATGAATATTGGGGTAGGTGTGTCTTTTCAAATTAGAGTTTTGTCTGGATATATGCCAAGGAGTAGGATTGCTGGATCATGTGGTAGCTCTATGTTTAGTTTTTTAAGGAACCTCCATACTGTTCTCCATAGTGGCTGCACCAATTTACATTCCCACCAACAGTGTAGGAGGGTTCCTTTTTCTTCACACCCTCTCCAGCATTTATTATTTTGTACTACAGTTTTTTCAACCAATTCATCAACTAAAGGATATTTGGGTTGAGTGGATTGTGGGTTATATGGTAAATGTATGTTTAACTTAATAAGAAAATGCCAGGCTGCTTTCTAAACAACTATACCACTTTGCATCCCCACCAGCAACATATGAGAATTACAATTGTTCTGCATCCTCACTAGCACTTGGTATTATCAGATTTTTTAAAAAATTTAAGCCATTCTAATAGATATATAGTGGTATCTCATTGGGGTTTTAATTTAAATTTTCCCAATGACTTATGATGTTGAACATTTTTTGTTTATCTGTTTATTTGCCAGCTCAGGACTTGGCCTACATTACCATGCTAAATAATAAAATAAAATAAAATTATAACTACTTTCAGAGGATGCTGGGCCTGATCTCATAGATACAACTATTTGGACCATGGTACATTACATATCTATGTGTTTAAATTAGTCGAAGGTCAGTGGATGTGGACCCAGCCTCAGCTAAGCTTTGTCTAAATGGTACTTGTCTTAAGTTAGATTGCCCCAAAAAAACAGTGTTTGAAAAGGGCTTCATGTAGTCATTTATTTTTGGAAATTATCCCAAGGAAGTGAATGGAGGTCAGGGAAGATGAAACAAAGATCCAATAGTGTTATTGAGATGATCACTTTTGGGGCAACCATAGCTCAATTCTGGATCAAGATTTAGCTTCACTGAAGCAACCATGATTTGATTTTCTTCTTGTTTAATTTCTTTTTTCTCTCGTCTTCCCCTTCTCCCTCTATCTTTCCTAATATTCCTTCCCATTCTCCCATAGTAACTGTTATGACAAATGCACAATCAAAAGTGAGGAAATATCTATTGTCCAGAAAAGAGAAAAAGGACCCAGTTCTCTTTACATCATGATTCCTAAGTCTGTGAGCACTGTGAGGGTAAAAAATTATGCCATACTCCATTTGTTCAATATTCAGCCTGTGTAGAGAACCTGGAATATAGTAAATGTTCAGAAATCGTATTTTGAATGAATGAGGCTTTAGGCCATTCCCAGATCACTAGAAAGTTCTCCCCCCGACTTTTTTGCGTCTAGTTATAGAGAAGACTATGTAGCTACCTATGCTACAATTTTTTAAACACTCCCGAAGCTCCTGAAAAATAATTCATGAGATTTTCTTTCTTGCTATTCATTGGATGAAGTGCAGACTTCACAGTAGGTCAGCACTTCATGCACGACCTTCTCCAAGGCTCTCAAAAACATCTCTTTTTATATCAGAGTTGAATCTATGGAGATTTCTGTGTTGTATTTGCATTGGAAGCCTGTCTTAACAACCAGTGTTCCTCTCCCTATAATTCAGGCTCTCTAAGACACCAGTTTTTCTCACCCAGGCCTGTGAACAATGATCTATCCACCCAAGTTAGTAATATTAAGTTAAATTTATGCAGCTAGGTTTTCAGCATATTTCCCATTTCGAGCTGCATTCTTCTTCCATAGCCTGCATATGAACAACAGCTTTAGTTATAAATGTTTCCCAGTGAACCAGCACTCCAGATGATAGAAATGAAATGTATTGTATTTCTTACAAAGCTCTGACATGAATCCCAACAATCACCACAACACTCGGCTCAGAAACCTTACTTGCCTTTGCGACTGGTGTTTTATCACTCTAAAGTGAACTGGCAAGACTTAAAAGTCCTCTGATTGATAACTTTTTTAAGAGGGTGGGCAGAGTATTGTCAAGTGAACATATTCTTGACTGGCAAGGAGCAGAGGGACCAGTTCACTTAGTAGAATATAGGAATGATTACATTCTACCTTGAGTAATAACAATAATAATTATCAACACTGTTTTTAGAAAGGAAAAAGGGGCAGCAGAAAGCATGTCCTGTATTTTAAAATGCCTTTCAAATCTGTCTTCTTTCTGATACCTCACTTTTTTCTTCCTAATGACATATGATCATCTTTTTCACGTCAAATGAATTATTTGAAATAGAAATTTTAATTCATATATATCACTGTTGCTCTTGGATAAAATGAAGATGCCAGTTTGCTGGTCTGCTGAATATTAATTTTCTCTCTCTCTCTCTCTTTCTCTCTGTGTCTAACACACACACACACACACACATTCCCTCACTCATTCACACCCACATAAACTACATTGCTTGTCATTTATAATATTTCCATGACAACCTACTTTGGAAAGCATTTCTATCAGCCCATTACATCTCATTTTGTCCCCACTGCCTATCTGTAGGTAATTCTCATGCCCATTTTTAACTGAGAAAGCAGATGCCCAGGGAGATTCAGTGACTTGAACCCACACTGTCTTACTTTTGTCTTGGTGCTCTTCTATTACACTTGTGGAGATTATAAAATCATCTACGGAAAATGGTTATTTTGAGGATTACATAAGACAACACACATGGGGCACTTAGCACAGGGCCTGGTATATAGAAGAGATAAGAAGACAGTAGTTCAACCTACGGTGACCTAGAGGAAATACATTTCATACTAGATACCTTTGTCTGCCCCTTACCCTAGCCTAGTGAGGTAGATATATCTCCTTGGGTACAATTCTCAAAAGATTGTTTATCTTACTCAGCCTTAAAATAATACTGCTTTCCAAAATGATATGCGTGTTGTACTTTTAACACAGGATTTTTGTGTCAATAAACCTCCATGAAAAGACAAGTTGGCTACCTCCAGTTCCTAGCACGGAAATCCATATTCAAAGTATCAACACTGTGTGGACTTTTATAAAACTCACTATATTTTTTGATTATCATAACTCAGCTTAAAATTCTGACATTTGAAGATTTTACATTTGTATCAGAAAGTGGTTCATAATACCTGTCTTGGTCACACAGGAAGCAGACTGTGAAATATAGGTGAGCATGCAGGGTTGAGCAGGGAAAGGATGTTGTAGCTGCAACAGAACCTCAGCCTGAAGCTGGGATGCCCATTCAGAGTTGACCAACCTAGGCATTTCCATGTCCTCATCAAACAGTCATTGCATGTAGGCCTTCTCTGATGAAGAGCAAGGCCTAGAGTGTAACTCAGCTGAGACCCATCAGCCACCAACACTCCCAGCTACTGTGAATGAGGACTGAGGTGCAGGCCTGAAGAGGGTATCTGTGCCTCACAGCACAGCATCTCCTGCAAAGCAGCATCTGCTACGATTCTCTTTCTGCATCTCTCCTGTGTGCTTATGTGTTCTGATGCTTTCTTGATCTCATTTTAAAAGAGATGGCAGGCAGAATGACTCCTCTTGAATGCTTTTCTTTTGGATTTGTCATCGTGATTCTAGTATCATTTTTTTGATCTCTTAACCTTAAAAGATACTAGGATTAGGAGTTTTAAAAAGCATCTTGCTGGACTGATTTCCATTATGGTAATAATTTGAGTGAGGCCAAGGATCCTGGCAGGAAACAAATGGCACACTCAAATGGGGGTAACCAAAAAGAGTTTAATGAAGGGACTATTTAGAAATAGTGTGGGCAAAATTAAGGGAAACTAACAATGAATGATGAAACCCTCGTTTGAGCAGCAGTGGAAATCTATCACAGCCCCTAAGCTTGAAGGACAAGGAGAGGGAGAAATTAAGGAAACTGGAGAGAGAATAGTCTGACAAGAGCCATGACCTTTGGAAGAGGAACACAACCATAAACAATCCAGCAGGGAAGGTGCTGGATCAATAAGTGCACTGACCTCACTCTTCTGCCACCCTCTGATCACCTGCTGGTGCCACCCATAGGCTGAACACAGCCAGAATGCAGTGGGTGAGGGAGCCTGTGGATGAAGACTGCGTGGGTCAGCCTCCTAGGTACATAGCAGGATAGAGGAGATCTGGAGCAGTAAGTCAAAGTTTTCCCTTTATGGCCTTGTGCCATTTCCAGTGCCATTCAGGTTTTTAACATCCATGTCAATTTTTGAAGCCTTTTTCTAAGGATCAACTCTAGTGCATATCATCCTCAGCTCCTTCCATACTTGCCTCCTACAAACCTTTTCCACCTAGTAAGCAGAATATTATTCTTAAAACACAATTCTTCTCCTGCTACATACTTTCTGAAAAAGTCCTCAGTGTCTACCCACTGATCTTAAAAACAAAGGGCAATCATTTAGCATTACCCACAAGATTCTTGGTCTGATCCTGCGTATACCTGCCCCAGCCTCATTTTGTGCCAGCCATCCCCTTGTGCACATCTTTCTGGTCCTTGAATAATTAATCTCCTCTTCACTTCCCCTCCTCCTGTTCCCTCTCGCTAGAACACACTGGGCCTAGTTAACCTCCCCTGGTCCTTTACATCTCAGTTCGAAGATCTGCTTCTCCTGCAAAACTTCTCTGATCCTTCCTCCTCTACACCAGAATCCTGCAGAATCCCCTGGCAAATGCTTTCATGGCACTCTACATTCTTCCTCCTAGCACTTTTCTAAATTTGCAATTTTATAGAACTGTTTACTGTCCATTTTCCTTAGACTGTACATTCTAGGAGGGCAGAATCTAGCACCAGGTCTTCTGGCATGTAGTAGGTACTCAGGAAATATTTATTGAATGGATGTGTGAATGAATATCTGAATGAATTAGTGAATTGGACTGTGTGGGAAACTTAACAAACTAAGTAATTCATACCTGCTTAAAGGGGCAGATATAAAAAGTCACTGCAGATCACAGGCTCGGTACTGCCAGGAAGTGATGTGGGCCTAAAGTTGCTGGAACTTTCTGTGTTTTAACTGAACTCAACAATGACCTTGATCTAATGTAAAATCTCTCAACTTTCAAATGTTAGTCACTAATTCCAGTTTATTTGAAAATAGTATGCAGTCCAAGGAAAACACTGTGTGAACAGAATTCAACCCAGGAACTACTTGTTTTAATTCTTGGTATACTCAGCTTCAAAGAAGGTAAAATTTCACATCACAGTTTCTCTGTTTAGCATGTAGACCCAAGACATTTTTTTCTAATGTTGCTATTAATGTGTGAGTTTAACTTACATTTATTTATAATCAATTAATGGTCTACCCTAGCTTTCACTTAATCATAATAAATCAAGATATTTTAAAGGAACGATTAGGCAGAAGACAAGATCTACGGAGTAGCCAAACATTCCTACTAAAAATATGAATTTGTAAACATTGGCTCATCTCGCCTTTTTAATGATTACTTACAGAAAATGCGTTAATTAAAATGAGTAGTGTTGTTTTCTTAATGGCAAATGATTTTTTCATGAACATAAACCTTTGCTTGAAGACAACTTGCAGCAAGAGAAAAATGTGTTTCTGTGGAATTCATCATTCGTTTCAACCCCTGTTTCTATTTTCACCAGTCAGTATACATTTGCTTTAAATTGCTACATAGTACAAGCACTGAAGACAAGAAATGGAAGGGAAATTGGGGGATGAACACACCATGGAACAAATAAAGCTACCATGGGAACTCTCTGAACAGTATATAGCATACTTTCAGAAACATCGTGCAGATTTTTTAATGCCCTCCTGAAAAGGGGTAGATTTGAGCTCTTTACTCAATCCAGTGAATGTTCTGTTGGGAATGAGAATACCCTCACCACACCAAATCACAATTTTCTGAAGAGAGGTGCAGAACTTAGGCCCTTTTTTTTTTGTATTTTCAAGAGCTGTATATTATTTCCCCCCATTCTGCCACTGCTTAGAATGAAGAAACGTATCTCAACTGCTGATGTCAAATGCTGTCTACATCAAATGTCTTTCATCCAGGGTTAGGTGTCCTGGAGCCTTTCAAGCTCCTCCCCTTGGAAAGCCTGCGTGGCTTGTCACCTGTGATATTTTCCACGCGAAGAGGTATGTGGTATAACAAGGTCATAGATCCCGAGGCATATGTTTTTTAACCATCTTGCTAATACAGACTCTAAACTTGAAGCTGCATAGTAATTAGGTCACCACTGAGTTGAAGACATCCAGACTGTACTGCAGGTCACACCGAGGAATTATTTACAAGCCCTCATTCCGTTCTCCCAAATAGGAAGTTTCACCGTGAAGCTGAAAGTGAACTGCCTTTTCAAACTTGGAAGCAAATTTTGAATGGTAAAATATTTTTTCCTTTCATATGGAATGTCATTACAAAGAAGACTTTTATAAACAGACTTGATTTCATAGTGTCCTGGTCAAGCTTCACATACATAAGAGTTCATGTATTTTTTTTGAAGTAATTGTCTATAGCTTTCTAGATGTTTTCATTTCAAGACATACATAGAATATATGTACAGGATTTCAGAGGCTACTTATGGTCTAAAGCCTCCCAACCAGAAGCCCTGAAATTTGTAGGGATTAATATCCCTGCACACTTTTAAAGTATTCAGGGCACACTAGTTGGGAAATTCTGACTAGGAGTACCTACCTCTATGAACATTGTGTTTATAGATCAATTTCACATAACAAAGAGCAATAATGAAAATGTTTAAATTATTTCCAAAAAGCATCTTTTCTATTAGCTTACCAAACATAACCTGCTATATTAAAAGATTATTCTAATTATGATCCCCAACACTGATATTTTCTATGTGAGTAGAAATCTTTTTAAATGTAAATATATCTATTTCATGTTGAGTATAACAGTTTCAGGGACACCTTCAAGAAGTAAATTACAATCCTAAACCATTTAGTGTTTGTCACTTGATGTAGATTCCCACTTGGTAAGTGGACAGGTTTTCTCTTTTTAAATAAACAAGTTTATTATATTTTGAGTAAGGTAAATAATAAGTGCTTGTGAATCAGTATTTTTAAATTGTACCATGATAATCCATAGAGTATTCACTGAAGATGGGTGAGTAAGGTGAGAAGAAAAAAGAATTCCTAGCATAAAAGTTCCTTATTGACTCTATTATTCACATTTCAATGTTAGGGAAAGCCCCAGATTGGTTTGTTTGACTCTTTACCTGAATCTTCTACCACCAGTTGTTCGAGGAGGCAAACCCATGGGAAACCATAAAACCTTCAGGAATTTCCACTGCCGTGTCTCATTAAAAAATATGTTTATTTCCATATAAAAAAACATATAGTAGTGTATTTCATCTACTAATAAAGAGACAAATTAATACCAATAACTACAGTAAGTGAACATAAGAGTGAAGTATCATCTGTCTTTTCTTACCTTTAAACCAATTACTCTGATGAGAAAAATCAAACACAAGAAATAAAATAATTTAACCAGAGTTAATTACTGACCAAGTTGATGTGGTAGGCTACAGTATTGTCTCACATCTGCTAAAAGACATTAATAGTTTCCATGTCCTCCTCAGTAAATTACAAAATTGTCTCAAAATCAGTACTTTTTAGTAGCTAATTGCATTTTCTCAAGATGTTGCTCCTTATGTTTACTTCCTCTCCATTGTCTTCATGGTGACAGATGGGATTCAGTGGCATCCCCCTGACTCTCCATCTCTAGAAGCTTCATTTCCTTTAACGTCAGTGCCCTGGGCTGTTGTTTCTCCCCATTGCCCTTCCCCCTTTCCACTTAGGAACGCATTATCTCATGAAGTATGTAGGCTTTGTTGCATCCTCAGTAGATAGAGTTTCTATGGTCTATTGCCCTTCTTTGTAATCACCAATCCATCTCCTTTTTCTGTTTCCTATTTGCTCTGTGTCCTCCTATTCCATAGGAAGGTATTGGCATTAATATTAGCCATGGATCATAGGGCTTGAGATCCTCCCTGTATCTTGAAGCTTTTGGTAATTGCGTATAAAATACCATTTGAATAGTAAAGATGTAGACATGCTGCTTTCAAAGTTGATTCCATACTTCTGCAAGTACAAGGAAGCTGAAAATAAAAAGAGTCTCACTATATAAGGACAGTAACAGTAATATTATAATGTTAATACTGGGGAATACATACCATCAATTTTTCAGCTGAAATTTGTGAGAAAATATGAATACAAAAGCAGTCATATGCCACCTTCTTTTTCAGCGTTTTCTGTATTAAGAGGTGAATGTGGGATAGGTGTTAGGTGCCAGAAACTATAGCTTCTAGAAGCCAGAGAGGAAAAACTGGAAAATCAGAAAAGTTATTCAGTAGTTTCTGCCTGACAATCATGATTAACTTCCCAAGTAAATTCATCAGAGAGTAACCTGAAACCCTGAGCCTAGGTTACCTCATATTTTGGTTATAGAGATATCACCAGTATTTCATGTGCATTAATTTTTATGCAAATTATGACTTTCTACTTATTCAAATTGGTAATATTGGTCTGAGTATTTTATCAGAGAATTGATTCTGAAACATTCTCCCAGCATTCCACCTAACCCATCTGCTCTTATTTGTACCTGGATACTAATATACAAACCAAATAAGCTGAATATCTTCCATTCACCCATCCAGATCCCCTGTGTACCTTTTTTTTTTTTTTTTAACCTGGGTTTCTGTCCCAAGAGGCTGCCATGAGCTTCCTTGTCCTTTGGCTTCCTTTTAATTTCAACCATTGGGAACCCTGAGAGGAGACTGGAGGGGGAAAAGGAAGAGAGGTCTGGATATTTATTCTTCCTTCCTCTGAGGTTACCTTGTCCTGCATTTTCTCTAAACTGCTCTCAGAGTACACTTCTCTGCATGATTCTCACCTTCCAGGTGGTAATGGTAACTGTTATCTCTGACGTTGTGGGCATGGGTATGGTGAGAGCTGAGCTACCACTAACACTTTATTCTTGCAATATCATTTTTGTAAATAGTTTTCTGTAGTTTTGTGTAGTTTCTGTAAAATAAAACCTCCTCTAATTATCTTAATTTGTATATGCTCTCTGTTTTCTGTCAGAACTTATCGATATACCAACTCATCAACTGTAGACTTCTGCTCATTACTGGGTGTTGTATATGGTTTATATTCAATATTATTAAATATGGTCATCTTAGCAATATAGATTTTGTAAAAGATTAGCATAGTTTTGCCACTTTGAGAACCATTAAATAATAAACCAGCCATATTTTCATCAAGACTAAACTGCGAGGTAAGCAAAAGCTTGAATGAATTTAAGAACAAAAAATAAGACTTGCAAAAAGTTTATAATTGGCTCCTAACATTGGCAAATATTACTAGGCAAAGTCTGGGTTTAGATCTCCATAAAGAAGACTAGTTTTTCTTGTTATAAGGTATCATAGTGAAATTACTTTAACCATGACAGAAAAGAAATTTAAAGCAAGGGAAGTGGGCACTCGAATGCGATCTTAGAAGAATCATAAATCTCACTCAAATTTGGCCAGTGTGCATTTGAACAGTAGGGTTTTAAATTTTTTTCTGAATGATAACTTCTGCTTTTGGAAAGATGAAATAGATGTACTTTCCCTGATCCTTCCCAATAAATAAAGCTACAAATTCCGGACATTATAGGTTAAACAAATACAGGGAGACCCTGAAAGATGGAGAAAAAAAGGAAAACCAGCTAGGAACCTTGTAACCCAGGAATGACATGGTGATGTGTTCCAGAGTTTTCTTTTTGGCCTCAGGGAAGAACAGCATAGATAACACAAAATGGAATTCTAAAAAATGTTCAAGTAATCCATAAGAATATAGGAAAAAGAAAATAAATGAAAAAGAGGAAAGACCCAGGAAACAAAACATGGCAGACTTAAGCCATAATACTCTAAGTACACAAATTTGAAGACAGAGATTAGCAGGATGGATTAAAAAAGATGACCAACTTATATTCTGTCTACAAGAAACTCATTTCAATTATTATGATATAGGTAGGTTGAAAGTAAAAGGAAGAATAGAGATTTACCAAGCAAACATTAATCATACCATAAACGAATTATCTCAAAATGGATTTAGATTATAGAGATACAATTATAAAACTCTTATAAGACAACTTAGGAGTAAAGTTTTGTGACCTAGGCAATAGTTTCTTAAGTATGATACCAAAAACAAAAACAACAAAAGAAAAAATAGATAAACTGAATTTCATCAAAATTGAAACTTTTTTGCTACAAAGGATACCATCAAGAAAGTGAAAAGAGGAGGCCGGAGGAAGATGGCGGAAGAGTAAGACGCGGAGATCACCTTCCCCCCCACAGATACATCAGAAATTCATCTACACGTGGAACAACTCCAACAGAACACCTACTGAACGCTGACAGAAGACCTCAGACCCCCCAAAAGGCAAGAAACTCCCCACATACCTGGGTAGGTCAAAAGAAAAAAAGAATAAACAGAGACAATAGGATATGGACGGGACCTGCACCAGTGGGAGGGAGCCGTGAAGGAGGGAAGGTTTCTACACACTACAAGCCCCTTCGAGGGCGGAGACTGCAGGTGGCGGAGGGGGAAAGCTTCGGAGGAGCGGAGGAGAGCACAGCAACAGGGGTGTGGAGGGCAAAGCAGAGAGATTTTGGCACAGAGGATCGGTGCCCTCAGGCACACACCAGCCCGAGAGACTTGTCTGCTCGGCCGCCAGGGCGGGCGGGGCTGGGAGCTGAGGCTCGGGTATCGGCTTTCACTCGGAGCGCAGGGAGAGGTCTGGGGCTGGCGGCAGGAAGAGACCCTGAAGGGGTTAGTGCTAGCCCGGAGGGAGTCCGGGGAAAGGGTCTGGAGCTACCGGAGAGGCAAGAGGCAAGAGACTTTTTTCCCTTTTGTTGCCTGGTGCGCGAGGAGAGGGCATTCCCCTCCCTCCCCTCTGCCTGAGTGAGCCAGAGCCCCCGAATCAGCGGCTCCTTTAAACCCGTTCTGTCTGAGCGAAGAACGGACGCCCTCCGGCGACCTACGCGCAGAGGCGGGGCCAGGTCCAAGGCTGAGACCCGGGAGCTGTGAGAGCAGAGACAGGGAAATCTCTCTGAGCAGCCTCCGAGGCAGCGGATTAAAGCTCCACGGTCCATTTGATGTGCCCTGCGTCTGTGGAGTGCATGAATGGACAGCGAATCATCCCAAATTGAGGAAGTGGACCTTGAGGACAAGATTTAAGACTTTCCCCCCCTTTTTTTTTCCCCCTCTTTTTACAACGAATTATCCCAAATCGAGGAGGTGGACTTGGAGAGCAAGATTTTTGATTTTTCCCCCTGCTCTCTTTTTGTGAATGTGTAGGTGTAATCTTCTGTGTAAGATTCTCTCTGTATAGCTTTGCTTCCACCATATGTCCCAGGGTTCTTTCGGTCCGTGTTTTTTTTCAATAATTACTTTTTAATTTTAATAACGCTACTATATTTCATACTTTATTCTATTTTACTTTACCTGCTCTTTCTTTTTTTCCTCCCTTCCCTTCCTCCCTCCCTCCCTCCGCTCCTCCTTTCCTTCTTTCTTTTTCTTTCCTCCCTCCCTCCCTCCCTCCCACCCTTCTTCTTTCCACTTTTTCTTTCCTTCCTCCCTCCCTCCCTCCCTCCTGTCTTTCTTTCTTTCTTTCCTTCCTCCCTCCCTCCCTCTCTTCTTCCATTCACTCTTCCTTTTGCTTTCATTCCTCCCTCCCTCCCTCCTTTCTTTCCTTTCTTTCCATCCTTCCTCCCTCCCTCCTTTCTTTCTTTCTTCCTTCCTTCCTTCCTTACTTCCCTTCTTCCTTTCTTTCAATCTCTCTTTCTTTCTTCTACTAATTATTTCTTTCTACTTTTTCTCACTGTTATTCTGAGCCGGGTGGATGAAAGGCTCTTGGTGCTGCAGCCAGGAGTTAGTGCTGTGCCTCTGAAGTGGGAGAGCCAACTTCAGGACACGGGTCCACAAGAGACCTCCCAGCTCCACATAATATCAAGCAGCGAAAATCTCCCAGGGATCTCCATCTCAACACCAGCACCCAGCTTCAGTCAACGACCAGCAAGCTACAGTGCTGGTCACCCTATGCCAAGCAACTAGCAAGGCAGGAACACAACCCCACCCATTGGCAGAGAGGATACCTAAAAACATAATAAGGCCACAGGCACCCCAAAACACACCACCGGACGTGGACCTGTCCACCAGAAAGACAAGATCGAGCTTCAACCACCAGAACACAGGCATTAGTCCACCCCACCAGGAAGCCTACACAACCTACTGAAACAACCTTAGCCACGGGGGACAGACACCAAAAACAACGGGAACTACGAATCTGCAGCCTGCAAAAAGGAGACCCCAAACACAGTAACATAAGCAAAATGAGAAAGCAGAAAAACACACAGCAGGTGAAGGAGCAAGATAAAAACCTACCAGACCTAACAAATGAAGAGGTAATAGGCAGTCTACCTGAAAAAGAATTCAGAATAATGATAGTAAAGCTGATCCAAGATTCTATTTCCCAGATCCAAAATCTTGGAAATAGAATAGACAATATGCAAGAAACAGTTAACAAGGACCTAGAAGAACTAAAGATGAATCAAGCATCGATTAAAAACACAATAAATGAAATGAAAAATACTCTAGATGGGATCAATAGCAGAATAACTGAGGCAGAAGAACGGATAAGTGAGGTGGAAGATAAAATAGTGGAAATAACTGATGCAGAGAAAAATAAAGAAAAAAGAATGAAGAGAACAGAGGACAGTCTCAGAGACCTCTGGGACAACATTAAACGCACCAACATTCGAATTATAGGGGTTCCAGAAGAAGAAGAGAAAAAGAAAGGGACTGAGAAAATATTTGAAGAGATTATAGTTGAAAACTTCCCTAATATGGGAAAGGAAATAGTTAATCAAGTCCAGGAGGCACAGAGAGTCCCATACAGAATAAATCCAAGAAGAAATACGCCAAGACACATATTAATCAAACTGTCAAAAATTAAACACAAAGAAATCATATTAAAAGCAGCAAGGGAAAAACAACAAATAACACACAAGGGAATCCCCATCAGGTTAACAGCTGATCTCTCAGCAGAAACTCTACAAGCCAGAAGGGAGTGGCAGGACATAATTAAAGTGATGAAGGAGAGAAACCTGCAACCAAGATTACTCTACCCAGCAAGGATCTCATTCAGATTTGATGGAGAAATTAAAACGTTTACAGACAAGCAAAAGCTGAGAGAGTTCAGCACCACCAAACCAGCTTTACAACAAATGCTAAAGGAACTGCTCTAGGCAAGAAACACAACAGAAGGACTATACCTACAATAACGAACCCAAAGCCATTAAGGAAATGGGAATAGGAACATACATATCAATAATTACCTTAAATGTAAATGGACTAAATGCTCCCACCAAAAGACACAGAGTGGCTGAATGGATACAAAAACAAGACCCATATATATGCTGTCTACAAGAGACCCACTTCAGACCTAGAGACACATACAGATTGAAAGTAAGGGGATGGAAAAAGATATTCCATGCAAATGGAAATCAAAAGAAAGCTGGAGTAGCAATTCTTATATCAGACAAAATAGACTTTAAAATAAAGACTATTAGAAGAGACAAAGAAGGACACTACATAACGATAAAGGGATCGATCCAAGAAGAAGATATAACAATTGTAAATATTTATGCACCCAACATAGGAGCACCTCAATACATAAGGCAAATACTAACAGCCATAAAAGGGGAAATCGACAGTAACACAATCATAGTAGGGGACTTTAACACCCCACTTTCACCAATGGACAGATCATCCAAAATGAAAATAAATAAGGAAACACAAGCTTTAAATGATACATTAAACAAGATGGACTTAATTGATATTTATAGGACATTCCACCCAAAAACAACAGAATACACATTTTTCTCAAGTGCTCATGGAACATTCTCCAGGATAGATCATATCTTGGGTCACAAATCAAGCCTTGGTAAATTTAAGAAAATTGAAATTGTATCAAGTATCTTTTCCGACCACAATGCTATGAGACTAGACATCAATTACAGGAAAAGATCTGTAAAAAATACAAACACATGGAGGCTAAACAATACACTACTCAATAATGAAGTGATCACTGAAGAAATCAAAGAGGAAATTAAGAAATACTTAGAAACAAATGACAATGGAGACACGACGACCCAAAACCTATGGGACGCAGCAAAAGCAGTTCTAAGGGGGAAGTTTATAGCAATACAATCCCACCTTAAGAAACAGGAAACATTTCGAGTAAACAACCTGACCCTGCACCTAAAGCAATTAGAGAAAGAAGAACAAAAAACCCCCAAAGTTAGCAGAAGGAAAGAAATCATAAAGATCAGATCAGAAATAAATGAAAAAGAAATGAAGGAAACGATAGCAAAGATCAACCAAACTAAAAGCTGGTTCTTTGAGAAGATAAACAAAATTGACAAACCATTAGCCAGACTCATCAAGAAAAGAAGGGAGAAGACTCAAATCAGTAGAATTAGAAATGAAAAAGGAGAAGTAACAACTGACACTGCAGAAATACAAAAGATCATGAGAGATTACTATAAGCAACTCTATGCCAATAAAATGGACAACCTGGAAGAAATGGACAAATTCTTAGAAATGCACAACCTACCAAGACTGACTCAGGAAGAAATAGAAAATATGAATAGACCAATCACAAGCACTGAAATTGAAACTGTGATTAAAAATCTTCCATCAAACAAAAGCCCAGGACCAGATGGCTTCACAGGCGAATTCTATCAAACATTTAGAGAAGAGCTAACACCCATCCTTCTCAAACTCTTCCAAACAATATCAGAGGAAGGAACACTCCCAAACTCATTCTACGAGGCCACCATCACCTTGATACCAAAACCAGGCAAGGATGTCACAAAGAAAGAAAACTACAGGCCAATATCACTGATGAACATAGATGCAAAAATCCTCAACAAAATACTAGCAAACAGAATCCAACAACACATTAAAAGGATCATACACCATGATCAAGTGGGGTTTATTCCAGGAATGCAAGGATTCTTCAATATACGCAAATCAATCAATGTGATACACCATATTAACAAGTTGAAGGAGAAAAACCATATGATCATCTCAATAGATGCAGAGAAAGCTTTTGACAAAATTCAACACCCATTTATGATAAAAACCCTGCAGAAAGTAGGCATAGAGGGAACTTTCCTCAACATAATAAAGGCCATATATGACAAACCCACAGCCAACATTGTCCTCAATGGTGAAAAACTGAAAGCATTTCCACTAAGATCAGGAACAAGACAAGGCTGCCCACTCTCACCACTCTTATTCAACATAGTTTTGGAAGTTTTAGCCACAGCAATCAGAGAAGAAAAGGAAATAAAAGGAATCCAAATTGGAAAAGAAGAAGTAAAGCTGTCACTGTTTGCAGATGACATGATACTATACATAGAGAATCCTAAAGATGCTACCAGAAAACTACTAGAGCTAATCAATGAATTTGGTAAAGTAGCAGGATACAAAATTAATGCACAGAAATCTCTGGCATTCCTGTACACTAATGATGAAAAATCTGAAAATGAAATCAAGAAAACACTCCCATTTACCATAGCAACAAAAAGAATAAAATATCTAGGAATAAACCTACCTAAGGAGACAAAAGACCTGTATGCAGAAAATTATAAGACACTGATGAAAGAAATTAAAGATGATACAAATAGATGGAGAGATATACCATGCTCCTGGATTGGAAGAATCAATATTGTGAAAATGACTCTACTACCCAAAGCAATCTACAGATTCAATGCAATCCCTATCAAACTACCACTGTCATTTTTCACAGAACTAGAACAAAAAATTTCAAAATTTGTTTGGAAAAACAAAAGACCCCGAATAGCCAAAGCAATCTTGAGAACGAAAAACGGAGCTGGAGGAATCAGGCTGCCTGACTTCAGACTATACTACAAAGCTACAGTAATTAAGACAGTGTGGTACTGGCATAAAAACAGAAAGATAGATCAGTGGATCAGGATAGAAAGCCCAGAGATAAACCCACGCACATATGGCCAACTTATCTTTGATAAAGGAGGCAGGAATGTACAGTGGAGAAAGGACAGCCTCTTCGATAAGTGGTGCTGGGAAAACTGGACAGGGACATGTAAAAGTATGAGATTCGATCATTCCCTAACACCATACACAAAAATAAGCTCAAAATGGATTAAAGACCTAAATGTAAGGCCAGAAACTATCAAACTCCTAGAGGAAAACATAGGTAGAACACTCTATGACATAAATCACAGCAAGATCCTTTTGGACCCACCTCCTAGAGAAATGGAAATAAAAACAAAGATAAACAAATGGGACCTAATGAAACTTCAAAGCTTTTGCACAGCAAAGGAAACCTTAAACAAGACCAAAAGACAACCCTCAGAATGGGAGAAAATATTTGCAAATGAAGCAACTGACAAAGGATTAATCTCCAAAATTTATAAACAGCTCATGCAGCTCAATAGCAAAAAAACAAACAACCCAATCCAAAAATGGGCAGAAGACTTAAATAGGCATTTCTCCAAAGAAGATATACAGACTGCCAACAAACACATGAAAGAATGCTCAACATCATTAATCATTAGAGAAATGCAAATCAAAACTACAATGAGATATCATCTCACACCAGTCAGAATGGCCATCATCAAGAAATCTAGAAACAATAAATGCTGGAGAGGGTGTGGAGAAAAGGGAACACTCTTGCACTGCTGGTGGGAATGTGAATTGGTACAGCCACTATGGAGAACAGTATGGAGGTTCCTTAAAAAACTAAAAATAGAACTACCATATGACCCAGCAATCCCACTACTAGGCATATACCCTGAGAAAACCATAATTCAAAAAGAGACATGTACCAAAATGTTCATTGCAGCTCTATTCACAATAGCCCGGAGCTGGAAACAACCTAAGTGTCCATCATCGGATGAATGGATAAAGAAGATGTGGCACATATATACAATGGAATATTACTCAGCCATAAAAAGAAACGAAACTGAGCTATTTGTAATGAGGTGGATAGACCTAGAGTCTGTCATACAGAGTGAAGTAAGTCAGAAAGAGAAAGACAAATACCGTATGCTAACACATATATATGGAATTTAAAAAAAAAAAATGTCATGAAGAACCTAGGGGTAAAACGGGAATAAAGACACAGACCTACTTGAGAATGGACTTGAGGATATGGGGAAGGGGAAGGGGAAGCTGTGACAAAGGGAAAGAGAGGCATGGACATATATACACCACCAAACGTAAGGTAGATAGATAGTGGGAAGCAGCCGCAGAGCACAGGGAGATCAGCTCGGTGCTTTGTGACCGCCTGGAGGGGTGGGATGGGGAGGGTGGGAGGGAGGGAGATGCATGAGGGAGGGGATGTGGGAACAGATGTATATGTATGACTGATTCACTTTGTTATAAAGCAGAAACTAATAAAAAAAAATAAAGTAAAAATAAAATAATAAAAAAAAATAAAAATTAAAAAAAAAAAAAAAAAAAAAGTGAAAAGACAGTCCACAGAATGGAAGAAATATTTGCAAATCATGTTTGTGATAAGGGACTTTGTATAAAGCACTCTTACAACTCAATAATCCAATTACAAAAATGGGCAAAGGAGTTGAATAAACATTTCTGTAAACAAGATATGCCATTGGCCAATAAACATATGGAAAGATATTGAACACGATTAGTCATCAGAAAAATGCAAATCAAATCCACATTGAGATACCATGTCATACTCACTAAGATAGCTAAATCAAAGACAGACAATAACAAGTGAGGATGTGGAAAATGGGAATTCTCATGCATGACTGGTGAGATTGTAAAATGGTAAGGCCACTTTGGAAAACAGTTTGACAGTTCCTCAAAATGGTAAACATAGAGTTACCATATAACCCAGCAGTTCCAAACCTAGGCATATACCTAAGAGAAAGAAAACGTATGTCTACATGAAACCTTGTACATTAATGTTCATAGCAGTATTATTCATAATAGCCCAAAGTGGCAAACAACCAAAATGTTCAACAATTGATGAATAGGTAAAGTGTATATCCATATGAAATATTATTCAGCCAAAAAAAAAGAATGAAGTACTGATGCATGCTACAACATGGAGGAACTTTGTAAGCCTTATGCTAAGTGAAGGAAGTCAGTTACAAAAGGCCACCTATTGTATGATTCCATTTATATGAAAAGTCTGGAGTAGGCAAATCCATAGAGACAGAAAGTAGGTTAGTGTTGCCAGGGGCTGAATGTAGGAAGGAATGGCTATGAGGCTTCCTTTTGGTGATGAAAATGTAGTAAAATTAGATAGTGGTGATGGTTATACCACTCTAATCATGCTAAAAACCACTGAATTGTATACTTTAAAAGAGTGAATTTTATGGTATCTGAATTATATACCAGTAAAGCTGTTACTTATAAAGTTAAAAAAAAAGAAAACAAAACAAAGTGGGTGTGGTTATACAATGTCAGATAAAGTAGACTTTGGACCAAAGAAGATTACCAGGGACAGAGAGGGACAATACATATGATGAAATTGTCAATCCACCAAGTAGTATAGCTATCCTAAATGTGTATGCATCAAATAACCAAAATATGTGAAGTAAAAACTGATAGAACTGAAAAGAGAAATAGACAAAACCACAATTATAATTGAAGACTTCAACATTCCTCTCTCAACAATTGATAGAACAACGATCCAGAAAATCAACAAGGATATATCATCAACACCATTAACCAACAGGTTCTAATCAAAACATATAGAACACTCACACTCCTCCCAACTACAGCAAAGTACACATTCTGTTCAAGCATTCATAGAACACATACTAACATAGACCATAATTGGGCCATAAACCAAACCTCAACAAATTTTAAAGAATTGAAATTGTACAGATTGTGCTCTCAAGCTGGAAATGAAAAACAGAAAGAGCACAGGAAACTCTCCAAACACTTGGAAACTAAACAATGCACTTCTAAATAACCCATAGGATTAGAAAAGATGAAAAGCCTCATAATCTAATTAAGAAACTAGAAAAATAAGATCAAATTAAATCCAAAGCAAGTACAAGGAAGGAAATAATAAATATAAGCATAGAAGTTAATAAAATTCAAATACTTGCACATGTTTTTGCACATGTGTTTGCATGTGTGTGCATGTATGTGGGTGTGCAGAGGTGTGTACATGTATTTGTGCATGTGTG
This sequence comes from Hyperoodon ampullatus, assembly GCF_949752795.1. NCBI lineage: Eukaryota > Metazoa > Chordata > Mammalia > Artiodactyla > Ziphiidae > Hyperoodon > Hyperoodon ampullatus. The sequence goes on from NC_136923.1 coordinate 23,509,649, forward strand.
TGTGGGTGTGTGTGCACATACGTTTGTATGCATATATTGTTACCATGAGGCTCTAGTATTTCACTTTTCCTCTCTTGACAGCTGCTGAAAATCTTTGGTCAGTTTTTCTAATCTTCTCCTTTAAGTGTCTATCATTCTTGTCTCACCCTGCGGTATGCTAGGGTAGGATTCCTGTTATTCCTCATTTAAAGGAATGAGCTCCCTAACATTTAAAGGAAGGTGCCGGGCTTCTCCTTCTGACTGCATGATCCTGTAGCTTTCTATCTCACCTTCATAGATCTTTTTACCTGCTCTGCTTGAGCTGCAGGCACAGGATGACTTTCAAACCACTTTCCCTTGGAGAGACAAGCTGATTAAGTCCAAGCTGTAAAAATCTTTCTGATTCTAGAAACATAGGCTTGGTGATACCCTCCTCCCATTTGCTATAAAAGCCTAGAATCTTGCATTATTATTCTGTTACTCCCTCCAGAACATTGGTTATGGCAAAATGTGTTCACATGCACATTTGGACCCACAAGTTCACAGGCTCATGTGCCTGCATAACCGTGTCAAAGCCAGGCAAGTGCCAGCAGGTGAACCATAGAAGCCATATCAGTGCCTCTGTGCTCAGTTGTACTCCACTGCATCTGGGCGGTCAGAATCCCTTCAAGGTAGGGTGGGCAGTGTTTTTTGAGGGGATGATCCCTTCTACCTGATGAGGTCAGAATCTCCCCCACTGCCTTACTCTTGACTGGAGAGTGATATATTTGACTGGATGAATTATATTTGACAGTTCCTGTCCCTGGTTTACAGGAAAGAACATTCCATCCACTTACATTGTAGCCATTTTTGTAAAAATTGCCATTAAATTATACCTAATTGCAGAAAAGACTACTCATAACCATTGGTGTTAGACACATTTATTCAAAATCAATCATTTTCTATTTAAAATTTACATGAAGGGGGACCTTCAAGATGACAGAGGAGTAAGACGTGGAGACCACCTTCCTCCCCACAAATACATCAAAAATACATCTACATGTGGAACAACTCCTACAGAACACCTACTGAAGGCTGGCAGAAGACCTCAGACTTCCCAAAAGGTAAGAAACTCCCCACATACCTGGGTAGGGCAACAGAAAAAAGGAAAAAGACAAAAGTATAGGGATGGGACACGCACCTCTGGGAGGGAGCTGTGAAGGAGGAAAAGTTTCCACACACTAGAAGCCGCTTCACTGGCAGAGACGGGGCGTGGCGGTGGGGGGGAGTTTCGGAGCCACGGAGGAGAGCGCAGCAACAGGGGTGCAAAGGGCAAAGCGGGGAGATTCCCACACAGAGAATCGGTGCCAACCAGCACTCACCAGACTGAGAGGCTTGTCTGCTCACCCGCCGGGGAGGGCGGGAGCTGGGAGCTGAGGCTCGGGCTTCGGAGTTCAGACCCCAGCGAGAGGACTGGGGTTGGCTGCATGAACACAGCCTGAAGGGGGCTAGTGCGACACAGCTAGCCAGGAAGGAGTCTGGGAAAAAATCTGGTACTGCCTAAGAGGCAAGAGACCATTGTTTCGGGGTGCGTGAGGAGAGGGGATTCAGAGCACTGCCTAAACGAGCTGCAGAGACGGGCGCGAGCGCGGACCCCAGAGACGAGCATGAGAAGCTAAGGCTGCTGCTGCAGCCACCAAGAAGCCTCTGTGCAAGCACAGGTCACTATCCATGCTTCCCCTCCCGGGAGCCTGTGCAGCCCACCACTGCCAGGGTCCCGTGATCCAGGGACAACTTCCCTGGGAAAACACACGGCAGGCCTCAGGCTGTGGCAAGGTCATGCCGGCCTCTGCCGCCAGAGGCTTGACCCGAATTCCGTACCCCTCCCTCCCCCACCCCCGGCCTGAGTGAGCCAGAGCCCCCTAATCAGCTGCTTCTTTAACCCCGTCCTGTCTGAGTGAAGAACAGACACCCTCAGGCGACATACACGCAGAGGCAGGGCCAAATCCGAAGCTGAACCCTGGGAACTGTGCGAACAAAGAAGAGAAAGGGAAATTTCTCCCAGCAGCCTCAGGAGCAGCAGATTAAATCTCCACAATCAACTTGATGTACACTGCATCTGTGGAATTCCTGAATAGACAACAAATCATCCCAAAATTGAGGCAGTGGACTTTAGGAGCAACTGTAGACTTGGGGTTTGCTTTCTGCATCTAATTTGTTTCTGGTTTTATGTTTATCTTAGTTTAGTATTTAGAGCTTATTATCATTGGCAGATTTGTTTATTGATTTGGTTGCACTCTTCCTTTTTTTAAAATATATATATATATATATATATATATATATATATATATATATATGTTTTTTCCTTTTTCTCCTTTTGTGAGTGTGTATGTGTATGCTTCTTTCTGTGATTTTCTCTGTATAGCTTTGCTTCTACCATTTGTCCTAGGGTTCTGTCTGTTTTTTGTTTTGTTTTGTTTTAGTATAGCTTTTAGTGCTTGTTATCATTGCTGGATTTGTTTTTTGGTTTGGTTACTCTCTTCTTTCTTTCTTTTTTATTATTTTTGAAAAAATTTTAATAATTTTTTTATTTTTCACTTTAATAACTTTATTTAATTTATTTCTTCTTCTTCTTTCTTTGTTTCTTTTTTTTCCTCCCTCTTCTTCTGTGCCGTGTGGCAGACAGGGTCTTGGTGCTCCAGCCAGGTGTCAGGCCTGAGCCTCTGAGGTGGGACAGCCGAGTTCAGGATATTGGTCCACCAGAGACCTCCCAGCCCCACATAATATCAAATGGCAAAAGCTCTCCCAGATTTCTCCATCTCAACGGTAAGACCCAGCTCCACTCAATGACCAGCAACCTACAGTGCTGGACACCCTATGCCAAACAACTAGCAAGACAGGAACACAACCCCACCTATTAGCAGAGAAGCTGCCTAAAATCATAGTAAGATCACAGACACCCCAAAACACACCACCGAACACGGCCCTGCCCACCAGAAAGACAAGATCCAGCATCATTAACTAGAACACAGGCACCAGTCCCCTCCACCAGGAAGCCTACAAAACCCACTGGGGACAGACACCAAAAACAACGGAAACTACGAACCTGCAGCCTGTGAAAAGGAAACCCCAGATACAGTAAGTTAAGCAAAATGAGAAGACAGAAAAACACACAGCAGATGAAGGAGCAAGGTAAAAATCTGACTGACCAAACAAATGTAGAGAAAATAGGCAGTCTACTGGAAAAAGAATTCAGAGTATTAAATAATAAAGATGATCCAAAATCTTGGAAATAGAATGCAGAAAATATAAGAAACGTTCAACAGGGAGCTAGAAGAACTAAAGAGCAAACAAACAATGATGACCAATACAATAAATGAAATTTAAAATTCTCTAGAAGGAATCAATAGCAGAATAACTGAGGCAGAAGAACGGATAAGTGACCTGGAAGATAAAAGAGTGGAAATAACTACTGCAGAGCAGAATAAAGAAAAAAGAATGAAAAGAATTGAGGGCAGTCTCAGAGACCTCTGGGACAACATTAAATACACCAACATTCGAATTATAGGGGTCCCAGAAGAAGAAGAGAAAAAAAAGGATCTGAGAAAATATTTGAAGAGATTATAGTTGAAAACTTCCCTAATATGGGAAAGAAAATAGTTAATCAAGTCCAGGAAGCACAGAGAGTCCCATGCAGGATAAATCCAAGGAGAAGCATGCCAAGACATATATTAATCAAGCTATCAAAAATTAAATACAGAGAAAAAATATTAAAAAGCAGCAAGGGAAAAGCAATCAAATAACATACAAGGCAATCCCCATAAGGTTAACAGCTGATCTTTCAGCAGAAACTCTGCAAGCCAGAAGGGAGTGGCAGGACATATTTAAAGTGATGAAAGGGAAAAACCTACAACCAAGTTACTCTACCCAGCAAGGATCTCATTCAGACTCGATGGAGAAATTAAAACCTTTCTAGACAAGCAAAAGCTAAGAGAATTCAGCACCACCAAACCAGCTGCACAACATATACTAAAGGAACTTCTCTAGGCAGAAAACACAACAGAAGGAAAAGACCTACAATAACAAACCCAAAACAATTAAGAAAATGGTAATAGGAACATACATATTGATAACTACCTTAAATACATGGATTAAATGCTCCAACCAAAAGACATAGACTGGCTGAATGGATACAAAAACAAGACCCATATATATGCTGTCTACAAGAGACCCACTTCAGACCCAGGAACACATACAGACTGAAAGTGAGGAGATGGAAAAAGATATTCGATGTAAATGGGAATCAGAAGAAAGCTGGAGTAGCAATTCTCATATCAGACAAAATAGACTTTAAAATAAAGACTATTACAAGAGAAAAAGAAGAACACTACATAATGATTAAGGTCTCAATCCAAGAAGAGGATATAGCAATTGTAAATATTTATGCACCCAACATAGGAGCACCTCAATACATAAGGCAAATGCTAACAGACATAAAAGGGGAAATCAACAGTAACACAATCATAGTAGGGGACTTTAACACCCCACTTCACCAATGGACAGATCATCCAAATTGAAAATAAATAAGGAAACACAAACTTTAAATGATACATTAAACAAGATGGACTTCATTGGTAGGTATTTATAGGACATTCCGTCCAAAAACAACAGGATACACTTTCTTCCCAAGTGCTCATGGAACATTCTCCAGGATAGATCATATCTTGGGTCACATATCAAGCCTTGGTAAATTTAAGAAAATTGAAATCATATCAAGTATCTTTTCTGACCAGAACGCTATGAGACTAGATATCAATTACAGGAAAAAAACTGTAAAAAATACAAACACATGGAGGCTAAACAATACACTACTAAATAACCAAGATATCACTGAAGAAATCAAACAAGAAATCAAAAAATACCTGGAAACAAATGACACTGAAAACACGACAACACAAAACCTATGGGTTGCAGCAAAAGCAGTTCTAAGAGGGAAGTTTATAGCAATACAGTCCTACCTCAGGAAACAAGAAAAGTCTCAAATAAACAACCTAACCTTACACTGAAAGTGTTCATAAAAGAAAAAAAAAACCCAAAAGTTAGCAGAAGGAAAGAACTCATAAAGATCAGGTCAGAAATAAATGAAAAAGAAATGAAGGAAACAATAGCAAAGATCAATAAAACTAAAACCTGGTTCTTTGGGAAGATAAACAAAATTCATACACCATTAGCCAGACTCATCAAGAAGAACAGGGAAAACACTCAAATCAATAGAAGTAGAAATGAAAAAGGAGAAGTAACAACTGATACTGCAGAAATACAAAGGATCATGAGAGATTACTACAAGGAACTATATGCCAATAAAATGGACAACCTCCAAGAAATGGACAAATTCTTAGAAAAGCACCACCTTCCAAGACTGAACTAGGAAGAAACAGAAAATATAGTCAGACCAATCACAAGCACTGAAATTGAAACTGTGATTAAAAATCTTCCAAGAAACAGAAGCCCAGGACCAGATGGCTTTACAGGCTAATGCTATCAAACATTTAGAGAAGAGCTAACATCTGTCCTTCTCAAATTCTTCCAAAATATAGCAAAGGGAGGAACACTCCCAAACTCATTCTGTGAGGCCACCAACACCCTGATACCAAAAACAAAGATGTCACAAAGAAAGAAAACTACAGGCCAATATCACTGATGAACATAGATGCAAAAATCCTCAACAAAATACTAGCAAACAGAATCCTACAGCATATTAAAAGGATCATACACCATGATCAAATGGGATTTATCCCAGGAATGCAAGGATTCTTCGATATATGCCAGTCAATCAGTGTGTACACCATATTAACAAACTGAAGGAGAAAAAACATATGATCATAACAAAAGATGCAGAAAAAAGCTTTTGACAAAAGTCAATACCCATTTATGATAAAAATGCTCCAGAAATTAGGCATAGAGGAAACTTACCTCAACATAATAAAGGCCATATATGACAGACCCACAGCCAACATCTCGTCCTCAATGGTGAAAAACTGAAACCATTTTCATGAAAATCAGGAACAAGACAAGGTTTCTCACTCTCACCACTATTATTCAACATAGTTTTGGAAGTTTTAGCCACAGCAATCAGAGAAGAAGAAGAAATAAAATGAACCCAGGTCAGAAAAGAAGAAGTAAAACTGTCACTGTTTTCTGATGACATGATACTATACATAGAGAATCCTTAAAATGCTACCAGAAAACTACTACAGCTAATCAATGCATTTGGTAAAGTAGCAGGATACAAAATTAATGCATAGAAATCTCTTGCAATCCTATACACTAATGATTAAAAATCCAAAACAGAAATTAAGGAAACACTCCCATTTACCACTGCAACAAAAAGAATAAAATACCTAGGAATAAACCTACCTAAGGAGAAGAAAGATCTGTATGCAGAAAACTGTAAGACACTGATGAACGAAATTAAAGATACTACAAACAGATGGAGAGATATACCATGTTCTTGGATTGGAAGAATCAACATTGTGAAAATGACTGTATTACCCAAAGCAATCTACAGATTCAATGCAATCCCTATTGAACTACCAATGGCATTTTTCACAGAGCTAGAAAAAAATAATTTCACAATTTGTATGGAAACACAAAAGACCCTGAATAGCCAAAGCAATCTTGAGAAAGAAAAACAGAGCTGGAGGAATCAGGCTCCCAGTCTTCAGACTATACTACACAGCTACAGTAATCAAGACAGTATGGTACGGGCACAAAAACAGAAATATAGATCAATGGAACAGGATAGAAAGCCCAGACATAAACCCACGCACATATGGTCAACTTATCTTTGATGAAGGAGACAAGAATATTCAATGGAGAAAAGACAGCCTCTTCAATAAGTGGTGCTGGGAAAACTGGACAGCTACATGTAAAAGAATGAAATTAGAACACTCCCTAACACCATACACAAAAGTACACTCAAAATGGATTAAAGACCTAAATGTAAGGCCAGACACTATCAAACTCTTAGAGTAAAACACAGGCAGAGCACTCTATGACATAAATCACAGCAAGATCCTTTTTGACCCACCTCCTAGAGAAGTGGAAATAAAAACAAAAATTAACAAATGGGATCTAATGAAACTTAAAAGCTTTTGCACAGCAAAGGAAACCATAAACAAGACGAAAAGACAATGATCAGATTGGGATAAAATATTTGCAAACAAAGCAACTGACAAGGGATTAATCTCCAAAATATACAAGTAGTTCATGCAGCTCAATATCAAAAAAACAAACAACCCAATCCAAAAACTGGTAGAAGACGTAAATAGACATTTCTTCAAAGAAGATATACAGATTGCCAACAAACACAAGAAAGGATGCTCAACATCACTAATCATTAGAGACATGCAAATCAAAACTACAATGAGGAATCACCTCATACCTGTCAGAATGGCCATCATCAAAAAACCTACCAACAATAAATGCTGGAGAGGGTGTGGAGAAAAGGGAACCCTCTTGCACTGTTGGTGGGAATGTAAATTGATATAGCCACCATGGAGAACAGTATGGAGGTTCCTTAAAAAACTAAAGATAGAACTACCATATGACCCACAATCCCACTACTGGGCATATACCCTGAGAAAACCATAATTCAAAAAGAGTCATGTACCACAATGTTCATTGCAGCACTATTTACAATAGCCAGGACATGGAAGCAACCTATGTGTCCATCAACAGATTAATGGATAAAGAAGATGTGGCACATATATACAATGAAATATTAGTCAGCCATGAAAAGAAACGAAATTGAGTTATTTGTAGTGAGGGGGATGGACCTAGAAACTGTCATACAGAGTGAAGTAAGTCAGAAAGAGAAAAACAAATACCATATGCTAACACATATATATGGAATGTAAAAAAAATGGTTCTGAAGAACGAAGGGGCAGGACAGGAATAAAGATGCAGACATAGAGAATGGACTTGAGGACACAGGGAGGGGGAAGGGTAAGCTGGGACGAAGTGAGAGAGTGGCATGGACATATATACACAACTAAATGTAAAATAGATAGCTAGTGGGAAGCAGCCACATAGCACAGGGAGATCAGCTAGGTGCTCTGTGACCACCTAGAGGGGTGAGATAGGGAGGGTGGGAGGGAGACACAGGAGGAAGGAGATATGGGGATATATGTATATGTATAGCTGATTCACTTTGTTATACAGCAGAAACTAACACACCATTGTAAAGCAATTTTACTCCAATAAAGATGTTTAAAAAATAAATAAATAAAATTTCTACTCTATCCCTTAATATGTTCATGTTTGCTAAGTTTTAAGTTTCAGATTACATGGAAGAAAATTTATACATTTACAACTATGCCAGTCTCATAAAGTAGTTTGTTCATTAACTATTTTTACTTGCTTTCCAATTTTTCTTTGAGCAATGAATAAGAAGAAAACAGTACTTCTAGAAGAAAACAGTACTTCAGTTAAAATAGAAAAACATTATAAAATATTTTGTCCGCTTAAAACATACGTTTGTCCACAAAATCTTTTTTTTCTTACATATTGTTATAAAATAGCTTCTTCAGCTTTCTTATTGTAGCTTGATTTGTAAGAGATTTCAACAATGTCAGCCAAGAACTTTTTCACTTTTTACAAGCTGCTATACTTGTTTTGTACAGCGAATACACAGAAGTGGATATAATCTATAATCAGCCTACATATTCTTTGGCAATAAATGCAACACTCAGGGACGTGTTATAAACTCTAGTATCTTCCTGTTACATAAGTGGCCCAGAAGAGATAGAAAAGCTTCCCAAAGAGTTTAGCTTACTTCCAGAGAGAAATCTGGCTCACCCACTCACAGATAAGAAATATATAGACACTCTGAATAAGCTTCACGATTGCAATATGTGAGAATATTCATTCCTTTTACTTTCCCCTTGAGAAAGTTAGATTTAATTGAACATTTATTTTAGGATGGAGAAAAAAAGAAAACCGCTGTTTCCTGAACATGCAAACAAATCAAGGACAATTTTTTCCCCTGAAATTTATCTGCATCTCTGCCTTTTTATGGCCTCTATCTATGAAAGCAGAGCTGCAATAGGTTCATGTATTCATTAAATAAACATTGGTGGAGGACTTACTAGGTATATATGACAGTAACCAAGACAGACATTGTCCTTTCTCTTCATGACACTGACATTTTCATGGGGAGATAGACAAAGAAAACGATCAACAAGCAAAATCATTGCAAATTTTGATAAGTACAACAAAAGAAATTGCTTGACAGGATAAGATCTCCAGATATAGCAATGAAGAAAGGTCTCTTCAGGGAGAGGCTATTTTAGCTGAGATAGGAGGAAACAAGCGGGATAAAGAGTGATTCGGGGAGGGAGAACAATGGCCTTGAAACAGGAAAGAACTTGAGGATGTCCAAGGGGTGTGGGTATAATGTTTCTGGCTCCATGGGAAACAGGGTTAGACAGAGAAGCAGAGGCTGGATTCCAGAAGCTCCAAGTTTAATGCGTTTGGATATATTCTAAGTGTGAGGGCAAGTCATTGAAGATTTTAAGCTAGATAAACATAATCTTATTATTCTGCCTACTTTGTGGAAGATGCATTAGGGGAGGCCAAGGATAATAGAGAGAGACGTTTAAAAACAAAAACTTTTTTAAGAGACCCGGCAACCAGGGATAACTGTCAGAGCCAGGATGAAGCGAGAAAAAAACTTTGTGATATATGTTGGAAGGGAGAATTGATGGAAGTTGTTGATGGCTTTGAAGTGGGAGGAGAGGTGAAGGGAGAAAGCAAAGAGGACTCCTCTGTTTCTGGCTTGAGTGAGTGGATCTTGGTGCCTTTTACTAAAAAGGCCATATTTCATATCTGTACAAGGAATACAACAGTTTTTCTTACTTGCTAGTGTTTCAAATGATGTTAAGCATACAATGTGAGACTTTTACCTTTTATCTCACGCTTAGCAGTTTTTTTATTGTATCAGAAGTATAGATTTCTGCAGTTATGCAATACATTACATGGATAATGTTGATATCAGTTGTTGTTTTTAAAAATGAAAGACTCCTACTCTTAGAAGCAATTTCTTACGTATATCCAGTGGATGTGACACTAACGTTTATCATGGAAAAATAGGCACAAGAGTTGATGTAAAGCTTTCTTTCAAGTATCCATTGTGTTATCCATAATTCACCCTGAAGAGCTGGTACTATGATAGCAAGAGGTTCTCTCAAATATATTTATAACAATATACAACCCTAGATTTCGGTTTTATACAGGTCAGTGGAGAATCATCACTGCTGAATCAATGTACCTAACTTCTTGAATGTCTGAATTTAAAAAGAATACATTCCTGCTAAGATTCCTATCAACTCTTGCTGATTATGTTTCATAGAAGCAAATTCTTATACAGTGGGCTTTTAAAAGGACCAATTTTCTGCTTCTCCTGACTTATGAGACATTCAGGAATTAATGAAAAAAACAATGCCTGTCTGGTTTGTAAGCATCACAGTCATATTTCTGCATAAATTCTCACAGGTTAACTCAAAAAACAGTTCAGAGTCAAAATCTCATCTAGTCACCTAGATTGAAAACTAATTTCTCTAAAGTATATCCTATATTAAAGCTCTTTCATGCAAATAAATAACAAGGGCCTTATTCTCTCTTCCTTTATTAGTTGGGCATGTCATGAATTTGAATAGAACATTTTGTTCTGTACTCTAATTACGTGCGTTATCAGGAAAAATCTATTCTTTGCATACATATCATTAGAAGCAGCTCTGCGAGTGTGGTTCTCTCATAGGGCTCGTCACGGCAGTTCATCGTAATATAGACAGTTTAATCTTTTTGTTTCATACAAGATTAAAAGTCACTTGATATCCATTTCTTTATAGCTTGGACAGTGAATCCAATTGGACTCAATGCGTATCTAACTACCATCTCTATTGTGAAGATGGACTCCATTTTCCCAAATATACTAGGTAATTATCTGCCATTATGGGGAAAATAGTTCATTGATGAGAAAACCCAAGAAAACTGATTTTCTAAAAAATAATGTTTACTTACAAGTAAGTGGCTGAACAAGAGGAATCAACGATATCCTTTCCCTTCAGATGAACAGACAAACCAGAATTGTCACCACCTCTTTGGCAGTTTGAGGACATGGTGGTTCTGTTTGGTCATTTGGTTTTTTGGCTGTTGAAACCTAATGGCTACCTTTGAAAAGAAATGACTTTTCAAAGCCCTTTATTGGATCTCAGGATCTGTCAGTGAAAAGAAAGAAAAAATAAACGGATGGAATTTGGACACAAAGAAAAATGACCTTCATTCAAAAACTACTTATTAAAATGACAGTACAATGCACTTCATCTGTGAGGTGTCGAGTCACAAATAAGAAATATGGGAAACTGTAGAACTGTTGAAATTTAAATTATGTGGCACCTTTCCATCAGAAATGCAACAGTAATTTAGAGTTCAGCTCTCCTGGCAGGTTTATGTTTCAGTAAACAAACAAAAGGACTTTCTTGACTGCAGTGCCAGCCGCAAGAAAAGATCCACATGGATTGGAAAGAATGTTGGGAAATTGATGTGGTTTATTCCTCTTGTTCAATATATTTACATATTTCATCCATACTTATATTTATACTGAGGATCAAATTAATATGAATGAGAGTCAGCACATCCCGTTGGAATATTCTGAAACACCACCTGTTAGAATAACTGGAAGATGGAGCCTCGGAAAGAGGAAGCAGTTTTCAACTCTTTATAATCCTGCAAACATTATAGTTTAATTTCTGAACCACATCATGTGTGTTATCTCACAACTGAGATGATTTTCCAACAAGTGCCTAGAACTGTACAAATGAGGACATGTTTTGCTACTCAATAAAAATGAGTGGGTTTGCATAGAAAGGAGAGTTTTGAAGAGTGGTCTTGAATCCTTGGGAGATGTTTTTGGTGCTTTGAAAGGAGCAGCAGATAGCTTCCCTGTTGTCTTTTAGGGGCGTCCCTCTCACCTTTTGTCCCCTGAGATGAGAGTGGGCATCGTTACTTCCTCATTCTCATCATCGTTGCAACAGTCACTTAGGAAAACCTGAGATGCTGGGAAGCTTTTCTTGGAGCCCCAGGCCTTTTTACCCAAAGGCTTAGAGGTAGATAATGAGGCTATGGGGTCAGGCTATGAAAAAGTTGGTCATCCAGTTCTCCTTGCCCAGGTAAACCTGAAGAATTGATGGTAGGAGGCAATCACACTGGCCCTTTGTCAGTACAGAGGATCAAATTCAGCTGCTGGCTGTCGTTGCCTGCCTTGGGGGTGATTTTTTAGGATTTTCTTTTGTTTCCTATCTTGTTACCCATGCTTGTAGTATGTATGGCTAAGCAGTAAAACCTAGAGGGTTTCTAAAAGATTCTTAAGGTTGTTCACTTTCTGTTTTTTGCAGCTTTTCTCTGCTGTAACCAAGGTGAGGCTGTATATTGAATTCATTCTAATACAGGCACTTTGGGAAGGGTCTGTGAGTTGTGTCAGGCTATTATTGTTATAGGCACTGTTCTCAAAGCCCAACTTGTTGGAAGCCTTGTTTTTTGTTTTTTGTTTTTTTTTTGAATTCCAAAGACTTGCCCTGGGAAGAAATGTTATAATTAATCAATAGCCACTTTCATCTCTTCTCTCCTACTCTGACGTTAGTCAGCAATTGCAACAGAGCAATTACAAAAACTAAAATGCTCTGTCATATCTATTCCTCAAATTGAAGGATAAAGTAAATGAGTTGTGATGGAATAATTATCAGACAGTAAGAGTACTTTTCAGGAAAGAATGTTTCTTAACCTTTTCTAAATAGTAAGTATCTTCTCAATCTTAGAGGAGAGATGTAATTTATTTTTTAAAGTGTGAAAATATTCTGAGGATGTTAAGAAGTCAAACACACAAGTAGAGGGATATGAGAAGAGATAAAGACTCCAATTTGAATTGGAAATGGGGGGAAATGCCACTCAACAACACCTGCATACATCTTACTTGCCTGGGTCGCTCAGCCGCCTCTAGCTTCATTAGAGTCTGAGGAAGTAAGTTGACTTTAGCTGGGAACACAATATTGCTGCCTGCACAAAATCAGCATGTTGTTAGTAAGGACAAAGGAAGAATATATGTTGAACAGGTAGTGAACAATGTCTGCCATACTATGAAAATGCTGCTCTTATCATTCAAATGGTTCAATCTGGAAGTAAACCAGGTGGTTTATGCTCATGGACACAACTTTGTGATTCTTTACTTTTCCTTCTTTATTTTAAGTACAGCCAAAGAGAGAGTGGGTATTTCATATATATTTTACATGGTTGCCTTCATCTGTTCCATGACTTGTTTCCCTTAATGAAACTGATGCACATGTTGTTTAGCAGGAAAGGCTTTCCCAGCACATTGTATTGGAGGATGGCATTGTCAGCCCACTACCTGGTAGGGTTGTGTTGAGATTTCTGTCTTCGGAAGATGGAAGTGAATTGTCAGTAAGCCATCCAGACTCTAATTTCTCTGGGCTTTTTGGCCATTTTTAGATATCTAGAGGGCATAACACATGTCTAAAATAGAAAAAGGCAAAGTTAACTGAACTAGACTTGTCCTCATCAGATATATTATCCACTAAGAGACCAGAGTGACATTTGAAAATGTACCCTCGATCATGTCATTACCAAATGTTATGATAGTTTTTTGTATCCCTTCCCCTCTGATAGGAAATAATACTCTAACCCCTTGGCATGACATTTAATGATCTCTGTAATTTGACCTCTTCCTACTTCACCACCAAGTGATCCTCAGCCTCCCCTTTAGCCTCAAGTAACATGAAATTGCCTGCCCTTCCTCTTATCTATCTATCAGGCTGTTCGCCACTGTTCTACCTTTGTTCTTGCTATGACTTCTTTCAGGAGTACCCCTCCCCCCACTTCCTCACCTCCCTACCTCTTATTCAATCTTTAAGTCATGGGTTCTCAGTTCAGTGATCTTCCCCATTCCCAGCCAGGGGACTTAGGGAATCTCTGGAGACATTTATGGTCATCCCAGCTGAGAAGAGGGTGCTACTGCATCTAATGGGTAGAGGCCAGGGATGTTGCTAAACAACCTGTAATTCGCAGAACAGCCCCCTACAACAAAGACTTATCTAGCCCAAAATGTCAATTCTGCCAAGGGTTGAGACATGCTTCTTTATGTGTTGACTCCTCCAGAAAAAAACTGTTTCTGAACTTTCCGTTACTGTCTCAGGTACCTCCCTTCACATTGCCATAAAACTACTAAGATTTCTTAAGAACCTTATACTTTGGTGATTAAGAACTTAGAGTCAGAACCTTTAATTTTGAGTTCAGTTTTACCACTCTGTCCACTGGCAAGTTATTGAGCCTACATTTCTTTATCTGCAAAATTTGGTATCTAATTCTTGTGGTTGTGGTGAGATTGAATGAGATAATGCATGTGATGTGCTCAGTACAGTGTTGGCAGCTCAGTACAGAGTAGCTGCTACTGCTGCTGTTGTTGTTATTGTGCTTATCCTTATCTATCACTCTGCTTCTAGGATCAGAGATGGATTTACCAAGAAACCAGGGAAGTTTAAACTTCAGGGCCCCTCATTTTGCTTGGGGCCCTTCCAATGCCCTGTACCTTATTCTGTATTCAAGATTTTACATTATTGTCTCATAGACACCTCCCCCCCACCCCTGCTTCCTCTGCCTATTATATAAGCTCCAGACCCTACAGAATTTAGACTTGCCTCTGGTCAGGGTCTAGTATAAAGCCTTGATATTGGGACACAGTAAATATTCATCCGTGGCAGTCATCATCAGCAAGTTGCCAACCATCCTGGAGAGAAATGTGCTTATCCATTGTTGTGTGGTTTTTAAAAAAACCCTTCAGGCTTAAACTCCCATTGCTGCCCTCTTTCTTGTTGTTGGGGTCCTCTGGAAGGCATTGCAGCCTGTCATTCAGGAGCAATGGTATCCCTCTCCTTTTGTTTTCTCTTTCCAGTTGAGGATTCACCATTGTCACAAGGACAATGAGGAAAGAAAGTATGTGCTATCACTGATTATTTACTGAAGAGAATTCTGCTGTAACTGCAAGAGCAAAGCCCTGTTTCCATGGGGACAGTCTGGGTCTGGGAAACGTCTGTTAGCACAAAATTCAAGTTATTACAGTATTTGCTATGCAGTTATCTGACTTGCATAGCCTCTCAACCTCAGCTGGCTCCAACATCCTGCCTACATTTTCAGAGATAAATACTTGTGTATGTGTCTATGACCAGCTTCCAGCCTTCCAGTGTCAAGGTTGACATGACAGGAAGGAAAGAGCTGGACAAGTCAATAAGGAAAAAAACCCATGATGTTTGAATAATTCCCAAGTCTGAGCTGGCGTTGAAAACTACATGAGGCATTGGAATTCTGTCCACAGAGAAGTCCAGTGACAGACACCTAATAAAAATGGAAAGATAATAATAGAAAAAGGATTGCAAGAAAATTAAACTCTTGAGGTAGGAAGACTCAAATAAGAATGAGAAATAATAATGCAAATATCAAACTTTTCTCACTGTATGGCTGATTGATCAAGGAGGATAGCTTATAGCTTTTCTTCCTTTAAATTTGATATCTAATCATTATCTTATGGCATCCATCCTTCGGAGTAGAAATCACACAGGTCTTCATTGAGAAACCATAGGCAGAATCTTCTCCTTGAGTGATTTCCATCAGCAACTGCATTTTTCATCAGTCCTTATTCTGATTAGGATGAAAGCTAGGGAGAGAACAGCCACATTTAATCCTTTTGATGTAAGAAAAAGTAGAAGCAAAAAAGAAATGTTTCACCATGGGAGAAGCTCTCATCTGCTCACCTGTGATCCTCAATTTCCTTATCTGTAAATTGAGGTTAATAATATTCACTCATGAGATTTTTGCAGAGTATAAATGAGGCGAGGCATGGGAGAGATCTGTATCATGGTGCTCTCTCCTCAGAGACTATTTTCCATGGACCCATTGCTTTATTTAATCATAAGGACATGCCAGTGGCTTCCACATTGATGGCTCCAGCCCATACCCCTTTACCAAGTTCTAGGTTCATATGTTCTGTGCTCCGAGAACATCTCCATTTGGCCTTCTCCAAGGCCCCTTAAATGCACACAAACATATTGAAATTGTCATCTTTTCCCCGACATCTGGTCCTTTTCTAATATTCTCCAGCTAATGAATTTGGCATCACCATTTATGTGAACAAGCCAGAAACCTAAGTTTCCCTTTTCCAATCTTTAGTGACGCCATTCTCCTCAGTACAGAGTAAAGCATTCTGAATGTAGTCCAGGTTTCCTTATGTCTGTGAAGACAGGGATATAAAAGAAAAGCAGAGATTATTTTTTATAGAATACAGGTTCTTTAATAAAGTCCTCTGTGTCTGAACCAGTTTAACACCTGGAGTTAAATAAATACTATTCCCTGATCTGCTAACCTGCGGGGATAGAACCAGTACATAGGCAAAGAGTGCGATGAAAAGGAGATTCTGGATGTGAATTAGACATGATTTTATTTCTTTTAGATTCCCTAAAAAGGCAAAGGAAAATCAATAGACTTTAGAAGAAGAAAATAGGAAGGAAGAAAGTGAGTTGAAATGTTTCTTTCTTGCCTCCAAACACACATTACATTTATCAAAGGAAATAATATGATTCTTAAAAATGTTTGTTATTGCCTTTTAATTTCTATTCAGTAACATCACTCAAGTAGCACTATGCAGCCTGTAGGAGAATATGAAACTAGCTTGAAAGAATGTTTAATTGTTTACAACTTGATTTTATTTCTCATATGAATACATTTCAATATTCACAATTGCTACTGATCTCTGATTTAGGATTTCTGTTGGAATTACAATGCATTAACTTTTTTTTTTTAAAGTGCTGTATAGGATCACATAATTTAAGGCTCAGTGGGATAGTCTAGTTCATAACTTTCATATTCAAAAGAAACTGGGATACAGTGGGGTTAAGACTTGTCCAAAGTTTTCTATAGCATGTCAGAACTGAATCTAGAACCTAGACTTTGTGAATCTGCACCTAGTTCCTTCCCTCTGGTATTGTTGGTCTTTACCTATTGTATTTTAAACTTTTTTTTTTTTTTTTTTTTTTTTTTTTTTTTTTTTTGTGGTATGCGGGCCTCTCACTGTTGTGGCCTCTCCCGTTGCGGAGCACAGGCTCCGGATGCGCAGGCTCAGCAGCCATGGCTCACGGGCCCAGCCGCTCCGCGGCATATGGGATCCTCCCAGACCGGGGCACGAACCCGTATCCCCTGCATCGGCAGGCGGACTCTCAACCACTGCGCCACCAGGGAGGCCCTAAACTTTTTTTTTTTAACAAAAGAGTTCTCTCACTAAATGTTCACTGAGAAATTTGTTTTGTTAAATTCATTTCACATGCTTCAGGACACTCTTATCATAATAAAAATAAAAGGAAATTGATATAAAACCAAGGAAAATAAATGTTGTATCTTGACCATTTCATTTCCATGTTATTCTCTCTCCATTTTCTCTGAATGTCTTCTGCATCTACCATTCCGAATCTTCCTTTGACCTTGATTATTTTACCAATTGCTGCAAGCTTATCGTTAACAGCCTTTTGACTTCATTACCAAAATAATCTAAACCTATTGTTGAAACATTTATATCCTCACTTGTCTATGCTTAAACATTAAACTTTCACTGAAAGTTGAATCCAATAAAATAACTGTATTTTAAAACTCTTGGTAACTGGCTTCCTAACCATCTTTTTAAAGAATTTGAATTAATTATTAAAATAACAGATTATTTGCCTTGATATTAACTGCTTGGTTTTTAAAGCCAATTTGTATGGGTAGACAGCCTGCTGTTCCCTGCATATTAAAATTCAGAGTACACAAAGAAGATCTCAGCTTTGTTTAGCTTATATGCTGATCTCACATAATATTACAGTGCACTTGAATCCAGTGTACTCATGTGAAATCCACATGTGAGGTATATTTCTCTACATGTATCACACAGCAACACAAAATCTCACAGATTAGTAATGCCGTCTCCATCAGGAAGTACCATATATCAGTGATAAATGTAATGAGGACAAATGCACATTTTTTTCAGGTTAAGAAGCATTTTTACCCACCCTGACTCCCACATATAAGCAAAACCAGGCAATTAAATGCCAAAGCAGGCTTGGGAATACGAGTACAATTTCATACTGGTGTTTCTGACTTGACTGAAGTTTCCCGAAGTGTCCTGGAAATTAGAGGTCTCCATTTGCAAAGAACCTTTGGCCCCTGGCCACTATGGTTGGTTCAGAAGTAAACATTTGTCCTAATCAGAGTATCTGAGGATCAATGCTTTTATCAGAACTATTGGGAAGGGAGATTCTTGCTTTGATAAAAAATATAGTTTTCCTTTAATATGCAAACATACAGTTTGCATTTCTCTTAATTTACAATTATACAAGTCTCACAAAGAACTTTAAATGAAATAGCCCATTCTGTGATTGATCAGACATGGAACTGATAATATATTAAGCTGATTAAGATGTCTTTCACTGCTAACAGTCATCAAGTCTAGGTCTCTCTCCTTATTTTTGTTTAGGGAAATCACGTCTGTAATTGCTTTGGCCTTTATATTGTAAATATACAGTAGATAATCTTAAATACAGTCACTGACAAACTCAGTTTTTTCCTAAAATTCCTCTCCCCTTTTGTGGTATGAAAGAACAACGAGGCTGGTGTTTGCCTCTGTGGTTTATTTCTTGACTCCCTCATTCCTAAATTTCTTTTGTCCAAGGTCTCTCAACCAATACAGTCAAAACCCAGGGTGGAAAAGAAATTATGTCTGGTAGAAAGTTAGGTAAAATTATGACCCTCGCCATTGGCATTTTAGAGATTCAGACGGTCATGTGTTCCAAGTGACTTCACACTCATGGCTGAATGGCAATGAGAAAACTGTACTTGTATTTCAATATTTATGACATCATTGAGTCACTATTTTGCGTTTATTTTTTTCTGCCTTATATCCACTCTGATATGCCAACACCTGAGATTCTAAGAGGACTCACTCTTCCCTACTTCTCTTTTTTTTTTCTATTTTTAAAATTAAAGTATAGTTGGTGTACAATGTTCTATAAGTTACAGGCGGACAACATAGTGATTCATGATTTTTAAAGGTTATACTCCATTTATAGTTATTCTAAAATATTGTCCATATTCCCTGTGTTGTACAATATATCCTTGTAGCTTATTTATTTTATACATAATAATTTGCATCTCTTGATCCCCTACCCCACCTCCCCACTGGTAACCCCTAGTTTGTTCTCTATATCTGTGAGTCTGTTTCTGTTTTGTTATATTCACTAGTTTGTTGTATTTTTTATATTCCATATATAAGTGATATCATACAGTATTTGTCTTTCTCTGTCTGACTTATTTCCCTTAAGATAACACCCTGCAAGTCCATCCATGTTGTTTCAAATGGCAAAATTTCATTCTTTTTTATGGCTTTTTATTCCATTTTTTCCCACTGTATATATATATATACCACCTCTTCTTTATCCATTCATCTGTTGATAGACACTTAGGTTGCTTCCATATCTTGGCAATTATAAATAATGGTGCTATGAACATTGGGGTGTATGTATCTTTTTGAATTAGCATTTTTGGGTTTTTTGTATACATACCCAGGAGTGGAATTGCTGAGTCATATGGTAGTTCTATTTTTAGTTTTTTAGTTTTTAGAGAAACCTCCATTCAGTTTTCCGCCATGGCTGCACCAATTTACATTCCCACCAACAGCATATGAGGGTTCCCTTTTCTCCATATCCTCGCCAACATTTGTTATTTGTGGTCTTTTTGATGATAGCCATTCTGACAGGAGTGAGGTGATATCTCATTGTGGTTTTAATTTACATTTTTCTGATGATTGGTAATGTTGAGCATCTTTTCATCTGCCCATTGGCCATCTGCATTTCCTCTTTGGAAAAATATCTATTCAGATTTTCTGCCCGTTTTTTAATCAGGTTGTTTGTTTGTTTGTTTTTGATGTTGAGTTGTGTGAGCTATTTATATATTTTGGTTCAGTTATATCATATGTAAGTATTTTCTCCCATTCAGTAGATTGTCTTTTCATTTTGTTGATGGTTTCCTTTGCTGTGCAAAGTTTTTATGTCTAATTAAGCCCCATTTGTTTGGTTTTGCTTTTATTTCCTTTGCTTTAGGAGACAGATCAAAAACTTATTGCTGCGGGGATGTATGTATATGTACAGCTGATCCATTTTGTTATACAACAGATACTCCAATAAAGATGTTAAAAAAATTATTGCTATGATGTATGTCAAAGAGTGTTCTGTCTATGTTTTCCTCTAAGAGTTTTACAGTTTCCGGTCTTACATTTAGGTCTTTAATCCATTTTAAGTTTATTTTTGTATATGGTGTTAAAGAATGTTCTAACTTCATTCTTTTATGTATAGCTGTCCAGGTTTCCCAGCACCACTTATTGAAGACTATCTTTTCTCCATCATATATTCTTGCCACCTTTCTCATAGATTAATTGAAAATAAGTGCATGGGTTTATTTCTGGACTCTCAATTCTGTTCCATTGATCTACGTTTCTGTTTTTGTGCCTGTACCATACGGTAGTTTTGTAGTATAGTCTGAAGTCAGTAACTGTGATTCCTCCAGCTCTGTTCTTCTTTCTCATGATTGTTTTGGGTATTCGGAATCTTTGGTGTTTCCATACAAATTTTAAAACTATTTGTTCTAGTTCTCTGCCTTCGGTAATTTGATAGGGATTGCATTGAATCTGTAGATTGCCTTGGGTAATATGGTCATTTTAACAATATTCATTCTTCCAATCCAAAAACATGGTATATCTTTCCATATGTTTGTGTCATCCTCAATTTCTTTCATCAGTGTCTTATAGTTTTCCAAGTACAGGTATTTTACATCATTAGGTATGTTTATTCCTAGGTATTTTATTCTTTTTGATGCAATGGTAAATGAGATTGCTTCCTTAATTTCTCTTTCTGATATTTCATTGTTAGTATATAGAAATGCAACAGATTTCTGTATATTTATTTTGTATCCTGAAACATTACCAAATTTATTGATGAGCTCTAGTAGGTTTCTGGTAGTGTTTTTAGAATTTCTATAGTATCCTGTCATCTGCAAAGAGTGACAGGTTTACTTTTTCCTTTCCAATTTGGATTCCTTTTGTTTGTTTTTCTTCTCTGATTGCTATCGCTAAGACTTTCAATACTATGTTGAATAAAAGTGGCAAGAGTGGACATCTGTGTCTTGTTCCTGATCTTAGAGGAAATGCTTTCAGCTTTTCACCATTGAGTATGATGTTAGCTGTGGTTTTGTCATATATGGCCTTTATTACGTTGAGGTATGTTCCCTCTATGCCCACTTTCTGGAAAGTTTTTATCATAAATGGATGTTGAATTTTGTCAAAAGGTTTTTTTTTGCATCTATTGAGATGATCATATGTTTTTATTCTTAAATTTGTTGATATGGTATATTGTATTGATTGATTTGTGGATACTGAAAAATCCTTGCATCCCTGGGATAAATCTCACTTGATCATGGTATATGATCCTTTTAATGTATTGTTGGATTTGGTTTGCTAATATTTTGTTTAGGATTTTTACATCTATGTTTGTTGGTGATATTGGCCTGTAATTTTCTTTTCTTGTGAAATCTCTCTGGTTTTGGTATCAGAGTGATGCTTGCCTCATCGAATGAGTTTGAAAGCATTCCTTCCTCTGCAATTTTTTGGAATAGTTTAAGAAAGATAGGTGTTAACTCTTCTCTAAATGGTAGAATTCACTTGTGAAGCCCTCTGGTCCTGGACTTTTGTTTGTTGGGAGTTTTTAAACTACTGATTCAATTTCATTACTGGTAATTGGCTCATTCATATTTTCTATTTCTTCCTAGTTCAGTTTTGGGAGATTGTACATTTCTGGTAATTTGTCCATTTCTTCTAAGTTTTCATTTTATTGGCAGGTAGTTATCTGTAGTAGTCTCTTATGATCTTTTGTATTTCTATGGTGTTGGTTATAATGTCTCTTTCTTCATTTTGATTTTGATTTGGGCTCTATCTTTTTTTCTTGATGAGTCTGGCTAAATATTTATCAATTTTGTTTATCTTTTCAAAGAACAAGCTCTTAGTTTCATTGATGTTTCTATTATTTATTTACTGTATTTCATTGATTTCTGCTTTGGTCTTTATGATATCTCTCCTACTAATTTTGGATTTTATTTGTTCTTCATTTTCAGGTTCCTTTAGGTGTAGGATTAGTTTGTTTGCATTTTTTCTTATTTTCTGAGGTAGGCTCATATTGCTATAAACGTTCCTCTTAGAACTGCTTTTGCTGCATACCATAGATTTTGGATCTCTGTGTTTTCACTTGTCTCCAGGAATTTTTAAATTTCCTCTTTGATTTCTTCAGTAATCTATTGGTTGTTTATTTGCATGTTGTTTAGCCTCCACATGTTTATATTTTTTGCAGTTTTTTTCTTGTAGTTGATTTCTAGTCTCATAGCATTGTGGTTGGAAAAATTGTTTGATATAGTTTCAGTTTTCTTAAATTTTCTGAGACTTATTTTGTCACCTAGCATGTGATTTATCCTGGGGAATGTTCCATGTGTACTTGAAAAGAATGTGTGTTCTGCTCCTTTTGGATGGGAAGCTCTATATGTATCAATTAAGTCTACCTGGCCTAGTATTTCATTTAAGTCTACCTGGCCTAGTATTTCATTTAAGGCCAGTGTTTCCTTATTGATTCTCTATCTGGATGGTCTGTCCATTGATGTAAATGGCGTGTTAAAGTTCCCTGCTCTTATTGTGTTACTGTCAATTTCTCCCTCTATGTCTGCCAATATTTGCTTTATATATTTAGATGTTCCTATGTTGGGTGCATATGTATTTACAATTATTTTATCTTCTTAGATTGATCCCTTGGTCATTATGTAGTGTCCTTCTCTGTCTCTTATAACAATCTTTATTTTAAAGTATATTTTGTCTGATATAAGTATTGCTACCTCAGCTTTCTTTTGATTTCCATTTGAGTGGAATACCCTTTCTCATTCCCTCACTTTCAGTCTGTGTGTGTCTTTAGAGCTGAAGTGAGCCTCTCATAGGAAGCATATATACGGGCCTTGTTTTTGTATCTGTTCAGCCACAGTGTGTCTTTTGATTGGAGCATTTAGTCCATTTACATTTAAAGTAATTATTGATATATATGTTCTAATCACCATTTTGTTCATTGTTTTGCGGTTATTTTTGTAGGTCTTCTTTGTCCTTTCTTCTTTTGTTCTTTTCTCTTATTATTTGATGACTGTCTTTAGTGTTATGTTTGGATTCCTTTTTCTTTGTTGTGTGTGTATCTAGTATAGCTTTTTGGTTTTGGTTACCATGAGGTTTTTATATAGCACTCTATATATATTCATGATTGTTTTAAGTTGCTGATCTCTTAATTTCAGATGCATTTTAACAATCCTGCATTTGTACTCTCCTCCCCTCACAATTACTGCTTTTGGTATCATATTTTATATCTAATTGTTTTGTGTATCTCTTAACTGCTTACTGTGGATGTAATTGACTTTACTACTTTTGTCTTCTAACCTTCCTACTAGCTTTGTGCATGAGATGATTTCCTACCTTTACTGTATGTGTGCATTTACCAATGAACTTTTTCCTTTTATAATTTTCATGTTTCTAGTTTTGGCCTTTTCTTTTTTGCTTAGAGAAGTTCCTTTAACATTTCTTGGAAAGCTTTTTTGGTGGTGCTGAACTCCTAATCTTAACTTTTTCTTGTGTAAACCTTGTGATCACTCCATCAAGTCTGAAGGAGAACTTTGCTGGGTAGAGTATTCTTGGTTGTAGGTTTTTCTCTTTCATCACCTAAAATATACTGTGCCACTCCCTTCTGACCCACAGAGTTTCAATGAAAAGTCACCTGATAGCATTATGGGAGTTCCCTTGTATGTCATTGGTTACATTTCCCTTGATGCTTTTAATATTCTCTATCTTTAATTTTTTGTCATTTTCATTACTGTGTGTCTTGGTGTGTTCCTCTTTAGATTAATCCTGTATGGGACTCTCTGTGCTTTCTAGACTTGAATGTGTGTTTCCTTTCCCAAGTTAGGGAATTTTTCAGCTATTGTGTCTTCAAGTATGTTCTCAGCCTCTTTCTCTCTCTCTTATAGGGGTCCTTCCAGGACCCCTATAATGTGAATATTAGTGCACTTGATGTTGTCCCAGAGGTCTCTTAAACTGTCCTCATTTCTATTTCTGTTCAGCATCAGTGATTTCCACTACTGTGTTGTCCAGCATGCTGATCCGTTCCTCTGTATCATGTAGTCTGTTGATTCCTTCTAGAGTTATTTTCCTTTCAGTTATTGTATTCTTCATCTCCGTTTGGTTGTTCTTTATAGTTTCTAACTCTTTGTTAAAAAATTCTATCTTCTTGCTCTGTGTATCCATTCTTCTCCTAAGTTCTTTCATCATCTTTACTGTCACTACCCTGAACTCTTTCTCAGGTAAATTGCCTATCTCCACTTCATTTAGTTCTTATTCTGGGGTTTTATCTTGTTCCTTTGTTTGGAACATGGTCCAGGGTGTCTTGAAGGCTGTATTGGCCTGCTTGTGGGTAGGGGCAGAGCCCAGCTGGTCTCAGGGAAAATTCTGGCCTGCTGCTGGGCAGGCTGGATCTGCAAGCTATGGGATTGTGGTTTTCTTGCATCTGGTTTCTGCGCCCTGGTAGATGAAGTTCGTCTAGTGGCTAGAGTAGTCTTCCTGGAGAGCAGTGTTGGGGCCCAGGGTGTTCTGGGGCTTGTATCTACACACTGGTGGGTGGAGCTTTGTCCTGGGCCCACTGGTGGTCAGAACCATGTCTAGAGGTGGCTGTGGGCTCAGGAGGTCTTAAGGCAGCCTGTCTGCTAATGGGAAGGGCTGTGTCCCCGCCCAATTGGTTCCTTGGCCTGACACATCCCAGCACTGGTGCCTACAGGCTGTTGGGCCAGGGCAGGGCTAGGGCCTAGAGCCAATAAGCTAGATGGAGGATTACACAATGGCACTTGCCAGCACCAGTGTCCATGTGGTAGCAGGAGCTCCCAAGAATGACTACCGCCAGAGTCTGTGTCCCCAGGGTGAGCTGAAGTTGACTCCTGCCTCACCAGGAGACTCTCCAAGATCAGCAGGTAGGTTTGACCCAGGTTCTTATCAAATTACTGCTTCTGCCCTGGGTCCCGGGGTATGTGAGATTTTGTGTGTGGCATTTAAGAGTGGAGTCAATTTCCCCCAGCCCTCTGGGACTCCCAAAAGTAAGCCCCATTGGCCTCAAAACCAAATATTCTGGGGGCTTACCTTCCCGGTGCAGGACCCCCAGGCTGGGGAGCCTGACTTGGACCTCTGATCTCTCACTCCTTTGGGAGAACCTCTGCAACTTAATTATTCTCTAGTTTGTGGGTCATCCACCTGTGGGTATGGGACTTGACTATATCGTGAGTCAGCCTCTCCTACCCATCTTGCTGTGGTTCCTTTTTATGTCTTTTGTTGTAGAAGGTCTTTTCTGGTAGGATCTTGTCTTTTTCATCGATGGTTGTTCTGTAAATGGCTGTGATTTTGGTGTGCCCATGAGAGGAGGTGAGCCCAGGGTCTTTCTACTCTGCCATTTTGGCTGATCTCTTATTTCTTCATATTTTTGGCTGCTGTCACATGACCCAGGCTTGACGAACCACAGCATTGCACTCGAACCTACAAGAGGCTTTAAGATGTATATTCAAGAACTTTTATCAGAATGATTAAAATTATTAGAAAGGGAGGGTCATCTTTCATCCATTGGACTTGAAGCTGAGCAGATGTCAGCCTGGAGTAGTTGGCTGCTAAAGCAAACAGTGTTGGCTTGCTCATAGCCCTGAAGCTCTCACCATTTCCTTGTTCATAGACCCATAGTTCCTTGTTCATAGAAGCCAGTGGCTTCTGGCTGCAAGCCACTATGTCTTTCTCCCTCAGGGCTTTTTCTGGCCATTGCAGCCAGTCCACTCAGCTGACGTGTTTATAGGATAGGCTTCAAGTGCCAGAGAGTTCATGTTCCCAGAGCAGCTTTCTACCAGTGACTGATGGGAGTTGGTAGATCAAAACCCCATCTCCCTCTCCCCTTGGTTGACAAATCTCTGAAGTGTGGACTTGAATTATCAGTGTCGAGCCATTATTTGTTATTTACCTTCATATGGATATATACATGTGTGTACACATATGTATACATATATGTATATGTGTTTGTATGAATACATGTATACATGAATGGATATACATAAAATATTCATACAAATCCATGTACAGTTCATAATATTTTCATATTATTCATAATATTTTTATATCATTTTATGTTGTTATATATATATCTCTGACTTCGGTGATAAGGACTGGCTCAGTCCTAGAACATTCTTCTAATGTGTTCAATAAAATCACCCAATATTTATATAATTCCAGAGCTAATATTCAGCCGGTGTTTACCAGTACAGTCATATCATTTCTATAACCAGCACTAATTTTATGGGTGTCCATTGTGATTGACATCCCATAATCTCTTACAGGTGGAATTAACATCATGGTTGTCTGCTCACACCCACCATCAAAACCATGTCCTCATCTCCCTGTGGCCCAGAATCTAATCCCACCTTCTCAGAGAACATTACTGCTTCCTCCAGCCAAGGCTCAGGATAATCAAAGTTGAGAGGAGGATGCTCGTTTCCTAGAAAGGAAAGGTAAAGAATGGAACTCTTGACTT
Organism: Hyperoodon ampullatus; assembly: GCF_949752795.1. NCBI lineage: Eukaryota > Metazoa > Chordata > Mammalia > Artiodactyla > Ziphiidae > Hyperoodon > Hyperoodon ampullatus. The sequence continues at coordinate 23,536,432 of NC_136923.1, forward strand.
CTTATCCTGAAGGCAGGATAAGTTTTTAGAGATACTTGCATTTCCAAGATCTCTTATCTCTCCTCAATTCCAAACAGAGAGCCTTGGTCTCTCTTTGCCTTTGGATTTTGGCAGCACTAAATTCATTGACTTCATTTATGAAGGTCAAGGAACAAGGAGATGGACCTCAGAAAGGAATGGGTGCATAGCAGTGTGTCTCTTGACAGAGAAGTAGAAGTATGGTCAACTTCATGGATCAACAATTGGAATAGAGCGGGTCAATGTCAGCAGACCCTGCCCCTGCTTTCTATCAGATAAATCTCCCAGAACTCAAGTCACACACAGTAGTTTCCCTCAGCTGGAGGAATAAAAGTTTGAGTACCTTAATCTGATTTAGGAAAATATATTTTTAATTTAAAATATTTGTTTTTCAAATAGTTAAGATATAAGTAGGGAAAATAGGAAATGGGTATTTCTTACCCACTTGAAAATTGGGATCAAAGAACCATACCTTCAATGGCCATATAGAACAGGCTCATGAAAAGCAGAGACTATCTGCAGTGAGAACATGTTCCCTAGACCAAGGACTTGTTCATGAGAAATCCTAATGAGACCATGTGTGGGAAGGGTTACCTTGTATTTCCTGTATGAACAGGCTAGGTAAACTGTTTCAGGGCTCCATGGGATGCCAAGGTCAAGGTCTGCTGGTTCAAGATGATGTACAGCTTTCAAGGGCATGCACAGCTTTCCATAATCTGGGATTGAGTGCTTTTTGTTGTGTTTGCAGATGCCTCAACCAGTATTCTAATTTATTTGAGAGATTTTTGCACCTTATGAATAATGCCCCAAGGCTTTAAAAGAGAAAAACATGAGCACTTTGATGCAAAGATTTATGGGTCTCAGTGCAAAACATTCCAGTGGGGAGATTTTAAAAATTAATTTGTTTGTATTCGAGGCAGCACAAACATGGAGTATTTGAGGCATTTAAGAATTTTAAATACGAGGGAGTATGCTGAATAGGGAAGCTGGTCATTTGAAATAGTGTATCAGAGTTTAGGACAGGTGGGGAAACTCAACTTTTCTTTTCAATGAAGAAACTGCTGCAAAATTGAGTTTTGCTTGGCCCACACAGGAGCACTCAGAAACCAAAGCAGCAGCCTTCAGCTCTGCTAAAGAGCTCTGAATATGCAATATTGCAGTCACTTCCACACATTCAGTGCAAGCCACCATATGTGTTTGTAAACAACTAAAAGACCCAGCTAATCTTGAGCAATACACAAATGAGCCATCTTTGAGAATGCCAGTCGCCTGCTAATAACTTTCTAAAATTGCTCTCCAGCCCTAATTGAAACCATAAATCCTCATCACATTCAAAGCCCAACCACTGTATACCATTAACTCAGTACAGTTCTTAATCTTCTACTTGTGGGGCACTTTCATGCTGTATCCTTCCTCTTGTAGCAGTCACATTTATTATCACAGTTCAAACACCTTGCAGTATTCCTGCTGGAGAGCCATGTAACATCTGTGTAAGCATGTCAATATGAGGGCCTGCTTAATAGGAACACCTGCCCCATTCCCACTGGAGCAAGGTCAAAAAATGTCAGGGAAATATATTTTCGCTCATTTCATCCTACATGCCTGTAGATAACACAGATTGCAAGAATATTTAAATTCTGTTTTGTTAAGACAGGCTACTTCTATTATATAGTGGAGCAGGTAGGAGGTTATGGTTGCCTCTAGACAATTTGCCAGACAAGACAAATGGCTTTGCAGACCATCTGACAGCTTTATTCTTGTGGCTCTGGCAGAAAAATAGGCAAAAAAGATTGCAGAGGCGGCTGAGTGGAATACAACACAACAGTTCAGAAAAATATTAACTGGTTGTAAAATGAGTGGGAGGATGTAGTAAAGGAACTGGCATTTCAGTTATATAAAATCACTTATTACAACATTTTTATAGACAAACCATGCTCCTTTTCTGTGCAGTATCTTTGGGTCTGTTGCCCGGAATAGATGGTAAAGAATCCTTCCACGAGGCACGGAATGTTTATGTGGAAGGAGAGAGAAGGAGCAGCTATGACTCATTTTATGGCTGAATTATGCTTCTGATTCCAAGGAAGACCCTCTGGCAGTTTAGGTCTGGTTTTATCGTAGGTGCTTTTACAGATCTTTTCTGGCCCCATTTATTTGCCTGCACGACATCTCCTGGGCCTTCTAATGGACACTTGTAATTAATGTGGAATGCTCTCATACCTGTTTCGACACAAGTCCTTCTGGGGCCTTGAAAAGCTGAGACAACAATGAATACGGCAAGTTTTCTGTTCCTTGAAGCAGAGGAGACAGACTCAATAAAGTATTTTCTGAGATGACAGCCCACCTTGTAGAGTCTTCCTCAGTTCATCCCTTTTAACCAGCCTCACTCATTAAACATAGTAGAGAAATTGGCCTCCCAACTGTCTTGTGGGAAATAATAAGGACTTGGACATTCCCTAACAAAGCTCTTCTTTGGCATAAAAACTGAAGAACACAGACCATGCACCCTTGGCAACAATACATCTTATAGTTGTAAGAAGTGTTAAATGTGTTTGTTCAAAGAGAAAAATCAGTAATGAAATACTTGGGAAAACACCAAGTGATACAGAGTTAAGTAGCTTTTCATCCTGCAGTACTTCCCAGGGCTTCTAATATCCTAACATGCATCTCAGATCTTCAAGAAAGGAATACCTGCATTTCTGATATTTATTTTACCACAGGACTCTTTATTTTATGGAAACTTGCATGTGGCCAGTGTTCCTTAGAATACTCTAAGAAATAATGCCCTTCTTTATCCAGAACTCTTCTACACAAGGAGAAATGACATTTCTTTAAGTGTCAGGCAGATTTAAATATTTGCCTTTCCAAAATCTTTTAGAGTTCCCCATTGTCCCCAGTAATCATAGAGTAATGATCAATGCCTTTATTTATTTATTTGCATTCAAAATCACAAATGACCTCACCTCATATTTTCTCCCTTTATGACCCATTACATAGCTTTCCTTGACCCTCACACGCTAGTCAAATTTGTTCCTTGCTCTTCTGTATATACACTTCGTATCTCTCACCTCTGTATTCTTGAACACAATACTTCCTCTTTGTGGAACAAGCTGTTCTTACTTCTACCTATTTGGGACCTAGACATTTTTCCAAAATCATGCCAAATGCCACCTTCCATGAATCCTTCTTCAGTTTTGCAGTTGAAACTCAGTCTTTCCTGCTTTAGTGTTTCTACTGTATTTGGTGTGGACCTCTGCTATAGCTTACATCAGCCTTCCAGTGTTCTGGTTGTTTGCTGATCTCTATGAGTTCTTCTGCTTGCATATGAGTTCCCTGAGGGCAGGGACTACGTCTTGTTCAACTTTGGGCACAGAGCCTGTTACACTGTCAAAACAGAATCTAGGTCAAGCTAAATTGAGATATGTAACCCCTGGATCCCATTTTTACTTGGCTTTCTCTCTTCAGCTTTCCTTCAGTGTCTTTGAAATGGCCATAGGATGATGGCAGGTTCCACCTTAGAGCTGGCCTAAGGCCACCCTCCCAGGTCTGAGTATACTGTGCTTTGCTCCAATGTTACACTGTCTGTTTCATAACTCCACGGCTGACAGGGTTCTTCTGGCTGGGAGACAAGTTTCTTGGGGCCTTTCTGCAGAATTTACCTGCAGAATTGCTCTAGACTTACCCCCATAAGGCTGAGCCTGCAGCTTTGGGGCAGGCAGTTGAACTTACAGGAAGTCTAATGAACCCTCTATCTCAGGTCTAGCAACCACACGTGTGCACAGATGTGTCCCTGATGAAGATGCTGTCACCAAGTTCTTCCTTCACTCAGGCTTTGAAGTCCCTTCCCAGAGTCCTCATAATGGCACTCTTCAGATTGTTTTGTTCCCTGAGGCGTCTTCACTGAGTACTAACTTAGCTCTATGCTCTGCACATTGCGAGACACTGTCCAGCCTCACGTTTAGTTTCTTTGCCCAGTTTCAGCTCTGCAAACCCCAGCCTAGGTCAGAGGCCGGCACCTTCCCACTTTATCAGAACACACCTGCAGTTATGTTGCATAGTTCCAAGAAGCAATATAGTACAGATTTAAGAGTAAATGTGAGCTCTGGATTCAACGTGGCTGGGTTCATACCCTGGTTTCAACACTAAATATCTATGACTTGGGGCAAATTAACCTTTGTGACCTCAGTTTACTTAGCTATAAAATAAGATGATAGTGGTTCCTATTGCATGGGCGTTTTTTGAGAATTAAAGGAAATGACACATGTGAAGCACCTGGCACAATCCCTGGCGTGTCGTAAGTGCCCCCAAAAGGTAGGTTTTGTTACTGTTTTAGAATCCAATGGAAAGAATAACTTAAAGCCTGGGGAGGCCCTGGGCAACATGTTTAATCGCCCCATTTTGCTCACCTGTAAGGTGGGTGTGTTCATCATCTACTGATGTAAAACAGGGTATCACAAACTTAGTGGCTTCAAACTACACACATTTGTCATCTCATAGTTTCTCTGGTTCGAGAGTCCAGGCACAGCTTAGCTGGATCTTCTGCCAGGCTGCAGTCAAGATGTCGGCCCCAGCTGCGCTCTCACCTGGAGGCTCCATGGGGCGAGTTCACTCCCAGGCACCCTCAGGCTGTTGGTGGAACTAATTTCCCACGGCTGTGGGACTTGTGGCATTTACTTTTCTTCAAAACCACTTTCTTCAAAGTAGAGAGAAAGAGACCGAGAGACTCCAACAAGATTGCACTGCAGTATGATCAGCACATCCCATCCCCTTTGCCATGTAACATTGGTTAGAAGCCAGTCAGAGGTCCCGCCCATCCTTGAGGGGAAGGGATCACACAAATGTATAAATATGGCGGCCATCTTACTGCCTGTCCTCCACAAGGGGGATGATAGCAACAGAAATGGTCTCATGGGTTTTTGTGAGGCTTTGACAAATTAACACACGTAAAGTGCCTGGCACTTAGTAAGTGTTCAGTAAGGGTTTTCTGTTTCTACTCAGGCCTGTGAGTGGAAGGGGAAGCTGGGTTGGAATGAATGAATGAATGACTATTGGGGCTAAATGCAGTATTTATAACTGGGTAGATTGCTCCCAAGCAAGCTCTTTGCACAGCTGATTTCCCCAGTGGTTTCAGATCAGCAGCTGTGAGCTCTGCTGTGGGTGGTGGTGAATGTCAACTGTAGGTGGGTATTATGCCTTAGTCATGTGTAACTGATTTAAAGCCCACTGTGTTTTCAGGGAAGTGTCTGTAATTGACATTTTTGCTAATTGTGAGAATGACTTGTTTGCCATCTTCCCTCACAACTCTAAGAGAGTTGAGTCGGGAACTGAGGAGTGGGATTGAATGAATTGGCTTCCTCCTGTGTGAGGTACTGAGGTATCGGTTTGGTGCCACAGGTTGACTTGTAGGCAAAGTTCACACAATCATAGAGCTAGGAATCAGCTCAGAAATACTGTGGCCAAGTACAGGCTCCCTGGCCCACAGACAAAGAGTACAAAGAATGAATTTCCTCATTTCAACTTGAGGCCTTTTCTGTGCCAGGCTTTGTGCTAGATGCTCAGGGAACAAAGGGAAAGAAACTTAGACAAAAATCATGCTTGTGGAATTTTTACCGTATGGCCCCCAAATTCTTTGACATGCCTTCCACTGAGGGGGAGGGGCAATTTGTGTCTCCTCTCCTTGATCTGGGCTCTGTGACTGTTGACAAGTAGCCTACAGCAGAAATGATGCTGCACCAGTTTCTAGTCTCAGACCTTAAGAAATTTGCAGCCCTCACTCCTTATCTCTTGGGATGTTTCCTCTTGAAACCCAGTCACCATGCCACCATGGAGAGGTCCGGTGCAGACAAAATGATAGCCAGTGTCACCTGCCAGCCATGTGAGTGAGCCAGCTCAGAAGTGTATCCTCCAGCACCAGTAGAGCTGATGCCATGTGGAACAGGGGTGAGCTGTCCCCATCAGCTCTTACCCAAATTATCGCTGTTGTTTTCAGTCACCAGATTTTGGGGTGGCTTGTTATACAGCAACAAATCGCTGGGACAATGCCCTTACAATGTCTGGAAGAGGAGACAGACACTAACCAAAGACTAAAGCTGGCAACTTATATCTATATGATGAGATTATTGCTCTGCAGGATAAGAACACCTGTGAGAGCATCAAACTAGGAGCCTCTGACTTAGGTTCTGCAACCAGGGAGGGTTTCCCTGAAGTGATGCTTGAGCTGAGATTGAAAGAAGCTAATTAAATGAAGGTGGGGCAAGAAAGAGCTGTGCCAGGGCCTCATGGTGTGCAAGAGCATGAGATATTTGAAGAAGGGAGGAGGTCAGTGTGTATTGAGGGGAGATATGGGGTTGGGGGGAGTGATGCAAGGAGCTGCAGACAGGGTAGGCAGCATCCAGGTGTTGGAGTGTGCCTGTCCCCACACCGGGCAATGCTCTGAGTTCTCACGGGAGAATAGGATGAGACTGTGGGACTCTCAGGCATGTGTCGGATGAGTGAGGGAGAAAGTGGGGAAACTCGACAGGGGATTTGGTGTAACCTGCCCGTCTTACCTACAGATGCAACCCACAGTGAGTGACTGCACTGCTGGCACGGGGTGGGGGTCTTGATTCAGTAAGGAATTAATTGTTTCCTGGCAAAAGAAAGGCTGGAAGACTTTTTCTTAAGAGTTCTAACTCCTTTTCCAGACTGCTTTTCTCAGCTGACCTAATTCAGTAGCAGTGTCTACAGGAGTTTTTAATAGATCCACCGGGGCTGGTGTTTCACAGACTGCTCTCTATTTTTACATCTTTACAGGGAAGACATTATTCCTTACAGCTAAGCATACTTGCTGGAAGTTTGGCCTGCTTTCTCTCCTCTTGCCTCTGTGTAGACGAGAAAACATAGAGCAGAGGCCTTGACATGTATTTCATCCATGTGTGTGAGGATAGTTGCTTCCACTCTGTTCTACCCTCCAACTTTTCTAATTGTCCCTTATCTTTCAGGCAGCATCTCCTGCCTTATCCCTCAGATTCACCCCTTCCTTCCTTCCCACACCCACAGCACGTCCACATCCCTTCAAACCTCAGTCTCAGCTTCAGGTAAACGGCAAGTAGTTTTTGTGAACTAGACACTAGGCACTGGGGATTCAGGAGTGAAGACTAATGTAATCTGCCCAGAGCAGTGGTTCTCAACCCTAGCAGCATGTTAGAATCACTGGAGGGGTGGAGGAGGGAGGAGGTGGGGAGCATTAAAATATGTCAGTGCCTTGGACCTGTGCCCAGAGAGTCTGATTTTATTGGTTCTTCACTATTGGAGGGGGAGTTTACAAATAAGGCAGAGGAGTAAGCTAGAATGATCCATGTAGTGATCAATCTGACTCAGAGACATTGGTATGAACTTATGTTTGGTTTAGTAGAAAGATAGTTTCATCCAGATAGATAGACAGACAGATAGATGCATATATATTCACATATATATCCTTGCTGTGTCAGCTAAGAGGACCTAGAAGCAATGATACCCCAGTAGCAACGAGTACACCTAGACCCAGATCTTGGTGTCTAATACCATTCTCCAGTAAAAGGAACCAGAAATCCTTAGAGAAATGGCTGATTTTAGGGCTGGGGCAGGAAATATACAAGATGAGCCTGGAGCATCTTGTACTGCCAGAAAGTATGGAAGTACACAAAAATAAAACACCCTAAAACCCCACAATGATGAGGGTATGTCAAAGCGGCACTGAAAGAGCTCCCAGAGGCCAAAGCTAAGACAGTTTGAGCAAGAAAAGAAATAAAGTAGTACTGGATGACAACCCACAGTATAAAGTAAATATTCATAAGTCCATACTGGCATACGTAAATGACAGAATAAAATAAATGGGGAGAAGAGATTAATGAGAGAACTCTCCCATGCAGAAGAATTCCAAATAATTTATGGTCATACTCTCCCCTCAACAAGGTGGAGCATACCTCCCCATTCCTTAAGTACGGACTGTGCATAGTGACTTCTTTCCAAAGAGTATTTGCAATGTGGACAGGGAGGAAAAGAGTAACTTTACACTGAAGAAACCTGACAAGTAATACCTCAGCCAGCCAGGTGATCAAGGTTAACATCAATAATGATAAGTCTTACTGAGTATATACCGTTGACATGATATGATGCAGATGGCACTTTACCTCTGTGATCTTCTTCCTAAAAACCATAACTTCAGACTAATCATGAGGAAAAATCAGACAAATACCAATTGAGTGACCATTTATAAGATACCTTACCAGTACTCCTTGAAACTGTCACTGTCATAAAAAAAAAAGGGAAGCCTGTCTGACAAACTGTCTCAACCAAGAGGAGCCTAAGGAGATATGATATACCATGTAAAGTGACATCCTCCTTTAAGTAACACGTTTCTCTAATAAAATTGAGAAGGATTTAGTTGAAGCAAAAAAGAAGTCAATTGAAATCAATTATGATTAAATGATCTCTAAGAAGACCACTGTTAATGTTTTGATAGTCTTTATTTTCCACCATAAAACTGGGATCATGCATCACCTACAATTTTGAAACCTATTATTCATGAATGGTTTGTTATGAACTTTTTCCCATTCCATAAATAATCTTCTTAAAGCATAAAATGAGAACTGGATGGTGTTTAATTGCTAAATTTGCTCAAGAATATAGGGAAGGAGGGGAAAAGGCAGGATAAAGGGTAGGGAAGAATAGGAGCAGTTGTAGGTGGTAGCAGTGGCTATAGCATCGGATATCAGGGGTGGTGGACTTGGTGGTGTGGTAGGAGTTTGGCAGGCAGAGGGAAAACTAGTTCTTCTGGCTCCTCCACTTCTCTGCAGACAAAAGGACCTAGAGAGATTATTTCAATGTTTCTCCTTTTCCACTGCAAATCAGGAGGAAGGCTATTTACCAGCAAGTTGAACAGCATCTACAGTGCCGTGTTATTTCTTTGTCTCATTAGATAGATATTCCAAGGCTCAGAAATTAATTGGGAGGTATTGAATAGCTCGGTTATGTCTTTGTAGAACTCCAGCTTTTTCACTTCAAAGCCACTTTCTGGCCCATTTGTAAAATGGTAGAGTGTTTCTAGGGAAGAACTAATGGAGAGAATGCTGGTTTCCCTGCCTCTCCTCAATGTATATTAAAGCACAGAGTGATGGGCAAGATATGGCGGTTGACCCCATGTTGCAAATCTTCCATCAGTTTCTACCCTCCCTCCCCCAAAATCAAGTTCCACAATCCCCAGGCATACTCTTTCTCCACAGAACAAATTTTACTTGAGATATACTAAGTAATCTTGCGTAGGTTTGTAGTTAGGGCAATGCTTATATTTCTTCCTTAACTAATTATCTGGAAGCAGAAAAAGAAAGGCTTTACAAAAACCAGTTGCTGGGGCCCAAATTCTGCGATATCCCTTTTGGACATTTGGAAGGAAAATTGAAGGGAAAACTTTATGTGAGTGGGTTGCTGTGAGTGGAGACTTATTTTTGGCTGGCATAACAAGGACATTTAGAAAACAACGAGTGTTTACATGTGGAGTGAGCGAGGCAGTCACGAAAGTGTGGGACCAGTGTGGATCTGGAGTTTTGAATAGCATGTGGGTGACTGCTGACATTTGAGAACTTTTATCTGGGGTGGATTACAGATGTAGCAATTATACATGTAGGCATTTTAATTGGCATTTAGTAATGCCAAGTCAACAACTGATTCAATTTGGTGAAAAAAATAATCCATGAGTTGATCCGTCCTTTTGAGAAAGATACCATAGGATCCTGTTGAGAAGTATTTCTGGGTGTTAGGGAATGTATGTGACCACTGGAAACCAACCTTTTTGAAATGCTAGAACTTCAAAATTATGTTGTTTTTTGCTGTAGAGAAAATTTCAGAATCCAATGAGTCCATCTTAAATTCCATCCCAGGAAGGTTAGTTAGAAAAACAATTTAAGCCTTTTCTTAAAAGTTATTTTAACTCTTGAGAGATTGAAGAAAGAGGAATAAGAAGGTTTAGATTCAAATCGTCACTTTGTTACTACCTTGCTATGAAACAACAGCAAAATACAGAATCGCAGACAACTGTCTGTCAGTGTGGTAAGTGCTGGTGACGTAGGAACAGAAATTTGGTGTTCAAATCCTTGCTCCCCCACTCCTTAGCTACGTGACCACGAGCAAGTCAGAGAACTTTTCTGAACTTCAATTTTCTCTTCTATAAAGTGAGAATGCTGACAGTAAGTACAAGCCTTAACAACCTCTACCATTTTGTCATAAAGACAGATGTAGATAATGTAGTTACAGTATGAAATGCTGGCACTGACCCCAAACTGGTGTTGCTTTGTGGTTCTAGTTCTGATCCACGAAGATTTGAGAACTCAGAAATGCATCATTTAATAATGAGTTGCTTTTTGTTGTTGTTGTTATTCACAAGAAGCCAAACTAACTCTGTCCCTAGGGTAAAAGGAAAAACTTTGTCTGTAGGCATTGTCCCGTGTTGGAGGAGGTCACACTGAGGATGTGACCACCAGTTGACCCGTGAACTGGCCCCGGGCAGACTGAGGCTCCTCACGCCCTCCTCTATCCTTGGAATGTCTCTTTTCCCTGTTTCTCCCACAGTGGGAAACATTCCAAGGACATAGCCTTGAGAGAGTAAGGTGTTGTTGAAACCATCTGGACTGAGTATGTGACTGAATCTAGTTAAGATTTCTATATACCCTTTAAAGATTTGGTGGGTGGGTACAGAGATCGACTTCTCTTGTGCTCACTCAAGACAAGCCTCACAAGTAAGTTCCCTTGCTTGTTAAAACCTGCCACCTACCCACCTGGAGTGGTCTGCCTCTTTCTTTGGTCTCTCCTTGCCCTCCGGTGTGTGTGGGGGGTGCGGGTAGTCTGCCAACCAACACCCCACCAGAGCACCAAGGAGGTGTTCAGAAAGGTAAAGGGTTTCCAGTGAAGGCTTAACTAAGGCCGGGCACTCTGTTTAAGTAGGAGAGGTCATTTATGGCTACACAGGAAGGTCTTGAATTCCAAGGTAGTGCAGTGAATAATGCCTAGGCCTGTATTCTGGTTGGCCTAAGGGCTAGGGAGGGGGAATCTTCCCTGTAACACTGTCCCTGAGTAACCCTGAGGTCCTTACCAAGAAGGCAGCATCCACTGGGCCAGACCCCACAGCCCTGACATGTGGAGAAGGCCAAGGGTTCCCACAACCAGGGCTCCCAGGACACGGGTTCTAGGACCCCCCGGCCCCATTTTGGATTGCCACTTAAATCTTTTTAATTTATACACTCGCCTTATATTTCCCACCACTAAAGTATAAGCTCTTTGAAGACAGGCATGTGACTTGTTCATTAGCAAGAAAGCATGTGGCAAATAAGGATAAAATATTTGATTTGGAGTTGGAAAAACAAGGTGCAAATCTCATCTCCAAACAATGAATTTCTCCAAACTCATTAGCTGTATGACTTTAGCAGGAAGCTCTTAAACCCCCCTGAGCCTTATTTTCTGCTTCTGGATAATGGGAATTATTGTAGTCTCCAACAGGATAATTCAGTTTTGTTCAAATCTACTTAGTGTTTGCACTATACGCTGTGACTTGATGCTTTATATGTATTCACTCCCGAAGACTCAGTGAGGTGCAGTATTATTCCATTATGCAGGTACAATCATTTGCCATTTTACAGAAACACTGGAAAACCCTGGGGCTCAGCCCTTGGTAGTTCTCAGCCCTTTTGTCATCTGCCCTTATGGCTTTAAACACCATCCGGATGCTAAGGACTTCCAACTTCATATATCAAGTCCTCTGAACCTGGGACCCACTGCCCACTCAGTATCTAATAAGCATCTGAACATGGCCTAAGGTGAGACCCTGATATTCCCCCTAAAAGTTCTCTTTTCCAGTTATACCTTCTCAGTAAGTAACTCTGTTCTTTCAACTGCTCAGGCCAAAACCCTTGGAGTCATCCTTGAATCTTGAGTCTGACCTCCCACGTTCAATCCATCAAAAACTCCTGTCAGCCCTACCTCTAGACCCCTCTTGTCTGGGCTTCTACCACCACCCCCTAGACCAAGCCACCATCATCTCTTATCTGGATTTATTGCAAGAACCTCCTGACTGGTCTCCCTACTTCTGATCTTGACCCATGATGGTTTATTCTCCACACGTCATCCAGGGGGATGCTGCTGGAAGGTGATTAGAAGACGTGCCCCCCGCGCTCTGCACCCTCTGATGGCTGCCCATCTCATCAGAGTAAACTCCGAGTCCTCACGTGACATGAGGACCGACATGACTGCTGCCTCCCCATGGCCCCTCGGGCTCCATCTCCTACCAGCCTTGAACCTCCTTGGCCCTTCGCCAGCCTTCTTGCAGCCTCACGGTTTCTCCAACACACCGGGCACATTTCCTCCTCAGAACTTTGTGCTCACGGCTCCCCCTGCCTGAGGTTCTCTGCTCCCAGGTAACCGCATGGCTCCTTCCCTCACTTCCTTCAGGCTCGTCTCACGCTTTCTCGGCGAGGCCTGTCCTGGCCCCGCTTTCTAGAACACCAGCCCTAAAGCACCCTACTCCACTTGCAACCCCCTTCCCTGATTGACCTTTCTCCTAACATGCGTCATTGCCTAGAATATTACCTATTTCCTTTGTTTATAGTCTGTCTCTCCCTCTAGGATGAGAACTCCACAAGAACGAATGTGTCCCCAATGTCCAGAACTGTCCATGACCCTTAGTAGGTGCCCAATACATATTTTTGGAATCAGTGAATAAGGAAACCAAACCTCATGGAGATCAAGAAATTGTCCACACTCAAAAAGGTCTAAACAGGCAGTCTGAGGCTTAAGTTCTCTCAGAGATGGGGAAAGGCAGGATTCAGGCCCTTCTGGTTTTGGTCCACTCATTTCTGAAAGCCCCTGAAGTGCTATTTTTGCCAAAAAAGTGTTTTTAGAACTCTCAGCAAGGGTGCCCCTGTGAGAAAGACCCGCTGGGGTGCTTGGCACATAGCAAGCTGACACTGCTAACTCCTGGAGTTCCAAATTCATAGCCCTTGACATGGTCTGTCAGCTTCCACTGCCTTCAATTCTAAATTTGTATGATCTTAGCATAATTAGCCCAGTTTTTGTCATTCCATAACTGCTAAGTATGCAGTGGCTGTGGTGTGTTATGGCTCCTCGTGGATGCAGATGACATATCATGAAATATTTATTAAAAAAACAAGTGCAGGCTTTCTTAATTATTACCACTGACTGCTTTCCCCTCCAAGTCCAGGAGAGGTGAGTCTGTGTTCGGCAGAAGTGCTTGAATATGATAATTTCCTTTTGATCTTTCATTTTCCTCCTATGCATTGGGGTGCATTTTATGGCTTCTTTGAAGAGCTCCACTCAGCTTCACTGGCTGCTTGTTTATTTTCCCCAATCTCCATTGCCTTTTGTTTTATCGTTTACATTTCTTAGGCTGTTTCAGATGAGTAAATACTGCCCCAGCTGCTCTAGCTTAAAAAAACTATTATTGCTCCTTAACTCTCTGTGCTAGAATTAGCTGGAAAATACGCACTAGGATTGTTTCCCGCTTTTGTATATTAATATTTTAAAAAATCATTTTTTTCTCTGGAATCCCTGAAGCTTATTCTTCGGAGTGGAGAGAGAGATCTTTGGACACAAGTCCGTGACTTCAGGTCATTGTTACAGAGGACCCCTTTATCACTTAAAGGAATTGCTAGTTCTTGGGTGGGCAAGTCAAGTTAGAAAGTGAATGTGTTCAGCTTTTCACAGCCCCCCTGGAGCTTGTAGGAGGAGAATAGAGCCGTTGAAGCAACCTGGTTTACCTCTTCTTTTCATCCTGGGCCCAGACATCCCTTCTATCTCATCCCTGTTTCTTTCCTTGTTTTTCTCTTGTTCCACAGCTCCCTTCTCAAGTGAATATGAGAAACTCATTTAATGAATTTTCATGTGTGACACAGCCCAGGGTGCCCCACCTCCACAAAATGGCACCACAGGATGGAAAGCCTGTTCCGCGTGAGAATCATAAGCACATTACTAGACAGCCACATTAAAGCATCCCTCAAGTTTCCTTTGCCCTTTCTCCACTGTCGTAAGCCTGCCTCCTTTTTGGAGAAGCCAAGGAAATTGGAATGGATAGAAACTTTGGCATGAAGATCTCAAAATATTCATTGATACTCACCTAATGAGGGAAATAAAAGCTAGCCCATTTCATAGATGGAAGAGCTGAAGAATGGAAAAGCCAAGATCTAAAAATTCAAGTGGAAACTGAGGGTAACTAGAGGGTGTATTTAATACATACCAAAGAATACATGTAATGCAGAAAGACATAAAATACAATAGCAAAATGACTAGACCAGTCATTTGTAAGTCAACTTATACCATTGAATTCACCTGTAGATAGCCCCAGAGCTAACTACTATCCTCAGTTTTGTGTTTATTATTCCTCTGCTTTTTACCAAATAGTATTAGTACCTTTGTATATATTTCTAAGCGGTATATTATTTCATTTTTATTTTCAAGTCCTATAAATGGTAACATTTTGTAAGTAGTTCTGTGACTTAACTTTTTTCACTAACATAACACAACCCCATCATAACCAATACATGTTGTCCAAAATAATTCAAGCACATAAAATGCAGGGTCACATTCCTTGCAGATTAATGAAATAAGTGCAAACCTGAAAAGCTCATCGGCTAGAGTTCTGGAAGTCCAGACTCACAGTTCAGATCCACCCTGGTCCTGCCTGCTCCTGGTGACATACCTGCTCCTTTTCAGTATCAGTGGGGACAATTCTGCAGTCTTCATCACCACTGGGAAGAGAACCCGTTGGCAAGCACTGGACTGTTTTTAGGTCACTGAGATTTGTGTTTTTGGCTGCTGGTTTTAACTATCCTCATCAGTAAAGCCTCTTTCCATTCAAAATGACTTTTTTCAGATTTTTGCCTTCTCTGTCTCTTGATCAGCCTCACTAGGGATTTGTTGACTTTATTAGTCTTCTCAAAGAACTGACTTTGGCTTAACAAATGATCTTTATTTAAACATTCTGTTTTTATTTCATTTAAAAAATCCTCCTACTTTCCTTAAATCCATGTGGTTGTTGTTTTCTAAATCCTTTAACTAGTTGCTTGGTTCATTAATTTTCAGCCTCTTCTTTTATTATGTAAGCATCTAGAGCTACACATTTTCTTGAAGTACTAGTTTTGGTCCATTTTGCAAGTCTTGATTTGTGGTTATATCAGTCAGGATAGTCTAGATATGTTGCAGTAATAAAGAGCTCCTAACAATAAAGATTGTTTTTAACAAGTTCCCAGTTTATGCTGATGATGCTGGTTCGTGGACCACACTTTAAGTAGCACTGATTTAAATTCAGTCTTTTCTCCTTACTAAATGGAAACTTAAGCTAGTAATAACTATGAAATAAACTATGTATCTTATGCTGTGAAATAGATACGTATCCTCTATTTTTAAAAAATTTTATTGGAGTATAGTTGATTTACAGTGTTGTATTAGTTTCAGGTGTACAGCAAAGTGAATCAGTTATACGTATAGTATCCTCTATTCTTGAATTCACTTATTCCTTTTTAATTGTCTCTTCAGACATTCTCTTGGGGCTTCTCTTGATGGTGTCGTTTCTTCTTTCCAGGTAGGAAGATTAAGAGACAGAAAGAGATTTCTCCCCAAGGCAGTAGCAGGTATTTGGACCTGGATACTGGCCTCACATGGCCTTATTCAGAGGTCTGGACCACACATAAAGGCAATTCAGAGAGCTCAGGGGTATGCCATTCTAGTATGCCCTCACTTTCCCTGACCTACTTCCCACTTCCCACCTTGAAAGGCCACAACAAATTGAAATTCTATTGTATAGGCTAAATCTCACAATAGCTACCATGCCTCCATCCCACTTAAATGGGTGTCCTTCCACAGAAGTCAACACTGGGGTATCTTATAATCCTACTTCAACCACTGATTGGATCTGAGGTGGGCACCTGCCTCAAAGGCAGCCCAGTTGAAAGTGCCATGCAACGAGAATAATGAGGATTAAATGGACTACTCAGATTCTCATCCCCTGAGGCCAGATGTATTGTAGTTCTTGTTCTTCCCATGACACCAGTTTATAAGGCTTTTCGTGTTCACAGGGTTGAAATCTCTATTGCAGCAGTAGAGTTAAGAGGAAAACTAATGTTTTCCAACCCTATGCTCAAAGGGACATAATGTTTGATTGTTCAAAAGGCAGAGGCATCCAAGGATAAGAAGTAGGAGAGGTCTGCCCCTGGGAAGAGATGAGTATTCTTAAATTGCCTGCAGGGTGATCATAAAGAAGCAAAAATGTGGATTTTGTTATTGTTTTCACAGTGTTTATGGACAAGGCACCCTCTCACTACCTGTCTTGGGACTGTACTCACACCGGCCACGTTGGTACGCCATTGTCAGGCTTCTCGGGGTTGATGGTGGGGTCAATGAGCAAGAGCTGGGCTCCTTTTCCTTGGGATGATAAGGGAAGGACCATCCTCTCCCACACAGCTCACAGGAGGCAGACCTATAATAAAGGCGGCATGTGTGTGTCTACAGAGTGAGCACTCTATGCTGTGGCCTTGGGAGCTGAAATCCAAAAGGGAGTGGATGCCATGAGCATCTCTGAATGAATTATAGGAGTTTAGTCAAGGAACATCCTAGCTGCCACCCACAATGCATATGCACATCAGAGACTCTTTCCCAAGTTTACTGGACTTTCATAGATTCCAGGGCACTTATTCATCCATTTCTCCAAAAAGATTAAGATTTTCTACCAATATGGTGGTGGGGCATGGGGGAAAGTGATACTAGATTTTATTTTACTTAGAAAAAGTAAGGAATTTGATGTTTCTTGTGTCTGTGTGTCAAGAGGCAAAGTCTCATCTACTAAGCTGTTTTGCTTATTTCCATATTTATTTTTATAATAACCCCCATGGCTTGAGGAAAGCTAAGTGATCCTTTATTCCTTGAAGCTACGAGGGGCCAAACTGACTCAGAAACATATTTCAAAATGAGTCTCCCTCAAACAGCTGTTTGCTGTTTCATGTCAAAGGGGGAATTACCCAATTTCACATGGAAGTTAGTGCCTCGGAAAATGAATTACCAGCTCCAATTCTTTCTTTCTAATGGTGTCTGGCAGGCTCCCTTTCCTGTGAGACATTCTGGGCAATACAGAGTGTGAACCTGAGCCAATGAAAGGACAGGTGGGTTCTCAGGAGAAGGGAGGAAAATAGGGAAAGCAAAAATTATATTTCCACAAACATAAGAGTATCTTTTTCTTTCCTTCCTGCTGAGCAAATGGCTTATTTGGAATATCATGCATTTCTCCGTAACCTGTCAGAATCTTCTGGACAGCAAGCCACATACCTCCTGCAGTGAGACTTACATCTCCTGATAGTTGCCAGCCTAACCTGTGTCCCCGAAAATAGCATCAATGCCTCCTTGGACTTGAAGTCATCATCAGGTGACTGCAGGGCTCCCAGAATTCTTTAACAGTAGGCTTCCAGAAGCTCCTGTTTGCCTATACTTGGTAGATGGATTTTTCTTCCAAAACAGGAGGGAAGTCACAGAGTGTGGATGTTATGATCCCTGATTAAGAGTCCATTCAGGGCTCTAGTGAGAAAGATCTCAATTCTCACTTTGATAATCAAATGCTCTTCCTCATCCAGAGAATTAAGGTTTGGCCATAGCAACTGTATCAATTCAGGCAGTCTCTTAAATAAGGCAGAGAAGTAGTCTATTTTCTGAGTTCACTCATCTTCTTAGGGCATCTTTCTCTGGTCCCAGTCCCCCCTGTTTTCTTGGAGCAAAAAAAGAACCCACTCCCTCCATGCTGGCCTTAACTTTTTTTGACACTCTTCCTTCTCTGAAAGCTACATTGAAATTAGCCTAGATTGACTTACTCAATGCTGGGACAAATTTAAGATTAGGCATTAATGACTGCCTTATTTATTTATCGCTACTTAAAATCAACCCAAAATTTAGTGACTTCATTAACAATGTTGATATATTCTCTCTGCCAGTTTCTGTTGGTCAGATTTCGGTAAATGTATCAGATGGATAGTTCTCGTTAGAGTCTTTCATGTAATTTCAGTCCCATGCTGGCTGGGACTACAATCATCTGAAGTCTTGACTGGCGCTGAAACGTCCACTTCCAAGATGACTCATTCACATGTCTGGCAGTTTGGTGCTGGCTATTGGTTGGGGGCTTCAGTTCCTCTCCACAGGGTTGCTTGAGTATCCTCAAGGCATGGCAGCTGGCTTCCCCAATATGAGTGATCCAAGAGAAAGGTGGAAGCTGTAATGCCTTTTATGTTCTAGCCTTGGAAGCCACTGCCCCTTCCACTGTATTCTGCTGGTTGAGGCACTTACAAAAGTCTGCCCAGGTTCTAGGGGAGAGAACACCAACACTACCTCCTGATGGAGGAGTGTCCAAGACACATTGTAAGAAGAGCATATGGGATGAGATATATATTATTGCAGCCATTTGGGGAAAATATAATCTACCATAATGGATGATAAAAATTTAATAAGCATCCTAAGGGTAACAGCTGGAAATAATAGTTTATTACATTTCTGAGTGTACAAAGCTTTACCACAAAAGCCTGAATATATAATGTTAGAAAGTAGGGTTGTCTCTTGCAATGTAGTTAGACCAGCAACCAGAAACTGTCTATGAGAGATTCAGAAATGAGTGAGATTTAGGACCTGGTTTGGGAGATCACACCAGTATGAAAAAGAAGGCAAAATATTAGCATTTACAACTTGAGAATGTTCCACTCTTCTTTCCTCCCCACAGTTGCTTAAAATAAAAGTTCTGAGATAGATTTTGCCTAGGGAAGCTCTGACTTCATAAGACAGGCTCTTTGGGCTTTGGGGGATGCAGACCTGGGAGAATGGGGCTAGCACAGTGGGGTAGGAGTAGAGAGTGAAATGGGAGGAAGGAAGGGAAAGATAAAGGATTTAGGCCTACAGTCACGAGCTGATCTACTTAACCAAAGAGAGTGAGAAGAAGAAAAGGGCACTTTGTTCTGGGATAAAGGAGCAGTTGGGACTGTACTTTGGAGGTTATTACAGGACAGTTGTTGGCTGTGTGGGTGGAAGAGGAATGAGAATTTCGTGTGTTTGGACTGTGCATTTGCTCTTCTTTAATAATCTTGATAGATTTGAGCAAAGAATGGGATTCTTTTTAAATTAGTTTTGCCCACTGAATCGTGCTTTTAAAATGGGATTCATCCCAAAGACTGAACCACTTGGGTGTCAGGGTTAAAGAACCAAGAAATTAAATGTGGGGTTAAAAGTAAGGTCTCTGAAGTCACACAGATCTGGGTGTATATCTTGGCTTATAGAGTACTAGCTGTGGGGCTTGGGACAAATAATCCACCTTCTTTGGACCTCAGTTTTATCCCCAGTCAAGTGAGGTTATGTGTTTCTAAGTCTTTTCTATTAAAATGCTAAGTCTCCTCTAGCATTTTAAATACTAGACCTGATGCAGCCCCAAATCATATGACTTCTTATAGTTTGGCATCCAGGCAAAATCAGGGCTTTGAAAAATAGAGTCCCCGAAATGGATTAATAAGAGAAGTCGCCTAAAATAGAGGTTCTCCAGCAAATCCAGGGCACAGGACTCTTCACTCAAGGCAATTAAAGATTTTCAGCCTTCCTGTGGAAACTGGGACATTCCACCTGACTCCTTGGCTTCTATCTGACGTATCATTCACATCAGGAAGAAAAATAAGTTGTAAAAGAAGCAAGTAGAATTTCTTAAACAAAACAAAACAAAACAAAACCCAAACTCTCTGATATGTCCTGACTAGGTTTTAACTATTTTTCAAAGATATGTAAAGTGAAAGCAAAGGTGGAAACAGGCAACGTTTTGTTTGGTAAAATATTCAGGGTTTTTTTTTTCATATTTCTTAAGGCTTAGTTAAATGGCATTTTCTCCCCTTTGCTATAAAAAGAAGGAGTTGCAATGTGATTCATACACAATTTGAATTTATTTTTGAAATTATTTTTAAAGAGTCTACTTTTTTCCCTATCATTTTTCCTAACCTGTAGGGTTATGCTTGAATCTAGAGTCTTAGGTTGCTGACGGTAGTAATGATAGTAATTGAATATGAAAAACCTGCAATATTCTGAAGCCCTCTTAAATCCTCAAATTATTTATTTCTTCCCTCTCTTCTTTTTCCTTCTTCTCTTTCTCTAGGCATCATTTTTATCATTTTTATAACCATCATCTCTGCCATTTTTTGAGCCTGTCGTAAGGCTTAGAACTTTTCATATATTCTCTATTTTTTTTTTACGTCTTTATTGGAGTATAATTGCTTTACAATGGTGTGTTAGTTTCTGCTTTATAACAAAGTAAATCAGTTGTACACATCTCTCTTCTCTCTTGCATCTCCCTCCCTCCCACCCTCCCTATCCCACCCCTCTAGGTGGTCACAAAGCACTGGGCTGATCTCCCTGTGCTATCCCTCTGAGTCTCATTATTAGCTCCAGTTTAGAGGTAGGAAAATATAAACCCAGCATGATTAATTAACCTGTCCAAGATCCCACAGCCTGCAAAATGGTAGAAATAAGATTTGTAATTCCAAAATTATGATTTCCCTCATAACATGCAAATACTTCGTTTATTTTTCAGTTCAATCACTAGCACTAGTACTTGACATTTTTCTCCCCCAAAATACCAAGTAACACTTTTCAAGAGTTATTGTATAAAAATAACAAGTAGTGATCACAGTTGCCTAATTACTTTTTTTAAAAAAAGAAATAGACTTTATTCTTTAGAGACATTTTGGGTTTATAGAAAATTGAGCAGCATATACAGAGAATTCCCGTATACCTCCCCTACCCAGTTTACCTATTATTAACATTTTGCATTCCTGTGCTGCATTTATTACAATTGATGAACTAATATTAACCCATTATTATTAACTAGGCATTCCTGTGCTGCATTTATTACAATTGATGAGCTAATATTAACCCATTATTATTAACTAGAAACCACAGTTTGCACTAGTGTTCCATGTTGTACCATTCTATACATTTTGACAAATACATTGCCATGTATCCACCATTACAGTATCATACAGAATAATTTCACTGAGGTGATATTTTTATCGTCTCTATAGTTTTTTGTCTTTTCCAAATGTCATATACCTGGAATCAAACAGTATGTAGCCTTTTCAGACTAGTTTCTTTCACCTAGAATATGCATTTAAGGTTTCTCCATGTCTTTTCGTGACTTGATAGTTCATTTCTTTTTACTGCTGACTAATATTCCTCTGTATGGATATACCATAGTGTGTTTATCCATTCACCTACTGAAGGACATGTTGGTTGCTTCTGGGTTCTGACAATGATAAATAAAGCTGCTATAAATATTCATATACAGATTTTTGTGTGGACATGTTTTCAACTCATTTGGATGAATACCTTGGAGTGTGATTGCTAGATCATATGGTAAAACTATATGTAGTTTTATAAGAAACTGCCAAACTATTTTCCAGAGTAACTGTACTATTTTGAGTTTCCACCAGCAATGAATGAGACTTCCTACTGTTCCACATTCTTGCCAGCATTTGGTGATGTCAGTTTTTGTTTTTTTAACTTTTAGCCATTCTAATAGGTACGTAGAGGTATTTAAATTTTGTTTTAATTTGTAGTTCCCTAATGATGTATGATAGTAAACATCTTTTCACATACTATTTGCCATTCATATATCTTCTTTGGTGAGATGTATGTTCAGACCTTTTGTTCATTTAAAATTGGGTCATTTGTTTTCTTATTGTTGAGTTTTATGAGTTCTTTGTATACTGGAGCTACAAGTCCTTTTTCAGATATGTGTTTTACAAATATTTTCTCCATCTATGCCTTTTCTTTTTATTCCTTTAAGCCTTATACTTTCTAAGAGAGTCCTTCCAAAACGTTGCAAGTTTGAAATGTCCAGGTTCTACAGTTTTAACAAATGTTGCCAGTTGAAGCAAACAAAACAAAACATTAAACCCTTAAATAAAGAAAGTAAATGGTTTCCAGTATTTGTATCCACTTAAACTGGTATTGAGTTTCCAAACATGTGTGCACCTTCACCATGGTACTCACTCCATTATCACCAGAGCATTTATCATGTGGAACCATATGGTGGTCTTACAAATAAATGAGAAGTTTGACCCTGCTAATAAATGTGGTCATTGGGATTTGTTCCTTATTCTCTGTAGCCAAATGGGATGTGTTCCCATACTTTGATAGTACTTCACAAAAGTTATCTCATTTAATCTTCACAACTATACAAAGAGAGAGGTGCTATTATTCCCATTTTACAGTTAAGAAAACTGAGGCACAGCCAGTAGGTAGAAAAGCTAGGATTCAAACCCAGACCTGTTAGACTCATAAGGTTAACTTTAGGCTCCACTGCCTCTGTTCATGTTCTGCTTTCATGTTGCCTGGGTTTCTTAAACTCTTTGATTCTAGCAAAATGTGTTGCTCTCTCCTGTATGGAAAAAAAAAGCAAACATATCCAGAGTCAGGCAACTTAACTGAGGTTAGGTAAGCTCCTTTTTCAGTCCTACAAAAGTTATGAAAAGATTGCTTTTAAAGGATGCTGTTTACAGACTGATATAATTCTCAATAATTTATAAATCTATTAATATCTCTTTTTTTCTATTTTATTCTCAGAGGAAGCAGCCAAGTTTTCTCTCAGTGTGTGTTTTAGTGTGAGGATATGGAGAATAGCTTGTAAATGGGTTTTCCATTATTGCTTGAGACTTTGCACCCTGAGAATGGGGAGGGGCTTGGGCACAAAGAGGAATATGAGCCCACCCTGGGCCTTTTTTCATCTTCCTTCTGCAATATCCATTTAGCAAAAGATCCTAAAAATAAAATAAAATAAAAGATCCTCTGAAGTGCAGACTTTCC
Organism: Hyperoodon ampullatus; assembly: GCF_949752795.1. NCBI lineage: Eukaryota > Metazoa > Chordata > Mammalia > Artiodactyla > Ziphiidae > Hyperoodon > Hyperoodon ampullatus. The sequence goes on from NC_136923.1 coordinate 23,559,331, forward strand.
TTCCCCGCACAGTCTGGCTTCAGAATCTTGTCCCTTTATGCCTGTAACTGACTTAGCCTCCTAACTCTAGGTGTCTCCTGGAAGCCATCTTTCATGCTACGGCTTATCTTCATGGACTGTATAGAGAACCCTTGCCGGGTACTGAATAGAAGGAGATTAATATAGGGATCTAGTGTTAGTAAACTGTATTGTGGGGATCCTTTCACATCATCAGGCTGTAAATATATGACAGTTTTATTTGTCAACTACATCTTAATAAAAAAGCTGAGAAAAAGGTAGAGGGATCTAGTTGCAGAGGTGTTGGAAGAGCTGAGAGTAAGCAGGGAAAGGTGAGCCAACCCAGAGTTTAACAAGTGCAAGAAGGCACTACTACAGCTAGAACTGAAGCGACTAGGAGAGGAGATGCCGTTATCAGAGTCCAGGAGTCAGGGACGCCTGGAGGGAGCTGCAACCTTGGAGGAGGAACTGGACAGGGGGACTCTGTGGCTGGGACTGTCAGTTGAAAGCAGGAATTCTGGAGAATTCAATATGAACAGGGGCTAAAGCAGGGGTTTCCCAGAGGGAACGAGGAGCACAGAGGGAACAGGTATCCAGCAGAAACTGGGAACACAGAGGAGATGCAGCCGCTGAGGAGATGCCAAGTAAAGCAGAGAAAGGGGGAGAAATATCCTGGCTGCTCCTTTCTTCCTGCCCTCCAGTCTTTCAACATCTCCTCCCATTGGGTGAACCTAACCAGATACCAGTTGCAAAGGGCCCTGGGAATTGTAGTTTTCAGGGTTACACTTCCTGAGTTGCAGAGCAGAACAGAGAAAGTATACAAATGGATCTGAGAGCAACCAGGCAAATGATCAGTATAGACACTAAAGGTAAATGACATCTGTAATAATCACAATTATTATAGCTTACAAACAGAGGGGCCACGAAGTCTGGAAACAAAAAAACATATACAACACATGGTTTATTGATATTACCTTATAGTACCTATGTTCAATGACATTGAATTATATGTTCAAAGTTTTGACCCTCATTAGTAGTTCATAGTTCAATGCAGTATGAAAATTGCCACATTACTGGTCATGAATGCCTTTCCACCAAACCCTACACAGGAATCTGAGATCCGTTGTCTCTCTTGACTTGTGCCTCTGATTTTCATTGCATACACCTGAATTTTAAGTGCATCCCAAATGAACTATGTTCAATCTGTTTTTAGAACAATCATCTATGTTTCCATCTGCCTCATATACATTAACTTATTTAATTAGCTACTGTTGAGCATTAAACTCCATCTCCAGTTTATTCCAGAGAAAAAATCTGAGCTAAGCTGCAGCAAAGTAAACTTTTTCCATTGTCACATGCCCAATTTCATGACGAGCAACTGAGGGCATAGCGGTCAGTATGAGTTGAAGAAATAAATTGGGTGTAAACTCTGTTGTGTGCCACAATTCATTTCGAAATGGTAGATTGCAGTGTAGAAACCTAGAAATACTGTCCATTTGGCACTTAGAGAATCTAACAGGAGAAGGAGTCCCAGAGAATTGAAGATGTGAAGTTTATTCCTTACTTATCCAAAAAGAAAAGTTTAAGGAAAGAGGAATGTAGTCAGGTTGTTAGATCAAAAGTTAATCTCAGAATCTTTAGAGAACACACCTGATGGGCAGGGCCTGTGACCTATTTTCTCCTCCACCTTCTTATCTCGGTTATTAGTTTTAATACTTTGTTGTGCAAGCCATAAATCTCAGGCTTCCTCACTCCTTATTGCCTCCCACTTTCCTTAGCAACAAGTCCTATAAATCCTACTTCTTGTGCTTTTTTTCCCCCCAGTGTTGCTGTCTGTGCATACTCCTGAGCACAGCTTTATTTCAAATTCACATCTCCTCATGCCTCATCCCCTACAATAGCTTCCTAAGTGTCCTCCATTCAGTACATCTTCCAGTCTATATTTCCATGTGGTCGGTAAAGTGATATTTCTAAAATCCTGGTCTAATCATGTAACTCCTTTGTTAGAACCTACATTGGTCCTTTTCCCTATTAACTAAAGTATATTAAGACTTGCCATTGAACCCAGAAAAAACTATAAACTCTTTAGCATGACATATAAGACCCTTCCTAATCTGACTCCTCCTAACTTTATATGGCTCCTTGCTGCCAGTTTTCCTCTATTTAAGTCTTTTTGTTGTTCTAAGGAACAAAACCTTATTCAAAAGTGGCTCCAGTGTGGATACAACTATTTTCAGGCATCTGTTTTAATCTTTAGCACTGTTGGTCAAATATTTCTCTTTCTCTCCCTTTGTGATACGTGGTAGGATTGTACCTCCCCTTGTGTTGGCTGGGTCTGTGTGACTAGCTCCAGCCAGTGTGTTTTGCATGGTTGTGATGTGGGTCACTTCCAGACTGAAACATTTGATCACTGGTGCAAGACTTTCTGGAGTGTTCTCCCTCTGCCACAATGTTTAACACTATTCAGCACGATGCCTGCTCTCTCAGCCTCCTTTCCGAAACAAGGGGACTCAGAGCAAAGCTCCAGGGTGATAGCATGAGTAAGGAATGAACCTTTCTCATTAAAAGCTTCAAAGATTTGGTGCAGGGATTGGCAAATTTTTTTCTATAAAAGTTTTGGGGCCCACATAGGTAGTTGATCCTCCTCCTCCTTTATAATCCTTAAAATGGTAAAAAAAAAAAAAAAAAAAAAAAAAATTTAGTTCAAGCTGTGCAAAAACAGACCCTAGACTGGACTCTCCCAAGGGCTATTGTTTGCCCTCCCCTGATATAGTATAACCTGGTATATTTTGACTAATATAACATCAGAAGACAGGAAACAAAATACATGTAGTTCTTTCATCATTGCCTTTTTCTGTGTAGTTCTTTCGTCATTGCCTTTTCTGTTCATTCTTGTTTACATGTGGACCAGCTCCCTCTGCTTTCTTGCCCTGCATATGGCCTATTATAGTCACCACAGGGGGCACAATATGGCTTTTCATGTCTCAGCTTTCCAGCTGAAGTATCTCTGGTCTGTTAGTTCACATTCTCTAAAGACAGTCTGATTGGTTACTTAACAACCATGTGTTGGATAAGGCATCCATCTTTGATCCGATCAGCATTCACTGAATGGGTAGCAGGTACACAGAGTTGTCCGTTCCAGGGGCTGAGTGTAGGACAGCCTTTCCAGAAGGGACCGTGAGCAGGGAACGTTTATAGATTTTTCTAATAGACTACTCCAACACTTTGTACAGACCTTTTCTAGTCCTCTTGTTTGGTAACTGTGGTACATATTTCTTTTCCCTGCTTTTTCACATGGCATTCTTCAATCCATATGTCAACGCTCAGCCTAAATATCACCCCCTCTCTGGGGCCTTTGTTGAATCATTAACATCATCTCATACCTGCCATTCAACTAACTAGGCAAAGTTAGTTGCTTCTCCTCTGTAGTTCCATAGTACTTTATATCAGCATACCAAATTAATATAGTGTAATGCTTACACATGTATATCCCTTAAAAGGAGCTCAACTTGATAGAAGAGACCATAGCTTATTCACTACCGTTGTAGCTTTTCTGGCTGCATGGATGCTACCTCCTCATCCTTGAGGAACACCATCTCATCATAATTTCTATCATTGCATATTTAGATTTGTCTTTGGCATCCATATCTGAGGTCCTTAGTAACAACAATTACTACAAAATAGAGATTCAATGAATTTACACTTTTTTAGGAGAACATAATCTTATAGAAATTAATTTTTAGAAATGCGGAAATGACAAAATCTATATAGCCAGCCATGTATAAAACTTAGCCCCCAAAATAAAATTCTAGCCTGAAGGACAACAAGAACTACATAACCTCTGCCTGGAGCTTAAATTCACATGACGGCTATTTTGCCTTGAGTGCAGTGCAATATTACAGACTTTTTAGTGAGTTGGGATACAGCTTCAGTTACCAAACTGCCACCAGCTGGTTTAACTTTAATAAAACATCAAGCTGCTAAATATGCCATGCCTTTTTGTTCCAGAATTTAATACGTGTACTGATTGCTTACTGTTTCTGGAATGCAGGCAAAGAGTAAATAGAGTAATATGTGTAAAATACTTATTTATTTTAAATTATTGTTGGCAACATTTGGATCCTGTAATGTCATTTTTTAAATATTTAGGAACTTTTAAAAGCAAGTAATGCCATTTAAAAGTAGGATTTGTACACTTAAAAGGTTTTTGAAAATTTGGAAATGCTCCTTTTAAACATTTCAATCAGAAAATGGTCAGTGTCAGTCAGAATAATCAATTGTTGGTTGATGGTGAAACTCATTTTGTTCACCGATAAGCACATCCTTTTTCTTTGCTCTCAGATGGGCTGTAAAAATGTCCCTGATATTGCTTGGGAAGAAAGAAACTTGTAGGATGATCAGCAGCTGAATAGAGGCTGGAAGTTAAGGGTGATAAAGAAGAAATAATGTAGAGTAGCCAGTAGGTTTGGGGAAAAAGCAGTGTATGACTTCTGGGGGAATAAGTAGCGAAAAGGAAGAGGCCAAAGTTTAGAGGCAAAGGAAGAGGAAAATGTCCCTAGTGAGAAAATACAGATTGAGAAAAATAAGGCATATTTTCATAGGCATTGATCATCTACCAATGAGTGGCTGTTGGACTTTGGGATAAGTCTAGTTTGCTACATGTTGTTCCCACAGCCAAGGGCCCCAGGAACATAACTATTCTGCCTTGGGCCAGCCACCCATTTTCCCCTGAGGTCCTCATGAGAGAGTTATGTCCAGGGATAGTTATTAGTGATAGGATGCCTAGTATCATTATGGTTGAACGTAAACACCAAGGCAGAGTTCTAGTAAGATACTTGACCAAGGTGAATTTCCTTTTCCAAAGCCAGTTAAGCCCAATCAGACTCAGATAAAAACAGGTCGTGAGGATGGCTCTGACTCTAACCCCATATCCCAAATGCTCAAACACAGGATTCTGGTTCAGTCACCATGAGACAAGAGATGTCTGACATCTACCAACAGTAGGCAATGGAGCTAGACCAAGCTGCCCTAGGTTCCCTTCCAAAGCTACCCACCAGGAAGGAAAGAGAGCGCTTAAGGAGAGACAGATTCCAGGCCCTGCAGGAATAGCCCTAGGCTATTACCATCTCCTTGTGGTGAAAGGAAGAAAGAGAAGTGAGGCCATGCCACATGTGACATGAAAGTTTATCCCCTCCGAAAGTCAGTCCATCAGCATCCTAAAGTTTCAGCAACTCTTCCATTTTTTGGAGGCCAAGTCTCTTGCTACTGATCCTAGGGAGGTAGGAATCAGGTTGGGGTGAAAAAGGAAGGAAACAGTCTCGACTTCCCCTACAGACAAATAGTGCCTCACTTAATTCCCTTATGCTATATAAATATACTATGGATAGAATAGAATATTATCTACCAAGTACAATATTCAAGTCATCCCAGACCTTTGTACATTTCCACTAAACAAAACTGTGAATTGTTTATAAGCCTCTGACCTTGGATCCTAAATATTACCAATATTTCAGACTTTGACCATACTCCTGGCCCTGATATGATTGTTCTTCTTATATCTGACCCCTTTACTTTAATGGTCTTCTTTAAATATCCCTTACTCCTCTTTAAGTAACCTGACATCTTTAACCCAAGGTTTGGATTCTTGACTTTTGAGAGAGTAGGCATTTGAGCAGCTCACATTTTCAGGTAGGAAAGCTTTTTTATTTTTTTTAACAACAACAAAAGAGCTACTTACAAGGGACCAATTTAGCAACATTCATTTCCTAAGTCATTTTCTTTTTATGGGCTGTAAATAAATTTGCAAAATCATGTAACTTCATGGTAGTAACATGACCGGGAAATTACAAGGTAATTAAACTCAAAGCATCTAAGTATAGTACTCCAAAAATAATTTACTTCTCTGTGCCAGGAATCAAGATTTCTTGCTGCTAAGTGCTAATGCAAAATGAATTAGTACAGAAAGTTCCAAGCTGCCACACTCCAGGAATTATGGGAGGCTGCCTCTGTAGTTGCTGGATGTAATTGATGAAGCAATGGTGCCATAAGAATGTTTGGTGATGACTTGTTACAAAAGTTTATTGCGGGGCTTCCCTGGTGGCACAGTGGTTGAGAGTCCGCCTGCCGATGCAGGGGACACGGGTTCATGCCCCAGCCCGGGAAGATCCCGCATGCCGCGGAGCGGCTGGGCCCGTGAGCCATGGCCGCTGAGCCTGCGCGTCCGGAGCCTGTGCTCTGCAACGGGAGAGGCCACAGCAGTGAGAGGCCCGCGTACCGCAAAAAAAAAAAAAAAAAAAAAGTTTATTGGGATTTTAAAGCAAGTTCTGTATTCCTGTTGAAAGGCAACTATAGGCATTAAAGTGGCCTATATAAAGAACTAAAAGGATTCAACCAAACCTTGATGTATCCAAAGGTTTGAAAATGGAGGTGATAATCTGATGGTGTAGCTTGAGTTTAGTGATACCATAGGAAAGGCCTGGGAAAGATTTTTCCAGGGTGAAAATGGAAAGTTTTCAGATCACAGTTTGGCCTGTTTGATCCATAGGTTATATCTAGAAAGCCCCTCTACTTACAAGTAGGCTCAGTTCTGAAAGATTCTATTATTAATTCAGAGAGACCACTAATGCCTTTTGTAGCCATCTTTAACGAGCTTCTGATCAGTTGTGTGTCTTTGCTCATATTTATAGCAGCTTGCATCAATAAGAGTTCCAGTGTTGAGACTGCATAATGAGAGGCTCTTCTGTATTCACTCCAATCATTTATCTGCTCCACAATGAGGAAGAGATGGAATGCACATTGAGAGTCAGAGCAGACATGTCTTGTTCAGATCCCCCTTCCAGAAAGGACTCCTTGCTTAACTGCAAGATGTGTGGTTAGCCGATAGCCTCCAGCTGTTACCTCGTTCAGTCGACCCTAGCTTTTGAACCAAGATCAAGCTCTTTGCAGAGTAGCCCCAGCCAATGACTGAGCAGCACAGTAGTACCAGGGCTTAACCTTGTCTGCCCAGTGGAAGCCTCCTCTAAAGTGCAATCTATACTCTGCAGAGGCTTGTAGGGCTGCCAGAAAAATCTGCTCTTTAATTATCTGAGTCATTCAGAGGAGTGGCATCATGTGTCCTAAATACAGTCTCAGGACCCTGTCTGTCTGATTCTGCTTCCTCCCTTTTCCTTTCACAAATGTTACTTTCCTGTCACTCTTCTGTGCTCCTGATTCACTCTTAGCATCTACTTCCCAGAGGACCCAACTGACACCAGAGTTAACCAAAAATGTCCATTCCAATCCAATTATTTTACTTTCTCTCCATGCTGCTTCTGTAATCCTTCTAGAAAGATTAAAGATTTTATTTCAGCGTTGGAGTCAGTTTTTATTTCAACCTGTGAAGTAATGTGCCCAACAGATTCATCAGTAGGTTCAGGAAACCATTGGTTCATAGCACTCCTACAAGGCTTATTGAGTCTCAAGGCATTTTGCCTGAGTAAACTCAATAGACTCAGGGCACAAATGTTATATTACAGACACCGTTGATCTCCTATAATGGACTGCAAGGAAACGATTCATCGATGCCATCCAGAGGTGCCAATCTGCATCCATGCAAGGAGACACCATGCAGGGAGAAGCAGTTTTTTGAGCCATTTTAATGCTAAATGGAAAGTGTTTATTTTGAGAGTGATCTCCAGGTATACCTTTACTGTTCTTTAAAAAAAAAAAAAAAAGGTTAGAATATGAGAGGAGGGTCCGTAAACTGTGCTTAGGCAAGGAGGGGGTCAAAGAGTGAAGTGAAGTGAACTCCAGGTAAGAGATACCTGGATGGCTGAGAAGACTGAAAGAAGAAATGAGAATAATAACAGTAAAATCTGCCCTTTAATTATCTGAGTCACTCAGAGGAGTGGCATCATATGTCCAAAATGCAGATGAGGATGATCTCACCATCCACTGCATAGGGACTTCCAGACTTTGGAAATACTCATCTCACCTCAGTGTAATGTCCCAACATAACTGTGGATTTACCATGAATATTCAGGGTAGGCATATATTATGGGATGGGTTGAGTGATGGTATAGGGCTGGTGCTGATGGCCTGGCGGGCCACATCCAGTGTGGCTTATAAGGCCCCATGGGGTCCTAAAAAGTAGGTCAAATATTTGTTCACCACCACCTTTTCCTTTGGTTTGCAACTCAGTGAAGCTGACCAGATCCATGCATTTTTAAGCTGTTTTATTTTAGTTTCTCTGTTAAGCCAGTAGCAGCTGGACTATGATTCCTCCCTGATTGGGAGTAGAGTACGTATGTGTGTTGGGGTGGGTAGGGAGTTGAGAGTGATGGTAAGTTGATAGTAGTAACAGAAACTGAGGAATTCAATAAGCAAAGATTCATTTATGGGCCGCGGGGGTTGGGGGGTAGGCAGGGGTCTCTGTGAAGGTATCATAGACTCTGAGTGATTTGGAACCATTCTCATTCCCTCTCTGTCCATATGTCCTGGAGGTAATTCCAGATGCCCTGGTAGAGAAGTGCCTGGGACGGGTGAACGGATCACCTTGCTGTCATTAATCACTTGCAGGCAACTGGTTTCTGGAGCTCCCTCAGTCCTGCCCTGGCATGATCTATAGTATCTCCCGCCAAGAAGATGTGTGAAAGCTCAGCTCATTCGTGTGCATCTTTCTTTTCTAAATGTCAGCCTTAGAGAACCATCCTCAGGAGGAAATATATATATACACCTTGTAACTCTTTTAAGTCAAAAGCATCCTTTACACATGCATGTTTGGAAGAGGGTTGCAATGCTTACCGTTTTTACTTTGGGTAACCCAGTTAATGTGTTAGGCCATATATAAAATGGGGATCATGTATAAATGGAGTTACTGTACACTTGTCTCCGATACTTCAAAGGATTGTCTCTCATACCCTCAAGTGGTATGTCATTGCTACTTATATTTGTCAAAATGTGTTCTGTGGAACTGGGCCTTTGAGATGCTCATGAAGAAACAGCAGTGATCCAATTTGGTCTTAGGAAGTGCTGTCCACCATGGTTCATTCTTAGAGATTCACAGTGCATGCTAAAGGATCTGAGGAGTCATTCAGTCAAGAAACCTATTTCACTTTCTCTAATCAAGTGTTTCCTAAACTTAATTAATGATGAAATCCTTTTTGTATGTGTATAACATTTATTAATATCCCCAATATAGAGTACTTACCATAGCTGTGTGCTGAGGAAATACAGTAAAATGATTAAGAGCCTAGGGGCTTAATGCTTAGGTTAAATCCCAGCTATGTTACTTACTGACTGTGTGACCTTGGACAAGTTTATTATTCTCTTTGAACCTCAGTTTCCTCTTCTGAAAAATGGGAATAATAATAATACTGCATTAGGGTTGCTGTGAGGTTCAAATAAGTAAGTGTTAATAGAATGCCTGATACATAGTAAGCATTCCATAAAGTTTCCTGTTATCATTGTGACTGTCTGTGTTTATCTTCAGAAAACAACTTTGGCCTAATAATAACAATGAAAAAGAAATAAATAAGTTATGGTTGACAAACTTTCTTATATGTGCATACTTAATCTTCAAATCCATCTTAATGGAGAGGCATTAGTTTTGTTATACCCATTTTCCAGGTTCAGAAAAAAGGCTAAGAAGTTTGAACATATTCCATGAGTGGGCAGTAATGGGGAGAGCCAGGAATCAAATATGGGTCATGTGCCTTTTCCACTAAATATAATTGGTTTTCCAGTGATTCCAAATTAAAATATGAAAGCTGTCCATTTGTAGTAGCTGAGAAGGTCTGCCTTTCAAAAGACAGATTTTGAAACCCAAAGGTTAAAGATCAGAAGATAGAAGTTGGAAACCCCAAAGATTAAAGATAGAAATTAGAAGTTAAAGGCATTACAGTGGATGAAATTTAAGCAAAGAAAGTAAGACAGGAACCTTTTGAGGTATAAAGTTCCTGGGCTAGTATTACAGAAGAATGAAGAACACTTACATGGGATATGAACACATTCACCAGGTTATAAACTAAAAATCAGTGCATATAATCTGACCAAGATTATTATGCTTTTAGTGCATGCAAGAGAAAAGTATAGATGTTAAGACAGTGAATTTCTATGACAGTTTGATAGTTATGGGGAAAATGAAACTGAATATTTGAGATTTGGATATGAGTTGAAAAGAATTGATTGGTCCTTCCTATAGCATAATTTATGATCTCCTTCAGCAATACATAATCTGAAAATCAGAAAAATCAGGCTGCGGCACTTAAAGTTTCCTAGAAAATAGAGTTTGCTGCATTAGTCCTGTAGTTCCTCAGACCAGTATGGTATTCTCATTCTTGACTCATCTTTGGATCTCTGACTAATATTGGAATAATCAAGTGATCTTTGAAGGATTTTTCAGAGGATTATGTCAAGGTTGCTATGTCAAACTAGCCAAGATACTTGTTTTCAAAAAGGGGGGCAGTTAACAGAGGAAGGAGGTAGAACCATAATCTCACTGATTTGCCATCGTCCACCTTTATAAGCCAAGACAATCTCATAATAGGTTCAATTTCTAGTCAAAAGAGTTAACAAAATCAAGTAAAAAACTGTGTGGAGGGTGTGGGTGGGAAGACAGGGGAAAAGATTTCATTCTGTCAAAATCACAGTGGTTCAATGATGTGAAACCAGATGGGTCCAACTTCACAAATGGAATAGTCACATAAACCTTTCCTTTAGGTCATTATTATTAGATTTTAGTGCCCCATGTTCCCCCAAGAGTTCATCTTTCCTTACGAACTACTTTGCTTCTTTTAATTAGCCAATGGGATCTATTTCTTATTTTGCTTTGCCTGCCAGGTAGCTCAGAGCTAAACTTAGTGCCACATCATAGTCATCATTGCATGAATCTGAAACCTGATGCAGTGTCACCCCCTTTGCTTAAGTCATGATTGCTTATGTTAATTTATCTATATATAAATTTGGTTATTTGTGTGTTGGTAATTGTGTTCTTTTTCATCTGTAGAAATGAGAGTGAAATGAAGGAGGGAAGGAAGAAAAACATTTAAGAGAAAGATTTTCAACAATCTTTTTCTATCTGAAAGATTAAAAATTTTTCTTCATTGGCACTCAGTTGATTAGAATTCCCTACCCCCCACTCAGGCATTTTACTTAATGAGACTGTTAGGACCATAATGATATGTAAAAGATAAGCATCATGAGAAAACTGAAAAAATACGTTTAGATGGGGGACAAAGGGAATGATGGAAAAGGGAGGGTGGGAAGGCTGAACCCAATCAATGCCTGTGACTTTTATTAACAGTTCAGAGGAAACTGCTGTCAAAATTAAGTAAACACTTCTTAAAGTAGAGAAAGCCAGTTACTTCCATCTGTCTTCAAGTAGCCAAAAAGACAAAGATAATTGAAAAGTGAACTTGGGGGGAAATATACTTGCATTACACAGCTTTCACACAGAGGGTACTCTCTTAGTTACAATTGTCCAAGACATTTTACCTGACTCTAAGATCTTTGCATTTCCAGGTTCTTTAAAAATGTTTCTCTTTTCTCCAGGGCATCAGAAAGCAAATTCCTACAACCCTTCGCATTTCACAGAAGAAAGAGAATCCGTTTCCACTGCAGTTTGGAATGGAAGTGAGTCTGGCCTCATTCCTTACCTGGGGGTCCCTCCAAAATCCTCCCTTCCGCAACAGAAAGAGGTAGAAAGAGTACATGAGCATCTAGGCTGATGCTTCCCCTCTTCCCCAGGGAGTACTGAAACATTCGCTCCCGGTACTTCTTTGGGCATTTCCTGATGTCTGTGGTGTTGCGATAATGCTATTTTGTTGTTGTTGTTTTATCTCGGATCTCAGTTTGCAAAGTTGCATCTTTCTGAAGACCAGTAACTATTTATTCATAAGCCTCAAGCACCTATTAAGTGTGTATGCGGAGGCAAGTGGAATTGGTGGTGAACACATAAATTGATTTGTACCTGTAATTTACATTTATTCTTTGGGTACATTTGACACTAATGTTGTGACTGTACTGCCATGATGAAGATTGATTAGATAAACATTTTTGCTGACTTTGTGAGTGGCCACGTTGATTGTTTTACTTGATTTTCTAAGCTTGGTGCTTAATAGCAAGATGGGAAACATTTCTTGGTTTTGCTCAGCATCTTCATAGATTAAGTGCCCCAGACCAGTCTTACCTAATAAGCACTTGGGGAAAAGTTTTTTCTAGCTACAGAGCTCCAGTTTACTTGACTGTGAAGGAAGAAGTAGAAGGTAGCTTAGTTCTTGGAATTTTGCAAACATTTGGATTTGTGCAGGATTCCCCAGAATATAATAAGAATTGAGCTTCTCAAGTGAATAAAAAGTGAGTATAACTGTGTTTCACATATACAGAAAGGGCAATTTGTTTAGGTTTCCTTGCTGAACCTGTTGGCCTAGACCCCAAACATCTTGAGCTGGTGAAGGCTAGGCTCTCAGAGGCTCCATTTCTTTCCTTTGTAAAACGGGGATAAGTATAGTAGTGCCTTGTGCTCACTGGACTTCTCACATAGGCATCCCTGAGTACACGCTAAAGATGCAGTGTAGGGGCCCAATTCAAGTCATACAAAATCAGAAACACTGGGGCTTCCCTGGTGGCTCAGTGGTTGAGGGTCTGCCTGCCGATGCAGGGGACACGGGTTCGTGCCCCGGTCTGGGAAGATCCCACATGCCGCAAAGCAGCTGGGCCCGTGAGCCATGGCCACTGAGCCTGCACGTCCGGAGCCTGTGCTCCGCAATGGGAGAGGCCACAGCAGTGAGAGGCCCATGTACCGCAAAAAAAAAAAAAATCAGAAACACTGAAGTACAGCCTGTGCATATCGAGTTATGGTGTAGAAGGCACTTTATTCTCCCTTGAGATTATAGGGAAATCCTGAGGGGGCTTACATGGACCCAACTGTTCTCATTAGAAAGGCCTCTAATTGTCAGCATATCACGGTCACTGCTATAGGACTCATTGTCCAGGCCCATGTGTGCATTTAAAGAAGGCAGCTCAGATACTTCCCCAGCAGGCCTGGAGTGGGAGCTCTTTGCCAAGGTTCCAAAAGCCCCAGGGTTGATGTTTCAGGCCTTTCGCATCCACAGCTACTCCCCAGATGTATTGTTCTTGGGAGTGGGGTGAGCTCCCAGGCCCCCTCAGAACCCCCGTCACTACTACCTGCAAGCCAGACGGCTCCCAGCCCCAGCCTACCTCCCTGAGCATCCTCGCCCAAATAAATGGTGTGTCTAGGTTAGCTGGTAACTGCTATTTTCGTTTCTGAGAAACAAACTCAGACTTAATGAACTACTGAAGCAAGAAAGCCCAGATTTGACAGCCAAAGCCTTATAACCTTTTTGTGCTAGGTGGGCCTAAAGAAAAATAGCCGTTGTTTGTCCAAGTCCCATAGGTGTGCCAAAAGGAAGCACAATTTACTATTTTCAGAAATGTTCCTGCCTTGCTCATATTTGAATTCGCTTTCCTAATGTGTGGTTGACGCATTAGTCAGAGCCCGGGAAACAGAGGACAAAGATGTGGAAATATTGTGGGGGAAACCACAGGAATACTCCAGTACCCCAGAATTACCATCAGCAGGGAGCAGTTACCTCCCAATGGCCTGAGGAAGCAAGGGGGGAGCATTTCTGGGGACTTGAAGACGAAGCAGCTGTGCAGAAAGGGATGCTTTATACCCATTTTGTTGAAGAATGCTGCTTGGAGGAACTGGGAGAAACAAATGCCCTGACCTGACTCTCTCTCATGCCTCCACTCTCATACTGGAAGCCAGAAAAGGCAAGCGGGCCCAGTGACATGGCCCAGGCTGGGTGACCTCAGGACAGGGGCAGAGATGGATGGAGGAGGGATGAGGGGGGAAATGAAAGAGACCCAGCACACCTCCTTTCCACTATGCTCTTTTTTCAGTTAGCTGACATTCATTGGGTACTAACCATGGGCATTAACTAATACCAGGCATTTCATATCCATTATCTAGTTCAACCCTCACAGAGCTGTGGTATAGACGCAATTATTTTAGGGATGAAAAATCAGAGGCTCATAGAGGTTAAAGAAACCAGGTCTCTTTGGTTTCAAAGGTCATTTCATAATCAGGATACTTTATCTATGGAATGGACAGACTAAACAGCCACACTTTAGCTTCTGTTTGCCAGCAGGTGGTATGGCTGACCCTCTAGGTCTATACTCGGAATCGGTGGAGAATTATTATTTTCATCAGCTGTCATTACAGGAGCTCAAAGCTAGCAGGCAGGGATGCTTGGCTTTCTCTCTTTAGCCCTTATTTATTTTATTTATATATTTATATAAATAAAATTTATATATAAATATTATATATTTAAAATATTATTTAAAAAATAAATAAATATAACATGCGTGCAGAAGAGTACTCAGATTTAAGTGGGTGGCCTGATGAAATTTCACAAAGTAATTTATTGTGTAACCAGCACCCGGACTAAGAAATGCAACATCACCAATCCTAGGAGTGCCCTGGGCCCTCTTCTAGGACCTAGCCCCCTCCCTGCTGTTCTGATTTCTAATCCCCACACGTTACTATTGTTTTTAGTCCTTGTTGAGATGCAGCAAGGAAATGAACATACTTATTTTATACTCAATGCAGGTTCATCAGTGATTTATTGCACTAGATCAGGGGATACAAACTATGACCCGTAGGCCAAATACAGCCTACCACCTGTTTTTATAAATAAGGTTGTATAGGAATACGGCCAATATCCCCACCTGGGCATAACACTGGTTTTGTTTTACCCGAACAGGAACAATAGGGATGCTCTGGAATTCTAATGGATGTATGGGTGAGCAGCCTGACAAGAATCATTTTCAAACACCCCACATCCCTGGTTGTCAGGGGAGGTGATCCAGGAGACCACATCTGAGCTGCCATGCAGGGTCGCCCTCCAACATTACTGCCCATGTCTGCGTAATACCCGGATACCACCTTGTCTGTTCACCTTTAACCTGGAGGCCCAGACATCCCTCTCTTTCATTACGCGGTGACCTCTCCCATCAGCAGCCCGTGGCTATGAAGTCTTTGTTCCTGTGAACTTGGCTGCCATGTGTGATTCTGACTGACAACATAGAGGAGCCCTGGGCTCGGGCGGCAGGTGCAAGCTTCAGGGGAGTACGGTAGGTTCACATTTAATATTGTTGGGAAAGGTTTCATTTCCTTTTTTGCCCCTCAGGAGTTTGCAAAGTGTACATCTGGGTTTGCTGGGGAAGGAGGAAACCTGCAGTGACTTTTCACTGTTACCTAGTCCCGAATTGCATGAGAATAGATGTACCTGAGCTATCAGTGAGGGCAGAGGCACCCTGTCAAAGGGGTTCAGCCTCTAGGCCTGCCAAGGGCTAACTCTTGGGTTTTGTGGTTTGATAAGGGGAATGTTCTTATCCTTCTTTCTTTCCTTTTAAATATTTTATTGAAGAGAAATATACCCTCCCCAAGCCGGTATCTCAGTTCCCTTGAATTGGGTCTGTAGCTCCGAGAGGTTCAGCTTTAGAGCTGATTATCGGAACAGACATCTTCAAATCCTCCCTAATCGCAGGCTGGTAGCCCTTCGATCTTTGCATGTTCTCAGCACGTCTGCAAGAGCAGAGCACGGCCTTGCCCTTGTGAGCTGCCTGTTGAAAAGAGAAAACTTGGAAAAGTTTTCTTGAATTTTTGTCTCTCCCTGAACAAGAAGTCTCAGAAAGACTGTCAACACAGACAAGAGAGGCAGAAATTTAGAGACACTTACATTTATAGAAATTTAATTTATAGAAATTAGGGATTCTTTAACCCAGGATGGCAAAACCTCCAGGCAAATTTCCACACACATCAGCCCAAGTCAGACATCCATAGTCAATCACTGCACCCCTTTCTGCTGAGCTTAGACAAGGCCTCAGACTCATTCTTAACACTGTATTTATTTCTGGTAGCTACTATCGGGAAATAAAATCCAAGCTTAAACAGGTTTATCATTCCTGATTTAAGGATCCCTCTGAGCAGACAGCATATTGTGAATAATAACGATAATAATAGCTAATATGTACCGAGAATTTATTATTGTGCCAGACAGCGTTCTACATGCTTAACATGGATTCACTCATTTAATGTAAACCACATGAATACAGACTTTGTTTGGATTACTGTTGCATCATCAGTGCCTACACAAGTCTCTAGAACATAGTGGGTGCTTAGTAAATCCTTGTTATTTAAATGAATTTTAAAAATAATAATTATTATTCTCATATTCCAGATGAGGAAACTTAGCTTAAACTCTCCTAAGCTAGTAAGGGCAAGAGCCACGATTTGACATTGCTTCAGTCATTTATTCAGATTTTTAACCACGTTGCTCTACTGCTTCTCAGAGCAGCTGTTTGATATCTCTGCTTTGTTTATTAATATTTATTAATATCCAATAAGTTGGTTATTCAGTCTCATTGCATCTCTGTATTCTCGCTTTTCTCCCTTTTAATATTTTAAAGAGCTATTTGTCTCTGAAAATAAAGGGAAAAGCAGGAGTTGACATCCAAACGTCTATGGGATTTAGACAGAAGACATAAGTGAGGCAGGCATGTCAGGTGGGGACCATGGGACTGTAGAGAGTACACACCCTCTGGGCAGCCACCCCTTGGCTCTAGCAATTGCAGCTATAGGGAATCCAAGCCAATATTGCCAAATCTTCCCATTTTTCCTCAGAACTAGGAAATTTGAACTTGCATATGAAAATACCCAATGAAAATATCAATCTGAAAAATCCCATATATAAAATGCTGACAAGCAAGGCAATTTAAAAAACAAAACAAACACAACATTGCAAGTCAAAATATCTGTGGGCTCAATCTAGCCCATGGATCTGTAGTTTGCACCCTGTGAAAGAGAGTGAAATTGAATTTGGGTAACTGATCTTATAGTTCCAGTTTTTAAAAAAAGAAGGAACATGGTGCGAGACCGTTGAAACTATTAGTTAAGATTTTAGAATAGGGGTTTCTGGGAACCAGAACTGCAATAATGGTAGCAGCTCAATACTTTTGTGTAGTGCTTCATATTTTTCCGGTCACTTCTATATGTGCACTTGAATCTCCCTGAAAATCGTTTTCATGGTTCAGTTACTTGGTCACTGTTAAGCAGTAGGATTCAAGATTCAGATCCTGATCTACCAATTCTCAACCTGGTTTTCCTCCAGGAAGACAAACCCTGAGGGGGGATGACTAACCCCCAGCATTCACAGTTCTTACAGGCCTGTGCTTTTTCATCTCATATCTAATCAAGAGGTAAAAGACTACCATAAGAGACAGAGCTCATGCCCAATCTCTAATGAATATCCAGATAGGAGAGAAATAGGACAGTCGTTTGAGGATGTCTGTATGATTGCTAAAGCGTGTTATTCTTGGCAGATCGAGGTTGTTGATTTACATTTGGTTCTCTCCAGATCATCTCTAATTACAAAAATCAATGCCTAGCAAAGTCTGGAGAAATAATGTAATTGTGGCCTAATCATTGTGTACATTCCTAAACACTCAGCTAATGACTACTAGGTTTGGGGTTTTGCTTCTCCAAGTGTAGCTAACTGCCAGCCAGAGCCAAAATGTGGCATGTTTGGCATGTTCCATGGAAACCATTTTAAATTAAGTGAGTTTGAAAATCATCACATGGAGAGAGATTTTTTCTGATCGCTGGGTCTGTGTGGGCCTGTGGAATGTCAGTGTCATGCAGGAAGGGCTCTTGGCATCTGATGCCTTTCTGCCAGGTTTGTATTTGACAGCTGTTCTGGGGTGTCTTTTCCCAGCCACTGGCCTGGCCACTGTCCTAAAGCCAATAAGAGTCTCAGGCAATTAATGTTATTTTCCTCACGTGCTCCTGGAAATACTTGTATCATGTGGCACTTCGGCATGAAATCTGTGACCTTTGGAAATACAAGCACAAGAAAGCAAACAAGCCAGGCTAAGCGTATCCTGTGCTCTATTAAGTTATGAAGAATATGAAAACAGACTGTAGTTGCTGCACGCAGAGATGTCCATGGAGCACTTTATGTCTCAGGATTCCTACAAATGAAGATATGTGCCTGCTGCACAGTCCAGATAAACCCTAGATGGTGGGAGGTATACTGAACAGCGATACATTCACATATGTTCAGCAAAGTATTTAAGAAAATTTGTGAATTGTAACACATTCAGAAGGGGGCTCCATTACTAGTACTTTACACTAATGTGCCACATTTTCAGAAGGATACTAACAAACTGGAAATGCAAAGAAAACCCTAATACTTTAGGAAGGGTTGGAGAAAATGCGCTGTTGGATCTAGAAAGAGAAGACTTTCAGGACGAGGGAATTATGCTCCAATAGGTACAATGAACTCTCCATGAGAAAGCTTGTCTTATTCCCTGGTTTGTCCCCAGGGATTCCTTGTAACCCTTGGCTGAGAAGACTATGCCTAGAGCATAGGAAGTGCTTAATACAAAATTTTCAATGAGTTAAAAAGATGAATGAGTACAAGAAATTTGTAAAGAGATGAAAGAAGCTGATATATGCAATGGGTTGCTTTATGAGATGTGATCCCTGTTATCTGCTTAAGCCACGGCTGTAAACCAGTGGCCTGTGGACCATCACTTATATATGGATGGCTGTTTTTTGGTCATTCAGTGTTTTCTTTAAGTTTGGTGTTTCTAAAAAATTTTTAATTGAGATAATTGTGCATTCTCTCTCCACCCCCCCTTCTTTCTCTCCTTCTCTCTCATACACACACACACACACACTCACACACACACAGAGTACCTCCATTCTGCATTTCAACAATTGACTGGAGATACTGCTGCTCCCATTCAATGAAACACGTGTTTTTCAGCTTTCCTCAGACCCCACTTCTCCCTGTTGTTCTAGACTCAGTTCCATTTCACTCATTGATCTAAACCTTCCTTGCCCCTGAAGGTAGCTGAGCTTCCTGCCCTTGGCTAAAGCAGCAGTGGTGGCTCACCACCTCCTGGGTGTGGTAAAGGTGGTTCCTATGTTAAGGAGAATAGACCAAACTTTTTACTCCAAGATGCCTTGGTTCAGTGATTAATAACCATGCCTTGTTCATCAGAATAAAAACAGCACTGGTCTGGTGTCAACCAACACACAAGCACTTCCTTTCAACCCAACCAATCCGTTGGAAGAAGCACTGCCTCAATCACAAAATTCCCAGGCCTATAGCAGTCCAGATTGCCCTAAGTGTCCTCAGGATTCAAGGGGATTAGCTACAACTCCATCTTCATTGCATCCTGTGCCCCACTCCTTTCTCACTTTCATTGGTTTCCGTTCAGCTGCACACACAGATCCATCCCTCCAGGATCAAATCCAGGGGCTGTAGGAAATGGAGGTGGGAGAACTCGGAAATGAGTTGTGTCACCAATTAGTGACATCAGCATCAGGAAGAGCTGGAACTGAGCGCAGTTTACAGGGAGCTGGGAGCAGGGGCTTGTTTGAATTTAAAGGCTGCCATGGTTGTGCGAAATGCTAATCACTTTTCATCACACTGGCTAGTGGGTGTGGAATCTTTGGCTTGAGTTCCTTTCAGCTATTCCAGGCTAGCTCCTGAGACAGCTGCAGAATTCTGGCTCCAGCTGTGCCCCTTCCTCTTTGCTCCCTTTAAAGAACGTGAATTATTCTTAGATGTGGTCCCCCAAAATTTAGGCAATGATTCACAGGAGAGCTGGAGACACAGCAAGAGTGAAGAACAAACCACCTGCTTAGGCTTCAAGGTCCAATTGTTGGCAACACACCTAATCAGGTCAAATTGGTACTAAAATGCTGCATGTGAGTACCTTCGATATCTTACAGATGCTGCATAACCATATTGGAAAAGGCCAAATTGTCATCTTACTCATTGGATAATGGAAGATAGCAAAGTTTTTAGGGTGGATCTAATCTACATTCACCTAACAAGTGCTGAATAAAAAGCAGCAAGCCTGGAGAGGGCGTTTGCATGGGGTCACGGTGTTTGCTGGATTGAGAGGTTTGTGTTTCCACCATCTCTCAGGTGCCATAAGCCGGCAGCAGGATGGTGTCCTTGGACCACACATGTTTTGGTCCCAGAGTCAGTGTCCAATATGTCAGGCCGTCAAGGCAGATGGTGAGCAGGACAATGTTTCTGAACTTTTGGAAAATATACCACTTGAGAGTCCAGCTGGGGAAATGCCTGAAATTGGAAAATAATGTAATAGAATATTTGATTTGCCACCAAAGACCTTAGCTGGGAAGACTGCCACATTGAAATGAGAGGACAGCTTGGCTGACTTCGATCTTTCAGTTATACTTAGTCACGGCCTATTCGTGGGCTGGGTCCTGGACTCCCTGTGGGGCCCCAGAGTGCCCATTTTACCTCTTCCTCCCCCAAACACTACACATGCCAAGCAAACATTCCAGATAAGCTTTGGAGCTACATCCACAAACTTGTAACATTAGCCTAAGAACAAAGGTCAAGGCCAGTGGTCCCTGGATGTTTCCTCGGAGGGCCAGAAGGTGGCTCTCAGAGTGGATGGCAAGGTAAATGAGATGTCATTTCCATTTAACTCAGTTTGCTTTTTCTCCGTGCTGCCAGCCGCTGACTGGGCCTCTCAGGCAAAGTTGTTTTTCTGCAATTCACCAGACCTTTCTGAATATGAATACCTCGGTCCTCCAAGTCAGCCTCCGTGAGTCGCTAACTTGAAAGTGTCCATTCACATCCTAGTTCTCAGGGTAGAGAATCTGTCATTCGCCTGCTCCCCAGTATTCTCTGAACGTCTCGGCATGCACTCTACCTATGGAAAGCTGCTTATTTTAAACACCTGCAAATCTCTGTTTTCCCCCCCTGGCTAAGGGACCACCCTTGGCAAATCTGAAATGCTGGAGAGTTACTAGTTCCAGAAGCAGCCTGCAGCCAATAACAAATGGGAAGTCAGTGGAAAATACCCCGGCTTCTTTGCCCCTTTGTTGGGACAGTTCTCTCAAGCTTGTTCCATAGTCTTCCCATAGTTCCCAGTGAGGTTGTGTTCCAAGTGTCCACAGTCCCATCTGACTTGATTGGTGATAGCACATTGTTTTATGTGCTTCATTCCTTTTGTACCTCACTTACCTACTCCCCTCTTGGTGTTTCCTGGTACCTCCCAAATAAATTATTTGATAAATTATTTACACTGGAATTCTCCTCTCAGCCTCTGCTTTAGGAGAATCCAAACTAAGACAGTCAGCCTCCATGCAGTAGGGAGGGTGTGCAAGTTAGATTATGCGATTGTGTATTTGGGGGCCTGCATTTGGCCCTGGGTCTTACTTTACCAGGAGGCATTGACTCTCCCTAGGAAGCATACCAAAAGCAAAGAAAACTAGGTGGATGAACCTAAGAAAGGAGAAGGTTGACATTTGTTAACATACAAAGATGGCCAACATCTTTACGCTTAGTTAGGGTCTGTTTCCCCCGGTAAAGTGTAATTCCCAAAGAGGACAAGGGGTCATTCTGTTTTTGTTCACAGTGTGTCCTCATAAGGTAGACACAAAATATTATTAAGTAGGACCCTCATAACAATAGAATACTTTCTATGTATTAACTGGTTAATTTGTGCAGAAAACTGCAGTTGTTTGATGGCTCCATGGGTGAATGATGCCCACTCAGTTGGGGCTGGGGGTGGGGTGGGGGAGGCTGAGTGCTCTCCCTGCTGTCCTGGTGGGCAAGTAGAGGATCAGCATGGTCACCGAGGGGGAAACAGGCTCCTCCTGGGGAGCTAGTGATGGGCAACTCACATCTGTGTTTTCAGTATTAGTAGGAGCTCAATAGTTAGAAAGGGGGGTTGGGGTAGAGGGTAATAATTGCTTATTCATTCCACAAATGTGAGATTTCGTACCAGCTATGGGACAAGAATTCTGCTTGGCATGGAAAAGCAGCAGTGGGCAAGATAGACAGGGACACTGCCTTCTGAGACCTGGGATTGAGGCTCTATTCACATGGCATTCTGTGTGGAGTTGTAGCAACTGTCCTGGAGGTACATCAAAGAAGTTAAGAAATACATAAAACAATCAAGATTATGATAAATGCATTGTGTTAGAGCAGTGATTCTCAGACTTTAATGGACATCTCCATCACGTGGGGATCTTATTTCAATGCAGATTCTGATCCAGGAGGTCTGGGGCGAGGCCTGAGATTCTGCATTTCTAACCAGCATTAGATGCTGGTGCTGGTCCTCGGGCCACACATTGAGTAGCATGGTGATAGACCACTGATGATTAACTCTGTCTGCACACTGGAGTTACCTGAGGAAGTTAAAAAATTACTGACGCCTAATCTCACTCCACTAATTTTCATTTAATTTGACTCAGAGTGTCCTGGACATTGGGAATTTTTTTAAACAGCTTTATTGAGGGGTAATTTATATATCATGAAATCCATTCATTTTATTCTCCATTTTAAGTATGCAAGGAAATGATTTTTAGTACAGCTACAGTTTTGCCAACATCACCACAATACAATTTTAGAATATTTCCCATCATCCCCAAGCATCCATTGTATTTGCAGTCAATCCTTATTCCTACCCTCAGCCCCTAGGCAAACACTGTTCTACTTTCTTTCTGTATCAATTTCCCTTTTATGGACATTGCATATAAATGAAATCATACAATATATGGTCTTTTGTGCCTGGCTTTTCTCATTTAGCATAATGTTTTTGAGGTTTGGCCATGTTGTAGCACGTATCAGTACGTCATTTCTTTTTGTTGCTTAATTGCTTCTGTTATATAGCTATACGATATTTCGTCTATCTACTTACCAGTTGACTGACATCAGAACTGGCTCCACTTTTTGGTAAATAATGTTGCTTTAAATGTTCACATATAAGTCTTTACATGGGTGTATATTTTCCTTTCTTTGGGGATATCTAAGAGGGTATTTACTGGGTTATATGGTAACTCTATGTTTAGCTTTTTAAGAAAACATCAAACAGTTTTAAAGTGGCTGTACTATTTTACATTCTCACCAGCAATGTATGAAGATTCTAGTTTCTTCACATCCCCACCAACGCTTGTTATTGTCTTGGTGATTATAGCCATCCGTGTGTGTGTGAAGTAGTATCACATTGTGGCTTTTGTTTGCACTTCCCCAATGCCTAATGATGTTGATCATCTTTTCCTGTGACAATTAGCCATATATATATATATATAGCTAATGTATATATATCTTATTTGGTGAAATGTCTGTTTCTATCTTTTGCCCTTTTTTAACTGGGTTATTTGTCTTTTCATGGTTCTTTATATATTCTGGATATAAGTCCTTTATCAGATATGTACTTTTGAAATATTTTCTCCCAGTCTGTGGCTTCTTTTTTCATTTTCTTAACAACATCTTTTGAAGTACAAAGCTTTTAATTTTGAAGCAGTCCAATTTATCAATTTTTTCCTTTATAGAGCATGCTTTTGGTTTCTTAAAACTCTTTACCTAAGCCAAGATTACAAAGATTTTTTTCTATGTTTTTATCTAAAAGTTCTATAGTTTTAGCTCTTGCATTTAAGTTTGTGATCCATTTGAGTAAGTTTTTGTGTATGGTATGAGGTAAGGGTCTAAATTATATTTTGGGGTGTGGACGTCCAATCATCCCAGCACCATTTATTGAAAAAAAATCCATTCCCCATTGACTTATCTTTCCACCTTTGTCTAAAATCAATTGATCGTACATTTAACAGTTTATTTCCAGATTATCAATTCTGTTCCTTGTATCCATATATATATCCTTATATCCAGTGCCACATTGTCTTGGGATTTTATTATAATCAGGATTTGTAAAAGGTCCCCAGGTAACTCTAATGGATAGCAAAGTTTGGGGATCATTATGATAAAAAATAATTTGAGGGGCAGGGTGAAGAGGCCACTTACAATAAGGCGGTCAGAGGAAGGCCTTTCTGGAGCAGTAATGTTTCAGCTCAGACCTGAAAGATGAGAAGAAAACAGCTATGAGACGAGCTGAGGGAAGAGTATCCATGAGCCATACTCCAGGAGGCACTTTGCCAGGCCATGTTGGTGATGGTTGCAGTCTGGCTGAGAGGCTCTGATAACTCACGAGGTCCTGGCCCATGAAGCCCCAAGTTCCCAAATCTGCGTAATCAGCCAACACTTCATTCCTCCGTTAATTTTCAAAATTGGGGTGGGTGTAACCTCCTTGAATTACTCAAGAATATAACACAGTATATTCCACAGAGTAAGTTAAGGGTATAGCATTCCCTTATTCATTCATTCACCCATTCATTCAATAAATACTCATGGAGTATCTCCTGTATGCAGAGCCATATACTAAGCACTAGGGTGTAATGATGAGTGAAACAAAGTCTTTGCTTCATAGAATTGGCAGGGCACCTCCCTAGAACATCAGTTACAAACACACACACACACACACACACACACACACACACACACACGAGTTGTGAGATTTAAGCACAATGGTGGCAAAGGAAGAAATTGGCATGCAGCATCTGTATAACTGTTGGACTCCTGCATTTCTTCTAAAGAGACAGAAATAGATATACATACTCTCAAAAGGACCCAGTCTAACTGCTTCGTGTATGATACAATTCTTTATCCCTTGGCTGCAAATCCCCCTTCTTTGCACTGCTTTGTGATACTGGTGCTAGACCCTGTAAACATTTCCCTTTGCTGACCAGCAGAATGTTAGCTTTTGTCAAAACTGAACAGTAGAATGATCCTTCAAGGCTCTAGAGGCAGGAAGACCTTCCTTCAGAGTTTCAGTCTCCTATTATTTATTATGCAGTGTGGAACCTGAGTGATCTGTACAGACCAGCTCCAGTGGAGCCCCCAGGCCAAGGCTCTCACCCCTGAGTGCCCAGACCTGACAGTGGCAGGCCACTTCCAGAAGCCAGTACAGATCTCTGCCCTCTGGCAAGTTTCTTCTCCATCAGCCGACTGCATGCTTTCTGGTAGGTGCACCCTCTTCAAAGGGGTTTGCATTTTGCCTTGTGGGCAGAGACATTGCCTTGTGTGCACTTTGAGGGTGTCTGGCCTTTTTTCTTTCTTTTTTGATCCCCAGTCCCTCCAGCCCTTCTTGGCATCCTCCACATTGGGGGATGTGCTGCTCTCCCTGCCTGTGAGGGAGGCTGGGGCTGCCGGGCCTTCTTCTTCCACCAGCCCCTTCTTCCTCGCTGCCCACGCTTCCTCAGCCCCGAATGAGGAGCCGCTCTTTGCACCTCCTGCTTCTGGGCCTCTTAGAATCTCTTTACCCTTTTTTTGTAGTTAATGCTCTTCTCCTAGTTTACACTTTTTACATTAAAATTTTTCTTTTCAATTAGCCAGTGATGTTTCTATTTTCCAACTGGTTCCTGACTTGAGAGAGCCCAGAATTAAGAAAATCATTCCGTTTCATTTGTGCTCCAGCAGTTAGATACATTGAATGGCTCCTTCAAATTGGGAGGAAAAAAAAAGAAAACAGATCGCTTCACTTTTTGAAACCCTGGACTAATTTTACAACCCTGTGTCATACAAGGAGCCCATGACCAATCCACGGTTCCCTAGGTTTTGCAACTCTACCACTCGGTGCCAGAGGTGGTTAAAAATTGATGCTGCCACTCCAGAGAGCAGATTTCATTTTTCTCCCAACTCAGGTTTGCTTCAAGTTTGAGGAACTTGTTGGAATGGATAGAAAAAGATCCAAAGCAGCATCTTAGCCCCTGGGATTTGTAAATAGAAAAGTGTTCATAGCAAACTTAGTAATATGGTGGTGCTTCATGCCCCAAGACTATATCTTAGAGCTGGCATGATGTAGAATGGAAAATTTGGGGGCATCTGGCCTTTTAAATGTGTGCACTTTTCCCTCTTGTTTATTTGTGAAGGAAGCAATACTGCACAGTGTTTTAAGCATACAGAATCTAGAGGCCAGTCGCCTAGTTAAATCCTGGCTCAGCTGCTTTTTTGTGATCTTTCTTGGCCAAGTTACTCCATGTGTCTCAGTTTCCTCATCTGTAAAATGGGGACAATAATAGGACCTATATCATAAAAGGCTGTTGTGAGGATTGAATGAGTTAGTACATAGGAAGTGCTTACATGAGTACCTGGTGCATTGTATGGGCTGTAAGTATTAGCTACCATGACACAATGGTGATGGTAATGATGAACAGGTAAATGCTAGAAGAGATAAACATGAAGAAGAAATGCTATGAACACTTACTAAATATTGTGTTCCGTGTATTTACTTGCCAAATCTCACTTAACCCTCTAATATAAGATGGTTTTTATTTTATAGATGAGGAAGCTGAGGCTTAAACAGGTTAAGCCCCAAATCATAGTTAGCCAACTGCAGAGCCCAGTTAGGGTTAGGGATTTCACATGTCTACCTGGCACTGGATAGTTTCAGTGCTTCCATTTCACAGATCTTCTTTTCCCTTCCTATCTTTCCAGCCTTGGGTCACACCAAGCTCCTGCAAGTTTTCTTGAGAGTAGAGAGTCCTGGATCATGATCACTCCCACCTCAGGACCTTGCTCCATGGCGATCCCTTTGCCTGGGAAGTTCCCTCTCCTCCTCCTCACCGAATTAACCTCTCATCAAGTCCTGTCCCCATTGATGCTGTTTATGATGATGGAGTTTGTTCATGATGCTAGGGTGCCTGCTTCCCAATCCAGGTGCCCTGGCGTGGACTGGTCTGCCTGGCAGAAGGTATGCCTTTTTCTAATTCTTACAAGTTTACTTGTGACACTGTGAGTCCACAGGGCAAATACACTGGAGCCAGAGCCTTTTCCTAATTCACGTTAAGGTTCCATTCCCCTGTTATGAGGTCTCATAGCATCACTGACCTTGCCTTTATAGTACTTACCACTGTTGTAATTTTTCCAACTTTTTATTATTAAAAAATTCAGGCCCATACAGAAATTGAAAGACTAATACAAGGTACATGCTTACATTAACTACCTAGATTCCACTATCGTTAACATTTTTCATTTATTTTTACTGTCTATATACCTATTTAACTTCATTAAAATTTCGTCAAAGAAGAAACCTACAAAAAAATGCACTAATTCTAGGCGTACAGCCTGATGAATGTTCACAAAGTGAACGTACCTGTTTTGGGGTCACCACTCTGACCCTAGTCTGGGTGAACCTCTGCACATGTAGGGAATCTGCAGGGCAAAGGGATGTGCGCATTCCGTGTTCTTGCCTCTTCTGAGAACCTGGAATTCCAGGATTTCTGCCCAAATGACCCTGAGTCCACTTTCAAGTCCTGTTGGTCCTCTTCTCCAGGTCTTTTTCCCAGACCACATCCCACTAGACCTAGCTGATAGCTTAGGGGTTGCTTTTGACTAGAGATGAGAACAGAGCTTGACCATACAGGATGGGATGTCCAAACACGTTTATGAAAGGTCCCTTTATAGTGTGGGCTGAAGCCACATGTGGGCCTTCAGTTGTTCTCCTGTCGCAGGCCCCGCAAATGTTACAGGTAGGCCTGCTCCTTGAATTCACAGCATTTACGGGACATCATATTCCACTTCATTCATTCATCCTATTACTCATTCTTCCATCCATTCAGCCAGTATTTACTGACCATAAGCTGTACGAGGCACTGGGGCCCAGATAGGTTATACAGCAAAGATCTATAAGCATCACAGGCAGAGCTGACATACAAATCCAGGAAATGTGGCTTCATATCCACACTTGACCACAATGCTATTTTTTTTTTTTAATTAGTTTCTGCTTTATAACAAAGTGAATCAGTCATACATATACATCTGTTCCCACATCCCTTCCCTCATGCATCTCCCTCCCTCCCACCCTCCCCATCCCACCCCTCCAGGCGGTCACAAAGCACCGAGCTGATCTCCCTGTGCTCTGCGGCTGCTTCCCACTATCTATCTACCTTACGTTTGGTAGTGTATATATGTCCATGCCTCTCTTTCCCTTTGTCACAGCTTACCCTTCCCCTTCCCCATATCCTCAAGTCCGTTCTCAAGTAGGTCTGTGTCTTTATTCCCGTTTTACCCCTAGGTTCTTCATGACATTTTTTTTTTTTAATTCCATATATATGTGTTAGCATACGGTATTTGTCTTTCTCTTTCTGACTTACTTCACTCTGTATGACAGACTCTAGGTCTATCCACCTCATTACAAATAGCTCAGTTTCGTTTCTTTTTATGGCTGAGTAATATTCCATTGTATATATGTGCCACATCTTCTTTATCCATTCATCCGATGATGGACACTTAGGTTGTTTCCAGCTCCGGGCTATTGTGAATAGAGCTGCAATGAACATTTTGGTACATGTCTCTTTTTGAATTATGGTTTTCTCAGGGTATATGCCTAGTAGTGGGATTGCTGGGTCATATGGTAGTTCTATTTTTAGTTTTTTAAGGAACCTCCATACTGTTCTCCATAGTGGCTGTACCAATTCACATTCCCACCAGCAGTGCAAGAGTGTTCCCTTTTCTCCACACCCTCTCCAGCATTTATTGTTTCTAGATTTCTTGATGATGGCCATTCTGACTGGTGTGAGATGATATCTCATTGTAGTTTTGATTTGCATTTCTCTAATGATTAATGATGTTGAGCATTCTTTCATGTGTTTGTTGGCAGTCTGTATATCTTCTTTGGAGAAATGCCTATTTAAGTCTTCTGCCCATTTTTGGATTGGGTTGTTTGTTTTTTTGCTATTGAGCTGCATGAGCTGTTTATAAATTTTGGAGATTAATCCTTTGTCAGTTGCTTCATTTGCAAATATTTTCTCCCATTCTGAGGGTTGTCTTTTGGTCTTGTTTATGGTTTCCTTTGCTGTGCAAAAGCTTTGAAGTTTCATTAGGTCCCATTTGTTTATCTTTGTTTTTAGTTCCATTTCTCTAGGAGGTGGGTCCAAAAGGATCTTGCTGTGATTTATGTCATAGAGTGTTCTACCTATGTTTTCCTCTAGGAGTTTGATAGTTTCTGGCCTTACATTTAGGTCTTTAATCCATTTTGAGCTTATTTTTGTGTATGGTGTTAGGGAATGATCTAATCTCATACTTTTACATGTCCCTGTCCAGTTTTCCCAGCACCACTTATTGAAGAGGCTGTCCTTTCTCCACTGTACATTCCTGCCTCCTTTATCAAAGATAAGTTGGCCATATGTGCATGGGTTTATCTCTGGGCTTTCTATCCTGATCCACTGATCTATCTTTCTGTTTTTATGCCAGTACCACACTGTCTTAATTACTGTAGCTTTGTAGTATAGTCTGAAGTCAGGCAGCCTGATTCCTCCAGCTCCGTTTTTCGTTCTCAAGATTGCTTTGGCTATTCGGGGTCTTTTGTTTTTCCAAACAAATTTTGAAATTTTTTGTTCACTTCTGTGAAAAATGCCAGTGGTAGTTTGATAGGGATTGCATTGAATCTGTAGATTGCTTTGGGTAGTAGAGTCATTTTCACAATATTGATTCTTCCAATCCAGGAGCATGGTATATCTCTCCATCTATTTATATCATCTTTAATTTCTTTCATCAGTGTCTTATAATTTTCTGCATACAGGTCTTTTGTCTCCTTAGGTAGGTTTATTCCTAGATATTTTATTCTTTTTGTTGCAATGGTAAATGGGAGTGTTTTCTTGATTTCATTTTCAGATTTTTCATCATTAGTGTACAGGAATGCCAGAGATTTCTGTGCATTAATTTTGTATCCTGCTACTTTACCAAATTCATTGATTAGCTCTAGTAGTTTTTCGGTAGCATCTTTAGGATTCTCTATGTATAGTATCATGTCATCTGCAAACAGTGACAGCTTTACTTCTTCTTTTCCAATTTGGATTCCTTTTATTTCCTTTTCTTCTCTGATTGCTGTGGCTAAAACTTCCAAAACTATGTTGAATAAGAGTGGTGAGAGTGGGCAGCCTTGTCTTGTTCCTGATCTTAGTGGAAATGGTTTCAGTTTTTCACCATTGAGGACAATGTTGGCTGTGGGTTTGTCATATATGGCCTTTATTATGTTGAGGAAAGTTCCCTCTATGCCTACTTTCTGCAGGGTTTTTATCATAAATGGGTGTTGAATTTTGTCGAAAGCTTTCTCTGCATCTATTGAGATGATCATATGGTTTTTCTCCTTCAACTTGTTAATATGGTTTATCACATTGATTGATTTGCGTATATTGAAGAATCCTTGCATTCCTGGAATAAACCCCACTTGATCATGGTGTATGATCCTTTTAATGTGCTGTTGGATTCTGTTTGCTAGTATTTTGTTGAGGATTTTTGCATCTATGTTCATCAGTGATATTGGCCTGTAGTTTTCTTTCTTTGTGACATCCTTGCCTGGTTTTGGTATCAAGGTGATGGTGGCCTCATAGAATGAGTTTGGGAGTGTTCCTTCCTCTGATATTGTTTGGAAGAGTTTGAGAAGGATGGGTGTTAGCTCTTCTCTAAATGTTTGATAGAATTCGCCTGTGAAGCCATCTGGTCCTGGGCTTTTGTTTGATGGAAGATTTTTAATCACAGTTTCAATTTCAGTGCTTGTGATTGGTCTATTCATATTTTCTATTTCTTCCTGAGTCAGTCTTGGTAGGTTGTGCATTTCTAAGAATTTGTCCATTTCTTCCAGGTTGTCCATTTTATTGGCATAGAGTTGCTTATAGTAATCTCTCATGATCTTTTGTATTTCTGCAGTGTCAGTTGTTACTTCTCCTTTTTCATTTCTAATTCTACTGATTTGAGTCTTCTCCCTTCTTTTCTTGATGAGTCTGGCTAATGGTTTGTCAATTTTGTTTATCTTCTCAAAGAACCAGCTTTTAGTTTGGGTGATCTTTGCTATCGTTTCCTTCATTTCTTTTTCATTTATTTCTGATCTGATCTTTATGATTTCTTTCCTTCTGCTAACTTTGGGGGTTTTTTGTTCTTCTTTCTCTAATTGCTTTAGGTGCAGGGTCAGGTTGTTTACTCGAAATGTTTCCTGTTTCTTAAGGTGGGATTGTATTGCTATAAACTTCCCCCTTAGAACTGCTTTTGCTGCGTCCCATAGGTTTTGGGTCGTCGTGTCTCCACTGTCATTTGTTTCTAGGTATTTCTTAATTTCCTCTTTGATTTCTTCAGTGATCACTTCGTTATTGAGTAGTGTATTGTTTAGCCTCCATGTGTTTGTATTTTTTACAGATCTTTTCCTGTAATTGATGTCTAGTCTCATAGCATTGTGGTCGGAAAAGATACTTGATACAATTTCAATTTTCTTAAATTTACCAAGGCTTGATTTGTGACCCAAGATATGATCTATCCTGGAGAATGTTCCATGAGCACTTGAGAAAAATGTGTATTCTGTTGTTTTTGGGTGGAATGTCCTATAAATATCAATTAAGTCCATCTTGTTTAATGTATCATTTAAAGCTTGTGTTTCCTTATTTATTTTCATTTTGGATGATCTGTCCATTGGTGAAAGTGGGGTGTTAAAGTCCCCTACTATGATTGTGTTACTGTCGATTTCCCCTTTTATGGCTGTTAGTATTTGCCTTATGTATTGAGGTGCTCCTATGTTGGGTGCATAAATATTTACAATTGTTATATCTTCTTCTTGGATCGATCCCTTTATCGTTATGTAGTGTCCTTCTTTGTCTCTTCTAATAGTCTTTATTTTAAAGTCTATTTTGTCTGATATAAGAATTGCTACTCCAGCTTTCTTTTGATTTCCGTTTGCATGGAATATCTTTTTCCATCCCCTTACTTTCAATCTGTATGTGTCTCTAGGTCTGAAGTGGGTCTCTTGTAGACAGCATATATATGGGTCTTGTTTTTGTATCCATTCAGCCAATCTGTGTCTTTTGGTGGGAGCATTTAGTCCATTTACATTTAAGGTAATTATTGATATGTATGTTCCTATTCCCATTTCCTTAATGGCTTTGGGTTCGTTATTGTAGGTATAGTCCTTCTGTTGTGTTTCTTGCCTAGAGAAGTTCCTTTAGCATTTGTTGTAAAGCTGGTTTGGTGGTGCTGAACTCTCTCAACTTTTGCTTGTCTGTAAAGGTTTTAATTTCTCCATCAAATCTGAATGAGATCCTTGCTGGGTAGAGTAATCTTGGTTGCAGGTTTCTCTCCTTCATCACTTTAATTATGTCCTGCCACTCCCTTCTGGCTTGTAGAGTTTCTGCTGAGAGATCAGCTGTTAACCTGATGGGGATTCCCTTGTGTGTTATTTGTTGTTTTTCCCTTGCTGCTTTTAATATGATTTCTTTGTGTTTAATTTTTGACAGTTTGATTAATATGTGTCTTGGCGTAGTTCTTCTTGGATTTATTCTGTATGGGACTCTCTGTGCCTCCTGGACTTGATTAACTATTTCCTTTCCCATATTAGGGAAGTTTTCAACTATAATCTCTTCAAATATTTTCTCAGTCCCTTTCTTTTTCTCTTCTTCTTCTGGAACCCCTATAATTCGAATGTTGGTGCGTTTAATGTTGTCCCAGAGGTCTCTGAGACTGTCCTCTGTTCTTTTCATTCTTTTTTCTTTATTTTTCTCTGCATCAGTTATTTCCACTATTTTATCTTCCACCTCACTTATCCGTTCTTCTGCCTCAGTTATTCTGCTATTGATCCCATCTAGAGTATTTTTCATTTCATTTATTGTGTTTTTAATCGATGCTTGATTCATCTTTAGTTCTTCTAGGTCCTTGTTAACTGTTTCTTGCATATTGTCTATTCTATTTCCAAGATGTTGGATCTGGGAAATAGAATCTTGGATCAGCTTTACTATCATTATTCTGAATTCTTTTTCAGGTAGACTGCCTATTACCTCTTCATTTGTTAGGTCTGGTAGGTTTTTATCTTGCTCCTTCACCTGCTGTGTGTTTTTCTGCTTTCTCATTTTGCTTATGTTACTGTGTTTGGGGTCTCCTTTTTGCAGGCTGCAGATTCGTAGTTCCCGTTGTTTTTGGTGTCTGTCCCCCGTGGCTAAGGTTGTTTCAGCAGGTTGTGTAGGCTTCCTGGTGGGGGGGACTAATGCCTGTGTTCTGGTGGTTGAAGCTCGATCTTGTCTTTCTGGTGGACAGGTCCACGTCTGGTGGTGTGTTTTGGGGTGTCTGTGGCCTTATTATGTTTTTAGGTAGCCTCTCTGCTAATGGGTGGGGTTGTGTTCCTGCCTTGCTAGTTGCTTGGCATAGGGTGACCAGCACTGTAGCTTGCTGGTCGTTGACTGAAGCTGGGTGCTGGTGTTGAGATGGAGATCCCTGGGAGATTTTCGCTGCTTGATATTATGTGGAGCTGGGAGGTCTCTTGTGGACCCGTGTCCTGAAGTTGGGTCTCCCACTTCAGAGGCACAGCACTAACTCCTGGCTGCAGCACCAAGAGCCTTTCATCCACCCGGCTCAGAATAACAGTGAGAAAAAGTAGAGAGAAATAATTAGTAGAAGAAAGAAAGAGAGATTGAAAGAAAGGAAGAAGGGAAGAAAGGAAGGAAGGAAGGAAGAAAGAAAGGAGGGAGGGAGGAAGGATGGAAAGAAAGAAGGAAAGAAAGGAGGGAGGGTGGGAGGAATGAAAGCAAAAGGAAGAGTGAATGGAAGAAGAGAGGGAGGGAGGGAGGAAGGAAAGAAAGAAAGAAAGACAGGAGGGAGGGAGGGAGGGAGGAAGGAAAGAAAAAGAAAGTGGAAAGAAGAAGGGTGGGAGGGAGGGAGGGATGGAGGAAAGAAAAAGAAAGAAGGAAAGGAGGAGCAGAGGGAGGGAGGGAGGAAGGGAAGGGAGAAAAAAAGAAAGAGCAGGTAAAGTAAAATAGAATAAAGTATGAAATATAGTAGCGTTATTAAAATTAAAAAGTAATTATTGAAAAAAAACATGGACCGATAGAACCCTGGGACATATGGTGGAAGCAAAGCTATACAGAGAGAATCTTACACAGAAGATTACACATACACATTCACAAAAAGAGAGCAGGGGGAAAAATCAAAAATCTTGCTCTGCAAGTCCACCTCCTCGGTTTGGGATAATTCGTTGTAAAAAGAGGAAAAGGGCGAAAAGTCTGAAATCTTGCTAAGTCCACCTCCTTAATTTGAGATAATTCGTTGTAAAAAGAGGAAAAAAAAAAAAGGGGGGGGGGGAAGTCTTAAATCTTGTCCTCAAGGTCCACTTCCTCAATTTGGGATGATTCGCTGTCCATTCATGCACTCCACAGACGCAGGGCACATCAAATGGACCGTGGAGCTTTAATCCGCTGCCTCGGAGGCTGCACAGAGAGATTTCCCTGTCTCTGCTCTCACAACTCCCGGGTCTCAGCCTTGGACCTGGCCCCGCCTCTGCGCGTAGGTCGCCGGAGGGCGTCCGTTCTTCGCTCAGACAGGACGGGTTTAAAGGAGCCGCTGATTCGGGGGCTCTGGCTCACTCAGGCAGAGGGGAGGGAGGGGAATGCCCTCTCCTCGCGCACCAGGCAACAAAAGGGAAAAAAGTCTCTTGCCTCTCCGGCAGCTCCAGACCCTTTCCCCGGACTCCCTCCGGGCCAGCACTAACCCCTTCAGGGTCTCTTCCTGCCGCCAGCCCCAGACCTCTCCCTGCGCTCCGACCGAAAGCCGATACCCGAGCCTCAGCTCCCAGCCCCGCCCGCCCCGGCGGCCGAGCAGACAAGTCTCTCGGGCTGGTGTGTGCCTGAGGGCACCGATCCTCTGTGCCAAAATCTCTCCGCCCTGCCCTCCGCACCCCTGTTGCTGTGCTCTCCTCCGCTCCTCCGAAGCTTTCCCCCTCCGCCACCTGCAGTCTCCGCCCGCGAAGGGGCTTGTAGTGTGTAGAAACCTTCCCTCCTTCACGGCTCCCTCCCACTGGTGCAGGTCCCGTCCATATCCTATTGTCTCTGTTTATTCTTTTTTTCTTTTGACCTACCCAGGTATGTGGGGAGTTTCTTGCCTTTTGGGGGGTCTGAGGTCTTCTGTCAGCGTTCAGTAGGTGTTCTGTTGGAGTTGTTCCACGTGTAGATGAATTTCTGATGTATCTGTGGGGAGGAAGGTGATCTCCGCGTCTTACTCTTCCGCCATCTTCCTCCGGCCCCCGACCACAATGCTATTATTGTAGAATATTGAACCACAGAAAGTGAGAAATATGGGTAAAAAATAATACATTGTTTTATTCTCTTCTCTATACTTCTAGCTTTGCTTACTTCCATCCCTGCCCAAACTATCTGTTCACTAGCAGAGGCACTAGGCATACACATAGGAAAACCCACACAGAGAACAGCATGCAGGTCAGATGCTATGTGAGCACACACACAAGAAGAACCACCAGAGACCAGAAGGTGGGGCAGGGAGGCTGGGGGATCTGAAGAGATGGGACTTTGGTGGAGTTTGAAAGGAGGTAAGATGTGGAGCAGCAGAGAAAAGCAAGGAACCAGCTCCTCAGCAGAGAGGTGACATCAACACTTCCGGGCGGCCCGACACCCACTGAATGAGTCAAGCTCAGCACAGCGGATAAAGTCTATATCAGCCTCCCCTCCCTTTCTCCAGGATGATTGCTGAGCCCTGCATGCCCACTTTCCCTTTCTTGCCAAGCCCCTGTAAGTAGCAAGTAAGGAGATTTTTGCAATGTTTCCTTAAGGGGAAAGTTAGGAAAGAAAAATTGCCATTCCCTGGGCTTTCAACCACTGCCTTCCACCACCAGCCTCTTAAACCCTCTGTTACTCAGCATATGTACAAAGCATAGCAAGATTTGCAGCCTTGTCTGTGGCCTCTTTGAATACACATTTTTACCATCTGTGGGGGAATGGTTCTTCAACTGGTCACGCTTCCTTCAGCTGGGAGGCCTGAAAGAGGAGGTGGTGCAGGCGGACACTTGGAATGATTTCCTCCAGCCCAAGTGTGAGTCCAAAATGTTTTCATCAGATCCCATTTAAACAGGACCTCACAGCCCACATCTCTTGCCCAGTCCCACTTGTTAATGGAAAAATAACTCTTTGCAAACAGAGAACTGGCAAGGAACAAAATGCTGAAAACGATACCAAATTGTAGTCATCCTTCATCATTCCCTTCCAGTAAGTGGATGAGAACAAACTCGTTATTGAGCATATACTTTAAAATCTTTCCTAGCTCTATTATTTTTCCACATAAGCCAGCAGCAGATGCTATGGGTGTCCCACCCGTATCCACTCGCTTTTACAACTTGATTGCATACCTCCAGGTCTTCCAACTCCCTGCACCTGCATTTCTTCCCCTGTGGGATTTTCTGGCCACCACCCAGCGGCTGGAAATGCACCAGTAGTCCTCAATGAGTTTCTAATGGTAGTTGACATATGGATACCCCAGCTCCGCATCCTTGTGTGGGATGGCTCTGAGACGTGGGATCTATACTGACCCCCGAGAGTTCTCCCAGAGGGTTAAGCTTCACTTCCCCATGATGATAACAGTTTGACAACACACCCTTTGTTGCCTTCCTTCCCTTCCCTGTCTCACTTCCACCTCCCCTACAGTGCTTCCTAGAATCACCTCCCAGGGAAATTACTTCCACTCAAATCCTTGTCTCAGGGTCTACTTCTAGGGATCCCACACGTAGAATCTTTGTTCAGCTTTTTATGTTAGGGAAGCAAGGCACTACAACTTGAAGAAGATCCTTTTAAGTAGGAGAAAAAGCAATGAAATTCTTTTCCCTTCGAGGAAATGTTAGGGAATTCTGCTTGCTTTAATTTGGAGCTAATTGCCCATAAATCTATTTCAATTGTGTCCAAGTTAAGACCCTTTTAGTTCTAAGTAATATAAGACCCACTTAAGCTAGATTACAATTTTGAAAGGAGAAGTGAGGGGCTTTATCATAAAGACCCTGAGGTGTCTCTCAAGGCTAGGAATACACCTGAGGCAGAGGGACGAATTGGAACTAGGAAGTGAACAGCCATCTTGCTCTTCCTCTGGAGCTGCAAGTTCTCTTACTTTTCCTTCATTTTGCACATCTGCTTCTTCTCTTTCTGTAGACTGGCTTGTCCCACCCCATTGTATCAATGGACAAAACTTTTGAGTTTTCCTATTTTCTGATCTACCATGGAGCCAATTCAGAATTCCTGGGAGAGAGCCCTGATTGGCTCACCTTGAGTCAGATGTCATCTCTGATCTAATCAGAGGTGGTAAGCAAACTGGGTTGGGGGAGAGGGTGTTAACACATACCTGCTGGAATGTATGCCTCTGGGGAGCTCAAAGAAGATGGCTGAGGTCTGGCGATACCCCAAAAGAGTGTTATGCAAGATTGGAAGCAGAGAAAGATAAGAAAAAAGTTTTTTAATTGAAAAACTGGTTTTCTGCATTTGGTCCTCACCTATTTGGACATTTTAAAAATGTCGTTTAGTTCCAAGAGGGCAATTTTTTTCTTTTTTAACATCTTTATTGGAGTATAATTGCTTTACAATGGCGTGTTAGTTTCTGCTTTATAACAAAGTGAACCAGCTATACATATACATATATCCCCATATCTCCTCCCTCTTGCATCTCCCTCCCACCCTCCCTATCCCACCCCTCTAGGTGGTTACAAAGCACCTAGCTGATCTCCTTGTCCTATGCGGCTGCTTCCCACTAGCTATCTGTTTTACATTTGGTAGTGTATATATGTCCATGCCACTCTCTCACTTCATCCCAGCTTACCCTTCCCCCTCCCCGTGTCCTCAAGTCCATTCTCTACGTCTGCATCTTTATTCCTGTCCCGCCCCTAGGTTCTTCAGAACCTTTTTTTTTTTTTTAGATTCCATATGTATGTGTTAGCATATGGTAATTGCTTTTCTCTTTCTGACTTACTTCACTCTGTATGACAGTCTCTAGGTCCATCCACCTCACTACAAATAACTCAATTTCGTTTCTTTTTATGGCTGAGTAATGTTCCATTGTATATATGTGCCACATCTTCTTTATCCATTCATCTGTCGATGGACACTTAGGTTGCTTCCATGTCCTGGCTATTGTAAATAGAGCTGCAATGAACATTGTGGTACATGACCAAGAGGGCAAATTGTGCATATAGTATGCAATGCAAAAATACCCCTACTCATGAATACCATGCCAAAGGTCACTCAACTAAAACATATTCTTATAGTCAGCAAGCTAAAAAAAAAAAAAAAGTGGTTTCTAAAGTGCTTTCACCTGGGGAAAGGAGCAAAAATGTGGAATCTATCCATTCCATTTCCAATGTATAGTACCGTGTAGATACGGCAGGAATGCTGTCCCACTTTGGATGACCTTGGGAGCTAAACTTTCTGTATGTATTATTTTTTACTTCAAGCAGACCTGGGTTTGAGTGCCAGCTCTGCCAATTTCTAGCTATTTAATCTCTGAAAGCCTTACATTCCTTATCTGTAAGATGGGGGTATTAATTTGATAAAGTATTAATTGATAAACTGCCTGGCACATCAGGAGGGGTATAGGAGTACAATAAATGTTAACTATGAATGTTGTTGTTGTTATTGTTACTGATCCACCATCCATGTAACATTTCTCACTAAAATATATCATTTCTCATCAAGAGGGCAGTGAAAACTTCTGAGAGTCAATGAAATGGTGGAAATGATGAGTTCCAGGGACTTTCAGCCTTGGTCAAATTCTAGTTCTGACATTTATTACCTGTGTGTTAACTTCCCTCTGCCTCAATTTTCTGATCTGTAAAATGGGGGTTAATCATCACAGTAACTACCTCTTATGGTCATAGTTAAGATTAGATGAGATGTAAAGTGCTTAAGACAATTCCTGGTGCAGAGTAAGTACTCAATACATGAGAGCTGGTAATACTGTTAGTATGAGTCACAGCCGTAGGAAGTGTTCTTGTTGGAAATCTGCTTTTTAGTCTGCCGGTGAGATGAGGTGAGAAGGAAGTCTTTATAGAAATGTACATAGATCCTCATAATTCACACATGATCTGTCACTAGCCCTATCTCAGTTGAAAGGATATCTCAATAGATTTAGATTAATATCCCAGTTATTAGTAGTGAAGCTTGGTGTCAAAAATCATATTTATTCCTCAAGGCAAAAATAAGCCTGCTCTGTATATGAGGCCACTGGGCATAGGCCAGATTTGCTCATTCAGTATGAAATATTCCAGACCAACAGATTCATAAATATATATTACAGCCCAAGTTTACTGATAGTAAGAAAAACTCATTTAGGTCTATTTTTGTATATTAGGCAAGCCACCGCTTTAAATACTAACTTGTTTGCTTTTTGAATTGAATTCACATTTATTTCTGCGATTCTGATAAACTGCTGTCCTTAGTTGCAAACCCTTGACTCCATTGCCATCATCACTTTTGCAGCACTGACCCTGGGTACAGAGCTCTGGGCTTGTCACTGTACAGTTACCTGGAAATCTGTTTTCCAGGTGATTGTGATGCACATTCAGGTTGGAGGACCCCAGGGGTAAAGGACATGTGGTGAACTGTAGATTCGGTCCACTGGGTTTTGAATCCCAATGCTACAATTCTTTAGCTGTGTAAACTTAGTAAGTTACTTCATCACCATACCTCTGTCTCTTCTTTTATAATGCAGGGCAATAATAGTTCTTCCTTTTTTAACATTTATTTATTTTATTTATTTATTTTTCCTGCGCCGGGTCTTAGTTGCGGTACTCAGAATCTTTATCTTTGGCATATGGACTCTTAGTTGCAGCATGTGGGATCTAGTTCCCCAACCAGGGATTGAACCCAGGCCCCCTGCATTGGGAGCATGGAGTCTTACCCACTGGACCACCAGGGAAGTCCCTATAGTTCCTCCTTCATCAGATTGTTGTAATATTTAAATAAGATAATACATGTAAAGCACTTAGTATCTGGCATACAATAAGCACTCAAAAAATGTCTGTTGTCATGGCTATAATAATCCCATTTCACAGATGAGGAAGTTGAAGATAAGAAGATGAGGGGGGTAAGAAGATTTCACTGACTGAACTGACATTTAAATTAGGGCTCATGACCCCAAAGTCCTCACCGCATTCTGAAAATAGATCAGATGATATCAGGAAGGGTTGAGATGGGGACCATACCCCTAAACAGGATTGACCAAATTCAGTTTTCAGGTGTTTTCTAAGTGATCTCACTCAGTGAAAACAACTCTTGGCTTGGATACCAGTCAAAAGAAGAGTCTAGCTTTAAGTGTTGCTACTTACCTAGTTATTCTCTCTACCAGCCTGTGCTCAGTGAACCCTTTCCAAGAGCCCCACCTCATCTGGGAGGCTGAGAGCAATAAAGAGTCTGTGTGCTCAGTTCACACAAGCAATAGAATTTTTAAAGTTTCCTCTATAACCTTTGAAAATCTTTAGAAAAACAGGTGAGGGGCCTGAAAGAAAGGCAAACATGGGAGTAATAAGAAAATCTGTCTCCTCGAGCCGTCCTGAGGATTAACTGAGATCATGTCTACAGAATGTTTCTAGGTACAGTGACTGGCAGTTACTAAGTAGTTAATAACTGGCAGCTTTGCATGAAGGAACACAGTCAAACCAGCCAGGAAAAAAATGTCCTTCTCTAACTCAGAAAAGGCTTATTTCATTCTACTTGGGATGATAAAATTCCTTTAAAGGGCAAAATCAGCACCCAGTATATGACCCTTTAAGACTGAGGCCCATGCCAGGTGCCAACTCCCACCTTTCAGCAAAGGCCAAACTGCCCTCAATTCAGGTGCTGACCATGGGGCAGGCAAACTGCCAGACCACTCACCTTGACATTAGGATTCCTCATATTTTAGTGGATTTAATCAGCAGCTTTCTTTTTCAGTAACTAAAATCTGCATTCAGTGTGGCATCTCCTTTGCTGTGGTTTCTGCCATCCACACTGTGATGAGAAGTTTTTCTTGAGGGCCCTTCTAGGCAAGCAAACGTCTGGTTTTATCGATGGGGTCTCTCAGACCTGCGTTCAGGTCCTTTCTTCAACTTAACTAGCTGTGTGCTCTTCAGCGAGGTGCTTGACTTCCCCAACTCCTCATCTTCTTGTCTGAAAAAGGAAGATAATGATAATGATACATACTTCAAGGTTGTCAAGTTTAAAAAAATAATGAACTGAGAGATGAGAGGTTTCTCAGAGCGCCCAGCTCCTTATAAATACTTGGTAAAAGGTGATTGTTTTAATTCGTATTAATTCTGTTTCTGCTACAACTATATTTTAAATTTTCTTATACATGAGGAAACTGGGGTGAAATGGAGATAATAAGAGAATCTACCATTTGGAGTTATTGGAAGGAATAGTACAGATGCACACACTGTTGAACTTCCTAAGTGAATGTTGATTATAAACAATAGCTAGGGGACAGACACCAAAAACATTGGGAACTATGAACCACAGCCTGCAAAAAGGAGACCCCAAACACAGTAAGTTAAGCAAAATGAGAAGACAGAAAAACACACAGCAGATGAAGGAGCAAGGTAAAAACTCACCAGCCCTAACAAATGAAGAGGAAATATACAGTCTACCTGAAACAGAATTCAGAATAATGATAGTAAAGATGATCCAAAATCTTGGAAACAGAATAGAGAAATTAAAAGAAATGTTTAACAGGGACCTAGAAAAACTAAAGAGCAAACAAACAATGATGAACAGCACAATAAATGAAACTAAAAATTCTCTAGAAGGGATCAATAGCAGAAGAACAGATACGTGACCTGGAAGATAAAACAGTGGAAATAACTACTGCAGAGAATAAAGAAAAAAGAATGAAAAGAACTGAGGAAAGTCTCAGAGACCTCAGAGACATTAAACACACCAACATTCGAATTATAGGGGTCCCGGAAGAGGAAGAGAAAAAGAAAGGGACTGAGAAAATATTTGAAGAGATTATAGTTGAAAACTTCCCTAATATGGGAAAGGAAAGAGTCAGTCAAGTCCAGGAAGTGCAGAGAGTCCCATACAGGATAAATCCAAGAAGAAACATGCCAAGACACATATTAATCAAACTGTCAAAAATTAAATACAAAGAAAACATATTAAAAGCAGCAAGGGAAAAACAACAAATAACACACAAGGGAATCCCCATAAGGTTAACAGCTGATCTTTCAGCAGAAACTCTGCAAGCCAGAAGGGAGTGGCAGGACATATTTAAAGTGATGAAGGAGAAAAACCTAAAACCAAGATTACTCTATCCAACAAGGATCTCATTCAGATTTGATGGAGAAATTAAAACCTTTACAGACAAGCAAAAGCTAAGAGAATTCAGCACCACCAAACAAGCTTTACAAAAAATGTTAAAGGAACTTCTCTAGGCAGGAGACACAACAGAAGGAAAAGACCTACAATAACAAACCCCAAACAATTAAGAAAATGGGAATAGGAACATACATATCAATAATTACCTTAGATGTAAATGGATTAAATGCTCCAACCAAAAGACATAGACTGGCTGAATGGATACAAAAACAAGACCCGTATATATGCTGTCTACAAGAGACCCACTTCAGACCTAGGGACACATACAGACTGAAAGTGAGGGGATGGAAAATGATATTCCATGCAAATGGAAATCAAAAGAAAGCTGGAGTAGCAATTCTTATATCAG
This sequence comes from Hyperoodon ampullatus, assembly GCF_949752795.1. NCBI lineage: Eukaryota > Metazoa > Chordata > Mammalia > Artiodactyla > Ziphiidae > Hyperoodon > Hyperoodon ampullatus. Next base: position 23,601,717 of record NC_136923.1, read on the forward strand.
ACAAAATAGACTTTAAAATAAAGACTATTACAAGGGACAAAGAAGGACACTACATAATGATCGAGGGATCAATCCAAGAAGAAGATATAACAATTGTAAATATTTATGCACCCAACATAGGAGCACCTCAATACATAAGGCAAATGCTAACAGCCATAAAAAGGGAAATCAGCAGTAACACAATCATAGTAAGGCACTTTAACACCCCACTTTCACCAATGGACAGATCATCCAAAATGAAAAAAAATAAGGAAACACAAGCTTTAAATGATACATTAAACAAGATGGACTTTATTGGTATTTATACGACATTCCATCCAAAACAACAGAGTACACATTCTTCTCAAGGGCTCATGGAACATTGTCCAGGAGAGATCATATCTTGGGTCACAAATCAAGCCTTGGTAAATTTAAGAAAATTGAAATCGTATCAAGTATCTTTTCTGACCACAACACTATGAGACTAGACATCAATTACAGGAAAAAATCTGTAAAAAGTACAAACACATGGAGGCTAAACAATACACTACTTAATAACCAAGAGATCATTGAGGAAATCAAAAATACTTAGAAACAAATGACACTGAAAACACGATGACCCAAAACCTATGGGATGCAGCAAAACCTGTTCTAAGAGGGAAGTTTATAGCAATACAATCCTACCTTAAGAAACAAGGAATATCTCAAATAAACAACCTAACCTTACACCTAAAGCAATTAGAGAAAGAAGAACAAAAAACCCCCAAAGTTGGCAGAAGGAAAGAAATCATAAAGATCAGAAATAAATGAAAATGAAATGAAGGAAATGATAGCAAAGATCAATAAAACTAAAACCTGGTTCTTTGAGAAGATAAACAAAATTGATACACCATTAGCCAGACTCATCAAGAAAAAAAGGGAGAACACTCAAATCAATAGAATTAGAAATGAAAAAGGAGAAGTAACAACGGACACTGCAGAAATACAAAAGATCATGAGAGATTACAACAAACAACTCTATGCCAATAAAATGGACAACCTGGAAGAAATGGACAAATTCTTAGAAATGCACAACTTTCTGAGACTGAACCAGGAAGAAATAGAAAATATGAACAGACCAATCACAAGCACTGAAATTGAAACTGTGATTAAACATCTTCCAACAAACAAAAGCCCAGGACCAGAAGGCTTCACAGGCGAATTCTATCAAACATTGAGAGAAGAGCTAACAGCTATCCTTCTCAAACTCTTCCAAAATATAGCAGAGGGAGGAACACTCCCAAGCTCATTCTACGAGGCCACCATCCCACTGATACCAAAACCAGACAAAGATGCCACAAAGAAGGAAAACTACAAGCCAATATCACTGATGAACATAGATGCAAAAATCCTCAACAAAATACTAGCAAACAGAATCCAACATCATATTAAAAGGATCATACACCATGATCAAGTGGGGTTTATTCCGGGAATGCAAGGATTCTTCAATACATGCAAATCAATGTGATACACCATATTAACAAATTGAAGGAGAAAAACCATATGATCATCTCAATCGATGCAGAGAAAGCTTTTGAGAAAATTCAACACCCGTTTATGATAAAAACCCCCCAGAAAGTAGGCATAGAGGGAACTTTCCTCAACACAATAAAGGCGATATATGACAAACCCATAGCCAACATTGTCCTCAATGGTGAAAAACTGAAACCATTTCCACTAAGATCAGGAACAAGACAAGGTTGCCTACTCTCACCACTATTATTCAACATAGTTTTGGAATTATTAGCCATAGCAATCAGAGAAGAAAAAGAAATAAATGGAATCCAAATCAGAAAAGAAGAAGTAAAGCTGTCACTGTTTGCAGATGACATGATACTATACATAGAGAATCCTAAAGATGCCACCAGAAAACTACTAGAGCTAATCAATGAATTTGGTAAAGTAGCAGGATACAAAATTAATGCACAGAGATCTCTGGCATTCCTATACACTAATGATGAAAAATCTGACAGTGAAATTAAGAAAACACTCCCATTTACCATTGCAACAAAAATAATAAAATAACTAGGAATAAACCTACCTAAGGAGACAAAAGACCTGTATGCAGAAAATTATAAGACACTGATGAAAGAAATTAAAGAGGATACAAATAGATGGAGAGATATACCATGCTCCTGGATTGGAAGAATCAATATTGTGAAAATGACTCTACTACCCAAAGCAATCTACAGATTCAGTGCAATCCCTATCAAACTTCCACTAGCATTTTTCACAGAACTAGAACCAAAAAATTTCACAATTTGTATGGAAACGCAAAAGACTCCGAATAGCCAAAGCAATCTTGAGTAAGAAAAACAGAGCTGGAGGAATCAGGCTCCCTGACTTCAGACTATACTACAAAGCTACAGTCATCAAGACAGTGTGGTACTGGCACAAAAACAGAAATATAGATCAATGGAACAGGACAGAAAGCCCAGAGATAAATCCACATACATATGGTCACCTTATTTTTGATAAAGGAGGCAAGAATATACAGTGGAGAAAAGACAGCCTCTTCAGTAAGTGGTGCTGGGAAAACTGGACAGCTACATGTAAAAGTATGAAATTAGAACACTCCCTAACACCATACACAAAAATAAACTCAAAATGGATTAAAGACGTAAATGTAAGGCCAGACACTATCAAACTCTTAGAGGAAAACATAGGCAGAACACTCTATGACATAAATCACAGCAAGATCCTTTTTGACCCACCTCCTGGAGAAATGGTAATAAAAACAAAAATAAATGGGACCTAATGAAACTTAAAATCTTTTTCAAAGCAAAGGAAACCATAAACAAGACCAAAAGACAACCCTCAGAATGGGAGAAAATATTTTCAAACGAAGCAACTGACTGAGGATTAATCTCGAAAATTTACAAACAGCTCATGCAGCTCAATATCAGAAAAACAAACAACCCAATCCAAAAATGGGCAGAAGACCTAAATAGACATTTCTCCAAAGATATACAGATTGCCAACAAACACATGAAAGGATGCTCAACATCATAAATCATTAGAGAAATGCAAATCAAAACCACAATGAGATATCATCTCACACCGGTCAGAATGGCCATATCAAAAAATCGACAAACAATAAATTCTGGAAAGGGTGTGGAGAAAAGGGAACCCTCTCGCACTGTTGGTGGGAATGTAAATTGATACAGCCACTATGGAGAACAGTATGGAGGTTCCTTAAAAAACTAAAAATAGAATTACCATACGACCCAGCAATCCCACTACTGGGCATATACCCTGAGAAAACCATAATTCAAAAAGAGTCATGTACCAAAATGTTCATTGCAGCTCTATTTACAGTAGCCAGGACATGGAAGCAACCTAAGTGTCCATCAATAGATGAATGGATAAAGAAGATGTGGCACATATATACAATGGAATATTACTCAGGTATAAAAAGAAACGAAATTGAGTTATTTTTGGCGGGGAGTGGTTTGCGATACGCGGGCCTCTCACTGTTGTGGCCTCTCCCGTTGCGGAGCACAGGCTCCGGACGCTCAGGCCCAGCAGCCATGGCTCACGGGCCCAGCCTCTCCGCGGCATGTGGGATCCTCCCAGACTGGGGCACGAACCCGTGTCCCGTGCATCGGCAGGCGGACTCTCAACCACTGCGCCACCAGGGAAGCCCCCGAAATTGAGTTATTTGTAGTGAGGTGGATGGACCTAGAGTCTGTCATACAGAGTGAAGTAAGTCAGAAAGAGAAAAACAGATACCGTGTGCTAACACATATATATGGAATCTAAGAGAAAAAAAAAAAGGTCATGAAGAACCCAGGGGCAAGACAGGAATAAAGACACAGACCTACTAGAGAACAGACTTGGGGTTATGGGGAGGGGGAAGGGTAAGCTGTGACAAGGTGAGAGAGTGGCATGGACATATATGCACTACCAAATGTAAAACAAATAGCTAGTGGGAAGCAGCCACATAGCACAGGGAGATCAGCTTGGTGCTTTGTGACCACCTAGAGGGGTGGGAAAGGGAGGGTGGGAGGGAGGGAGATGCAAGAGGGAAGAGATATGGAACATATATATATGTATAACTGATTCACTTTGTTTTAAAGCAGAAACTAACACACTGTTGTAAAGCAATTATACTCCAATAAAGATGTTAAAAAAAAAAACAATAGCTGATAATGACTGTCGTATTGCTACCACTTACTTTTTACACATCTGGCCTGTATCTAGGTTGAAATACAATGACCAGCTGGAAAACTACCACGGTCAGAGTTCCATTAGTAGTAATGGCTGTTGGCTGACCCAGAACATAAAGTTTTTCAGGGCATGAAGTTATGTTTGTCTTCTAGCTTAGTTTGACAGATTGTTTTAAAGGGTCTCGTATTGTCATACTGAAAAAAAATCATCAAAGTGTGCTAAGAAAAGGATATTTGGGGCAGGTTAGAGCACTAAAAATGCCTTCCCCAAATAACCCGTACTGTGCAGCCACTCCTTATCAGTCCTGCCAGGAGTGCCATAAATCACCTCTAAATTGACTGTTATGTCATCCTTGGGCATCGGGAATGACAAATAATCTGGGGCAGCCTCCTAGATTCCAAGGAGATCGTTTTCTTGCTCATGTCAGCTCAAAAGTACTTAGGAGCAGTGCTGAATTTATGCTCTACCTTTTTAATCTCCCTCTCCCTATTTTAATGCAATAAACAATGAGTATTAGTTCCTGCTTCCTGACATAATGATGGTGGATGGAAATGTCGTTAATTCAGAGATGCTCTCATTGTCTTCAACTCTGTTTGAAACTACACACAGAGTGGTAAGAACCTGCCAGGAATACATATTTTTACAGATGTCTGAAGGGGACAACCAAGGAGTAAAGAGAATGAAACCATGAGTAGCTAGTGGCCCATCCTTGGCCATAAAGTGTGATAATAACAGATCTCAAGAGTGATCTTCCTAAGACATGCAGTCAGTCCATCAAATGCTTCTGAGCAGGTGGAAGTGAAAAGTTATTCAAGGGTGATGCTAGGTACCTTTTATGAATTATTTATCTTAAACAAACTTGCATGAACCAGAGCACTCAAGTGAAAGCCTATCAGCCAGAAGGAGGCCACTGAAGAGTCCGGCTATAGATCTCAGTGATGGTTTTTAAATGCTGTGTTTCATGCCTCACATCAGGTGGGAGACTGCCATGCTGGCTCTGACTCATTTCTTAGTTGCAATCTACTCCCATTCCCACATGGATGGCCATCTTAAAGCTTTTTTCATCGTGCAGCTTTCAAACAGCTGCACTCCTTGAAATGAAAATTACTGGGGTCACTGCTTCTTATTTTAGGGGCTATGAGCGGGGCGAAGCATGTCCCATGGGCTTCTGAGTGCCAGTGGTGCCCTAAGTCATAGATTCCAAAGGCAAAAGGAAGGGAGAGGGTGGAAAGTTCCACATTGTCTAAGAAGAGATCAGTGGTAGAGAGAAATAGCAAAAAGGAAGAAGCGTTATTTGGAGAACAGTAAATGCCACCCAGAGATATATAAGGTGTTAATGTCATGGGCTGCTCACCTCAGCTCAAGGTGGGTTTCGGAGATGGATATGTTAAGTGTAATTAATTTACACAGACCTAGGAATCAAGATACATGTACCTGGGACACTGTCACCTGCTGGATGTCCAATAATCAGTAGCTGAAATCAGTAGGATTGGATGGAGTTGAATTGAAACTATTTGACTCTACACTTACCATCAGCTAATTGTTTGGGGGAAATACTACGAATATCTAACATTTATTGAGCAATCAATACGTAGTAGCTGTTTTGGGTTTGTGCATGCATTGTCACATTTAATCCTCTCAACCATAAGGAAACTCAGGCTCAGAAGGGGCTAAACAACTTTTTTCAGGGTCATATAGCCAGGAAGTAACACAGCTATGACTTGAACCCAAGCAATTCTCTTGCTAGCCCTCTTTAAGTCTATGCTGTATTATCTAGCACTAGTTCCTTAATTTGTCAAAAGGTGACCATGACCCATGCTTTACCCATCTCACAAGGTTATTACTGATTTCAGTGAAAAAAAGACAGGGGCCCAAAGTGAGAAGTCAAGTGCTACCAAAATGAAGCACATCATTACTATTTGCTAAGTCCAGTCTGTATTCGTGGTTAAAGAGGATAGGCTTCAGGGGCAGATATCTGGGAGTGGATCCAAGCTTTGGTTTTGCCACTTCCCAGCTATGTGACCTTGGGCACATTATTTAACTTCTGTGAGCCTCAGTTGCCCCATTTGTAAACTGCGAATAATAATGGTCCCAACCTCATAGAGGTTTTTTGGGGGTGTAAGTGAGATAATGCCTTTAAGATGTTAAGCACAGTGCCTTAGACATGGTCAGCATTCAGGAAAGAGTAACTTCTATTCGTATTATTTTCCTGTCCCTTTAAGTTAGTTCTCTCCAAGCACTGGCTAGGCTCTGGTTTAAAAACCAGTAGCTAGAGCATCCCGCATCTGTCCCTAAGCAGCTGATGAGCCACAGACACTCTGATCACACTCCTGCAGCACTGAATTAGCGCTTGAGACCTCCTAGACCATCTTGATGGCTAGATTGACAGGAGCGATGATTGTTCAGTCTCTAACCATGATGACAGCAAAGCCTCAATGTCACCAAAACCACCCAGGTGACTATCTTTGGAGTCTAAGTCTTTGTAGGACTACCTTTCTTATCTAAGTAAAAACTACTGCCCCTTCCTTCCTGGAGGAAATTTGTCACCTCCTCCCATGCACCATATTTTGGGGACTGTTGCTAACAGCTATGATTCATTAGAGAAATTAATATACCTTTTGCTTTCATTTTGGCCCTGTTTTTTCCCTTAGAATGATTAAAAATCTAATTTATAGTTCAAAAGAGGGTATGAAACTTTCAGCCTGCGTGACCTCATGAAAAAAATACTCCTTCTAGAGGGACACCTGAAATAAAGTTCTGTGCTCATTTATTTGATAAAATATCTATGGAGCACCTATTATATGCCAGACATTTGGTACATTGTTGAGTATGACATAAGCCCTGGCATCAAGGCACTTCAGATCTTTTTGGAGCAGCAGATCTTACTGAAATAGTTGGCCTAATTTTTTTTGTCTAGTTGTCCCTGCCCTGTCTTAACTCCTTGCTAGACTCCAGCTTTCAGGGGGTTGCCAGGATGAGCTTCCTAGGATCATGCTACTCCATTCAGTGGCTTCATATTGACTCCTAAAAAAGAAGAAAAGTCTAACTTCTTGGTGTGCCACTGGAGACCCTGCACCATCTGGCCCCTACTGCTGTACCCACCCCAATCCCTCCTCCTTCCTCTCCTAAGTCCTCTTCTAGCCAGTGTGAACAGGGGGCTGCTCCCCAGCAGGACAGGGTTTATGTGTCATGTTCACCACGCCTCCGAGGTGGGGGAGCTCTTGGGCTCCATTCCCTACATGTGCCTGAGTGCCCTGACTTGTCATCCACGTCTCTGTCTGGTGACCTTCCCATGAATCTTTCATGCTACAGATCCTGACCTTTAGGGATACTACCTCCTTGGAACCGTCACTGGATTATGAAGTCTTCTCTCACTTGATTATAAATTTTTATTACATATTAGCTTTCTTATCTACCTTTCCTACTGCATCCAGTGCTAGATTACAATAGAAGCTGAATAAATGTATGAATGAATGAATCAATCAGTGAAATACAAAACTCATCATCTAAAACCATAAAATAATGGTCCTGGCACTCTGATAGTGATGCTAGTGCTAACAAGATATAACCTCTTTCCATTACTTCAAATGTGCTAATGTTGACACTTCAGCATTAGCTCAGACAGTTAAAGATCCAGACTCTGGACCTGAGATTCAAAAGTCCCTGTATGCAGCTGCAATTCTTGGTCCTCACCCTCTGACCTTGATTTCGGAGAGAGTGTGATTTGAAGCTGGAATCCACTGGCCAGAAGTTAAGGAAATCATTTATTTGAACATGTGGGGCATTTTAGAAGATTTAACATGGTGTAGGCGTTTGGTACATAAAGGGACGTTTTCAAATTCTCATCTCTGGGATGTATAGGGTAGTGAAAGAGCACTAATCTTGATGGGAGAAAACCTGACTTCACATTTCCCCTTTTATTTTATCCACATGTTTGATAATGTACAAGTTTTTATGTGTATACTTTTGAGCTTCTCTGGCCCTCAGTTTTGCAAAATGTGGGGGATTAAACCGAATTATTTTTATCTAAAGTTCCTTCCAGCTTTAAAGCTTATTTCTGAATGTATTGCATGAATGTATCAAGCAATATATGAATGTATCAATTGAACATGAGAATATATTCTGTACCGAGCCTTGTGCCAGCTCCTGGGGAGGGCGGGACAATCTGGACAGACTCACTCCTGACGCTCAAATGGAGCTTACACTTATATTTAGTGACATCCTCTGATTTAAATCTGCCAGAAAGCTGAATTTAGAAGATTAAGAGAAAATTATAGTTTCTGCTCAGCTAGGCAAATACATATTTAATTGCTAATGTATATTCTAACAAAAATGTCCAAATTGGGTGATTTTTCTATAATAAAAAGAACAAAGGACTTCAGTTTGACCGCTTGAAACCCCCCTTAATCATTCCTTTGATCAGAATTTCCCCAAAGGGACTCAGTCAACTTCCTAGAATTGTCTTCCCTGGCTCACACCTGCCTCTATGCTGATGGAGCCCGGGCAGCCTGTCAGGTGCTCAGTTTTGGAGAGCACGTTTAAATTATTAAATTATTAATTATCACTGTGCCAGCCTGCCCTTCCCCACTCACTGCATTATCCTTCTCAGGGTTTTAAACTTTCTTCTCTTTTGATTCTTTGGGGAAGAGACATTAAGAGGGAAAAATACGTGCCAAAGCGGAGCTCACCAATTGCTTACAAATTAAACAATTTCTAGTTGTTTCTAGGCCTGCATTTCAGTTAGTTTAGGAAGGATAAAAATGTTAAGAAACTCTGCCTTTCTGTCTTGATAAAGCATAGCAGTGAACTCAAGCATATATCTCCCACCCTGGTTCATATTATCTCTGTAGGATGTTCTAATTTTGATTTTTTTCAGAAGCAAGGACATAGGTTTTGTGTATTTATCATGCAGCTTCAGAAGAGCAAAACAGGTGTCTCCAATGTAAGATCATCTCAGCTACCTTATCCATAAGACCGCAAACCTTATTTGCATTCATGTTGTAATTACTTGCTTTTATTTTTACGTATGCATTTGTGCAGCACAGAACTCTACAAGGTGAGAAGTTGAACAAGTGTGGTGGTTTATAGTCATATGAAACATCTGAGGCTTAAGTTTAACCATGATTTGATTGTGTGGTCCTTTGAAAGGCTTCAGCAAAAAGCAAAATCAGTCAGTTATTTCAGGTTATTTCAGTGTGGGATGAAACTTCTTGTTTCTCAGTTTTTTAATCCATTTTGATAAAGAATAAGTGGAAAATGCTCAAAAATTCTGTCAATTGTGAAATTAAATGAAAACCTAGGAATGGAATTAATTTCATCCAGGTGACAATTTTTAGACCAATGATGAGGGTAAAGATAAAGTAGAAAACAGTGTCATTACTGGTTAGTGTGAAGCATTGGTCATGGCATACTTTGCTCTCCTCGTTTCTGCCATGCCCCTCACTGCTCATAAGTCCTCCTTGATAGCAACTTTTCTTGCCAGAATATCTGGACAGGTGCTTCCCTACTCCAATTGATTTTCATTTGTAGATCTGAACTTTTAAAAAAACATTTAAACGATTGTTCTTACAAAATTTTGTATAGTATAATTTCTTTATCTTTAATGATTTTTTATTGGAAATGTTCTAGTGCTCTGTAAACTTAAAGTGTTGGGTTATTTATCACTCTTTAAAATTCTTGTTCCATGTATCATTTTTATCATATAGATTATCTAAATCTTGGACCTTTTGTTTGGAATTCTCATTTCACTGAGATCCAATGTATATATCTTTAATTCACTTTTAGAATTTAAAATCATGAGATGGCACTATCATTTAATAAGTGTAAAACTCAACTAAATCACTACTAGCCAGGGCTCTCCAGAGAAACAAAACCAATAGGATATATATAGATGTATATAAGAGAAAGTTTATTATAGAAATTGGCTCACACAGTTATAAAGGCCAACTAATCCCACAACGTGCCATCTGCAACCTGGAGAATTAGGAAGGTTAGTGGTCAATTCAGTCCACGTTCGTAGGCTCCATAACTAGGAGAGTCAGTGACATAATTCCCAATCCTAGGTCGAAGGCCTGAGGACGGAGGGGCTGCTGGTATAAGTCCCAGAGTCTGAAAGCCTGAGAACCAGGAGCTCTGATTTCTGAGGACAAGAGAAGATGGATGTCCCAGCTCAAGAAGAGAGAGGGAATTCGCCCTTTCTTCGCCTTTTTGTTCTATTCAGGCCCTCAGTGGGTTGGATGATGCCTGCCTACCCTGGGGAGGACACATCTCTTTACTCAGTCCGCTGAATCAAATGCTAATCTCGTCCAGAAACACCCTCATAGCCACTCCCAGAAATAATGTTTTACCAGCATCTCCTAGCCCAGTCAAGTTGATATAAAAGTAACCATCCCAATCACTATATATTAATTGCCACTTTTGGCCCTTACAACCTTGCTGGGTTGATGACCTGTTCATTTACCTAGCTTTCTTGACAACAAATAATTATTGAGAAAATGGCCATAAGATGCAGGTAATATGCTAGATCCTGAGGATACAAGCTCAAAAGTGATTGTACCTGCCTCTAGGAGCTTAGAGATGTGACACTGTCACCCCCATGTTCATTGCAGCATTATTCACAATAGCCAAGATATGGAAGTAATCCAAACGTCCATCAACAGAAGAACAGATTAAGAAAATGTGGTACGTACATACAATAAAATATTATTCAGTCTTAAAAAGAAGGAAACTCTACCCTTTGCAACAACATGGATGAACCTGGAGGACATTATGCTAAGAGAAATAAACGGTTCTCAGAGGACAAATACTGTATGATTTCACTTATACAAGGTATCTAAAATAATCAAACTCATAGAAACAGAGAATAGAATGCTGGTTGTCAGGGGCTGGGGGGAGGGGGAAATGGGAAGTTTTTATTCCAAGGGTATAAAGCTTCAGTTATGCAAGCTGAATAATTTCTTGAGATCTGAGCATGACATTGTGCCTACAGTTAACAACCAGTATTGTGAACCTGACAATTTGTTAAGTGGGTAAACTACCTGTTAAGTGTTCTTACACATACACACACACACACACACACACACACATACACACACACACATATGCTCATGCACAGGCACATCCACACACCCACACAAAGACACAGGGATATTTTAGAGGTGATGGGTGCGAACATTACCTTGACTGTAGTGATGGTAACACCACATGGATACTATCATTGCATCGTTCCCAAATACTATGCCTATGTCCAAACTCACCAAATTGTATATATTAAACATACACAGTTTTTAATAAAAACTAAACAGAACAAAACCTCAAAGGTGATATCTGTTATGTGACAAATGACCCATAGCAAGAGTAAATACTTTAGGAATTCATATGAGGAAACACTCACTTTGGGCTGGGGTCATCCAGGAAGATTTCTTAGGGGAAGAATTTGAGTTGGAACGGAAGGGTGCTAAGAGCATGACAAGTAAAGGAGAGGAAGAAGGGCAAAGAGGTCAGACAGCATGGCATGTGTGGAGAACAGTGATGGGCTGCCGCACAGAGTTTGCTCTAGGGAGGGGGTAAAAGTGTTGAAAAGCCACAGCCTGGTTATGGAGGGCCCTGAACAGTAGAATGGGTAGTTAGGCTTTATACTATAGCCAAATGAATGTTGAACTCCTTAAAATTAAATTATATGAGTGATGTTATTCATATTAATGAAATAGAATGAGTACTACGGCTCAACTTTTTCTGTCAGGAATGTTTAAACTGTACACATTGGTGAATGTGAAATGGTTGTTCTATTTGTCTCAACCAAAACCTGGAATTTCCACCAAGCACATCAACTGGCTTTATCATAGAAACACATAAATCAAGTATCATCTAAGCAATGCCAGGTTAGAGCCAGAGGGAATTTCAGCCTGAAGATATGTGTTTACAAGCTGTGAGTCTGCACTTAAGGTTTTAGAAAGTTAAACCTTAAACGTGTTGAAACTAAAAAAGGGATTTGACATTTTTGACTAATTTGGCTAAATAGCCCATATTTAATTAATTCAATCTAACACTTAAAATTGGTACATGTCAACACAGAGTAAAGCACTTCTCTAAAATTCTGTATCTTTTTTTTTCCCTCTAGGAGCTTTTAATTAATTGAGATGAAAATTTTTATGTATCTTTCCCTTCACAAATGGTAAGTAATAATGTTAGAAATAAACATAGAGAGCTGTCCTTCTCCAAATTACCAGCATGAATTATCAAACATTCCTAATTTTTATCAGAAAAACAGCCTTAATTTGGTTTCATTAGGTCTAAATTAGTGGACACGTCCCCATGTTCCTCATCACCATCTGGGGTCCCCCCCCATTTTCTTCTTTTAAAGGGGATGGCAGAACAGATGTACATTTATTCCAAAGTAGACTTGATAAAGGAATCTTTATGTCTCTCTGGAAATATAAACAATACTCGGATCCCATGAGTCCCATGACAAAAACAAGTTCTCGGTGTCTCCCCGAAGTAGATTATGAGGGATTGGCAAACTCCAGCCCATGGGCCAAGTCTAGCCCACTGACAGTTTGAATAAAAACACAGTCTCTGTAAAACATGGCCACGCTGACTGCCTTGCACATTGCATACAACTATGTACTTTCATGCTGCTGCAGAAGAGCTGAGTAATTGTGACAGAGACTGCGTGCCCATAGAGCCTAAAATATTAACGATCTGCCTCTTTCCAGAAATGATTTACTGACCTCTGGATTAGATGACAGTATATCATCAGTGTTGTCGCTATTATTAAACATTATTTTTACCTCATGTTACCTTCAGATTTCCAAAGCACTTTTAGAAAGATTTCATTTGAAACATCACCTAAGATAGCATATGCAAAAAAAAAAAAAAAAAAAACTTGCTTCAGAAATTGAAAGGCCTTACAGAAATGGAAGTTTTCTGCTTTCTTAATATAAAGTCAGATTATACTGCTTTCATTTTACAAATGAAGAAGCTGAATCTAAAAAGAATCACTGCTTCGCATAACGTCTGCCTCAGTCTTTTCTTGGGATTCCCAAACTGTGTCCCAATGAGTTATTAATGTGTGTGAGAAAGAAAAGGTTTCCACGATCAAAAAAGTATTTCTTTGTCTTGAAATTTATTACAACTATAAATCCTAATATATTAACATATTCAGAGAATATGTTAATTTCTCAGGTTCTGAGAAATTCTGCAGTGAAGAAACCAATTTAAACTTATTTTCCTCAGTTCTTTTCTAGTATTTTTTGAACAGAGACATACCTCCTTCACCTTCAAAATAAATTTCTTCACAACCCATGGAAGCAGTTGGGGAAACCTTTCTTTATACACTTTGGTACCTGAAAGAAAAGTTGACATTAGAATGCACTCCTTTATTTCCTGAAGCCCAGCTCTCCTGTTGTCCCTTAGGATGCACTATTTTTAAATGTGTAGATTTGCCACAAGAGACAATTGTGTACCTTTTCTAAAGTATATAAGGAATACATTTTAGAAAAGTAGAAAATTGAATAAGCAAAGGAGAATATAGAACACAAGAAACAGTATCCCCTAGCAACAGCTATTGTCTTTCGGTATCAATTCTTTCAGAATGTTCTCTGTGAAAATAAGCCATTTTACATAAAAATAGAATTTAGCATGCATTTGGTAGTTAACTTCATGTTTTTTCACTTAAATATTTAATGGACATCATTTAAAGTCACTAAATATAGTCCTATGTTTTTTAATAGTTGGGGTGTGATCCATTGTATGGATCTAATGCCGTTTTAAAGCAAATCTCCTATGGTTGGATATTTGGGCTGTTTCTACCTTTATTCAACCAGAAGAAATTCCTAAGGGGTGGCATTGCCGAGTTGGAGTGTTTGTTGTTAATGTCATTAAACATAAGTGTTTGTCTTTTATGTTCAAGATCTACAAGACTCAGGTGACCATTCTGCCCCCACCCCCTGGGGCCTCACTGCACCTGAGCAGTTGCCTCAAGCTGCTCTGTATTCCTGTTCCTCTCCAGGCCTCAGACCACCTTCCCTTCACAGAGTTTCTGCGATCTGACCCTTGGTCATCTAGTCGTTTTATCTAGTACCTTTCATCTAGTAGTTTTGTCCAAGGATGTCTGATTCCAAGTAAGTTATTTCATTTGTAGATCAAAAGTCGGTATTTTTCTAATTCTACCATTTGGTCTCTAACTGATTTTTAAAATACAGCAATACGCAAAAAGGGAGACCTTCCCCAGAATCAACAATTTAATAAAGTAAACATTTGCAGCCTGGCCTCTTGGTGGCCAAGTTTGCTTTCATGAGAGACTCACACAAGTCGCGGAGTCTCTCCAGGAAGCAGAGGCAGTGCCTTTCAAGGCTTCCAGTCTAGCCACGGTGCTGGGGTTTGTTTCAAAATGTGGTTCCCATTGAAAAGTTCCCAGTAACTCCTCGTCAGTTAAGACATAACATCACAGTTACAAAAAGGCTTAAGATCTCAATTTCTAACTGAAGTGAACTCTTCCTTTCATATGCAAACAATAGTGAACTTGTTGGTTCAAAAAATATAAAAATCAATGAGAAAGATTTAAGGGCGCAATTAATGAGATAATGTCTAGAAAGCAGTTTGAGCCCCTGGGAAGCGATGTGTTTATACCCATAAAGCATTTTTACCATTATGTTTGTACATGAGCCATAATAAATACAGCTGGAATCTTCTGTGAAATCAGTGCCTGGAGGTAGGGGAAAAGGAGTCAATATTTTGTGTCTATGTATCACAGAGATGTTTGTTCACATCCATTTGAATATTTATTTACAATTACTATTAGAGCACAAAACCTTCTTTAAAATGCATTTGACTAATCTCAGGTTCAGGAAAAATGACTTCTGGCAATCACCTTCACTGTTACCCTTGAAACTCAGGACTTGCCTATTATTTTAAAATTGTACTGTCATGTTTAGGTTGGCTTTAAGTCTTTTCGGGAAGATTCTGAAGAACCTTTGAACCTTTACCTATTTCTTTATTGACTTTGTGATTTATTTAAAGGACACTGGATTTCTTTATGCCATCCATCCTCCTACCTAGGACACTGTCTCCAAGTTACAGATAAATCCAGAAAAACTAAACTAGATACACTTCCTGAATTCAAAATGACTCTGACTGATTGTCCTTACCTTTGCCTAAATATGAAACAAAGACCATGAAGAATTTTACAATAGCTTTGGTTCTAACTATGGGAAATTCTAATCCTTTAATCTATCAGATAAATAGAAAAGATAGAGAAGTTGAACGTGTCATTTAATCTTGAGAGCCCATATTTTAGAGCAGTGCTTCTCAAATTTTAATGAGCATACTAATCATCTGGAGATCTCCTCAAAAAGCAAGCCGTGATTCAGTAGGTCAGGGTGGAGTCTGAAATTCTGCATTTCTAACAAATGCAATGATGATAAAGCTTTTGGTTCACAGACCAAACTTTGAAATGCAAGGACCTAAAATATTTTAAAATACTGAGCTTATAGACCATTATTTGAATTGAGGTACACACTTGGAAAATATAAAGGCACACCTTTGTATGCGTATCATATACACATATTTGAAAGTTTGTCAAAATTTAGAACATACTCAAAAGTGAGATTTCAGTGTATGAAAGAGCAGATTATTTGCCAAATTATCCCTTTGAAAATGCATCTATGGTGCTAATATAGACATTGGAAAGGGAATTTGATGCTCCTGAAACTCACTACAAAAATTTGGAGTTTTCTGTAGTGAGCTGACTAGTTTTTGAAGCATAACAGGTGCTTATTTTGGAGTAGAAATAATTCCATATTTTATAGAGAATCTCTACCAACTGATTATTTGTTGTTGTTGCTGTTTTTTTTATAACATGTCAATTTCCCCTTTGAGCTGACTTTTTTCTTTTTTAATTAGTTTTTTGCTTGTTTAAATTTGTTTTTCCCCCAGCTTTACTGAAATACAATTGACATACAACATCGTGTAAATTTAAGGTGTGCAAAATGATCACCACTGTAATGTTAGCCAATACCTCCATCACGTAACTCACACAATTACTGTTTCCTTTTTTGTGGTGAGAACATTTAAGATCTACTCTCTTATAAATTTTGATGTTTATAGTACAGTATTATTAACTATAATCACCATGCTATACATTAGATCCCCAGAACTTAATCACCTTATAACTGAAAGTTTGTATTCTTTGACACTGCTTATTAAAATTCTGTAGACACTTTGTCCCGAGATTAATTAAGGGAAAAAAGTTCAGTTAATTCATTTTGGCCAACATTTATTGAATGACTACCACGTGCAAGGAACTGTAAAAGACACTGAAGTTACCCTAAAGGCAAGTAAGACAGAGCCCATTGCTCGATCAGCAAATTAGCTAGTGGAAGAGAAAGATAGGCACACTGCTAGTGGTAATTCTGTTAGAACTACAGTAAGAAGGTAATAGTCAGCTAGAGCTGCTATAACAAAATTTCACAGATTGGGTGCTTAACCAACAGAAATTTATTTCCTCACAGCTCTGGAGACTGAAGTCCAAGATCAAGGTGTTGGCAGGGTTGTTTTTTTCTGAGGCCTCTCTCTTTGGCTTACAGATGGCCACCTTCTCACTGTGTCCTCACGTGGTCTTTCCTCTGTGCTCACATCCCTGGTGTCTCTTTGTGCATCCAGATTTCCTCCTCTTATAAGGACATGAGTCAGATTGGATTAGGGCCTGCCCTCACAGCTTCATTTAAACTCAGTCACTGCTTTAAAGGCCCTATCTCCAAATACTGTCACATTCTGAGGCACTAGGAGGTTAGGGGCTTCAACATAGGAATTTGGAGGGGACAAAAAACTTAGCCCATAACAGGAAGGCAAAAATGTCCTTTGGAGCAATGGGCAGAAAACAATGAATTATTACTGGGGTCGAGGCAGTCAGATGAGGCTGCTTGGATGTAGCATTTGAGGCGACCCTCAAAAGAGGAATCAGATTTGGATCGCATAGGTTAAAAATGGGAGGAAAAGTCAGGATCAAAAGTCAGAAGCATTATTTTAGAAATTTGTTTGAACAGTGAATCAGAAAACTTGGAAAAGCAGGGGGAAAAATCCCTAATAAAAGCCACCTCCTGTACAATGATTGTTATTATTTTGTTGAATTTTCTTTCCATCTTTCTTACCTGTCTAGTCTTACATACAATCAATATGTATAGACACATTTGTAACTTTTGTTTATTTTTTTGACTGTATCTTCAGCATTCTACAACTTATATAACATTTTTACATTATATCCTAAGCATCCTCTGCATTTTATATATCTGTCAGAATTCATCCAGCCATCCCCTTTTGTTGACAATTCAGCAGCTGATAATTTTATAAAATATTATGAAGTTTTTGTAGTATTGGGTTATTTCATAGTGTTTACTGTCCCAGCAGTGATATTGATAGGGCATATTTTCAGAGATGTCTCATATTTGTTAAATGATTGGATAAAATGAACATTATTATATCCCCTGATATATATTGACAAATACCTTCCTAAAAGACTACACCAATTTTCATGTCACCAGCAGAGTGTGACAGCACCGGTTTTACACTCAAAGTCACGTCCACTGTGCCTTCTCTGATGCCCTACAGTAGTCTACTGCTGCCCCAGATTCTCCACCCATGTCACCCTCTTTTGTTTCTTTCATGGCGCTTAAGATTATGTAAAATTATCTTGCTTGGTGTGTAATCCTGCATACTGTTTTTCTCTCCCCTTCTAGAGAATAAGCTGCATCGTGGCAACAATCTTATTTGTGTTGCTCCCTCCCTGGCACATTCTAAACACTCATAAGATCCTTAATGAGTGAGTCCATTTTGCCAAAATGGTAGAGAAAAAAATGTTCTGGGTCCTATTAATTTGTTTTTTTAAAAAATTGCTAACCTCATTAGTAATATATTATCAGTTGCCCATTCCCTTTTGTGAATTGTTTAAGTCAATGCAAATGCAAATATTGGCTGTGAACATGTAGCATAAGATATACAGGCCAGCTGGCCTAGAGCTCACGATATGGACTCAGTATTTTCGTAAAACACGTGCCCATGTATTCAACCTGACCTGGGATTATAAGGGCATGGATGGATGTAAGGAAAATGAGGTAAGAAAAGACTGCACATGAAAGCGTGCTGGAAAACATAAGATGACTAATCACTACCACCAGGGGAGGAACGGCAGGGGATTTTGTCTCTCAGGACATTTGGCAACGTCTGCAGACATTTTTGCTTGGGAGGGGAGAATGCTTGGCCATCACTGGGTGGGGACCCGAGTTGAGCCCCCGCCATACAGAAATCCTAATCTAGAGCGAGAGACAGGCATCAATATTGTTTAAAATCTTCTCAGATAATTCAGATAATGTGCAGCCACGTTTGAGAACCATTGGAATTTTGGAGAAATGGTTCTCAGACGTACGTCAGCTGAGGGGCCTATTAAAATTCATTGGGAGCATTTAAAAACATGGATTCTCCTACCCTAATTAATGCTCTCCCTGGCCCCATCTCTTCGCCAGTAGGTCTGAGTGAAGCAGGTGAATCTACAGTTTTCAAAAGCTCACCAGCTGAGTCTACTGCACTTCTAGAGTTGGAACCAGGGTGAGTGGAGTGATTAGGAGCTCCGTGGGCGGAGGTGGGGGGGTGGGGCTCTCTATTGCTCCCAGGTGTGTGCTTTTAGCAGCGTCCCTGCTTGATTTTGCCAGAGTCCGCCTCAGCAGTTCATGTTGTAGTAAGCTAGGATACACACCGCAGGTGACTGAAGTGAGAGGGGCTGCCCTGGCCTGTGTGTTTTCAAGATGGCAAGTCTGCTCGCCTAGGTGGCACTGGAGCCTGGAGACAGCAGGAAGAGAGACCATGCTCACGTTGTTCAGACAACCCATCCGCACGGCCCAAGGAGCTCTGCTATTAAGCGGTGAGCACTCTGGCTCCCTTTCACTGCCTGCATTGGACACGATGGAACTAGAAGCTTCTGAAAGCAGATGAAAGGTAAGACACTCCAGGGAAATGGCTTGTTCCAATTTACCCCCATCACTCAGAACAGGATTCCAACAAAGGAGCTAACCCTTTGCATGACCCCCGCCCCTGGCTCCCTCTCCCACATATTCTGTGCCTAGCATGGGCTTTATTTCGAGATACCTTTCAAATGTGACTTTATGACTTGAGGCTTCCAGATTCCCCACATAGTTCTCAGTTGTGCAGTGTTTGGCATGTTATCTGGGTCATCAAAGTGCTTGAGCTCACTCAAAATTTATAAGCAGAGGTGCCTTCCTGCCACCTTCAGAATCCCTGGAGCTGGGTAGATTTCAGCAGAGGCTGTCCCCCTGCAGCACGAACTGCCTCAGACTCGGGGTGAAGAAGTGGCACTAAGATACGTGCTCACTGTGGTTTATTGATCCTAGTAACATCATCTTTTAGGAAAATCAATGCTTCAGTCGTGCAGAGAACATGGAAATAAAGTGATAAAAATAAACCAAGGCCAGTTGTTTCCTGATGGAAAAATGAGAGATGAATTAACAACATTTTGATCAGCAACAGAGGGGTATTCGTGAGCTAAGGAGGATTTAGAAACAATGAGAACGGGCTGTGTTTGGTGACTCAGTGGTGCTAGCTGTTCTGTGCTCGGAGGACATCCTTGTCCCAACTGTGTGGTCTCCTAGTTACTAATGGTGTTGTTTGGAATTTGTGCTTTGATCTGATTGAAACCAACGTCGTTCCCTCAATTTCCCATCCGTTTTTTCTTGTGAAATAAACCTTTGTCTTAACTGAGTTACCTAACTGATAAAAGGTGATACTACTAATCATAATAAGGATAATAACAAACTATTACTGGTACCTTCTACATATCTATTTATTATCTCATTTATTCAGCAGTTGGTTTTTTTTTTTTTTTTTTTTTTGAGTGTGTACTCTGCATCAGGTACTATTCTAGGCTCTGGGATACAATGTGACCAAGTCAGACAATTCCCTGCCTTCTTAGAACCTACCGGTTCATCAGTTCAGTTGGGGGACAGAAGGTACACAAACCAATGTAATATGATGTCAAATATTAATACAACGAAGAATAAAGCAGAGTAACAGGATGGCAAGTGAATGGGGTACGGTTTATGTGGGGAGGTCAGAGAAAGTCACTCTGAGATGGTATCTAAGCAGAGGGAAAGAGCCACTCTATGACAAAACAGAGACCCAGGAATGATCTCATTTGGGAGGCTGCAAGTATATTGGAAAAAGCCTGATCTTTGAAAGCAGGAATCCTGGGATTCCGGTCCTGGCTGCATTTCTGATTAGCTGTATGACTTTGAGAAGTACTCTGTCTGTGTATTGTGATTTCTCCAGGTGGAAAAAGGAAATATGGTGGTTCACCTTATAGGATGGTTTTGAGACTTGAATGAGAACCTAACATTTGAAACACAGTGGACTAGAACATAGGAGGGCCTTGATGAATGTCGGTTCCCTTCTCCCACAGTGCTGGGGATGCTGAGAGATAGTTTGGTAGATACTCAGCTCAGCTCCTGTCCTTAGAGGGGCCGCTGTGCTTTCATTCAGTCTGTCCGTATGCGTTCGAGAGCCTGCTAGGCACTCTCAGGAGCTTGCCAGTGAAGAAAGCAAGACAGTATCTGATCCTCCGCATCTCCATATAGAACATGTTCTATGACAGCTCGTGTCTGAGGACTGCACATCCTGGAGCCGGCTGTGTGGGTGCAGATCTCCACTTAGTAGCTTTACGGGCTGGCAAGCATGTCAACTTCCCTGCACCTCCATCTCGTCACCTGTAAAATAGGAAAATAATAATAATACTTACCTTATAAGGTTGTCAGGATGATAAAAGGAGTAACTATTTGAAAACCATCTAGAAGGGGGTCCCGCACATGATAGGTACTAGAAGAGTGTTGCAAAGTTAAAAGTAAAAAATATTCCACGTGAATGGTTCTGTTCTATAGAAGAAACAGGCAACCCTTCACTTTGTTTGTCCCCTCATTTAATCATCCCAACAGCTCATTTTACATATGAGGAAACGGAGACTCAGAAATGTTAAATGCTTTGCCCCAAAGTAACATGCCTGGTTAGTGGGGGAGCTGGAAATGTAAACTGAGTTTGACTCTGGAACCCCTTCTTAACCCCCTTTCCTCCGGGAGGGCTTCCTGAAGCTACAGAGAGAGGCACAGGAGAGTTCCTGCCCTCAGAGGATTTCAAGTGGAGAGGGAGAGCCACTAAGGGGTTAAATGATGTGCACAGGATCTCACAGCTCATGACGAATCCAAATCCAGGACTTCCAATTCTAAGTCCAGAGCAACTTTGCTCTGCCATTTGTAGAACTAAATGCAGTAAACATTTATTAAATGATTCTGTATACAAAAAGAGCAAAATAATTCCTGATGTGTTAGGGTCACCAGAAAAGATGGTTCTCTCTGGGGAATACTAAGGAGAATCTCTAGGACTGGGAAACTGGAGAGAAGTCTTTTTTTTTTTTTTTTTTTTTTAGATAAACTTTTTATTTGGGCGTAATTTTAGATTTACAGAAAAAGTTGTGAGAATAATACATAGGTTCCTACATAGCTTTAATTCAGTTTCTCCTAAAAGGGTAACATCTTACCTGTATAAAGTACATTTATCAAAATAAGACATTAACTTTGCTACATTAATATTAACTAAACTACAGACTTGATAAGGATTTCATCACTTTTTCTGCTAATATCTTTTATCTGGGATCCACTCCAAGATACCAAATTGAATTTAGGAAATCCCTTTTTAAATTTAAGAAATTTTAACTTGTACCCCTATTTACAAGTCTTGCATTCTGGTCAGGGAGTAAAAGGATGCTGCATCTTATTTAATGGTTTCCTCTATTTGTTCAGAAAGGAGGAGTTGGGTGCCTCTGAACTTTGAACGGCACAGTCCTTATGCAGATTTGTTTCCCTCACTAAAGAAAAAAGGATCAATCCATACAATAGGATAAACTCTAAATTTCTTTGTAATATCCAGAGCCATAAATTTATTGGGGAAATAACTGCCTAGACTTCCTCTTTTTTGATTTATTGATCTAATACCCCAAAGACAAAATGAATTTATCTATCTGTATGTAATGTGTTAGTTGACCCCTCCCAAGATAGATTTCACTTTTCTTTTTAATGCACACCTCTTGAAATTATCCTCTTCTGTGAGTGTGTGTGTGTGTGTTTCTCAAAGTGGGGGTTAATCTAAGGGGGATGAAATGATATTAGAGAAAGCAAATGAAAGAGCTCTTTATGAGTTTCACATTCATTTTTATTACATAATTTTGTCTGAAATGCTGGTTAACTTAAATGTATAATGTGAACCTGGTGTATTTGCATTCATTCAACAGCTTTTTAGTTTGTTTTTAACAGAGGTCTTCCTGACCTTGGAGGTATTAGAAAGATTGCTTTCACATGGGTGGATGGCTTAGGTGTATTTCTCCAGTGTATTAGACAAAAATGGGTTGGTCTTCTCACCAGCATGGTGCCATTCCTCTTTAACCTTTTGTATATTTGTGTCAACAAAATTAATGATGACCATTAGAGAAGAAAAGTACAACACAAAGCAACTTTTTTCATGTCTAAGCTTCTAGGTGTTTGCCTTGTGCTAAGAAGCTTAGCGGAGAGGTTACCACTTGATCATTTATGCAGACTTTTCCTGACTCAGTCATTTTTTGCAACACTCTTAGGTCTTCAAGTACCGCTTCAGTCATTGTTTATCCGTACAAGTTAAATTATTTTTGCCCAGTAGGGACTAAGAATGATACTGGTCTGCACTAGTAAGGATTATTAAGGTAGACTCTCTTGTTCTAACTTGGAAGCAGTTGTTTTGAGAAGTAAAAAAACAAAGGTGTGGAGACCAGTCAAATTGGAAATCATCAGCCAAACCATGACTGCTTGATGATTTCCCTTCCCTTTAGTGAATTCACCACTTGTCACAGTTTATACTCTGAAGCCTGGCATTAACATTCCCAAGTATACAACCTGAGAGCTTCCACATCTTTGAGGATGGTTTCTCTTTATTGCCCATCCAAACCTGTGACACCAGCTGAGCTACCCACTTCTAACAACTCCTATCTCCTCAGCTTTATTCCTGCATTCCCATGCATCTAATGCTTTTCTTTCTATCTCTGTTTGTGAAGTTCTTTCCATCCTCCAAGAGTCAGTTCAGATAATTCCCTTAATTCCCTCTATTCACCTCTCCTAAAAAGAATTCTTTATGACATAAACAGGCATTCTTGGTGGGAACAATATTATCCTCAAGGGAGCAAAAGTTGATTCGCAGTTCGGGGGGGGCGGGTAAAAAATCTTACCCTCTTTGTGTATAACATACAGATACACATACAGAACATAAACAGATAATCAGTATATTTTTCTATTAAAATTTTATGGAGGAGACAATTCACAAAAAGATATCTAAAAAGGTTCTCAGGGGAACAATAAGGAAAAAATTTGAGAAACACTGGTTATAGACTAATCCTTGAGTATTCACTGTTTCCAGCACCAGGAATCATCTCTCTAGCAGGTGTATCCTCTTAGTGAACTGAGGTAAATAAAACAAGAGATGCAGATAAAAGATAATATTGGCCAGATGTTGTAATTGGGCAGTGCTCCATCCTCTGATCTTCCCATCACCAAGAGAGAAAGAAATGTTTTTGATGTTATCTTGTCCAGGGGCTTTGTCTGCCCTTTGCACTTTCTGATTTACAAAATCATCAGTAAATTTTTCATTGTGTTTAAAGGTTCCAAGTTACCAAAGTTTATGTGTTTATATGCCTGGACCTATCAGACAAAATGGAAAAATAGAGACATTCTGTCACAATTGTGGGGAGCAACCAAAGGAACAACCAGAAATGATAGAAACATTGTCATGTAAATGTGAAAGCCACAAGGAGAAGTGGGAGAGACCTTGTTTGGCTATAAAGAGCCACTTTGAAGGCCACTATCCCTGATCCACCTCCCTAAAGGGTTAGAAAAAATGAAATACTTTCTCAGCCATCCTTTCAGCCAGGGGTGTCTGCGTGACAGATCTAATAGAAAATTGCTGTTGGTAAGGATGGACTTTCTGGGAAAGTTTTTGCTCTTACTAAAAGATACAAATGCACTTGGCTCTCTTCCTTTTATTCTGTCTTTGGAAGCAAGTATAATGTCAGGATCTGGCAGCCACCTTGTAATTTAATTCTGAGGCAGCAAATTCAAGGCCAAAACTCCAGCATGCTGTGGATGACAGAATGGAAAGAGAGGAAGAGACTGAGTTTCTGGTCACATCATTGAATAGTTAGACCAGTGTCAGCAGCTTCCCTGTTGTTCCATGGAATACTATATGTCTATCCTGCCTAAGCCACTCTTGTTTTTTGTTTTTTTTTTTTTTTGCGGTACGCGGGCTTCTCACTGCTGTGGCCTCTCCCGTTGCGGAGCACAGGCTCCGGATGCGCAGGCTCAGCGGCCATGGCTCACGGGCCCAGCCGCTCCGTGGCATGTGGGATCCTCCCAGACCGGGGCACGAACCCGCGTCCCCTGCATCGGCAGGCGGACTCGCAACCACTGCGCCACCAGGGAAGCCCCTAAGCCACTCTTAATTGGGTTTTCTATTACTTGCAGCTAAACACATTCCTACCTCATTTAGGAGATAATGTCAGATGATGAGGAAGAAACAGACAAACATTTTTCTGCCTTGCCCTCTAACTCTAAGTGACTTTTAATCCCCCAGTTTACTTCTATAACATCAGGCCTCTGCAACCTTAGCTCATTAATATTCCTTGACAAGGAGTTATTATGTGTCTTACATTTCAAAATAGGTTGGAAGCTCTGGAAGGTGCAAAGTCAAGGCTTTACCAGGAATTTTCTGATCATCTCTCCCACTGATAATAATGCCTTTGATTGTGTTCTGCATACTTGGAATCTAAGTGTCCTCCACCCTATCGCCCCGTTCCATCCAACTAGGAAAGAGGAACTTTTCTCCCTCACCATCCCCTCCTCCACGTTCTGTGCTTACCTCTCAGTGAAACAGAACCTCAGAGGGACAAGTAGACACGCAGTGAAAACAAACTTTTGCAGTGTCATTCAGAACAGTTTAATTCCTGCTAATCTCATTTCAAGTCCTGGCCGCTCTGGTAAGGTTTTGCTTTTGCATAATCAAAAGTCTCTTTGAAGGACTGATATTCTCCTTTCTCTCTATGGAAGAACAGTATACTATCACTAACAGAAAAACTGCTAGGAGTTTCAAAATTGCTTTTTGTCCCCACTTGTATAAATAAACATTTCAGAATTACTGAGATTTAGCCTCAGTTACAATGGTTTGATTCATACTAAAATATGTTTTTATTATTAATATAATTTATTTAATGGGTTCATGGATGAGAAGACTAAGAAGACTTTAGGGTCATCTTTTTTGTTGGAAACAAAATTGGAAACAAGAGAAAATAAAAAAGAAAGTAAAATTATGATACTGTTACCTAGAAATGATGTTTGGGAGCAAAATTTTGTTTTATGTATGTTTATACAACTACATGGATTTATATATAAAGAGAAAGGAATGGGAAAATTACATATACATATATTTATATATGTATATTATGTATAAAGATTTCAATCTTTACTTAATATATGTTTCCATTTTTGCATTTCATGCAGTATTGCTTGGCAACATCTTTTTTAATAATGGCATAAGATTTCATTATATAAAAACATAATTTATATTTAAAAAGGTCAATTGTTAGATAAATTTTCTCCTATTTTCATCAATATAAATATTGCTAGATGAAATACTTTTGTAAATAAATCTTTAGGCATGCTTTAAGGTCACTTTAAATTAATTTGCTGGGATTTCATAGCGATTTGAAATCTAGAATTAATCAGAATAAACTATTATTTTATTCTGTACTCAACCATATCAATAGACTGTTATGCTTTCCAAGGTTATGTCACTCTTTACTGAGGCCATCAATCCAATTCTAGATGACCGGAATGTCAATATTGTTGTGTTCTTGAGTTACTGAACTTTCAGACCCCTTTAGGTAAAACCAGTCTGTGCTCAGTAAGTTTAATGATCGTTTAGTACTTAACCAACAAAGAGACCGTATTGCCCAATGTTGAAGTGACTAAGTTTCTGGTGAGATTTGGTATATTTAAATGACGGGAGCTTCATTTTTCCAGGCAGTTTGATCATCAAGGTTGTCAGCGCACAAATAGATGCATTTCTGTTTTGATGTTATTTTTATGTCTATTAGGCAGTATTGAGTTTTATATAATTAACTTATAACTCGTTTCATATTCATCAAGTTATTATTGAGAGAAATAATGCTGGATTTGGCAGCCAAACAGTACTAATGTTACATGTAGCAGACACAGAGAGGAAATATCTTGGTTAAGTCGATTTTTTGTAAGTAATGCTCCTTCCTGTTTTGTTCGATTTGAGACCCAGAATCATATTTATATTTTAATCCTTATTTATAATTAAAATAAAAATCCATTGTCATTGTGGAGAAATTGAAAATGCAGGAAAATACAAAGCAGAAAATAAATATTAACCATAATTTCACCTCCCAAGAAGTAACTGATAATATAGTGTATTTCCTTTAAGTCATTTTTCTGTGCCTACTAAAGATGAAAGTATATATGCTATTTTTTAATTCATCATTATATTGTAACCACTGCCCCATTTTATCAGAAATTCTTCAAAAACACCATCATAATAAATGTATAACATCCCAGGGATAAATATGGCATAATTTAATCAATTTTCTGTTGTGAGACATTTATTTTTTTTAGTAATATTTCACACCAAGAATAATTTTGAGATGAATATCCTTGAACTTCTTTGTCAAAATACCAAACTACTCGGGCCTCCCTGGTGGCGCAGTGGTTGAGAGTCCGCCTGCCGATGCAGGGGATACGGGTTCGTGCCCCGGTCTGGGAGGATCCCATATACCGCGGAGCGGCTGGGCCCGTGAGCCATGGCTGCTGAGCCTGTGCATCCGGAGCCTGTGCTCCGCAACGGGAGAGGCCACAACAGTGAGAGGCCCGCGTACCACAAAAAAAAAAAAAAAAAAAAAAAAAAAAAAAAAAAAAAAAAAAAAAAAAAAAAAATACCAAACTACTAATTCCATAGGGTAGATTTCCTAAAGTGAAATTACTAGATTAGAGACTATTAACTTTTTTAAGGTTCGGCAATATATTGCCAAATTGCTTTTCAGAAAGTAATTCACACTCCCACCATCAGGATAAGAGAATACCTGTCTCAGTGTACCCAAGTCAGCACGGTTGTTTTTTTAAATTTTGCCTAATTTAATAAGCAAAACATTTTTATTAGCACTGCTAATAAATATATAAGCATTTCCATAGGTTTATCAATTATTTTTGTTTCTTCTGTGAAGTGTAAATTCATGTCCTTCAGAGAATAAAAAAATTGACTATAGTAGTCAGGGTGGGGAGGGGTACTGAAAAATGTTTACTTGAGGATCATTGTGCATAAATTACACATGTACTCTGCTGTATAGACAGCTCCAATACTATTCATTTCAGAGGGATAAAAATTTTAAATATTAAAAAAGAAAACCAAACAGTTCTGAGAAAAATTATGGATAATTTTATTTTCAGTAAATCTTGAAAAGGCCTTAGCAAAAAAACCTCAGAAACTATAAGGGGGAGAATGGGAAAATTTGACAACAGATTCAGAAGTCCATCATAAGTGAAAATACATCGCTGATGCTGCAGACCATGGTTATTGTGAGGATTTTTGCAGAATCCAAATGCAAACCCTCTCTTGCTGCAGCAGACCATGAACTCGTTCACTTAGAAGCCAGGCTACAATAGCAGTAAGGGCTCTGCAAAACCTCTCCTCCTGCTGTATTTCTCACGGACCAGTCTCTTTTATCTTGATTCGCTGTGTGTATGGCCTCCATTTCCACAGTCAGTATAGGTTTCCAGATGGCTGCTTCAGCCACAGCCATCGCATCCACACTCTAGAAGCAGGAAGGAAGGTGGGACAAACAAGAAGAGAATAAAGGGTATGCTCTGGTTGCTTTTAAGGAAGATACCTCCTGAGATTTCTCCATACATATTATTGGACAGAAGTTACACACCAGGCTGTACTCAGCTATGAGCTCATCTAGAATTCATGGGTCCTCTCACTTGGAAAGAATTGGAGAATAGATATTGGGAGGAAAACCACAGGCAGAGCTTCCCAGGTGGCTGTAGACCCATCCACTCACCTCCACCCCAGTAGGGTTCTTCCTGGCATAGTTGTGAGAATTAAGATAAGTAACTACAAATCTGCAAGCCAATAATTTTTCTTGAAAATCTGGTAAACAGTTCACAAATTCTCTCTAAATTCTTGTAAGGCTCATGGAGCAACTTTGTCACAAGGCCCCAGGAACGGCTCATTTATCCATAAGTTCACAGTCTGGTTTGATGATTTGTTGGCTTTACTAATGGTCTTAATTTCGTTATCATTACTTACCATTCATCACAACTGGCCATGCTAACTGAGAGCTTTACTAAATGACCCAACAAGAGCTTGTGTTAACATCCTTTCCATCATCTGTCACTTTGATGGGCTCAAGAAACAAGTCAGACAGAACAAAGACCCAAAGTCACTGTTGCAGTTATGCATTTGCTCATTCAATCCCTTACACAGTTCTTCCCCAGGGGAATTGGACACTGTGTGACCTTGGGCCTTCCAATTTTATGTAGAGGAGTCCACATCGGCCTCCAAATTATCAGTTGGGGATAATGTGGCTAAAATTAAAATTGCCATATATTTTTTTCCCTCTTAATGACTTTTTATAACAACATAGCCTTCTTTTTACAAAAAAAAAACAAAAAAAAAATGAAAAATTATCTGGAGTATTTTTGGTTTTGTTTTTTTGTCCTTTCCAGATTTTCCTATAGTATTAGATGAAATTATAGAAAATAATAAATTCTGAAAATACTACTTGAGATGCCCTCATGATTGTATTGTAAGGTCACTGGGCTTCATGTCCCCTAGATACCCATTTGTCTGAAAGGGAGCCCAAATGTGGGTGCTGGGTGAGGGAGCGGAAGGAGAGACAGAGTGGTGGTGGGAGAACCTTAATCACAACATTATGAAAGAAATTTAAGATGTTGACTTTTTTTTTTTTTTTTTTTTTTTTTTGCGGTACGCGGGTCTCTCACTGCTGTGGCCTCTCCCGCCATGGAGCACAGGCTCCGAACGCGCAGGCTCAGCGGCCATGGCTCACGGGCCCAGCCACTCCGCGGCATGTGGGATCTTCCCGGACCGGGGCACGAACCCGTGTCCCCTGCATCGGCAGGCGGACTCCCAACCATTGTGCCACCAGGGAAGCCCAAGATGTTGACTTTTCAAATAGAGTACTGAATCATTTTTATTATAATACGTTGATGGTAGCTATCTTTCCTCATTTAGTTCTCCTTACAGAATTTATCAGTCTCTTTCCACTCACTAGCATGTTGCTATTATTTAGTTCTGCATTTAAATGATGCTGATACCAGTACCTAGTCATGGATAAGATTTCTCCCTTTTAAGTGAAGTTCCACTAGGTTATTAATAGCTCACGACTCTCCAAAACTCCTCTAGTTTACAGGAGAAATAATTTAATGAAGACTGAGATTGCGTGTGTAGCTTTGTTAATGTAAATGAGTAATGCGTATCGATTCTTCATGGTGTAAAAATGTTTTCATTCATGTAGTGCAAGAAAGTCTGTTAAAGAATTATTAATGATGACATAATTGCTTTAAGATCTATGCCCTAATTAAAACGGTAAATTCTTTATTGTGTCTTTATTTTAATTAGATGTACAGAAAGACAATAATTTTTACAAGAAACCCCGTGTAAAATAAAATTATCTCATTTAGAAATGCTTCAGAAAATCTGTAGTAGTGCTCTGCAGAGAGTCAGTCGAGAACTTCTGAAGTAAAACCACCGTGACTCCACTTCCAGTCAAACTTAAGATGTCATCCTGACTGAAATTAATAATCTTAAATAAACTGTTTTACACTTTTAGTGAAGTACAACTCATCTGTACCAATAAGTTTCTGCTTCTACTTTTTAATTTAATTTTCATTTCTTAAAAGTATTTTTAAAAGGTTGAAAACCTCAAAAAAGACAAGGAGGAAAGTGAGCTTATTGTCATGGAAATTACGTTATATCAGCAGGATTCAATTTGTTTTTGTTGTTGTACTTTGCTCTGTTTTTTCAGTTTGCAAGACAGTGCTTTTCAATGATTTGTCCCAAGTTGTGTGTATAGAAGAACCACAACCAAAATCAATAACTGCCTTCCATTTATCATGTCGTTCTTTTCTACCTGCTTTTCTCTCTTTAATTTGTATGCGTGATTATCTGAGGCAGTTCTCCCTTGTGGATAATGACCACTGACTTGAAGAAGATTGGGGGGCGGGCAGGGCAACGGGTTAACGTTTGAGTGTAGATCTTGGGCCAGGCACTAGGTTGGGATCTTTTACGATTGTTATTTAATCCTTCTAACGACCAAAACTGGGAAAGTATGGTTGTTCATTTTATAGAGAAAGGAACTGAAGGTTGAGAGCTGCAACCATTTTGATCATTTCAACCAAAGGTCTAAAAAACTATGGTCTGTTGGCAATCTCCAGCTTGCCATCAGATTTTATTATAAATAAAGTTTTATTGGCACATAGACACACCTATTTGTTGTTACAAAAACAGAGTTGAGTAGTGTAGTGAGAGAGACTGTCTGACCTGCAAAACCTAAAATATTTACTGTCTAGCTCTTATGAGGAAGAGTTTGCAGATCCTTGGTCTAACCAAGAAGCCCAGAACTGCTCATACAAATTACACCTGCTCCCATTCATCAGATCCCATTGTGTAACATGTTTTGTTTAAAATTATATATCCCCTTTTTCTAACATACTCTTCCAACTTTATCTATTTTTTTTCCTTCTTTTATTTGGATAATTAATATAAGGGTATTTTTCCTATGAGTGACATTTCATCTCTTTTCTGAATGGGCTGAAATAACATCTCTCTAGCCTATCTCTCTCTTAGTCGTTATTAATTACTTAACTCTGATCAAGTTATTTAACTCAGTATAGCATTTTGGACCTCAGCTTGTAAGAGGATTCTTATAGCCAAGTATTGCTTCACACTGCTCTTCATATAACCTGAGTTTTTTTCCTTAAAGTTTCCACAGGACAATGGTTATCTGACTGCTGGGTCACAGGCATTTACAGTTTAGAAAAGCCCGCAGCGATCACATAATAAAAATCAGATCAAAGGAGCTCCATGCCCAGTCAGAGAGCATTTAGAGAAAAGGGAGAATAGGGGGATAGGGAGGGGTTTTCCCACCTTAAGACATATTAGTCAATAGATCATATAATGCCAAATAGATCCTCTTTTCTCACAGACACTGCTTGTTATGCAGTGAAAGCTGCCCAGCTCCAGATTTACCTTCAGCAAGCTCAGTTAGGTGGACTAATTTATTAGGTTTCAGACGGAGGGGGCCCAGACAACCCTACATGGGTAGACCCTGAGGGTCTTTGCATACAAGAAGAGGAAGGCCAGAGAAGTTCTAATTAGGCAAAAAATGGTCAAAGATAGTGAACAGGTTAAAAGTAGAATATCTATACTGTGGAACACCGTGCAAAATTAATAATATTGTAGAAGAAAATTCGATGACAGTGAGACATAGCAGGTTCTTAAATGTATATGTTTAATTTTGTTTATGATTTAAAGTTCTTTTAAAAATATACATTAAATATATACAGAAAAAGCATTGGAAGATATATACCATGATATTAAGAGTGGCTATCTTTGGGTGATGAATTTATGACTGACTCTATTGGGTTTTTTTTTAATGCTTTGCTGTATTTTCCCAGTAAGTATGTATTACTTTTATAATCATAAGATGTTTCTTTTCATGAGCTAAAATGAACACAACTAGGAATGTTACGGTAAACAGAGGAGGAAAACAAATGCTCCGTCTCTTAAGTAAACTTGAAAAATTTTGGTAAATATGTGGTGTTTCTACCATTGAGTTTGGAAAAAAATCTTAGAAGCAGATGCTTTTACTGAGATGTGTTAAGAGAAAAGGTTTAGGTTGTTTCCTCTGGAGTGTCAAGGAAGCATTAGGATAAACATCACTTTTTAATATTAATATATTATAATATAAAATATTACTATTTTAATAAAATATATTAAATATATTTTAAATGTATTAGTACTTTAATATATTACTATTTTAATAAAAATATTCTATTACTAGTCATTGGATTACTCACTTTGGAGGTCCTTAGAGCTCCCCAAGCTGTCCACAGACTGTTCTTTCTTGTTAGCAAAACTTAGCCAAGGCTATGCCCTCAGTCAGGACTGTCTTGTTCACCCTTCTCTTCCTGGACCAGCCAAAAAGTTGCCTCTTTTCTGTATCCCCCATAACCCCTTTCCCCACCTCTTACTTCCCCACTAATTGACATTCCCTTCCTAGTCCTGTACTATTTCTGTAACCACTTCTGGATTGGACTCTATTTATTTGTTTTTCTCACTTTCTCTCTTTTCTTCTATACCACACTGAGGACAAAATGAGATTTAAATCATCATCATGTTTCCAGTGTTGAGAGGAAGTATTTGAATGGCCTATAATAACCAAATATCTCTATTCAGCAAAATTTCATTTCCATTGGTCGGCCAGCTCAGTTCTTAGCTATGTTTCACCCTCTTCCTCTCCTTTCAAAGCTCTTACAAGTGACCCAGATGCATGGCTGGAAGTGGAAGGGGTGGTGGACTAGGAGCTCCACTAGAGCAAATTTGTCTAAACTGTCACCTCTGAACAATTTTTTTTTTTGCGGTACACGGGCCTCTCACTGTTGTGGCCTCTCCCGTTGCGGAGCACAGGCTCCGGACGCGCAGGCTCAGCGGCCATGGCTTACGGGCCCAGCCGCTCCATGGCATGTGGGATCTTCCTGGACCGGGGCACGAACCCGTGTCCCTTGCATCGGCAGGCGGACTCTCAACCACTGCGCCACCAGGGAAGCCCCTTAACAATTTTTAAAGTAATATATTGATACAATATTTATTAAGACTAAGTTGAAAAATTGGTAGAGAAAACAGGAACTTTGCAACTGAAACAGTCTTTGTCCTCAGACTCATAGGGAAGGTAAGCAAATGATGGTGCCATTTTGTAGGTGTTATCCTCCACAAAATGCATTGGTTGTGCCCCATACTCACTCTCACGTGCCCTGGCCCTGTTGTGAGGAACTTTCCTGTACCCTGACATGGGTGGGCCCTCTCAAAATTTACTCAGCCTGGAGCTTGTTACCTACTTTCCTCTCGGCTAATCTGACAGTCATTTGAAGGTTTTGTTGAGATGTTCTTTGTGGCCTAGTAAAAAATGTGTAGTGTCTCTAGGGAATAAATTTTAATGCATAGCTATAAAACCAAAATTATCTATTATTTCTCCTTTCTTCTGTATCCTTATTTTTTGGTCTGCTTGATCTGCTAAAGATTGAACACGGTGTGTTAAAAGCTCCACTAAGGAATATTTATGGTAAATGAAGTGTTTAAGCTAGACAAGGGCTTTACTCAAGGAGGAGTTAGAGAAAAAGGATGAACTTGGCCCCTTGGGGCATCCTCACAGATGTTAACAAGTGTAGTAAGATGTGAGATGAGGAGAGATAAGGGTGGAAGAGGGAAGAAAGTCTTGATAAGAAAGTCAATATTGACCTGTTTGTGGAACACCTTGGGCTTTTGAAAGTGAGGCTAGCATCTTATTACTAATCAGCACTAGAAAGAAAAATAGTAATTTATAGACTGCTAATCAGCTAGGCTGTTGCCTTCTTAAATTGTCATAATTTTCTGCTGTCTGATGAGATAGGTTACCCACTGGATTTGTTTTCTATCCTTTATCAGGCACCAACCACAAAACATTCCTGGATCTTGGAACCCAAACTAAAGTGAAATCAGAAATAAAGCCCAACAAAAATTCAGACAGTCCTCTTGAGAAGTAAAACATACTTTGTCCCTTTTTGCATAAGTTCTGTCTGTTTAATGTGCATGAGTAATGAGTATTGGGGGGGGGGCTGGGTCAGGGAGCTCTCTTTGTAGAGAACAGGAGATGGCATTTCCATAGGGGGTTCCCCATATTTTACCACGAGCAAAAGGAAGAGGAAGATTTAAAAGTTCATGATCCCTTGCAAACAATATCCTTCGTGAAGCATGAAACATTTTTATTATTTCCCCTTCCTTTGGAACCTCAACCCAATGTAGTTTTCATGAACAATTAAATTAGAAATAATGTAATAGTAATAATAATAATAACTATATGCATGCCAGGCACTGTTTGAGGTATTATTTATATACTGACTTTTTTTTTTTTTTTTTTTGCGGTATGCAGGCCTCTCACTACTGTGGCCTATATACTGACACTTTTAAGACACACTGTCATTAGTACAATTTTACTTATGAGGAAAATGAGGCAAAGAGAGACTTGTCCAAGATTAAATGGCTTGTAAGTGTCAGAGCCAGGATTTGAACCCAGGCACTTTGCTGTAGACCATTGGGCTACACCATTTCTTAAATGACTGTTAAGTGTGTTTGTGTCTTCATGATCTGCAGGCAAAATTCAATTCAAGAGGTAGTTATTGAGATTCAGTTACGTGTAGGGCACTGGGCTAACTGCTGTGGCATTGTTTTTTCTTAGGGAGAAATAAATCCATCCCTTGTTTTCAATTGCTTAGAGTTTAGTAGGGAGATAAAGACAAGCATGCAAGTATACCTACAACGCAGAAGGACGTTCATGGTGAAAGAATAAGCAAAGCACTGTGACAATAAAGGTAGAACAAGTTGCAATGGTCTCTAGTAAAATTTAGTGACTATGTTCTGACTTTGCTTATCAGTTACAGATCTTATTTGTTGTGTTTTCTAGGGTCCAGTATAAAGAAACAAAGGCTTTATTGTCAGTTGTTGCACCTCAGAGCTGGGCTTAATCCTTCTGAAATGTGTTACCCTTAATTTCAAGGCTTGTGTTGACTCTGAGTTTTGTAAAACAAGCTTTTAGTACTGGCATGAAGTCACAAAACAAGGCGAATGTGGAAGATAGGGATAGCTCATAAATTGCACCTTATTTATTTACTTGAAGTAAATGATGTGCCTAACTCTTTTTCTTAACATTATTATTTCTCTTTCTCTCTGCCTTGCTCTGAGTCTTTGATTTCCCAGACTATAAGAGTGTAGTGTACTTTCTGGTGTTTCAAGACACAAGCTCAGTTTGTCTTTGCTCCGCAGGGCCTTAAATATTTCTGACAGTTTCCAAACCTTAACACAAAGTGCAAAGTGTCATGGGAGGAGATATGTTGGGCACTTACCACGCTGGCTGTCACAGGGGAAGGGCTCAATTATTATTGGCTATTATCACTGTTTTTTTTTTTTTTTTTAATTTCTATCAGACTTCAAACCTCAGAAGCCATTTCTACGACACCCTCCTGAGTTGAATCCTGTGACAAGAGCAGAGAAAGTGTGTCTAGCAAAGAAAATTGTTTAACACAAAGTTGGGAAACTATAGGTCATTTAGGACAAGTTCATATTGTCAAATTTGGTTGAAATATATAGGTGGGCAAATTGTAGATATGGACTGATAAAATAAAAGCTAGCATTTGACTGTATTTTGTGACTGTTTAACATTTGAGTCACTTACATCTGAAACAAACAAAACAGACCTGTCCTATGAGAACAGTGTGAAAAGTGTGGTTCTTTAAAACAATAGGCTTGCCAGGAAGTTAAAAAGCAACAGAGGGCTTCCCTGGTGGCGCAGTGGTTGAGAGTCCGCCTGCCGATGCAGGGGACACGGGTTCGTGCCCCGGTCTGGGAAGAGCCCACGTGCCGCGGAGCGGCTGGGCCCGTGAGCCATGGCCGCTGAGCCTGCGCGTCCGGAGCCTGTGCTCCACAACGGGAGAGGCCACAACAGTGGGAGGCCCGCGTACCTCAAAAAAAAAAAAAAAAAAAAGCAACAGAATTATATCTGAATTTTGAATCTACTTTGCCTGTGTATCTTATTGCAAACTCATTCTTACCTGATACCATAGCTTGCCCCTCACTTAAAAGTATTTAATTTCACTATAAATTTAGGTAAACCATCATTAGCTGCCTCTGGAATGGGTTAGATATTTAACATATTTTACAGTTAAATTTAAGTTTTTTTAGATTATCTGCTGTTTTGGATTATTTACCCCTCTGCTTTCAGTTATTGCAAAAAATAAAAATCTAGATTTGACTTACTAAAATTCTGAGTTTATCTTCAAGATGTTTGTCCTCCAAAGTATGCAAGCAATGTGAATAATTCCAATGCACATGTCAAACTCTATGCAGTGTTCTAGGATGCATGCATTCAATATGAACTGTGTTAGGATTCTGTTTACCCTGGCTCAAGGCAAATATGTTCTTTGAAACGTAGATATGTATAATTAAATATGACTAGTGGATTATGCAAATGAAATCTACTTTTCTTTGTAAAACAAGTTGAAAAATAGGACTTAAAGTTCCTCAAGGTTTTCTTTTGAAGTCCTAGTCTATTTAAAAGCAACAAAAATAGTTATAATTACCTGGACCTAGAGTAGAATACACTCTAATGTTTATTAATAAAATGTTAACATGTTTAAGTATTTAAACACTTTACTAAAATACACTTACCAATCTTGTTCCTTTCAAATATATGCTAAATGGATCTAAAGGATCAAACTTTTGAATGAACAAAACATACTTGTCAATGAGCAAATTCAAAGAATGAGGATATAAAACATCCCCAAAAGGGAGTATTTCTGATCACCTCCTCATTCTATCTTCCAGTATGTATGCGCTTTAAAGTTGTTCCAAGGTCAAAGGTTTGTTACTCTGTTTGCTATCTTATCTGAAGGAAATCTTCATCAAGTAAAGCTCAGGATAATACAGAAGCAGAGAGGAGAAGTATGAAGCCCAGACTGGGGGTAGGGAAGGAAGTGGTGAGGTCAGGGGAAGTTTCCCCAAAGGAGAGTTGCTTGAGCATTATCTCAGCATCAGAAACCTGGGTGATGGTGGAGGAAGCCCCAGAACACAGGCATCCTTGCTTTTAATTCAGTATCCTTTACACTTCACTGTCTGTTTTACTGCCAGCCTGCTATAGCCAATCTACTCATTGCCTGGCATCAGGCACAAAAGAATGAATATAAGCAAAATTACTCCTGTAAGAAAAGAAAATCTGACCAATTGTAGAGTTGATTTTATTATCTGAGAGCAAAGCAGATTCACCCAATCACAGAGTGGCTCAGAACTCCAGACAAGAGGAATACATCCATCACCATGTAAGCTCCATGAAGCTCAGGATTCCATGTGAAACACATTTTGGCAGTATGTTATAAACAAGCGCATGTGGAACTGGGGACGTGCAAATAACTGCTTCATCTGCAAAGGCTGGTTCGTCTCTTAGGAAAAGAGTATATTGGGTTGGCCAAAAAGGGCCTTCGGTTTTTAAGTAAAAATAAAAGACACATTTTTCATTTTCACCAAGAACGTTATTGAACAACATATTCACCCTTTTGTTCCACTACCTTCTGCCATTTTTCAGGCAACTTCGTAATTCCATCTTACCAAAACTTTTTATCTTTTTGAGCAAAGAACTGTTCCAGGTGCTTTGTACAGTCTTCCAGTGAATTGAAATTTTTCTATTAAGAGAATTTTGGAAAGACTGAAATAAATGGAAATCCGAAGGTACAATGTCTGGTGAATAAGATGGATGAATCAGAACTTGCCAGCCAAGCTGTAACAGTGTTTGCCTGGTCATCAAAGAAACATTCAGTCTTGCGTTATCCTGATGGTAGATTATGCATTTTCTGTTGACTAATTCTGGATACTTTTCTTTGAGTCCTGATTTCAGTTGGTCTAACTGGGATCAGTCCTTGTTGGAATTAATCATTTGGTTTTCCAGAGGATCTCATAATAGAGGAATCCCTTCCAGTCCCACCATATACACAGCATCACCTTCTTTGGATGAAGACTGGCCTTTGGTGTGATTGGTGGTGTTTCATTTCGCTTGTCCCATAATCTCTTCCATTCCACATTATTGTACAGTATCCACTTTTCATCTCCCATCACAATTTGTTTTAAAAACAGAACGTTTTCATTACATTTAAGTAGAGAATTGCATGTGGAAATACGGTCAAGAAAGTTTTCTTCACTTAACTTACGTGGAACCCAAACATCAAAGCAATTCACATAACCAAGCTGGTGCAAATGATTTTCAACACTTGATTTGGATATTTTTGAGTATGTTGGCTATCTCCCACGTGGTATGACATTGATTGTTCTCAGTGAATGTCTCAATTTGATTGCTATCAACTTCAACTGGTCTACCCAACTGTGGAACATCGTCCAGCAAGAAATCTCCAGCACGAAACTTCGCAAACCACTTCTGACACGTTCAGTCAGTCTCAGCACCTTTTCCATACACTGCACAAATCTTTTTTTGCATTTCAGTTGCATTTTTACCTTTCTTGAAATAATAAAGCATAATATGCCCAAAATATTGCTTTTTTTCTTCCATCTTCAGTATTAAAATGGCTACACAAAAATTCACCAATTTTGAAAAGTCTTTCGTTAAATGTACGGTGATATGACAGCTGTCACGTACAATCTAACAAGTTTTGAATGAAGTTAAAGACAACTAAATTCTACTAGAGCCATCTTATGGAAAAAAATGAACAAACCTTTTGGCCAACCCAATAACAGAACACCTGCACATGAGTAACACCAGCCCTCTGTAGGTCCTAGGGTGCTGCTTAGCCCAGCACATTCAGCGTCACAAGGCTGAAAGCTTTGTTCCCCCATCAGCCAGGGCCTCTACGGACCTATGTCCTTGGCTCAGGGTCAAATGATTACATAATACTTATTATAAGTGAGCGAGTGGAACGAGAAACCAGAAGCAGAATGCTTAAAGAAACCAGGATGCTTAAAGGTACAACTGTCAAACCCAGGAGACACTCTCCAGGTGTGCCTGGGTCCTGGGTTGGGAGCGTCATATTGAAGAGAATTAGCACATCTCAGCAGAGGGGCCAGAGGGGCCAAGGTAGTGGGCGCAGTTGTGAAATGAGTTACTGTTGCCTGCATTTCCCCACTGTTACTATATACTTATTGGAGTTATTTGTTAATTGAAGAGTGACCAAAAATGTTTTTGTTGTTCTTGTCGTGATGGGCCTAAATACTCTTGTCCAGAATTTAGAGGTTGTTTGGGATAGTTGAGGCCATTCCGCCTGTTTGGGGTCTTTGTCACAGTTTGGCTTCTGGAACAAGACAAAATAGAGCTCACAGACATTGTCTCGTGGTCCCCAAACTCCTAACTTCTTTACCCCACAACACACAGGATGCAGTTGGTAGCCCCTTCCCTACCACCCTCCCTTAGTCAAAATTAAACTGTATTTTATAGTTTCCCTCATTGCTTCAACTTTTAAAAAGTCTTTCTACGTTATTTTATTTGTTCATTGACCTATTCTTTTGTTCATTCATTGTCTCAACATATGTCTATTGAGGCAACTGTACTAGGTGCCTGGGAAAGAAAATACACATGGTCCCTTCCCTCATGGATTCACAATCTAGCAGGGAAGATTGTGATTTTCTACTTTAAAAAGAAGTAGAATTACACATATTAGTCTGTAAAGAATCCAACATAGTATGTCATGTTTAGTAAGACTATTGAAAAAGTTATAAATCATATGAAAGAAGCATTAGGGTGAAAAAGTATATCAAGAACTTGGAGAAAGATCTAGGCACAGAAATTTACAAGGGGATGCTGAGA
The DNA here is from genome assembly GCF_949752795.1 of Hyperoodon ampullatus. Taxonomy (NCBI): domain Eukaryota; kingdom Metazoa; phylum Chordata; class Mammalia; order Artiodactyla; family Ziphiidae; genus Hyperoodon; species Hyperoodon ampullatus. The sequence goes on from NC_136923.1 coordinate 23,641,678, forward strand.
ATTGGTGAATTTTCTAGTGTGGTTAGTACAAAAGCTCAGGTAGAAGAGCAAGGCTGGGTCTGTATTCTAACCCCATTTCAGGAGTGAAAGCTTGCTTAAGCCTACATTTCAGAAATTTCTCTTACTCATAAAATAAGCCAGTCTCGAGGATGACACAAATGGTACCCAGAGTAGTTTCCTCTGGGTATTATTTAGAAATTTCATTAAGGTACAAGTAACAGTGGGCTCAACAGGAGAGCTGTTAACATAGCCAGTGGTGAATCACCCAGGGCGGCTGCTGTAGGTCCATGACTTCATTAGTGTCCTAGTGTTTTTCCTGTTTTCTGCCCCCTTTTATTTTAGAATATGATATCCATTCTCAGGGTAATGATGCTAAAATGGTTCCTGGAGCTCCAGCCATTACATTTGATTTTCAGGTGAGAAATAGGAAGACAAGGGGAAAAAGACATATGCTTAAAGTATATTTTCCAGAAACTGTACCCAACAACTTCTGCTTACATCTCAGTGGCCAAAACTCATTATGCAGCCAGCTTCATTTCCAATCTCAGTAAAATCTGTTAGCAAAGTGTTAAGGGGAGACTGAGTACTGGGTAGACTAGCAGGCTCCATCACCCCTGCAGCTGAGACAGGAGGAGCATGCTATCTCAGAGGAGGAGCCTCTTATCTGGTGGAGAAGGTTGTGGGCATGACAATGGAAAGTCAAGCAAAGGAGACCAAGGCCTAAGGACTCTTCCCACAGAGACCCACGTGCCAGCTTTACTCTGGCAATGTAAAAAGAAATTTGTGACTAACTTCCAGAATTTGGTGCTAAGAAGCTTCATCACCTTTTCCTACTCAAATAATTGGAATTTTGAAAACCTTGAAGAACATTTTTTATAAATGCATGTGTATAATGTACATGGATTTTTGTATGAATATAACTTTCTAATATCTACTTCTTCACATAAACATTGAAGCCTGTGTACTCCTCTCTTAGAGAATAAGTGATGTGCTATTTTTAAAATATTGACCCAGGAGCAAATTTGATGGTGACTGAATTATGATATTTATTTCATATATCTTGGAAAATTTTAATTTTAAAAAATGGTTTATTTTTAGAAGCACTCTTTCAACTACTAAAGATGGTATTCCACCCACCCTCCACCCAAAATACTCTTGATTTTTTTCAAAACAAATATTGACAGTAGAGAGATATTGACATACAAAAATGCATAATCCTTTAAATATAATCCTATCCCATCTTAAAAACAGAATACAGAAACCTGTTTAAATGATGTAGTCAATTTTCATGAAACTTGTACACAATTATAAAAAATCAAACACTAACATTAGCAAGAGGGCAGCAATTAGAGTTCCAACAAGAAACAGTACACTCAAAGCAGGCTATTTCAGGGAGGGTGCATTTTCAAAGGAACTATTTACAAAGGTGAGGCCATGGTGTGGGAGAGCCACAGAGGTGGTGCCAGACCTGGGCCAAGTAGTGGAGGGAGAGCTATTACCTCTTCTAGATCTGAAGGGGACAAAAGTAGAAAGATGTTAGCAGAACGCAGAGGGAGAGAGTTGAGTAAGGAGAGATGTCTTGAGGTAAAGTGGTTGTAGGTCCAGGGACACAGCCACCTCTAGTGATCTCAAAGGAGGGAAGCCAAGGAATAAATACCCTGATCTCCTGCTGAGCTTCCATTAACTGAATCTAACCAACAGGCAGAGTGCCTGGGAGCCTTACTGATCAGGTCCATGCAGCGCAGCCCTGGGGCAGAGAGCAGAGGGAAGAGGGAAAACAGTGGACCTGGAGTGGTAAATGGAGGTCATCCCACACAACAAGTTAAGGATGTGTCCATCTGTCATGTGCAATTCTCTACACCTTGAGATACCAAAGGTTCTTCTTCTTGAGGCAGTATGTAATGTCATACTCTGTTTGTCAACTTAATAGATCTCCTGGTGTCACCGAGGCTATTTCAGAGCTACTCTGCTACCTTTCCAGAACCCACCTACAAAAGCTAATTAATGGTGCACCCTTGTTAACTCATGCAGATTTGGCATTATTAGTCTAATTAAAAGGATTTTAATAGTCTCACACACCCCCCACTGATTGCTACGTACGCTAGTCAAAGTAAATTAAACCCATTAATCAAAGTGGTAAAAATGATATAAGGTACAGGATACAGGCAGAACTGTGAGGAGACTAACAGCCTCATTATGCTTAATTTTTTTCCCCAGCAAAGGATAATAAATTCAAATTGTAACATCACAATAAGACGTTTAATTCTTCAGGAGCAGGGCAAGGCACATTATAATTAGCTCTCTCTTATGCATGTTCGTTTAGGTGGTAATAGATGCAGTTGAGTAGCCCAGGCAGTCTTAAGCTAAAGACTTGACGTGAGATCTCAACGACTCCGTCACCTTGGAAAACGTCCCCACCACGTGGAGCTGGCCTTGGGTTGAGGGCGGGTGATGACTTGAGGTTTGGTGTTCTTGATTCATTCACAGTCCAGCAGATCTCCACTGAATGCCAGCTATGTTAGAATTCTGGGTCTTGTGCCAAAAAGTGAATACGTAGGGTAAGTGCCTCCCCTCATGGAACTTTCATGAAGACTGGGACAAAATCCGTGCTTCTTCTCTTAGCCTTGAAGCTCTCCGTGAGCTGTCCCCAGCCTGCTTCGCAGACTTCATCCTGTGCCACCTTCCTCCTTGCTCACTGTGCTCCTGCCTTTTGCTGTTCCTCAAACATGCCAGACTCCTTGCTACTTCATGTGCTATGCATTTGCTCTTCCACCTGTCTAGAATTCGGTTCCCCCCAGATGTCCATGTGACTGGTTCCTTCTTATCATTAAGTTCTCTGATTAAGAGAGCCCTGTCCTGACCATCTTTCTCTAAAAAAGCTCCCCCAAACCCAGTTACTCTAATTTTTAAATATTCTTCATATCACTTATCACTATCCCAAATTAGCTTCCTTGTTTGTTTACTTGCTATTCATCTCTTCACTTACCCTCAGCAGAGCATAAACCTCACAGGAAGTTGTCTGTCTTCTTCACTGTATTCCCAGTATGTGTATAGCCTGACGCATAGTAGGTTCTCAGTAAATATTTGTGACTATGGCTGATCATATTTTCCAAAGATTATGACAATAATATCTCCCATACCACATGTTTTCCTAAAACCTAGTCACATCTTCATCAAGAGGTAGAGAATTAGTCTCCACCTCTTCAGTCTTGGGGAGGTGGGGGACGCTTTTGTTTGGCTTTATCACCAGTAGGATATAGTGGCAGTGATACTGTGTAACTTCAGAGGCTAGGTCATACAAGTCTAGGCTAGGTGATACATCTTGCCTTTGGAGTCCAAATTAACCCACATGGAGAGGCCCTGAAACTATATGAAGAGAGTGAGGGGCCCATCCATCCTCCAGCTGCTTCAGCTCTATACTCTCCCAACTCTAGCCAGCATCTGACTTGAAACCACATGAGACACCCTGAGCCAAAACCACCCAGCAGAGCCTTTCTAAACTTCCTGAGCCTTAGAAACTAGGAGAGGTAGTAACATGACTATTATTGATTCAAACCACCAAGTTTGGGAGTGATCTGTTACACAGGAGTAGATAACCAGGACAGTGAATGACAGGCTGAATGAATGAATGAACTGACAGATAAAGTGCAGCTTATTACTGCTGGTCTGAGTCAAAATGGAGGAAAGAGCCTGCTATTAGGATGGAAAACTATGTTTCAAAGATCTGTGTGTCTAAATAGAAATCAAATACTTCAGCAAAATTCCAATATCAAGTACCTCCAATTTAATACAGATTCAGTTATCCTGTTGATTAAATAATATTCCCTCCAAAGTAGCATAAGACATTTTTACCACTGCATAGAAACTATATGGGAACCTTGTTCCCTATCACAAGTTAACACTTTCTCATGGTAGACATTGCTAATTATTTATGGCATTCTTCTTGCTAACTGTGGCCTCACAGTCCTTTCCAGATAGCCATTAATAATTGATTAGTGTGGCACTCAAGATTTTTGCCATACCAGCTTTAAGGAGACCCCAACGTCCCAAATGAGCATCGCAGGTTGTCTTCATTGCCCACCTCCTACCACCCCTTCCCTGGGATTTCTGCAGTGACACCAGAACTAGGGACAACATGAGAACTTTGAAAGTTGAAAATATTTGGGCTTGTCTGTCAACACGTCTAGAATTCTATGGGAACATCTTCCATCTCTGATGAGGGAGGCAGCATTTGTTTTAAGGCTTTGAAACTTCTCACTGATTGACAAGCAGACATGGAGATCTCTATTGATAAGAATTTGCAGAGAGTTGGTAGAATTGTTGCAATGGTGCTCGCATTTTTGAAAACTTTGTCACTTGGTTTGTATTGGGCGACAGTGGATCATTAGTTCTGAAAGGATTTTTTTTTTTTTACTCATACTTGCTTCACTCCTAATTGTGTCTCTCACTTTCTCTTTCACTCACATACATATGTCTATTCTTATCCATAAAAATTGACATAGTGTCATTATTCACTTCCACTTAAGCTGAGGATATCTAAATTCTTTTAGCCAAAGGCATTTATTTATCATCTCAAATACTGACGTCATCCGGCAATCTATCCTAGTCCCCTATACAGTTAGTGGTTACTCTTTCAGAATTCCAATATCGGTTGGCATCTCAGAGACTTCCACTATTCCGTGTGATATAATTGTTTTTGCAATTACTTTAACTCGTCCAATTATGTTGAAACTCCTGAGGGCAGAAACCATTTCTAATTCATCTTTGTATTCCCTGCAGAGTCTGAGAAATAGGCAATTCAGAGGATCCAAAATGTCAGTGTTGCTTTGCCACGCAAATTTCTTCTAATGCGTACCCACGTCTCCCTTTCACAGAAGTCCGTTTGTAATCTGAACAAGAAAGCATATCAGAGGACCATTCAGATGAGTGAGTTATGGTTCTTAGCTGGGGATGTAACTGAGTCCCTCGCCCACAACAGGTAGTTTTTGGAAATGCAGGGAAGGCATATTTTGTTGGTTACAAAATTTGGAGGATTTGCAACTGATGTTTAGTGCCCAGGGTCCAAGGATGCTAATAATTGAAAAGTGAGGAACAGTCCTGTGTAACAAGAAATTGTCCTGCTAAAACATCGGTTATGTACCTAGTGAAACACCATTGGACTATTTACCTGGCTGTATTAACAATAACCCTCATTATTTGCACTTATTTTATGCCAGACACTAACTAAAAGATTTTCTTACCCATAATTCTCCAAGTTTAGTGTGCATACAGTTGCCTGGAAGAATGTTTACAACACTGATTGCTGGGCCTCACCCCTAGAATTTCTGATTCAGTAGGTCTGGGATCAGACTGAAAAATTGCATTCTTTACAACCTCCCAGGTGATACTGTTGCTGCTGGTCCAGAGACCAAACTTTGAGGACCACAGGCCTACTGGTATTTAACCTACACGTTAGCCGATCAGTATTGACCCTCAGGATTATCCTCTGAGTTACATTTGACATTACTCCTGTTTTTCAGATGAGAAAGCCACATTAGGTTAAGTCTGCCACTTGTACAGAACTACACAATTAAGATGTTATGAGTATTGTTTAGTACCTGTAAGAGTGAGGCAAGAAATTCATTAGCTTGGGCAATGTGCAGAGAGGCTGAAGTGAAGACTCTGGAGCCAGGCTACTTGGGTTCTCTGTTTCTTAGCTGTACGATTTTGACGAAACTGCTTAAATTCTCCGAGTCTCAGTTTCCTGAATTTGAAACAATGATGATAATGGTCCTCTCTCACAGGGGCGTCATGGAGATGGAATGAGATAATGAATGAAAAGCTTAGAAGGTTCTAGTGGGGAAGAGTGGAGTGAACAATCGCTCTCCAGGAGTTCACATCCCGGTGGAAGAGCCAGATAATAAACTTATAAAAATATAAATAAGGAATTCCAAATCCCAGAAGTTCTGTGGAGAAATAGAATAGGGGGATGACTTGGAGATGAGGAGTAGATATAATGAGGTCTAAGAGGGCTCTTCCAAAGAGGTGACATTTGAGCTGAAATGTGAATGACAAGAAGGAGCCAGTCATGTAAAACTGAAGAATGAGTGTTGCAGGCAGAGACAGGAATAGGTACAAAGGCACAGAGGCAGGAATATGTTTTTCTTATTCTAGAAACTGAGAGAAAGCTGGAAATGTTAGAGTGGAGTGAGTGCCAGCAGTTGGGGCGGGGCTGGGGAGGTGGATGCAGGGGAGAGTAGAGGAGTGGGAAGGGGTAGCATCGGAGGGGTTGGTAGCCATGGATGACCACCCACCTTATCTGTTATGATGACAAATAAGTGTTTTATTCCAAAGACAGTGACACGCTGTTAGAGGGTTTCAAGCAGGGGAGTGACTCGATTGTGTTTGTTTTTGAACAGATCATTTCATTGCTATATTAATAATGGATTATGGCAAGCAAGAATGGAAGCATGCAGGCTAGTTATGCAGCCACAGTGTAGACCCAGTGGCTTGGACTAGGGAGGTGACCAGAGAGATGAGAAGTGGATAGGTTCAGAGTGTCTGGGGCTTGCTGATAGATACCATATACGGAGGAAAAGGGCATCAGGTTTAAAAACAGTGTGAATGGCAATACAGTCTGCTACAGTAGGGATAGCTAAGGCGTGGAGTTTCAAATAAAAAGTCCTGTTTGGGGGATATAAGATGGATTATAACAGGTCACAAGGAAGCTTTGCGGGGTTATGGATAAGTTCAGTATCTTAATTGTGGCATTGACTTCACACATGTATACACAGGCTAAAATTCATCACCTTACATGCTTTCAATATGTGCAGTGAGTCAGTTAAACCTCAATAAACCTGTATTTAAAAAAGCTGTGGGGCTTCCCTGGTGGCGCAGTGGTTGAGAGTCTGCCTGCCAATGCAGGGGACACGGGTTCGTGCCCCAGTCCCGGAAGATCCCACGTGCCGCAGAGCAGCTGGGCCCGTGAGCCATGGCCGCTGAGCCTGCACATCTGGAGCCTGTGCTCTGCAACGGGAGAAGCCACAACAGTGAGAGGCCCGCATACCATAAATAGATAGATAGATAGAAAGGAAAGAGAGAGAGAGAGAAAGAAAGAGAGAAAGAAAGAAAAAGAAAGAAAGAGAGAAAGAAGGAAAGAAAGGAAGAAAGAAAGAAAGAAAGAAAGATAGATAGTACTGAGCTGGGGAGTTACACACAGGCAGCCAGTCGTTTAAAGACTCATTAATCACTGGCTTAAATCCCAGGGTCTCCAGCCATCCAAATTAATACCGGAGATCTTGACTTGGCTTGTAAATAAGCTATCAGACCTCGCATGAGAAAGCCAGTGGGTTCTCAAAAGATGCGAATGCTCTTTCATTTCAAACACATACATTTAAGCTTACAAATTCCCTAAAATATAAATTAATTGATTCCAAACAAGAATTATATTATACAGAGAATCCAACTTGAAGAGAGAGAAAGGGTGGATTTATCACTACTTACCAAACAGTATAGGATGTTAAAAAGAAACATATCCTGTTCACATTTAACTTGGACATATGGCCCCCCCAAATTATCCTACTACTTCATGTAACAGAAGAGTGATTAGCTCCAATGCTGCAGGGAAAACTGCCTTTGTTGACTTTTTAAGAGATGATTCAGTAGACAGAAATATCACCTACATTAAATGGGTGATTTAAAGAAATTTCAAGGGTGCTTTTAACTATTCAACGTTTTCAACTTACATGCAACCATCAGCAGCTAACTCTGCCTAGGAGGTGATGCTGGCTTTAAATGGCTCATCTACTTTGTTCAAACCTTCACATATAAAGCTTAGAGTACACTTAGTGCTTGACAAATGAGAGCTGTAGCAAATTAGTAGTAGTAACCATACTTGTCATGGAATCAATAGTAGTATATGACACAGCTAAAGAAAGATCTCTTTGAACAAATATTAGGGGTTCTCTGAGACAAAATAGAGTTCACTGTCATGAGGTTTAAGGTTTCTAGGCACCCTAATTAAGGAATTGTTCTGAATAATTAAGCAGTTTTAGAATTTGATGATTGTTCCTTTAGGATGTTATTTCTATGGGGTGATAAACGACCATTTATCGAGATTGTTCTTTGTTCTAGCTATGATCTCATTATAGTGACCTTCTACTTTGTGATTTTTCAAGTAGAGCTGTTCATTTATCCTGAAGATTGTTTATTAATTTTTCTAGCATAGTCTAAACTAACGAAGTAATGGAAATTCTAGATTACAGGAAATTTGTAGTTTCTATCAAGTGTTGGACTGAAACAGAGCTAGAGTTCTGCTCTGTATGATTTATTATTAACATCCACAGCAATTTGATTTACCTTTTAGGTGTTAAATGATCCTTCTTTACTTTCTACCTAGGGGTATATTTAGGGATATTTATGAATATATGGGCTTAGTGGTAATATTGATGCTCGTTTAAAATCGAAGTTTGCCCAAATTTCATTAGTCAAAACCATTTCTTTCATGTAACTACCCAAATAAGGGTTGGTGGATTTGAACAGGTACATTCATGGTACCAGGTACTGTGTTGTACCATTTGTGTTATACATTACGGGTTACAAAATGCATTCATATCCAAGATCAAAATCTATTGATATTTCAGTAAACAATATCCCAAACTAATGGGAATTGAAAAGTAGAGAGGCAGAGTGAAGGGAACAATCTAGTCTATCCTTTGCTGTCATAGAATAAGTGAATTATCTCAAGCAGTAGAGTATGTTCAAAATCTGGGCCCCAAAACAAATTGGAACCCAGAGTTTCTCTTCCCTTTTCCTTTATCCCCCTATTTTTTTTTTTTATTCTTTCTTGATACAAGAACTTGCAGAGATGCTTTCATCCTCCCCCAGAACTGGCATAGACTGAAGCCACTACTTGCTCCTGGGGCTTCCTGTTACTCTGTCCTTCATCCCACAATTTAATATGGAAGAGAGAGTAGGGATAATGGCGTTTATGAGACCTTCTGCATTACAGGTTATTTGGGGCCAGAACTTATGGTCAAGCCTTGTAATGTAAATTATCACCGGGAAGGAATAATTATCAAATACTAGCTTCAGGGTTCAAAGGATGGTCTCTGAGGTCATTTGTTCTAACATTTCAGTTAGCAATTTTCTTATCCAAAAGACCTGGAATAATAGATTGATTGAGTTTGATTTTTTTGGTAAAGCATATGTTATATTTTCAGGAAAGTATAAAATGTTCATGTACATTTTAAAGAGTAATAGTAAAGGAAACATCTAAGTATCCACCACCTGGCTTCCAAGATGTAATGTTACCAAGACCCCACATCAGCCCATCAAAGAGGTATCCACTATCCTAACCTCTGTGATGCTCGTTACCTTGCTTTTCTTCATAGTTTTGCCACTAAGCATGCATCCCTAGACTTTATAGTTTAGCATTGCCTCTTTTTTGAAGCTTACATAAATGGAATTGTAAGTATATATTCTTTTGGGTCTGAATTCTCTTACTAAATATGTTCTTTATTCATCCATGTTGTGTATAGTTGTACTTCATTCATTTTTATTGTATAGCTTTCCATCATATGAATATATCATAATTTATTGATTGCTTCTGTGGAGAAACATTTGGGTTTTTCTAGACTTTTTAGACTTTTACAAATAATATCTCTTTGAGTACTCTCATATGTGCCTTCTGTCGAATGTGTGAAAGAGTTTTTCTAGGATATACAGAGAGTGGAGTTTCTGGGCTATGCATATCTTTACCTGTTAATATTCAAATATTTTCTAGTTTTTACTGTTAAAAGATATTTTTAAACATAAAACCATGATCCTCATACAAATATAAAATTAATACATGTGAAAGATTTTATTTAACTCATTAATCGATGAAGGAAACTATGAGTGTCACAGTCAGTTCAAAGAAGAATCCAAAGAACACACAAATATATAAGCACCAAAAATGCTGAAAAGATTTGACAAATAGATGCAAAATTGGTCAATATACATTGGGTAATCATTAATGCCATTCAACTGGACACAATTTGCATTTCTATGAAGAAGAATCATTTGTATTGCTATCAGGTTTGTGCAGTTTACAGAGCTGTAAAATAGCTCAAAGACAATGAAAGACAGCAATAATCTGGAAGGGTACACTAGATAGTAATATTTTTGGTTCTTATCAAAGTCTTTTACAATTTCTCCCCATAGTATCACTTTGCACTCCTTAGCAGTACATGTGAGTTCCCGTTCCTATATATTCTTTTATTTTTTTTACTTTTATTGGAGTGTAGTTGATTTACAGTGTTGTGTTAGTTTCAGGTATACAGCAAAGTGAATCAGTTATACGTATACCTATATCCACTCTTTTTTTTTTTAGATTCTTTTCCCATATAGGCCATTACAGAGTATTGAGTAGAGTTCCCTCTACTATATAGCAGGTTCTTCTTAGTTATCTATTTTATATATAATAGTGTACGTACATCTTGCCACATTTGGTAGTGTCAGACCTTTTAATTTTGTCAGTTTGCTGGATGTGTAATGGTGTCTTATTGTGGTTCTAGTTTACATTTCCTGATTATTATTACAGCTAAGCTCCTTTTCATATGTTCATTGACCATGTGGAGAGCCCCTTTTTGAAGTACTTATTCAAGGTTTGGCCCATTTTCCTATTGTTTAAATTGACTCTTCCAGAGCTTGAAGGAACTTAAGCATTCATCCATCTAGTACAGCATGTCTGCATCTTCCCTCATTCCTGTACCACCTTTACAGTATAGGTCTTATCTGTATGCCTGCTATTATTTACTTGATATTTTTCTTTAAATTGACTCATTTTATTTTTTACATGCTGTATATCGATTTTAAAATTAAAATTTTATGAGTATTGTAAAGGGAAAACCAATGTAAACTTGTCATAAACAGAAGGTAACAGTTAAAAGGATACAATAATAGCAAAATCACATTGTTAAATTTAACTAGGTAGATTGAGTTCCATTCTCTCTCCTCTATCTCTCTTTATTTCTAAACCTCACCCTAATGAGGAAGGAAATAAGCAAGTATTACAGCAGTCTAAAAGAAGTACTAGCACCAAAGAGACATTTACCCTATCTTAATATGAAGACTTGAAAGAGACTGACAGGGGAATACAATCTCAGTGTATGATTCAGTGTGATTTAATGTCATATGCAGATCCTGCTCCCACCTAAACTTAGTGGCTTCCACACACTTTGAGGAACACTGATTTCATCCAGCCCCCTTCTAGAGATGAAGAAGCTGAGGCAGCCCAAGGAGGTGAGAGATAGACAGAATAATGACACGCCCCGCCCCAAGATGTCTACACTTTAATCCTCAGAACCTATGAATAGGTTACCTTATACAGTAAAAGAGTTCCTTGCAAATGTATTTTTTTAACATCTTTATTGGAGTATAATTGCTTTACAATGGTGTGTTAGTTTCTTCTGTATAACAAAGTGAATCAGCTATATGTATACATATATCCCCATATCTCCTCCCTCTTGCATCTCCCTCCCACCTTCCCTATCCCACCCCTCTAGGTGGTCACAAAGCACCGAGCTGATCTCCCTGTGCTATGCGGCTGCTTCCCACTAGCTAGCTATTTTACATTTGGTAGTGTATATATGTCCATGCCACTCTCTCACTTCATCCCAGCTTACCCTTCCCCATCCCCGTGTCCTCAAATCCATTCTCTACATCAGCATCTTTATTCCTGTCCTGCCCCTAGGTTCTTCAGAACCTTTTTTTAATTTTCTTTTTAGATTCCTTATATATGTGTTAGCATATGGTATTTATTTTTCTCTTTCTGACTTACTTCACTCTGTATGACAGACTCTAGGTCCATCCACCTCACTACAAATAATTCAGTTTTGTTTCTTTTTATGGGTGAGTAATATTCCATTGTATACATGTGCCATGTCTTCTTTATCCATTCATCTGTCGATGGACATTTAGGTTGATTCCATGTCTGTCTATTGTAAATAGAGCTGCACTGAACATTGTGGTACATGACTCTTTTTGAATTATGGTTTTCTCAGGTTATATGCCCAGTAGTGGGATTGCTGGGTTGTATGGTAGTTCTATTTTTAGTTTTTTAAGGAACCTCCATACCGTTCTCCATAGTGGTTGTCTCAGTTTACATTCCCACCAACAGTGCAAGAGGGTTCCCTTTTCTCCACACCCTCTCCAGCATTTATTGTTTGTAGATTTTTTGATGATGGCCATTCTGACTGGTGTGAGGTGATACCTCACTGAAGTTTGGATTTGCATTTCTCTAATGATTAGTGATGTTGAACATCCTTTCATGAGCTTGTTGGGAAACTGTATATCTTCTTTGGAGAAATGTCTAGTTAGGTCTTCTGCCCACTTTTGGATTGAGTTGTTAGTTTTTTTGATATTGAGCTGCATGAGCTGCTTGTAAATTTTCGAGATTAATCCTTTGTCAGTTGCTTCATTTGTAAATATTTTCTCCTATTCTGAGGGCTGTCTTTTCATCCTGTTTATGGTTTCCTTTGCTGTGCAAAACCTTTAAGTTTCATTAGGTCCCATTTCTTTATTTTTGTTTTTATTTCCATTCTCTAGGAGGTGGGTCAAAAAGGATCTTGCTGTGATTTATGTCATAGAGTGTTTTGCCTATGTTTTCCTCTAAGAGTTTTATAGTGTCTGGCCTTACATTTAGGTCTTTAATCCATTTTGAGTTTATTTTTGTGTATGGTGTTAGAGAGTGTTCTAATTTCATTGTTTTCCATGTAGCTGTCTAGTTTTCCCAGCACCATTTATTGAAGAGGCTGTCTTTTCTCCATTGTATATTCTTGCCTCCTTTATCAAAAATAAGGTGACTATATGTGCGTGAGTCTATCTCTGGGATTTCTATCCTGTTCCATTGATCGATATTTCTGTTTTTGTGCCAGTACCATAATGTCTTGACTACTGTAGCTTTGTAGTATAGTCTGAAGTCAGGGAGCCTGATTCCTCCAACTCCGTTTTTCTTTCTTAAGATTGCTTTGGCTATTGGGGGTCTCTTGAGTTTCCATACAAATTGTGAAATTTTTTCTTCTATTTCTGTGAAAAATGCCAGTGGTAATTTCATAGAGATTGCACTGAATATGTAGTTTGCTTTGGGTAGTATAGTTATTTTCACAATGTTGATTCTTCCAATCAAAGAGCATGGTGTATATCTCCATCTGTTTGTATCATCTTTAATTTCTTTAATCAGTGTCTTATAGTTTTCTGTGTAGAGGTCTTTCATCTCCTTAGGTAGGTTTATTCCTGGGTATTTTATTCTTTTTGTTGCAGTACTAAATGGAAGTGTTTCCTTAATTTCTCTTTCACATTTTTCATCATTAGTGTATAGGAATGCAAGAGATTTCTATGCATTAGTTTTGTATCCTGCTACGTTACCAAATTCAGTGATTAGCTCTAGAAGTCTTCCGGTAGCATCTTTAGGATTCTCTATGTATAGTGTCATGTCATCTGCAAACAGTGACAGCTTTACTTCCACTTTTCCAATTTGGATTCCTTTTATTTCTTTTTCTTCTCTGATTGCTGTGGCTAAAACTTCCAAAACTATGTTAAATAATAGCAGTGAGAGTGGACAACCTTGTCTTGTTCTTGATCTTAGTGGAAATGGTTTCAGTTTTTCACCATTGAGAACGATGTTGGCTGTGGGTTTTTCATATATGGCCTTTATTATGTTGAGGTAAGTTCCCTCTATGCCTGTTTTCTGGAGGGTTTTTATCATAAATAGGTGTTGAATTTTCTCAAAAGCTTTTTCTGCATCTATTGAGATGATCATATGTTTTTTCTCCTTCAATTTGTTAATATGGTTTATCACATTGATTGATTTGCATATATTGAAGAATCCTTGCATCCTTGCATTCACCTCAGTTTTGTGATGATTCGTTGTCTATTCAAGTATTCCAGAGATGCAGGGTACATCAAGTTGATTGTGGAGATTTAATCTGCTGCTCCTGAGGCTGCCAGGAGAGATTTCCCTTTCTCTACTTTGTTTGCACAGCTCCTTGGGTTAAGCTTTGGATTTGGAGGCGCCACTGCGTGTAGGTCGCCCGAGGGCGTGTCTTCCCACCCAGACAGGACAGGGTTAAAGGAGCAGCTGATTAGGGAGCTCTGGCTCACTCAGGCCGGGGGGAGGGAGGGGTACGGAGTGCGGGGTGAGCCTGCGGCGGCAGAGGCCACAGTGACGTTGAACCAGCCTGAGGCGCGCCGTGTGTTCTCCCGGGGAGGTTGTCCCTGGATCACGGGACCCTGGCAGTGGCGGGCTGCACAGGCTCCTGGGAGGGCAGGTGTGGATAGTGACCTGTGCTCGCACACAGGTTTCTTGGTGGCGGCAGCAGCAGCCTTAGCGTCTCATGTCCGTTTCTGGGGTCCACGCTGATAGCCGCAGCTCGCGCCAGCTTTGGAGCTCCTTTAAGCAGCGCTCTGAATGCCCTCTCCTCACGCACCCCAAAACAATGGTCTCTTGCCTCTTCGGCAGCTGCAGACTTTTTCCCGGACTCCCTCCCAGCTACCTGTGGCGCACTAGCCCCCTTCAGGCTGTGTTCACGCAGCCAACCCCAGTCCTCTCCCTGCGCTCCGACCGAAGCCCGAGCCTCAGCTCCCAGCCCCCGCCCGCCCCGGCGGGGGAGCAGGCAAGCCTCTCGGGCTGGTGAGTGCTGGTCGGCACCGATCCTCTGTGCGGGAATGTCTCCGCTTTGCCCTCCGCCCCCTGTTGCTGCGCTCTCCTCCGCGGCTCCGAAGCTTCCCCCCGCGCCCGCTCACCCCCGTCTCCACCAGAGAAGGGGCTTCTAGTGTGTGGAAACCTTTCCTCCTATACGGCTCCCTCCCATAGGTGCAGGTCCGGTCCCTATTCTTTTGTCTCTGTTTTTTCTTTTTTCTTTTGCCCTACCCAGGTATGTGGGGGAGTTTCTTGCCTTTTGGGAGGTCTGAGGTCTTCTGCCAGCGTTCAGTAGGTGTTCTGTAGGAGTTGTTCCACATGTAGATGCATTTCTGATGTATTTGTGGGGAGGAAGATGATCGCCACGTCTTACTCCTCCACCATCTTGAAGGTCTCCTCTTGCAAATATGTTTAAAGTTGGACCTTGAGATGGGGAGATTATCCTGATTATCCCTGATTATCCTGAATTATTATTATTTCAATCTAATCAGAATTCTTAAAAGCAGAAAACCTTTTCTGGTAGAGTCAGAGACTTGCACAAGCAGAAGAGGCAGGAGACATTTGAACCTGAGAGGGACTCATGTTGCTGGCTTTGAAAATAAAGGAGACTCAGAGTCAGGAAATGTAGGTGACCTCTAGAAACAGAGAATGACCCCTGACTGACAGCTAACAAGGAAACATCAGTCCTACAACTGCATGGAGCAAAATTCTGCAAACATTCGTTCTACAAAGAACAAATGAACTTGGAAGCATATATTTCCCCAGAGTATCCAGGTGAGAGCCCTGGCTGCCCAACACTTTGATTTCAGCCTTGTGGAACCCAGAGCAGAGAAACCAGTCAAGCTTATTGGACTTATTACCTACAGAACCATGAGATAATAAATTTGTATTATTTTAGGCAGCTCAGTTTGTGGTAATCTGTTATAGCAGCCATGGAAAACTAAATACAGTCACTTGTTCAAAGGTGCACAGCTATTCTGAATCACAGTTGAAACTAGAACTCAGGTCTTTTGTCTTCCATTCCAAGTTTCTTTATGCTATATTGCATAATTATGTTGATTGAAAAGATTATTGGCATATAATAAAATATATAAGGAAGACTTCTTAAATTGTACTACCCATTCAGCTCTGTCATGGCTTCCAGTGTGCTTATATATTCCAGGGCCACATAATTTCAGGAGAATGAGATGTACTGAAAATTTTAAAATTATCCTCAGAGCAATGGCATTTGAACCATGTTTTGAGCCCAACAGTTTTCATACTGGAATAGTTTTTGCACGGTAGATAATGTCCCGAAAGGTAAAGGGCACAACATGTGAATCACACTGCTGAGGAGATAAATCATTCTGTAGAAGGTTAAAAAAGAGAAAAGAAAGAAAGAAAAACAAACCTAGGACAACAAAGTTCAGTGCTCTGGTGACAATGCAATCAGTTTATAGTTCACACCACTTTTCCTCAGAAGGTAGTAGATAAAGGATCAGCTGAGCCGCTGTCTATTGAATAAGATGTCCTACTGAGGAGGAAATTAAATGTCTCCTGTCAAACACCTCCTAGGTTGGCTCTGATTTACCTAATAAATACAAAACTTTCTGTTTTGTGGGCAGTAAGCTGTCGTCAAGAAAGATGATGGTAGAGAGTTATTTCTCCCCCAAGATCATTATTTTTTTTTCCCTGTTATGTGCAAACCACTCCACTGATGTCCAGTGCCATTGAAGTTGAGGCAAAAGGAAGGTTTTTCTGTCTCTCTGTTGACTCCTTGATAAGGATGCACAGGATCATGTGACTTTGGGTTCTTGGCCAACGCAAGGTAACAGAAGATGCTACTTCTGGTTACCCTAAGTTATGATTATTTTTTGGTGAACCACTGAACAGGGAAATCGGGCAAAAATGCAAGAGTTATGCTCCATTTCAGGCTGAAAAGTTTAACGTTCTTTTGACAGTCGTGAAGTTCTAACAGGCTGTCCCCCCGACACCCGCCTTTTTGGCTACACCATCATCAAGAGATCACAAAAATAAGCTTCACAAACCCAGTGTTGAACTTACAACTGGAATCTGAGCTTCTGCTCTGAGCATTTTTGCCCTTTTAGAAAACAAGTTTTCAAACTCCTCATTATCAACATGCTTTCTTAATAGCACATTATTTTACACTGCAAAATTATGGAGAAAAATTAACAATTCATATCTAGTATTTTTATAATCAACTTCAGCTCTAGTCCCTCTAATCAAGATGATTTTATATAAAATAATTAAGAAGGTCTAAATAAAATGTGTTTTTGGGGCAAACTTTTCTCTCAGTGAACACTGAAAAATGGCTGGTGAGGGTAGGAGTAATTAAATACATTCCCAGTCAGAGGAAATCTTACATTAGCAATTTCTATCAACTCATTTGCTATCCAAAACGATGTCCTGATCAATGTAAATCAGAGGCTTGCATAATTGGTACAGAGGGAAAAATTGAACCGCTTCTGTTCTCACTGTGAAATTTTCCACCACAGTTCCACAGTGGAATGAGATCACCCTCAGGTTCCTCCACATCAATATCAACCAATTACATCAATCTCCTAGTGCGCTGAGCACCTTCCTGGGTGTTAATGTGGGAGAATGATGGGAGAGAGTCATAAATCTGAGTAGTAGATATTTTTCCTTCTGGGTCTTAATTTCCTCTTCTGTAAAAGGGAAGAGTTTCTTGAACTAGATGTTGTTTAATGAGTTCTGCACTCCATTCAGCAACTATAACCTGTAATTCTGTAATGTGGACTCTGTGTATGCTTTAATGTTTTCATTATTTTTTTAATTGAAGCATGCTTGTGATTTTTAAATGTCTACAAATTATAAAAAATGAAAAAAGATTTTAAAAGCCCATAATGTAAATATTCAGAAATTTTTAACATTTAAAGCAATGTTCTTTTCAAACTTTTTATTCTGTATTTATAAGTAAATAGTTTGTGTAAATATATACACCCAAATGTATATACACAAATTTTTAATGTATTCATTTTTTAATAGCTCTTTATTGGAGTATAATTGCTTCACAGTGCTGTGTTTCTGTTGTACACCAAAGTGAATCAGCCATATGCATACATATGTCCCCATATTCCCTCCCTCTTGAGCCTCCCTCCCACCCTCCCTATCCCACCCCTCTAGGTCATCGCAAAGCACAGAGTTGATCTCCCTGTGCTATGCTGCTGCTTCCCACTAGCTATTTTACGTTCAGTAGTATATATATGTCGATGCTACTCTCACTTTGCCCCAGCTTCCCCCTCCCACCCTGTGTCCTCAAGTCCATTCTCTATGTCTACATCTTTATTCCTGCCCTACAACTAGATTCATCAGTACCACTTTTTTTTAGATTCCATATATATGCATTAGAATACGGTATTTGTTTTTGTCTTTCTGACTTACTTCACTCTGTATGACAGACTCTTGGTCCATCCACCTCACTACAAATAACTCAATTTTGTTTCTTTTTATGGCTGAGTAATATTCCATTGTATATATGTGCCACATCTTCTTTATCCATTCATCTGTCAATGGACATTTAGGTTCTCCATGATAGAAAGTGCAGATCTATATATTTTTAACTGCTAGAAAGAGTTCCATTATGTAGATGTACCGTAATATATTTAGCCAGTTCTCTATCGGTGGACATTTAAGTTGCTTCCAGTTTTTTATTGTTACAAACAATACTGGAGTGGACATCATGTACACATGTCTTTACCTACTTAAGCCAATTTCTGTGGGATAGAGACCCATTAGTAGTATTAATAGATCAGAGCATATACATATTCGTAGGTATTATACTGTATTTCTATTGTATGGGCTGTGGATAAAATGTCAGGGGCAAGAAAAAGTCTATTTCTCTCCCCAAGGACTTGCTGATGTGACTTAAGAACTATGGGAAATAGACTCAAGTCATGTTTGTACTGGAGATTTTTAAATAAGAATTTGCTTTGATTTTTCACCTTGAATTTAGGATTTAGCAGTTTACTTGGAAATTACCTCCATGTAATTTCTGAAAGTACCAGCTATACTTAAGATATTCAATTTGGCAATATTGCTATTCTCACCCATTTTGTAAAGATACATAAACAGATAATATCCCCTAAATCTTCTAAATACTTAACTTTAGTTGATGTGAACAGATCACTTATTCAAACAATCCATGAAAGACTCTAAATTGACTGAATTAGCCAACATAGTTATGATAAAGTTAAGAACACAGTTGAGGTCTTTCCTTTACCTTTCTTTTTCCTTCCCTTTCCTTTCTTTTACTTCTTTATGCCTTTGCTTTTTAAATAAAATATTGGTGATAAGACTATGAAGTAAACCAAACAGGGTTAGAAAAGGGGGAGTCGAGTAATAAGGGGTTCTCTTATACATAGGGTAGTTAGGGAAGGCTTCTTGGAGGAGGTGGCAGGGATCTGAATGACAAGGAGAAGCAAACCATGTGAATATATGAGGGAAGAGAGCTCCAGGTAGTGAGAACAGCAAATGCAAAAAGCCCCAGTTAGGATTATTTCTGGCATTTTATGGAACAGCAGGAAAGCTGGTATACCTGAAGTAGAGTAAACAAAGGAAAAAGTAGTTGGACTGAAGATGTTAAGTTTCAATGTGTCAGGTAAAGATGTCAGTTAAGCAGTTGGATATAGCCTTTCAGATTTCAGAGTGAGCTTGAAATGTGAGATTTTAAATTTGTGAGTCATACATGTGTAGATGAGCCACAGGCAAAATTGTTGTAGGGTACAGCTTGAAAATGGGCCAAATATGCATACATTTACATATTTGTGTTATGTGTAAATGGAGGAGTTGGTGTTTTTTCTGTCCAGGTTCTCCGAAAGGCAGGGCCAAGATAAAATTTAAACATACAAGAGGTTTATTGGGGGAAATGCCCAGGAAGGATAAAGGAGGGAGGGAGCAGGAGTAGGTGGAGGGACACTGCAGACTGCAGTGCAGGTCTGACACCTAAGGAAGGAGAAAGGAAAGGAAGGGATTCGGGATGGGAAAAGCCTTCATCTGCAGCACAGTTCTGAGAAAGTCTCGGCCAGACTGGTGGTGAGTCCCCAAGCGTAGACCACCCCTTAGAAGAGTTCCATGTCGGGCGGGAATGCCCGGCTGTAGAACCCCTGCCATGCTCTACACATTGTCGGTGAGTAGCTCTGGGAACACAGGATGATACATGCATGAAGGTCATGATAAATCTGTGGGGATAGCAGTTAGAGGCTCTCAGCCAACTACACTCTTCTCAGCTCTTTCTCAAGAGAAAGGAGATCAGAGTGGTATACCCCACGGCCAACACAGCGTTCAAAGTACACTTTACTTTGTCACCGTATGCAATCTTTTGGCCCTGGACATCTGACAAGTAAACTTTTCTATTTACTCTCACTAAATTGGAAATGAATAAAGCTGTATGTATGGTTTGAAGATTTTCTAATTGAACACTCCATGGGGTAATGAGATTGAATGAGATTGCTATCATTCGTGTGATCTCACTTAACAGAGGAAGGATGGATGGATCGAAGCTGAGGCATTTCAGGGAAGTCTTTTGCATTCAGGCAGAAGATGAAAGTGATGTGGCTGACCCAACCAGAGAGTATGAAAAGAAATCATGATTCTTGAGAAAAAGCAAGTAATAAATTCGAAAGGAGATAAGTGAAAAAAAGACCAGTACATATCTCCCCATTCAGTCTTCCATTCTTCCCACACAGATAAAAGCCAGCCTAGGAGCTGAAGTCATTTCTCTTATTGTCAGTCTTAGCTGTAGTTCCAATAGCTCCTAAAGTTATTGGCCTGGTATTTCTATCAACCAGAGTTGGCCCTGAGAGCCTAGCATAGTTGCTCTGAAAGTAACATTTTTACAAGAAGATGGGGACCAAATCTGCGAGTATGATTTATTTCAACTCCCAAGTAAAGTCAAGTAGACCAAAAGAATTCTGTTACTACTCAGTGCTGGCCAGATATTTTATGGCCCAGTTTCCTAACATCTGGTTAGTAAGGATTGATTTTCTTCTCACCAATGATTTCCATCTAGTTTTATCTCACACATTTTAGCTTAGCCATCTTCTCCAGGACAGAAAAGAAAGGGAGGAGAGGGTTTCCCTGGTGGCACAGTGGTTAAGAATCTGCCTGCCAATGCAGGGGACATGGGTTCGAGCCCTGATCCAGGAAGTTCCCACATGCCGTGGAGCAGCTAAGCCCGTGTGCCACAACTACTGAGCCTGCGCTCTAGAGCCTGCATGCCACAACTACTGAAGCCCATGGGCCTAGAACCCATGCTGCTCAACAAGAGAAGCCACCGCAATGAGAAGCCCACGCACCACAATGAAGAGTAGCCCCCGCTTGCCACAACTAGAGAAAGGCCGTGCACAGCAATAAAGAGCCAATGCAGCCAAAAATAAATAAATAAAATAAATAAATTTATTTTAAAAAAAAAAAGAAAGGGTGGAGGATCACAGTAAGCACATGGATGTTAGTGTCAGACTGCCTGGGTTTGACTTCTGACTTCACCACGTACTAACTGTGAGACTTTGGGCAAGTGATTCCACCTCTCTACACCTTGGTTTCATTGTCTGTAAAATGGGGATAATATGATTGCTGAAAGGATTATAAATAATTCATATACAACACGTTAGAGTAGAAACTGGCCCCTAGTAAATATTTGTAAAGTTACCTGCAGGCATTACATACTTTCAATTGAAAATAGACATTTACCCCAATAATCATTTCACCTTAAAATATTTCTCTGATCAACTTGCCATTTTGCTCTTCTTAAACAATATATCAGACGTTTTTAACAAAAAAGAGGAACTTGGGAGAACTGACTGTGATCTTGACACCATTTCTGTCTCCTTAGCTTGCAGGGAGTAGTCCTGAAAACCTCCACAGTGGCAAAGTTGGTGAGGAGGAAAACAATGGTCCCAACACATTGTGATCCTGTCTTCCAGGAGATTTTTTTGTCTATACTACTGATACTGTGTAGATGTTACATTTCAGTTGCACTGAGCCATGTTCATCAAAGCGCTACCGTAGACAGCTGTCACTCATGCATGAGCATGAACCAAACACTTCCTCCCACTTCTTTGGAGAACAAAACGAAACATGCCTTTTCATCTTATTTTGGTATTAGTGGCTCATCCTGAATTGCACCTGGCAGGCCCATTAATATAAGCCACCCTCATTTAGCATTAGATTTGCATTCGTGGAAGTGAGAGGCTGATTCATTATCTAAAATGAGCACTTGATGAAGGGTTGATTTGCCAGTATAGTTATCTCCTCCCTATTCTTAGGATGTGTTCTCTTTATGTCTCTGTTTAGGCCTAGCCTGACTCACATTGAACTGATACCCACCCATGGCAGTGAAATTTGCATTTTGACATCCACACATTAATATTTTAACCACCGCACACATCCCTTATTTTTTTCTCCTTTAAAGTATTATCCAACTATTCCTTGTAAATGAAAAGACAAGCAGTGGGAAAGATATTAATGGCAGAGACTCCCAGCCCCAGTGGAGCAGAGGGCAGGGTGGTGTATAGTGCTTATTGGGCAGAGAAAAATAAAAGATGATACCATTGCTCCCATGCTGACCAATGGTAGCCTGAATCATTGCTGTGTGGGACTGCGCTGAACTATGGGTACCTGCAGCCTCTTGAACCTTGTCTCTTACCCTAATGACTCCCTTATTACACATCAAAACTTGTCTTTTTAAAGGCTATCCATCCTAGCATCCCTTGGCAAGCAGAACACTTCTATATTTAAAATAATAATAATTAAGCCAACCCCTATCTTGTCAAGTCTCTAGATTTCTATCCCCCCAATGAAGGAGGTGTTTATCAACATCCAGGAACTCTTTTTTAAAAGTAAGGAAGTCTGGCACAGCAAGGAGGGGTGTCATCCTGACAGCACAGATGCATTCCTGTTGCTGAACAGTTGCTCAGCTTTGTGGATGCTCTGTGCCCCGGTCAGATATTCTGCTTCTCTGGGAGATAGCTCTCCAATCCCTGGGAAGGGACCATCAATCATTATCCTTGGGTCAGAATTTCCAGCAAGGCTAGAGGAGACATTTTGATTAATGCCTACATGGTGACCTAGATGATTCCAAGGGCTAAAAATTGTCGTGAAAATGGGGTAACGAGTAACGGTGTTTTAACAACATTGGTCATTGTCCTTGTTGTGGCTCTTATCATGAATGCTAGATTTTTTCCACAATATGAAAACCCAGTCTAGATGAGTTATTAAGAATGAGTTCCTGTATCCTGAAAACCATAATGAGACAATGCTGTTTTGAGCCCCTGACACACAGTGTGTTTGGGGTTTATGTACTTTTTATTTTATTTTTCCTGAAAATTCAAGCAAAACTGATTTCATTTGGCCAAAAGAGCCATTAGTAGTATAGAAAGTAAGGAAGTTGATTTTGATGAGATTTCAACAGGCTTCTTCAAATACTTAAGATATCTTTATCTAAATATTTCTGAATCACAGTTGAACATATAAGAAGTTCTGTTAGGAGTTTTGATAACAATGTTTACCAAACTAGATGTGTAGGAGCTGTTGAATTCTTCTTCAGTTACAATGATTAGAGCAGTGCTTCTCTTAGGTGATGGTCTAAACTCCTTTTTGTATATGAATGTATAAATAGCAATGAATTTTCATCTATAAATTCTGATGTATAAGAATCATCAATTTTCTTTATTAAAAAAAAATAGAACTTTACTCCCCTGATATGATGTGATGAGAAGGGCACTTCACTTCTGCAGTATTTGTTCCCAAAACCCATAATCCCAATCTAATCATGAGAAAAACAGAAAAACTCTAGTGAGGGGTTTTCTACAAAATACCTGACCAGTACTGCTAAAGACAGTCAAGATCATGAAAAACAAGGGGAGAATAAGAAACTCATAGATCAGAGGAGGCTGGGGAGACATGACAGCTAAATGCAATGTGGTACCCTGGACTGATCCTGGAACTGAAGAACATTAGTGGAAAAACAGGTGAAATCCAAATAATACTTTAGGCAATAGTAATGTACCAATGTCCATTTCTTAGTCTTGACAAATGTTCCTTGGTAATGTAAGATGGTAGCGATAGGGCAATGGGTGAGGTATATATGGGAACTCTCTCTATTCTCTTTGCAATTTTTCTGTAAAAGTATTTCAAAATTAAAAAAAAAAAAAAAAAAGCATCCAACCATAGCCCTCATTCTACTAGCCTGGCTGGAAATTCCCTGTCATTATTGGAGCTCCTGGTACCCTCAAGGCATCAGGTTTCTTGTCTACCGAAGTTATTACTAATGTCATTGTCTACACCCACAAAGTTGCTTAAAACCGACAACTGTGTTGTCATGTTCGGGGAACAGAGGCAAGAATGGGAATCCCAGAGCTCGGGTTCCTTTTTCTTAAGTGTACCTGAAAGCCATGCCCTTAAGGCTTTGAGTCCATCTGGAAGAAACTGCTCATGGGCCTCCTGACTTCCATCCACTTCCCAGTCTAAGTGTTGGGGGAACAAAAATGCCTCTCTTTTCTTGCTATCCTCAGAAGTGGCTTCTTCTCCCTGCCACTTCCTAGAAATAACTAACATCCTATTTTCCCTGAGCTCAAGCTTTCACAAAAGAGAGTCACTTTCCTGCCATTTCTTATTCGGCCCTGCAAAATTCTGTAGCACGAGGAATGTACAGACTCTGGCTACTTGCTTGGATTGGGTAGAGGGAAAACCACAACAAAAATGAACACAAATTAACATATGAATACGTTATCCTTCCACTTACATAATTGCAGGCTGCTGTGTTATAGTGATGCCGGTAACTTACATGAAGGAAGTGCACGTAGTTGGGGTCCCCCATACTTTTGCCTTCATCCTTCATCTCTCAGACTGATACCTGTATAGCTCTCCTCTTGCCTCAGGGCTCTTCTCTCCTTGAGTCTGGAGTTCCTAGCATCTTTCTGCTCCAAGAAGAGCGACAAGCCCTCTCTGCTGCTCCCACCTTGCTCCTTTCCATGGCAAGAGACTTAATGAGATCACTCAAGGCACAGGGAAGCCTTAAGCCCAAGCAGAGAGCAAACCCAGGAAGAATGCAAACAGAACATGGAAATGTGGATGTTGAGAGGAGGTCAAGGTAGAGAAAGGTCCAGAGTAGAAAATTAAGGGGAGGAGGGGGCTCTGAAAAGGGGTAGAGACCCCATTTGGTCTGGGGAAGACAGAGCAGATCCCTGAGGCTTTACATCAGTGAAAGAGGTGTGAACTGGATTCATTGTCAGTGTTTACAGGAACAAATCCTAAGTTCTTGAAACCTTAAAATCCTTTAAGTTTGTCAAGGTTGATTGAAGAGTGAATCAATGTTCACAACTTTTTAGCTATAAAAAATGAAGCTGCTTATGTTAAGTAAAAGTTTTTGGCCGACAGTGAATCTAAGAGGCAACACTGCAAATAGTCCCTTCAGAGAGTGGTCACGATCACTTCTCAAGGGACACGTGTCACAAAGTGTGGAAAAAATTCTTGTTTTCCTCACTTATGATCCTAGCATTTGTGAAGTTTGGCTGGGGCAAGAGAATAAGTGGAAGCCCACATACAATAGCTCTAAATGTTTGAAAGTTATAAATCAGTCTAATGAACTATTAAATAAAACAATCTACCTTGGCAAGTAAATCTTCATTGTACAAAATCAAAAATGTGTGAAAAGGTATCTCTTTCATATGTAGGATAGTTTATGGAATATCAAAAGCAACTGAATTTAATTATTGTTGAGTACTGTTCTGGGTGTTCTGTTAAGACAGTAATGTTTGGTTGAGTAATAAAGGTTTATATATCTATCGCAAAAATTATTTTTCTGGCTTTCATTTCAGCAAAATTACTAGTTATGTTGTTGTAATTTTCACTTATTTTATATTTTGGTGACAGTAATAAGCTAAAGAATTAAAAAATGAAAGGAAATAATATCTAGTCTGCTTACATTTTAAATGTATTTCATCAGAAATACAAATTAAATGTAAAAAGTTGAACTTAAAATCATTTTTACATGCATTCAAAAAGTTATTTTTCTTAATTATCCAGAAGTATGTATAAAAATTGAGTCAAAATATTAGTCATAATTATAAATTATAACTCAAAATTATTTTTAAAACTAAAGTCATATAATGTTTTATTTCAATTAAAGTATCTTGTCTACATTTATGAAAATAATAGTACTTGCAGTGCTAGGCTTCGGTCATTGATGGACACTTAGGTTGTTTCCATGTTTTGGCTGTGGTGAATACTGCTGCAGTGAACACGGGGCTGCATATATCTTTTCCAGTTAGTGTTTTTGTTTCCTTCAGATAAATGCCCAGAATTGCAATTGCTGAATCGTATGTATGGTAGTTCTATTTTTAACTTTTTGAGGAATCTCCATACTGTTTTCCATAGTGGCTACATCAATTTACAGCCCCACAAGCAGTGCATAAGGGATACATTTTTTCCACATCCTCACCAACATTTGTTATTTCTTGTCTTTTTTTTTTTTTACAGAAGATGTTGGGGGGTAGGAGTTTATTAATTAATTTATTTATTTTTGCTGTGTTGTGTCTTCGTTTCTGTGCGAGGGCTTTCTCTAGTTGTGGCAAGTGGGGGCCACTCTTCATTGCGGTGCGCGGGCCTCTCACTATCGCGGCCTTTCTTGTTGTGGAGCACAGGCTCCAGGTGCGCAGGCTCAGTAGTTGTGGCTCACGGGCCTGGTTGCTCCGCTGCATGTGGGATCCTCCCAGACCAGGGCTCGAACCCGTGTCCCCTGCATTAGCAGGAAGATTCTCAACCACTGCGCCACTGGGAAGCCCTCTTGTCTTTTTGATAATAGTGGCTTGAACAGATGTGAAGTGTTTTCTCATAGTGGCTTTGATTTGCATTTCCCTGATGATTAGTGAGCATCTTTTCATATACCTTTTAAATGGTATTTCTTTGTGCAAGAATCTGTTGCATTCTCACAATCTGAGACAAGGATTTGTAGGAGTTAATTTTATCTTTTACCTAAGCTCTTCTACCACTCAAAATCTTTCCACGTTCCATAGCAACTACCCACACATCTTTACAGTATTTGAAAGCTCTCACTTTTTGTTTTGAATACACAGGAGGTGTAAAGAAGCCGTTATAACTCCTGTGTACTCAGCCACAATAGTGAATGATTAAGGTTGTTGATCATGCTGCAGTGATGCAGAGGGCTGGATCCTGAGTGACAGAAGAAGACCCCCATGTTCTTTAATAAATTTATTTTTGTTAGTATGTTGAGAAGAAAGGCCTCTAACATGAGGGTCTCAGGGCTGGGACCCCTCTTGTCCAAGACCAGGGGCCTTACTCGTTCCTCTTATTGATCTTGGTCACCAACCATTATTACTCAAATCCTGCATCATGTATCATTAATTTTTTTAAAATCTCTTTGTTATGGCAGAGGAGGGATTATATTAGTGTCATAGCACCCCAATCAACAAAATTAATTTGGGGGCTACAGATAGTGTTGTGGGGCTAAGAATTGTCTCAGAAAGGTGTATGAATCACAGATAGTGAAGTGATTGGTTGATAACACCTGCTGGAACTTATACCCAAAGTCAGAGAGGTGGTTATTTGTGGATGCTGTCTCCTCTCTTTGCTGGAAAATTTAATAGAATCCTAATTCAGTACCTGGGACAGAGTTTCTGGAATAAAGATACTAGCTATTGAGCATCAAAATTACCCATATTAACAGCATGCCAAATGACACACCTTTTCCTCTATCCCATGAATCCTCAAGTGTGGACCATAAGGCCAAACTTCCATGGTTAAAATTCCATTTCTGCCACTTAATAACCATATAGCCTGTACAAGGCATTTAAATTCTCTGTGTCCTGGAAGTGGGAATAATCACAAATAATAGGGTCTACATTACAGTATTATCAGGATTAAATGAATCCTTGTCTGTAAAGCTCATAGATCACTGCTTCATTACCAAATCCTCAGTTAGTGTTATTTAGCGTTATTATTATTATCCATCATAATCAACACTAGCTCTTAGAGGTAGGCCGTGGCAGTGCCTGATTCCAGCCCCGTTCTCCATGCAGTATGATCACCACTGAACAGATTTCATAAGGCTGAGCTGCTTACTGGTCGTTGGAGGATTGATAGGCAGCTCCCTTGTAGCAGATACATCCTCATTCTCTGGGCCCCTAGCTGATGTAAAGACACAGCTGGCTGGTGGAGTCCCATACTTTTCATTTATCTGCTCATGAAAAGCATTAAGATGTAGGTAGGATAGGAAGGGACTCCTGAAATGTTATTGCAATCTGAGCTCAATCTCAGCCAAGGACTGTGCAAGAGCAAGAACACCCAGAAGGTGCTGAATGGGGCTTCCCAATGGAGACCTCTCCTCCAGGACCCCATCCCAGACTTTGGCCAAGTTTCCCAACTTAAGGATGTGGCTCACCCTGCTGCAACATGGTCCACCACCCACCACACAATGTCCCCTAATGCTGACACTGGGACTCAATTTCTTCATAAGAACAGCTACAAGCAGACCTTGGATCCCCATGTCCTTTACTACAACACTTAATTTCCTCTATCATGCAGAAGGAAATTGATACCAGGTAGAAGTATGGAACTGTACAAAGAAATAAACAGCACAAAAATAGTAAATATGTGAGTAAATGTAAGAGACTTTTTTGGATTTTTAGAAGTCTTTAAAAGATATTTGACTAAAGCAAAAATAATAACATGGGGTTTATAGAGTATGAAAAAATAAAATATATAATATCAGTACAAAAGATAAGAAGGAAGAATGTATGTTTTCTGATGTAATATATGAAACGGTATAATACTGTTTGAAGGTAGACTCTGATAAGTATTTATTATGAATTCTAGAGCAAATTAAAAAAATAAAGAGAAAGAGTCAAAGAAGCCAATAGTGGAGATAAAATGAAATAATAAACAATAGTCAATTCAAAGGAAGGCAAGGAAAGAGTAAAACAAATGAAGAAAGAACAGACAAGGCACATAGAAAATGAATAGTAAAACAGTGGATTTAAATCCAAACATGTTGATAATCACATTAAATGTAAATGCTCTAAACAATCTAATTAAAACTCAGAGATTGTTAAACTGGATAAATTATGAGACTCAACTACATGCTGCTTAAAAGAAAACCACTTTAAATATAAAGACACACTAAATAAATAAATAAATAAATAAATGACACAGAGCAACTAAAATTCAAAAGATGGCCAAGGATATACCATGCAAACACTGATCAAAAAGTAGTAGGGAAGAGCATGGGCCAAGATTTGGCATTGAATCTTAGCTCTGGTGCCTACTTGGTGGTGAACTTGGGCAAGTCACTTAGCTTCTCTGAACCTCATTTTCTTCCATTTGTTTATAATGAGGATAAGATACTTAGAGGGTTGTGGTAAAAGTCAAATGAGTTAATAGAAAGCATATGACTTAGTTCCTAGCATATAGTAAGTGCCTAAAAAATATTAGAAGTTGTTGAGTTGTTATCACTGTTTCTAGGCTCTGAAATGCCTACCAAATAGTCATGATGTCTAGGAAGCTCTGATTCAGTCTGGGCGGTGGGACTCCAGCCAATATACAGAGAACATGTGTACTTTGGTGGCTACAAAACAAAATTCAGTCTGCAGTACAGGTTCCTTACACAATCAGGGTTGCTGTGGAGCTCTTGGAAAAGATAGATTGGCCTTATCTTTAAGTGGAGCTGGGACCGTCTGTCATCCCTGAGCAGGCTGGAGGCTGGCTTCACTCAGCCCCCAAGGAGAAAGGCATGTGTCCCACTTGACCAGGAGATGTCTGGGTAAGTGAGTGAAGAAAGGCAGGAAAGACACCTGGAAGCTGCAGGCACACTTGCTGTCAGTGGGGGAACGAGAAGGGAACATCCATTCTCCCATTTCTGTTGTCACATTACGTAAAGATAATGTAACACAGATACTCAGGATAAATAATTCAGGGGAAAACAAGACACATAAAACCTGGCACCATGAACAGCAGCCAAGGTATCTGCAGAGGCAGCTCCTGTGTACTCTTGTTGTGACAAAGTCTGCATTTGAACTTTATATCCAGATGTGAATCCTTAATAGGAAAGGGAAAACATAATAATTCCACAGGGCTGGAAGCTGTGTGATGGGCTCAGCCCAGACTGCTGCCTCAAGCACCTGTTTCCAAGTACTTTGCCTTTTTCTTTGCAACAAACTGCCCTCTCTCCTGGTTTCCTCTCCACAGCCTTCACCCAGCAAGTGCATAATTATTAGACAACTGAATGTTGAGTCATTATCTTAATGATAAGAATACTTGATAATCAGTAATATTGAGCATTTGGCACATGGCACTGTACTAAGCACATGGTCTGTTTTTATCATGTTTAATCCTCGCAAACATCCTTGGAAGAAGATTCTCTTATTTTTCCCATTTGGGAACAGAAAGAAACTGAGACAAGAAAGGTTAAGTAACTTGCCCAAGGCCATACAGATAGGATGTGGTAGGGTAAGAATTAAAATCTGGGTAGTCTAACTCCAGAGCCAGTTCTCTTAATCACTGCTCCATTACTCCATAAGCTATGCAGCAGTTAGGAAAATTCTTTCAGTGCAAGGTGATCATCCAATGCTGGGCTGCTTGTGTAACTGTGAGTTAGAAAACCTGCAGTAGAGTGACTAACAGCACAGGCTTCAGTGCCAGACCTTCCTGGTTTCTATCCTTCCTGTGACAAGTGTCTTCACCTCTTTGAGCCTCATTCCCCATCAGAATGGCAGGGGTCATGAAAGTGCCATGTCCTGGACCCTGTGGGGATTAAATAAAATAATCCTTGTAAAGAGCATAGCCCAGTTCCTGGAACATACTAAGTGTCCACAAATACATAGTAGAAATTAGTGAACAGCTGACAAGTGCTTAAGCTTTGGTAGATAATCTCTTGTTGAGAACAGCAGTAGCCAGAGTTCAGCTCCTGTCTGTCCCTCTACATATGGGAATCAGCAATGCACTTATCATGGAGAAGGTGAAATTAAAAGAGCATGTGAATGAATTAAAAGGGAGGATCTGTTCCAAACAATAATCAGTAACTTATATTTTAAAGACTTATTTCTCTTATGTTTTTTTTTTAAGAGGAGTGCGGTAGACATTATCAAGTGATGTAGTCACATCTCCATAGGATGGCAGATGAAATCTTGCAATAAGATGGCATATGAAACAAACATGACAACCATATTTTTTGGAAAAGTCAGGCTTACCAGAAATGAAGGTTCACTGTGGCAGTCGTCCTGGAGATTGCCCACTGGGACCTTGTGGAAAGGTGTAGTAGAATCGAGATGCCCATTAGGTTTGGAGGATGAAGTATTGTACAGGATGGCACTGGCCTTTTCAGTATCCCTTGGCTTGATTGATCAACAACCCTGAGTGTGTTTGTCAGTGAGAAACATACAGGGGGAGAATGACATCGCTCACTATAATATGTGTGTATAAACCAAGCTGCAATCTATGGTGGAATCAAATCCAGATGCTACCTTTTTGTCATTAAAATTACAAAGTGGATAGAAAAGGGCATAAATCAATCAAATTTTATAACTAAGACTACTGGTTAAGGAGGAAATAATGCCATCTATTTCCAAACAATAATAAACATCTCTGCTGCATAGAGGGACCAACACACATCTCAGAAACACTTGTTTTTATTAACCAACTGATGAAACCACAAACAGATCAATCTTATTTGACAAAAGCCCCCAAACTATAGATTTCATAAATTAAGATACATAATGTGATTTAAAACAAGTTTTAATAATTCATTTTTTATCCTCTTATGACACAACACACTTTTTGAAGAAAGGCTTTATTTTACTCACGGTCAGGAAAGTTCCTTAAATTAGGATCAGAGGTCTATTTTATAAGCCAGGCTGTCTAATAGAGGCACTTCAACACTTCTGCGATTAATCCTTTTTAGAAAAAGTCCAAATTTATTGTGACTTACACTCTTCTAAAACCAGGAAAGCAATAGTGAAATGTGTTTTTTGTATATATACTGTAGTACTTGCCATTTTTTCTCTAATTTTGTGGCTGATTCTTTCTTTAGACGCAGTTATTTTGTGAGGGTTTATCTTCTGCACCCTCCAATTACACTTTAAGCAGTGAAAGTTAAATATATTGTGCTGTATCTCCATGGTAACAGCACTAGTAGAGTGTTATTTTCATATTAAGAACTGTGTAAATACTTGTTAAATAAATAAATGTCTTTATCCAACCATGCATGCATTTACACACACACACACACACACACCCTTTAAACAGGTAAAAAGAACTGGCAAGTAGAATTTTTCAAGTCAATATTATGACTACCCATTTCATAAAAAGTTATATGAATACTCATTTGCCTTAATTACAAAGCAAGTATATAAATTTTCCAAACCTGTAAAGAATAATAGCTAGCACTTAGCTAGGCACTGTGATAAACATTTTATTTCCTTTATTTAATTTTATTCTTAGGATACAAAACTAAATGCACAGAAATCTCTTGCATTCCTATACACTAACAACAAAAGATCAGAAAGAGAAATTAAGGAAACAATCCCATTCACCATTGCAACAAAAGAACAAAATAGCTAGGAATAAACCTACCTAAGGAGGTAAAAGACCTGTACTCAGAAAACTATAAGACACTGATGAAAGAAATCAAAGATGACACAAACAGATGGAGAGTTATACCATGTTCTTGGATTGGAAGAATCAATATTATGAAAATGACTATACTACCCAAAGCAATCTACAGATTCAATGCAATCCCTATCAGATTACCAGTGGCATTTTTACAGAACTAGAACAAGAAATCTTAAAATTTATATGGAGACACAAAAGACCCCAAATAGCCAAAGCAGTCTTGAGGGGAAAAAAGGAGCTGAGGGAATCAGACTCCCTGACTTCAGACTATACTACAAGCTACAATAATTAAGACAATATGGTACTGGCACAAAAACAGAAATATAGGTCAATGGAACAGGATAGAAAGCCCAGAGATAAACCCACACACCTATGGTCAACTAATCTATGACAAAGGAGGCAAGGATATACTATGGAGAAAAGACAGTCTCTTCAATAAGTGGTGCTGGGAAAACTGGACAGCTACATGTAAAAGAATGAAATTAGAACACTCCCTAACACCATACACAAAAATAAACTCCAAATGGATTAAAGACCTAAATGTAAGACCAGGCACTATTTTTCTTAGAGGAAAACATAGGAAGAACACTCTTTGACATAAATCACAGCAAGATCTTTTTTGAACCACCACCTAGAGTAATGGTAATGAAAACAAAAATAAACAAATGGGACCTAATGAAACTTAAAAGCTTTTGCACAGCAAAGGAAACTATAAACAAGATGAAAAGAGAACCCTCAGAATGGGAGAAAATATTTGCAAACGAGTCAACGGACAAAGGATTAATCTCCAAAATATATAAACAGCTCATGCAGCTTAATATTAAAAAAACAAACAACCCAATCAAAAAATGGGTAGAAGACCTAAATAGACATCTCTCCAAAGAAGACATACAGATGGCCAAGAGGCACATGAAAAGATGCTCAACATCGCTGATTATTAGAGAAATGCAAATCAAAACTACAGTGAGGTATCACCTCACACCAGTTAGAATGGGCATTATCAGAATATCTACAAACAACAAATGCTAGAGAGGGTGTGGAGAAAAGGGAACCCTCTTGCACTGTTGTTGGAATGTACACTGATACAGCCACTATGGAGAACAGTATGCAGGTTCCTTAAAAAACTAAAAATAGAATTATTATATGACCCAGTAATCCCACTACTGGGCATATACCCAGAGAAAACCATAATTCAATAAGACACATGCACCGCAAAATTCATTTACAATAGCCAGGTCATGGAAGCAACCTAAATGCTCACTGACAGACAAATGGATAAAGAAGATGTGGTACATATATACAATGGAATATTACTCAGCCATAGAAAGGAACGAAATTGAGTCATTTGTAGAGTCATGGATGGGCCTAGAGACTGTCATACAGAGTGAAGTAAGTCAGAAAGAGAAAAACAAATATCATATATTACCGCATATATGTGGAATCTAGAAAAATGGTACAGATGAACCAGTTTGCAAGGCAGAAATCGAGACACAGATGTAGAGAACAAATGTATGAACACCAAGGGGGGAAAGCAGGGGGGTGGAGAGTGGTGGTGGTGGGATGAATTGGGAGATTGGGATTGATATACATATAATAATATGTATAAAATAGATAACTAATAAGAACCTGCTGTATAAAAATAAATAAAACTAAAATTAAAAAATAGTAAAAAGCAATATCCAACAAAAAACAATAATAATAATAATTTTATTCTTAAACAACCCAATGAGGTAGGTACTATAATCATCTCCATTTTACTGAAGAAGAAACTCAGGTTTAGCAGGACTAAGTAACCCTTGTGAGTTACTCATCCAGTAAAATGGGAGAAAAATGACGCCAATCCATATCTGCCTGTCCCTAAAGTCCATTTTGTTAGACACTTGGTTAACCTGTCTTTCTTAGAGTTGATCTAATCAACTTATTTTCTTATGAATGAGGCCAGAGAGGTGAAACGGTCTGCCCAGCATTTCAGAGCAAATTTTTAATAATGGAGCCAGGACAATAACCACATCTCCTGATTCTTAGTTCAGTGCTTTTCTCCTGGCTCTTGAAAGTTTTGTTTTTTTTGTTTTTGTTTTTTTTCTCTCCCAAAGCTCACAAATCTTTTCGCAGTGACAAGGGCTTCAAATATCATTTCTGGTTTTTCCCTTACCAAGAAAATCAGCAGCATGCAATGGCCATAAGGGCACCATGCTGTCTTTGGTGAACACCCTGTTTCGATAAAGGCTACGTGAGGAAGTAACATCTCTGGGAGCATTTTGAAGCCACAGGAAATTCCCAGAGGGTGCTGGCTGATGGAACACCAGTTGTTCATCTTGTCCTAAAATTCCCCGAGATCCTCCAAGATGTCTCAGAGCACATTTAAGAGTCCAGGCCTGCTCTTACATGTGCTGTTTCTCATGCACTAGACCAGATGCCCTGCATTTTGGAATTGACATGTGGTGTTGTCAGAGTATTTAATGGTTGCTGATTAGTAATGTGAACAGAATATACTGATCACTTTCCCCCAAGCTCTTTGAAGGAGAAAGAGAAGGAATAGAGAAAGAGAGAAAATGTTTATCTGGAATAGTGTTTAAATTTGTTTGTCATCAGTTTTGTCTCTCTCCACATTAAACTGATCACCATGCAGCTAAACAGGTTGTGTAATTATCTGCTCAACACCTGTCTCTATCAGCAGGACATAAACTCCATGAGGACAGGGACAGTGTCTTTTTTCCCCCATACTGCATTCCTAGGGGCCAGTTCTTCGATCAATCAGTGCAGTAAACAGTTTGACTTAAAAGACATGCTCTGAGGGTGACCATGAGAAAAATGCAACATCTCAGATAGATTTACTGAAGCCACAGAACGTTGTCTTACTGTAATAAGCTTCAGGTTGCAATTATTGCTGACTTCAGGAGTGTGGCTCAAATGTTTGTATATGAAAGCGTGCTGTACACACAGAGAGATACAAACCACTAGTGTGGAATTTGAAGAGTGAATTCTTTCCACATTAGAAGGGAAGATAGGACAAATGCATGAATTACAGAGTAGCAGACTGGAAGAAGGCTAATCAGAAAGGTGTGTCTTTTATAACAAAGTAGGATATGTGTGTTCACATCTCCCACCAGCACAAAGCATCACCTACAGCTCTGGCATTACTTAAGTACTTACACCAAAGCCTACGTAGTAATCGTGTTGGAATAGAAATGTTTCTTGGGTGACCTTGATAACTTGTCTCTACTGAGAAGTGGAAAGAAGTATATATTAATCCCACCTAGCAGCTTGCACAGAGTAATGCTGACAGTGGCAGACAGTTTTGGGCAAGCCACTGGGAAAGTTAGCCTGGTTCAAGTTCTCATGTAAACTCTCAGTCACTAAAGCCAGTTGAATTCTCATCAATGTAAAATAGAGATTCGAGAGTTGTGTGCAAGAGAGTTTCAGAATTAGGTGCTGATGGTCCATCATTGACACAACGAGTTCTGTTTTTCTGGGAATGGAAATAACGATCGATGGTTTACATTCTTTCTTATACCATTGTTAAGTGTGTGGTGGTGAGAAAAATATCAGGCCTCTCCTCTGAAAAACAATAACAATAAATAATATTTTAAAGGAAGATAGAACAGTGGCCTCTCTCCCTGAAAGGTTTTATGAGTTTCCTTTCCTGTATGAAGCTATAGGTTTTTATTCAGGTATGACAAAAGGGAGTTTGATGGGTTTCTTTGTGACTTTTTCATTCAGGGCACTATTTTCTACTGGAAAACTAAGAAAATGATGTCTTAAAAGCCTGGGAAATTTTTTATCCCAATTTGTCCACATTTTGGTAGAAAATTTGAAGGAAAACTAAGAATTATGCTTTTGACCTTTTCTTCTGGTTAATGGGATTTTTTTAAAAGCCCAAATCATGTTGGCGAAAGAATTCTACACTTTGATTCCACAGTGCATAGGCATTAGAATATGACATGGATGTGACATTTAAGTCCTCACGCCTTGCATATTAATAGAAGGGAGAGTTAGAAAGAGATGCCTTGAGGGCAAAGCAAGACTTCTATTTTTCTTCAAATGTTCATCGCTTTTCTGCCCTCATCTCAGAGGGGATTATACCGGCTGAACAGCTGCAAGCAGACATCCCTTGCAGCCCAGCCACAGCTCTGAGAAAGAGTTTAAATAACATTTTCTACAGAATTCTCATACTTACAGTTAATGTTTTGGATCACTTCAAAAAATTTAATTGTGAACTCTTTCTACATTTTTTCTTGTGTGTTGCCATAACAACGAGAATCAGATTATGTTCATAAGTAACTCAGCAGAATAGCATGAATTGCCCTACCAGTGAATAAATCACTTATGACCTTATCCTCCCAATAAAAAAAATATTTGACCTACTCACTTCTTCCCTGTTGCGTTCCATCCTTAGCTGAATTTGTTGTTTAAGAGTTTTGTTTTGATATTTTTTGGTGGCAGTGGTAATATTTGAGTTGATAACCAGACACGTAATTGGTCACCTCTTGGAAAGCATTAGGGATCATCATCAGGGGATTGATAGGAGGGGATGAGGTCATAGATCAACTGGAAATTGATAAATTTGGTAGAGATCAAATTTGTACTCTGACATCATTAGCAGCCCGGTCTCATTAATGGAACTGACTGTCCTTATTCAGGCATATAAATTTTCCCTTTTTCAGATATTTAACTGTTTGGGTATGCATGGAATCTGTGTATTACAGAGCATAGAGAAAAGAAATTGACTAGTTGAAAATGAAAGTAGGAAAATGAAATCCCTGTACTAGAAATCTTTTCTCCTAAGAAGGCTTCTTTTCATTCATATGAAGGGAAGCAATATCCATTGTTTATTAAACTGGCCCTATTGGTTACTAAGGTTAAGGTCTGAAATCCTAGCCATATCTATTAAAAAACAAAACACTTATTCTCGGAGAGTGGCATAGTCATCAAAAGTACATGTCCCATTTTACCTCTAACCACTGTCACTATATCAGTGGTTATCTCTCCCAAGATTATTACAAAGAAATAGACAATCTACTCACTATTTAAAGGCCTAAAGAAGTAAAACCTCTTGAAGATTTGAGCTCCTCTTATGAAAAAGTCATATTTAGAAGGCTCCTATTGATCCTAAGAGGAGCTAATGCCTATTTCCCATTTCCTTTTTCTCTATCCCTGCAAGCTCCTAGGTGCGTGAAGTTCTTCAGACTTTACAAGGTAACATGATGAGTTAGTTTAACAACCACAATAACAGCCACAAACACCTCAGCACTAATTACTTTCTTTTCTTTGGGGAGACTGTAGACTATCAGGGAGGAATAAGACATTATATTTCTTGTCTTTGAGAAAGAGCCGTGTTGGGTTTTCAGGAAAATTAAGTAATTCCCCTCTCTGTCTCTGTCTGTCTGTCTGTCTCTCTGTCTCTGTCACACACACACACAAAACACACACACACACACACACATACACACACACACACACCAATACTCAACACAAACTCAGACATTCAGACAGTAAGGAAATAGCTTTTGTATTTTAGACCCTGCAGAAGAGTAGGCTGGATTACTTCAAAGTCAGAGGAAATGGCTACCAGCACTGGACATTCAAGGGGGAACAGGGTTGAGTGCCCTGAACCAGAACAGGACTTCTACAGAAAAAAGAAATAATGGGTTTCCAGTTTACCCAGGAAGTGGTAGGGCCACCAGGTTCCACATATTTGTAAACAACTGCAAACATTTCCATGCTTGCATGCTTGAGGGTGTGGAGTTACTCACCCTTGAATCACTATGAAGGTCTGGACAGTGAGCATTTAGGTGACCACCGTGGTGCCCTGAGGCCAGAGGTCTTTTTCCAAGTTTTGTAGATTGCATCGGCCTCCTGAGATAGTGGAAGGAACATGGACAACCAAATAATGAGAAGGCTTCAGAGTCAGATTTAATTAATTAAAATATGGGGGGGGGGTTGCGCCCAAGTGTGGAATGTAAATTTATACCAATTACAGAAATAATTGATAGAATAGTGTAGGAATGCATTCACCCCTGTGCTAGCATTTGTCTTAGAGGTCCCTAGGAGCAGATCCTGAGATAAAGATTCATGTGCAGGTGGTTTATTTGGGAAATGAATCCAGAAAACCCCAATAGATGAGTGAGAAGTGACACAGGAAAGGGGAGGCAGCCAATAAAATGTGCCTTGTCAAACCAGTTATCACTGTGAGTAATGGGAACTTAACCCTGCTGGGGAACTCTGAGGGTCTCCAGCCTCAGGATCACCCCGTCTGGAGAAAAGGGAACCTGGGCATTTATATGCTAACAAATAACCGTCCTTTTTGATGACTGCTCCCAAGGGACATTAATTGTCTGGATTTCAAGCCTCTCCAGTGGGGCAAAGTAAGCTCTGGCCACCAGACAAGGACCTCAGCCATTGGAATTTAAGAGTGTACTGCAGTGGTAATGCCCAAGGAGAAATAGATGGGAGCCTAACATGGTCTGCTACAGATTTTGACACAATCTGGGTTTTAGTGACAACAGCCAATAGCTCCCCATTTATAATCATGCCAATGGCCTAATACTTTTCAGAATTAGGCCAAAATGTAAGTCTCTTCAAGAGGACAGAGAAGTTCTCAAATGTGCTTTAGAAACGGTCTTCGAATTGGAAGGGACCAATTATGATCTAGGCCATGCCACTGGGTTTACCAGTGAGGTAACTGAAGCTTAGAGAAAATAAGTGGTGTGTTCAGGTTTCCCCTAGTGAGTGGCGCAGCCTGTATTAGCAGCCAGAGGTTCTGATTTGCAGTCCAGCATTGCTTTGAACAAATTATATGCCTCTTGTCTGTGGCTATTGGCCAAAAGTAGAATTTAAGCAAAATATTATACAACGTAGCATCTGAGTGAGTATGCTAGTAAGACTGATATCATCACGGGGTTGTTAGAATGTAACCTCACCCCTTTGCCTCATTCTCAGTGTTGCATACAGTTACAGCATGGGTTATTAACAGAATAGCACCCTGTCCACAAGCCTTACATATCCCTGAGTCTGTGGCTGTGTTCTGTCTCCTTGGATAGTGTCTCTTCTGCTTGGAATGGAGTTCCACATTTCACCCTCACCAGTGGGATAGGCTCATAGTCACCCTCTCAAGTTCAATAAGATGTCACATTTTTTGTCAAACTTTCCCCCATACCACATCACAAAGTTATTGCTTTGGCTTCTGCTCCACAACACTTTGCTCTTATATTTCTTATAGGCTTTTCACTACAGTTTAGTTGGCTGTTTACCTGTTTGCTTCCCTCCTCCCCCCACCTCTGAATGATGTAAGTGCTTGAAAAGCAACAGCCTTACACCATTCAGGATAGGCCTGGATTATGCTGAGGTAATAAATGACCCTAAATCTAAATGACTTTTTAAAAAGTTGATTTCTTGGGCATATTTTATGTCCATCAAGGGTCAGCTAGAGTCTCTCCTCCACATTGTCATCTCATTCTCATTCTCATTCAGGGACCCAGGCTGGCAGAGCAAACACTATCTGAAGCACTGTACACTGTTTGGGGGGGTGAGGAGAAGAAAAGCATGGCAAAGCACACAGTAGTAGCTTTTGAATCTTTGACATGTCAGTGATGCATATTACTGCTCTCATTTCATTGGCTAACTCAGTTCTTATGATGTGCCAGAGTATTTGTGAGCTGTCTTAATGACTGCTTTTGTATTCATCTTGCCTGGCACACAGTATATGTTTAATAAATCCTTGATGAATGAGTAAATGAACAAGTAGATGGTTATATACACTTCTTGTATATAAATTTGTTTGAGATGCATAAACTGTTTTAAGTAATGTAAGTTGACATACCTTGAGGTCTTCATTTCTCTCTTTTCCTTCACAAAGCAGAATCGTCATCATCATCATGGTGGTCATGATCTGTGAAGCATTGTGTGCCAGGCTTCAAGCCAATTGCTTTACAGACTCAGTCATCACAGCAGTTCTCTAAGATGTGTATTATTTTTTTTTCCTATTTCATAGTTGATGAAATTAAGGTGCAGAGATGTTATCATTTACCCAAAGTCACATAGAGGATAAGGGAGGTAGTCAAGTTTAAATCCAGATCTATTTGGCTCCAAAGCCCACATTTTTAACCATTTTATTATGCCCCTCCCAGAGCTCCCCCTCCTAATATTTTAATAGCCTAGGTAAGCCTAGTTCCAAAAATGCCCTAGAAAGGACATTTATTGCTGTCATTCAATGGGTAAATATGAAATCAACAAACATTAATACAACGGCTATGAAGGGAGTTTCAAATCCACATTGTCCAAAAACTCTTTTCTGCTGTTTGATATTTTGCGCTTTTTTTTTTTTTAACTCTTTGACACTGTGCCTACCAAGTACAAAACCTGAGATGTCCACTACAAAAATCCTTAAAGAGATCTAAATTTATTATCTGGAGCAATTAAGGGCTTTTGGCCCCCTCTCTGGTCACTGTGAGGCTGTGAAAATTGAGCTAGCCTTCTGCCTGTTGGAGAATCAATTTTGACTCATAAGCATTCTCAATGTAATGATCACCCTGCCCTCTAGTGGAAGGGAGATCTGCCTCTGTCCTTGGTTCTGAAATATCAGTCGGCTATGAGTCACAGCTGTTTCTCATTATCTTCAGACCTGAAGAGGGATTCTGGTCTGAGCTATACCAGTGAGAGTTGTTCCTTGTTTCTTTTTCTATCTTGATAAACTGTAAAGGTTATTTCATGTAATATTCACAGTTACGTCATTTTTCTTACCCTTGTTATTTTGATCTATATCCTAATGTTTAGGTCTTATGGATGTAGGCTGTTGTAATTGTCCAAAAAAATATATGGAATAATTACATGAAAGATAGAAGAGTAATCATAGAGTAGTAGTTAAGATTCATGTCTGAATCTTAGCTCTACCATTTACAAGCTGGGAAGAAACTTTTGGAGACTTGTCTTAACTTCTCTGACCCTCAGTTTTGTCATCCTTAAAATGAAAATATAGCAGAACTTAGAGAGTCTTAGGAAAATTTAAATGAAATAATGCTTGTAAAATATTCAGCACAGTTCTTGGCTCCCAGTAAGTAATAGTTATTAGCTGCTACTGTCATTTTGAGGCAGCTGTTATTTTTGTCTTATTAAAATTTTTGCCAGTCATGGAACTGATTTTAATATAACACCTCTCAAAAATTTACTTACTGTAATTAATATTTTGAGGAAGAACTCATGGAAACGTTAACTATCCATTTTCTCATTCTTTCCCCATTGTTAAGTAAGGTATGCAGGACACAGAGTATGTGAATCACATTATCTCAGCTGTTTACCCCCAGAAATGCCAACTTCATTTATGCTCTTATTTATTATAGAAGGTTGGTTAAATGATTCTTGCAGGTAATGTGCCTCCTACAAAGTTAAATATGTTCTTCGCTATTGGCCCATGAAATTTTAAAAAGGATTCAGCTGCAAGAAAAAGGTTCTATCAAGGAAATTTTTCTACCTTCTTTTGTCCAAAACAAAATGAATATTATGTAACTTAGTGTGATTTTCTCTCTCTTAACTACGAGGAAATGTATAATCAAACTCAGTTTCTAATAGTAGTAGTGAGTTCAGTTCAAATGCCTGATATTGCCTGTACTTGCTCCCACTCACATAATCTTTATTCTATTTTTATTATTAATTGGTTTATTTTGTTTATCTTTCCATGCACAGCAAACTAAAAATTTATTTATAATTTATAATTCTTACAGTATATTTTGCACCAAATTTTGTCAACTGCTATATATATTTTAATGTAGAGGGGGTATATATTCCATACATATAAATAAACCATAATTCCAATTAGCTATATTCCATGTAACAAGTGTATTTGAAGAGTTATTATTGGAAAATAGCAGCTAATCCTTATATTGCCATGGATGAAATTAACCAGGCCTAGAAAATTAGGTTAGCATGGTTCACTCAGTGTTGTCTCCTATGTAGGCATTTACAGTATATAGAGAAACATTCTGGTGGGCAGAAGAACTTAGGTTAAGACCCAGAATGTCTGCACCTTTTTCTTATTAGCTATGTGATTTGGACAATGGCACTCCTTTTCTCCCTTCCGATTTTTATTTTTCTCCATAGAACTTATCACCATCATACATACTATATGTTTGGCTCATTTGTTTATTTATTTTTCATCTCCCC
Source organism: Hyperoodon ampullatus (assembly GCF_949752795.1). Lineage (NCBI taxonomy): Eukaryota > Metazoa > Chordata > Mammalia > Artiodactyla > Ziphiidae > Hyperoodon > Hyperoodon ampullatus. Next base: position 23,684,132 of record NC_136923.1, read on the forward strand.
TACCAGATTGTAGGCAGAGGTTTTTATTTTTAATTTTGTTTTGTTTTATTTTCTTCCATATTTTCAGCACCTAGTAATACCTGGTATGTAGTAGGTTCTTAATAAATATTTGATGAATGAATGAATGAATGAATAGCTCATCATGGGTAGCTACTGAAATAGTCTTTGCTGGGAGGCAGGATTGTTTAACCCAGAATGTAAAAATGATAACAAAGATGTTAGATGGCAGTGCCCAAATTACTCTGGAATGAGAATGCAGATAATTCATCATAGAGCCAATCTGAGCATAATTATTTATCACAACCACTAATACCAAATGTGAGTTTTAAAGGTCAATTTCAAGGTTCCCCTTTTTACAAATGGTATAAACTTTAGGCGCTTGGCTGAGAGAGGTTCTTACCACATGACCATGCTCTCTGTCTTGGAGGTAAAGGAGCCTGCATCCTTCAGCTATTTGAGAAGTCTTTCTGTTATGAAACCCCAGATGATGGTAAAGCTCACCATTAGTACATCTTTTTTCATCATCTAATTCCTGCTGATCTTCTCTTGCAAGTCTTTTTTGCTGTTCTGCCTAGATATGGCCATTCTTTTATATCAGAGTTGTAACCATTCTCTTCATCTGTAACTTCAAACAGCTCAGACCATATAAATGTGGAACCCTTATCCACCACGTTGTTCAGGTGGGCACCTGCGTCTAATTCCCAGCTCCACCATTTACCATCTAGGTGTCTGTCATCAAATTACTTCTGTTAGTTTTTATTTATCTGTAAAATGGGACTAAGAATCAATCTTCACTCAGGAGGCTGTTGTGAATATGACATGAAGTAAACCACATAAAGTACCAAGCACATAGTAAATGTTCAGTAAATATTAGTCATTACTATATATCCCTCATTTGGCACAGCATCATTTTTAGAGGTCCTGGGAGTTATAGCTTGACTCTTAGCAAAATTATGAAAAAGTATGTCTTTGGTCCCTCTCTTGTCAATGTTCTTTTTCTTGCCACTGAAGTTGTTTTCCTACAACCCACCTCCCCTCAAAAGATAAATGATGGAAAAACATACTTGGTGCTTATTTGTACTTTAATTTACAAAATGGGGCTGGATTGTTTGAAAAACAAAGCTAAGGTTATGAGATGTCATTTTTCAAATTTTTTTTCTCAGTCTTTTGTCCAAAACTGGATATTACGTAAGTCAGTATGTTTTTCTCTCTGTCCTAACTGGGTCCAACCTCAGGGAAAACCTCTTTATACAGTGAAGATGAACTCATTTCAAGGTAGCCTTCAAGTGTTATCTGTGATAATAAGAGAGACTTCAAAGAGTAAGAGCCTAAGAAGCTAGAATAATGATACATCCATGCCTGCAACCCATTTTCTAAATTCTAAATTCACTTTCTAAATTCATTTGATTGAGCTGCTCCAGACATGTACGAGAAGTTTTGTAGGCACTGCTTCTATAGGAAGCAAAGTTTGGGATTTTAGGTCTCAACAGAAATATATCTGAAGACAATAGGTACAAAGGAAGGGAAAAACTCTGACAGTCATTTTTGAAGTTAGAAATCACAGGCTTACGGAGAAATCTAAATTATTTTTTGAAAAGTTCCTTTAAAATAAATGATTAGGGGTGGAGTCAAGATGGCAGTGTGGAAAGATGCCGAGTTAGCATCTCTCCACAACTAGGGTGCCTGCTAGCCACTGCTGGGGAACCCCAATGCCCAAGGAGACAGGAGGAACCCCCAAGTGAACCAGTTCATGAGCCAGGGGTCAGGTTAAAGCTCCTATGGTGGGAACTCTGAGTCCAAACCACTGGAATAACAGAGAACCTCAGACCCCAGGGAATTGGAGTGAGGCCTCACGGAGGTCCTCATCTCAGCACCAAGACCCAGCTCTACCCAACAGCCTATAAACTCCAGTGTTGGAAGCCTCAGGCCAAATAACCAGTAAGACAGGAATACAGCACCACCCATAAAAATAAAAATAAAAAAAGGAAATGACAACAAAATTTGTTACAGGTGAAGGAGCAAGGTAAAACCTACAAGACCAAATAAATGAAGATGAAATAGGCAACCTACCTGAAAAAGCATTCAGAGTAATGATAGTAAAGATGATCCAGAATCTCGGAAATAAAATGGAGGCACAGGTTGAGAAAATACAAAAAATATTTAACAAAGGTCTAGAAGAACTAAAGAACAAACAAACAGAGATGAACAACACAATAACTGAAATAAAAAATACACTAGAAGGAATCAATAACAGAATAACTGAGGCAGAAGAGCGAACAAGTGAGCTGGAAGACAAAATGGTGGAAATAACTGCTGAGGAGCAGAATAAAGGAAAAAAAATGACAAGAATTGAAGGCAATCTCAGAGATCTCTGGGACAACACTAAATGCACCAACATTTGAATTATAGGGGTCCCAGAAGAAGAAGAGAAAAAGAAAGGCTCTGAGAAAATATTTGAAGAGATTGTAGTCGAAAACTTCCCTAACATGGGAAAGGAAATAGTCACCCAAGTCCAGGAAGCACAGAGTCCCATACAGGATAAACCCTAGGAAAAACACACCAAGACATATATTAATCAAACTAACAAAAATTAAATTCAAAGAAAAAATATTAAAAGCAGCAAGGGAAAAACAAAAGATAACATACAAAGGAATCGACATAAGGTTATCAGATTACTTTTAGCAGAAACTCTGCAGGCCAGAAGGGAGTGGCAGGATATCTTAAAGTGATGAAAGAGAAAAACCTACAACCAAGGTTACTCTACCCAGCAAGGATCTCATTCAGATTTGACAGAGAAATCAAAAGCTTCTAAGACAAACAAAAGTTAAGAGAATTCAGCACCACCAAACCAGCTCTACAACAAATGCTAAAGGAACTTCTCTAGGTAGGAGACACAAGAAAAGGAAAAGACCTACAATAACAAACCCAAAACAATTGAGAAAATGGTAATAGGAACATACATATCGATAATAACCTTGAATGTAAATGGATTAAATGCTACAACCAAAAGACACAGACTGGCTGAATGGATACAAAAACAAGACCCATATATATGCTGTCTACAGGATACCCACTTCAGACCTAGTGACACATACAGACTGAAAGTGAAGGGATGGGAAAAGATATTCCATGCAAATGGAAATCAAAAGAAAGCTGGAGTAGCAATACTTGTATCAGATAAAGTAGACTTTAAAATAAAGACGGTTACAAGAGATAAGGAAGGACACTACATAATGATCAAAGGATCAATCCAAGAAGAAGATATAATAATTATAAACGTTTATGCACCCAACATAGGAGCACCTCAATACATAAGGCAAATGATAACAACCATGAAAGGAGAAATCAGTAGTAACCCAATCATAGTAGGGGACTTTTACACCCCACTTACACCAATAGACAAATCATCCAAACAGAAAATAAATAAGGAAACACAAGCTTTAAAGGACACAATAGACCAGATAGATCTAATTGATATTTATAGAACATTCCACCCAAAAGTGGCAGAATACACTTTCTTCTCAAGTGTTCATGGAACATTCTCCAGAGTAGATCACATCTTGGGTCACAAATCAAGGCTTGGAAAATTTAAGAAAATTGAAATCGTATCAAACATCTTTTTTGACCACAATGCTATGAGATTGGAAATCAATTACAGGAAAAAAACTGTAAAAAACACAAATGCATGGAGACTAAATGGTGCGCTACTAAATAACCAAGATATCACTGAAATAAAGAAGAAATTTTAAAAGTACATAGAAACAAATGACAACGAAAACACGACAACCCAAAACCTATGGGATGCAGCAAAAGCAGTTCTAAGAGCGGAGTTTATAGCAATTCAATCTCACCTCATGAAACAAGAAAAATCTCAAATAAACAATCTAACCCTACACTTAAAAGAACTAGAGAAAGAGGAACGAAGAAAACCCCAAAGTCAGTAGAAGGAAAGAAATCATAAAGATCAGATCAGAAATAAATGAAATAGAAATGAAGAAAACAATAGCAAAGATCAAGAAAGCTAAAAGCTGGTTCTTTGAGAAGATAAACAAAATTGATAAACCCTTAGCCAGACACATCAAGAAAAAGAGGGAGAGGACAGAAATCAGTAAAATTGAAATGAAAAAGGAGAAGTAACAACAGACACAGCAGAAATACAAAGCATCTTAAGAGACAACTACAAGCAACTCTGTGCCAATAAAATGGACAACCTGGAAGAAATGGACAAATTCTTAGAAAAGTACAGTTTTCCAAGACTGAACCAGGAAGAATTAGAAAATATAAACCAACCTATCACAAGTAATGAAATTGAAACTGTAATAAAAAATCTTCCAACAAACAAAAGTCCAGGACGAGATGGCTTCACAGGTGAATTCTGTCAAACATTTAGAGAAGAGCTAACACTGATCCTTTTCAAACTCTTCCAAAAAATTGCAGAGGGAGCAACACTCCCAAATTCGTTCTACAAAGCCACCATCACCCTGATACCAAAACCAGAAAAACATGTCACAAAAAAGAAAACTACAGACCAATATCACTGATGAACATAGATGCAAAAATCCTGAACAAACTACTAGCAAACAGAATCCAACAACACATTAAAAGGATCATACACCATGATCAAGTGATATTTATCCCAGGGATGCAAGGATTCTTCAATATATGCAAATCAATCAATGTGATACACCACATTAATAAATTGAAGAATAAAAACCATATGATCATCTCAATAGATACAGAAAAAGCTTTTGACAAAATTCAACACCCATTTATGATAAAAACTCTCCAGAAAATGGGCATAGAGGGAACCTGCCTCAACATAATAAAGGCCATATATGACAAACCCACAGCAAACATCATACTCAATGGTGAAAAACTAAAAGCATTTCCACTAAGATCAGGAACAAGACAAGGATGTCCACTCTCGCCACTATTATTCAACATAGTTTTGGAAGTCCTAGCCACAGCAATCAGAGAAGAAAAAGGAATACAAATTGGAAAAGAAGAAGTAAAACTGTCACTGTTTGCAGATGACATGATACTATACATAGAAAATCCTAAAGATGCCACCAGTAAACTACAAGAACTAATCAATGAATTTGGTAAGTTTGCAGGATACAAAATTAATGCACAGAAATATCTGGCACTCCTATACACCAACAACAAATATCAGAAAGAGAAATTAAGGAAACAATCCCATTTACCGTCACAACAAAAAGAATAGAATACCTAGAAATAAACCTGCCTAAGGAGGCAAAAGAATTGTACTCAGAAAACTGTAAAACACAGATGAAAGAAAAAAAGATGACATAAACAGATGGAGGAATATACCATGTTCTTGGATTGAAAGAATCAATGTTGTGAAAATGACTGTACTACCCAAAGCAATCTACAGATTCAATGCAATCCCTATCAAACTACCAATGGCATTTTTCACAGAATTAAAACAAAAAATTTTACAATTCGTATGGAAACACAAAAGACCCCAAATAGCCAAAGCAATCTTGAGAAAGAAAAATGGAGTTGGAGGAATCAGGCTCCCTGACTTCAAACTATACCACAAAGCTACAGTAATCAAGACAGTGTGGTACTGGCACAAAAACAGAAATATAGATCAATGGTACAGGATAGAATGCCCAGAGATAAACCCACACACCTATGGTCAACTAATCTATGACAAAGGAGGCAAGGATATACAATGGATAAAAGACAGCCTATTCAATAAGTGGTGCTGGGAAAACTGGACAGCTACATTTAAAGAATGAAATTAGAACATTACCAAACACCATACCAAAAAAAAACTCCAAATGGATTAGAGACCTAAATGTAAGACCAGACACTATAAAACTCTTAGAGGAAAACATAGGAAAAACACTCTGACATAAACCACAGCAAGATCTTTTTTGACCCACCTCATAGAGTAATGGAAATAAAAACAAAAATAAACAAATGTGACTTAATTATACTTAAAAGCATTTGCACAGCAAAGGAAACCATAAACAAGACAAAAAGACAACCCTGAGAATGGGAGAAAATATTTACAAATGAAGCAACAGAGGATTAATCTGCAAAATATACGAACAGCTCATGGAGCTCAATATCAAAACAAACAAACAATCCAATTAAAAAATGGGCAGAAGACCTAAATAGACATTTCACCAAGGAAGACATACAGATGGGCAAGAGGCACATGAAAAGATGCTCAACATCACTAATTATTAGAGAAATGCAAATCAAAAGTACAGTGAGGTATTACCTCACTTCAGTCAGAATGGCCATTATCAAAAAATCTAGAAACAATAAATGCTGGAAAGGGTGTAGTGAAAAGGGAACCCTCGTGCACTGTTAGTGGGAATATAAATTGATACAACCACTGTGGAAAACAGTATGGGGGTTCCTTAAAAAACTAAAAATAGAACTACCATATGACCCAGCAGTCCCACTACTGGGCATATACCCTGAGAAAACCATAATTCAAAAAAAGACATGTACCACAATGTTCATTGCAGCACTATTTACAATAGCCAGGACATGGAACCAACCTAAATGTCCATCAACAGATGAATGGATAAAGAAGATGTGGCACATATATACAATGGAATATTACTCAGCCATAAAAGGAAACGAAATTGAGTTATTTGTAGTGAGGGGGATGGACCTAGAGTCTGTCATACAGAGTGAAGTAAGTCTGAAAGAGAAAAACAAATACTGTATGCTGACGCATATATATGGAATCTAAAAACAAACAAAAAACTAGTACTAATGATCCTAGTTGCAGGGCAGGAATAAATATGTAGACATAGAGAATGGACTTGAGGACACGGGGTGGGAGGGGGAAGCTGGGGCGAAGTGAGAGTAGCATGGACATATATACACTACCAAATGTAAAATAGATAGCTAGTGGGAAGCAGCCACATAGCACAGGGAGATCAGCTTGGTGCTTTGTGATGACCTAGAGCGTTGGGATAGGGAGGATGGGAGGGAGGCTCCAGAGGGAGGAAATATGGGGACATATGTATGCATAGGGCTGATTCACTTTGGTGTACAACAGAAGCTAACACAGTATTGTGAAGCAATTATACTCCAATAAAGATCTATTAAAAAAAAAAAAAAAACAGTGAATGATTAGCTTTGAGGCCCAGAACAGCAATTGTATTTACTATAGCTCTCACAGCCCTGCCACGAGCCCCCAAGTGCCACTGACCAGAAGCCTAATATCCCATAAATCAGGCAGGTAATTACAGCTGAATATTTTATTTAGAAATAAACAAACTGAATCTATAAAGAAATTATTTATCAAACATTGAAAAATTACTTGTAAGAAAAGCATTCAAGAATTTTATACTTGTTGACACTACCAGCCAGGAAATCTTAATGTGTCCAGAAAGAAAAGGCACATTAATAAAGTCAGCTCTTAGTAGTCAAAGGTCAGGATTTGAATTGGAGAAAGCACTTTGGGAATTTTCTTTGTGTTTTGTTTTGTTTTCGGGGGTTGCTGTTGTATTTTTCTTCTATGAGATAGTCTAGATAAGAGCAAGATTGAACTCTAGTGGTGAAAAGCCGAAACTACAAGCTATTTAAAAGTCCCTCTAACTATGAAATAATAGCCCTGGAATTTTGTAACTAAATAAAGAGGTTCAGGAGGCTGCAAGCCCAAGCGACAGAAGCAGACTTGATCCTAAAAGAAGTGTCTGTTTGAAAGTACCCAAGTTTCCTCCCATATGGTGGGACTGTTATGGCTATGTCAGGGCAGCACACTGTTCTAGGGCAAGTGCCAAGGGATGGTATTTTTAGATTTCTCCAAAGCAACCACTGAATATATATGAATCTACAAGGATAGCATTCATGAAGTAATGTGCTGAAAATAAATTTTATTAAGAATTCCTTAAGTCAACCTTGACTGTAGCCGTGTTAATAAGAAACAGGACCAGCCTGAGTTTCATTCAATCTGCAAACATGAATTAAGCTCCTTCTCTGGGCCAGGTGCTGTTGGAGGACAGAAAGGTGTTAGGCAAGTGTCTTGCTATCCTGCATGGAAGATATAGGAGTATACAGACCTCGCAAGCCAGGTTTGCCAGACTAAAAAGACTCCAAAGACTGCTGTGAATAGCACCCACCCCATCCGTGAGATGGCCATCCCTTGGAATTGTATACTACAGAGTCTGTATGTGCTTGCCCTGACTTTTTGCACAGTATCACACTGTGTCTGAATACCTTGTTCCAACTTGAAGCTGAGAGTTTATGCAGATTTCATCCAGGAAGTAGATATATGTTTATAAAATCTGTGTATTATTCAGAAACAAGGGTATCATTTGCTCTGGTTGGTTGGTTGGTTGGTTATTTGTTGTCCTTTAAAATTTGAGTGCACTGGTCAACAGCTCAGGCTTACTGCTGAGGTTGCCATATGGCAGGATTTCCCAAAGCATATTCAGCAAAAAATGGTGTTGGATATATATTAGTGAAACTCCTCCAGTCTAAAAAAGGAGGAGGGGGTTACTTCCTTGGTAGTCCAGTAGCTAAGACTGCATGCTCCCAGTGCAGAGGGCCCAGGTTCAATCCCTGGTCAGGAAACGAGATCCCACATGCTGCAACTAAAGATTCTGCATGCCGTAATTAAGTGTTCGCATGCCACAACTAAAGGTCCTGCATGTGGCAACAAAGATCCTGCGTGTGGCAACGAAGATGCCATGTGCTGCAACTAAGACCTGACGCAGCCAAATAAATAAATTTTTTTTAATAAAAAAGTTTTTTAAAAGGGGGGAGATATATTTTCTTATGTAACGAAATATCAGGGCAGGGTAGATCTAGCTTCAGGGATGACTGGACTTAGAGGCTTAAATGACCTATTGTTAGTATTTGCTTTCTCCTCCTTTCTTTCTCTACATGTCAAATGTAGGTCTCTCTCTGAATTGACTTCTCTCCTGCCACACACAAGCTCTCTCATGTAGCAAAGAGTGTAAACAGGCTACTTAAAAGTTATAGCATTAGATCCATGACCAAAGAAATAAGAGAAGTCTGTCTCCCAGTTTCAGCCTTTAATTCTCAGGGATGTCCTGGTTGGCCTGGCTTGGTTCATGTGCCCACCCCTTAGACTAATCACTATGATTGGCCCAGTGTGGATCATGTGCCTGCCTACCCCTGTGCCAGGATATGCAGTGTCTGTATCAGAAGAAGATGGGGTAAAATTATTGCCTGTCAGGTGACTATCCCAACTACAGAGTTCTTTGCAGAAGGAATTCTGTGCTGATATACATTTAAGACACTTTAAAATAAGACTAATCCAGATCATTTACTGCAGGACTGCTCAGAACCTTCCATATGGTAATGCTCAGAGTGTATCACCATGAAATGGATACAGAATGCAGCATTTATCACCTTTTTTGTCCACATGACACTTTTGCACAATGAATTATGCAGGACAAGTGTTCACTCGAGCACCTTTTGGGAACTACAACTCCAGAGAAACAATACTCATAACATATATAAGTTGTTTCTACTTGCAAATATGTTTTGCCATCCTTATAACTGGGTTCTCTGATTAACAAAGCTATTCTGGTTTCTACTTCACATTTCCTCATTCATTTAACAAATGTCTATTGAGTGCCTAGACATGGTTCTAGGTGCTGGGGAGAGTAGTGAATAAGATAAATAATAATGGGCCCTCGCAGAATTATACTCTAATAAGAAACTACGAAAAATAGATATATAATGTTAGGTAATGATAAATGGTTCAAAGGAAAATAAAACAGAGTAAGGGAAAAGAAAATAAAGGAGGAGCTAGATGAGGTAGGCTGGTCATGGGAGACCTCTCTATGAGGGTGAAATTTGAGCACTGGCTTTCCTGCAATGCAGGAGCCAGCCATTTAAACACCTGGAGACAGAGCATGCCAGGCCAGTGCGTGAAAAGGCTCTGGGAAGGAAACACCCAATTGGTTTGGGGAAAAGCAAGAAGGCCAAGGATCAAGAAAGTTAAGAAACATTTCTATTACCATGTAGTGGGGAAAGTGTGAAAACTTGAGCAAATGAGTAATGAGTAATTCTGAGCTGCTAAACTTCACTAGGAAAACCAAGCCAGTAGCTTTGGGAAGCATTTTGGGAGGTGACTTATAGGGAAGAAGCAGTTAAGGGACTGTGGTGGTTTGGGTAAAGTGGACATAAGCTAGGGCAGTGCCAGTGGGAATACAAAGGAGATCACTCAGCCTCATGTTACTAGGTTGGTGTTTTCTACACAGGCTTCAAGGGAGAGGAAGGATTGGGAAAGATGTATAAAGAGTTAACATCCTACATCCCAGTGGGAAAGATGCTTCAATCACAAATTAAGAAGTCAGGAAGACTGGTGTAAGAAGGTAGTACAGACATATGAAGCTAAGGGTTTAAGCACCCAAGGAGTGGAAGATAAAGCCACAGAGATAAGTTAGACAAAGATTCCAGGCTGAGGAGTTTGCATCTGATGCAGAGACTACTGGGAACCACTGAAGGTTTTTGACCTAGAAAATGATATGATCAATGAAAATGTTTGAAGCCCTTGGAGGTCTTCTCTTTTCCCCAGCACATGTCAACACTTGTTTGTTCCATACTCTACTCTCTCAAGACCTTGATATAAGGCAGGGAACTGATGTGCTTATTTGAAAAAGGCACTAATCATTAGTATTTCCCAAATTCCAGAAAATACTGCTTCCAACTCTCAAGCATTGGAAGGAAATTAATATTTCAAGTCCCTTGGCCGAACAAGATAGGGTGATACCAGGAGACACTGTGGCACAGTGGTTTACAAAGTGAACTTGGCCTAGTTTCTGTCACATTCTAGCTCCGTGACCATTTCAAGGCTCTCTGTGCTTCAGGTGCTGTATCTATAAGATGGAAATGATAATGGCACTTACTTAAAGGAATTTTGTGAGAATTAAATAAAGTAGTCCACATAGAATGCTTAGAGCAGTATTTGGTGCTCTACGAAAAACAGGGAAGTGTCTTTGTTCAGTCAACTTTTCTATTTATCCCCACTCTCCATGTCCCAAATCCCCACCCTCCACTGTGACAGTCCATCAAATAAGAAGAGAAACTAAAAAAAAAAAAGACTACATTGATTCTCATAATAAAGACATAGTGAGAGGGGGAAAACCTACTAGACTTGGGGTTAGAGAAAATTGAAGGGAGGATTTGGAGCAGTTCGATGTTTTATAGCTTAACTGTCTAATATGGCAGCCACTGGACACATGTGGATATTTAAATTTAAATTAATTTAAATAAAATTAATTAAAATTTCAGTTCCTCAATCTCACAAACCACCTTTTAGTATTCAGTGACTACACTGGCTAGTGGCTACCATATTGGACAGCTCAGCTCTAACGCATAAAATTCCACCCCTGCCTAGGTTTGTGTAAGTCTTAGTGACTTAAGAACTCATTCATTTTTACTGAAGAGTATCCCATTATATGGATGTAACACAGCTTGTTTATCCCGTCACCTATTGAAGGACACCTTGGTTGCTTTCAGTCTGTGGTGTTTAGATTTGGTAAATACCTAGAAGCGTGATTGTTGGAACATACAGTAAACCTATTCTTGCTTTGCAAGAAACTGCAAAACTCCTCCAAAGTGACTGTGGTATTTTGCATTCACCCCAGAAGTGAGTGACACTTTCTATTGCTCTGCATCCTTGCCAGAAACTGATATTGTCAATTTTTAAAAATTTTAGTCATTTTAATAAGTATCTAGGGATATCTCATTGTTCTTTTAACTTGCATTTCCCTAGTGACAAATGATGTTTAACATATTTTCATATGCTTATTTGCAATCTGTATATCCTCCTTGATGAGGCGTCTGTTCAGATCTTTTGCCCATTTTTTCTTTGGGTTGCTTGTTTTCTTATTGTTGAGTTATATATATATATCTTATGTATTATAGATACAAATCCAACCTTAGATAGGCATCTTGCAAATATTGTCTCCCAGTGTATGGCTTGTCTTTTCATTCTCTTAACATTGTCTCTTGCAGAACAGAGGTTTTTAATTTTAATAAAATCAAGTGATCATTTTTTTCTTCCACGTATTGTGTTTTGGTGTTGTGTCTAAAGACTAATCACCATGTTGTAATCTTTACTCCATTAAATTACCTTTGCACCTTTGCCGAAGGTCAGTTGATTATATCTGTGTAAGTGTTTTTCTGTTTCCTTGATCTATGTGTCTACTTTTTGCCAATACCATGTTGTCTTGATTTCTGTAACTTTATATTAAGTCTTGAAGCCAGGTATTGTGAATCTTCCAATTTTGTTCTTCAGTATTGTTTTAGCTTTCCTAGGTCTTTTCCTTTTTCATATAAACTTTAGAATCACATTGTTAGTATCTACAGAGTTTCTTGCTTGGATTTTGTTTAGAATTATGTTGAATCTATAGATCAAGTTGGGAAGTATTACCCTCTTAATAATATTGAGTCTTCCAATCTAAGAACATGGAATATCTTTTTATTTGTATTGTCTCTGATTTCTTTCATTACAACTTTGTAGTGTTTTACATATCATCCTGTAAATATTTTGTTAGTTTATACCTAAAAATTTATCTTCGTGTATGTGCATGTTTGTGAAACTGTGAATGGTATTTTTTTTTCTTTTTTTTTTTTTTGCGGTATGCAGGCCTCTCACTGCTGTGGCCTCTCCCGTTGCGGAGCACAGGCTCCGGATGCGCAGGCTCAGCGGCCATGGCCCACGGGCCCAGCCGCTCCGCGGCATGTGGGATCTTCCCAGACCGGGGCACGAACCCATGTCCCCTGCATTGGCAGGCGGACCTTCAACCACTGCACCACCAGGGAAGCCCCAGTGAATGGTTTTTTTTTTTAATTTTAAATTCCAGAAGTTCATTGCAGGCATATAAGGTAGAAATTGCCTTTGTGTCTTGACATTTTATCATGCAACCTTACTATACTTGCTTATTAGTTCCATTAATTTTTTGTTGATTCTTTCAGATTGTCTATGGAGATAATCATGCCATCTGTAAATAAAGACAAATTTATTTCTTCCTTTCCAATCTGTGTACATTTTATTTCTCATTGAGCCAGCTAAGACTTTCAGTGTAATGTTGAACAGGAGGGATGAGAGAGGACATCCTTTCTTTGTTTCTGATCTTAGAGGGAAACTGTACAATCTCTCACTATTTTTTTTCTTAATAGTCATCCATTTTATACACATCAGTGTATACATGTCAATCCCAATCTCCCAATTCATCACACCACCACCCCCCACCTCCCGCCGCTTTCCCTCCTTTGTGTCCATACGTTTTTTCTCTGTTTCTGTGTCTCAACTTCTGTGTCTCAATTTCTGCCCCGCAAACCAGTTCATCTGTACCATTTTCTAGGTTCCACATATATGCATTAATATACGATATTTGTTTTTCTCTTTCTGACTTACTTCACTTGGTATGACAGTCTCTAGATGCATCCACATCTCTACAGATGACCCAATTTTGTTCCTTTTTATGGCTGAGTAATATTCCACTATATATATGTACCACATCTTCTTTATCCATTCATCTGTCGATGGGCATTCAGGTTACTTCCATGTCTTGGCTATTGTAAATAATGCTGCAGTGAACATTGGGGTGCATGTGTCTTTTTGAATTATGGTTTTCTTTGAGTATATGCCCAGGAGTGGAATTGCTGGGTCATATGGTAGTTCTATTTTTAGTTCTTTAAGGAACCTCCATACTGTTCTCCATAGTGGCTGTATCAATTTACATTCCCACCAACAGTGCAAGAGGGTTCCCTTTTCTCTACACCCTTTCCAGTGTTTTTTGTTTGTAGATTTTTTGATGATGGCCATTCTGACTGGTGTGAGGTGATACCTCATTGTAGTTTTGATTTGCATTTCTCTAATAATTAGTGATGTTGAGCAGCTTTTCATGTGCTTCTTGGACATCTGTATGTCTTTTTTGGGGAGATGTCTATTTAGGTCTTCTGCCCATTTTTTGATTGGGTTGCTTGTTTTTATAATATTGAGCTGCAGAGCTGTTTTTATATTTTGGAGATTAATCCTTTGTCCGATGATTCGTTTGCAAATATTTTCTCCCATTCTGAGTGTTGTCTTTTCATCTTGCTTATGGTTTCCTTTGCTGTGCAAAAGCTTTTAAGTTTCATTAGGTCCAATTTGTTTATTTTTGTTTTTATCTCCATTACTCTAGGAGGTGGGTCAAAAAAGATCTTGCTGTGATTTATGTCAAAGAGTGTTCTTCCTATGTTTTCCTCTAAGAAAAATAGTGCCTGGTCTTACATTTAGGTCTTTAATCCATTTGGAGTTTATTTTTGTGTATGGTGTTAGGGAGTGTTCTAATTTCATTCTTTTACATGTAGCTGTCCAGTTTTCCCAGCACCACTTATTGAAGAGACTGTCTTTTCTCCATAGTATATCCTTGCCTCCTTTGTCATGGATTAGTTGACCATAGGTGTGTGAGTTTATCTCTGGGCTTTCTATCCTGTTCCATTGATCTGTATTTCTGTTTTTGTGCCAGTACCATATTGTCTTGATTACTGTAGCTTTGTAGTATAGTCTGAAGTCAGGGAGCCTGATTCCTCCAGCTCCGTTTTTTTCCCTCAAGACTGCTTTGGCTATTCAGGGTCTTTTGTGTCTCCATAAAAATTTTAAGATTTTTTGTTCTAGTTCCGTAAAAAATGCCATTGGTAATTTGATAGGGATTGCATTGAATCTGTAGATTGCTTTGGGTAGTAGTGTCATTTTCACAATATTGAAAATGTTGTGATTGCTTTCACAATCCAAGAACATGGTATATCTCTCCATCTGTTGGTATCATCTTTAATTTCTTTCAACAGTGTCTTATAGTTTTCTGCATACAGGTCTTTTGTCTCCCTAGATAGGTTTATTCCTAGCTATTTTATTCTTTTTGTTGCAGTGGTAAATGGGAGTGTTTCCTTAATTTCTCTTTCAGGTTTTTCATCATTAGTGTATAGGAATGCAAGAGATTTCTGTGCATTAATTTTGTATCCTGCAACTTTACCAAATTCATTGATTAGCTCTAGTAGTTTTCTGGTGGCATCTTTAGGATTCTCTATGTGTAGTATCATGTCATCTGCAAATAGTGACAGTTTTTCTTCTTCTTTTACTATTTGTATTCCTTTTATTCCTTTTTCTTCTCTGATTGCCATGGCTAGGACTTCCAAAACTATGTTGAATAATAGTGGTGAGAGTGGACATCCTTATCTTGTTCCTGATCTTAGAGGAAATGCTTTCAGTTGTTCACCATCAAAAATGATGTTTGCTGTGGGTTTGTTGTATATGACCTTTATTATGTTGAAGTAGATTCCCTCTATGCCCACTTTCTGGAGAGTTTTTATCATAAATGGGTGTTGAATTTTGTCAAAAGCTTTTTCTGTATCTATTGAGATGATCATATGGCTTGTCTTCTTCAATTTGTTAATATAGTGTATCACATTGATTTGCGTATATTGAAGAATCCTTACATCCCTGGGATAAATCCCACTTGATCATGGTGTATGATACTTTCAATGTGTTGTTGGATTCTGTGTGCTAGTATTTTGTTGAGGATTTTTGCATCTATATTCATCAGTGATATTGGTCTGTAATTTTCTTTTTTTGTAGTATATTTGTCTGGTTTTGGTATCAGAGTGATGGTGGCCTCATAGAATGAGTTTGGGAGTGTTCCTTCCTCTGCAATTTTTTGGAAGAGTTTGAGAAGGA
This sequence comes from Hyperoodon ampullatus, assembly GCF_949752795.1. NCBI lineage: Eukaryota > Metazoa > Chordata > Mammalia > Artiodactyla > Ziphiidae > Hyperoodon > Hyperoodon ampullatus. Next base: position 23,699,829 of record NC_136923.1, read on the forward strand.
TTGGTGTTACCTCTTCTCTAAGTGTTTGATAGAATTCACCTGTGAAGCCATCTGGTCCTGGACTTTTGTTTGTTGGAAGATTTTTAATCACAGTTTCAATTTCATTACTTGTGATTTGTCTGTTCATATTTTCTATTTCTTCCTGGTTCAGTCTTGGAAGGTTATACCTTTCTAAGAATTTGTCCATTTCTTCCAGGTTGTCCATTTTATTGGCATAGAGTTGCTTGTAGTAGTCTCTTAGGATGCTTTGTATTTCTGTGGTGTCTGTTGTAACTTCTCTTTTTTCATTTCTAATTTTATTGATTTGAGTCCTCTCCCTCTTTTTCTGGATGAGTCTGGCTAATGGTTTATCAATTTTGTTTATCTTCTTAAAGAACCAGCTTTTAGTTTTCTCAATCTTTGCTATTGTTTTCTTTGTTTCTATTTCATTTATTTCTGCTCTGATCTTTATGATTTCTTTCCTTCTGCTAACTTTGGGTTTTGTTTCTTCTTCTTTCTCTAGTTCCTTTAGGTGTAACGTTAGATTGTTTATTTGAGATTTTTCTTGTTTCTTGAGGTAGGCTTGTATAGCTATAAACTTCCCTCTTAGAACTGCTTTTGCTGCATCCCATAGGTTTTGGATTGTCGTGTTTTCATTGTCATTTGTCTCTAGGTATTTTTTGATTTCCTCTTTGATTTCTTCATTGATCTCTTGGTTATTTAGTAACATATTGTTTAGCCTCCATGTGTTTGTGTTTTTTACGTTTTTTCCCACGTATTTAATTTCTAATCTCATAGCGTTGTGGTCAGAAAAGATGCTTGATGTGATTTCAGTTTTCTTAATTTCACCGAGGCTTGATTTGTGACCTAAGATGTGATCTATCCTGGAGAATGTTCCATGCGCACTTGAGAAGAAAGTCTAATCTGCTGTTTTCAGATGGAATGTCCTATAAATATCAATTAAATGTATCTAGTCTATTGTGTCATTTAAAGCTTGTGTTTCCTTATTAATTTTCTGTTTGGATGATCTGTCCACTGGTGTAAGTGAGGTGTCAAAGTCCCCCACTATTATTGTGTTACTGTCAATTTCCTCTTTTATAGCTGTTAGCAGTTGCTTTATGTATTGAGGTGCTCCTATGTTGGGTGCATATATATTTATAATTGTTATATCTTCTTCTTGGATTGATCCCTTGATCTTTACATAGTGTCCTCCTTGTCTCTTGTAACATTCTTTACTTCAAAGTCTATTTTATCTGATATGAGTATTGCTACTCCAGCTTTCTTTTTATTTCTATTTTCATGGAATATCTTTTTCCATACCCTCACTTTCAGTCTATATGTGTCCCTAGGTCTGAAGTGGGTCTCTTGTAGACAGCATATATATGGGTCTTGTTTTTGTACCCATTCAGCGAGCCTGTGTCTCTTGGTTGGAGCATTTAATCCATTCATGTTTAAGGTAATTATCAATATGTATGTTCCTATGACCATTTTCTTAATTGTTTTGGGTTTGTTTTTATATGTCCTTTTCTTCTCTTGTGTTTCACATTTAGAGAAGTTCCTTTAGCTTTTTTGTAGAACTAGTTTGGTGGTGCTGAATTCTCTTAGCTTTTGCTTGTCTGTAAAGCTTTTGGTTTCTCCATCGAATATGAATGAGATCCTTGCTGGGTAGAGTAATCTTAGTTGTAGGTTCTTCCCTTTCATCACTTTAAGTATATCATTCCACTCTCTTCTGGCTTGTAGGGTTTCTGCTGAGAAATCAGCTGTTCACCTTATGGGAGTTCCCTTGTATGTTATTTGTCATTTTTCCCTTGCTGCTTTCAATAATTTTTCTTTGTCTTTGATTTTTGCCAACTTGTTTACTATGTGTCTTGTCGTGTTTCTCCTTGGGTTTATCCTGTATGGGACTCTGTGCTTCCTGGACTTGGGTGGCTATTTCCTTTCCCATGTTAGGGAAGTTTTCGACTATAATCTCTTCAAATATTTTCTCGGGTCCTTTCTCTCTCTCTTCTCCTTCTGGGAACCCTATAATGCAAATGTTGTTGCATTTCATGTTGTTCCAGAGGTCTCTTAGGCTGTTTTCATTTCTTTTCATTCTTTTTTCTTTATTCTGTTCCGCAGCAGTGAATTCCACCATTCTGTCTTCCAGGTCACTTATCCGTTCTTCTGCCTCAGTTATTCTGTTATTGATTCCTTCTAGTGTATTTTTCATTTCAGTTATTATATTGTTCATCTTTGTTTGTTCTTTAATTCTTCTAGATCTTTTTTAAACATTTCTTGCATCTTCTCTATCTTTGCCTCCATTCTTTTTCCGAGGTCTTGGATCATCTTCACTATCATTATTCTGAATTCTTTTTCTGGAAGATTCACTATCTCCATTTTATTTAGTTGTTTTTCTGGGGTTTTATCTTGTTCCTTCATCTGGTACATAGCCCTCTGCCTTTTCATCTTGTCTATCTTTCTGTGAATGTCGTTTTTGTTCCACGGGCTGCTGGATTATAGGTCTTCTTGCTTCTGCTGTCTGCCCTCTGGTGGTGCAGTCTCTCACTATTAAGTATGATGTTAGCTGTAGCTTTTTTAGAGCTGTTACTGATTAAGTTGAAACTCTATTCCTAGTTTGCTGAGAGTTATTTTTTGATGACTTAATGTTCGATTTTGTCAAATGCTTTTTCAGCATCAATTAATATGATCATATGATCTTTCTTCTTTAGTGTGTTGATATGATCGGTTAGATTAAGTAATTTTTGGATGTTGAACCAGGCTTGCATACCCAGACTAAATCCAACTTGATTTATGACATTTATACAAATGTATTTGTACCTATATGTATTTATAAATATGTATTCAATTTGTTAATATTTTGTTGAGGACTCTGAATCTAAGATATTGGTCTGTATTTTTCCTTTCTTGGTTAATGTCTTTACCTCATTTTGGTATTAGGGCAATGCTAGAATCAGAATATTTCAGAAGTGTTCCCTCTGCTTCTGTTTTCTGGAAGAGATGAAATTGGAGAAAATTGGTATAATTTTTACATGAAATGTTTGGTCAAATTTACTAGTAAACATCTGGATCCAGATTTCTTTTTTTAGAAGGCTATTAATTATTTATTCAAGTTATTTAATAGATATAGGGCTATTCTGGTTATCTGTTTGTCCATATGCATTTTGATATTTTGTATCTTTTGAGAAGTTGGTCTGTTTCATCTGAGTTAACAAATTTGTGGATGTAGAGCTGTTCATAGCATTTCTTTATTATCTTGTAAATGTCCAGGAGGTCAATAGTGATGTACCTTTTCTCATCTCTGATGTTGTAATTTGTGTCTACTCTCCTCTTTTTTCTTAGTTAGGCTGGCTAGAGATTTATCAATTTTATTGATTTTTTTCCTAAGAACTAGCTTTTAATTTCATTGATTTTCTCTATTGTTTTGTGTTTTCACTTTCATTGATTTTTGCTCTAATTTTAATTGTTTCTTTTTTCTGCTTGCTTTAGATTTAAACTGCACTCCTTTCTCTAGTTTTCTATGGCAGAACTTTAGGTTATAGATGTTAGGTTCTCCTATTCTAATACATGCATTTAATGCTAAACATTTCCCTCTAAGAACTACTTTCGTATGTATCCCATATGTTTTGATAAGTTGTATTTTCACTTTCATTCATTTCCAAATCGTTTTGAGATTTCTCCTGAAACTTTTTCTTTGACTTATGATTGATCTTTAAATGTATTGTTTAAAACACAGAGATACAGAGAATAGAGCAGTGGTTACCAGAGGGGAAGAGGTAGGGGGAAGGGTAAAGGGGATCAACTATATGGTGACAGATGGAAAATGAAATTTTGGTGGTGAGCATGTTGCCAGGTATACAGAAGTAGAAATATAATGTTGTACACATGAAACTTATATAATGTTGTAAATCAATGTTACCTCAATAAAAAATAAAATTAAAATGTGTTAACTTTCAGATATTTGGGGATTTTTCAGATATCTTCATATTATTGATTCCTAGTTTAATTCCATTGTTGTCTGACGATGTATTTTGTATAAATTCTATTATTTTAAATCTGTGAAGATGTGTTTTGTGCCCTAGAATGTGGTTTGTTTTGGTGAGTTCTCCATGTGTGCTTGAAAAGGGTGTACATTCTGCTATTTTTGGATGGATTATTGTATAAATATCAATTAGACCAAGTTGATTGATGGTTCAGATTGTCTCTATCCTCATGGTTTTCTGCCTGCTTGGTCTATCACTTGCAGACAGAGGTTTTGGAGGCACCTACTAGAATGGTGAATTTATCTCTTTTTCTTTAGAGTTCTTTTCGGTTTTTACCTCATATATCTTGATACTCTCTTTGTAGGTGTATGTACATTTAAGATTGTCATGTCTTCTTGGATAATTGTCCCTTTTATAAGAATGTAACACCCCTCTTTATCCTTGATAATTATTCTTGTTCTCAAGTATGTCTGGTCTGAAATTAATTTAGCCACTCTAGCTTTCTTTTGATTGGTAGTCCTTTCATATATCTTTCTCCATCCCTTTTCTTTCAACTTGAGTCTTTATCCATAAAATGGATATCTAACAACATATAGTTGGAGTGTGTTTTTATATCTACAGTCACAATCTCTTGGGGTTTTCCCCCAGTTTTATTGACACATAATTGCCATACATCATTTTGTAAGTTTAAAGTACAGAGCATGATGGTTTGATTTACATATATTGTGAAAAAATCAGGTTTAGTTAACATACATCATCTCATATAGATACAATAAAAAGGAAAGGAATAAAAAAGAATAACAGCAATGTAATGAGAACTTGTGATGACTTGAGGACTCTTAGGACTTACTCTCCTAACAAGACAGTCTCTGTTTTTAATTGGTGTTTATAGACCATTCACACTTGAAGTAATTGTTGCTATGGTTGGATTAATATCTACCATGTCTCTGTTTTCTATTCATTGCACTTATTCTTTATTTTTCCCTCCTATTTTCCTGCCTTTCCTGGTTTTAATTGAGCATTCCTATAATTCCATTTTATCTTCTCTCTTAGAATATGAACTATACTTCTTTTTAAAATTTTTAATGGTTACCTTAAATTTACAATATACACTTTTAGTGAATGTAAGTCCACTTTCAAATACCATGATACCACATCACATGTAGTGCAGGTATATCATAACAGAATATTGCCAATCCCTCCCTCCCTTTTCTTATGACGTTGTTATCAACTATTTCACTTATCCATCTGCTAAAATCAGCCAATACATTGTTGCTGTTTTCTTTTTTTTTTAACATCTTTATTGGAGTATAATTGCTTTACAATAGTATGTTAGTTTCTGCTTTATAACAAAGTGAATCAGCTATACATATACATATATCCCCATATCTCCTCCCTCTTGCATCTCCCTATCCCACCCCTCTAGGTGGTCACAAAGCACCGAGCTGATCTCCCTGTGCTATGCGGCTACTTCCCACTAACTACCTATTTTACATTTGGTAGTGTATATATGTCCATGCCACTCTCTCACTTTGTCCCAGCTTACCCTTCCCCCTCCCCGTATCCTCAAGTCCATTCTCTATGTCTGCATCTTTATTCCTGTCCTGCCCCTAGGTTCTTCAGAACCTTTTTTTTTTTTTTTAGATTCCATATATATGTGTTAGCATATGGTATTTGTTTTTCTCTTTCTGACTTACTTCACTCTGTATGACAGTCTCTAGGTCCATCCACCTCACTACAAATAACTCAATTTTGTTTCTTTTTATGGCTGAGTAATATTTCATTGTATATATGTGCCACATCTTCTTTATCCATTCATCTGTGATGGACACTTAGGTTGCTTCCATGTCCTGGCTATTTTCACCTTAAACACATAATTATCTTTTAGAACAAATGAAAAAGGAGAAATATAAAATATTTTGTTTTGCCTTATTTTATTCCTTCTTTAATGCTATTCTTTTTTTATGGAGTTCCAGTTTTCTGACCTGTATCATTTTTCTCCTACCTGAACTTCTTTTGACATTGCTTGAAGGACAAAGCTTCTGTTGAACTCCTTTAGTTTTTGTTTATCTGATATCTCCTTCACTGATAAAAGATAATTTCACTAGATATAGAATTCTAACTGGACTTTTTAAAAAATTTCAGCATGATATTCATCTGTTCCGACTGCCATAGCAAAATACTGTAGATCAGTGGGTTGAACAACAGTAGTTTATTTTCTCACAGCTCTGGAGGCTGCAAGTCCAAGAACAAGGTTGTGGCCAATTCGGTTCCTGGTGAGGGTTCTCTCCATGGTTTGCACATGGCCACCTTCTCTCTGTGTGCTCACATGGCCTTTACTTGGTGCATAAACTTGGAGAGGGGGAAAGGAAGAGAGAGAGTTCTCAACCTTTATTACTTCAAATATTTCTTCTCCATTGTCTCTTTTTTCCATTCTAGAATTACAAATACACCTACATTACAACTTTTGCAATTGCCCCATATTTCTTCAACACTATGTTTTCTTTTCCTTCTCTTTCTCTCTGTCTCTGTCTCTCTGTCTCTCTGTCTCTCTCTCTCTCTCTCTCTCTCTCTCTCTCTCTGTATTTCTGGTTGGGAACTCTCTCTTGATCTATCTTCAATATCACTGAATTTTTTTGTCACGTCGTGGAAGACATTCTTCATTTCTGTTACAGCATTTTTGATTTCTACCATTTCCTTTTTGTTCTTTTCTAGAATTTCCATTTCTGTTCTTATATTACACATATGCTCTTGCATGTTGTCTACTTTTCCATTAGAGCCATTAGCATCTTAATCATAGTTATTTTACATTCCTGTTTGATAATTCCAGATGTGAGTATGTATGTATGTTAGATATGAGTCTGCTTCTGAGACTTCCTTTGTCTCTTCAGACTGTGGTTTTCTGGCTTCTTTTTAATTTTATTTTACTTATTTATTTTTTTGGTTTGCCTTTTGAAATGCCTTATAGCTTTTTGTTGAAAGCTGGATGTATTGTACCAGGTAAAAAGAATTGACATAAATTGGCCTTTAGTGTGTGAGGATTTACGTTCAACTGGCCAGGAATTAGGCTGTGTTTAAAGTTTGATGTACCTATAGATGCCAGAAGCTTCTCATTCCTCTAGTCCTTGTCTGAGTCTTCCCTCTTGACTTTGGGTTTTCCTAAGTTCTCCTACTCAGAGAGAATCTGTGTCTTACAACTCTTTCAACTGTAATCCCCTATTATAATACCAGAGCTTTGTTAGTGTGGTGATATGGTGTGGGGAGGGGAAGTATTCTGTAACCTTCCAATTAAATCTCAGTGCTTTAGTGGGCCTGTGACTAGGACTGTGCCTTTCAGTAGTGTGTCTCCTGTGGTATAGTTTTTTGCCTCCTGTCTCCTATTTTCTTCCCTGGCTAAAATGTTTCCAGTCTCTTTTCTTAAAGCCTGACCAACGTTGACTTTACATTTCCCCTTAGGTGAGAGAGAAAGGCTAAAGAGGGTTGAGAAAAAAAACCTTATCCCAACTGGGATAAGACTCTGGCAAATATATTCCCATGGATCACAGACATTTGCTTGTTATGTGGAAGGCTCTGGACATATTTCACAAAGATTATTCTTCCTCCACCCCTTCCAGAGCCACCAGGATATCTTTCTTGGATCTTCACTGTGAGAACCTGGTAGATTCCTAGATGTAAAAACCAAGAAAGTGTTTGGGCCCCCTCTAAGACTGTGGCCCCCAGGAGTTTCTCCCTCTCACGCTGGTCTACACTCAGCTTCCAGCAACTCATCACACTTTCCATTTAAATGTTATTCCCAGTTTATGGCTCTAGCAGCTTCTGTTCCAGATAAGCCAGTCTCAGCTGTACATCTCTGAGCAGCCCTGTCTCCCCATACTTTGGAGTGACAGTTTGCCCTGCAACTTCAGTACTCTGATGGGTCAAACAAAAATCACTGGTTTTCATTTTGTCCATATTTTTCCTGTTGTAATAACAAGAGTGTTGATTCCCAAGTTCTTTCCATGTCTAAGCTGAAACCAGTGTAGATTTAAACAAAATCCTCATAAGTTATTACAGAACTGGAACGAATTTCATAGCATAGAAGAGACATCCCTCATCCCTCCTGTGGCCTCTATCCAATTTGAAATAAACTCCTGGAAGCTGAAACAAAGAGCTGTTTCATCCATTCTTTTGGGCTCCTGTTAACAATCAGCTAGTCAGGAAAGGGACCCTATTACCTTTCCTTTCCACTCTGAAGGTTGTAACCCTGAGGTTACACAGATGGTTGTTTACCTGAGTCCCCAGCAAATGGCTTCTGTGACTCGTTGACTGCGCTCTGTACTTCCCTACACAGAAGACTGAGTGAATTTATGTTTATATGATGTTCTGAGACTCTCCTGTTGTTTAACAAGGTAGTTAGCCCCAAGCAGTGTTCTCTTTCCCTCCAAATGGATTCTGGAGAAACCTTGGTCTGGACTCCAACAGTGACAGGCACCCAATTCAAAACCGTTCTGGATTTGCCTTGTGCTTAACAGCTGTTTCTATGGAGCAGAGATACAGTTGGGGGCCTGCTTCTCATTAGCTTGTACTTCACATGTTCAGAAGTTACAAGGTCATTACCACAGGAGGTGGAATCATAGGCAGTCACCTCATCTATAAAAGCAGTCTCCACAGAACACGTGCATGTGGAGCCCCGATGTGTGTATTAGCTGAGGAGGGGCATTTGTTACCTGCAGAAAGCCATAGGGATCACATAACCGAGCGCAGACATAAAACGCAGACTCTCAGTGCTCTATATAAAATGGAGAGAAAGCCATGAGAGAAAAATAGGATTCATCACTTATGCTGCACTCTAAGTTGTCTGGGTGGTTTATGATCCTTCATTAGTTGTTCTTCATAGCACACTTGTGGGAAAAAGGATTGGGTTCATTCAGAGGGAGGAGTGTAAACCTTGAATCAGGCATTGTAGCCTTTCTGCGCCTCTTCCATCCCACTCTGCAAGAATCCCCAGGTGATTGTAAGCCTCAGATGATGGGAGAGCTCGGATTAATAGAAAGGAAGGAATTTTCTGCTCCCAGCTTGCATCTGGTAATAGGAATTCTCCTTCAAAGACCTAAAGAAAATACATCTGACTATGGCCCATTGGAATTGACTATGTTTTTATTCAAGCCTCCAAGTGTTATGCTTCTGGATTTGGGCACTGACATTTCTTTTCAGAGACATACTGCCCCTGGGTTGTTTACCCTTGTTCCCAATGGTGTATACGCTCCCTGTGGATTCAATTTTTTTTAAACCAATTTGTCAAGGTATAGAAGAGTCAAGAGTTGGATAGTTACTTGGCTAATGAGACCATTGGATCATCCATCTGAAGTTTTTGCCTAAGCTGTTTCCAAACATTGCTTCAACTATCCATTTTTTGCTGTTCCTGGTAAAATACTATCCATATGCCTGTGAACTAGAGACCTGTGGTGTGTGATTGTCTGAGAGAGGTGCAAAATGAGCTCTGTTCTGAAGGCCGACCTCAGAGGTAACCATTCCAGGGAACCATGCTGCCTGTCTCCAAATTAGGTCAGATCTGAAGAACCAGTAAATAGCTTCTTGGAAGAGGGCCAGAGGCAGAGCAAACTCTCTGAGCTCTGGATTGAATCAAGGGCTTTATGAGTAGTTTGGAATTTTTGAGGAGAGCAGAGTCCTGCCCATTTGAGGAACCACCCTCCCTCGAATTGGGGTATGTTCTGACTCAAAGGAAAATTAACTCCTGTTAACTGTGGGCCTTTGAAATTTTGTCTTAACACCTCAGGCAGTCAACTCATGCTCCCTGAGCAGGACCACAGCCCAGGGGGAGGGGAGGTCTTGGCTTTGGGTGGAGCAGTAGAGTTTTATTCATTCAAAGTATCAAGACATTTCTTAGTTTTACCAAGTACTTCTCATGTTCATGGAGTATTTATTGCTTCTAAATCTGTTTCCTGATCTTTTATTGGAGTAATAGTTTATTTTGGAAAGTTAAAAGATTGAAATGAACAATGAACCAGTGTTTTTTCTGGTACATAATCCGTGCTCAATAAACATTTAATACTATTATAGCTTCATCATCAATCGTCAGCATTGTAGTTGCCATCTTACTTGGATAAACTGCCTTATGAAAACATCTAATGCCTTCCACTAGTTTGGGAGTATCTAGTTAGTTCAGACCCTGAACAACATTAAGAAATTGGCATTTTGATCACCTTTCCTCCCTCCGTTACTGGAGGTCTTTCCCTTTAACCCTGGTCTCTCTCTCGGAAAGGAGGTCAACTCTAATAAGTTGACCATACTTTACTTTAAATTACTTTTAGTAAAAATCCTCCCAGGCATTTTTGCATTTGGGAAGAAAAAGCTGATTTTTGAGGGGTGATCCCCCTCCCTCTCCCATCTCTCTGTCTCTCCCATCTCTCTCTCTCTCTCTCTCGCTCTCGCTCTCGCTCTCGCTCACTCACTCGCTCACTCACTCGCTCTTTTTCTTTTTCTCTCTCTCTGACACACACACACACACGCACACACACACACACACAGAGTAAAAAATTCTGATACAGACATAGTCATTAAAGAGAAGGCAGAAAGTGTTAGAGACCCTCAAATTACACCAGGCAGGCACATGCACCTGGCGCGTATCTGTAGGATGAATTCTGAATAGCATAGCATTTGCTGGCTGTTGCTCTATTGCTTATTTCTAGGAGACAAGTTTGAAGTTAAAATTGTCCTGGAGTTCCATACGCTTATTAATTTCTATATCCTAAAGTATTATTTTAAATAAAACCACATTCCTACCAAAAGTATTCTTTATCAACGCTACACCCATTAAAAAATACCCCCTGCCCCAAGTAAGAAAAATGTTGGTTAAAGACCATAATTAAACATAAACATAGCTTTGGAATTCAGCTCTTTTGTGGAAATTGATCTATTTTTTCACCTGTGTACCTCTTTGACCTTCTATGAAGTCTTCAATGTTAGGGCCATTCAAAGGCAATGACCATGCCTCCTTAATTTGAAAAGGCAAAAGTTATGGAAGTAGTTATCTCACAATTGAATTAACTTGGATGACAAAACAGTGAGCCTACTAGAAGATGCGTGTGCTCTATTGAGACTTTGAAAATACTGTTTTGATGATTTGAAAAGAAAAGAATGCTTTGGAAGTTGTTCCTAGTTGGACAGAGATTCTTTGTCTAATTTTGTTCATAGCTGAATGATTTCAAATGGCCCTAAATGCTTCTTCAAATTGGGGAAAGTTTCTGTTTTGTTGCTGAGATACAGACATCTTCACAAAGCCATGTGCTAAATAAATGGGGGCCTCTCTAGAAGACGTCAGCTGTGGTTGTTGAAATTTTCAATATATTTCTGGATACTTTTCAATGTGCGAATATCTAAATTTTTAGTTTAAGGCTAGGTATTTTTTGACGCAACTCCTCATATAAGCATACTGGTTAATGTATTGAAATCATCCATCATCAATTACAAATTAGTTCATTCAAAGAATTTATTCCTCCATGAAGTTGAGATTCTTACAACAAGGAATTGAGAGTGCTGTTGAGCTGTTGTCCCAATTCATGGCTCTTTGGGGGCATTGAGGACTCACTGCCAGACTCCTGCCTTGGTTTCTGGTTGTCAATGGGCTGAAGATCTAGCTTTGTTGATGAGCAAAATGCCTCCTTTCAGACACTTGGGGTAGAGTCTCCTTTGGATGTTGAAAAAGATGACAGACTCAAACTCTTTTCTTTAAAACACAAGAGAGAATCTATTAGATTAAACAGAAAAGGATGTGATATAATTTGGCTCAAAACCAGGATATGGCTTGACTGTTCTACTGGTCCATTCTTCACTTTCCCTTGACTGAATTCATTCACAGGATGCCCTAGGATTTAGGGTGTTTGTTTCTGGTAACTTGGTTGAAGCAAAGATCTATTATTTAGGTTGCCTCATTTTTTATGGTTTGTTTGTGCAAAGGAATTTTGAAGTCGTCTGTTTACTGGCATCTTGACGAGCATCAGAAACAGGGAAGAGTCTGTTATTGGTTACTAATTATTGGTTACTGGTTATTAGCTGGTATCACATGTGGGAAAGAGTGACAGGCATGTGGGTAAAGTAGATTTAGCCATCTATTCCCTTCCCATCTGCTGTGCCAAAATATGATCCCTGAATACTGAGAAAGTGACATTTTAGCCCCTTGATACAGCCCCAAGTAACCTCATCCATTTGCCCCACATTCTGTATTTAAAATTGTCATGTTTTATGTAGGAAGGATTGGTCTCAATCTTTGCTTCTCAACATTTAGCACTCATAGAAATCACTTGAAGGACTTGGTAAAATGCAGATTTCCGCTGCTCCCCCAGAGTTTCAGATTCATAACTCTGGGGCCTGAGAATTTGCATTTCTGGTAAGGGTTCAAGTGGTGTCATTGCTGCTGGTTTAGGCAACACACTTTGAGAACCACTGTTCTAAATGTTCTTAGAAACAAACCAAAAAATCTAGTGGGATAGATAAGCAGACAAGAGTGTCACAGAATCTAAGTCCTGCCTTGTCTTGGATTGCTAGCTGGACATTAAATGAGGGGTTACTCTTAAATGATTTCTTCATGTCTCCAATTCTGGGAATCTTGTGCAGTTTGCAATCTCTCCAATCCCTATATTTCTCAAGTTAATTTTTCCCTACCCCATGTCTTAGAAGCCTATTTTCTATCCTTAAGGACACAGCCTAGGACTAGCCCTGACTAAATTCCATATTACACCATTCCTCATTTTTCCAAACTGAATCTGTTTAAACTCAAATCTTCTGAAATCTTAGGTAGGCTGACCAGTCATCCCAGTTTGCCCAGGACTCCAGGAGTTTCTTAGGACACAAGACTTTCAGTGCTACAACCAGGAAAGTCTGAGACAAGCTAGGATGAGTTGGTCTCCTTACTTAACAGTGTGACCAAATTTTGGTCACGTCTAAATTTAATGAGCATGTGCCTTTGTTTTCTAAGTCATTTAAGTAATACCCATACCAGGAATGCACAATATTCTCTTTATTCTCAAGATATAGTTGAATACAGAACATATTTTTGTAGCATATCTTACCTATATATGGTCTTCATGTTAAAAAAAACTTATTATCTACTCCCTTACCAGATCATAGGAACCATTTGAGAAGAAAAATGGTTTTCTTTACTGCAGGCCTCCTGTTATCTGGTGGGAAGAAGAAAATCTTTGACTTCATACAGTTTTCTAAAAGACAAATTTGAAACACTAAATTAACCCTGACCTATAGCCAAATTGGCTCTTAAAACTCACATGTTTGGAAGTAAACAGAACCATTTACTTCTACAGGCTTTCCATCTCATCTCTCTTCTGGGAGATTAATTCCATGAACTTTTCTAAAATAGTACGATTTGCCAACAGCAGGAAAAGTGTAACAAATTAATTATAAATGTATGTTAAATTACTTTCATTACCATCCCTGGTTTAGGGATAGGCTCACGTGAGTGGAATGGCTGATCAAAGAGTCTTTCGATCCATCCTCATGGCAATAGCTACTTATGTTCTGCCTGTAATGCTGTTCTCAGATAAGGGGAGAAGCCAAGCTCTGATTTGAAGGGCTGGCTGTTTACATATTCTTGAGGAAAGAACATGGCTTATCCAGTGTGAAGTATCCAAGTATAAATGTAGATATAACCTTCGTTCTCATGGGTTCTAGTACCCTGGGGTTTCTGAAGTCATGTAAATACCAAAACTTTTGCCATCTTCAATCAACCCCTCAGTTTTCCATATTGCCTTTTTTTTTTTTTTTTTTTTTTGCGGTACGTGGGCCTCTCACTGTTGTGGCCTCTCCCGTTGCGGAGCACAAGCTCCGGACGCGCAGGCTCAGCGGCCATGGCTCACGGGCCCAGCCGCTCCGCGGCATGTGGGATCTTCCTGGACCGGGGCACGAACCCGCATCCCCTGCATCGGCAGGCGGACTCTCAACCACTGCGCCACCAGGGAAGCCCCTTATTGCCTTTTTGAAGTCTCAGTTTGGGGAGGGCCTTGGAATTCCTCATGCTGACCTCTGCAGTCCTTCGGCCAAGCCCTCCTACTTGTTGCTACTTGCTAGATCTTGGCGATCTGTGTTACTTCCTAACCAAAAGAAACCAACTTTTTACAGTGGAACTAAGCCTGGAATTCACAGGAAATATGCAGTCTTACCTTAGCCACTATGTGTGGAACCTCAAACAACTTAATACACTTAAGTCTCAGTTTTGAGAGACTGAATAAACAAATGGACAATGCCAGACCATATATAAAAATATTTAGAATTGTGATCCACAGTCTGCAGCAACCGGTCCAGGAAGCCAGACCACATTTTCTGTAGCAATCGGTCCCACATAGTCAGTACATAATAAGTGACAGATTCTCTAATATTTGCCTCTGTTTCCAACTTAGGATCCAAAGGAGAAAGCTAAATATGCTCCCCAAGGCAATCACATAGGCTGCCCTGTTTGTGGCTACCCTGCCTTCAGCATCACCATGCCAACATCTTCCATCAGGGCACACCTGAAGCCTTCCCTTTCTCCACTGTAAAGCTGTATCACTCCTCTGCCTGCATTTCAGTCTCTGCCAAATTCAAGTGATGGTGGCTGACTCCTTTGTGTAGTTAATTCTGAATAAATAGCCTTCGCTTCTTCATGTGGGTAGTCTCTGTTTGTTTCTAGTTTTCTCTTCTATAAAAGAGGGGTTTGGAAGCCAAAAAGAGCCAGAAGGGGCCTGGGGATTAGAGAACCTCAAGGAGCAAGACAGGTCACTTGCCTTTTCTCAAGAGGCTTGGAGGTGGGCACGTCTGTGCCCCACTACCTGCTCGTCCATCTTTTTCACAAATGACAAGTCTATGTTGGCTTAGACAGGAGAGTTTCACAGCTACAACAAGATTTTAAAACTACCATCTGCCCGCTCCACAGTGGTAAAATAGCTTAGTCAATAGAAAATCAAGCTCAGAGCTACAGTGTAGGAATGTGTAGTAATCCATTTGCCTATTGCTAAGTTTCACATACTTTTTCTAACAAAACCCTAGTTCAGATGAGAAAACAGAGGTTTGGGGAGGTTCTGTAACTGGCTCAAAATCACAGGGCTCCTTAGTGCTGAGCCGCAGTCAGAGCTAGTGGCTCTTGGCCATAAAGTCTCTGTAAAAGAGAAGTAGCCAAAGTGTTACTTCTTCTCACGCACCACATCTTGATCCACACAGAGGGTGTGGTCAGTGCTGCTGTCTCCTGCAGACAGCTCCCACCCACAGAGCATCTTCTGCTTCTCTCTGCCTGTGGCCATCTGCAGATCGCTCCTGAGGATGGCTGGAAACACCTGAAACTTAATGTCCCTGAGGTGACCCTGAAGCAATGACAGAGAAGTATTCATGGATAAATAGAATTCATACCCAGCTTACTTGTCCTTAAATGGGGCGTTTCTTTTTTTTAAATTTATTTTATTGAAGTATAGTTGATTTACAGTGTTGTGTTAATTTCTGCCATACAGCAAAATGATTCAGTTATACATATATAACTGTATATATATATATATATATATATTCATTTTCATATTCTTTTCCATAATGGTTTATCACAGGATATTGAATATAGTTCCCTGTGTTATACAGTAGGACCTTGTTTCTCCATTCTATATATAATAATTTGCATCAGCTAATCCCAAACTCCCAATGCATCCCTCCTCCACACCCCTTTGACCACCACAAGTCTTTTCTATATGTCTGTGAGTCTCTCTCTCTTTCATAGATATGTTCATTTGTGTCATATTTTAGATTCCACATATAAGTGGTTTCATATGGTATTTGTCTTTCTCTTTCTGACTTCACTTAGTATGATAATCTCTAGTTGCATCCATGTTGCTGCAAATGGCATCATTTCATTCTTTTTAATGGCTAAGTAGTATTACATTGTATACATGTACCACATCTTCTTTATCCATTCATCTATCAGTGGACATTCACATTGTTTCCATGTGTTGGCTATTGTGAATAGTGCTGCTATGAATATAGGGGTGTGTGTATCCTTTTTAATCATAGTTTTGTCCAGATATATGCCCAGGAATGGGATTGCTGGATCATATGGCAACTCTATTTTTATTCCTTTGAAGAACCTCTATGCTGTTTTCCATAGTAGCTGCACCAATTTACATTCAGTGGGGTATTTCTGAGGCATGTTCCACACAGGTCTCAAAGGGTCTTCAGTGAGAATGAGCTCTGGTTGCCCTCAGAAGTAGGCTGATAATTAACACCTGCTTCTTTATCTTACTCCCCAGTCCTCACTGAGTCTCCTGGGATTCCCTCCCAAATAATTTACTTGCCCCCAAATCCTTGGCTCAGGGATTGCTTTAGGAAGAACGAAAATCAAGACAGAGAGATAACCAGGTTTTGGAGATAATTTGCCATCCCAGCTTCACTAATCAAAGCATCTATTGTCTATAATGGTTTGAGTGAAATGCAAACATTATAATCAGATATGAAAATGACATGTTGCAGAGGATACAGCTTGTCAGGGAAGATTCTTGTTAATAAATCATTTGTCATCAAGTTACATAGCCAGCATTATAAGGGCTTTGGAGCCAGAATTACAAGGTGTGGGTGTGTGTTTGTGTGTTTGTGTGCATGTGTGCGTGCCCCAAATCCTTTAATCCTATGTAAATACTCAGAGTATTCGAACTTTCAGACTGGAGAAAATTAACCTTTGATGATTGCACATTTCACTCAAATTTTGAAAGCAAATACTTTAAAACTTAAAATATGAAAGATAGTAAAATCAAAATCTCAAAGGCAATATAAAATATATTGTGAATACCTTAATACACCAGGCTTCAGAAACAGACATAAATAACCCTAAGATCATAAAGGAAGGGGATAGAAAGAAGAGATGAAGAAAGTATTTAATTACTGAAATAAAACAATTATACTGTTAAAAATGCATCTCTGAATGAAATATTGATTATGATGAGTAATACTAGATTAGTACCAGCTAAGGCTCAGTGAGTTCCCCCAATGTCTTTAGTGAGAGTTGGTCCTTTCATGTTTACATGTATACTTTATTTTCATTTGTGTGCTTCATGTATGCTGTCTAACAAGAACTCCTTCTACCAACAGCAGTTATGTCAATGATCAAATAATAAAACAAATTAGAATGTACATGTTTATTTGTATGGAAGTATATGCATGCAAGTGTGTATGTGTTAGAAAGCACATAAAAATCAAAAGAGAAAAAGAACAGTGACCCTATAAAATAAACCTTTCAAAAGTAATAATTACTAGTATTTTAGCCTACATAGCTCAAATTTATTATATTTTAAAATAAAACGTATTTACATATGTAAATGCACATATATATTAACAGAATTTGGATCAAAATGTATTAACTGTTGGCAATTCTTAGTTTTTCACTTAATAATCCTCAGTGTTTTTCCATGTCAAAAAATATTTATTGAAAGTAATCTATAGTTGACTTCTTAATATCTCATTGTATTTATATCCCATAATTTTTTTAACCTTCCCCTATCATTGAACATTTACCATGTTTGCATATATTTGCCATTATAAATAATGCTACAATTAACATTTTTATCTATTATCTTTTTCATCTCTTGATTAGTTTATTTTAACAAATTACTATAAGTGGAATTTTCTAAGGCATAATTATGAACATTTTAACACTCTTGACACATATTACTAAATTGTTCATTTATATAACATATATTCTTGTCAGCAATGTATAACAGTTACTATTTAATCACACTCTTTGTGTATTAACTTTTAATTTTTGTCACTTTAATACATAAAAAAATATCAATTTTTAAATTTAAATATATTTGCTTACTAGTGAATATTTATGTCATTTCCCCATTTTTCTTTATAGCTTTAAGAGTTCTATGTATTCTCACAATATTAACCCTTTGTCTTCATTTAACAAGTATTTATTGAGCATCTACTTTATACTAAGCTTTATGCTAGGCACAGGAGACACAATATTGAACAAAATAGAAATAGTTTCTTCTTTTCTCATGGAGCTCAGTCTGCCTTTCTTCTTTGCTCACAGAGATTACAGTCTATGGGAGACAGGCATTTGAACAAGTAGGTTTACAGGAGGAGTAGAAGATGCTGTGTGCAGATCAGTTAATATAGCAGGCCTGAGACTGTTTATCCTTAACATTCCTGCTTACAAGTTTGGCCCTTGGATTTCATGAGAGTTCCCACCATTCCCTGATGAGAATGCTCTTTGTGCCTGAACCACTCATCCAAATGATGTGGTTTATACTGAACTTTCCTTCTGGGAGTCTTGAATCTTGGTACTTGTCAGGCAAAGGCTGCCTATGTGACCAGCCCCCAAGAAAAACTTCGGGCACTTAGTCTCTAATGAGCTTTCCTGGTAGATAACATTCACAAGTGTTGTCACAACTTGTTAGTGGAAAAATCAAGCATGTTCTTTCTGTGTAACTCCAGTAAGAGAAGATCCTTGGAAGCTTATACCTTGTTTCCTTCAGACTTCACCCTATGTGCCTTTTCCTTTGGTTGACTTTGATTTCTATCTTTCTGCTATAATAAATCTTGCCTGTGAGTATGACATATGCTGAGTCCTGGTAGTTCTCCTAGCAAATCATAGAACCCTGGGGTAGCTTGGGGACCCTGGACACAGTCCTACTACATCTTTTGTGGGGGTATGTGAGGAACTAGAAGTATCCGTTAGACTTGTATCACAGTGTTTCAAAGCAATTTACTCATGTCTGAAAACAAAATCAAGGAATAATTTTAGAGAAAAAAATGATCCAGCACCCAACAAGTTAAAATTTATAATATCTGGCATCCGATCAAAATTACCAACCTTTCAAAAAAGTGGGAAAATGTAACCCATAATGATGAGAAAAATCGATCAAAACTCATCTAGAAATGGCACAAATGATATAGGCTAGATAAGGACATTAAAAAAGATATTTATTCCATATATTCACAAAGCTAGAGGAAAGATTGAATATGTTAAGTAGGGACTTATAAACAAATACCCAAATCCAACTTCTAGAGATGAAAACTATAATGTCTGAGATATAAAAAATGCACAGGATAGGAAAAATAATCACAGATTACACGTTGCAAAAGGAAAGATTAGTGAACTTGAAGACATAACGGTAGAAATTACCCAAAATAAATCACAGAGAGATAAACAGCTATAAAAATTGAAAGGCATATTAGCAAACTGTGGGAAACATCAGACAGCCAGATATATGTATAAATAGAGTCCAAAAAAGGAGAAGATAGAAATTTTGAAAAATTTTAAAAAGGTGCAAAGTGCCACAAGAGAGAAGTGTGGAGGAGATGAAACAAACTTTGGCCAGTAAAAGACAAGAGATGAACAGGAACCAGCAACCATTAGAAATGTCCCTTTTCATTCCTCATTCCATTAGACTATTCTTTAATATGTGTATTCTGTACAGCCTTTGAAGAGATATCCCATGTGGGTAAGTGACTGGCTATGTCTCTTTCTATCTCATGAAGAAGTAGACAGCTGAGTAATGCATCATCTTGTGTTTTCTTTCCATCCTTCCCTGTCTCACACCCCTTCTTCCTTGATCCGACTGCCCTAGAACTGCACTTCCCTATAAAGCGTGGAATTTAAGTATAACCTCAAGCCTTTGTTTTAAGAAAACCCCAACTAAGACAGTGCAATACAGGAATGGAAAGAATCACATAGGATAAGGTGATGATGAGATAGGGAATTGAAAGCTTGACAAGAGTGGAGAGTATTTGACATGAGTGCTGTGGAAATTGCGCATGAACTGTCTCAGAATAAAAGTAGGATTGTTGGAGAAAATACACAAGCTGTTTGAGGTCAGTGACCACAAATGTATATTGGCCCCAGTTTGCACAGTTGTATCCACCACTTGTCAATAATCTGGGTACGGAGAAGGTGGACTCTGGGACTTGTCCAAATGTGAATGGAATTTTTGTCAGTCAAGTGTAAGAGAAGGACAAGAGGTCAAGGGGATTAAGGATATTTGCAAGTTAGTTTAAAGAGAAATAGATTCTAAACTGGACAGTGAATAGTAAAAGAAATTAAGAAGGTGGCTGGAGGGAGGTCCAGACAGTATTCTAGGTCTCAGTGCAGAATAAAATACTAAATTCTTGGGAATAATAGAGAGAATTGGAAGAAAAGGAGCCTGTGACCTGAGAGAAGAATGTGTTCACAGTCTCAGAAGTGGGAAAATATCCCAAATGTAAATGTATGGTAATAAATGAGCGGCTGATATGGTATAAAGCCAGAAACTCCAAAAATTAGTGGAGATGTAAAACAAAACTGTAGAGCAAAAACTAGAAAACTAGAACCACATCTTTAGAGATTTTTTGTCATTGCTTTGATCTTTTTTTTCTTAATTTTTTATTGGCGTATAGTTGATTTACAATGTTGTGTCAGTTTCAAGTGTACAGCAAAGTGAATCAGTTATACATACAATATATCCACTCTTTTTTAGAGTCTTTTCCCATATAGGACTTAGTAGAGTTCCCTGTGCTATATGGTAGATCCTTATTAGTCATCTCTTTTATATATAGTAGAGTGTATATGTCAATCCCAATTTTCCAATTTATCCCTCCCCCTCCCTTACCCCCTGGTAACCATACAGATGCTTTCTACATCTGTAACTCTATTTCTATTTTGCAGATAAGCTCATTGGTACCCTTTTTTTAGATTTCATATATAAGCGATATCATATGATACCTGTGTTTCTCTGACTTAACTTCACTCGGTATGACAATCTCTAGGTCCATCCATGTTGCTGCAAATGGCATTATATCATTCTATTTTATGGCTGAGTAATATTCCATTGTATATATGTACCACATCTTCTTTATCCATTCCTCTGTTGATGGACAGTTAAGTTGCTTCCATGTCCTGGCTATTGTAAATAGTGCTGCAATGAACATCTATGACAAAGGAGGCAAGGATATACAATGGAGAAAAGACAGTCTCTACAATAAGTGGTGCTGGGAAAACTGGACAAATACATGTAAAAGAATGAAATTAGAACACTCCCTAACACCATATACAAAAATAAACTCAAAATGGATTAAAGACCTAAATGTAAGGCCAGACACTGTAAAACTCTTAGAGGCAAACATAGGCAGACCACTCTTTGACATAAATCGCAGCAAGATCTTTTTCAATCCACCTCCTAGAGTAATGAAAACAAAAACGAAAATAAACAAATGGGACCTAATTTATCTTTAGGATATTTTATTGTGAACTCTTTTCATATTCTTTAACTAGGCCACTTATTATGGGGACTACATATTGACTGCTTCACTTCACTAATTTTCCTTCACTGTATCGTATATGCTCACTTGAGTTCAGAAGAACTGAAGCATAGTATTTAGGTAAATAGAAGGTGAAATTCTGGAGGAGGGGGTGGGAGAAGGAACCCGCTTTTTGGCAGGGTTGGGAGGGGCAGGTACAAGCTGAGTCAAGTTGAACCAGTCACCCTAGTTCAGACCCTTTCTAGGTCTTACTTCTCTCATATGTAAAATGAAAATAATACTACTTGTTAAGTTGCTTTAAGGATTAAATTAAGTAAATGAAATTAAGTATGTAATGCTTGATATATGAAAGGAACTTATATAAACCCCCAATGCACTTGGTTTGAAACAAAGTTCTATTAGTATTATCTTATATTAATGTAAGATTTTAATGATAGATCATAAATAGTATTACTGAAGTACAAAAAAGAATGATTTCTTAAAATAATCATAATAATTATGCTTTCTGGGGGGAGTGTCATAAGATGTGCCAGATTTAGCTATTCAATATTTCTTAGACTGTTTTATTTGGTAATCCCTTCCTGTAAGTTACACTAATCAGTTCATTATATTTCAGAGTCTGGTGTGGTAAGTAATTAATTCCTGGAGATTTTCTGCCTGGAGATTCCTGGCGACCTGTTTAAAAGAAAATAGAATAAAATGTAAATGATTTTATTGAAATTAAAAGGTTGTAGGTTAAAGCTTTCATTTCTAGTGAGGGTAGAATAAATGATCTACAGGCCTAAGACAGAGCACTGCCAAAGCAGAACAAGCAGGGATGGTGACAGAGACTTAACAAAGAAAGTGAATTACGTTGAACTCTACTTCTGATCTTTATTTCCACTTCTTGGAAGGTCTTGAATGGGACATTGGGATGCTGAGCCTCAATTTCTCCACCTCAACATATAACCCACTTGTTGCTACCTACCCCCAGGGTTTTGTAGATGCCCAAGTGAAATAAATACATGTACCATTTGAATTTTGTAAGTAACTCCACAGAAAAAGGAGATACCATTCATTGGTGGCACCCTGGCCAGCTGGCTTGTATTTTTCAGTTACATTTGGGCTTTCAGCTGTTGCTGGGTAGGAGCCATCTCCCCTACATTTTAAAAAAAATCACTCTGTAAAACATTTTAGTTTACCAGATGGTTTTCTTTATATTGTAAAGCCCATTGTTTGCTGTTAACTCGAGTCATTGTTTTTCCCAAAGTAAAGAAAAAATACATATTGAATACAAAAGTGGATCTTTTTTCATAGGATAAGAAGTTGATTTAATATAAAATGAGCATCTAACCTGGCACATTTAATTGTAGTACTGACGACCCAGGGATTTACTTGAAAATGAGCCAAGTGCATTTAAAATTCCTATTACCCGGTAACGGGCAGTTTTGGGTTACATGCATATTAATCAACAGGGACTACTGGGAACCCAGATGTGCAGGTGTTTTGCCTACATAAATGTGCATGTAAAAATGGTTTGCATATTCAATTTCTCATGGCAACTCATTGGAGCAGCCTGTAGTTGGGTGCTTTCCTGAAAATCCCAACTGAGAGTTTTCATTTATTTAGAAAAAGAGAAACAGGAAAGCAGGCTCAAACTATAAAGAAATCCTTGGTTTCTGTGAAAGACACTTGTGGGCCTTGCTAATTATGCAAAATGTTTGTGCCACACAGGATAGTAAAATAATCATGATGATTTGAATATAAATTAAAGAAAAACTGAACAGATGAGTAAGTTTTATAAACTATGGTTTAAATATGAATATGAAACTAAAGGTAAAAATAGTGGCAAGTGATTTTTGGCTTAAATAGTTTTAGATATTCTCACTGAATATGGATAGACCAAGAAATTATATATAGCATTTTCACAGAAGACCCTTTACAGTGTACCATCAAATGCACATCACACTCAAAAGCTGTAAGATTAAATTAGTAACCTGACAGATGAGAGCTAATGTATTATTAATCCTTTCTCTAGTTGTTTTGAGGGGCTCTGGAAAACATTCTTCATATGCTTTGTATCATTTGTGTGTGTGTGTGTGCACGCTCATGTATGTGCATGTTTGTTTAATGGCCAGTAAGATCATTGATTTCTTTCTTAAAAAGTGAAAAAAACCCACTAATTTCAAGGAAAGAGTCAGACTCTTGTCAATCAAGGCATCTGTTCCACAGTTTGGTCTTCTTGATAAATCCTACTGTTTGGCTATGAAGTGATACATTTAGGTAGTAGAGATAGAAATACCCTACTGAGATTCTGCTCTTGGGCATATCTCAGTAAAAGTAAATTCAAACAATTCACATAAGCATTTGGCCATGGATAACCAGAGTGATTAAATATGGAAAAATGTCTTGAACTTGTTGCTATTCTCCTCCCACTGAACATGCATTCACTCAGTCACCAAGATTTAATCATTTTCACCATTGTTATTTGGGCCATCAGTGCTGAATCAGGATCACGAGGCACATCGTTGAATGTCAGTTCTTCCCCGTGAATGAACCATGTGCATTCTGGCCCCCTTTTGTTCCCAGAGCAGTGCCCTTTCTGGCTCTTACACTGCTGCTGTCCCATCAGTGTTGACCACAGTGTACATTTTCTAGTCTGCCTCTGGCCAGCAAGATGAGCATTGGCTGAATGACAAATGCCTCCTCCTATGACATGGGTGACAGGTGAAAAGCAAAATTAAAAGCCATTGAGCACTCCTCCATCCTAGATGCACTAGGTTTGTGTGCAGAAAGGAGATTCATATTTTGCATTTTAGTGGTTTCATCCAACTCAGCACACACATGTGTAACTCTTCCACACTAGGCATTACTGGGATTGTGCTATTGTCCAGCACTGTCATAAAGGAATCTGCCAAGAGCTTTTTCTTCTTTCCACCCAGATATTATATGTCATTAATGTTGTATTTACTTGCTTCTTAGATAAAGTATGGCACTTACCCTTTTGGGCGGCGAGGAAAGCAACAAACACGAAGGCATGTTCTCAAAGTTTCTTAACAGACAACATAGTGAAGAATAAGAGAAAATATTTAGGTTATATTTTTAGTTCATATTCACACTCTTTCTACTACCTGAACAAAATCCTTATACTGAAGATTCACTTGTCACTTTATGATCAGGTTCACATCCTACCTTTACCCCAAAGTACTATTCATTACATCCACGGGGTTATTCTGAAATAGCATTTATGTAGTTATTGCATTGGCACTTTTATGCATCACTGAACTACTTATGAGCCAGTGAACCATTTTTATAAATTGTGATTATAATATAGTATAATTGCAAAACACAAAGATGGGAGATTAACAAATGTAAACATAAGAAATAAACGATGTGAAAACACATTAGAGAAAATATCTGTACCCTGTTAACTAAAAGTTAGCTGAGATGAACTGATCAGCTTTGTTCAGCCCAGACCTCAGAGAGCATGTGCAGTGATGTTGAGAATCACGGTTCTGCAGCATTCATATCTTACATTTCCAAATCGTTGCTCAAAATCACAGTTCTGTGGCATTCCTATCTTACATTTAAGCAAAATACATTCCTGACCATTACTATTATAAGTGCTGCTATAGTTATCTCCATAACAATTAAATTGCCTACTGAGCCCTCAGTAAACCACCTGGGCGCCCACAAACCGTATTTTGAGGACCTTTATTCCAAGAAAATTATGCCCTTTTCTCTTTGAGGCTAAGGAAACTAGATCCAGGTAATTGGTGAAGTTCCTGCCCCGAGGTCACACAGCTAATGAATTGCAACTGGCAAGAGCTCCAGCCTCCTCTTCCCTCCTTCCCCACCTGCTATGGCACTGGCCTCTCACTGTGCCATGTGCCCACAGCACCTGCATTGATAACTGGCAACCTGCCTGGATGGCAGGCAGTTCTCAAACATTTGTGAGCATCAGCAGCAAACGGAGGGCTTGTTAAAACACAGGTCGCTGGGCCCCACCCCAGAGTTTCTGATTCAGTTGTTCTGGGGTGGTGCTAAGGATTCGCATTTCCAACAAGTTCCCAGATGATGTCGAAGCTCGTAGAGGGCTGTGGTCCTTGGAGAACCCCAGGTGTCTCGCTCTTCTCTGATAGTTGTCTAAAAGAGTGCTTCCCCAGTTTTAATAGGCATACAAATCACTTAGGGATCTTAGAATGCACATTCTGCCTTTCTAATGAATTCCTAGATAATGCCAGTGCTGCTTGGACCAACCGTGCTTTGAGGAAAACTCCAAAACATGCTCAGCTACCAAGCAAACACCAGGAGGAAAAACTAGAAACATGCAGGTTGGGCCAGAAAAGTAGAGAATTCCTCAAATATAGCATCACTTCCAAGAGGACATGCTTGGATATGCATCTGAAGCCATCCCCACCGATCCTAGGAGGCAGACATGTCACTCACGCCCAGTTCTTTTATGTCATCACAACCACCACTTCCCCAGGGTCTCCTAGGGACCCTAGTTTGATCTCTTAGTCTTACTCCCTTCCTTTGTGTATAGTGGTGGTTTTCAGTCTTTCACGGTCAAGGAGCCCAAATGCTTGAGTGAAGAGGGAGTGTGTAGGAGGTGCCAAGCTGCCAGTATTTTGACCTGGTACTAAGCTGCCTGTCTGTGACCAAGGTTTCCACCTGCCTCATTAGACTGTCTTTTCAGCTCAGAGATCCGTATCAAAATGAGAAAACAAGGCTGGGGGCGGGGGCTTCATACATCCAGGTTCTAACCCAGCCTTAGGATCAGAGGTCCTTTATGTAATGTTTACTCTGTGACCCAATAGCACCAACCCTTCCCCCTTTCCCCTCTCTCTTAGGCTTTGCCAGTTGCAATTTTGACCTTGGTTTAGAAGCATTCCTGGTGTCCCATCCTAAATGCTGAGACTTCTGCCTTTTGCAGATTAAATTTAAGTGAACCGTTTATGCCTTGGCACACTTTCTCATTCACTTTTTTATTCATTCAGCAATACTTTGTGTCATTGAACCAGCAATACTTCGTGTCATTGAACCAGCAATACTTACTATGTGTCATTCTTAAGGAAATATTTGCTCCATGCCCTGTTAGACCCTGGGGATTTACTGGAGTCTTATCCAGATCATGTTCCTGCCTTTGTAGAGATTTATATTAGTGTAGAGGGCATGTGAATGAGCCAGGCTTGCAAACTGACAGTCTCAATCCATCTCCCAATGTGCTATCTATGAGAAGTATAGAGTCTAACATAACCTGGGCTAGGAAAGGCTTAAAGTCACCTCCAGACTGGTCTATCCTGAGAGTGACAGGGAGCCACCCTCTAACTAGTGTGGGTGACCCAATCTGATTTGCATTTTGGAAAGATCACTGTGGCTGCTGTCTGTGGGTGCATGTGTGTGTGTATGTGTGTGTGTGTGAGAGAGAGAGAGAAAGAGAGATAGAGAGAAGGAGGGAGAGAGGGAAAGAGAGATCAGTTATGCAAAAAGAAATCCAGATAAGAGATGATGGTGGTCTGAACTAATGTGGGAATAGAAAGAAAGAGATGCCACCAAGCCATGGGCAGAAGACTGAATCAATGAACTTGATAATAGTTTGGGTTGTGATGGTAAGGGTGGGAGAATGCCAAGGAATAATAAGAGATTCCATTTGTTAGGTGCTTCATAGCCATGCAGTAGAGAGGTGACTTATTTTATTGACAGGGAAATGAAAATTCCAAAAAGTTGACCATGGGCTCAAAGTCAAAAGAATTAATGACCAGATAGTAGAACCCAAGTCATCCTGACACGGAAGCCGTGATCCTCACCAGGGTGTGTTCACTTTGGTATCAACTAATTGTCAGCTTCCTCTGGCTCAGAAAGCAGACTGCCTGAATTGGAATCCAGGTTTCATCACGTGCTAGTGGTGTGACCCCAAGCACGTTATTGAATCTCTTCAATCTATGAGTTTCTCATGAAGATAAAAATAGTTGCAACTTCTTACGTTTGTTTAGTATAATTCCTGGCACATGTAAGCACCTGGTAAAGGTCCCGTTTTATTATTTAGCAGCTACTCTTCCCCAATATTCTTGGAATGTGCATATGCTTTCCAGGTAGAGGACACACAGACCCAGCTCCTTGACAATACACAGAGGCCTGAGCAATGTGTCAGGTTCCCGTGGCTCTCACTCTGCTTGCTGGTTTCTCAGGGGCTCACCTGTCCCTCTATACCTCCCAGATCTCTAGAGGAGAAGTCTTCCGTGACCCAAACCTTGGGTCTCTTCTCTTTTCCATCTAGACCCTCTCTCTATGTGATTGCATCCATTTTCATGACGTTAGATGCCATCTACATTCTGACTGTCACATTTCTATCTCCAGTCCCCTGCCTATATATCCAGCTACCTCTTGACATCTCCACGTGGTTGCCCAAGAGTCCAAAACTGAGCTCCTGACTTTCTTCCCCACGCCTACTCCTCTGTAGTCTATCACTTTTCAGTTTATGGGAATTCCTTCGGTTTGCTTAGACTAAAAACAATGGTGCTATACTTCTTTTTCTTGCATCCCAGAGCTAGTCTGTAGCAAATCGTATTAACTATGACTTCAAAATATATCCAGTCCTACTACTTCACATCCCCTTTGCTTCTCCCACCCTCACCTAACCCAGCTGTATCCCTCAACTGGATTAGTGCATGAGCCTCCTAATTCATCTTGCTTCTCTCCTTTCCAGCTGCAGAATATGTTCAACAAGGCAGCCACAGTGGTCCTTTAAAATGTATGTCAGATCACATCACTCCTCTGCTCTCAACCCTCTAAAGGTGTCCCATGATCTGAACACCATGATCGGTGCCCATGTCACCTTTTTGACCACATTGCTCTTCCCTCATGAAGTGCTCCAGCCACGTGGGCCTCATTTCTGGTCATGGAACTTAGCAGGCACACTCCCACTTCAGGGACTTTGTAATTGCAGTGCTCTCTGTCAGGAAGTCTCTTCCTCCAGGCAGACAGCTTGCTCCCTCACTTTCTGAGGTTCTCACCCTGGTCATCTCCTTGCTGAAGCCTTTCCTGGTGTCTCTAAATTTAAGCCACACCCAATGTTCCTTCTTATCCCACTTTCCTGCTTTATTTTTAGCTTCTATCATGTTTTTAACTGACCCCACACATACACACACAAATTTTTTTTTTCTTTTCCCTAATGGAAGTAAACCACATGAGGCTTGGGGCTTTGTTTTGTTCACTGCTGTGTCCTCAATACCTAGAATGGTGCCTTACACACAGCAGTTCCTCAATAAATATTTATTGAATCCACTGAAATTTCGGCTCTTTCTGATTTCACTCCTATTTCATATTAGATGTCCCTTTGACTAATTCTTTACCTCAACATGTCTCATTTTACAGCTTCAGAAAAACAAGAGGTCTCCCATCAGTAAGTAACTGGCTCACTTTCCTGTCCTGGGCTTGCTCTTTGCACCGCTGACTTGATGCCAATCCAAGCTGTTGGCCATCCACTTTCTTTGCCAATTGTTGCTGCTCTACACTCTTTCCTGGGGCTTTTTCTATCAAAACTGGCTCTGGATGCAGGGTTTCCCCAGCTGTATCTACCTCTTCCTTGATGTTGCCCAAACCCAATCTGTTTGTAAGGGCTATATTAATCAATGTAGGGAAATGAGCAAAGATGATACACTTTCAACATGTTTGTTATGTTAAAACATTGAAGAAGTTTCCATAATTCAAATCACGCTCTACATGACTCCGGACTCCAAAATCTTTCCTGCATGCGGCTTTCCAAGTCAGTGTACATTATCACAACCATTCTTGAATGTTGCCACATAAGTAACATTGATTTATATTGCTGTGAATGGTTTCTTTTGTATGTTTTTCTAAATTCCCTTATATTAATGTGATCATACATCCCACTGTGTCTAGAATATTCCTAGTTTGGTGTCCCATTCTAAATAATCATAGATCTCCCCTTCATTCATAAGTGTCCATTTGGGGTGACAACTTCTATGGGCACCCTACTTAAAGATGGAAGATTTGACCCTTTGTGCTTTGTGCCAAGTAGTTTTCTGTATAGGTTGTTAAATTCCCTCTTCCCACTCTATCCTTTTATTGTTGGTGAGGTTTTAAAATTATTGTTAAATGTACATGCAGTAACATTCACTCCTTTTAAAGAATGGTTATATGAATTTTGACAAATGCCTCAAGTCTTATAACAACAGCCACAATTTAGACTCCTGATCCTTAAGCCCTTGTATCCACTCCATCCTTACAGTTTCACCTTTTTCAGAATATCATATAATCGAATCACGTAGCCTTTGTGTCTGGCTCTTTTCAGGTAGCATAATGTATCTGAGATGCATCCAAGTTGTTGCGTGTACCAATATTGTTAGTTTTTATTCCTTTTATTCCATTGTACAGATGCACCACAGATTACCCATTCACCCAATGAAGGACATTTGGGTTCTTTCCAATTTTTGATGATTATGAATAGAGCTGCTATAAGCATTCATAAACAAATTTTTGTGTGAACATGTTTTAATTCTCCTGGGTTAATATCTAGGAGTAGAAATGCTGGGTTATATCGTAAGTGAATGTTAAACTGTGTAAGAAACTCTCAACCTATTTTGCAAAGTGCTTATACTATTTTACATTCCTAGCATTGTATGAGAGTTCTAATTGCACTGCATCCTGGCAAGTGTTAGGTTTTATCAATTTTATTGTTGTATTTGGTGCTGTCCCTTTGTTTATTATTTTAACCATTCTATTAGATGTTTACAGTATTTCATTGTGGTTTCAATTTGCATTTCCCTACTCACTAATAGTGTTAAGAGTCTTTTCACATGCTTATTTACTATCCTTATATCTTTAATAATGAAGTGCCTATTCAAATCTTTTGCTTATTTTCATAATTGGGTTGTTTGTTTTCATATTGTTGAGTTTTGAAAGCTCTTTATATATTCTAGATTCAAATATTTTATTAGGTATATGATAGCAGATATTTTGTCCCCGTTTGTGACTTGTCTTTGCACTTTGTTAGCAGGATTTTTCCCAGAGCAGAAGTTTTTATTTTGGTGAAACCCATTGAAATGCCTTTGCAAATCTGTCAAAAACCAATTAGGTGTATCTGCATGGGCCTATTTCTAGACTCTATGCTGCTCCATTGATCTGTGTTACTGGAGATTTTATTTAGAATTTAAAATTTGAAATTAGTATCTTTCATTTATTAACTGAGAATGTTATATTTTGCAAAATTGATTAAATAACCTTCATTCCAAGGTAATCTACAAAGATAATGACTGTATTAATGTAGAGTTGAAACTCTTGTAATATCACTTCACTTGCCCAATATTTCAATGAAACCTCAAATGTATTCTATAATAAAGTTGGTGACATCAACATTTTCCACAGCATTTCCAAAAGTATTTCTTATGGATCCTCTGTGAGGTGCACCACCAAAAATTTAAATTAAAATTCTGTAGTCAAAGCTGTTTCAGAAACCCTGCTTACTCCTGTATGTGTCTTCTTGGTAATTAACAATGTACACATTGCAGGGTCTGAGCAGTCATGTGGTAAAGGGGCATTTTAACATTTAGCCTAGCATGTCCCAATCGAATTTGACTGGAAACCCTTTACTCAAGTGACAATGATCAGAATCTCGAAGATGTGCTCTCTTAAGAATTTCATCTACTACTTTTAACTTTCATCAGCTCTTATTAACTTTTTCTAAAACATAGAATATAATTTAACTATGCTAGGACAAACAAACACATAGCTGTAAGATCCATAACAATCTATAATCACTCTTATACATTACAAAATGAATTTTAAGTTTAGAAGATGGGAAATGTTATTTCAAGAGAAAACATGAGATTTATGTTCTAAAGAACAACTTTAAGTTGGTTTTAGGTAGAAAAGATGTAATGTTGACATTTCATAGAGTAAATCAGATAATATCTGTGAAACTATATGCAGGGTTTTTTAACATTGTTTTATTAATATAAATTAGACAGAAAAATAGCATATATGATAAGAAAGTATATCTTTCATATGATAAATATTTCTAACCAACTAATTATTTGAAAGGGTACCAAATAACCAAATACCCTTTGGTACCCTTTCAAATAATTAGTTGGTTAGCAACATGAGATTTCTACATATCTTTCTCTAGAAAACCTCTTTTTGTTCTTCTTCACATGTTGTGATCTCATGTCCTCTCCAGTGGAAGATCATCAACATATCACATGAAAAAGATATGGGAATTAATGCCTTACTTTGGCAGATTATATTTTAGCATATGTACTGTGAATTGCAAAACTCATTGATAGAGTATACTACTCTACAAATGAACATTTAATTTTTAAAAGATATGTGAAAATAACTTTAAAGAATTTCTAAGATATTGTTAAAATCAAAAACAAATGGAGACAAGCCTTGAAAATTTGCTGGGCAGACAAAACTAGTTTAGTCATACAACTAAAGCTTAATTTAGCTTACTTTGCAAGACTGTCTTGATCTGGGTCATATTTTGCTTATACCTCTGGAAATCATAAGCAAAATTTGAACTGTTTGCCAAGGTTGGTAAGTGGTAACCACGAAAATTCTCGTAATGTAACCAATAACTGTAAAGAATAAACAGTTACTGCTTTCTCACTATATAAGATCCTTTTTAACAATATACCCTTGAGCCTCATTCCACATTTTGGTTTGAGTGCTCCCTGGTTGCAAAATGTCTTTTTGGTGTGTGCACAATAAACTTTTACTAATTACTTATGTTATTGCTGAACTTTTGACAGTATAAAATTTTGATTTATACTGGAAATATGCATCTTGTGTATTATTCTGCAAGAAAATCTTTTTCTAAAAAATTTACATTTTTTTTTTTTTTTTTTTTTTTTTTTTTTTTTCGGTACGCGGGCCTCTCACTGCTGTGGCCTCTCCCGTTGCGGAGCACAGGCTCCTGACGCGCAGGCTCAGCGGCCATGGCTCACGGGCCCAGCCGCTCCGCGGCATGTGGGATCTTCCCAGACCGGGGCACGAACCCGTGTCCCCTCCATCGGCAGGCGGACTCGCAACCACTGCGCCACCAGGGAAGCCCAAAATTTACATATTTAAAATATTTTTAGAACTGAAAATATCGGCATAATAGTTTTTCAGTCAACACAGTTGAAACATCACAGTCTTAGAAATATGATAAAAAATATGTTCATGTCAAATAGCATTCTGTCCTTTCTTTAGCAAATTTAGTTAGGCAC
The DNA here is from genome assembly GCF_949752795.1 of Hyperoodon ampullatus. Classification (NCBI taxonomy): domain Eukaryota; kingdom Metazoa; phylum Chordata; class Mammalia; order Artiodactyla; family Ziphiidae; genus Hyperoodon; species Hyperoodon ampullatus. The sequence goes on from NC_136923.1 coordinate 23,732,260, forward strand.
TGACCTTCAAGCTTATAATTCCATGGCCACCTCCTTTATGAGTCAGCCCAGGTTATTTCAGAAGGTGGGATGGAGGACAGAGCATACTCTAAGACTGGATGACCTAAATAACCATCTCCCTTCTCATAGGCTCCTTTCTGACTCTGATTTTGCGTATATAATCAGGCGGTCACCTCATGTTACCTTGGTTTTCCAACTAAAGACCTTTTTTCAAAAAATAGCAATCATTGCAAGATCATGTGTGTCAGGGTGAGGGCAAAGTGATTGCTTTTGCCTTTTCCTTGTTTTAAAACATTCAATAGTTCTATATTTAAATATTAAAATAGTGTGACACTAAGATTTTCTTTAGGTCTGAGGCTAACTTGTATAATACAACTAAACAAATATTTTTTAAAGCCCCGACAGTACTTAAGGGAATTAACTGGGGTAGTAATAATTTAGCAATGTTTCAATAGAAAGAAGATTACTGGGTAGTATTTACGGTGATTTAATATAGCAAGTTTTGCTGTAAAGTTTGGAGATAGTGGATGCTTTTTTTTTTTTTTTTAATTTATTTTTGGCTGAGTTGGGTCTTTGTTGCTGCGTGCAGGCTTTCTCTAGTTTCAGTGCATGTGGGCTCCTCTTCGTTGTGGTGTGGGGGCTTCTTATTGCAGTGGCTTCTCTTGTTGCAGAGCATGGGCTCTAGTTGCTCTGCGACATGTGGGATCTTCCCAGACCAGGGCTCGAACCCGTGTCCCCTGCATTGGCAAGTGGATTCTTAACCACTGCACCACCAGGGAAACCAGAGATAGTGGTTGCTTTATATCAGACTAGGAATCAAGATTTTATTATATAAGACACTTCCTATTTATAAGCTAGGAGCAAAAGGAGGTGATACAATTAAGTGTCTAAATTAATTCTATAGGACAACTAAATTCAGACCATTGTAATTCATTTTACTTTTTTCCAGTTTTATTGAAAAATAATTCAATAAATTATTGAATTTTTTCCATATTGAGTTTTCCCTGATTCAGAGCTTACTGTGGAAATAGCACCATCACTAAGACATTGGTAAATAAAATAAATAAGCAGCAGTTGTTTAACATTACTCTTTCCTGAGGTGGTGATATCAGTTGAGGCTAACAAGAGCCTGACAAAAACACTTGAAGGGAAAAGCTGGGGAATTAGATGTCCATAGGGGGCTTTGAAAATCCCAGACATATTCTGGGAAACCTAGAACACAGGCATGTGCAGAGCAGTGTGAATGCTCAGGAGAATCCTGAGAAGGCCCTTTTCTCTCACCTTTGGCTGATCAGAAGTCTCTATGCAACAGGAAGTGAAGGTTAGGGCAGAGTTTTAAACCACCAGTCTGTGCATTGCCCAAGCACACACAAAGAGCACTGTGGCAAAGGCAGGAAGACTTACTGGTTCAAGAAAGTCTCTAAACAACCATTACCTGACTACCAAACTAACCAAGCACAGTCTTTGGTGACTTCACATGACAAAAAATACAGACTTTCCGTAATTTGACCAGGAAAGTTGCATCATAAGCAAACAGTAGTAACAACATGATGGAAGAAATTTTCACACATTGAAGTATGGAGAAGTCATTCTGCCTTATATCTGATTTGTCTTGAACTTTATGCTGACTAGAACAGCCTGTCTTATGGCCTGTCGAACATGCCTTGTACATCTGCTTTAACCATTAAAGAAAAGAAAGCATTTAAAAATCAAAATGGAGTAATTGTGGTTCAGGCATCCAGTTGGAGCCAGGTGGCCATTGTGGATGTGGTTTCAGACACGTTCCTCCTGAGAATTTGAATCCTTGGAACTGTATCAAACTCAAGGACACCACCAGCTGTTCTCAAAATAGTATGTGCTAGTAGCTGCCAGCTGCAACTTTATGGTGTCAAGGTCTCCCCTTGTAACTATGCACCCATTTCAGACCTCAACCAATCCTTGCCTAACAAGCATCCCTACCTCTTGCCAGCTCCAATCCTAATTCTTGACAAACAACTTGCGTAACTTTGTGGGTTTTGCCTATATAAGCCTCCCCCACTTTGTAGTTTGGTGGAACACATTTCAAGTGCTTCTTGAATCTGTGTCTTCTGGGACATAGTCCTCAATTTGGCTTGAATAAAACTCTTTTTATTCCTATTATAGATTGCTTATTGATTATTTCCATTGACAGACAATGACAGCAAACAACAAAAACAAAACTGTAAAAGTGGAGAGAAAATCTGATCTCCTAAGATTTCACATAATATCATTTAGTATGCCTTTTTTATTGAAAGTCAGACATGACATATTGGGTGAAAGGAATTGAGGTAACTGGGCCTTTAGCATGTGGCTTTATGTTAACCTGACTATGAATTAGGTTTTTTTCACTGTAGCTGTAGCTGTCGGTGTCAGAGGCTAAAATTTTCCCTGGTGACTTGTGGTTTCTGGTTTGGCATCTAAGGAGGTTGGAAGTTGTCACTCCTTTCTAACAGCTAGTATAAAGCTGAACAAACTGAAAGTCATCAGTTCTTCTTAGATCCATCAGAGAACTGAGATTGCAGGGGAAAACACTTCTGCCAAAATTGTAAAAGCAGACAGGTGGACACAGAGAGACATAATGTACTGAAATTTATGGTCAGAAAACTCCATAAGCAGTACCTCCATGGGAACCAGTGCTGGGACAGGAAAACCTGAACTGGAATGGATGAATTGCTGGAGACTCAATGTGGCCAACTCTGAGAGCTAAAAACTCTAGGGAGGTCCAGTCTTGGCAGAGAGAGAGGCACATTTTTGTGAGTTTTACCTCCAGGAGCTCTACTAGGTTCTCACAGTGAAGACCTGTAAGATGGAGGGAGAGAGTAGACATTTTGAAATATGTCAGAGCATTCTGTTTTTCTTAATTAGGCCTGACCTCAAGAGAAGCTATTTGACCAAGGCATAGCCTACCAAGTCTTTATCAGAGCCTAACTAACCTGATGGAAGGAAAATACCCAACTCTAGGCCCCCCTAGCTATCCTGTCCCACCTAAAGGGGGCAGTAAAACCAGGCAGTACTTGTAAAGTTCACAGCTGAGGAGCACAAGCTCACTAAATGTTTAAGACCTAATCATGGGACTATAGAATGCTTCCCCTCCCCCATACCTCCTCACAATATTACTAAAGACCTATTTACTCAATTCATTATACTCAGTGCATTATGTCAGGCTTTCACCAACAACAACAAAAAATTATTAGCCATACTGAAGGCAAAAAATACACTTTGAAGAGACAGAGCCAGCATCAGAACCAGACTTAGATGTGGCAGTAATTTTGGAATTAACAGACCGTGAATTTAAACCAACTACGGTTAATATGCTAAGAGCTCTAATGGAAAAAGTAGACAGCATGCAAGAACAGATGGGTGATGTAAGCAGAGAGATGGAAATTCTAAGGAATAATAAAAAAGAAATGCTTGTTTGATGGACACAGCTAAGGAAAGAACCTCTAAACTTGAATATATGTCAATAAAAACGTACAGAATTGAAAAGCAAAGAGAAAAACTTATTGAAAGAAATGGAACAGAATATCTAAGAACTGTGGGATATATATAAAATGTGTAATATAGTTGTAGTGGGAATACACAAAGAAAGAGAAAGAAAAAAAAGAGAAAGAAAGAAAGAGAAAAGAAAGAAAAAGAAAGAAGAAAAAGAAACAGGAAGGAAGGGAGGGAGGAAGGGAAAGAGAGATAAGGAAGGAAAGAAAGAGAGGGAAGGAAAAAGGAGAAAGGAAGGGAAAAAGGAAGGGAGAGAGGAAGGGAGAAAGAGAGAAAGGAACAGAAGAAATATTTGAGGCAATAATGACTGAAAATTTCCCAAATTAATGTCAGACACCAAACCACAGATCCAGGAAGCTCATAGAACACCAAGCAAGATAAATGCAAAACAAAAGCACAAACAAAAAAACTACACCTACACATATCATATTCAAATGGTATAAAATCAAAGATAAAGGAAAAATCTTGAAAGAAGTCAAAGGAAAAAGACATTTTCCCTATAGAGTTGCAAAATGAGAATTATATTGACTTCTCAGATATCACACAAGTAGGAAGAGAGTGGAGTGAAATATTTAAAGTGTTGAGAGAAAAAACCCCACCAAGCTAGAATTCTGTATCCTGTGAAATTGTCCTTCAAACATGAAAGAGAAATAAAAACTTTCTTGGACAAACAAAAATTGGAGGCATTTGTAGCCAGTAGGGACATTTCCTGCCTTGCAAGAAATGTTAAAAGAAGTTCTTGAGAGAAGAGAAAACTGACATATCAGTAACTTACATCTGGTCAAAGAAAGAAATAGCAATTGAGATGAATAAGTGAAGGTAAAATTAAAATGTTTGTTTTCCTTTTTCTTAATTTATCTAATACATAACAGCTTGTTTAAAATAATAATAGCAACAATGTATTCAATGGTTTTAGCTTATGTAAAAGTGAAATGAATGACAGCAATGATACAAAGGACAAGAGGGAAGAATTAAGAATACTTTGTTTTTATAAGGTTCTTGGACTACCCATGAAATAGTATTGTGTTATTTGAAAGTGAATTTGGATTAGTTGTAAATGTATATTACAACTCCAGGACAACCACTAAAAAAAAAATCTAAAAAGGGAAATGTAATTGATATAGTAAGAAAGGAGAGAAAATGGAATCATAGAAAATGCTCAATTAAAACCATAGAGACAGAAAAAGAGTAGAAAACAAAAATAGAAAAAAGAACAAGGGCAAAAAATAGAAAACAGTAACAAATGTGGTAGATATTAGCCCAGTTATATCAATAATCACCTTAAATGTCAATGTTCTAAAATATCAGTTGAAAGACTTTGTCAAAGTGGATGATAAAACAAGACACAATTATATGGTGTGTGCAAGAAATCTACTTTAAATATAAAGACACATAGATTAAAACTAAAGGGATAGAGAAAGATATACCATGCTAACACTAATCAAAAGAAAGCTAGAGTCACTCTATTAACTTCAGACAGAGCAGACTTCAAAGTAAGGACAGTTATTAGGGATAAAGAGGGGCATTTCATAATGATCAAATGGTCATTTCTCCAAGAAGACATAACAATCCTTAATGTGTATGTGCCTAACAGCAGAAAGTCAAAATTTGAGAGAAAAATGGATAAAAGTACAAGGAGAAATAGATAAACCCACTATTTAGTCGATAGTCAATATCTCTCTCAGAAATGGACAGGTCCAGCAAGCAGAAAACCAGTAAGGACAGAGATGAACTCAACAGCAACCCAGTTAGACTGCATATAATGGACATCTATAGACTGCTTTATCCAACAGTATCAGAATTCATATTCTTCTAAAGCTTACACAGAAAGTTCATCAGGAGAGACCACATTGTAGGCCATAAAACACACTTTAACAAATTTAAAAGGATAAAAATCATACAACATATGCTCTCAGACCCACTAGGATGTCTAAAATAAAAAAGGACAGGCTATAACAAGTGTTGGCAAGAAAGTGGAGAACTTAGGACCCTTACACATTGCTAGTGGGTTATAAAAAGGTGCAGTCACTTTGGAAAACAGTTTGGCAGTTCCTCAAAATGTTAAACGTAGAGTTACCAGCTGACCTAGTAAGTTGACTCTTCAGTTTTTGCTAAAGCTAATTGAAAATGTATGTCCACACAAAAACTTGTACATGAATATTCATAGCAGCATTATTCATAATAGGCAAAAAGTGGAAACAATGCACATGTGCTCTGCCTGATGAATGAATAAACAAAATATGACGTATCCAAACAAGATGTCATATATTCATACAATAGAATTCTCTTTGGCAATAAAATGGAATGACATTTTGATACAGGCTACAAAATACATGAACCTTGAAAACATTTTGCTAAGTGAAAGAAAACAGTCACAAAAGATGACATACGTTTTAATTCCATTTATATGAAATGTTTAGAATAGGTAAATATTTAAAGACAGAAAATAGGTTAGTGGTTACAAAAGGCTGGGGGAAGGGGAAAAGGGCAGTAGCAGTATCTAATGGGTATGGTTTTTTGCAGGGGAGGGATGAAAATCTTGTGGAATTAGATTAGTGGGTGCACAACTCTGTGCATACACTAAAAGTCACTGAACTGTTCACTTTAAATGGTGGATTTTTTGAGTACGTAAATTATATCTCAATAAAGCCATTGTAACAGAAACACAATATAATACTGGAAGGGTTCTCGAAAATTCATGCTAAATCTACATGATCCTCAATGTACAGAATTAGCAAACTCTTATCATATGGAATTAAAGGCTGAACTTGTTTTATATTTTTGATTTAGAACTTGTTTTAGATTCAAGTCCAAGGCCTGGAAACCATATGCACAAGACACCAATGCACTGAGAAGAAGTTGCTATAAATGGTTCATTCCAATGGACTAATTAAAGTATCAGAAACAGCTTTGGAAGGTGTAATGGACTGAATTGTGTTCACCCAAAATTTATATGTTGAAGTCCAAATTCCTAGTACTTCAGATTGTTGACTGCATTTGGAGATAGGGTCTTTAAAGAAGTCATTAAGTTAAATGAGATCCTTGGGGTGGACCCTAATCCAATATTATCAGTGTCCTTAAAGAAGAGGAGATAGGACAGAGACACACACAGAGGAAGGACCATGTAAAGACACAGGGAGAAGAAGACCATCTGCAAGCCAAGAAGAGAGGTTCAGAAGAAACCAACCAATCAGCATCTTGACTTTGGACTAATAGTCTCCAGAATTGAGACAAAACTAATTTCTGTTGTTTAAGGCACCCAGCCCATGGTATTCGTTATGGCAGCCTTACCAAACCAATTCAGAAGGGAAAGACTTTGAATGGTCTTTACAACTCCAACCAAGAAAATTAGCAAATTTTATGCTTTAAAAGGTAGAGTTTAGAAATTACGAATATTAAAGGAGCCATGTGTTTTTCTTTCATTTGATGCAGTTTAATTTCATCCACTTCACTGCTCACAGCGTTGACCTTGCTTTCTGTGCCTTTAGGCTGAAGGACCCTTAAAGAATCCCTGCTACCCAATAATTAAAGAGAATTCTACCTAAAAAGAAGATAAACTCCTCCTCTGGCCATAGCTACAGTATCAAGTAGTTAAATGTAAGCAGAAAGGCCCGTGTCATCAGACTTCTTGTCATTGCAGTGCCATTAGCACCCTTTTAAGTATTTTGAAATCATTCTCAGTGAAGGATATCTCTGAGACCAATTCTTGGAATTGCTCATACCCTCTCCATACAACTTTTTCCTCCCTTGAGGACAAAAGGGTTAGCATTTAAGTGGTCCTCACGTGCTCAGTACCATGCAGCCCCTCTTTCAATGAAATGGAGCCAAGTCAGAGAGACTCACGGGGTTGGTGTTAGCAGAGTGGGCAAAGGGGTCCAGATGATTGCAGTGCTTTATAGTTCGGATTAAAGTTTTTGGTCTTAAACTTAAGAATATTCTAAATCAATAGCATAAACTATCAACCATGTTAACAACATACATATTTTTTTTCAGAACACTTTCCAAATTCCTACCTTATTTTACACCCACAATAACTTTATTAGATGGCTAAAGCAGGTGAGGATACGTGGTACAATCCATAAACCCAGAGAAGCTGACTTCTCATTATCAGAAGTTGAGTTTGTAATGTAACGTTTCATTACTTCAAACTAATGCCAGAAAGATATGATTTATGAAAAATTCTTAATAAAAATTCCCTTTACATTTTTTATAATTTATTATCTAACAAATAGATGTTGTCTGTAAGTTTGGGGGGATTTCCAAGTTTTAGTGAGTAATTAAAATTAATTTGTAATCCATTTGTTATATTTTACATAAATGAATGTTTTTTAACTGCCAAGAAATGCTTGATTCTTTCAAGAATGTTTAGAGGACTTCCCTGGTGGCACAGTGGTTAAGAATCCGCCTGCCAATGCAGGGGACATGGGTTCGAGACCTGGTCCGGGAAGATCCCACATGCCGCAGAGCAACTAAGCCCCTGTGCCACAACTACTGAGGCCACGCGCCTAGAACCTGTGCTCCACAACAAAAGAAGCCACCACAATGAGAAGCCCGCGCACCGCGGCAGAGTAGCCCCCGCTCGCGGCAACTATAGAAAAGCCCGCGCGCAGCAACAAAGACCCTATACAGCCAAAAATTAATTAATTAATTAATTAATTTTAAAAAGGATGTTTAGAGTTAACCGCCCCCTGCCAGAAATTGAAATTTTACATTATAAAGTCAATTATTTAGGAATCTGTGGACACTTTCATTTAGTTGACTTTTATGTGTTGTTCTTGGGTTGTCAATAATCATAATTTAAAAATTAAGATACCTTATTTATTCACACATTTCCCCCTTTCTGGATACGTTGATATTTTAGGGTAAAAATGTAAAGTCCTCTTCGTAGCTGCTTATGCTTCCTGCTTTAAAATAAAGATACTATCCCCAAGCTTTGCTCCTTATGTTGTTGCCCAAAGAATCGAGATGAAAATGAAAGGATTATATCCATGCTTATCTTCCACTGGACCAGGTGAGAAGAGGAAGGCATTCAGCCCGCCCTTGCAGTGTGGCTCTCACAGCATCCATTCCTCCTCAGTGTCTCCTGTTCTGGCTGCCGCACACCCCCCTCAGGCAGTGTAGGAGTACAAACTATCACTTCCCTCCAGGAATTCCAAGCTATGGGGATATATGAAGAGTCTAGAAGTGAGGCTGAGAGCTACTTGCTCTGGACCAAGGCCAAATATACGTGCGCCTCAAATCTAGAACTTGAAGTGGAAGGAATACCTAATGGAAATATCACCTTGCTGTCAGCTGTAAATCCCCTCCCTTCTCTTTCATTTGTCTATATCACTGTAGCCCTTAAAACGTCTTGGGCTCCCAGTGGTATTTTTAAGCAATGTATTTATGTATAGAAGGAAGAGAGTGCTTAGGAGATTTAGAATCCAATTAACTTTGGACCTGAGGATTGTTGGATTAACTCTGAATACGTCACTCTGCTCTAGTAAACCGAGGAACATCAGAATAATGATGATGATAAAAGGTGACAGTGAACAAGAAGCCGGGTACTATGATAATTTTTTGTCCCCTTTATCCTATTTATAATAGAAAACATTGTGAATAGTATTTCACACCCTCAAGTTGTGCAGTGCACAATCTATACAAGAAATATGACAACTCTGGTTAGAGATTTAAAATTATATAGGTGAGATTCATACAAAGTACAAGAATAACTAAGTTATGCCAAGTCATTTGGCTTTTAAACCTCTTAGGACTCTCCAGGGAAGATATTAGACATTTTGTATTTTAAAAATCTAATTAATATATGAAACTCCTTCAATCCAGATATATACCCCATGATTTTGGAGTTAAATATCAAAATTATAAATCCCATTCCACTGATGTGGTCACATGCTACAACTATTGGCCTCCAATCAAGTATATGTACAAAAACACTGGCAATGCGACCTAATAAAAAGAAATTTTTAATTCAAATATTGTGGCATAATTGTGCTCAATAACCAAAATGCCATTAAAAGTCATTCATGGACATTTCCACATCTGGAAAGACAGAGTACACAGTTTTCCCTATTCCTCTTACTAGGTACATCTAAAACCCCTGGGTATTATATATAAAACAGACATAAAAAGAGTCTGAAAGGTAGAGAGAAGAGGCAGATGGGCTAGAGTCCTCAGACCTGATAACTTCAATTGAAAATCACTCATCATGCAAAGGACCAAGTAAATCTCAACTTATACGAGGAAAGAAAATCAACATCTGCCAAGACCAAAATGACACAGATGTTAGAACTATCAGACAAGGACTTTAAAGCAGCCATCATAAAACTGTTTCTGAGCAATTCCTAACACACTTGAAACAGATGAAATAATAAAGTCTAAGCAAAGAAACAGTGTTAGCAAATGAACTATGATCTAATCCTTACACCTTATCAGAAATTAACTCAAAATGAATCATGGACTCCAGTGTGAAATGTAAAACTATGAACGTTTTTTAAATATAGGAGAAAATCTTCATTATCTAGGGGTAGGCAAAGACTTCTGAGACTTGACACCAAAAGCACGATTCACAAAGAAAAACGATCAATAAACTGGGCCTCATCAAAACTAAATTTAAATTTTTTTCTCTGTGAAAGACCCTGTTAAGATGATGAAAAGACAAGCTGCAAACTCAAAGAAATATATCTGACAAAGACCTTACATCTAAAATATACAAAGAACTCTCCTAACCATAAAACAGAATATAACAAAATCCAAACAGTCCTATGTAAACAACATCACTGAAAATGATACATGGATGACCAACGCGAAAAGATGCTCGACATCATTAACTGTGATAGACCTAATAACGCCCCCTCAAAATCCATAATTCAAATCCCCAGAAACTGTGAATATGTTATCTTACATTCCAAAGGAACTTTGAGGAGGTGATTAAGTTTTTAAGAGTCTTGAGATGAAATTGTCCTGGATTATGCTGCTGAGCCTGATATAATCACAAGGGTCCTTATAAGAGGAAGGCAGGATCAGAGATAAGAGCAGATGCTATGACACTGCATTTGAAGACAGAGGAAAGGGCCAGGAGCCAAAGATCATCTCTGGAAGTTGGAAAAAGCAAGGAAACAGATTCTCCCCTAGAAGGAATACAGCCCTGCAGACCCATTTTAGACTTCTGATCTCCTCAGTTGTAAGAGAATAAATTTGTGTTGTTTCAAGGCACTAAGTTTGTGATAAGTTCTTACAGCAGCAATAGGAAATTAATACAACTAGACATTAGAGAAATGCAAATAAGATCACAATGAGATCTTACTATACACATCTATGAGAGCAATTAAAATATGAAAAATAGTGACAATACCAAATACAGGTGAAGAGGCGCAGAAAGTAAATCTCCCTTACACTGCTGGTGGAAATGTAAATGATACTGCCTCTCTGGAAAATTGTTTGGCAGTTTCTTAAAAAACTAAGCATATATTTACCGTATGATCTAGCAATTGCACTCACTCCTGGGCATTTATCCCAGATAAATGAAAACTTATGTCCACCCAAAAACCTGTACATGATTGTTCATAGCAGCTTTATTTGTAAAAACCTAAAAACTAGAGACAATTAAAATGTCCCTCAGTAAGTGGATGGTTAAACTGTGGTACATCCATACCTTAGAATAGTACTCAGCAAGAAAAAGGATTGAACTTTTGATGCACACAACAGCTTGGATGGATCAAGGGCATTATGTTGAGTAAACAAAGCCAATCTCATACTATATGATTCCCTTTACATAATATTCTCAAAATGATGCACTTATAGAGATGGAAAGCAGGTTAATGATTACCAGGGGTTAGGGATATAAAGGTATAGGTGACTATAAAGGTGTAGCATAAGGGAAATCTTTATGGTGGTAGAATTGTCTTGTGTGTTTACTATAATGATGGTTACACAAATCTACACCTGTGATAAAATGACATAGAACTATGCACACAATGTCAAGTTATTGATTTGATGGTGTACTATAATTATGTAAGACATAAACATTGGGTGAAATCAGACAATGGATACTTGAACCTTAAGCGCTATCTTTGCAACTTCCTATGAATTTATAATTATTTTTTAAGTTAAAATAGTCGTGGCAAAAGATGAGAAGGAGTCAACTGATATCTTTCCAAAAGAGACAGCTAAAAGTTTAATAATTAACTGTGAGGCTTTGTTTAGGAAACCCAAGATATAGATATTATGGAGAGAAAGGTTTTCTAGCTCTTATTTTTCATGTCATTTTCCATTTTTTTCAACTTGAAATATATTATGCATACAAAAGAATACACAAAATACATATTTAAAGACGACTCAAGAAGTTGAATATAATCAATGCCTTCCCTAGAAGGCCCCTGTATTCGACGGTTATGGCAGCCCTTCTCTGCCCCAGAGATAACTGCTCTCCTGACATTTGTGATAATCCCCTGGTTAAAATGTTTCCTTTCTATGTATTTATCTCTAAACACTGTTTTGTATATCCTTGTCTATTTTGAGCTTTATATTAATGGAAGCATATTTCTTGGATTCTTCTGTGAGTTGCTTCTTTTGCTACTATTATGGCTTTAATGTTTCATGAGCCTGGCTGTAGTTCCTTCCTTTTCAGTGCTAAATAGTATTCTATGTATGAAGTGACTACTGGTGAACTTTCTGGTCTCCTGCTTTTGAAACGCTCTTTCTTTCTTCTTTCTTTTCTTTCTTCTTAGGAGCAAGTCTGACCAGAGAAAATGTGTTCTCAGCTGTTTCCAGCCAGGTCCACCTGAGACTAGGAGGGTAACTCTAATACTGAGCTCCATGTTGGGAAAGCCACTAGCCTGCCCTGTGGCACTCACATTCTGCAATGCCAGTTTTATCCGTAATAATGGCAATGCTTTAAGCATCCATTTGCCTCACTCTTTTTACCTGACTTCTCAACTGTTTCAATTAGGCAGGGAAGAAAAAGATCATATATTTGTTCTCTCCTTTGAAACCCAACATTGACATCCTAATTACCAAATTTATTCTCTTTTTCTTGATCTTTCAATTGTGTTGATATCTCCCTCTTTCTTGAATTTTCCCTTCCATGGCTTTATCCACATTTTCATGGTTCGCCTCTTCTTGCTGAGTTTTCTCTTCATAAGCCCTTGTATTTAACAGACCTTGAGTGTTTACCATGTGCCAGACTCCGTACTGGAGGCTCACTTGTTTACTCCCTTAGATCAATTTTAGAATCATTTTGTCAAGTGAAAAAAATTTTCTTGTTTTAATGTATGCACTGATTTGGGAATAATGAATATCTTCCAATATTTATTTGTCCTGTATAAAAACCTAGAATGTGTGTATTTTCTTAGTGTATACAAATTGATTTTTTTAATTAATAGGGTATTTTCCTCATATATTTTATTAGTATTGCCATTTAGGTTAATCCCAAAATGGTGTTTTTGTTCTTAATGTTAATGGGATAGACAGATGGATTTGTGTGTGTGTGTGTGTGTGTGTGTGTGTAATATTTTTTCTTTTTAAATTATATTTTCTGATTGATGCGTTAAAAAGCCACTAGTATATTTTTATAGATATATATGCATATGGGTATGTGTATATTTGTTTATATGTAAATGTACATATTTTATATGTAAATATACATATTTTATATAGAGACTGGACATATATATATAATTGAAGATATATATGTATATGTGTCTCTATTATACTCATTAATTCTAATAGACTTTTAATTGTATTGGGTTTTTTAAATTAAAATATATCATCAGAAATTCATCATGATCATTTGTTCAATTTTACTCCACACATACAACTTTTTTCTGTTTTTTTGCCTTTTCCAGAATTTCAAGAACAATGCTAGATATGGAATTCTGGTTTTATTTCTAATTTAACACAAATGCTTCTACCATTTCATCCTTATCTATGACATTGGATACTGATCTGAACTAGAAATTGGTTTACTTATTAAAGATAATTAGTTTGAATGTTAGTCTTTTTTTTTTTTTTCCGGCTGCATTGGATCTTCATTGCCAAGCACGGGCTTTCTTTAGTTGTGGCAAGCGGGGCCTACTCTTTGTTGCGGTGCTTGGGCTTCTCATTGTGGTGGCTTCTCTTTGTTGCAGAGCACGGGCTCTAGGTGTACAGGCTTCAGGAGTTGTGGCCCACGGGCTCAGTAGTTGTGGCTTGCGGGCTCTAGAGCACAGGCTTAGTAGTTGTGGCACACGAGCTTCGTTGCTCCACGGCATGTGGGATCTTTCCGGACCAGAGCTCAAACCCATGTCCCCTGCATCGGCAGGCGGATTCTTAACCACTGATCCACCAGGGAAGTCCCTTGAATATATTAGTCTTAAAGAGATATCCAAATAGGTAATGAGCGTTAAATTTCATCAAAATACCCATTAAAACTTATTGAGACTTCTTCACGGTTTTCTTATTTGCTCTACTGATGAGTTAACATCCTGATATCATATGATGAATTATTTTAACATATTGGTGAATTCTACTGTTATTTTTTTTTAACATACCTTATACCATAGTGAGACAGATCTATAGAATACGTTTTAATGTTGTCTTTGACATGTGTAGATTTTAGGATTTAACTTTGGAAAATGACTTGAGGTAGCCTTCTAATATTTTTCCGTGGTCCAGAATAGTTTATAATGCACAAGAATTATCTATTGCTTTGATGTTATAGAATTCATTCATAATATTATTTAGAGCAAGAGCCTTTGATGAGTTCCTTAATTTCTCCCTGGATTACCTTTTATTTGAGTTTCCTATTTCTTCTTGAGTCAGGATTTTATATGTGTATTTTTTCAGAAAAATTATTATTTTATTATATTTTCGAATACATTATACCAGTGTGTATAGTATTCTCTTTTCATTTTCACTTCTCTGTTATCTCTGTAGTAACATCTTTTTCCTTTCTAATTTCACTGATTATGTTTTCTTACGTTCTTAGATTTTTTTAGAAATTTGTCCATTTTCTTTATTTTTATAAAGACTCAGTCTTGAAATCGTTAATTTCTATAATCATCTTCACTATTCCCTTCAGCTACTTGCCACAGGTTTTAAAGTAGTTATTTATAATTAATTCTTGTTGTAAACACATTAAAGACATTCATTCTTTGTCTAAAGAACATATTAACCACTTTCCGTAAGTCCTACTGTGTAATTAACATTCAGCTTAAAAATATGCTCATTTTAAAAATAACTGATTTTTAAAGTCAGCTATTTAATTTTTAAAATATCTTTATTTTTACCAATAGTTATTTTGGGAGATCATTGAAAATTTTTTAAGTAGTATAAATTTTTGGTTTTGAACTCCTATTATTTATTTTTCTTTAAGATGTCTAGCTACCAATTTATTATAGAGCTATGAAATGATTAAAATAAGGAGAAAAGTACAGAGAATAATATAGTATATATTCAGGTATCCATGACCCAGAATTGGTAGATGTTAACTTTTTTATGCTTGCTTCAGTGATTATTTTTTAAGAAATAAAATATTACAATTAAGTTTGAAACCCCCTTTTTCAATACTTTCTCCTGACCTAGCTCCTCTTTATTTCTCTCTTCAGAGGCAACCTCTACCCTGAGGATGGTTTTTATCTTTCCTGTCCATGTCTATATATATTTGCTACATAAACTGTATTTTAAATAAAAATATTTAAATAAATATTTATATAAATGGTATAATAAACATTGTGAAACTTGCTTTTCACTCGACATTATATTTCAATACATAT
The DNA here is from genome assembly GCF_949752795.1 of Hyperoodon ampullatus. Classification (NCBI taxonomy): domain Eukaryota; kingdom Metazoa; phylum Chordata; class Mammalia; order Artiodactyla; family Ziphiidae; genus Hyperoodon; species Hyperoodon ampullatus. The sequence goes on from NC_136923.1 coordinate 23,747,520, forward strand.
AAGGCAAATTTATTCATTTTAGCTGCCATGTAGAATCTATCATTTATGTGTCCATTCCTCTACTTGTTTGAACTGCTGTAATGAATATTCTTAGGTGTTTCCTTAGGCATATGTGCAAGAGTTAGGGTATATACCTGAGCGTGGGTATGTTTATCTTCAGCTTTACTAATTGTTACCAAATTACTTTCCCAAGTGGTTGTACCAATTTACACTCCTGCCAGAAGTTTATCAAAGTTTCCTTTTTGACCACATGCTTGCTAACACCTGGTATAAATCTACTATTAAATTTTAAAGCATGAAATGTTATCACTGTAAGTTTTAATTTGCATTCACCAAATTCCTTGTGAGGTTGAGCAGCTTTTAAATATGTTCATTGAGTTTTCTCATCTATGAGTTACCTACTCATATCCTTTGCCCATATTTCTCTTGGATGGTCTTCTTATAGATTTGTAGGAAGTATCTGCAGGTTCTCGATTGTGTTGCTTTTTATCTTAAAATCTTGCTAATGTCTTCTCGTGTGTCATTGTCTTTCTAACTGAGTTTATAGTTTTTTTGATATACATTTTTCTTTCCATGTAGTTAAATTTATCATGCTTTTCTTCTATAATCTACTCCTTTCTGCTTCAGTACCATAAAAATATTCTCCTAACGGCTACAAAAAATTTTTAGAAGTTTTGGTCTTTGGTCCACCTGAAACATTTTTTATATGTTATATGAAGCAAAACGAGGGCAAAAAAATGGATAGAATTACCTGTCAAAGCTGAGATAAATGAGGCATAGCCTCTGTACCTTACCTTTGAATAGAATATCTGATTAACATGCTAAATCAGGCTTTCACACCTTTATTGATAGTGTCACCCGCTTCACTCATTTAAGAGTTTTCTAATGTATGTAAATAGGGTTTTTTTCTGGAAGCTGGAATATATGACAAAGTCCTTCATTTTTCCTACATGATAGATAAGATGGGTATTAGTAAATAGAAAGAAAGACATCTTTCAAAGCTGCTGCTTTGCTTCAATTATTGGGGTGTTGCATTAAAACCAGAAGAACTGGTCAGCAAAGAAAAGATGGGAAACAGAGATAAGTTTCTTGTCTCTTGAGTCAGATAATCATAGTTTAACTGCTATTTAACCTCAGTTTAGGGTGGCTTTAATATTTTTGTAAGCAATATGAATTTCTAGAATGAAGGACATGTCCAAATATACCTGTGTAAATATATTCCAAAAACAAGAATAAATAAGATTTTCCCCATGTGGATTAATAGACCCTCTTCTGATGCCTTCCTGGGTTAGCACTAAACAAGAATTAGCTTTACAGCAGAGCCTTTTTATTGTGCCTTTCGTGGAAAATGTGGTTTCTATATACCACGAATCTGCTAACACAACTTTTTCCAATATCTGGGGATGGAATCATTTAATAGATATTCTGTAACCTTTTTCTATCCAGCTAAAATATATCTGAGCAAGAAGGCTAAACTTGACTGCAGAATCTGGCTTTCCAGAGGGTCCTTTAGCTGTATTCAACTCTAACACAATATTGTATCTTCCCCACTTCGCTAGTGGGTCCTCTGAACTAACTACCCTCCTGACGTTCCTTTTGCCTTCCCACTCTACTAACCACCTGGCCAAGAGTGCCACGCCACGTTGGGAGCCTCACTTGGCCAATAAAATATAGAGGTCAAAAGAATAGAACATTGTACCTACAGTGCACTTAAAAATTTGTTAAGAGGGCAGATCTCATGTTAAGTGTTCTTACCACAATAAAATACATTTTTTAAAAGAGGATTTATTTCCGTTAGTACCTTCATAGAACAGCATAAGGACAAAACAGGAAGAAGATGGGAGAGTGCAAATACAGCTCTCACAACCTGCTGGTGGAAGTCAGAGTTGTGATAGTACCTTTCACAGATTGCTTGATAATGAGAAAAATGTGAGTACAAATCAGGGCTCAAGAATGGCTAAAATCATTAGCATGAATGCTTTAGAGGGAAGTGACTAGTTTTACGTTGCCTATTTATGGAAAGGAGATGGTTACCAGTTTACTACTCTTCTAAAATGGGACAGGAAGGAGAACAAACAGATATGAAGATGATATATTTTTTAATGGGTTTAATTCCATGCTGTCTAATTGACACAGAAAATATAAGTTGTAATTTGGCTGTATCTATCTATAGACCCTGGTAATTTGCCTCTTTAAGTCAAATCAGTAGTATAAAGGATACACACATCAATGTTTTTTATGCTTCCAAATGGATTATCAACCCACTGAGAAAAGTTAGGGAGTCGCCAGATATAGAGAGCAAACTAGTGGTTACCAGTAGGGAGAGGGTGGCAGAGAGACAATATAGGGGCAGGGGATTAAGAGGCACAAACTACTATGTATGTATCAAGCAAATAAGCTACAAGGATATATTATACAGCGCAGGGAACATAGCTGGTACCTTGTAACTGCAAATGGAATATAACCATAAAAATTGTGAATTACTATGTTGTACACCTGAAATTTATATAATATTGTAAATCAACTATACTTCAGTTTTTAAAAGTTAGGGTGTTGTCTCTTCATCAGAGTTATTTTACTTCATGCCATCTTATATAAAAGACCTTTAGTTGATATAGACAAAAGGTAAAATTAACTAAAGTCCAAACCAGAAAAATTTACTGAGACATTCTTAGAAAATATTCTCCATTATTAACTTAAAGAAGGCTTAACTTTACACTTTTTAGAAAAGAAATTCAGCCTTTTTGTGATAATAATATGAACACATAATGTCAGAGCACAATATTCTGAAGAAATGAACTTAACACAATTATTACATTAGGCAGGCTTGGGATACGTATTGATTTATGAGAAGTATAAGAAGCCTATCCTCTAAAGAGCTCCAACATACCCTAATTCAGCTCCAAGAATTGCTTTGATAACTCTCTCTTGGGAAAATTAGATGAAAGCTTGCCCTAGGAGTGATTAAGAGATTTATGGGATTTATACACCAACATGAAAGCTCAGGATTTTAGGCTTGTACTAATTGTTCCAACCCTAGGTCCCAAAAGTCTGACTCCACTATTGAGATATCTTAAAAGATATTTCAGAATATGCTTTAGGAGTCCCACAATTCTTTAATTCAAACATTAGTTCATACATTTTTAGATATCATTTAAACTGTAATAGCCTGTAGTAGATGCAACTGTTCAAAAGTGTTGAATGCCAAATTTTAACACATTAGAGAGAATTAATGCCTGATCTCATATTCTCAGGTGAAATCACTGAGGTACAAATTTCAAGATAATAGTTGCTTTGACATCTTTTGCATACAGTTGAACTTCTTATTAATGCAACAGTAATCTTAAGAAATTTTATGTGACTTTGCATACATGTCTTTTTTTGAGTATGGAAATGTCATTTTATTTTATTACTTTTTTATTGAAGTATAGTTGATGTACAATGTTGTGTTAGTTTCAGGTGTACAGCCAAGTGATTCAGTTATACATACATATATATATATATATGATATATATACACATTCTTTTTCACATTCTTTTCACTTATAGGTTATTACAAAATATTGAGTATAGTTCCCTGTGCTTTACAGTAGGCCATTGTTGGTTATCTATTTTATATATAGGAGTGTGTATATCTTAATCCCAAATTCCTAATTTACATGGCTTTTTTAGCAGTTATTCAGGACTGTGCATGTCTGTCACATTAGATTATACACTTTGCATCAGTTTTTGTGTCTGCCAATCATTTTTACAATATGAATAAGATTCATTAGATTATGCAGGTTGTAGTAGTACCATCCTGCCAGCTGTGGACAATATTAGCAGTGAAGGCAAATCTTGAACTTAACATACAAAACAAAGTCCATTTTACTGTTTTGAAACTTTAAGTAATAGAGACAAGCATTGAAGTATACAGGAGATTTTTAAAATAACTACACCAAATGTCACATTATAAGATAAATTTTTAAAATATTTCTACAAAAAGATATCTTTTTTATCAACTTCTCTGAAATTTATACACCCACTTAATTATGTGAGCAATAGTTGGGTAACAAAATGAATAAATGTAGGAAAATATCTAGCATCCTCTTTGGTGTTTCAGAATCAGTTTAGTTGTCCAGTACCCTGAGAATTCAAAATGAATGGCTTAGAAAAGTGTCATTTTCTCCTATTTAGTGAATTAGGAATTTCTCCCTATTGTGCAAACAAAACAAAATACAAAAATGTGTTGAATGTCGAAGCTGATAAAAGACTGTAACTGTCATAACTACTATGATAATAACCATTGCTTCAAATTATCGGTGTGTCAAAACAGCCTAATTATATTCTCTGGTTTTATAAATAAATAAAAATAGTTATAAATGTGAACTTATAAAATAGGTTAAAATGACTAAATTTCTATTTTTGTTTGTTTTATGTATCCAGAGTCTGTGAAAGGTAACATTTGAAAAATAAGTTCTATTTTTGCTTAAAACTTTTGAAAACTGCTGTGTTAAAATAATACAAAGATCAAAATTACTAGCTTTTAAGTTGTTCAGTAAGCATTCAGTATACTTCCACGATCATACCTAAGTTTTGTTTGATCTTCTTGTTATTTAGGTTCTAAGACCTAAGATCTAATTCTCGTTTTGAAAACTACATCTGCCCAAACAGCCAATTTCAGCGTTGTCCTCTAAGCAACAGAGACCCCCAAAATTGCATTTGTACTGTCTGGTATTTACCAAGGTTACTTTGTGTTTGTATGTTCAAGCTGGCACTTAAGCGGCCTTCTGTTTGTTGTTGTTGTTTTGTTTGTTTTTTTAATAAATTTATTCATTTATTTATTTTGGGTCTTTACTGCCGCGCACGGGCTTTCTCTAGTTGCGGCGAGCCAGGGCTACTCTTTGTTGCAGTGTGCGAACTTCTCACTGCAGTGGCTTCTCTTGTTGCGGATCACGGGCTCTAGGTGTGCAGCCTTCAGTAGTTGTGGCTCGCGGGCTCTAGAGCGCAGGCTCAGTAGTTGTGGAGCACGGGCTTAGTTGCTCCGCGGCATGTGGGATCTTCCCAGACCAGGGCTCGAACCCGTGTCTTCTCCATTGGCAGGTGGATTCTTAACCACTGCGCCACCAGGGAAGTCTGTTCTCTGCCCACTGTTTGAACGAACTGTCATCCTGTTCATAGTGATCTGTAAGTTACAGCTTCAAACTCTGAATCACTAGCTTGCCGCAGGAGTGCTTAAGTCAGTCACAGAATTTGGCCGAATTTTCTGCTCATGTTTATCTGAAGTAGAATTCTCTATTAAAGAAGACAGCAGAAACATGAAGAAAGACTCTCTTTAAACAAGATGCACTATTTAGAGAAAAACTTAGGAAGATACCAGGTGAGACTGGATGTTTTTCTCACTAATCTTCAGCTCTGTTGCTCAATATTTGATTTAACCTTGCGTTTCCCTTCAAAGCTTGAGTGAGTCCCTTGCAGTCTGATTTTTTTTAGTTTTTCTAGGGCTTCTTTCAGGAATTAAAATTTTATCTGCTGTGGTCAGTTATCAAAACCACAGTAGCTTTTCTTCTTCCTAGAGCATTTATACCATAATCTCATCTCGACGTCAGCCAGCCTCTTTCTACTTAAAATTTATAAAGAAAAATATTTCATCTAGTTTCTCAAGTTACTTGCCTTGTTTCTCTTATCCTTTATCTGCTTCTCACCCAATAGAAAAGGAGAGATTAAAACATCAACAGGCGTGACAGTAATTCTAGCTTGCTTGAGATCCTTCCAAGCATCCTTTTTAATTGAAATGGAATTTCATTTATTCTAAGCTTGTGTGCTCCCTTCTGCCACCTGCCCTCTATATGCACATAAATGGTCTTCAGCATCACAGCTTGCCCTATTTGAATGAATCCACACTTCCTTTCACAGAATTTAACTTTTTAAAGAAAGATATACCTAAACACAATATTAAAATGGTTTTAAATGGAACTCTGAGGCAGCTTCTCCAAAATGTCCAGTTAACCGAAAATACCATTCATGTAAGTAACAGATGAAAATGGCAATTTTCTCCCTCTCTGTCTAATTTCCTGTCTCTCTCCTTTGACTGTATACCAGCGGTCCCCAACATTTTTGGCACCAGGGACCGGTTTTGTGGAAGACATTTTTTCCACGGGGGGAGGGGGGGATGGTTTCAGGATGATTCAACTGCATTACATTTATTGTGCACTTTATTTCTATTATTATTACATTGTAATATATAATGAAACAATTATACAACTCACCATAATGCTGACAGGAGGTGGAGCTCATGTGCTAATGCGAGTGAGTGATGGGAAGTGGCTGTAAATACAGATAAAGCTTCACTAGCTCCCCCCACACCCCGCCACTCACCTCCTGCTGTGTGACCCGGTTCCTAACAGGCCGCAGACAGGTACCGGCCCAGGTGTTGGGGACCCCTGCTCTATATCATGTTGGAACTCACAGGGCTCTGAAGAGGCAAGAGGTCAGGGTAGATCCACAGGAGCCAGGGGAGGAGAGAAAGAAATTGAGTGGGGATCCTGGTCAACATCTGGGTGCTGTATCACTTCTGTTTGCTAACTCTGTGTCCTAGTCACGCATTCACTTGCTCAGTTCCTGGCTGCAGAGCCCACTGCCTGGCTCACTGGATTCCCGGAGCTGTACTTTAAAGCCCAGTGGATGGATTCAGAGAGCTATTAAGAATGTGACCAACTATGGCAGTGGCTCTGAGCCACAGAAGGCCAAAACCCAGGAGGACTTTACCCTTCTCAAATTGAGCATTGCTTAAGCATTTTTGTATATTAGCAACATGTGGTACCACATACTGGGTCAGTTTCTTTTTGATTGATATCACTGATGTAATTCTGATGCCTTGATGTAATTCTGCAGTTGGTACATATTCCCTGTAACAACTTAATAAAACAAGAATTGATAGAATGAATTAGGGTTTTATAGAAAAAGAAAAGTATTACTAGATCTTTTTTATCATTTAAAAATGTTAATTAGTAATACAAAATTAAATAATATAAAAAGGGATTCAAAGAAAAAATTTACTCTCCCCTCTGACCCTCTCCTCCCATTTTCCCAACCTCCAGATAAGCACTATTATTGGTTTCTTGTGTATATGTCCAACGTTTTTCATCCCTATACAAACAAAGATAAATATATAGCCTGAATTTCCCCCCTTTTCTATGCAAGGTAGTATATTAAAACAGTGTTTTGTAGTTTGCTTTTTTCACTTATTAATATATCTTGGAGTTCTTTCGATATCAGTACATAGAGAGCTCCCTTATTCTTTTTTGTAGCAGCGCAGTATTGCAGTGTATGAATCAACATGATTTATTAACTAGTCCCTACAGATGAAATATAAAATGTTTCCAATAGTTTTGCTGTTTCAAGTATCGCTGCAAATATATTTATCAATTAATTAGTGTGTTTTGACTTAGCTTACTTTGTTTTCAGCTAAGACTAAATTTTAATGTCATCATATGTACCTTGTTTTATGGCTTCTGACCTTCCAAGATCATAAAGGAATTTTCTCATGTATTCTTCTAATGCTTTTATGACTTCACTTTTTACATTTATATTTTTGATGCACTTGAAATTTATCCTGTATATCAGTGTATCGGGTAAGGACACAACTTTTTTCTAGATAGCCATCCAGTTGTATCATACCATTTATTGACTACTCTATATTTTTTCCACTAACCTAAGATGGCTTCTGTATCATGTGTGATGTGTTTGGGTCTATTTCTGTATTTTCTATTCTATTTCATTGATTACTCTGTCTAGTCCTGGACTGCTACCATAGTGTTTAAATTATTGACATATTAGGGTACAATTTTTTATCTGTTATGGCTAGTCTCACCTCTCTGCTTTTCTTTTTTAGAGTTTTTATTTTTTGGATAGTCATTTATTTTGCCATGTGAATTTTATTTTATATTGAGTTTTGATATTTTAATTTTTATATTTATTTCATATTGAGTTTTTCCATTAAAAAAAGATGAAGACTATTAGTATTTTTATTGGTATCATAACATTAAATTTTAAATTTATATAGGAAGAATTTATATCTTTATGGTATTGAGTCTCTTCATCTAGAACCTAATACATCTTTCTTTTTAGTATTTATTTTAATTAATTAATTAATTAATTTTAAAATTTATTTTTGACTGCATTGGGCCTTTGTTGCTGCGTCTGGGCTTTCTCTAGTTGAGGCAGGCAGGGGCTACTCTTTGTTGCAGTGCACAGGCTTCTCATTGCGGTGGCTTCTCTTGTTGTGGAGCACGGGCTCTAGACACGCAGGCTTCAGTAGTTGTGGCATACGGGCTCAGTAGCTGTGGCTCGCAAGCTGTAGAGCACAGGCTCAGTAGTTGTGGTGCATGGGCTTAGTTGCTCCGCGGCATGTGGGATCTTCCCGGGCCAGGGTTTGAACCCATGTCCCCTACATTGGCAGGCGGATTCTGAACCTCTGCACCACGAGGGAAGTCCCTGGTATTTTTTGATAGTGTTTTAAAGGTATCTTTATGTAAGTCTTGCATATTTCTTAGATTTATTCCCTTTTGCTTTTTCATTTGCTACTGTAAATGAGATCCTTCTTCTTTTATATCTTCTGAATTCTTTTCATCTATAGATTTTTTCAAATCATAATACACTTGGTTATTTTCATGAATGGTAGTGGAAAAGGGATAACCTGCAAGTCATTCACATTTGTCAAAGAGGCAGGCATTTATAACGATGTTTGAGCATAAACAACTGTAAAATCTGAGGCCTTTTTTGATAGAAAATAATCACAACCTTAATGGGAAGTCCTTGTATAGGAACTGCTAATTGGTACCATTTCTTCATCTATTCTCAGACCTTCCCCACAACCCACATCATTTCAGTAACATTTTACTTCCTGCTGATAAAGTTATCCAACCATTGCAAAATTGATGTTCCTCAGAATTCACTTGTATCAGTTAAGGAATGTTTTCATTTAATTTTTAATTTTAATGTTTATTTTTTAATGGCTTTAAGGTAGAGGTTATATTCTTAGTAAGAGTAAACTCTCGACCCATAATTTAAGATTCCCAACTCCCTGGCTCCAACCTACTTTTTCATCCTTCATATCCCAGAATTGTAGTGCTCACTATTTCTTCCGCAGTCCCATAACTTTCCACCTTCAGATATGTAAGCACTCCATTATCATCATCTAAAATGCCCCCCCAGCTTCACCTCCACCAATCAAAATTCTATCCAAACCTCAAGGCCCCACTTCTAACAGTTCTAGTTGGACAGTACTTTCATAACAGGTTGTTTTTTTTTATCATTTAGCTTTAGAAATTTTGTTTGTTTACTCATTTTGAGCTGAGGTATAACTGAGATATAACACTGTGTAAGTTTAAGGTGTACAACCTGTTCATTTGATACACTTATATATGGCAAAATGATTACCACCCTAAAGTTAGCTAACACCACCATCCCCTCACATAATTACCATTTCTTTTCTGTGGTAAGAACATTTAGGATCTATTCTCTTAGCAACTTTCAAGTATATAATATAGTATTTTTAGCTATACTTACCATGCTGTGCATTAGATCCTCGAAAACTATTCATCTTATAACTGAAAATTTGTACCTCTTGACCAGTATCTCCCCATTTCCCCCATACACTGGTAATCACCATTCTACTCTCTGTTTCTATGACTTTGGCTTTCTTAGATTATATGCATATGTGATATCATACAGTATTTGTCTTTCTTTGTCTGACTTATTTCACTTAGCATAATGCCCTCAGAGTCTATCCATGTTGTCGCAAATGGCAGGATTTCCGTCTTTCTTATGGCTGAATAATATTCCATTGTTATGTATACCACATCTTCTTTATCTATTCATCCATTGACAGACACTTAGGTTGTTTCCATATCTTGGCTATCATCAGTAATGCTTCAGTGAATCTGGTAGTGCGGATATCTCTTTGAGATACTGATTTCATTTCCTTTGGATATATATCCCAAAGTGAGAATTGCTGGATGGTATGGTAGTTCTACTTTTAATTTTTTGAGAAACCTCCACATTGTTTTCCATAGTGACTCTACCAGGTTACATTGCCACCAAAAGTGCAAAAAATCCCCTTTTTTCCACATCCTCCCCAACACTTGTTATCTCTTGTCTTTTTGATGATGGCCATCCTAACTGGTGTGAGCTGATATGTCATTATGATTTTGATCTTCCATGACAGTTCTAATTAGAACTGGTTCCTCTCTCTACCTGAATGTCTATGACACTTCACCTGCAAGTCTCTATGGTAGCCTAATGCCCCGAAAGATGTCCACACCCTAATCCTAGGAACCTATAAGTATGTTCCACAGCAAGGGGACTTTGCAGAAGCAATCAGCGTTGGGAAACTTAAGATAGAGAGAGTAGACTGTCTTGTCCTGGTGGGCCCAATCTAAGCACATGAGTCTTACAAACAGAGAACTCTCTCTAGCCGGAGTCAGAGAAATGTGGCAGAAAGTGAAGTTGGAGAGACTGAAAGCATGAGAAGGACTCATTGCTGGCTTACAGATGGAACCAGCCACATGAAAAGCCTGAGAAAGAAGTGGGTTTTACAAACAACCAATTATCTTCTAAGAAACCCTGAGATCTGGATGAGAATTGCAGTCCCAGCTGATAGCTTGATTCTGGCTAGACGTTAACTTTTGCCTAATACTTAAGGAATATGAAAAATCCACATCTAAAGAGCATCAAGGGACATTCAGATTGTTATCATGGAATTTAATTCAAGTGAACACATTGCTTGAAATCACAGCAAGAACTGGAGATAAAGCGGACATTCACCTTCTCTGAAAAGAACTAGCAAGTGAGAAAAATGATGGGAAAATTGACAAACAAGAAGTAGAAAATACATTGGGTTAATGGTGATGGCATCAGTAGAGATAGAAACTTTTAAAGAAGCATGTATTATCTCCTTCAAAGAATTGATGAGATGTGTATATGTGTGTGTTTAATGGTGTGGGTGTTCTGCGGACGATTTTATCCTAAGGTAATTGTGACATCTGTGGTGAAAGAGAATAAAAGGAATTGAAAGTTTGGTACTTGATTGTTGAAGAAAAGAACAGTAGTGAACTCGGGCACAGATCAATTCACCCTCTTCCCATTTACAAGACACTGAGCCTACTCTCAATCACTATTTTTATAGAGAGTAATGATTAAATGGATGGGAAGTAGCAGAAAGTTCATGATTTACAGAACCTCTCATCACAGACATTGTAACTAGACTAAAATATTGTATTCGTTATGGAATGTGAGAAAAATTGTTCGTTTCATTGAATTTTTTTTTTGGCTCTGATGCAGTATTACTTATATTTTGATACAAACAGTATCTTGATGAGCATTTTTAGAAAATTCTTCATTGATTAAAAATTGTAAAGCTTTCTCTGAATGATTCTAAATTATGCCATATTTCCTTTTGCAAATTTTTGTGGCTATCATGCTGGCCTTTAAATAGTTCTGGGAGCATCAGCATCATGTGAGAGATTACTGTATCTCTGTAGTGTCTGTGATCCCCTGACATTAGATATATTTGGGGGATAAGTGCATATTTCTGAAAAGAGAGGTCCTAAGTGTCATCAATATTCAAAAGGGTCTGGAACTAAGATAATATTAATAATAAGAAGAATCCTGTTTCAGAGCTTTATGTGATTCCTCTTTACTCTGGATGTACAAGCTTTTTATTTCTCATTGAGACTGCATGATGGCCCAGTATGTGTTCTGTTGATCTCCAGTAGTGCTTCACATTCATGAGAATGGATGTTCATGCTTGACCCTGTTTGGGAGAGTCCAATAAAATAAATACACATATTTTAAAAATATGTATTGCGACTGGAGAGGATGAAAAAATTAGGGCATGTTTTCTTTTTCTTTTTAAACTTTTAGCAAACTTTCCACAATCATGCTTTTTCAACCTTTGTAAGACTAGTAGATGTAATTCATAGTAAGCACAATTTTCTGATCATGCGAGACACAATATAACTAAACAAATACCTAAGTTCAGCCATAATAATAGAATGCCTCTCAGATTGATTAAAAATCATGTGTTTAAATCCTTCATGATGCCCCATGACTCTCAGAATAAATCCCAAATCCCTTCAGTTAGTTTTGTAATCTAGCCCTAGTTCATGTGTACAGGTTTATCTGTAACAGGGCTTCCTAGCCTAGGCACTGTTGACACTGGGGCCATGTAATTCTTTGTTGTAGGAGACTGTTTTGTGCATCATAGGATGTTTAGCGTCATCCCTGGCCTCCACCAACTTGATGCCAGTAGCCTCCCCCCATGTTCAGCAGTGCTCCAGACATTGATAAATGTCCCCTGGGAGCCAGAATCTCCCTGGTTGAGAATCACCAGTGTAGAGTCTTTTACCCCCTCAAACTTGACTTCCCACCATAATGAATTTTTTTCAGTTTCAGAATGCACACTGTTCTTTTTCCTCTGTACTTGTATACCTTCCGTACCCTTTATGTATACAACACTCTCCCCACTCCTTGGTGCATGGTGACCTCCATCTTATCTTTGGCCTCAACTTAGAAGTCTGGGTGAGATAGGTACAGATTTCACCAGCATTCCCCCTTTCGCAGAGTGACCCTGCTCTATGGAGTAGTGGAATGTTTGCTTGTCTGTATCTCCTATTAAACCATAATTGCGAGATGTCAGGAATCATTACTGAGTTACTCACTTGTGTGTCACCACTGCCTGGCACATATTTGATACATAATAAAGAGTTGTTGAATAAACTAACATTTTAGCCAAAAAAATTAGTCAACACTACCATAGTGCTACTTTAAAAAATACATTTTCTAGTACAGTTATTGAGCATTAAGATTTCAAAAAATAACCTTGGAGAAAACCTGGTACAACATGTGTCAAACACAAATCATTGTTTCAACTTAATTCCTTCCATGCTTTTGACCTTTATGAATTTTCTTAGCTTAATTCATTTTATATTTAAAACCTATATTTTATCACAATTTGGCAGATTTTTGTTTGCTGTCTATTAACACAGTAAAGGTCACATCATTAGATGAAGCCTGATGGCAGGAAAAGCACAGTAATTTGCCAGTGGGAAACATACAAAAATGACTTCATTTTTTATGTTGTCCTACACCTTTTACCTTGGGGTTGATTTTAAATGTTATTACTCAAAATTGAAAATAATGTCCAAAGTGAATTCTGGAAAGGACACAAAAGAGAAGAATTACTTAGAAGTTCAACTCTAAAACCATGGTTATTTCACACAATTAAATCATAGAAAGGTGCTTAAAATATCTTGGCTGACAAGGGATTAAAAAGCTGCTAAATAACAGCTACTTAAGTAGGTCCAAAACCCTGGGCTATGTGTTTCACTTTGTTTCTTATCACTAACATTTTTCTAGCGATAAACGAAAATAATTTCTAACAACACTTATATGCTGAACAGATAATTATTAGATGTCTACCAAACTGAATACAAGCTACAGTCCATTCTTGATAGCGTGTGTGGGATGCAGGACAATGCTCACAGTAATTATCTAGGCACCATTTCTCCTTTCAAGGACTTTACTATAACGCAAAACAAGGTAACCTGTCACAGTGATTTACTGAGTGTCCACTTTATGCAGACACTAGGGGAGATAACAAGAGATAAGTGATATAGAGCACTTGCTTGGAGAGGTTACCCATCTGGTAAGGGAGGAAAGACATGTGCTCAAAGGACTATACTTTAGCAAAGAAAGCCCTGTGTGTTAAGGATAAACAGAATACTACCTGAATCTGACAACAGGAGAGATAACATCATTGTGTGTATGTGTATGTGTGTGTGTTTATGTCTCTGTCTCTGTGTGTTTGTAATGGGGTTGTCTCAGAAAGCAGGGCCTTCTAGATAGGTTAAATAATATGTTTAAAGAAGCATTTATGTGAGACACATTTTGATATCAGTGAGCAAAGTGTGCATTTGGAGCTGAGAACTAGAATGTTCGGTGCCTGATATGTCACAGTGAAGAATGTGTCTTCACCTTGGTTGACAGGAGTCACATTTTAACAATTTTTGTCTCTACCCCACTAGTATTGAAATGCCTGTCATTCAATAATTGGTGGTGGTGGTGGTAATGTGGCTGTGTGTGAGGGAAGGGAGGGAGGGAGAAAAGAAGGGAGGGAGGGAGGAGAAGGGGGGAGGGAGATACTATAGGGAGCCACAAGAGATGTTTATATCAGGATTCTATAACTTCAGCTACAGTGAATAAATCGTCTGGCACTGGGCAATAGAATAGACTGTGAGGAAAGAGGTGTGTGATCAGATACCAGCTGAAACTACCGAGATAAGAGAAACTGAGACCCTGACTCTGGGTGACCATGGGGATGAAAAAGAAGACTGATGAGTAAAATATTTTATATGGAGGATTTCAGGAAGTGATAAGTTACTGAATTAGGTGTTAGCAAGAAAGACTGGATACCACTCTGCAATTTCATGACTGGACAACTCAGCAATGTTAATAAATAGGGAAGCTGGTGAAGGGGATGTATGAGAATCCTCTGTACTATATTCTCAGTTTTTCTACAAACCCAAAAATGTTCTATAAATAAAGCCCACTTTAAAAAGGGAGAGATGTTGTAGGTTAACCAATCCACTTTATAAAATGCTGCAGAGATGCTGAGAAGGAAGTCGGAGGATAGACCTGTGGGTTATACATTCATAAGTTAAATTCCAAAGAGACAGTTCAGTGAACATTGGGCAGGGAACTCCGTTAACAGATAATGAAGCAGTGAGTGAATGATTAGGGCATGGAAGCAGTAAGAAGGATGATGGTAAAGACAGACTGTCCTAAAGAATCTGGGAGCTCAGGTTCTAGGGAAGCTCAAGAGCAGGTACAGGTGGAGGAAGGAACCAAAGAACAGAGGGAGGCTGAAGGGGAGTGAAGGAGAGAATGATGAAAATGTATTCACTTCCTCTGCTGTAATGAATTATCACACACTTAGAGGCTTAAAACAACATTAATTTATTCTCCTCCTGTTCTGGAGGTCAGAAGTCTGAAATCAGTTCCAATGGGCTGATGTTGAGCTGTCAGCTGCTCTTTGCTCTAAGTTAGAATGTTTCCTCACCTTTTGCAGCTTCCAGAGGCCACCTGCATTCCTTGGCTTGTGGCCCCTTCCTCCATCCTCAAAGCCAGCAGAGTAGAGAGAGAGAATATTCACCCCTTCTCTGCCTTCTGTTCCATTTGGGCCCTCAACGGATTGGGTGATGCCGGCTTACAAAGGTGAGGGCAGATTCTCTTACTCAGTCTATTGATTCAGATGCTAATCTCTTTCAACACACCCAGAAATAGTTTTTTACCGGCAATGTGAGCATGCCTTAGCCCAGTCAGGTAGGCACATAAAATTAACCATCATAGTTACCCTTCTCAATTATGTGAAGGGTTCACAGAAAAGAGGCTGATTGGTTATTCTCCATGCCCATGAAGTCATTATTGAGAAGTAAGGGGCCTCTTGTCAAGGAGATGAGGATGTAGGGAACGTAAGGGAGGACTTGGTTCCTGGTGTTTCTGAGGAACAACTGTGCACCCGCCTTTCCCAGAGATCCTCCTCTGGAGAATGCACCCCTCTTTCTGCTAATCAGATGTTCATCCACCTGAAGATTCTGAGCTGCTCTCTCAAGGACTTTTTGCATAGAGTCATGATTTGATGATCAGAGGCCAAAATGCACTTTCAAACTCATGCCTTTGTCACTGAAGTAAAAGCTAGTAAAATAGGAAAGAAGTAGTAGAGACTTTGTCATTCAATTTAGAATGAATGTAGATGACTGCTATTGTAGTAAGTTGTACTAAAAAGGTTGGAAATGCATCTATGAAACAAAGCTCCCAGAAAAAAAGGGAAGAAACCATAAACAATCAGAAATTTTCACATATTTCATTCCACTTTTCTACATTTTCTTAGTTTAAAAAGTTCCAATTCACTGGGTTAGTAGGCTTAGTTCTGAACCAAACATTTCTGATATGAAGATATTTTAATAAAATTACCTCTGTTAAATTTCTGCAGCTAAAATGACTTCATTTAACCTGACCTCCTGACACCAAATGAACATATATTATAGTTTTAAAATTCTTTAAAAAGATTAGGAACTAATTAAAGATTTTTAAAAACCTCTTCAATATATATAGTACATTTGGGGAAGTACAAGACATTAATTTGCCAATGATCTTTCTATCTGCTACCAAATTAGTTATGAAATATGATCACTAAGGCTGCATCCAACTCTACCACAAAGCTAATTTTAGAATTTTAATATGATCAGCCCCTAAATACAACAGCTTCAGATCTAAAATAACTGAGAAGGGATACATATCACAGAACTTTTTTTTTTTTACACGCTTTATTGGAGTATAATTGCTTTACAATGGTGTGTTAGTTTCTGCTTTTTAACAAAGTGAATCAGTTATACATATACATATGTTCCCATATCTCTTCCCTCTTGCGTCTCCCTCCCTCCCTATCCCACCCCTCTAGGTGGTCACAAAGCACTGAGCTGATCTCCCTGTGCTATGTGGCTGCTTCCCACTAGCTATCTATTTTACATTTGGTAGTGTATATATATCCATGCCACTCTCTCACTTGGTCCCAGCTTACCCTTCCCCCTCCCCTTATCCTCAAGTCCATTCTCTAGAAGGTCTCTGTCTTTATTCCCATCTTGCCCCTAGGGTCTTCATGACCTTTTTTTTTTTTTTTAGATTCCATATATATGTGTTAGCATTATGGTATTTGTTTTTCTCTTTCTGACTTACTTCACTCTGTATGACAGACTCTAGGTCCATCCACCTCACTACAAATAACTCAGTTTCGTTTCTTTTTATGGCTGAGTAATATTCCATTGTATATATGTGCCACATCTTCTTTATCCATTCATCTGTCGATGGACACTTAGGTTGCTTCCATGTCCTGGCTATTGTAAATAAAGCTGCAATGAACATTGTGGTACAAGACTCTTTTTGAATTATGGTTTTCTTAAGGTATATGCCCAGTAGTGGATTGCTGGGTCATATGGTAGTTCTATTTTTAGTTTTTTAAGGAACCTCCATACTGTTCTCCATAGTGGCTGTATCAATTTACATTCCCACCAACAGTGCAAGAGTGTTCCCTTCTCTCCACACCCTCTCCAACATTTATTGTTTGTAGATTTTTTGATGATGGCCATTCTGACTGGTGTGAGATGATATTTCATTGTAGTTTTGATTTGCATTTCTCTAATGATTAGTGATGTTGAGCATCCTTTCATGTGTTTGTTGGCAATCTATATATCTTCTTTGGAGAAATGTCTATTTAGGTCTTCTGCCCATTTTTGCATTGGGTTGTTTGCTTTTTTTTGGTATTGAGCTGCATGAGCTGCCTGTATACTTTGGAGATTAATCCTTTGTCAGTTGCTTCATTTGCAAATACTTTCTCCCATTCTGAGGGTTGTCTTTTCATCTTGTTTATGGTTTCCTTTCCTGTGCAAAAGCTTTGAAGTTTCATTAGGTCCCATTTGTTTATTTTTGGTTTTATTTCCATTTCTCTAGGATGTGGGTCAAAAAGGATCTTGCTGTGATTTATGTCATAGAGTGTTCTGCCTATGTTTTCCTCTAAGAGTTTTATAGTGTCTGGCCTTACATTTAGGTCTTTAATCCATTTTGAGTTTATTTTTGTGTATGATGTTAGAGAGTGTTCTAATTTCATTCTTTTACATGTAGCTGTCCAGTTTTCCCAGCACCCCTTATTGAAGAGGCTGTCTTTTCTCCACTGTATAATCTTGCCTCCTTTATCGAAGATAAGGTGACCATATGTGCGTGGGTTTATCTCTGGGCTTTCTATCCTATTCCATTGATCTATATTTCTGTCTTTGTGCCAGTACCATACTGTCTTGATTACTGTAGCTTTGTAGTATAGTATGAAGTCAGAGAGCCTGATTCCTCCAGCTCCGTTTTTCTTTCTCAAGATTGTTTTGGCTATTTGGGGTCTTTTGTGTTTCCATAGAAGTTGTGAAATTTTCTGTTCTAGTTCTGTGAAAAATGCCAGTGGTAGTTTGATAGGGATTGCATTGAATCTCACAGAAGTTTTTGACAAATTTTTGTTTCATAATTAAAATAGGTACATCAAAATCCTCTTAAGATTCACAGTGTAGACCTCCATAAAAAAGAGTTAAAGTAATACTGAGTCCTAACTTGAAAGAGCTGTGAGAGTATTCATCTCACTACTTCTTACCCCAGAATATAATGAAAACACTTTACTTTTTCTATACGTAATAGAGAGTACCATACTATAAGGACCTGAGTTTATCCTATACAATTTCAAGTTCATATCATCCCTGAGACAGAGGAGAAACTGGTTTTTCAAGCTACCAGCTAACATGGTGACAAAAATATAGCCACAAAACATTAATTACCTTCTCTACTTAAACATATGCATAAGAATATCTGCATAAAAAGTTCAAAGTACTTATTTTTTTTAACAAAAGATAAATGTATCCTTCTTTTACAATGGACTCCTGGAAGGACTTGTTCAAAGTTCTGCAGCCTTCTGGATGTGAGTCATAAAATCAAAGAGCAATGAAATTGGAGGATGGGGGAGATAAAATGAATAAAAAGACAGTTATATATGTCAAGAGAGTCTATATCTTAGGTACTGTGTCATATTTTCTTCATTAAAAATGAAGAAAAAGAAAAATGAGAAAATTGCCATGAAAATCAATTTGTTAACTTGAGCAGTAAAGAAATACAATTATATAAAACATAAGAGGAGATATCCACTTATAAATATATATATATCAAAGTTTTATTTAATATGTTATTTATAAAAACTAACTGGTCTTAAAAAAGTAAGGTAGGGCAAATAATTCACAACTATTCAACATGTGCCCCTAAATAATAGTTAACACAGAAGGCTTAGTGTATGCTAGGAACTTTGTATATGTTTTACATTATATATATTAATATATTAATCCTCTAACAACTGTATGAGGTAGGTACTATGATTATCCCCTTGTTAAAGATAAAAAAACTGAAACTGAAAATTCAAGTTACTTGCCAAAGATCACACAAGCCAGTGAGCGGTAGAGTTCGGGTTCAAATTCAGGGAGTTATAGTGTTAGCTTTGTTTAGTTTGTGTAATAAGTAACACATTCTCTTTGTTTAAACAAGTTAACAAAAATCAACTCAATGAAAAAGCTACTCAGAAACGAACAAACAAAACTCTTCAGAAGTGTATAAAATGAAACAGAGAACACGTCTCCATCCCAGCCTGTAAACAGAAACAGTTTTGAGACTTAAGTATATAGAGTTTATACATATGTATACACACACTTTCACAAAAATGAGATACATTTATACCATGTATATCATTCTTTCTTAATATCCAACATACATGTTTCTGTGTCTTTAAAATATATCTTTCTATGTACCATTACAAATAATACAACAATTACTATTCTTATGCACATAAACGTTTTTACATGTGCTGAATTTCTCTGGAACAAATTCCTAGGAGTAGGATTCGTGGATCCAAGTGTATGTACTTTAGGAAATATTGACAGATAATGATAAATTAGCCTCCAAAATGAGAATTTATTAATTAATTACCACCTTGAATGTAATGTTAAAATCAGATCATCCTTTAAAATCATTATTTTGAAAAAGTTTTTTGTTTGCACACGCCATTGTTTTGATTCTTATATTAACAATCATCTGTGATCTCTGCCCAACTCACTGAACTGTGAGTTCTACTCGCAGTCCTACTGTGTTCTACTACACAGTTCTACTAACTACTATAATTAGTTCTACTCTTCTCAGTTTGGTTTTCTTAGATTTTTTTCTAGGTAGGCAAACCAGTCATTCACAGATAAATAATCTCGTCTCTATTTGCCCACAAAATCTATTTTGCTCCCTTGTCTAATTTTGCAATGGTTGATGCTACCAGAGCAGGGATAAATAATGGCACCCCTTCTTCTGACTTGACTAGGAATGTCTGTCCTCCAACACATGTGTTTGGTCAGAGTTTCTGCTAAAGTATTCTTTATCAACCAAAGCAGATTTATTTCACTTCCTACCTTACTGAGTACTTTTATTCACTTTAGGTGTTCAATTTTACATATATTGGTATGAGTACAGTTTTCTCCTGTGTAATTTTCAGAAGTCTTTCTCCATGGCCCTGTCTCTATTTTCAGCAGTCTTTTCTACTTTCTTTCTTTTTTTTTTTTTTTTTTTTTTTTTTGCAGTACGTGGGCCTCTCACTGTTGTGGCCTCTCCCGTTGCGGAGCACAGGCTCCGGACGCGCAGGCTCAGCGGCCATGGCTCACGGGCCCAGCCGCTCCGCGGCATGTGGGATCTTCCCGGACCGGGGCACGAACCCGTGTCCCCTGCATCGGCAGGCGGACTCTCAACCACTGCGCCACCAGGGAAGCCCTACTTTCTTTCTTTTAATGCTGCTTTCTACAATGATTTGATTAGTTCCCATTTCTTTAGTAAAATTTTCAGCACATTTTCATCTTCTTCTTTGTCTTCTTGCAACTTCTTTGACTTCTTTTTTCTACAGTATATGGTTTCTTCAACTAATATGAGAATATAGATTTGTATGTGTCTGAAGTTTTCTTTTGTTTCCTCAAGTGATTCTTCTCTCATGGTTTCCTTATCTACAAGTTTCTTGTTATGCTTCTCTCTCTCTCTCTCTCTCTCTCTCTCTCTTTCTTTCTAGTATCAAACCAGAGATTCCAACGTGATTCCTTTCTGCATGTTCCTTTTCTTTGAATGTGGATCGTTTTTCCTGGGCAACTGGTTGACTCAATAACAAAGTAGGGGCAGTTAAGGGGAGGAGTTGTCTGCCATTAACTCTAATTTGGATTTCTGGTTTTTAAATACTTTCGTCATATCACATCTTCTCTCCTGGGAGCAACACCATTCCTCAGTTTCTAGCATTCTTCAGTTTGGGGTGAGCAGGAAGTGAGAGTGGCCTCATGTGTCACAAATCCTTCAGTGATTCAGTGTTACTTTATCTCTGATCAGTTGACTTGATTAGCACATGCAAAGGTCATTACTGCTGCTCTTCATTACTGCTGCTCTTGTCTGTCACTTATCTCCTTGCACTTTTAGGCATTTTTTCTTCGGAAAGGCATCTAGTTCAGAGTAAATCTGGATGGCAAGTCCATACATTTCCCCCTCCATCCCTACCCTCCCATTCTACTCTGCAATGGCATCCCCATAACTAGGTCTTCTTTTCTTATGGCCTACCCATCCATGAAAGTCATCACTCATTTGTAGGATCTTTCAGGCTACTTTCACTTACTTTTAAGGAAAATGCAGATCTATCCCAGCTTGTCTTAGTATGAGATATTTCCTTGATTCCACATTTCCACATCTACTTGGGTATCATATGAAGCTTGCCCTTTAAATCTGAGATGAAAGTTAGATATTAATGGTATGTGGTATCTCTTCAGCCATCCAACGTCTCAGGGGAGAGGGGAGTAACCTGGGCTATACGTAACCACAGTGAGTGATCTGAGATACTCTGTACTTTCTCTTTGAAGGTGTTGAATCCTTTGCTTTAAGGGTCAGCTCTGCTAGACTGGATACATTTTAGAACCCCTACTAGGGGAACTCCTGAAATCTGAGGGTGAGCAGGCCATTTTGGTAAGAAATTGGGTTAGAATGGCAGCTAACATGTCTTCAGTTGATGGATTAACAGCAACTTTATTCTGTTTATTTCTCAGCACAGTTGTGTTCTAAAGTTAAAACACTTGAAAGACTCCCAGATGACCCTTTCAGGCCTTACTTTCTCTGGGATGTGAGACCCAGATAAAAATACTACTGTGTGGTGATAGCACATATTCTCCAGTCCTAATTGTACTTGTGATTCATGCTGAGGTAGTGGAAGCCTTGTATCTTTCCCACAAACCACCAGCCCCCATGTAGCCTTTCCTGATGTTTCTAATTTCCAGAATAAAGGTAAAATCCTACATGTTTTAGAATGAAGTGAAAACTGGTTATTGGTAAAGGAATAAGAATTAAACTGGCATCAGTCTTCTTCTCCATGGTACTAAATGCTTGAAGGTAAAGGAGAAATGCCTACAAAGTTCTAAGAGTAAAGGATTGTGAACTTTCCCGATCAAGGGTAAGAGTAAAATAAAAACATAAAAGCATTTTCTGATAAGGATTCAAACATTATACTCCCCATGAACCCTTTATGAACAGGATTTAAGAAAATTTACCTCCAAGTGTTTCTCTTAGAAAAGTGCCAGAGAATGGGCTCATGCCAAAATAGGTAGGGGTCAAGAAAGAAGAAATAGTAAATCTGACACAGTAGAGTAGGACAAGAGCTCTAAAATGACAGTGTGCAGTGAGCTTTGGGGACAGAAGTGTGGAGGACTCTGAGATGCTTGACTGAGGTCTGCAGAAAAGAGAGAGAAGAGATGAGGAGGGGAGGGGAGAGGAGGGGAGGGGAGATGATGGGCATGTCGAAAAAAACTTAAGAATGTGTATTTAATTGGGGCAATATTTTTTCTTTTGCCATTCAAGAATTTTTCCCTGGCCCCTAGGAGTTAACTCTCTCCTACCAATGGTTAGCATTCTTTTAGAGAAAGACTACAGAGAGAGAGAGAGAATAGAGCAATACTTAGTTCATGGCATGCAAAATAGGATTATGCAGCAAAAAAGTAATCGTGCAAGGCCAG
Organism: Hyperoodon ampullatus; assembly: GCF_949752795.1. NCBI lineage: Eukaryota > Metazoa > Chordata > Mammalia > Artiodactyla > Ziphiidae > Hyperoodon > Hyperoodon ampullatus. Next base: position 23,770,204 of record NC_136923.1, read on the forward strand.
CTTCCATTCACTTTCATGTGACCAAGAGCCAGCCTTAGTCACCTGGAATATAAAGGTTTCTGTGAGACAGGACTCCAGGAGGAGAGAGGGAATGGTGAGAGGTAGGCAGGAAGGAAAAGAACTGAGTGGTCAAGATGACTGTGTCATTATTTCTCTCTCAAAGAGAGGATGTGTGAGAGACGTGGCAGCAACGTCAAGAGCAGAGCCAGCCTTCATCCTTGTTCAGAATCCTGGACAAGATTATCCCCTGGGCTGTCCCCACACAAACCCAAGACATGGCCACTCTGGTTTGGTAGGACAGTCTGCTCAGGCAGAGATGACACTGGGTGTGTTTATCAAAAAAACTGAAGATTCCTGAAAGGGAACAGTTAAATTTATTGGATCAAACTTAGCTTTATTATTTTTTTTTTTCACAATAGAGGGTTGGAGGTTTTTTGGGGATTTATTTATTTATTTTAAGAATTTATTTATTTGGCCATGCCACGAGACATGTGGGGTCTTAGTTCCCTGACCAGGGATCAAACCCATGCCCCTTGCAGTGGAAGCGCAGAGTCTTAACCACTGGACCTCCAGGGAAGTCCCAGTTGAATCAAACTTAGCTTTAAGCGAAAGTGGACATGTTATTAGTTTCTGTCCATTCACCTAGAAGGATAGGCTGATTGGTTATATTTAAAATAATGAAATTATTATCCTCCCCTATATCTGAGTTACAATATTGAAGTTTTACAGCCTCCTTCTTGCTGCACACAAAGCCTTTAGTTTCCAAGATGGGCTCCCACGTGTGGTTAAAAAATATTAGTTCCCTTCCCAGTTAATTTTATTTTTTCTTTAACCCTCCTCCTGCATATGCAGCATGATAAAATAGATGGAATCGGTACAACTGTACCATTGTTCAAATGGAAAGGAAATCTGAATTCTCCAAAGAGATTTGGTAAGCATTTACAAAAAGTGTATGAAATCTCAGCACTGACAAATATTTCACATGCTGTCCTCTTTTCAGTCAGGAGGCGGTGTTTCTACCCACGTGCTCCTGCTCAAAACAAAGGACAGTGTTCTTCCTAAAATCCGGTAAAACAGAGTTCAAGTGTATCACAGTAAGCCATGATCTCATTATGTATATTGCACATGTGTAGAAAAGCACCAGATATTTCCATCTGTCCATCTTTATCTGTAGCAAATTGATTTCACAACTTTTCCAGATGTTAAATGCCAAGCCCCATATAAAAGTGTTTGCCAATCACTGCTAAGGCTGAAAATGTATCTCTCCACACAGTGGGGGAATGTGGAGTCTGAAAATCCCGGAGAGGAAAAAGAAACCCGTTTTAAGTAGAAAAGGGACTTTCACATCTCCGTTCATCAGACAGTTCGGGGACTCCTGTCTGCCACGCACCCTGCTCTGTGCTCAGCAGACACTCAAGATTAAATGCACAACGTACGTGGTCCCTGCCCTCAGGAGCTTCAAATCCAAGCAGGAACAGAGGAGGACCAGCATACTAAGTGAAGGTGCAGCGGGGTAAGAAGACAATCCAGCAGAGTCAAGTTCCTCTGAGCCATATTGGTTAGGCAATAGGCGTTCTGATTCATTAAATCATCTGATTATTCTACATGAATAAACACTTTTCAGAGTCAGAATTTAAAACGTACACTTAACAATGAACTAAGGAGTAAAAGGCTTTACTGAGTTTCCAGGCATCATTTCAGGAGTCACAGTCATTCTGAACACCCGGTTTGCACTTGACACCGCGGCCTCTTTCCTTTCTCAGTACTGCGTTCCTGGTTCTCCCAGGACCTCTCTGTTCTTGGCTCCTTAGAAAGGCTCCCTTCCCCTTCCCGTGCCTCACGTGGGCCCTCCAAGGCTTGGCTTTTCCCCACACCCTTCTTTCCACACTCTCTCCGTGAACACTCACATGCCTCCGGGCTCCAGCTCTGCTCAGTCTTGGGATGGCTGCCAAATCCACATCTTCGCCTGACCTATCACCTTCATTCAGTTTCCTGTCTCCAGGCCCATCCTGGCTGTTTCCCTGCACAGCAATCTATACATAGTTATCCCACCATCACTTGCAACTCGGCTCTTCCAAAAGTGAGCTCACTCGTTTTACATCTGACACTGGCTTCCTTTCCAACTGTCTGCTGTCCTAGCACCAACATGTTCTGTTTTTCAATAGAACCCATCCTGGCCATGCTCCTGGGTCCCCACTCACGAGGGACTGGGAAGAAATTCATAAATCCACTTTCATTTACAGCTACATTCTTATCCCATAAGTTTAACAATTACCTTTCAGTTTCTTAGTTTCTTTGTTTCTTCAACAGTAAAAACGGAGGCAGCGACAGATGACAGCAGGACCAGAAGCAGGATCTAAAAACATAATATATACAAACGCATTTCGAAAAGTAGAAAATGTCATGCAAGAATAAGATACCAGCCGGTGGCTCATAAATGTTAAAATATTTTTCACGTAGGAGGCTATTGTCATATACAAGTACGATCCAGAGGATCCACAGCCTTAAAATATAGGGTATGCCGTACTGAACAGCAAATCAAACTTGTGCAGCCCAGCGCCCAGGAAAGTGTGGATAGTATTTTATTTTTGGAGGAGTGAAATGTAGGTTTCAGAGAAGAACAGAATCATGTCTTAGAAACCTTCATGGAAGACATACAGATATAGATGCACATATTTTGCTATATATCACATTTACGTATGGCTATAAAAGTATATATCCACGTGCCAAAATTACCTCCTGTCTCTGCTGCTCCAGCTATGGTTCTCTTGTTATTTTATCAACTGTGGACCACAATTGCTCCAGGATTAAACCCTCAGGCACGTACTGCACAACCTGGGGTTGAAATTAGAGAAAGTGCCCATTGACTGGGGGCTGGGCCTAGTGCTGGGTACCGTTTCCTAGCCTCCCCGGCTGCTGCCCAGACATGCTGTACAAACACTGTGTAAAAGGAACTAGTCCTCCACACCTGCACACATGCAGGCTCTGATTAGCTCATCAACTCTTCTGCCCGTGACTCGTGCCAACACCACAACCATCGCATTCTTTAGAAAACACAGGATATTCGAGTACTTATCACAAACCAGATGTTTTGGGTCAGGGGTGGGAACCAGGTTTGGCTCTCAACTGAATTTCATCTGGCCTGGGGGGGCAAAGTAGCAAGAAGTTGCAAAAACGGTTAACCTTTGTATCCTGTGGCAGAGATGTGAGAGGCCACAAAAAGTGTGTCTGTTTCTTCTGGGTCAGTAGTTTTCTCCGTGGTTTTTCACTCCACTCCTATTTCTAGGAGTTTGTCTTGTGCCGATCCAGAGCTCAGCCTGCAGGTTTGTGTGTGTCCACGTCCTGTAGTTTTCATTACTTTGAGAGGGAACAAGAGTACTGCAGAACGCTCACCTGGGAACAGTCTAGAAATGGGATAGAGTATGATTTAAATGGGTATGGCTCATTTCCTGTTTTTATTGAAAAGGCATGGAGTGCTCTGATTTTTTAAACTCCATGTGTCTGTCCAGCGCCTCTGTTTCCGAGTCTTGCCACCTCCAGGCTTCCTGGGCTGAGCGCTTGCACCCTCACCCACTCACACCTTGAACCTGCACCTTGATTCACAGCAGTCTGATTTCTACCCTAACACTGCTGAAACTGCTGCATCCTTTCCAATCTTTAAACTGCCAGAGCCAGGAGCCTCTTTTTAGTCTTCATTTTCCTTATTTTCTTCGGATCACATTCTTGACATTCCCTCCTACAGTAGTACTCCTTCCTGAGTCCCCTTCTCCTTTGATAACTTCTCAGTTGCCTTTCTTCTGCCGTTTCAACTGAATTTCTCAGATTTTTGTTCTTAGCGAATTTTTCTTCTCCTTTTACAGTTTGTTTGAGCCAGTGCATCCATTCACTCAAATTTAATGAAAACCAGCTCTACAGATGTCAGGCTCCTAAGTTCCATTGCTAACCTTGACCTAAGCTTTCGACCAGTTGTCAGCATCTGTGGATTTCTTGTCATCTCAGAGGCTCACTGGTTACAAGGAAATGCCCCCCTGTGTTGTGTAGGTTCCTCTTGGCATGTAACCTTTAAAACTTCCCTTTGGCCACTGACTCATGGAGAGGCCTCAGACATGCTAATTAAGTGTTGGTATACAGTGCTTGGACCTTATCTTGTTATCCTTAAAGGAGCTTTAGAATCACGTATTTCAAGATCTGAACTATGTAACCTGAACTCTGCAGATCCCTATCTATAAGTGAGAACAAAGGACAGGATAAACTCTCAGGACAGACTCTTTTCTGTTCTTAGAAACAGACAAACAAACAAACAAAAACCCCTAATTTTTATTTTGCATACAGAAGTTACAAGCCTTGTATAAATTGCTTTAAGTACTGTTTGTTTAATTTCAATCCTTTACAAATGCACAGTGCAGAAGTGAAAGTGAGAACTGTGTGACTATAAAACTGTGAAAATTGCTTTCATGCGTGGATTGTGGGCACAATCTCATTAATAAGAGTCCAAATGGCTACCCTTCTTTTTAGCATGTACCTTACATTAGCTATTAAGGAAATACTGTTCTACTAAGGGTGTGTTTTAAGTATATCTAAAAGATAGCAGTATAGCTGTGAATAATACTAACAACAATGACCATTTACACAGTGTTTATTATGTGCCAGGCACTGTGATAAGAATTTTTCATGCTTATTTGATCCTCACAAAAACTCTGTAAGGTGTATTATATTATTAGCCCTACTGTATATATGAGAAAATTAAAGTTCTGAGAGTTTAAGTAATCTGCCCAAAGTCACTCAAAACACTGTAATTCCTGTTCATAAGACCAATATAAAATACTTAGAAAATATATTACACATTTTCTGTTTGTTAATATGTATATCTAGTTTTTTTTTCCACCAAAACATATAGTTGTGCATACATTTGCAGAAGGGGAAACAAAGGAAGAAAAGGATCTATTAAATCTCATTTATTTCTAACAAACTAATCAATAGAAAATGTTCTGTATGTACATGATAAGGATAATTTTAAATGATTACATTGTAATGTTCAATTTAGTTTTAATAGTATAATTAAAATATATCTCAATATGATTGAAAATTTTAATTAAATTATATTATATAATTTTGATTTGGCCCTGGAAAACTGGGCTATTAGGTACTCAAGAGTCAACAATCACTGAAGTATGTATTAAATAATTCTGTGACCATATAAATTACAAACAAAAGATACCTAGGGCTTCCCTGGTGGCGCAGTGGTTGAGAGTCCGCCTGCCGATGCAGGGGATACGGGTTCGTGCCCCGGTCCGGGAGGATCCTGCATGCCGCGGAGCGGCTGGGCCCGTGAGCCATGGCCGCTGAGCCTGAGCGTCCAGAGCCTGTGCTCCGCAACGGGAGAGGCCACAACAGTGAGAGGCCCGCGTACCGCAAAAAAAAAAAAAAAAAAAAAAAAGATACCTAAATAAGATTAAGTATATGAACATGTTTACTAAGTAAGACTAAAATTTTAGCTTATTTTTTATTATGAAATATATCATACATATAAAAGAGGGCATATGATATTTATCTGTGAGGTAAAGAATAACTCATTCACTTAATAAACAAATAGAAGCTTATTATAGGGACCTCCAGCTTCAGCACTGAAATGTAAAGAGTTTGGAAGTTGTCACTCCCAATGTTACAATAAGCAAAAGCTATTCAACTGAGAATTAATGACTTTTCTTGGACCCATCAAATTAGGTTGCAGGGCAGTCACCCTGAAATCTAGAGTACAAGTGAATTCAGACAATTATAGTCAAGATCTGCTTACCTACACCAGAAGTCCCAAGAGCCATAAACTAATAAGAACACTTATATGGTACTTTTGATGAACTGCTGGAAGCTGTGGAGTAGCAGGAGAGTGAGAAACTCCTGGGCCCCCTGCACTTTTGTGGGCTTTACCTACAGGCACCAGGTTCTCATGGTGAAGAGCTGAAAAAGATTCCCTAGAAGCTCTGGCATGAGAGGAGGGGTAATAATTGTGAAATACGCCCAGAGCCTTTTCCATAACAAAGGCCTCCTCTCCAGGGAAAACTTTGACAGAGCTTGATTAAAAACTGGAAGAAGAGCTACCCTTCCCGTCTCATCTAAGGGGAAAAGGAATGAACACAGTCAACAGGGGTCAGAGCTTCAAGGAAATAGATTAGGAACACTGCACCAGAGAAGGGAGGATGGGGCAAGGGAAAATAAAAAGCTGTACCACTGGAGAAGGTCACAGCCCAGGATACAGACCCACTAAACTACTGAGATTTAATCATAAAACTTTACAATGTTCTCCCTCTCCCATACCACCACACCAGCAGGGCTGCAGATAATAAGAGTGGATTATAGCTGAAAGAGCCACAAGACACAAACTCTTTCTGAGAAGTTCTTAGACAAGCCACCCCAAGAAAGAGGGGAGACAAAACATGGGAGCTATAGGAATTTGATGCCTCTGGTACCAATAGCTAGAGCAGTCATTAAATACAGCCCAAACTCCTAGCCATATTAACATAAATCCTCACATTAAAGGATGGGACAATTACAAAAGGTGTAACATGCACACAAGTGGAATACCAGAAGGAGAAGAAAGAGAGAAAGGAGCAGAAGAAATATTTAACAATGACTGAAAATTTCTCTAAATTAATGAGAAACACCAACTTACAGAGCTAGGAAGCTCAGAGAACACCAAGCAAGATAAATAACAAAAACCATCATGTAAAGATATCATATACAAACTGAAGAAAACCAAAGAGAAAGAGAAAATCTTTCTTTTAGATGAGATGAAAAAAACACCCTACTTATAAAGGAACAAAAATAAGAATTACATTATACTTCTGTTTGGAAGCTATGCAAACAGTAAGAGAGTGGAATGAAATATTTAAAAGGTTGAAACAAACAAACAAAAAAACCCCCAGCAACCTAGAATTCTAGGTCCAGTAAAATTATCCTTAAAAATGAAGCAGAAATTTTTTCAGACAAACAGAAATCTCAAGGAATTCATCACCTACAGATCTGCCCTGCAAGCCATGTTAGAAGTTCTTCAGAAACTGGTAAAATGATATAGGTCCGAAATTCAGATCTACGTAAAGAGATGAACAATGTCAGAGAAGGAATAAATGAAGGTAAAATAAAATATTTTACTTTTCTTATATTAATTGATCTAAAAGAATAACTGTTTGAAGTCAAAATAGTACCAATGTATTGAGTGGTTATAGCATAAGGTTCAGTGAAATGAATGGCATTGTTACAAGGACTGGAAGGGAAGAATCAGGAACTTTGTTGTAAGGTACCTGAACTCTACATGAAGCAGTACAGTGTTATTTAAAGGTAAACTTATCTTTAAAATGTATATTGTAAATCTAGGCAACAACTGGAAAAAAATGTTAAAAATGTATAATTGACATGCTAAAAGAGTAGATAAAATAGAATCTGTAAAATACTCAAAACCAGAGAAGGCAGGAAAATAGATAAAAAAAGAAGCAAAGAATAAGGATAACAAAGAGAAAAAAACAGCAACAAATATGGTAGATATTAATCCAACTATATCGATAGTCACATTAAATGTGAATGGTCTAAATATACCAATGAATAAACAGAGGTTCTCACAGTGGATATCAAAACAAGTCCCAAGTATACGTCATCTACAATAAATCCATTTGGGTTTAAAGATTCAGATAGTTAAAAGAAAAGGGATGGAGAAAGATATATCACGGTAACACTAGTTAAAAGAAAACTGGAGTGGCTGAATTAATTTCAGACAGGAAGTCTCTAGAACAAGGAAGATTATCAGGGATTACATAATTATGAGTGGGTTACTTCTCCAAGAAGACATGATAAAGATAGTTTGTACTAAACAAAGTGAAAATGCAGCAACATATCAAAATAGGTGAAATGTTACAAAAGTAGTGTTTAGAGGGAAATTAATAGGGTTAAGTGCATGTATTAGAAAAAGAAGAAAGATTTAAAATTAGTAACATAATCTTCCACCTTAAGTAATTAGAGAAAGAGCAATTAAAGCATAAAGCAAACAGAAGAAAATAATATATATTAGAACAGAAATCAGTGAAATTAAAACCAGAAAACAATGGAGAAAACTAGTCAACCAGAATCTGGTTCTTTGACAAGACCAATAAAACTGATAAGCCTCTAGATGGGTAAATCAAGAAAAAAAGGAGGGCTTCCTTGTTGGCGCAGTGGTTGAGAGTACACCTGCCGATGCAGGGGACACGGGTTCGTGCCCCAGTCCGGGAAGATCCCACATGCCGCAGAGTGGCTAGTCCCGTGAGCCATGGCTGCTGAGCCTGCGTGTCCAGAGCCTGTGCTCTGCAACGGGAGAGGCCACAACAGTGAGAGGCCCATGTACCGAAAAAAAAAAAAAGGAAAAAAGGAGAAGACACAAATTACCAACATCAGAAATGAAAGAGGGGCAATCACTACTGATTCCATGGACGTTAGAAGAATAATAAAGGAATACTCTGAACAACTGTATGCCCACAAATTTGATAATGTAGATAAAATAGACCAATTTCTTGAAAGACATAAACAAAATTCACTCAAGGAGAAATATATAACCCGAGTAACCTAATATCTATTTAAGAAGTTGAATTAATTTAAAAAAAACCCTCAAAAGGTAAAGCATCAGGTTCATATCGTTTCAACTGTAAATTCTACCTCACATTTAAGGGAGGAATTATACCAATTTTCCACTATCTGTTCCAGAAAATAGAATCAGAGGGAAAATTTCTTCTTTACAATTCCAGTGTTACCCTAACACCAAACCCAGATAAAGACATTATGAGAGAGGAAAACAACTGACCAATATTTCTTATTAACATAGGCATAAGAATCCTGAACAAAATATTAGGAAATCAAATCCAACAATGTATAAAAAGAATTATATGTCATGACCAAGTGGGTTTTATTCTAGGTATGTAAGCCTGATTTAGAAATCAGTCAGTGTAATCCACCATATCATAGGCTGAAGAAGAAAAAGTATAGCATCACATAAATTATTTAAAATGTATTGAAAAAAAAAAAAAGAAAAGCAGGGGAATTCCCTGGCCTTCCAGTGGTTAGGACCTGGTGCTTTCATTGCAGTGGCCCGGGTTCAATCCCTGGTCGAGGAAGTAAGATCCCACAAGCTGTGTGGCGTGGCCAAAAATAAATAAATAATAAAATGTAAAATAAGATAAAATACAATATATGAAATAAGCTCACTGAAGTGGGTGGGAGGGAAAGGCGCTGACCTAAATAACTCTAGAAATGAGTGGAATCTGTAAGAGTAAAGGCCAAAGAACTGTAAATAAGCACTGTGCTCTCATTAATAAAGTTGTATGGGAGTGTGGGTTAACAATTCTGACGCCACTGTATGCATACACTAGAATTGAACAATTTAGTAAATGGATGGCAGATGCTTGGAGCTAGGCTTCTCACTGTCAGAGTGGGAGAGAAGGCTAGGAGTTTCCATGTAGCAATAGATTAGAGTAGGAGACAACAGTATGAACTAAAATTTAGCCTCATATTGATATAGTTACATATAGGAATTTTTTAGATATGTGCATATAAAGCAGTTAGAGGACACACACATACTTCCTTTTTCAGTCAGGTGAGAGGGTCTAGAAACAAAGACCTCCCAGTAACAATGAGTGCACCAAGTGCCCAGATCTCCAGTGAAAAGAACTAGAGATCCTTGGAGAAATGGCTGATCCCAGGCCTGGGGAAGGAAACATATGAATTAAGCCTGGAGCATCTTATAGGGCTGGAAAATAGGAACAGCTCATAAAATATTAAAAAAAAAAAGATGAGAACACTCACACTAATGTGAGTATGTCCAAGGGGCACAGGAGCCAACTGAAAGAGCTCCTGGTGGCCAAAGCTGGAAAGATTTGAGCCACAAAGTAAAGTAGCAGTAGATCACAACCCAAAGTATAAAAAGAAATATAAAAAATACCCCAAAGTATAAAATGATTCCACACTGATATAAATAAATGATTGAATCGATAAATAAGGGAGAAGAGGAAAATCTTTGCATTAGCATCCCAAATAACTTATGTAGATAACTCTGCCTTCAAGGAGGTGGTGCATAATTCTGCACTCCTTAAGTGGGAGCTGCACACAGTGACTTCCTTTCAAAGGAAAGAGGGGGAAATAACTTTACAGAGAAGTAACCGAACAAACACTGTCTCAGCCAGGCGATCAAGGCTAACGTCAACAGAGACAAGTCATACTGAGAATATACACCCTTGACATGATGATGTGGATGGTACTTTAGCTCTGTGGTCTTCCTTCCTCAAACACATAACCCCAGTCTAATCATGAGAAAAACATCAGACAAATCCCAGTTGAGGGATATTCTAAAAAATGTCTGACGATTACCCCTCAAAACTGTCAAAATCATCCAAAACAAGAAAGCTTGAGAAACTGTCACAGTCAAAAGGAGCCTAAGGAGACGTGACAACTAGTTGTTATGTATCCTGCATAAGATCCTGGGGCATAAATAGGACATTATGTAAAACCTAAGGATTTCTTAGTAAAGTATAGAATTTAGTGAATAATAATGAATCTATATTGGCTTATTAATATAAGATGTTAATAATAAGGGAAACTAGATGTGGGATATATGAGAACTCTCTGTTCTATCTTCTCAATTTTTCTGGAAACTTATATTATTTTGAAATAAAAAGTTTATTTAAAAAATTATATGCGAGACACTTTTCCAGGTACAGGCAAACATTGGATGGCAAATAGGCCTGGGCTCTGCCTTCATAGAGCTTTCTGTTTAGTGGGGAGACACCAAAAGTTGTGGGGAAAAAAACCACTTTGGATAGTAAGATCTAGCATGACAGGGGCGTTTACTTTAGCTAGGATTGTTTAAACAAAAGTTTAAATACTGCAATAGGATTTAGTTAGGAAGATCTCTTTGAGACCTGAAAGATAAGAAGGAAGTGGTCATGCAAAGAGCAGAGGTGAAGGAGAGGCCGTGTTTCCAGGTATAGGAAACAGCATGAGCAAATCTCATCATATAGGAGCCTTGAGGAACTGAAAAAATGGCCAGTGTCTTAGGTTGAGTTTTTGCAGAAACCAGTTTGAGCAAGGATTTGAGTGCAAGAACAAGGATTTGCATGCAAGTAGTTCATTAGGGGGAGGGAAGGTGGTCCCAAGAAGCATTGGTTGGAGAGTAGGAAAGTGAATTAGGGAAGATGTGGTTATCAAGCAGATATAATGGGCAACTAGGGCTCATCCACTGAGGGGAACTCTAGGAAACAGTGTAGAATATGCCTTGCTTATCCCACCTGTGGGAAGAAGCTGGGGTCTTTATCAACCAGCTCCCATCAGGAACTGGCTGTAAGCTGCTCCTCAGGGGTAACTACCTGTAACTGGAATACCTGTATGGCAACTGGAAGCCATAAAGGTCAATACACATGGAAACAAGGAGTGCCAAGTGTGTATGGGAGGAACACCCACAAGGTCTTTAGATATAGCCAGTGTATCTAAAGAATAGGTAGCAACAGGGAAAGTGGCACTGGATAAGGTTGGAGAGGTAAGCAAGGGGCCATTTATGTAGCACCTGATGATAAGCAATTGCTGCGTTCTACCCCTGGCAATAACACAATACCATTAGTTGTAAGATCACTCTGGCTATTGTACCGGGAATGGATTACTGAGAATGTGGACCCAAGTTGAAATAGGCAGAACAGTTATGCTGCTGCTATAGCAGTCCAGGCAGTAGAAGCTTGGCTTCAGCATAGGTGGGGTAGTGGAAATGGAGAGCAGTGGACAGATATAAATTGCATTTTGCAGGTGGAGCTTTCAGGGGATGATGGAAAAGGAGCATTTAAAGATTTTAAGTTTGAGATGTCACCACCAACTCAACAGGGGCTATCTAGTAGGCAGTCGGATGGGAGCCTGGAGCCAAGAGTAGAGAGATGGTTTGAAAATATAAATTTGAAAGTCATCAGTATGCAAATGACATTCAGTGCCAAAGAAATAGGTGAGGTCAAATGAGAAGAGATGACAGAAGAGGACCCAGGGAGAGAAGGAGCCAGTAAAGGCAGGTTAGTAAGGAGAGGCCAGTAACAAGAGAATTTTCGGAGCATGGTATCCCAGGAGCCCAGTGAGGAAAGGGCTTCAGAAAAGATATAGTGGTCAACTGTGCCAAACATGTCTGTGAAGTCAACGAAGATAAGGACAGAAATGTGAAGAATGAATGTAGAGCTTAGTGTTGTTGGAGACCTTGACAACAGCAGTTTTGGTTATGAGGAGAATGTAGTGACTGGAGTGATTGAAGAGTGAATGAAAGCTGGGACATAGAAACAGCTTGTAGAAACAACCGATTACAAAAGTTTGGCTTTCATGGAGGCCAAGAGAAGGGGCACTAAGTGGAGGGAGGTGCTGGACCAAAGGACGATTTGTTATTGTTTGGTTTGGTTTTGCTCTGTTTTGCTAAGTGGGAGAAAATGACATTTTTTTGTTTTATTAGAATGATCTGAGAGGGAATGTTGGATGACTCGGGAAAGGGAATGGTAAAGGACCTGGAGCACAAAGCAACCACAGGTAGAAACAGCACACTTCTTCCACATATTTTAAGAGGAAGAGCAGAGAAGATTCAGGTAGATGGTGGGAGGAAAAGGGAGCACCTGTGCAATGGCTGCTATCTTCTTGATAGATCATGAAGAAAAGTAGAGAACTAAGAACCAAGAGGGATAAAAGATATATGTGGCAGTTTGAGAAAAGCTAAAAACTGCTCCATTATGTTGAGAACCCATGGGAGGTACATCATGTCAAAGTCAGCTTGACCATGGAATTTCTCCAGAAATATTCCTCCACTCAGGGCCAGACACAGAGGTGGCTCATAGCTGGGATTTTCAGGGTTGGGGTGTTTTCAGGCAAGTATGGCAGTAGTAAAGAGAGGGAACTGAGGAAATGTAAAATGACATTATTTTGAATGGATCATGGAATTTAAGATGGGTAATTTCAGAAAAGTCCCCAGTAGGGGCTGATGGATAGTGGAAAAAGTCATAGTGTCAGTGGATTGGCATCTCAGTGAAATCCAAAAAACCTAACTGCAGGATTCTTGAGCAAGTGAGTTTAAATAATAGAGGTGGTAGCTAGTAGGAAGCTTATTACATATTTTCTATCATTTTAGTGATTTAAAATACATGATTGAAAAGTAGAATATTGTGTCTGTGGTTACCTAAGTCATACTGAACTGTGTCTCCCTCAGCATGCATAAAATACTTTATACTTTCATAAACTAAAATTTTGCTTGTGGCTTAGCAATTTAAATCTCCAAATATATACTTGATGACTGGAATGTCTTCACTTTTTCCTTTCTCTGGGATGGCAGCCATATTGATTCCTATGTTCAAACGTGTAGAATAGCTTCCTTATGAACCCACACAAGTAAACCAGGCTAAAGCAGGTTACCAAAAAAGGAGGGAAAAATCAGCAGACTCATGAACCAGAGGCCCAACTTTCTAGGTTCTGGGATCTTCTACCAAAGAGATATAGGTCGTCAAAATGAAGTGTGGAGAATGAGAATGATGGACACGTTCACTTGATATTTACTAGAACTGGTAGTAGTTAATGCTGCCTCTTCATGTTTACTATTGAGAGCCATTTAAGTTCTGTCTACCAAAGGTCCAAATCAAGAACCTTTAGTATACCCTCGACACATTAAATGAGGGAAAATACTTTTTTCCCTACTCAAATCCATTATATAAAATTCCAAATCTCACTTCAAAAAACTAGCAGGTGTCATTTACAGCATTCTTCTGATGGGTTAGAGATCCCAGACCACTTATTTTTAATTTCTGTTTCTGCAAATAATTTTTCAATAAAAAACAGTCCTACAGCCAAGATTTTAGAATGGCAAGTCATTTTAACTTCACAGAACCAAAATAACAGTACTCTAAATCAGTATTTCTCAAGCCTTTTCTTTTCTTCTTCAACTTGTTTGAGGGACAGAACTCAGAACAGTGGTAGATTAGCATAATGATATAATGACGGGGATGCAGGAGGAATAACTGAAGGTATTTTCCTACCTCATCTACTCCCTTGTTGAGAATCAATCAGTTACAAATTATAGTAGATATTGTGAATAATAGTGTTGGGGAAAAGGTGGGACTCAGAAAAGGCAACCATTAAACACAAAATACAGAGCACCTGCCTTTGTATCAGTTTTGTTTAGAACTAATGTAGCACATAGAAACTAGGTTGAGGTCAAAGTGGAAAGCTTGGTTCTAATCCCGGGTGAGCCCCTCGTTAGTTAGATGACCTTCAGCGATTCACTTGGTCTTTGTGTTTCTCATCTAATAAAAGAGGCAATAGCACTGGTTCTACCACTTCTCAGGGTGCTCTAAGACTTAAATGAAAATTCAGTTTTTACAAACATTGAATGCCTAGGATGTCCGAGGCACTGAGCTGAGGGGAACAAGAAATAAAATCAATCCCTTGCTTTCATGGAACTTACATTTCAATGGGGGGAGATAGATGAAAAATAAAGCAGGAAAAGATGGGTGGTCCTGGTGGGGGTGGAGTCGGAAGGCATTCTGTCTTACACGAGGTGGTCAGGGAAGGCCTCTCTGGAGTTTTAATAGAAACTTAAATAAAATAAATGAGTGGTCAGGGCTTCCTTGGCAAGACATGGCAGGAGCAAAGGCCCTGATGTCGGAGGGGCTTGGTGTGTCTGAGGAACAGCAGTCAGTGTGGCTGGAATGGAGTGAGCGGGTGGAATGGCAGTGTGGTCCGAGCAGTGTGATTTAGATTGATGGTGGGAGGAAGGGGTAAGGCTCTCATAGGAAAGGAAACGGGAAGCCACTGGAGGGATCTGAGCAGAAGAATGTAACCTGACTTACGTTTTAATAGGATCACTCTGGCTACTGTGTGGAGGACAGAATAGATTACCAGGGGTCAAAGGTGACTGAAAGGAGACCAGTTCAGTGGCACAGCATTAAGGCAGACAGGGTGGGCTAGTTTAGACTAGGGTGATAGCGGTGCAAGGGGTATGTGGTCAGAGTCTAGGTGTATTTTGAAGGAAGAGGCAACAGGATTTTCTGATGGATTAGACATGAATTGTGAGAGAGAGGAGTGAGATACGAAGTCTTGTGGGCAGAACCAACTCAACAAAGGAGCTACCGATATGGGTGAGCTTGCTTTAGAATTTCAAGAGCATTATATAAGGTGACCTTAACTAGTTCACTTTGTACTGCAGACCAGGCATTTGATAGAATAAAATCTCCTTCTATTGCTGATATAAGGTATTTCATGATTTTCACCCAGCTTTAATTCTGCAAAACTCACTAGTCAGAGGTCAATTTACGACAACAGAAGTTTTCAGTCAGAAAAGGTTTTATTATAAGAAACAATGCCATCAGATAAAAATGCAAAAAATTGTGCAATTATGGCAAAATGTTTAAAAATATCTACACGTTTGCCCCCAAAGGACTACAGTACTTACTACATACCTGAGCACTGAACATTTAATGCCATTTTAAACTGCTTCACGTAGGGAATCTGATTCCTTGCAGGTCACGTCCACTTTTTCTCATGCACCAATGAAACCAGCTTGATGCTTAAGCATCAACTTTGTAGGATAACAGAAAACAAAGATGGAAAATAAAGAATACAATTTCTACTTTCCTATAACATAGTTATACCACGTACAGTTTTCAGTGTATAAAAAATATATAGGAAAGTGCTACATACTTTCTTCAAATGCAGAAACAAAGGTCAAGTGGGACTGGCATCTGTCACCCCATATTTTAATTCTGTAGTACCCACTGTGCCTTTTACTTATATTCTCATCATACTACGCAAATGTACCTTAAATATCTAAACAAAGACCCACGCATATTACTAATCTTAGTTTTCTAGGACCTCTTCTGAAATCATTTGAAAAGTGGCAAAATATCCCAGCTATATAATTTAAACAAATAGTTCTTCATACAAAATTCAATATATATTCTACTTCCGTAGCAAATTCTAAACCTTGGCTTTGACACACTATACTTAGACCACACCCTCAATATAGCAAAAGGATCAACTGTTGTGCAGATCAATAGAATAAATCAACTGCAGAATTAACCACAGTACATTGTACTCCTATGCATCACACGGCACACTGTAAATTAACTCAATATTCTAATGTCATGGTTTCAAGTAACACGTTCTTCTAAATAAATACAGGAGATTGTCAAAAAGCGGCAGGAAGTCTTAGATATGCAACAAAGCTTTCAAAAATAAATTACATGAACATCTCTTGTAAAACTTAGCTTTGTTTTTTTCCTCCCTTTGCAATGCAGCACAGTAAAGATGCTTCAAATTGCTCACAGAAATAGCCCCAAACCAGCAGGAAGACAAAGAAAAAATGGGGAGAAAAAACATAGGTGATTAGTTGACAAAGTCGATAAGGAGATTATAGACACACTACCAAGGCCAACAAGAAGACAGCACGTATCCAGCTTCCCAAGACTAGATTTTAAAATGTGAATTCTCTAAATGCTGTCCACTTTAAATTCGGCTTCAGGAAACGTTCCCTACTTGTAGAGGGCTACGACAAGCAGTTTGGAAAGTTTCTGAAAAACGAGGTATGTGATGCAAAGAGGCAATGTTTTAAATTTGTTTCACAGTATCACATTACCATTTGTGCAAGAGTTTTTAATACAAACCATGCCAGTTTGTTTTAACAGAATCAAAATGTTCCAGTTAAGGACAGACTCTGGGCTATACTTATATCCTTTATTAATTATTCCAGGCAGAGTAAAAAATAAGTTACTGATCCAAATAACTGCCTTATGTATAACACATGAGTTGATTTGTCCTCTGTTAATATTTCTAGCTAACTGTTAGAAATTCATCAGTTAAATATGAAAAACTATTTAGTACCTATAATGCTATGGTTCTATTCACTCACTCTTTTCCTCCTCAATCACCTTCAGCTAGAACAAGGTTTTCAATGCAAAATTATTCATAACTGTTAAGTGCAAAAATTAAAAAAAAATGAGGTTTTATTTGTTATAGGTAACGTAAAAGCCATTAAATGAGACCACTGCAGGAGTTTTATGTTTCTGGAAAACAGAATTTTAAAAATAGGAGTAAAACTTCACATTACACTCTGTGCAGAAGAGAAATAAGTTACCTTTCATTGTACTGATACTGAATGGACAGGTAGAGGATAGGAAAGGGGGTTAGGCGACAAAATGGCCCATGTTAGTGCAAAATGAGTATAATATTCTTTTCACTATTCTAAGATTGAATCCAGTTAGACCAATAACTGGCCATACCTTGCCATCATGCTAGTAGAGAATCCTGTGAAATCACAAGAGTTCAACAGGTAAAGGACTATGGCCATGAAACTAACATACCAGTTTGAAAGGTAAGCATAGGCTCAGACAATTTAAATCTACCTAACTATACACATGAATTAACTTATACTAGCACCAGCCACCTGTGATTTTGAGCCCTTTTCAGGATTTAAAAATATGAGACAGTGTTAGCACTTGAAAAAATTGTCAACAGAAAACTGCTACTTTAAAACTTTAGCTTAACTTAAAGCAACATGGGAAATATAAAACAATCAAACTAAAAGCTCTTTCTGAGACTGATCTGGTTTTCCTTCAATCTACTCTAATAACAGAACACATTTAAATCCAGTACACTTGAAAACAGTACACAAATATACATATATTCAGAATGAGGATCTCAGTTAGTGCGTCTCTGTGGTAGAGAGGTCACAGCTAAAGTCCTAGTGATATTGCCTCAGATTTTTACCCGTATTTAAAATAAAAAGTCACATGAAACTATTTTGGATGTCTCTAACCCATAATACCCTAACCACTCTTCTAAGAGTGCATAGTTGTTGATTCATCTGGTATCTCAGTGACTATGCATCACAAAATTCTAGAATGATGTGATTACGTTTATACCAGAAAAAAAAATGCTGATAATTGCACTTTGTTACCTTTTGCTTACTGAAATGAAAACATCACAAGGATGAAAAGAAATCCCTCCCTACACTCATCTTCAAGAGCACCCACCTCCATGTATAAACTCTCTCAGCTTTCTTAAATACTGACAGCACTTCTTGTATCATTGAAAGACTAAGTTTCCTCGAGCACAAGGTGCCAGTGAGCTCACTAAGGCCTGCCATTCCTTAAAGTACTTTCTGAAGACACTGAGGATAGAGTTTAGCAACAGCACATTCAAAATGCCGGCCAAGGTCCCAGAGCCGATCTGGGGTCTCATACACTTTCATCCATTGGTCAGTGATGTCATCATATTGGTAAAGAGAATTTTTTCTGCTGGTTCTGAAGACATGTTCTTCAACGGTCACTTGAGTAGCTCGAACAAATAAATGGAGTTTATTCTGGAAAAGTACCAGTTTAAGGTATGGGTTTATGGACTCATCACAAGGAAAGTCCTTCTTACGAGTCCATTTATTGAGCTCAATATCATAGGCTTCTACAGTAAACATCCGCTGATGATTTCCACAGGTTCCAGCTATGTAGTAGATAGAGTTCTTGTATACAGCTGCTAAGCCCTGGATTCTAGGCACAGTCATGGGGGTTAAGAAACCCCAGTAGTCTTTCTGAGGCTCATAGAAGAGGAAAAATTCTCCTAAAGAAAGAAAAAGGGAAAAAAAAAACAGAAAAAACAATAATATGTACATTTACGTGTCTCTTTCTGGTTGTATGTTGAAGACCCAAAGGTATAATTTTCCAAATATTTTACTTTCTAAAATATTTCTTTTATAATCTCCATAGATACATTAAATATTGTGGTAGCTTAAAACATCTTCATTCCATGCACAACATAACATAATATTAGAGTGAACCTGAATTGGGGTGTTCAAAATGGGGAAGTGTGAGGCATTAGCTTGGCTTGATGGCAGTATAACAGTTAAGAGCTTGGTTTCATTTACTCTATCCAATTGGGTATTTCAGAAAATTTATTTGAAGCCAGCTCTAAAAAAAAAAACATTATTACTAATGGTTAACCAGTAAGATGAAAATATGTATATAGCTTCAATCATGAGTAAACCACTATAAATTTAAGTGCTAATTATTTAATTAGAAGATGGTACATAGAATTGTTCAGATTTGTGTCTATGGGCCACTAATGTGTTTACTTTAGCGCTGGTGTAATGCAAAGACAAATACTCAAGAGGAGAAAACATGACCTTAAGATGATAGAAAACACGCACATTATTTATGGGAATTGACTATGAGTCAGTTTCAATTCTATTTTGACAATGAAAGGGTGTGCTGAGTCAGACTGCAATACAAAAATGTCTAAAAGAATTAAACTAGTGAAGATTTACAAGAGCTTGGTAATTATGACATTTGTATAAAATCCTTGATATGAAAATCTGAATCCTTTATGAACAGATTAAATGATACTCCAATAGCCACTGACAGTAGAGCATAAGCTTCTGACTATACATGTCAAGTTTATTTATATAAAGAGGCTTTGTTTAGATTATAAGTACCTACTTCTAGATTGAGCTTCCCCTTGAAAACTGTTTTGAACTAGGTTAACTCCTATCAACAAATATAACTGCCTACTTAATAAAAGTGATGCTGTAATTTCAATTTTTCACAAAAGAGCTTGTTAAAGTCCTAGCTTTTGCCTGCATATTACAAATGCTTATTGACTAACATATAACAGGATTCTTAATAAAGACAGGAATTAACACTTTCTACCACGTACTACCTGTCTACAAATTTCTTATAAAAAGGAAAGATAATACATTTTAAAAGTTGATTTTTAAAATCTAAAGTCTTCTTAATAAATTAAAACCAGTGGTGGGCAATTAAGAAAACCCTCAGTGCCTCAGATTACTCTTTTATAAAATACGATCTCAGATTAAACAATGTTCATTCCAGCCCTGAAATTCTATTAATTCATTGTTACTTTGCCTTAGTATTTACATGAATACACAACCTTTACATTCCCTTTGGGAGTCATCTAATTAATTCTCTCTCTATCAACTAACTGGTTAGCCAGTAAAACCAAAATATATAAAGAGAGAGCTTCATCATATTGGATGATATAACCTATTCAACCACACTTGATAGATTTTACATCCATTCAGGTACTCCATTTTTTGGCAAGACCAACAAACCTAAATCATGTCCATGCTTCTAGTCAACTAAAAAGCACTAGAGAGTACTACTCCCTCTGGAGAATTAACTTTACACTGAAGTTTAAACAAATGGGTTTAGGCATTTCTAGGAAATTTTAAGTTAGATAAAGGATTAGAGCAAAGAATATTAAAACAAAACAAAACAAAACAAAAACCAGAATGGGAAATGACCTAAAAAATCATGTGTGTCTACACAGAAGTTGCCCCCTTTTCCTTGTTTTATTTGAGTAGTCAGTGTAAGGAAAACATTTATATATAAGCAGTTAAGAAACACAAAAGAAGAATAAGGATGTTGGTACTGTCAACACTGCATTCAGCATTCAAGCAACTAAGATAAGAATTCAAACACAAGGAAAACATTAGTTAGCACAAATCAGAACCTTGAATCAAATATCTTATTTGCTCTTACTAAGTTTCTCTTTCTACTTCTACTAGATCATCTTTGCCAGGGTAATAGTCTTCAATCGTTTAAACAAAAATTTTTAAGCTAAGTATATTATCATCCCTCTCATAATGTTAACAGTAAGAAAAAGGAGACATCTCAAAGTTTTTCAGTGAAAAAAAACTGAAAACAATGTTATGGATGACAGCATCAACTGCAGTGAAATTAAAATCTTGAAGACTGTAATTGAAAACTCTTTGTAATTAAGTTTCATAACCTTTGCTATCGTAAGGCTTATATAAAATTCTTTGGCAACTGAATAGTACAACTGCAGTTGATGCTTTGTTCTTTTTTCTCTTTTAAACTAATCCAGTAAGTTCCACAAGAAAAGTAGTTGCTACATTTCTTGATTATATATTACTGAAGAGCAAAAAAGTCATGTATCAAACTTGCTTTCTTGTTTGAAGTCTTAAAAATGGCTCTGAGTTTTTCCCAAATCCTGAACTATTATTTATGAAAAAATATTTTCAAAAATACTTATTCCGCATGATGTCAAAACACAGTAAGAACATAAAACACAGGATCATTTTAGGAACCTGCC
This sequence comes from Hyperoodon ampullatus, assembly GCF_949752795.1. Taxonomy (NCBI): domain Eukaryota; kingdom Metazoa; phylum Chordata; class Mammalia; order Artiodactyla; family Ziphiidae; genus Hyperoodon; species Hyperoodon ampullatus. Next base: position 23,791,336 of record NC_136923.1, read on the forward strand.
TTTTCTGATTGAAAAGTTTATTTTCTTTACTGGTCCTTTAAAGAACAGACTGTTCCAACAAATAGTTTATGATAAGAAAGCCAGAGGCATTCCTCAATGAACAGAAACAACTTATGTTTTACTATGAGTGGGTGAACCACAATTTGACCTGTTACCCTTTCATGAAGAACTAAATCACTTAGGCACCTACCCTGTAAAACATAGATCTTCTCTTTGTACTCCACAGCATTATGAAACTCCATAGCAACAGGCATGGCACAAACGGTCGTCCAGCAATTCTCTCTGCTGTCGTAGCACTCCACAGATTTTAGTGAGTTTCTCCCATCACCTTCATAAACTCGCCCTCCGATTGCATACATCTTACCACAGCAATACACCAGTTTACAGCCTATTCTGGCTCGAAGCAAGGACGGTTTGGATAGCCACCTATTAGTGGAATGGTCATACATCCAGAAATCATTTTCTGCCTTGTGGTCGATGGAGACCTCACTACTGCTTGGCCTGTACCCTCCTGCTATGTAAATATCATTATCTGGTGATACGAGAATCCCAACTTCTCTTAGATCATTTGGTGGTTTGCATAGTTTAAACACTCTTCCTGTGAATATATCTAGACAAGGCACTGTTTGCTTCTTTCCTGAGTGTTTGTGGGCAGCATCAAAACATATGATCATTTCCGATGCAGTCATCCCAAGTCTCTGTGTACAGCCATTGGTACTGGATGGTCCCTTTTCCACATAGCTTTTGGCTATAGCCTGTGCAAATTGAGGTGGAATTTTCTCTATAAAGGTGTCTTCCATCAGAGGAAAACGTATGCATTTGGCAAAAATTTCTGGAAGGTGCACTTCTCTTTCATTCTGTTCATGTTCAAACCACCTTACAATGCTCTCATAAACATGCTCTTCCCGGTCTACATTTAAATCGTCACTGTCTAGGATACTTATCAGTTGGTCTTTCGTCAACTGCAGAAACTCTTGTTCTTTGGTGACACACAGGAACTTTTTACGAATGTATTCTTTAGATCGATCTCCAAGTTCCTGATGACCATAATGATCAGCAAAGATGAAGACTCCAATAGAATTCTGTGGGTCCAAATGACTGACCATGTACTTAGCACATTGGTCTTGGATGGAGGGAATCTGGAAGATGCTAGCTGCAGTGAACAAGGCTTGAACATTGGCCTCTGTCAGAACAACTCTGGAGGTATAGGCATAGTTCAACACTAAATCCATCGACTCAGCTTCAACACCAACGATTCGAACTTCTTTTTGAGTGCTTTCTGTAAGGCCGCTAGTGAACATGGATCTAGGAAGGAAAGAGTGGTGAATTTATGTGTGCTATAAATAAAAATTATTGTGGCAAATTTTTAAAAACATAAAGTTACCACAAAGATAACATTTTGAAACTGTAAAATATTTCCTAATGTGTTTCCTGATATCCTAAATATCAGGAAAGGGGATAAAAGTTGATCATCTAACAGAAGAATTTAGTCTGGCTAATCTTAAAAAACCCTATTCTCAGGACCAGTCAGTCCACTTTGTGCCAACTCTGAGAAAAGGGGAGTATACCTAATTAAAGCACACCAGAAGGTGGCATGGAATATTCCAGGACATCTTATTTCCCTTGGAGCCCAATTGAGGATTCTGGTCAAGATGCCTTAGGGACTTGAGATCTTCAATCACCAGGTCAGTCAGAAAGTTTAAGAATACCCATAGAGTGTCAATGTGACACATTAGCATATAGAGACTGTCTAATAAAACTTCTCATGACCCAGTGGAAATTTACAAGGCAACCTGTGCTCAAAACATATCTTTAAAAATTTCAACTTAGAAAAACAAGAGGTTCTTCAGAAGTTCATATTTTCTATCTACTTGTTTTTAAAATAATTATCCTTTGAATGCATCCTTAATGATTATAAAGAATATAAAGAACATCAATTCACTTATCCTTGGATATTTTGAAAACCTTTGCTTGACTCAAAGTTACCATATTTTTACCTATTTATATTTGTATATAAATAAAGATTACAGTAGGGTTAATATAATACCTACTTCTAAAGAGAGTTTAAGAATTAACTGATTCTTTGGAGAAGGTAATGGTTTTCAAAATTCCAAGCTTTTGTCTTTGAGACCAAGCTTTTTTCTTTTCTTTTTTTTTCTTTTAAATTATCTGTGCATTTATGGTACTTTCTTGGCCAAAACATTAAGTAGCCAAAAGCCTGGCTCTTTATTTAAAGTGCTAGTCATTTATAAACATAATTTGCCTTTCTTTTCCCTCCTTTAAGGTTTCTTTCTAGGCTGTTCTTAAAATTAAATAAAAAAATAAAATCAAAAGGTCTTTTAAAATCCTCTTGCGAAAAGGACTGTGTGCCCTAGGATGCTTAATAGATGTCTGTTGAAGACACCGACCTAACACTGCTGATAAACTTCATTATTCAGATCCAGACCCCTCCTATTTTATTTTTAAGTGTGATGTTATGAAAACAATATCCTTGAATGGGAAGATTTCCGGTCACTTTTAAAGTTTTCATCAAAAACATGAAATTAATTCAAAAATGCAATATGGAATATTGGAGGTATACAAGGGTACCTGGACCCAGCTTGTTGCCTGGGCTAACCATCCTTTGAGTCCTATTTTTACTTCTACTATGTAAATTTTAAGTTTAGTATCATGCAGACTTTTTTTTTCTTAAATGACTAGAAACTAGATGTACCATTGTATGAGCTTGTTTTCAATTCAGGTGCTGAAAAACTCAGTTATACAGCTCCCAATTAAAAAGAAAAATAAAGCCCTTCATCAGGCAAAGATTAACTCCCAAAGGAGAACATTACCACATAGCCCTTTATCATGGGAGCTACTACTGACTTGAATAAGCTGGTCTCACACACAGGAGCAGCGTGACACTCAAGTTCTCCTCTGTTCTAATAGGTTCTTTATGTAGACTCGATATGAAGTGGGAGTACTTCCCCACACAAAACCCTGAGCAGCAAAAAGTTTCTATTAATCATATGAATTTTACTTCTGACAAGTCACTGGGAGCAGGAAACAGCCATGCCAGATTTCAAGCTATTCTATTCTTCCACCAGTGATGCAAGACTTAGAAACTATTAAGTATGACTTTCTACAACTCACATAAGGAGCAACAATGGTACCAAGAAAGTTCTGTACAAACAGCACTAGCAAGAGAGAACCTAATCCTTAAGTCTTCTAGCCAAATATCTTCATTTGAATTCATATATCTTATGCTTAGAAAGTTTTTCAAGCATTTCCTTAACTGCTTGGAAATTATGAAAATCTACTGTAGCATACTTCTTTCCAAGTGATTTGTCAGGTCTTCAAAACTTAATTTTAAGTAAGTATGATAGTTAAATGATATAAGCCAGAATATAGAATTGCAGTGAGATATAGACATTTTCATTTTATTTCTTTTTACTATTCAAATCTAATATACAATGAACACTTCTGTATATTAAACTTTAAAAAGAACCCACCCTCGTTCCTTAAAAGTCATACTGTGACTAAGAAGCCTGGCTCTGGAATCAAACCCAGCCTCTGCCACTTACTAGTTAGTTAGATGATTTAGGCAGGTCACTTAACCTCTTTGAGCCTCAGTTTTTTTCACACGTAAAATGGGAATAACAACTATGTAGAGACAGGATTGTAAAGATTACATAAAGTAATGTATGTAGAGTGAGCCTTGCCCAGAGCTTGATAAGCAGTAATTGTGACAAATATTTAAACACATAAATGACCTAACCATATCTAATGGATAGCCTAGATAAATGAATCTCACCAGCAGTTTCCAGTAGAGGCCCAACTTCATACCTTCTGTGTATACCAGTTTCTTCTTTTTTCTTTCCAGCTCACTGCCTCGTTATAGTTAATACTTAATAGTCCAATGACCTACCCTACGTAAGTCTAAATGGTTACATCACAAGCAGCAAACTGAAGTGACTATATTTAACACAGTATTCTGAGAAAGAGGAACCAGAAACTACTGTCTGGAACACTACACTGCTATATGCCCTATAAAGGTTGAGAAAATTGTTTCACAATCATTTCATGCACCATTTTTGAATACAGAAAGGCTTAAAGTGAGCACTTGAAACAACAGGAGAAGTTAAACTCAAACAGGAAATTGCCTTTATCACTGACCTTAGAGTATGAAATTATTTTTTAGACCCAAGTTTTGAAATTTTACTTTACAAAGTTTCGTGATGTATAAAGATGAATATAAATGAAAATGAAGACTTAGCTTAAAAGTACTTCCGGGGCTTCCCTGGTGGCGCAGTGGTTGAGAGTCCACCTGCCGATGCAGGGGACACGGGTTCGTGCCCCGGTCCGGGAGGATCCCACGTGCCGCGGAGCGGCTGGGCCCGTGAGCCATGGCCGCTGAGCCTGCGCGTCCGGAGCCTGTGCTCCGCAGCGCGAGAGGCCACAGCAGTGAGAGGCCCGCGTACCGAAAAAAAAAAAAAAAAAAAACTTCCAGAAATCTTAAGAAATAATCACTAGTCTGGGGCCTAAGACACATAGAAACTGTATTTCATTCATTTTCATTTCACTGCTTTTATCCCCAGGGCATTAAAACAATCCATTAAATGGGTAATTTGTTTTAAACTCTAAAAGAGTTAATGTGCACGAAAGAAATCCTGGATAAATTTTTGGAACAAATTTCAGATTAGCACTGTCCAATAAAACTTTCAGTGATGGAAAGGTTCTGTATCTGGGCGGTACAATGTGGCAGCCACTACCTACATGTGGCTCCTGAGCACTTTAAATGTGGTTAGTGTACGTGAGGAAGTGAATTTTTAATTTTACTTAATTTTAGGTAAGTGAAGTTTAAATAGCCATATGCGGCTAGTGGCTGCCATATTGGGCAGTGCAATTTTAGATTTTCTGAAACATACAAACAAAAACATGTTCACTAACTTAAAAACCAACCACCTGAATTCTAGGAGAATCTGTCAAATAAAAAAAGGGGCGGGGGGCGCTTAATAAAATAGGGCCTGTTGTTTATTCTCAGGAAACAAATGCATTGGTTTCATCTCATTCTTGCATCTCAGTATAAAAATCAAGTGGGCAATACTGAGGGAGAAAGGGAACTTGGTGAGGATATCAATAGAGGTTTCCACCATCATCATACCTGAAGTAAGGGCTGATTGCAGCAAGAACGTTTCTATGACAGGAAAATGTTTTCCCGTGATCCACTTCCACTATAATGTCTGTCAGCTGTCCTTCATCGTACATTGTTTTGAGTTGCTTTAGAATACTGCAAGCATGGAAGGGGTCCATGGCACCGTTGGCTGTGTCTGAAGATGGAATCCCATTCGGTGTTGGGGAAGACTTACTTAAATCTAGGAGGAGAAAAATCGTACAACCACAAGAAGTTCGGAGCCAGTTTCGGCGTCGCGGGTTTTATTTTTTGTTTTTTGGTTTGGTTTTTTTTTTTTTTTTTCTTGGTGTGTGTGGGATGGGGCGGGGAGTTGTTTGTTTCTTCGTTTGGCTTGTTTTTTCCCCGCTACAGAAATGCATATGTACACAGACACCCCCAGTGGGACCGCGAGGTAGGATCTGGGAAAGAGCGAGCTGCGATGCAAGTTCACACACCAGCCTGCTCCTCTGGGAGCCCGGCGAGCCCGAAGCCCCGTGCTCGCAGAGGGACCGTGCGGGCAGAACAGGCGAGGTGTCTGCGGCGACTCCGCCGACAGCCAGAATGTCCCAGCTGAGAGCGAAGGGCAGGAGCCTCACGAGGGAAGCTCGATGGATGGCGGCCGCCAGTGCCCCCTCAACCGCCTTGCGAACAGGTCGGAGCGGCGGCCGGTACCCGGCCTCCCCATCCTTGTCCGGCCGGACCGCCCACCTCCCTCCGCGCCATTCATCCTCCCTCCCCTCATCCCTGTCCACCTCTCCATCCTTCTCTCCGGCTCCTCATCGCCACCGCCTCAGCTCGCAGCCTGAGCCTCGTCCCCGGCCCACCTCCCCTCCACACCTCCCAAGTCACCACTCGACCCACCTGCCGACGCGGCCATTTCTCGACGGGGCCCGGGCTCCAGCTATTTAAAGAGGAAATGTCATTTCGCTTCTCTCTCTCCCGGGTTCCGGCTCTTCTAAGCCGCCCCTAGCCAATGGGATGGCCTATGCATCCGGCTCCGCCCCTAAGCTCCGAACTCCGGGCGCCGATTGGCCACGAGGAGCGCACAGGTGAGTCGGGAAATGTAGTTTTATTGCCCCCGCTCCCGCGTGGTCCGGGTAGGGTGGAGGCCCAAGCTGGGGATTCCTATTGGCTGGTCCGGGCGGAGGCGGAGCGCAGGGGGCCCGCCAGCCTGTGTCTGTGGAGCGCGCGGTGCCTGCAGGGAGAGGTAGTCTTCTGTCTGAGGAGAGCTGTCATTCTGAGAGGCTGGGGTAGGGGAAGCTCTTGAAGTGCAAATTTCCCCATTTTAGGCCTCTCTCCAGGCCACCGGATCTTTTTTTTTTTTCCCACCTTGTTCTTCGTTTCCTAAATCTCCTGCCAATGACTAGCTTCCGGTATGAAAGCGGGGGTCCGCGTGAGGGCTGTGAAACCAGAAAAATTTGGAAATGGACAAGAAGGCTGTTGTCCAAAAATGTGAAGGAAATCTGACACCCCACCCCGAAGAAAAATATCAGGAGGCCAAAAAGCAAGCCATCTCTGATGAATCACCTGTGACACCCAATTGAAATAGCCTTGCCTTGGCCGAGTGCTCCGGTTGCCACAGATTAACTTGGTCTGGTTACAACGGCTGCTCAGGATCTTTAACTCCCACTCAATGCCTTGCTCTTCTCGAGCACCCAGGGAACACCTGTTCCACTTTTAAGAGTACAAGAACATTATAAAGGGATTCAGACGCTTTCCTTTTTGCTCCTGGTAAATGGAGTGGTTAAGATACTATGTAGACTGGGATTTCCTTTGACGAAATACTGGAAAGTGCCCTGAGTCTGGAGCCAGGGACAAATATTGAATCCCTGGCTCTTTACTTCTTAATGTGGATAAGACCCTTAGATAAGACCCTTTAATTCTTGGACACTTAGCTCCTTCACCTGTAGCGTGTGAATAATAATTCCTATTCTATCTGCCTCATAGGCTGCAAGCCTTTTGAAAGAAAGGAGAAATTTTACTGTTGACGTGTTTTGATTTTCTTGTCTCGTGTTTGCAGCATGTAACAGGGTGGCTGGCACATTATAGATACTTAATATTTTAAAAATAAATGTAAGACACAAGTGAGCTAACATTGGAAATGCTATTTCTAAATGTTTGAAATGTAAGGAAGTCTTATCAGTGAATAGGAAGGAATTTTTAGTAGAGATATAGTTAGCCAATGAGCATAGCTTTTCTAACCCTGAAAAGATCAAACAACTGAATTTCCTGATGAAGGATCTTGGGATTTGTGACTGTGAAACAGAGAGAATGATGAAAAACAATCCAATTCTGTCCGCTAGGTCTGCTGAATAATTTAGACCTCAAAAGTATTATAATTCTGTACAAGTTAACAAGAATTGGTGTTTCCTCGGGGCTGGGATATGTGGACATTGGTATGCACTTCTAAATTCATGTAATGAAAACCCTATCTGCACAGTTCTGCATGGATGAAATTGATTTAACTTTTGTTACTCAGAACTTTAAATTTCCATTTTTTATGAGCCAAACACTGTTGCTTTCTACCTTATGGAAATATTGGGAGTTTCACTCACAATATTCATGGTATTAAGGAAAAAAATGGCATCAATCCTTATGGTTGCCAGATTTTAGCAAATAAAAATACAGGACACACAATACTAGGGACATACTTAGAGTAAAATATCACTTGTTATTTGAATCACATTTAATTGGGTGTTCTCTATTTTACCTGGCAACCTTTTCAAACCTGTTAAAATAGAGGGTTTATTGTTTGTGTTTTGTTTTTGGTAGCCACCTGTCTAAGACTTAAGAAATTTGGCCAATTTTCTTTTTCATTTAATTCTCACCTACTTAACAAATAGACTAGGCAATCTTGTTTAGTTTTTTTTTTTTTTTAAGTTTTCTGATTCTTTGATCCCCAAGAATTTCTGAATTTGGAGGTGGGCAGAATACAAAGAACAAAAGCCAATTTAAATATAAATAGGGGAAAAATGAAGATTTATAATTACAAGGGTGCCATTTATATGACACTGTAAATAGACTCCATTCTACTGGGCAAATGACATTACATGGTAAAGATTCCGTCATCATTACAAATACGCTTTTTAAAAATACAGAATAAGTGAGAAGATGTAAAAATTGAGCCAATGGTCCCACAATATTCATTCTCAATGATTTATAAGACTACAAAGGAGATTTTATTTCAGTGTTGATACTAAACAGCCAAAGACTACAGCTTGTTTTCAAATAGTTCTAATTTGAAATTTAGTAAGAACTCACTGCTAATCTAGAAAGGCAGCAGCAAGAGTAAACCAGTTTTCTTCTTTATGTATTAAGTAATATATTGTCCTCTGAAGCAATCTTCTCAAATAGTTACAGTTTAAAGTAAATTTTAGTAAGGATGAAAATTGAAAAAGCAAACCAGAATAGTTGAAGGACCCATATTTAGTTCAAAGTAGACATTTAGAGCTTCATTATTTTAATGTTTCTTACCTAGGAAGCAAAGGCAAAGAAGATTGCTATAACCATGGTTGTTAGAGAGTAGAAAAGTCTTCACATTTAAATTCTAAAAGGATGAAGGGTATGAAAGCAGCAAATTTGGAAAATGAGAAAAATGCACAGTTGCCTTGGTTTTTTTCTGCCTCCACTTTAAGAGAACGACTTTAGCAATTATCAGCTGAGCCCAGGCTCTTGTTGATAATAATACCACACAACACAAGAATGATAGCAACTCTGATGAAGAAAGTGTAAAAGAAAATAGGAATTTACTTCTGCAAATCTATTCTGCAGTTTTACAATTTCCCTGTTCAGTATGGCTTCAGGCTGTGAAATTGACCAGAGCTACATAAAATGAAAGTAAAGAGAAAATACCTGTGACTCTTAACACTTTAGCAAATGACATCCTTATGGTATATTTATTCTTTTCAGGCTACGGCTACAGCAAAATATGACATTTTTCCTTGCTAAAGGCTTTTGTGTTGGCTGGATTAATGCCTGCTGTACAGCAACAGAAATGATTATTTGAATATAAATTTGATATAATATTACATATTGAAAAAGGATTTTAGGGGGTAATTTCTAGAACCTTATATATTGTATATGATTTAGTTTCTTTGGAATACAAAACTCTAAATAGATACTAACATTCAGGTTTACTGATTAAACATTACTGGCCTTGGTTGTATTTTAATTTTTATTCCCTCTAAGGTGATGTGAGGATTCAACATGGTAATAACTAGAAGATTGCATTTTGTGAATCACCAAATTTAATCATACTGGAGGATGTTAAAACACATTAATTTGTCTTTTAAGTATTTGAAATTTAGCATATATGTGGAAAAAAAGAGACTGTAAAATTTGCAGTAGGGATATTCAATTCCTCAAAAATATTTATTACCTCCATACTCCACCCTGAATCTACATTCTGAGCAGGCACTGTATAAAGCAATGTTCCTGATACCAAAAAAATAGGTATAGATGATAGAGAAAAATAGAGTTAGCAATTCAGATAGAGACTGAATGTGTTCCTGCAAAATTGATGTGGAAACCTGTTCCCCATTGTGATGGTATTTGGAGGTGGGACCTTTGGAAGGTGATTAGATTATGAGGGTGAAGCCCTCATGAATGGGATTAGTGCCCTTATAACAGAGACCCCAGAGAATTTCACCATGTGAGGACACAGTGAGAAAATAGACATCTGTGAACCAGGAAGCAAGTCCTCACTGGAAATCAAATCTGCCAGTGCCTTGAGCTTTGATTTTCCAGCCTCCATAATTGTGAGAAATGAATTTCTGTTGTTTATAAGCCACTCAGTCTATGGTATTCTGTTATAGCAGCTTGAATAGACTAAGGTGTATATATGGATGGATGGATGGATAGATAGAGAGGTAGATACAAATGATATAAGGTGGTATATTCTCTCTCTCTCTCTCTCTCCCTATATATATATACATATATATATATTTCCTAACCTCAAGGATCTTATGGCTTGTATGATTCATCCATGGAGATAAAACACATTCACATAATAATCAATTAAAAATTGAGGATTGAGGGGCTTCCCTGGTGGCGCAGTGGTTGAGAGTCCGCCTGCCGGTGCAGGGGACACAGGTTCATGCCCCAGTCCGGGAAAATCCCACATGCCGCAGAGCGGCTGGGCCCGTGAGCCATGGCCGCTGAGCCTGCACGTCCGGAGCCTGTGCTCCACAATGGGAGAGGCCACAACAGTGAGAGGCCCGCGTACCGCAAAAAAAAAAAAAAAAAAAAAAAAAAAATTTGAGGGTTGAGGGCAGCCCCTAGTTAGCAGAAAATGAGTATTTAAAAAAGCTAATGTTGAGGACTTCAGAAGAGAGAAAAGTTTCTGTTCAGCTGGTGTGGGATTTAAGTTAGGCATGAAAAGATACACCATAGAAACAGTCATAAAAGCAATAGAGTATTTTCTTACCTATTTGCTTTATCTTGGCTTGACCTGGAAAGCAAAGCATTAACACATTCATACTTCAGTTTTGGGGTTTTTTTTTTTGCGGTACACGGGCCTCTCACTGCCGTGGCCTTTCCCATTGCGGAGCACAGGCTCCGGACGTGCAGGCCCAGCGGCCATGGCTCACGGGCCCAGCCACTCCGCGGCATGTGGGATCCTCCTGGACCGGGACACGAACCCGCGTCCCCTGCATCGGCAGGCAGACTCTCAACCACTGCGCCACCAGGGAAGCCCCATACTTCAGTATTGATGGGGATTAATTCAGAACTTGAACAAGGAAGGGAAGTTTTAATGGCTATGTGTTACTTACATTATTTCACTTAATTTCATGTTTTAATTAAATTTTATAAGAACAGTGTTACAAATGAAGAGGCTAAAACTTGGAGAATTTAAATACCTTGCCCATAGTCATATAGGGATCTATGGCTCCAAAGCCAACTTTCTTTTGATTACAGTATATAAAGGTCCCTGGGAATAAGACAGAGTATTGAAAATGAGAGGTGTAGGACTTTTTTCTCAATTAAACATGTCTTGTTCTATGTCAAACACATGGTCAATTGGTATCTGCTAATATCTATCATGAATGGACAATACTATTGGTATAGGTTTGAGATATTTTTATGCACCAAGAAAAGGGGAAAAAGGAAAAGCTAGAAAGGTAATAGTCATACTGTTAAGTAATTTGACTTTGTCAGACTAAATTGATAGTTTTAGATGTATAGTAATTTAGCATTTTTTAATCTTTCCACTAAATAATTAAATGAAATGGCATATATATATATATGCCACACACACATCATGGTTATATATATGTGGTTAATCATACATATACAAATGGTTAATCATATATATAATTACATATATAAATGATTAATCATATATATAATTATATATCACATATATCATATATGTCATGTATATACATGATTAACAATTGATATTTGTCAAGCTGACCATACTTCACTATTCTCCTACAAGACTGAGTTATTGTATGAGAATGGAGACCCTGAATAGGATTACTCCACTGGACCCTTTACAATATTTAAACTTAGAATGCCAAAGCAGCTGTGAAAATATGGGACATCAACATCCTTCCTTGTATGAAGATTTAGTTTATAACCCAAATGGAACTAATAGAATTAAACAATGATTGTTGTTTCTTTCTAACCTCAATCATGATCCAAATTTTTTAAGCTCCTGGTATCACTGAAAAACCTGAAGAGAAGAAACATCAGTGTCTTCAGCATTTAGACATAGGAACCGAGATTCATGGAAAACAGGCATAAGGTATTAGGAAAGAAGTATATTAAACACAGCAGAGAGAACACAGACGATGAGGAGTTGATGGTACTTTAATCCCTAAAATAATCAAATAGTTATAAAGCAAATCTGCTGGCATACCACAATAATTTCAGAGATATTTAATTTTTATTTCTGGTTAGTCTATCACAGGATTTCTTCATCTCAGCAGTATTCATATTTGCAGCTAGATAATTCTTTGTTGTGCCGGGGGCAGGGGGAAGTGGGAAGGAGTTTGTCCTGTGCGTTATCAAATACTACTCAACAGCATCCGTGGTCTCTACCCACCAGATGCCAGTAGCACCTCCCACCAAGACTTGACAACCAAAGATGTCCCCAGAGATGGTCAAATGTTCCTTAGGGGAAAATCATCCCCAGTTGAGAACCAGTGTTCTACAATATGCTCTGTGCCCTCCTGCTTTGTTAACAGCTCTATTACACTTTACATCTATCTACTATGTTTATTATTTAAAACTGTTTTGTTTATCTTCCTTTGAAATATTCATTGCAAGGATTTGAGTTAATTATTTTGTGTGTTCATAACACAATATTGTCTTTGGTCCAGAAGTCCCATCTCTAGTGTTACAGATGTACTACTTCCTTTACCCTCCATTCTCTACTCCCATCCTCTCCTACTTCATATACGACCATTATAATGGTTTGATGTGGATCCTTGTGTATATATCTGTTCTTGTAAAATATGTATTGAGGTTCTGTATATCCTTGTGGTTTATATAATGGTATTATGCTATGGATCTCTTCTGTTTCTTAGTTATTTCACTCAGTACTATGTTTTTAAGGTTTGTGGATATTTCTTTGGGTACATCTGGTCAGTTCTTCCTCTTTACTTTCCCATCAACTACCTCAGTGTCAGATATATGTTAGGTGCTGAATAAATGTTCACATAATCAATTGCATAAGTGCATATATCAGATGGTGAATGGGTGTAGTAGACAGAATAGTGGCTGCCCAAAGATGTCCGCGTTCTGATCCCCAGAATCTGTGAATGTATTACCTTATAAAGCAAAAGAGACTGCAGATGTGCTTAAATTAAGAATTTTGAGATGGGGAGATGATCCTGGATTATCCAGGTGGACCCAGTGTCATCACAAGGGTCCCTATAAGGGGAAAAAAAAGGGTCAAAGCCAGAAAAAGGAGATGTGATGACAGAAACAGAGGGTGAGTGGTGTGCTTTGAAGATGAGAAGGGAACGTGAGCCAAGAAATGCAGGCGGCCTCGAGAAGTCAGCAAAGGCAAGGTAATGGATTTTCCCCTAGAGCCTACATGAGGCAGGCTGTCCTGCCAACACTTTGGTCTTAGGATTTCTGACATCCAGGACTGTAAGATAATTTCTGTTGTGTTAAGCCACTAAGCTTGTGGTAATTTGTTACAGCAGCGATAACGCAGGAAAGTAACACAGTGGATGAATTAATACATGGATGAGTGTGCAAAGCTTTCCAACAGTGAACTTTTCTCTTCCTCGTTTTTTCTCCATTAAGTGTTTAATATTCATAAAAGTAGAATCTCAAAATATAAAGGACCTCAAATAAGTAATACTTTAAAGGGAAGGCTTATAAGGGGAAAATTATGAGGTAAACAATCACCCCAAGTCTATCTGTTAACTGGATAGTCAGCTTGACTGCACTGGGGGCTCACTGGGTCATCTTGTAAGGAGAGTGAGATTCAAATTGGATGAGGGCTTGAATACCTGGGAAGTATGGTTCCTTCGGGGCCATCTTTGGAGCTTAGCTGCTTTAATGGGTTTCAGTCTTAAACAGGTTACTATTATAGAGACATCAAGCCTCATAATTGTGGCAGGATGCTTTCTATGGATCTGGAACCAAAATTATAACACTCAGTCCATTAAATGTGACACAAAGCCAAAGATGTCTTACATGCAGCTTTCTTGCATGGCCAGATCCATCCCTGAGAAAGAAATGTATTCACTTAAATATATAAGTTTGATCAATTCAGTTACCATAATCCACAGAGAAGTATCAGGTTTTAATGGATCTTGCCTCATTTCAAATATATGGCTATTTTTTCCAGCCATTTCTTAAGTCCTCCTTGTTAGAGCACATGTAGCCCTAACTTGTGGAGCTCATGTCTGCACATGCACCAGGACCTGGTTTTCTGGGGAATCAGAGTGAGAATCATTCTTTAGCAAGTAGATTATCATAGCTGTCAAGAAGCAGAGGCTGTGAGATGAGACTGCCTCAGTGCAAATTCTTGTTGAACCACTTTCTAGCTGTGACCTCAAACAAACAAATAACTTCTTGAAGGCTTTGTTTCCTCAGCTCTAAAATTGGGCTAATAAGAGCATTTACCTCAGAGGACTGTTATAAGGGACAAAGGAGATAATTTATGTAGATTAATGCAAATTATTTAGTCCATTGACTGGCACAAAGAAAGCACTCAGTGAATATTAGTTGGTAGTAGTAGTAGTAGTAGTAGGACTCTGATAGTGAAAATTCAGTTTACTTTTCCAGATAATTATGACAATTAATTTTTTATCCTTCATGGAATATTAACCAGTTTTACAGCTTAATCAAAGTTAAACTTGATCAGGAACCTGAGATGCAGCTATTTTCCCAGCTCAAGGCTCACCATCAGTGACCTCTAGCCTTGCTAAGGGTGAGAGAATAGGAACCAAGCCATCCTCATAGGTGCTCTGAATCTAATGTCCATGTCATTAAAACCAGCATGCATGTATTATTAGAATAGGCTAAAATAAGCTGTGGTAACAAACAATCCCATACTTCCAGTAGTGTAAGTCACCAAAATTTTACTTTTTACTCTTGCTTATGTCCTACCCAGGCCAGCAAAAGGCTCTGCTCACTCAGAGACCCAGACTGATGGAGGGACCACCATCATACATGGTGACGGTCGCCATGTCAGACAGAAAGCAAGCATGTGGTGAATTATGCACTGGCTCTTCAAGTTTCCACCTGGAGAGACATGCACCACTTTTCTTCCCATTTCACTGGCCCAAAAAGTCAGGTGGCCCAAAAAGTCAAGTGCAGATAGGACGGGAAGCTCAATTCTACCATTCTCAGTACGAAGAAAACCAGAAATATTTGGGAATCGGTGTCAATGACAAACATACTCTACGAAGATTACGCTAGCCACTTTTAGTGATGCGGGAGTAAACAAAACCTAGAACCTACTCTCAGCGACCTGGCAGATAAGAGGCAATCTGTGCATAAGCATGTATGACTTTAAAATTACTTAGCAGTTGCTAAGATTACTTTACCCCAATCATGTGGCCAAAGTAAACCAAAGCCAGTGATGGCAGGACTGCTGTGCCAGGGTGGATTTGACCCCCCAGGGGATATTTTTGGTTGTTATCTTTTAGAGTGTGGGTGTTGCTACTGGCACCTAGCAGCTTAGAGGCCGGGAGGCTGCTAAGTACCCTACAATTCACAGGACAGCTCCCCACAAAAAATAATTATCTGACCCCAAATATCAATAGTGCTGACTCTGAGAAACTCTGGGTTGTTGTGATATTCACACTTTGTCACACATACTCCTAAATCCACCGAAATGAAAATTATACCTTTGAAATGTCTTCAGTTGAGACTGTGCACACCAATGCTCATGACAGGACACCTGAGTGTACTCCACCATCGTACACGTCACATCCAGGTATATGGTATTTTTATCCGGAAGTGTGAATCTGGTACAACCCTTTTGAAATACACATAGGAGAGTTGACTGTGTTTTCGATTTTTTTCATAAGGACTTTGAAATTCAAATTTGAAACAATTCTCTTCAAAACAGACAGTACCACAAATATATTGGCCAACTTGATTAAGCAAGGTTTAGTCCCAATGGGAAAAAAAAAATGTGACATGACATAATTAGACGCTGACTGTGGATAATAAGATGAGGGCTATGGTGAGACCTTCTTGCCAAAAACACCTTTCTCTAAGAAGAGTCTAGTATGATAAGAGCAGTCAGGAAGTGATCAATGGTTAGAGACCAAGGAAAGGGGGTGTGGGAAAGCTCCATGGTACTAACAGAGTTTGTGAGACCAGCTTTGTCAGGCACAAATGAATGCAGAGACAAGGAAGGCAGTGGAAGGAATTGTTATAATACTTAAAGGTCAGGAGCTGTAAGTAAACTACACCAAGGGAATTCTGACCTCCCAGCATCAACCTGTGTTTGAATTGGGGTTTAAAGTTGGATCCCATGTGGCAAGTTTTGTTTCCTAGTCTGAGCCTCAAGCCTGAGGCTTGCAGAATGACTGGCTCCAGAAAGGATGATGTGATGCCTGGCAAAAGGAGATCTGTGGGTTGTTAATCTATGGATCAAAAAGCAAACCCTGGCCCAGCGGTGTGTTAATCCTAATGGCTGAGTTGGAGCCTATACAATCATTTAAACGAATGCATCCAGCGTGGGGTCTCAGAAATAGTTTAAGGAAGCTTCAACTATGTTTAGAATGGACCAAATCAATGAATTGCTGATTTTTCCACGTGTGTTAACCCACTAACTCCTCAGGGGGTTGAAGCCTGTAGTGCAAATAGAATCCAAACACTTTTAATTTTATTTATTTATTTTTGACTGTGTTGGGTCTTCACTGCTGTGCGCGGGCTTTCTCTACTTGTGGCGAGCAGAGGCTACTCTTCATTGCGGTGCGTGGGCTTCTCATTGCGGTGGCTTCTCTTGTTGCACAGCACGTGCTCTAGGCTCACAAGCTTCAGTAGTTGTGGCACATGGGCCCAGCAGTTGTGGCTCGCAGGCCCTAGAGCGCAGGCTCAGTAGTCGTGGTGCACGGGCTTAGTTGCTCTGCAGCATGTGGGATCTTCCTGGACCAGGGCTCGAACCCGTGTCCCCTGCATTAGCAGGTGGATTCCTAACTACTGCGCCACCAGGGAAGTCCCCCAAACACTTTCTTAATGATTCAGGTCAAAGGAGCAGGCCTAAACTCAGTTTGGAATCCCTTTATTTACCGGGTTTCTGCTGTCATAGGGGAAATTTAATTGCTCTGCAAATTCTTCATTAAAAAATTGGTCCCTTTCACACCTGTCCTTGGTGAAGATCAGCATTTTCTTCCTTTCATCCTCTGGGTTCTGTTTATTGAGTAAATGCTTTTGTTCTAAGAGAATGTAAGTTCAAGTCTTTAGAATATAGGTTCAAGCCTTTGTTCTAAGAGAATATAGGTTGAAGGTTCATGATTCCTGCAACATATTTTCAAATGGTTTGGCATAAATATTCAGTATAAACTTATACACATACAGCAAGGACCTACAGTATAGCACAGGGAACTATACTCAATATTTTGTAATAACCTATAAGGGAAAAAAATCTGAAAAAGTGTATATATCTATATCTATATCTGTATCTATATCTATATCTATATCTGAATCAGTGTACTGTATACCTGAAACTAACATGCCATTATAAATCAACTATACTTCAATTAAAAATAAATAAATAGATAAATGTATGCACCCACAGGAATAAAGCAAAAGTGGCAAAATGTTAACGTTTTGGTGAATCAAAGTGAAGCATTTACGGGAATTTACTGTTCTACTCTTGCAGATTTACACTTTTTCAAATAAAAAAGTAAAAACAAACAAACAAAGAAAACCCCTGATATGTGAGGTAGTAGAAAGAAGGAGGTTCTACTATCAAAGTATGAAATCTTAAAATGAGATGGCAATAAAAATTGTTTTGAATTTTTCCTTAAAGAAAATGTGGTAGACATAAGGTTGTAGCGTGACTCATTAAGAAAGAGTATGTGGATATGATGGAACACACTATTTACAGCTTTGTTAAATGAAGTGGATGATGCTTCTCTCCTCAGGGTGTTTTTCCATCAGTGATGATGCATGATTCCAGATTTAGCCACACAATGTCAGCTGATGCCTCTGGTTACCAAAAAAGAAAAAGAAAAAAGGAGAGGGGGCATAATCAGGATGGTGACAATAAAGGTATGCTTTTTCATAGTGACTTAGTCTGAGTTGACTGATTCATCAGCACTGAGCTCTAAGCTGCTTGGCTAACTAGTCCCAGATTGTGCTGGGAGAAAAAAAATGCTTCCGTGGCACTCAGTGCTTATGAGACCTAATAGTTCATTGTAGTGGATCGTACCTTGGAGACCTCCTTGCTGATTGCTGCTTCGGACTGAGCTGTGTCTTCCCAAAATTCCTGTCAAAGCCCTTCCCCCCCAGTATGATGGTATGTGGAGATGGGGCCTTTGGGAGGTAATCAGGTTTAGGTGCGTTCATGAGAGTGGGGCCCTCATGATGGGACTAGTGCCCTTATAAGAAGAGACACCAGAGAGCTTACTCTCTTTCTCCCCTCCATGTGAGGACACAGTGACAAAGCAGATAAATTCAAAATAATGTGTAAGTGATAACATATGGCTATAATTATGTAATATTTATTTATTTATTTATTTTGGCTGCACTGGGTCTTAGTTGCAGCACACAGGATCTTCGTTGTGGCATGCAGGATCTTTAGCTGTGGCATGCACACTTCTTAGTTGCAGCATGCAGACTCTTAGTTGCGGCATGCCTGCAAGATCTAGTTCCCCGACCAGGGATCAAACCTGGGCCCCCTGCATTGGGAGCACGCAGTCTTACCCACTGGACCACCAGGGAAGTCCCAGTTATAATTATTCAGAGCATAATATACCTTGCTAATGTGAACTAATGTTCTGTAGACTTCAGTAATAAAAGAAAATTAATTGCACATGTGGGCTCTTTAGTTATTTATTTATTTAACATCTTTATCGGAGTATAATTGCTTTACAATGGTGTGTTAGTTTCTGCTTTATAACAAAGTGAATCAGTTACGCATATACATATGTCCCCATAGCTCTTCCCTCTTGCGTCTCCCTCCCTCCCACCCTCCCTATCCCACCCCTCTAGGTGGTCACAAAGCTCCAAGCTGAATCTCCATGTGCTATGTGGCTTCTTCCATGTGGGCTCTTTAAAAGACCCTGCATGCCAGCAACAAAGATCCCGTGTGCCGCAACTAAGACCCAGTGCAGCCAAATAAGTAAGTAAGTAAATTAATTAATTAATTAATTAAAAAAAAAAAAGTATACAGGAGGATGTGTGTAGGTTATATGTAAATACTACTCTCATTTTTTTAAAAAAGTTAAAACTAAAACTATTTTATTACGTGCGGAAGGGGTGACTTGCGTAGGATATTACACATGTAGGCACGTATATCAGCCAGTACAGAAAGGTAGGAACAGTTTTATCTTTTGAATCTTTTGCTATACTGTATTACCAAGAAGATGGTGAGAAATAAAATTACAATATAAACTAAAGTCACGGCACAGTATATTTTGACACTTTCACTTTAGAAAAACATAACACAGTTTGGCTACATAGGAAGAATAACACTGTATGCTAAATCTCATAAGAAGGCTGAATATCTCCATGTTATTCTAAGAATTGTCAATTCTTTGCCTATTTCTTGTACTAGAGGGGGAAAAAAGGAGTATTAAGGATAACAGCAATAAACATCTTTCAAAAATTTCTAAATTATTTCTTAAGAAAATGATTTCAATTACTATAAGATTCTCAGTTTATGATTGAAGTAGTTTTCATGTTATGTTTTATATTACACTGAACTATGCAACTTATCAGTATATCTTCCAACCCAATTTCAACCTTCCCTACATCTCTGAAGCTGCCATTGAATTGGTCCTGACTCTACCTAATGGATAATGGTCTGAAATGGATGGATAGATTAAGGAATGAGGTCAGATATTGTCAACTGGGGAAAAAAACCAAAAAACAAAACACAACATAAGAGCTGTGGGTTATGTTTTATTTGGGGCAAAATGAGGACTATAGCCTGGGAGACAGCCTCTCAGAGAGCTCTGAGGAACTGCTCCAAAGAGGTAAGAGGGAAGGTCAGTATACATGTTATTTTAGTGAAGAGGGGTACGTGCAGTCAAGCACACACTTTGACAGGTTATTGCTGGTCACAAGAAGATTGCTGCTAGTCATGAGGAACATGTGTCTTCATTGATGATTTTAGGACTTTTCTAGATATGAGAAGATGCAAGAATTGGGGCTCATAAAATCTCCTGAAAAATATCTAACTGTCTGAAGGCCTGTTCTGCCGGTTTTTCCCAGAGCACAGTGTGTCTCATTCCTGATCTCCACCCTGAACTCCTTTAGGGTGTGTTGAATGTCAGTGACTACAGTGGCTAGCGACCTAATCCTCGTAGAGGGAGATGGCGAGTGATTATTTTTCATCCACAATATAAAACTTCCGTTGCATTTTCACTTGCCACACAGAGTAATCAAATGAATTCAGTGGGTTTAGGCATAGATTAAGCAAGAAATTTAAACACCTAATTGAAATAGTCTCTCCTATTTTGTCATACTTTGTCACCGAATTATCCCAATGTTTTGCCCTACTGAAATATACACAATAATTATATGTATAAATGATATATGTGAGATATAACTCATATTTTATGTCAAGACAAGAAAAATTTAAACAAAAAACTCTTCTCTGCCCTTTGGCCTCCTCTCTCCCCTAACTGCATTGTGCATCAGTATTATGCATCAACCAAACCTTCCCCACTGGGAGCTGCTCAACCATAAAAAGCAATACTCTCCTAGTATCAGTAAAATGACTCCTGAAAGTTAATATTCTCTCTTGATCTCATAAGGGGTCACATGGTGCTTAGATCTGGATTGTGTAAACTGTCAATTATATGTAATGTATAGTCCTCTGTCTCAAAAAACATATAACTGTGCCTTGACTCCTAACAGGTGGAACAGTTCTCAGAGCTTTCTGAGATGTTCTTCCTGGATTATAATCCTCAAATTTGGCTTGTATAAAATTTTCCATTCCTTTCTTAGATCAATTGATTAATTTTTTGTCAACATATACATATATATATTATATGTATATAAAGCTTGAATAGATTTATAACAAATTTTTAAAATAAATTTGATTGATATGTCTTTTGCCATATTTGTGGGACATACTAGTTAATTATTTTATCTTTCAAAAAAATTAAACCTTTTTTATTACAAAGTGACATTCCATATTTTAGTATGAAATTTTAAGTATTTCGTGTTAAAGTCTATTTTGTTGGATATTAAGAAAGCCACATGGGTTTCTTTTTTTTTTTTTAATAAGTTTATTTTATTTCTTTATTTTTGGCTGCTTGCATCTTTGTTGCTGTGCGTGGGCTTTCTCTAGTTGCGGTGAGCGGGGACTAAGTTGCAGTGGGTGGGCTTCTCATTGCGGTGGCTTCTCTTGTTGCACAGCACGGGCTCTGGGCATGTGGGCTCAGTAGTTGTGGCACAAAGGCTGTAGAGCGCAAGCTCAGTAGTTGTGGAGCACGGGCTTTGTTGCTCTGCGGCATATGGGATCTTCCCAGACCAGGGCTCGAACCCATGTCCCCGGCATGGGCAGGCAATTCTCAACCACTGCACCACCAAGGAAGCCCACATGGGTTTCTTTTAAACTAGTGTTTACATGGTCTTTTTCTTCCTTTTTCTTTCTTTCCTTATATTTAAGTTGGTACATATTTTTAATATAAATAGGACATTTTAAAATATTTTAAAAATTAAGTTAATATAATATTTATATAGTTAAATATTATATTTAATGTTTTAATATAATATTTTAATATAATTTTATATAAATTTTTAATATTTTAAATTATTTTAATAATCTGAAAAACTTTAATTTAGAACAGTTTAGTTCTTCTAGATTTAAAGTAATTACTAGGGAGTGCTACTGGCATCTAGTAGATGAAGGCCAGGGATGCTGCTAAATATCCTCCTCTAAGCAGGCAGGGTAGGGCGTCTCCAGAGGAAAAGAACCAGATATAGCTTTCTGATGTAAGAGAGGCCATTTTAGGCCTAAGCCATTTGTGATCTAAGCCTGCCCACAATGGTTGTCCTTGAATAGGTCTCAGTAATAATGACCTTAAGGGTCAAGGGCAAGAGAAGGAACAATAGCAAAGATAATAAATCAGATAATAAAGACTCCCAGTTTTCCCACACACACACAATGGTAAAGATTATCCTGAAGCACTTTTTTGAGCTGTTTTGCAGAATTTAAACCCCCTCAGGTGCTCAACCACTAGATCAATTGGAACCAAAGGGATGACGATGTTGACCTTTTCTGACCCTCCTGACTCCAATCAACTAAAGCTTGGACTCTGTTGACCTTTGCCCTAATTCTATGCTCAGTTCTTCTCAGCTCAAGCTCCTTCATGAACATGCAGGTACCCTTAACTTAAATCTTCCTCAATTTTGCTGTTTGGAGAGACCCTGCTTGGGAAGGGACCCCAGTGTTCTCCTTTCTTGCTGCAAGTAATAAATCCTCCTTCTCCCACTCTTTGGCTTCGTTGTGTCTTTTGGTGGCTCAACACCCACCAAGAGGGGAACCCAGGTTTCAGGTAATGCCACCATGCTCAGGACAGCCTCCCACAACAAAGAATTATCTGGCCCCAAATGTCAAAAGTGCTGGAGATTGAGAAACTCTGGATTAGAGAGCATTAGTTGATCCCCCAAACATGGAAAAGCTATGTGACCCCAAATACTCATTCCTACTTGATTGATAATATCAAATGACTGGAAAAAAGCATTCATGTCCACCTTTAGAAAAACTATTAAGTCAGTTGTGATGCGGGCCTGTAAGGGAACATTGTACAACCAATGAACATTATATAAAGGTTAACTTAAAAAATGGAAATGCTAATCATATAATGTTGAGTAGATAAGTCGAATTTGCAGATGTTAGTGCAGTGCACTCTGATAATAACCATGGGAAAATATGTCTAAGATAACAATACTATGAATAAACTCACCAGAATGCTATTATTATTCCTGTGTTAGGGTGGTGAGATCATAGAATATTTTCAAAAACTATTTTTCCCTATTGAAGATGAGTATATAGATTTTTAGAATAATTTTCCTAAAGATTTACGTCTCTTAAACTTGTTCTTGTCCTCATTTCTCTTTCTAATGTAGGATCTAGATCTATTCCAAATTTGTGGAATTAATTAGATAATTAAGAGGAACCTCAGAACTACGAGGAATGATTAAAGAAGGCATCTGACACACCCTACAAAGAAAAGGAGGATTCCCAAAGATATGAAAGAAAAAAGGTGTGAAGGTAACTGCGACGTGATAACATTATTTTATGGGCTTGGAATGAGGAAAGCGTGCTCTGTTTTACATCTAGCTTTGGAGAAGCAAATAGCTCTAAGAAAAGGAACACCCTGGGTGGGCCTAACTGTCCAGCAATGCTCTGAGCAGATTTCCTTGGGTTCTCAGAGTACAAAATGCAGAAATGTGTTGCAGTGGAAAGTTCCGAGACCTGGGTCCTTGCTCTGACTGAAAGAGCTCAGCAGCCTCCCACATATGGCTCCCTCTGTCTGAACAGGATTCTAAAATGAGGACTGTGTCATCTCTGTGTCTTTCCCAGCTCTGCAATTCATTCATTCATTCAACAAATTTTTATTGAGCACGCACTGCATTCTAGGCACTGCTCTAGGTACTTGTGGAGGTAAAAACAAAACAGAATAAAATGAAACAAAACCAGAATAGGACATGGTTCCCGATCCCCCAATAAGCATTTGAACCCTATTTTAGGGGTGGGGGTAGGAGCAAGACAATAGTCAAAAGGCTTTGTTTTGAAGTCACCTTTACAAATAGGCATGTGAAATATACTTAAAAAAAATAACCATGCCCCTTCCTAAGACAGTCAAAAGGAAGATCATCATTCTGTCCATTAGTGCTGTTACTATGTTCAGTAAATTAAAAAGCAGTTACAGAATTTTGGTCTCTGCCTAAGAGAACACATGTTCTAAGGATTCAAGTGAGATACTTAAGATGAAACAAAAAATGGTACGATGACCTAGTTGAGAGAGAATTTCCCTGTATCTTGAATTTAGATCCTTTATTAGATCTTGGTTCTATCCCTTCCCTGTTACCATTATTTCCATGTTCATTCCCCAAATGGACAAGAGTGTCATTCCAACATTCTCAAATTACCTTCTCATAAGAGGGAGTGAAGAATGTTCAGTCTGGCTGAGACTTCCTACTAGGTGCCAAAACCCAAACCTTTATTTAAGGTTGACATAAGGCTAGCCCAAGACACCCACTAGTCAAATACCATAATGTAAACTTTGCCAGTGACATGCTCAGTGCTTTAAGTCAGTCTGTAAGTTTTAGAATTCTAACATAGTTTCCTTTTCTCCGCTTATTACTGAGTCCTTCTATATTCCTAGACCTTCTCTAAATAATAAAAAAAAAAAACAGCTAACACATACCAGACATTTGCTTCGTGCCAGGAACTTTGCAAAGTACCTTACATACGTTATGTGATTTTTAGTCTTCACCAAAATGCTACAAGATAGACACCGAAAGTAGATAAGAAATTTAGAAGTAGCTAAAAGTAACATAGTAGTAACAGGGAACACACACAGTAAGGTAGCAATGTATATAGTTTTGAAATTATGTCACTTAAAAATATAACCTTTCACTTACTGTACAACATCTGAAATCATGGCAATCACTCCTGTAGTGGATGGGCTGCTACACTGCCGAGATCCCCACTTCAGGACTTAATTCACCCGCTTGCTGGGAGTGAAATGGGCTAACAGACCTCAGATCAGTGTCTCTCCGGAGATCACCTCATCTGAAGAGAACTGCCCTACCCAAGACCATACGCCCTTCCCTCCAAGGACTGGTTACAACAGGGGGATGAAAGCCCCAACATTGGATGACCTAGAAGAGCCGTCTCAGCTTCAGAGCATCCTGGAGGGTTGACTGGGGGCTTCTTACAACGGCATCCTTCCCTTCTTGTGAGTATTGATTCCGACACCATTCCTTAACAAACCTCTCAAATGCTCATCTCCACCCAGAGTCTGCCTCCCAGGAACTAAACCCAACCCAACCCAATCCAAAATGTGTCAAGAATCCCATAATTTCAAAGCTTGGTCAGCCAAGTGATTATAAACTGTGTGAATGAATGAATGAATGAATGAACTAGCTACAAGGAAGCCCCTCTGTGGCCAGTAGATAGAAATGCCCTCCATCCTTTGCCTGGGTCAGTCTTAGATTATCTGAGGGCTTAAGGAACATATTCCTTGCATAAAACGTATTCACAGCGCTAAGTGCCTTACCTGAGCAATCTTATTTTATTCTTCTAACAACCCTATGAGGCAGGTACTATTTTGTTCCCATTTTGAATGTGAAGAAACTGAGGATTAGAGTGGTTAATATCATGTCAAAGTTAAGTAAGTGGGATGCAGAGCTGGAATATGAATCCATATCTTTCTGACCCTAGAACCTGTGTTCTAAAGCTGCCTTGCTATAGTATCTCACTGGCTAGTATATCTTGGTTTCCTCCACAGTTCCTTATGCATAGAAATAAATTAATGCTTTTTCCTTGATTTGTTGATTTGGCAGTACTTAAAACAGGCCTTTCCATGAGGGTGGTCAAGCATTTGAAAATGACCTTAAGCTGACTTGAACTGTGCACATAAACTCTACTCTGTTGTTCTGCCTTATAGGGATTTAACTGGCTACCTAATAAGGTGGGGAACCCCAATTCCTTACTTGTATCTGAGGCCACAGGCTAGGAACCAACACATAGTACACTAAGCTGCATTTGCTGGTTGAATGACTGAATAAATTAATGAATAAGAAAAACTTCTTCATTTCAAAATTTTAACAGAGAGGGGAAGAATGCTCCTTTACATCTTACAGAGGATTATTGTGTGTGCAGATTTGCCAATAAATATTTTAGTAGACTGACCTTATGTGTCACCAGAAGAATAATTACTAAGCACACAGGAAACTGATGTTCAATTTTGAACTGAGATGAATAGTAAATGTCGATTAATACTGTACAGAATCATAGGTTTTAATCAATTCAACTCAATACATGCTGAGCTTACATATAAGATAACGTGAAGATCCAAACTTGTTATCAAGGAGATTACACTGTAAAATTATGAGGATGCACACACACACAGATCTTTAATACAGATAACATGTGATAAATGCTAGAAGGCAGACAAATAAAGGACTGTGGGAGGAGCCATGAGAAGGAGACTGATTTGGTAAGGGAGAGGAGATAAAGCCTTCATTTTGTAGACTGCCTGAAACACACTTCTGAACAGTAACTCCCCTACTCAAGAACTTTCAAGAGCTCCCTGTTGCCTACAAATACAGCAAAAACCCCTTGACATGGCCTTGAAGACCCTGGTTTGCTAGGCCACCATCCTCTAAGTGTCGGGTCATCAATTCATCCTGGTTTTCCCAGGACTTACCCATTTTAGTATTGAGAGTCCTGCTTCCCTGGAGAGCACCTCAGTCCCAGGCAAACCAGGACAGGTGGTCACCCTAACAGCACATTTCAGTGTTTGATGAGGCCAAAGTGAGCCTCTCTCAGATGCCTGCAAACTTCCCCTGCTTTCTCACTTCCAAGTTTTTCTTCTTGCCTCATTTCCTTTCCCCAGCCTTGTATTCCAATCCACCTCATAATTCAAGAACCATATTCAGTATCCCCATCACTAAGTCTTGATGATGGTATTACCTGTGTTAATACCACTACTACTACTAATAGCTAACCTTTATTAAAATTTCTGTAGCATTTTAAGTGGATCTTGGTATTAATCTTCACCCTCGATCTTGTAAGTTCTACAGTTATCCCTATTTTACAGAAGCATAAAGTAATGTTCAGAGAGAATATTGTAATTCATCCGAAGTGATCTAGCTGACAAGTGGCAAGGTGGAGATTTAACTCAGATCTAACACAGCACTCCATGCTTCTCATCACAATGGTACACATCGCCTCCCTTCCTAGATTCTTCCTGTGTGAAACTAACACCATCTGTAAAATGAATGCTTCTTTGGCCACTTAACACTACAATGCACGAAGAGCAATGTCCACTTGACTTGTTTCGGCTCCCATGCTAGGAGCTCCTTGCTACCAGGAGCTAAGTCCCAAGTCATTTCTTAATCCCCAAGTGTATGAAAGAGACATAAGAATATATGTTACATGAGAGACTAGATGTGTGGACAAGTGGAAGAGATTTTTAAACTGAGCCTTAAAGAAAAAGTAGGTTTTAGTTGGAGAGGATATGCCAAGCAAAGTGAATACTAATACTAATTATTATTACTAAGAATATCTGGTGAATTCTTACTCTGCATCAGACCGTATGGCATCCCATGCTAATAAATAACCTATGGAGAGAATTGCTCTTACTATCCCTGTTTTTCCTGTGGGGAAATCGAGGCTCAGAAAAATGAAACCAGTTGCCTGAAGTTACATAGCTGGTAAACGGCAGAGGCAGATTTCAGAATCCCCCTTATGTGACTCCCTAGCAAGAGCTGTGGATTCTGAAGAGAGGGGAGAAATTACAGGGCGTGCCGGCAAAAGCGCCAAGTCAGCTGGCTTAGATGAAGCACAGAGGGCATGAAGAGAATGATAATGTTGGTTGGTCCTTGTTTTGTCAGCCCCTCGCATTCCCTGTGGCATTTGATGGTGGGCACACCCAGAGTTCACATTTATTGAGCACGTTATTGACAAAGCGCTTTTCACAGATCACCTCTCTCGTTTACTCCTCGCAACAACCCTTTAAATAGGTACTGTTATTATCCTCATTTTTTGAAACAAAGAAAATGAGGCTTAGAGGACTTGGATGGCTACTGAAGCTTGATGCCGAAAAAAACACCTTCCAGGTTTGTGACCACCGCCAAAAGCCAATCCCAACAATAGCATCCCAGCACGCACCGCGCCCGCGCGCCTCCCCCACGTGCGCCTTCCAATCAAGCTTCTCAAAGAGGTTTCAGCTGAGGCCCATTCCAGCAGGCGGCGTTCCAGAGAGCAGGGAGCGTCTCTCTCCACTCTTCCCCCGGAGATTCGGCATTTGTAAGTAATTCAGCGTTTTTTAGGGGGGAAGGGGTCCCCAACTGCTCTCTGGGTGTGTTCCTCTTACTGAGGCGGCCCTGTGTGGTGACACGTGATGTGCTAGACGGAGGAAAAGGGCGGTCTGGCTCGGTCCCCTCAATGCTGGCTTAATCCCCCCCCCCCCAGCCAAATAAGGTGCAATGAAAGTTGCTAAGAGTACTGTTTAGTTGACAGCAGTGTCCCGTTGGTGAAGAGGCCGCTGCTGGAACTCTGGTCAGGCGAAAGGCTTCTCTTTGAGACCAAAGAGAAGGTGAGGGTGAGGCCTCGGCTCGGATCAGAGCTGGCGGGAAAGCCTGGCCGCCTACCCGCCTACCTAGCGCTGCTCGCGATGAAAGGTCGCGCTTTTGTTTTTTTGATGTTATTCTCTCTTCTGTGGGCTAGGAATCTAGTTATGTGGTGCAAGGTGTATTCTTTGTGGTGCATGAAAGGCTAGTCATCTCCCGGTGCTTTTCACTTCTTTTGAAATTTGGCAACGTCTTGATCTTTTGGAAGATGAATTTTGATACTCTAGTGCGTGGAGAAATAAAAGTAAACCGAGGTGGGTTTCAGATATATTTGTATGAATATGAACTTCTTGGAATAAATTTCAGTTTTTGAGTCAGCCCTTTGACGATACGATGCAGGCTCCTTTAGTAGAATCTCTCCTGTGGTCCCTGTCGTCTGGCTTCTCAGAAATTGGTCCTTTTATACAATAAGTATTTGGTTTGACAAAAATGAAGTTGGAAAGCTCCAGAGCAATTTTTGAACTTTGGCCTTCAGTCTTAGAAACCAGGTTTAGTGAACATTCTGAGGAAAAAGTTGATGCTCTGCACTTTAGAACTTCCTTGGGAGAAATAATGAGAATATAGCCGTTGTTCCTGTGGACAGATACAGAAAAGCCCTTAACTTCCTGGTTTTATTTTCCTGGAGTCTCCCCTAGCTTCTGAGTGTTGTGTGTGTTATTCAAGTTTCTGGAGGCTTGTTTCCTTGACTTTTGAGCTTTGCAAAAGAAAAGGTTTATCTCTATATGATTACTGTTATTTATTCATATTTATTCAGGAACTATGCCTATAAAGTTACAAATGTGTTGGAATGTAAATAGGAAAAACACTATATAAATTCTTATATTTGAATCCATTTTTTCAAAGTCGTTTTAAATTGGTTCAGTTAACTTACTATTACAATGAACTATTTTATGCACAAGTTTAAATTTATAGTAGCTTTAAATATCTTTGGAATTTTCACCTCACTTTCCTGTCTTGACTATAAACTCCTTGAAATATGCTAGTGCCTTTTCTGGTTACCCCGAAGAGAACAATGGGTTTGAGAATCTGGTTGAAACAGAAAATCCTAATGGGCTATTGATCTTCGAATGTTAACAAATGTCACTTCTTACAAGTGGAAACAATTTTATTGAACAACTTTATTGAAACAGATGGTTATCCGTAGTATGGGGGGGGGAGAAAAGCTTCCCAAATTATTAAAATTTGATATTGAAGAAAATTTTAAAACCACATGCATGTCTCCAGAAAGTTAATCTAAAAATGATAGCCTTCATAGATTCTAGTAGGACCAACAGCAGTTGTAGTTTCAAGGATTCAGGCAGATTATGCTGAGTACTACATAAATGACTACAGCTGGAAAGGATATTCAATCTATATTGGGGAAACGTCATCGTGTAATCTTTCTTCCTATGGATATATTGTGATTTTTATTAGGTGCATATTGTATTTATAAGAACAGTAATTTTTAACTTATAAGTACATTGAAGATAAATTGTTTTATAGAACCATTTGATACATTTGTATTAAAAGACAAAAATACATATGAATTTATTCGGGATTAGTTTTTTTCTTATAGAATGCATTCACCTGTTTGCTATATGGGATTATTGCATGCACTGCCTCAATTCAGCATGGCCCTAAAGAAACAGTCCCCAAATAAATGATGATGGTAGTATTGATAATAAGAGGTTTACTAGATGTGTGGCACTCTGCCATAGTATCGGTGTGTATTATCTCATTTAATTTGCACTCAATCCTATGAGGTGGTATTGTTCATCTCTGCTTGACAGATGCAGATTGAGCTTTTTTGACTTCAGTACTTGCAGGTGGTGATGAAACATTTAAATGAGGGCGATGCATTCATTCCCAGGACGTTCTGGATCGTTATGTTCTCTTTCATTTGACTTGCTTTTTCACCATATCGTTAGTAACTCAGTGAATTAGAGCATGTGATGATGAAGCCAGTCACTGGTTGCATCCTTAACTAGTTACTTTTTTGGTCTGTTTTCATAATTTCCTGAAGACATGGAGTCTGTGCTTGACTGGAGAGAATTAGGATGTGGCCAGCATTGGCTCAGTGTTTCCTCAGGCAACAATCAGCTGCCTGGATGAGATGCAGCTGCCTCCTGACCGCCTTTAGTCCCTCACATTACCTCCGTGGTCCCTGATGTCATTTGCTTTGTGCCCATGCTTTATTCCAAGTTCTCCTGAAAAGCAAGTTAACTAAGCAGCAAATATTTGTCTATGAGAGGTTTTGAATGTGTTAAACTCTGGTATCTAATACATTTAGCTCATGTGATTTGTTCCTTTACTTATTGTTTGAAAATAATGAAAATTATATAAGATAACATTTTAAAATGGTCATGGAATGCTGGAAGCACATGTGTGAACTCTAAAACTTGGATTCAAAACTACTTTGAGATAAATAGTAAAATTCTCCTTTCCAACCTTAAGTAAAGCGGACATTTTGAAGAGTTTAATTTGCCCTCAATATAGAGGGAAACACAAGGTTGCAGGCACGTGTGGACCCTACCCCCCATCCCCGCATGGGTACACGCATGCACACATAGGCCGCATTCCAATCTGGATTCTGATACTTATTTGAAATAGGACCTTAAACCACCTAAGTTTTCTCATCAATATAATAAAGGAATTTGGTTGAAGTTCCCTTCGTACAGCAAGGTGCTATTAATCTGAAGTTATGACATCTGTTTTCTTTTTTTTTTTTTACATCTCAAGTAGAAGAGGCAGCAAGATTCTTTTCCTCATCAGAATTTTAGATGATAAGCAAAATGCTAAACCCTCTTCCAAGGAAGGTCATATTAAAATGAACTATAATAAATTTAGATACTCACAGTTAAATCTACAGGGTTTAAAAAAGCACCATTGGTACCTGAAGGGTAGGGTTGTCATTCTTCATAACGTCACATACAAGATCAAGTCTTCTACCTAGTGTCTTAAAAATATAGCTAAAAGAAAAACCCTAAATAAATTTTAATATGCATGAACACTTCCAATGAAGATTAATATTTTATTTTACCCAACAACCCTGGTAAGCAAAAAAATGGTGTTATTCTATAAACTACTGATAATTGCCTTAACTGCGTTTGATTTTAATTCCATGAACTTGGTTTTCTTATACCTAAGAGGAAGTAGCTTAGAGTGTATGTACTTTATTCTTTGCTTTCTGTGAGCTTTGTTGTTTTGAATATAAAATCTAGTTTTCCCTAAGGCAGTAAAAATGTTACTCCTTTTTTTTTTAATGTTTTAAATTGTAAGGAAATTGGATGAACACTGAGAATAGGCTAGGAACTTGATAACAAAATTCCATATACACTTATTCTCAATAGAGATAACGTCTTCATTAACTAACAAAATTATTTTAGCTTTTGTTTTGAAGTGAATTTTTTATTAAATAACTTGTTAAATTTAATAGAGGAAAAGGGTTTTTCGCTGTCAGATTTTTATGGCCAGTATTAGGTGAATGGAATATCAAGGAATAAGGAATGCAAATAAGGGAGAAAACAAAATGATTTGTATACCTATAAATTGTCAGTCTTTTCCAGACATTATTCCAGTTAGTCTTGAGAAGAATTCTCTATGGCGGGTTTCACAATTCCTGTTTTGCTAAAAAATAAGCATGCTAAAATGTGGTCACAAGCTCACTCCTAGGCAGGATCTGATTTCAGGTTTGGCTCCAAACCTTGAGAGCTTTCTCTTTCACCATCTTGTGTGGAAGAAATATATTTTTGTGCAAATATTATTTCCTATCTGTCTTCCCCATTAGACTGTGTAAACTCCTTGAGAACAGAGATGGACTTTGCCTCGTTCACTGCCCTGTTCTCTGTCCTACACAGTTCCTGAATCCTGAGTAAGGGCTCAAGGAATATGAACTGAATGAACAAACTGGAAATGCTCTAGAAACATAAATCATACAAACTGATTTCACTTTCTGTATTTCGAAACACTTATTTTTCGGCCACTAATCTTTGTTTACTAGGGAGAATAGCTGTAGGTGTTTCGTGTTCAAGATGGGTTTTAGTGAACATATTGAGGGGAATGTGTGACTAGAATTTAAAATAATTATCTTTCCTCTAGATCCTGAATTTTTAAAATGAAATATCAATAGCAAAGTGTGTTACAACATCCCTTATTAAAAAGGTTTACAAATAAGACCTGTTGAACCAGTCTGTTCTGATTGGATCTCATCAAATTAACTCCTAATAAAGTAATTTGCAACAGACTGTCTTCCAAAAATGGAGCATTAACTACCTGGTAATTGTTTTGTTGGCCTTACCCCTGAAACCAAGTGTCTTGTTTAGTCTTAGTGAACAAAATCAGTTAAGTGGAGAAGTTTACTCGCCATTCTGAATGCACTTATTTTATAATCATTGCACATATGCCAGTGCCTTCAGGTCAGAAGCTGTGTTCATTATACAAAGGCTCTTGAACTCTTTTTGGATAAAATACTGTGACGTCTTCTTTTGTATATTTCAAGCTCATTCATTTTATAGCTCAGGGACTTAGTGTCTCAGTAAGCATATTCCTGTTCTGTGCTCGGGTACTTTTAAGATGAAGATTCTTGAAATCAACTGATTAAATATATGCAAGATTAAAATGATCTTCCTAGATTCTCTTACTCTTTAAATGCAAAATAACTTTACAAATTATCACCTTAAAGGTCTTCCATAAATAGATCTTGTTTTGTGGTCAACAGCATTTCCTTTTTCTAACTACTGGACCACTGTTCATAAACTTCTGAAACTGACAGTTGTGCTTTTCTCTGTGAATTGTTGGTTTCTATTTTATGCTTAATGCAAGCAGTGGAAAGACAGAGTACTGAAATTTAGATGATACCCATGTAATAATTACATTTTAGTGTTTCGATTTTACATTAATTAGCTTTGCAGTGGTATAGTATTTTATACAAACATACACAGAGAAAACTGAACGAATTTTGTTAAAACCATGGCTCACGTTATGTTGAGGAGAATAAACAAATTTTACTCCAGCCCTCAGAAAGAAGTGATTTTATTCCACACGTTTCATATGAAATCTTATTAATACTATTCACTTTGTATTTCTAATACACAACTGTTAAAATATTTTCTCATTTTCCGTTTTAATTCTAGATTAGAACACTGAAAATAACAATTTTAGACCCTAACTGTGTTAGTTTTGCTAATTTTTGTTAATCTCAATCACCATAAAGATAATATATAACCACTATAATCCACTTTTAAAAATTCTTATTTGAGCTTTAGAGTTTTAGAGATGTCACCTTTGATCTTACATGTTGATCTTACATGTTAATCTTAGTCTTCTATTTTCACAGGTTCCTCATCTTTATTTTATCTTTTTGTTTATATAAAAATAATTCATCTTTGCTGCTAACGCTTTTTTAACCTAATTCAGGGTATTTTATGTTCCAGGTCAGTTTTGGAACCATTATGGCCTGATGTACTTCTTGTCACTATTTTTAATAGTATTTTCATTAAATGTTATTTTTCGCTGCCATTTTAGCCCATCTTTTATTCCTAGTATCTTTTATTCCTGGATGTATATATGGCACATCCCATTATTTGGCATGACTAGATAGTACTGGTTGGAAACTTTCCTACCAGGCAAAGCATATTTTTTTTCCATTCCATAGATGGTGGTGGGACAGTCTAAGAAATCCCTCCCTCCCTCCCTCCCTCCCTCCTCCCTCCCTCCTTCCATCAAATAGGATAGAACATCTTAAACTTACCAGGCCCTGTGCAAAGCTAAGGATCCAAGATGAATAATATACCTTCAGTCCTGGTCCCCAAAATGTCCTGCAGTTAGTAATTACAGACTGTCACAGATGCAGGTAAAAAGGATGGCAAGTGATAAGAACTGTGACAACAAGGCATTGAAGGGGCTCTGGGTTCTGAGGGAGACAAGGGACCAACGCTGTTGACTGTAGCCATGGAAGAGTTGAGGGGAGATGAAAATCCAGCCTGTGCTTTGAGAAAGCAGAGGGCTCTACCAGGTAGAAAGGTGGGAAAGAACATTGTGAGGAGGGCCTTGCCAGTAGCAGCTCTGAACCTTGGAGGTCACGCTGTGTCAGGCTGGACCCTTCTCAGCAGCTTCTCCACCACTTCCTGGCTCTCAAGGCTTGGAAAAGCCGCTTAACATGTTTGAGCCTCAGTGTCCTTGTTGATCGTGTAGATTAAATGAAATATACACCAAACTCCAGGCACAGCGAGTGACACATCATAGATGCTCATTAATTTTAGTTTCTTCTGCTGTTTGGGTGTTCAGGGATGATCAGTAGCTCCATGAAGCTGGAACAGAGATAAATGATTGGTGAGGAACAAGTGAGTGACCAAAGGTAAAGCTAGAAAGGTAGGCTGGAGGCAGGATTGTGAAGAGTCATCTATTTCATGCTTCTGTTTTATCTTAACATCAGTAAACATTAATGAAGTCGTAGAAGACTGATGTGATCAGAACTCTTGTTTCTTGAGGCCTTCTGGAAGACGGACTGGGAGAAAATATTGCATTTTCCTCCCATCTGTCTGGAGTCCACTGAGAATCCTTTTGGGGTGTCAGCCAGAGATGGTGAGAAGTGGGTTCCAGCTACTTAGAAGGGGAAGCAGGTTGCTGGGACAGCATATGGTGATGGCCTGAATCACACTGTATCCCAAGAGGGACTGACCTGGGAGGAGTAGCTGTGGGTGGTCCCTGAGGCCTTGGGAGCCTCATCATAGTTCTGAACTAAGACACAAGATACCTACCTCCAAAAGGACCATCATACTCTGGGGAAGAAGCGCCTGCTTGAGCAATGCCCAGGGTCAGAAAATCAGGATTAGCCCCATCCTCCTACACTGTATGTCTGGCTACCACTACCCCGAGGGAATAAAGAGTTCTCCTTTTCTTTCATCTTCCAGATCTTATTACTTGTGCTTCTTGATGGCCAACTCTAATCTAGAACTATATGGGGACAGAGATTGTGGATACAGTCCCTGAAATCTTCTCTGTGAGACAGAAGAGACCTTTGAAAGATGGTAGTGGTTAATTCCCTATTAAACACCATATTAAAATAGTGTGACAAAGTTGTGGGAAGGTGGTTATTTTATACCAAGCTGACAACAGACACTCACTCATTTGCAGGTAGCAACTAGAGGAAACCCACAGTACTGAAGATAATATATGTGTCCCTCTCTTTGCCTCATTCCTTTTTGAGTGAGGCCATAAAGGTGACGTTTGATATTACTAACTTGAATGATAAAATGTCTTCTAGCACTAGTTGGAAATAAGTTGTAATCTTGTTTTAATCAGCTTTTCATAAATTCTGAAAACCACAAGGTCAGAAGGAAAACAGGGATACTGTCTACTCCTTACCTGAACTCTCAAAGAGCTAAAACATCTTTTTATGAGGATAAGTCTTAATACATGTGAAGCAATAGTGTTTAGTATAGATTTTATATAACTGTTAGGAAACGTCATACCAAAAGGCACAGAGAAATAAACATCTGGATGAGAAGCTATCATATTTGGAGCTCAAAAGAATAGAAAAACACCTGCATTTTTTAGACTATAAAATGGTAAAATGTGGTATCTCTTTTTTGCCTGCAGTTCACACAGGGAAACAGAAACCACTCTTTGTATTTCAGGTATAAAAGATGTGAGATAGGAGTTAGGGACTAATACAAAATTTAGAAGCTCTGGGGAGTAAAGGTCAAAGACACCTCTGCTGAAGTCAGGAGAGCCCACACAGAGATCTTGGCCAAAAGCTTCAAAGCAGGTGCGAGCCTGCTATTAAGGAGGCAAAATAACTGTTAATGAAGTAAACTAGTTGGCAATGCAGTAAACTAGCTATTAATGAGATAACATACTAGCACTGAGCTGTCATGGAAGACCCACTGCAACAGGAACCATGGCATTCTGCCAATTCTGAAATAATCTCAGGGACCCCCCCTTTTTTTAGATTATTTTATTATTGTGTTTAATAGGGAATATCTCCAAGGCCGCCTCTTGGATTGCTTATAACTGTCCCTGCATTTGGACATAACTACCCTAAGAGGTCAGGAATGGCTAAAATTTTTCTCTAGCATGGCAGCTCAAGATCACCAGTGGCTTCCTGGCCGACTGTGTTTAGAAGCATTCTGAGCTGCATTTGAGCGCAGCATGGAAGACTGCTTGGTTTGATGTACAGTGGTTACTATGGTGTAGAAGGGGCTACTCTGACTTGCCTTCTACATATTTGCCCTCTGTAACTTCCCATTTTAATCTCCCTACCTTCCAAGTAGAAATGATTCTTTGCTGCTAGGTTCTATGTGACATGTTAATTTAACATCTTTGTTCCTATGTCTGCGGTATGATAGACTGCACATTAATATGTGTATGTGCCTGTAAAACACATAATATGATTTCCAAGACAAATAAGAGATTGCTTTGTTTCTTAGATCTTTGAAATCTTTTCTTCTCTTGCACACATGGCAAATCCTACCGATTCCAACAGGGACCCCTGGGATCTTATCAAGATGGCTGAGTAAAGGTCTCGCCCCCTGTGACACTCAGTCTGATGAAAGTGGAGTCAATTTCAAACACACAATATTATTACATTTGAGGCCGGGATCTCTTACCCTCCCCATGCTGACATTTATTATCTGCTAAAATCACAGCAAGCTGCAACACCAAAGTGGCTGATTGGAGTTACTCAGTAAATAACATTTGATGAAAAGAAAATTAGGTGGTAAAGAGACCCTTGAGAAATTAGAAAATAGCCTTCTAGGCTTTCAACCTATTTATCGTTTGCGAAGGCACTGAATAATACAGCACGCCTAAGAACCAGCGACAACCTGCTTCCCAGTGCCCAAAATACTGAATCCAGTAGTGGAGCAATCCAGCTTGAGGAATTGTTCAAAGTTGAGTCAAAATAAGCTTTGATTAAGGAAGTAAAAAGAAGAAAAAGCTAATCTTCAAGTTTAACAGGAAGGCTTAAAAGAGCCATTACAAACAACATGAATTATTCAGGCTGGGGATATTGTGACTTGCCTTTTACACACAAAAGGCTCAAATGTCTGATCTCAAACCCAGTGCTCATAAATTGATTTATACCAGTTGAGCCATGCTTGGACGAGGAAAAAAGGTGAGCCTATTTCCCTTAGTGCCCTGGCTCACAATATGTAGTGAACTTTGAGCCCCTGGCACTTTTGGTACTGGGTTAGGATAGGAGAGAAGAGGCCTCATGCAACAGACTTTGGTTGGGGCAAATAAATTCTTCTGGAAATGTCACCCCTAAATCACTTCTACCTATAACCTCGGGCACTCAAATGGAACAAACCAGTAAAATTGCACCTGTGTGCTGCTTCAGGTACATATCAGGATAGGTGAAAAATACTGTCACTAGATCTTGGTATTAAACATTTTTTCATTAGAGCAAATAACAGCAGGCATCCTGTAGCTTTTCTGCTGTAAAACACCATCTTTTCCAGGAAGATTTCCCTAATTTTCCCCCCAGATATCCCTTGTTCTAAGTTCTCATAACGCTTTGTACATCCTTCTCTGTACCGTTCTGAGAGGCATCGTGTAGTAAGCAGAGCATGAGCTTTAAAATCAACCCCAACTCCAACTGGGCAAGTTACCTCTCTTCTCTCCATCTCAGTTTCTTTGTCTGTATAAAGGCTTTATGTGAGGATTTATGGGATACTGGCAGTTGCCCAATAAATGAGAGTATTCTTCTATTAATCAAACTTAAATCAAAGAGGTCTTAGGAACAGGGTGTACATCTCACACAGGATACCTTCAGCTATGTGACTGGCACATAGGAGGTGACATTTTTTGAGTGAATGATCTGTGTGGCTCACATGTCATTCCAGGTAACTTGTTGTTCTTTCACTGTGTTTCCATATAACTTTAGGCATTCTTCTCTCAAATCCTTCTTTGCAGTATATTTCAGAGTTTGTTTACACGTCTTGTTGATTCCCACAAGTAGGCTCCTGAGACCTTATTCTTTTATGTCCGTTGTATCTGATACACTACAAGTCAACAGGACTGGTTAGCTGAGTGAGAGAAGGGAGGATGGATAAATGAGGGATTGGATGGTTACAGGGAAAGCCTAAAAGCTAAAGACATTCTAGTACTAAATGGAACATGTATTTTTTGTAGTAGTTTAATGCCTGTGCTCACTGCTCCTTTATATATGCTCCACTATCTTCTGTATCCATTTATCAAACATTTACTGAATACCAATGTGCTGGGTAACATGCTGGGGAATACAGAGAAGAATCAGGGAGAGAGGGAAGAAGGGAGGGAGAGAGGGAGGGAGGGGGAGAGGCAAGGGGAGAGGGAGAGATGGATTGCCCAAGGATGGATACCCTTCTCCAGGGAAGGTAGAATGCAGGATACAACAGAACAGATTATAAATTCAAATGATGTTACTCCAACTGCGAAATGTTTACTGGGTTCTCAGGGCTTCTCTCTTCAAATCAAACTCCTTTCTCTAAACTCATGACTCTCCATGATTTCTACCTTAATCTCTTCTTCCATTCTGTTCTAGCCAGTTCAGCTAAGTCTCCTCCTCCTGAAACATGGCCTCTTTGCCTCTTTCATCCTATGAAAACTCTCCCCCATCCTTTACCTCCACCTGACATCTCTACATCTTTTAAAGGCCAGCTCCAAAGCCACTTCTTCCTTGGAGCCTCCCTTGAGTCCCCCAACCCCAAATAATCTTTCTTTCCTTTAAATGCTTTAAGTACTGGCTACTTGTTGTTGACAGCAGAAATGAAAGTAGAAAAGATATTTAAGTTTTGTAAACTGAGATGAGTAGGATACTTAAGTCAATAAGCAGAAAGGAGGTATAGGGGCAGACTGGGTTTACCAAGAGGTGGTGGCTTTGACAAGATTCCTGACCAGCGCTGGGGGTTCCTATCTGGAGCTCAGGAAAGGCCATGCCAGTGGCATGGATTTGGGCCTCATGAAGAAAGGTGAAAATGGAAATTTGAGGTGAATGGGATTGATAAGAAGGTATAGCAGGAGACTGAGCAAAGAGACTTGAGGAACAGCTATGTTTAAAGGTTAAAAAAGGAGAGAAACCTCTGAAAGAAATTGGGAGGGACCTCTCTGCCACATAGAATAGAAAACAGCTTATAGAGAAACCAAAGGAGGAATTCAAGAAGAAGTTAGGTAAAATGGAAGATAGTAAAGCAAGGGAAAGATGAGGATACCATCTACTTTCTGGGCAGTCAGTCATCTGTGTCCCTGAGGCTTAGGACATGTGCAAATTTATATTGTCATATGACAGTATAATCACCATTGGGTCATTGTTGCAACACAGCCTTAAGGCCATAGTAAAGAAAGAGCAAGTGTTGACTGGAAGAAGCTCTCAAAGGGCAGCTCAGTCCAGAATTTTATATGCCAAAATTAATATTTCTTAGAGGAATATTTTGGAGTTTCTTAGAGGAACTCATCAATGCTAAATGGAAAAGAATTTATCATGAGGATATGAGATTTCTTTATTAATTCTTTATCTATGCTAGGTTTCTAGTGAATACACATGAGCATGTTCCAGATTTTACTGAATTACTAATAAATATAGATTATTAATATGGATCATATATACAAGATAAATTAAGTCAATGACTGCAAGTAACTCTTTAAAGCTAAGATGTTGCAAGGTTGAAAAGAGAAAAAAAAATGGAAATAGAGGGGAAAGAAACCTTGTTCTAGGTTAAACATCTGATTGACAAGTGTTAAATTAAAATTACATAAGTGAGTCAGCTGAGTGAGTCATCCACCCAGGGAGCTTCTGAAAGTCTCACCAATAAATGTCCTAATTTGAACCTTTAATTGTTTACTCTTGTAACTTTGCTGTGAGATAATTGCCTACAGAAGTGTAAAGAATGATGTTAGTGAGAGAAGGACAAAAATGGACTTTAATCCACAGGTTTCTATCTTGTTCTCAAATGAAGAAGGGTAGCCCCTTCCCTCACTGACCACCAAAGCCAGTGGTGTAAAGTCTGAAACAGAGATTCAAAGCCCCAAGGTAGAACAGACAGTAGGTATGAGAGATGGATATTGATGTGACACTGCCTGGATAAGCCACAGACTCTTTTGATGAGGGCCCTAGAGGTTAAAAACACCGATGATACACATGAAAAGATGCCCCACGGCACTAATCATTAAGGAAATGCAAATCCAACCCACAATGAGATACCACCTCACACCCGTTAAGATGGGTACTATCCAAAACAAAACAAAACAACAGACAATAACAAGTGTTGGTGAGAGGGTGGAAAAATCGGAATCCTTGTGCACTGTTGGTGAGAATGTAATGGTGCAACCACTATGGAAAACAATACAGCAGTTTCTCAAAAGAATAAAAATCGAATTACTCTTTGATCCCAGAATTCCATTTCTGTCCATTGATAGATGAATAGAAGTTTGAAATGTGATATATACATATCATGAAATATTATTCAGCCTAAAAAAGGAGGGAAATTCTGACACATGGATGAACCTTGAGGATATTACATTAAATAAGCCAGTTGCAGAAAGACAAATAGAGATGTGATTCCACTTATAAGAGGTACCTAAGGTAGTCAAATTCATAAAGAATAGTGGTTGTGAGGAACTGGGGAGAAGGGGGAATGGGGAGTTACTATTTAATGGATAGAGAGTTTCAGTTTTGCAAGATCAAAAGTGTTCTGGAGATGGACTGCACACCAGTGTGAATGTACTTAATACTGCTGAACTGTACACTTAAAAATGGTTAAGATGGTAAATTTTATGTTGTCCATTTTATCACCATTTTTAAAAACTTTTGAATGGTGATAATACGTATATGCATTCCTTTAACTGCTATTTGAGTGTCTCCTGAGGTTCAGGCATTGGAAAACACAGTCAGTAACTCAGCATACAGAAGTCCTACCCCTATGGATGTGACATTGTAGGGAAGGAAGACAAACAAAGTAAATGAAATATACAGTATTAGATGGAGAAAAATGCTCTGGAGAAAATAGAGGGGATAAGAAGTGTCAGAAATTGGGGTGGATTGGGAAGACCTAATCTCCAGGGTTACATCTGAGCAGTAGGGGTGAGACAGGGAGATGACAGAAGGGAAAGTAGTTCCCACAGAAGGAACAGCCACTGCAAAGGTGGGAACCTGTCTGCTGTGTAGCAGGGGCTACCAGGAGGTCACTATGTTTGGAACTGAATGAGAGCAGAGGTGAGGGCTAGGGGACGAGCAGACTGGCAAGGAGACTAAGGCCAAAGAGAGCCGTCAGTGGCTTGGATGAAGGAGGTAAGAGCAGAGAGAATAAGAAAGGGTCATCTTTAGAGTAACAGCATTTGTTGATGGATCAGGTGGAAAAGTGTGCAAAAAAGAGAGGAGTCGAGAAGGACTCTAACACAGTGGTTCTCAACCAGGGGTGCTTTTGCCCCCAAGGGGACATATGTCAATATCTGGAGACAGTTTTGGTTGTCATCGTTGGGGAGAGGACGCACTTTGCTACTGCCGTCTAGTGGGTGGAGGCCAGGGATGCTGCTAATGCTAATACAAGGCACAGGACATGCCACCACAGCAAAGAATTGTCTGGTCCGAAATGTCAGTACATTGAGAAATCCTGCTCTAAGGTGTTCGACCTAAACAGTTAGACTAAATGAGAAAGAAACCTAGACTAAGGGGATTAATTTGAGGTCAGACTCCAGACTGGGAAACAAGGAGAATACTTATACCTAACTTTTATTAATATGCACAATACCTCAGGGACAGTGAGTAACACATCGGATGACCCCATCTAATTGTCAGAATAATGCTGTGAGGGATGTTTTGACATCCCCCAATACATAGACAGGAACACAGATGGTTTAACCGCTTGTAGTGCACAGAGAAACTTGGATTCAGTCAAGGTCTGTGGACTCTGAAGCTCAGAGCCCTAACTGTATGTCACAGAGACTTCCTAAATTTACCATGTTTCCAAGTAAAGCCAACCAACAGAGGCAGTGCAATCAAAAGGTATATGTGCATATATGTACACACACACGTGTTTGTTTTTTTTCAAAACATGAGTCCAGCAACATGAAATAATAATGTGCACGAAATTGATGCAACTAAGGTGCCAGATAACACTCTGAGCTGCCAAAAACAGTGAGAAGGGTGAGATTCCCACCCTCAGAGATCCGTCCCCTGGCAGCTGGCTTTCCTACTTAAAGAGCAGGTGGTGGAAAGATTTCAGCCCTCCTCTCAGTGTCTGTCTTTCTGGCCTTGCAGTTAACCTCCTGACTCGCCAAAGCCTATAGCCACCAGGGTGATTTTTAGATTTGCAAGAGAAATGATGAACAAACAAGTTGATTTCTCAGGCACTCAGACATCTGTGTGTGTGTGGAGGGGTGGGTGTTGGTGGTGCGCAGTGGTGGCAGCTGGAAATGGGTTGAAAGAGAGGAGAGGGCAGCGAGGTTTAGCATTAGACTTACAGTGAAGGTCAGATGACCGTGCCTAATGTGTAACCAGCCTCCAGGCTGGAAAACAAAGGCCAAGGCAATCCCTTCCGCACGCAGTGACAAAGAGGGCAGCGTTTCTGTTTGTCTGCATTTCCACGCCTTCCCAGGACTTCTGAACCATGTTTAGCAAGAAATGAAAGGAAATGGCAGGCAAGAAAGAAACGCTGTACCCTCTCCTTCTCTACCAGTACGCCACTTGCTTTCGGACTACTGACTTTTTCTTAATTATTTCGCTCTTTTGCTTTTCTGTACATGTCTTGAATGCTAAGCGATATTTGGCAGACAGGTCTGGCTTTTAGCCTCTGAGTGAAACTCTCAGGATCATCCTAGATCAGTGATGGATTTGCTTTTTGCACTCCCTTCCCTGCCAGTACCCGGCATGTAGGAGACACTGAATAAATAAGACAATAAATTTAATAAGCCCACCTAACTCTATGTACTTTAAGGCTCATATGGCATCTCCCCTCCTCCGTGGTGCCTTTGAGGACCTCTCCATTCACACAGGTCTCTTCCCCTGAATCCCATGATACCTACTGCCTGGGCTGCTCATTCATTCAGAAAAAAATGGTTTTTGGAGCACTAAATATGTGCTTGTTACTGTGTTGGGAGCTGAGGATGCAGCAGTGACAGACAAAAATCCCTCCCCTCCTAGAGCTGACTTTCCAGTCTATCATATTATTAAATATGTCCCCAAACACTCGTTACATTTTTGTGCATTTATTTGCCTCTACAAGTAGACTGTAAATTTTTTTTAAGCATAGACTTATATTCATTTTTTTGGTACCCTGTGCTTTGAATACTAGATCCCCAGAGCTGTACGAGCTCATTAAATGTTTGTTTCAGAATTCAGGACCAGAGGCCTTCTCAAATTCTGCCAGTAATAGACTTACAGGAAATCCATAGTTGGTGGTCCCCACTCTGGATGGGTGATGATTTCCACTAGTTAGCAAGTTAAATTACCCAGAAAGGGTGGGTTCATGAAATAAGTAGCATCTTCTCTAGCTTTAGAGGACACCATGGCTAGAGGGGAAAAATGACAAGATGAGATGAGCATCGCTAGTTAATGGCAGACTAAGTTTGTCCTTATCATTCGTGTTTTCCATCTCTTGTAAACTCTCTAAGCTAGTTCTGTATCTGAAAAGTGGAGATTTGCCAAGTGGGCTGTGATGTTACTCATGTCCCACGAGACGACGTGTGGTGCAAGGACAAGTTGCTGTGATTATCATGGGCAGTTACTCGTGGCTTTGAGCCGAGGGAAGCCAGTGGTTACACAGTGGTTCAGGCAGCTTCCAGCATGGAGAACTCTTGGTCTAAGAGCTTCTGTTTTAGAAAAACAGAGAACCGTTTGGGAAGCCCAAATCTCAGTGGGACCTTGTTGGCATCTATCTCTGAGATGTCAGTTAGGAGAAGCGTTGCAAGGGAGAGCCACCACCACCATCCAAAACAGTCTCCATGTATCTGCTTTAGTTAGGGCGTTGTTTTTTACCCTAATTAAAGAAAGCTTTAAAATGCACCTATCCCTATGAAAAGTCGTAATCAGCTCTAAGAGGAAAAACAACTCCTTATGAAATCTCCTGCAGACTTTAAAGTCTTCATTTGTACCTAAGACCAGGCGACCCTAGATAAATCCATGCTTTGTAATCTGGTCCCATTTGTATAAAGAAGAAATATCTTAAATGCCAAATTCGTCTCATATCAGAGATTTCTACTTTTTAGTTATTTGATATGTATTTTCTGTTTAAAATAAATCCAAATATGTATCAAGTGATGGAAATTGTAAGGTTACATTTTTAGTCCTGAAAAGTATATTTAATGTCAGGTTTGGGCAAATGACAGTATGCAGGGTCTATTTAGCTATAAT
The DNA here is from genome assembly GCF_949752795.1 of Hyperoodon ampullatus. Classification (NCBI taxonomy): domain Eukaryota; kingdom Metazoa; phylum Chordata; class Mammalia; order Artiodactyla; family Ziphiidae; genus Hyperoodon; species Hyperoodon ampullatus. The sequence continues at coordinate 23,835,762 of NC_136923.1, forward strand.
CTTCCTTTTCATTAGTACCTTATCCAGTTTTGCTTCGGATATTGCCAGTGAGTAAACTCTCTTTTTCCCCTTCATCTGCCCCATAAGAACATATTCAACTTTAATTTAGCTCTAAAATTTTTTTTGAACGCTGGCCCAGTGCTAGGTGCTATGGAGGAACACCAAAATAAGATGAGAACTCTATTTTTTGAGAGAAACTCCTATAGTGACTTAATACAACTGGAATCCCAAGTAGCCGTACAAACTACAGTTAACTCTTGAACAGCATGGGTTTAAACAATGCAGGTCCACTTAGGAGTGGATTTTTTCCAGTAGTAAACAGGCAGTACTACAGTATCTGCGTTGGTTGAATCCGCAAATGCGGAACCACAGATTCAGAGATAGGGAGGGCCAACTGCAAGTTATAGGTAGATTTTCCACTGCTTGGAGGATCGTCCCCCAACTCCCTCATTGTTCAAGGGTCAACTGTATATTATAGTGGCTGTCATTACAGAGAAATAATCATACTCAAAACTAATCCGAGGTTACAAAACAAGTTGCCTAACCTTTGTATGCTGATTCATTTTCAGATTAAACTGTTTTGAATAGGTACATATGTAAGATTATTTTTTTTTCAGAAGTTGTCTCCCCTTAGTTCCCGTTCCTGTGGCAGTTTGCCCATACTTTGGCTTTTGCACTTATTATATTGTACCGTGATTGTTTATTAAATAAATGTGTTAAATTAGCTGTTCAGTCTCTTCCTCCAGACACTAAACTCCTCCAGGCCAGAGGCCATCTTTCTCCTTCCTGCTCACTTTTTGCTTCCACAGTACCTAGCACCGTAGCCGGCACAAAGGAACATTCAGTGCATTTTTATCGAGTATGTACTTCAAATGTCCTGAGTTCATACCTATCAATAAGAGTTCTGATCATAACTCACTTCTTTCTCACTACAAGGACAGAGTTAGAATGCAAAGATCTTTTCCTACTTATTAAATCAGGATTAGGTTTTTGAATAAGAGTTGGTTGCTTTATGTGTGTTGCATAGAGTTACTCTAAGTGAAAACAGAATTTTCCCGACTTACCTTCATACATTCAAAATAGAATGTCTAGCCCACATCTATTTTATATTTTCCTTGTAGTTTTTTTCTCATCTCTTTTTTCTCATCTCTTTCTCAGTATTTCATATGTATAATCCTTTCTTATTCTCCTTCATATGGCTGCCTTAAGCTACACTGCTTTTAAGAGTATACTTGTTTTCAGAGGCTCCAATGGTAAATAATTTCAACGGGATGAAGCTCTTTAATCCTGTTTTATATCTAAAAGGCATGCTCAACACTATCTTCTGCCATCTCTTGAGAATCCAGTTTCCTAACGTTATATTCCTGAGACTGAATGGAAATTTTCAAAACCTAGAGTTCAAAGTTAAGTATCAAATTCAAGGAAAGCCCAGACAATCCAGGCTGAGACTGATTTGTGCGGCCATAAGCAGCAACAATCTTCCAGTGGCTATTGATATAATAATTATGATTACAGCTTAGCAAATTCAAGTTTCTCTCCTCTGGCCCCAAGCACTTGGAGTTGTTTTTCATACACAGAATTTTTCGAGAATGTAACATTCACAATAAAAGCCACCAGAACATGATAGCAGATATCCATGTAACTACTAGGTAGCAAAACAGTAGGATGCAATTTGAGAATAAATTCCGTTATGAATCAAAATCCTGTTACTGAGACAGTAAACCAGCATCTAGGTGGAAACATACTGAGTACAGCTAGTGGAGGAAGCTTCTAGTCACCAGCTCCTAACTTTCATGGCCAACATGCCAAAGTCAAGTGGTCTTTTCTAAGCCTTTTTTTTTTTCTTTTGGTCCATGAAATACAGAGATGAAAAAATAATTGCGATTTGTTAGTAAATGAAAATTTAAAAATAAAAATAAATCAAGCAGGTAAGACACCCTTCAGCTGCGGGTTTACTGAAACTTCCAGCTAAGTGCTAATTCTAAAATCACTGATGGACCAAGACACAAGCACCCTCAGTACCTATTAGATTTAAAAAATACTTTTGGGGAAATTGAGTCTTTCTTCTTATGCTCTTAGGAAGCATATCTGTGTGACTGACTAGCATAACTGAAAGATCTGCAGGCACTTTATCTGCCTCATTTCTGGGAGTTATTAATTAATTAACCTATATCTCTCTTTTATTTAGAATTTCCAGTGCTATAATGGTAATGGATTAGTGCACACCCTTGTTTCTGGACCATGTGGCAAGTTAGAATTAAAGTCACTGGCCCTTCACTGTAATCAGTACAGATAAATGCAGGAATTACCTGCCATAAGGAGCCAGCTTTCATTCCTGAAAGTCCAGGATGAGATGTAGACCAAATAAATGTGAATCTACAAGATCAACTTATTCTAGTCCTATAGCCCCTTAGTCAGCCCTTAAACTATAAATACAATGGAAAGAAGGAAATAAAAATCCAGATAAAATAAATAATAAGGACTTTGAGGAACATAAACAGTTAGACTGATTTTTTTTTCAGAAAGGGTTGCTATAAATACTCTGACTTCCAAATGTGCAGATTCCCTTTCCTCAGAAGTTTGAATCATCTTTATAATTAGAGATGGAAGAAAATAAGCCATTTCTGTAAGTCCGATCCTAGACATAATAGGACTCATTAACTACTTTTCTCTGAAAGGGGCTTGCACAGTCCACAGACTGTTGGTCTTTGCTCCAAATGCATCCTGTGGAAAGGACTCTGCTGCCCTCTACTGTCAGTAAAAGTAGGGGACGCAAAGGAACAGAAAACATTAGCCCCTGTGAATGAGAACCTCTGATGGGAACCTCTCATCACCCGAAGGCCAGGCAAGTCAACGCCCCTTCTGAGGGAAAAGACCCTTGTAAAGATCCTTGAGCTGCAAGCCAGTCCAGTCCTTCAACCTAACTGAAGGATGTGATACAAACAAAGAGGGAGCTAAGGCAGCTTTGAAATGCCAAGCCTGGGAGATGAAATCATCCATCTAGGTGAGCAAACTTTTCTTTTTTTTTTAATTGGGCATTATCCCAAAAGTAGGTTATAAGAAAACACAAAAACTAATTCCCCCCATCCATCCATGTATTTCCACAGTAATAAAATAGAAGGACACAATACCAGTTTAACATGCTATGAAGGAAAATAAAACAGAGTAAGGGCATATAGAGTGGTAGAAATACAGAGTAGTTAGGGGATATTCCTCTGAAGAAGTCAAGAATGAAATGAAGAAGCAAGTCATGGGAAAATGTGGGGCAAGAACGTTCTAGGCTGAGGAGACAGCCACTGCAAAGGCCCTGTGGTAGGAACATGGTGGGGTGTTTTAGGAAGAACAAGGAAGATAACTGAAGTGTGGTAACTGGGAAAGAGAATGAGGCTAGAGAAGGTGGCAGAGTTCAGAGTGTCAAGGTCAGCACTAACTAGTAATCATACAGTGTGAGCCACAACAAAAGGGACAAGAAAAACAAATGAAGTTAGCTGAGTTCCATGACCAACATGCTATTCGTTCCTTTCAGGAGATGTTGACTGTAGGTTAGCTGCACGCTAGGGAAAACGCCTTTCAGCTTTGAAAAATTTAGACTCAAAATGAGCCTCAGCTCACCGGAGGGAGGGACATCAAGCAAAAGAAAGACGACTAGCTTGGCAAGACCATTAACTATCAGGTTCTACCGGCCCTATTACTTCAGTATCTTGATTAATTTCTCCCTGAACATGGGAGCGGAGGCGAATTTCCTACTTCTCTCCACCTGTGACCTTATTAACTAATGATCTCTTAGGGGTGCCTTCTGTCCTAAACAACTCCCATCCTCAACAGTGTTTTCCTGATCCACAAAACGAGAGCTGATGCATGTACCAACACAGAGGGGCTTAGGGATCTCCTGTGAAGGAACTTTTTCTCAGCCTTTTCCCACTTCCCTAGCTTGCGGAGAAGAATCCCGGAGCTGTAGGTGGTTTTCTCCCCATTTCCCAATCCTAAGGAGAAACCCTTTCTACACAGAAAAGAATGCCTTGTAAATCTACATGATAAAAGACCAGAGAAAGGATAAAGGGAAAAATGGGGGAGGGAAAAACTGGATAGTCTAGGGAGAAATGGGAGTGTCCTCAGGCGGGCAAGATGCGGGAGGGGCCGGGTGAGGGAAAAGGATAGGAAAGGAGGGGAGGCTGTGTAGTATTACCGAGGCCCCCCCTATATTCCTGAACTGTGAAAGATACAAGTAAGGGGTTTGACCTCAAAGATTCTTTGGGTCGTGGGTCTGTTGTGTCTGTTTAACACACTGCCCTGAGACTCACCACATGGGTGAAGAATTCTCTCTGGTTGTTCCCACTGAGAGGACCCCTTAGATCTGTTTTTAAAAAGCAGTTGGTGGTGCATTTAGACAGTAAGCAGAGGGTTTTAGAATACTGGGGGCCAAAAATAAGGACCTTGTACTTTACCTAAAGGGAAGCATACTTTCTCCTTGGTTAACAAGAATCAGATTTTTTTAAATCAGTAAGATTGGACAGAACCAGTAACAGCTTGCTTTATGAAGTGCTAACTAAATTGAAAAAAACTTTGAGAGTAGAGGTGGGTAAGTAGATGAAAGTATTTTTTGGCGAAGAGTTTGGGATTCCTCATTACACAGGAATTCTAAAAGTCCTTCTGTTCCTATTTTCTTTTGAGAAAATAGAGAAAAGAGCTCTTGGGGAAAGAGAAGGTCTGAACACAAATCCTTGACCCACTTCTTAGCTGTGGGACTCAAGGCAGGCCAGTTTACCTCGCTAATCTTCCCTTTTATTTTTTAATGGATAATAAAGAAAAATATTTCACCTGGCTTTCCCACAACACTATTACTGTGTTTAATTATTACATGTATCTACTATGTATAAATATACTTATTATATGTAAAGAGGAAGGAAGAAATAACATCTATTGAGTGCTCCTAAGGAAGGAACTTTAAGTATAGATTGGCAAGTTGGCTCTCAGAAAACTCACTAAGCGATGCCTGGTCAAATACCTAGGAAGTTCCAGGACTAGGGTTCAAACCCAGTCTGTTTCCTTTTAAAGTCTCTTTTCTTCCAGTGGTCACTGTTCCTTTTATTAAGCAGTGCAGTATTCTACATGGAACAGTGTTATTTAGATCACCAAATTTTCACTTGACAATTTCTTCCTTTTCAGATGGAAGTTTTGTGTTATAATCAGGAGTTTTGCTCCTTCAGACATCTTACCGAAGTTTTCAAGGCTCTGCACCATTTACAACTAGCTGAAGTAGTCCTGATGAAAATTCAAGTGGATCTTTTCCTATCTCGTAGCATCTCAAAATTAACCTTCTCTTCTGTAACTGAAAGTCCACTAAATGAATGACTATCTTTGTTCAGACTCAACCTGGGTTTTCAGTGTGAAGCAACTGACTGCAGAGTAATAGTATACTTACAGGAACTAATTTAAGAATTTCTTTGTTCCTCTTTTCCTTATTCTTCTCAGTAAGAAAGACAAAAGAATATTCTGTTATTGTAAATAGTGCTGCAATGAACATTGGGGTGCATGTAGACAATGGAAGCAACCTAATTGTCCATCACCAGATGAATGAGTGAAGAAGATGTGATACATATATACAGTGGAATATTACACAGCCACAAAAAAGAATGAAATAATGCCATTTGCAGCAACATGGTTGGACCTAAAGATTATAATACTAAGTGAAGTAAGCCAGACAGAGAAAGGCAAATATCATATGATACCACTTATGTGTGGAATCTAAAAAAAAAAGATACAAATGAACTTATGTACAAAATAGAAACAGACCCACAGATGTGGAAAACAAATATGATTATCAAAGGGTAAGGGGGTGGGAGGGATAAATTAGGAGTTTGGGATTAACATACACACTCCTGTATATAAAACAAATAACCAACAAGGACCTACAGTATAGCACAGAGAACTATACTCAATATTTTGTAATAACCTATAAGGGAAAAGAATCTGGAAGAATATGTATATATGTGTATAACTGAATCACTTTGCTGTATACCTGAAACTAAGACAACATTGTAAATCAACTATACTTCAATTAAAAAAAATAAATTAGTTAAATTCATTTTAAACTAAAAAAAAAAGGGGGGGGGGATATTTGGTTAGGGAAAAAAGCCCTTATTTGGCCCTAGGTAACAAGTTCCCTTCTGTAGGCATATCCATACATGAGTTCTACAAGTTAAGCATGAAAAACTGCTGATAAAAAAGGTTGATCATTATTCTGTCAGTTGCTGGATGTTATCTACCAGCAGTTCAACCTCAGTTAACAAGCAGACAAAGTTCAGATTCCTTCACAGCTAATTTAAGTATCCCATTAATAAGTGAAAACATATTTAAATTAAAATACCCAGAAGATTTAAAAGAAGAAAAAAGGAGGGAGGTGGAAAAACTTTAAAGAGGACCAGAAAGAAATGCATCAGTAATATCTCTGTCAGGTAACACTTTCTCAAACTGGCCTTAATGCCAAAGATGAAATAGAAATTTCTTTATCAAAGGAGAATGTGAAAGAGGGCTGACCTTTGATCAAGTGTCCATTTGTAGTTTTGACAAGGAAATTTGCATGAAAAAAATAGTACTCTGGACACTTACTACATAAAAAGTTAAGTTGCAACAATGTAAAGGAAGCCAGAGGTCAAACTTCTTAACAGCCTGTCAGATAAAAGCTGGATTCCTTCCACTGTGCATGTGGGGTGTTTTACAAGTTGCAAAGGGTTTTTAAGGAGGACAGATGTGGTATTTTTGTTCTGTGCTTCAACACGAAGTACTTTCCATCTTTTTAGGCCAGAATTTGAGCTACTAATTTTTCATCTCACACATATTACAGATTGGGATGGAGAAAAGCAAAAACAGTAACATAAACATCGTCAACCATCTAATTTGCATTCAGTAATTACTCTTCAAGATAATTAGTTGTAAGCCTATCAGTTTCTTTTTAGCGTCCCCTGTAAAATGCTATCAGAAGACCAATAGCTGTCTTTTAAGAGTTAACTAAAAATGATTGTGTATCATATAATGATCTGAGTGAATATAAGATTATTTATATATAAAATCATTGTGGTACAGATATATGCTTTTTCTTTTCATTCAGAGAATTTGTCTAATAGTTGGTAATGAACCTATTTGTAAAGAGATCCTCAGCATGAAGTCCAGCTAAAGTGCTAACTCAAAATAATGGAAATGACGCAGTGCAGGACCCCTGCCCTGACTTCTCACCCTATGCATTTTTTCATTCAACCACATTATAGCGTTTTAAAGACTGTATTTCAGGCACGTAGTAGGCACTTAATACATATTTGTAGAATGACAGAATATTGTATACAATATTGATAGTTATTTGAAAAAGGCAATCAACGAAAGAAAATTCTACTTTTGTCCTTCTAATAGAGCTCTTCACTGGATGAAATTCATTTTTACTTTGAGGAGGCAAATAGAATTATGATGAATTGTATGGGCTTTAGAATCTCACATCTTACTTCAAATCCCAGATAAATCTTAACAACTTGTCACCAGGTTGGAAATGTTCAGTAAGTGACAGCTGAATAGCTTTTCAGTTTTATGAATGATTCCACGTAAGTTCTCCGGGAAACTCCCATCCTTATCACAAGCATCGTCCGAGTCATGCCTTTAGAATATGTGCATTTGTTTATATGTCTTCCATCCATGTTAACACAAGGGAGTCTTTTTTCAGTTGGCATTGCTTACTGGTCCTCATTCCTGGTGGTATGCACCACAGCACTAACCTTAGTTGCTATAGATGGTATGCCTGACAATTCTATGTCTTAAGAGCTGACTTCTCTCTGTAAATAGACTGATTCTGTTGACAGTTGTCCATGGGAGGGGGTTTGAGTGGATCATCACAAGGTCAATACCATCTTTTATCAAGAGCTAACATAAATATCTAGCTCCTAACTGTTGGTTTATTTCTACTATAAACTTCACTATGCAAAACACTTTTCCTTTCTTTAATATTGTCTCCAAAATACATAGGACACCTTGAAAGTATCTTTAAGCATGTGATAACCAGTTTCTTCACATAGCCTTTGGCTTTTCTTCTTCTTCTTCTTCTTCTTCTTTGTATCTACTTAACCTAAGAAGTCAAAAAAGAAGAAAGCAGGGAAATGGGATCTGAAATTAGAGTTAGCGATCTAGGCCTACAGCTCTCCATTCATGAAATATTTATTTCATACTTATCCGTGGTAGCTTGTTATCCTTGTGTTTTGAAAATCAGTAATCCATAATTTAAGAGTCCAGGTGAGCTGATCTTACAGAGACCAACATCTGGCAGAGAAGAATAGAGAAAATGCTTGAATGTACTTCCTTGATTTTAACTAAGAGAGTGAAAAACCTGGGCATCTGGTCTTCATCCAACAATTCTGACCCTCTGTTGATGAGCTTATACTACACATTGGACACTTTGAAAAATAAGACCTCTTATAGTTTTCATAAAGATCCTTAAAATCATAGTTCCACTGAAGAACATTTACAGGGCCAGTATTGATCACATCTGGTGAATGTTCCTCATTATGACCGCATTGAAAAATTCTTAGAAACACTCATTTCTGCAATGAGTAATTACTCTGAACTCAGATATTGAATATTATTTTCTGGATCAATGATTCTAAATAAAGCATAAATATGCCTATATCTCTCAGTGTGAAAGAAATAGGAGGAAAGCAAACTAAACTCTACACCATCAATATATTTGGCCTGACATGTCTGCTACAGGTTTTCTTGAAAACAGTGTTACTGAGAGAGAATTCACATGCCAAAAAACTCACCCTTTTAAAGTGTACAATTCAGTGGTTTTTTAGTATGTTCACAGAGTTGTACATTATTTTATTTCAGGAAATTTTCAGCAGCTCAAAAATATTCTTGTTATTTTCAAGATTGTTTTGGCTTTTCTGGGTTCCTTCAATTTTCATATGAATTTTAGGATCATTTTCTTCATCTCTGCAAAGTAGCAGCTGGGATTTTGATGGGGATTAGGTTGAGTTTGTATTGCCATCTTAACCATATTAAGTCTTCTGATCCATAAGCATGGGATGTCTTTCCATTTACTTAGGTCTTCTTTAATTTCTGTCAAAAAAGTTTTACAGTTTTTGGTAATAAATTTTACACTTCTTTTGTACTTATTTTTTAGTATTTTATTATTTTTGGTACTACTGTAAATGTAATTGTCTTCTTAATTTTATTTTAGAATTGTTGATTACTAGTGTATCAAAATATAATTGATTTTTAAGTCGACCTTGTATCCCGTACCTTTTCTGAACTCACTCATTAGATCTAATGTCTGTCAGTATTTTGAGGCTCTGTAGTTAGATGCATATATTTTTATAATTGTATGTATTTCTGATGGATTGATTATTTCATTATTATAAAATGTCCTTTGTCTCTACTAACATTTATTGGTCATAAAGCACTTTTTCTCATATTAACCACTGCTATGTTCTCTAATACTATAGCCACAACAGTGTTTGGTTACTGTTTGCATGGCATATCTTTTTCTGTCCTTTTGCTTTCAACCTATTCAAGTCTTTGAATCTAGACAGCATGTAGTTGGATCACCATTTTTAAATCCAGTCTTCCAGTTTCTTCCTTTTGATTGGAGTGTTTAAGTCATTTATATGTAATAAAATTACTGATACGATAGGATTTATATCTGCCATTTTGCTGTTTACTCTCCACATGTCTTATATCCTTTTATACTCCTCTGTTCCTCCATTACTGACTTCTTTCATGTTAAATAGGTATTTTTGGGCTTCCCTGGTGGCGCAGTGGTTGAGAGTCCGCCTGCCAGTGCAGGGGACATGGGTTCGTGCCCCGGTCCGGGAAGATCCCACATGCCGCAGAGCAGCTGGGTCCATACCGCAAAAATAAATAAATAAATAATAAATAAATAGGTATTTTCTAGTGTACTATTTTCGTTCCCTTTTTTGTTTCTTTTATTATATATTTTGATTTATTTTCTTAGTGGTCACCCTGAGGATTAAAATTAACGTCTTAACTTAAAAAATCTAGTTTGGATTAATACCAATTTAATTTGAATAGCATAGAAAATTTTGCTCCTACATAGCTCCATTTCCTCCCTGCTCCTTTGTGCTGTTTCTGTAATATGAATTACATCTTTATACGTTGTAAGCCCACCATGATAGTGTTATAATTATTACTTTTATTCAGTTGTCTTTTAAATCAGGAGAAGGAAAGTGCTACAAATAAAAAATTCATCATGTGTTCTTTTATAGTTACCTATGTAGTTACGTTTTCTTTTTCTGTTTCTTCACGTGGTTACACATTACTGTCTGGTATCCTTTCATTTCAGTGTTAAATACTCCCTTTAGTATTTTTGTAGGTCAAGTCTGCTAGCAAGGAATTGTGGCATTTAAAAAATCTGATGTCTTAATTTATTCTTTGTTTTTGAAAGATAATTTTGTTAGATACAGAATTCTTCGTGGAGAGTCTTTTTCTCTCAGAACGTTGAGTATGTCATCCCACTGCCATCTGGTCTCCATGCTTTTGCTGTTAATCTTATAGAGGATCTATTGTGTTTACATGATGGATCACTTTTTTCTTATTACTTTCAAGATTCTCTCTTTGTTATTGGCTTTTGACTGTTTGATTATGATGTTCCAAGTGTGGATCTCTTTGAGTTTATCTTACTGAAATTTTGTTAAGCTTCTGAAGTGTATAGATTAGTGTTCTTCATCAAATTTTGGAAGTTTTCAGTGATTATTTCTTCAAATATTCTTTATGGCCCTTTCTTTCTCTCCTTTCTTCCAGGGGTTCCCACTCTGCATATATTGGTGCACGTGATATTGTGCTAACAGGTCTCTGAGACACTGTTGATTTTTCTTTATTCTTTTTTACTTCTCTTCCTTGACTGGGTAATTTCAATTGACTGGATAATCTCAACTGAACTATCTTCAAGTTTGCTTATTCTTTTTTCTGCCAACTTATATCTACTGTTAAACCCCTGTAGTGAATTTTTCATTTGTAATTGTACTTTACAACTCCAGAATTTCTATTTGTTTCTTTTAAATAAGTTCTATCTTCTTATTGATAATCTCTGTTTTGTAGACATTATACACATACTTTGTTTTAGGTCTTTAGATATTGTGTTCTTAAATTCTTTGGATTGACTGGTTTAAAGTTTTGTCTAGTACATCTAATATACTTCCACAAGGATAGTTTCTAGTGGTTGCTTCTTTCTCCCTTGTATAGGCTATACTTTTTGTTTCTTCATATGTCTCATATCTTTTTTTGTTGAAGAGTGAATATTTTAAATAATGTAATGTCGCAACTCTTGTAATCAGAGTCCCCTTTTTCTGGGTTTATCGTTGTTCCTTTTTTTGTTGTCCTTGCTGTTTGTTTAGTGACTTTCCTAAACTAATTCTGTAAAGTTTATATTTTTTGTCAGTGTGGTCACTAAAATCTTAGCTCAGCTTAACAGTCAGCTAATGATTAGATAGAAATTTTCTCAAATTGTTTGGACAAATAAGTCTCTCAGACTTCGCAGTAAGGGTTTCCTGTGCTTGTGGGGGCATGCCTTAAGTGCTCTAGCAGGTGGTTCACAACCCTGCTTTAGGGTTTACTTCTTGCTTGTGCAGTCTCAAGAGCAGCTGGAGGTGAAATAGAGTCTTCTCAGGCCTTTTCTTGGCATACGTACAGGCTTACACATGCATGTGGTCTTTTAGACCCCCTGGAATTATATTGGAGCATTTCACAATTCTTCATGGACATCTCATTTCTCTGCTTTTCCTTTCAAGTTTTTTGGTCTTTTTTTTTGTCCCAACTGATAGTCTCACCTCAGACAGCTGTGATGTTAAACAGCTACCACTGATTACTTTCAACAAATGCCACAGGGAAAAGGCTGTTTGCACTGAGCAGGCTCTGAGTATGGTCAAATAAATACAAGCCCTGAAAATGGGGGTTCTTAGGGAGCATCCAGGCAGGTCAAAAGAGGAAAGTTCTCTAGGAATGAGGCTTCTGGGGAGCTCTAAACTTACCCTGTCCTCTGCCTGGCTACTGATTTTCAAAGCTACCCTAGTTGTGAGACTGTTGGTTTTCAAGGCTAGCATGGAACTGGGGTGAGGGGGGTGAAATGAAGGAAAGATAAAATGCTACAAAGCTCACTGTTCTTACTGAGCGTCTACCATTCTTCTTGTGTAATACTCCTTGAATTGTTGCAAGCCTTTGGTTAATTTCCAGAGTTCTGATAAAGTTGATGATGACAATTTTTGCCATTGTTCTTTTATGGATGAACAATTTATAGATTTTTATGGATGAGCAGATTTTCAGAGGCCCTTACTTTCTGTCATTCTGGAAGTTCTTCATACAGGTTAATTTAAAATGGAGAATCAAAGCACCTACATTTTGTTTTAACATAATTATTCAGGTGTCCTTTACAGTCTCAATCCAGTTGGCCCAAAAGATCCATTCACAGGCCCAAAAAAGAAAGTGATTCATGAGGACCCAGGCCCTTCTCTGACAGAATAAGACCAATTCTTGTTGGATGAAGAAAGGACTTAGTTGTGAATAGAAAGCTTAGTGACCACTAATGATGTTACAGCTTAGGGATGTTGTCTGAACGCTTCCTAACATTCAACCTGCATGTCCCCATAGGAAAAAAAATGTTCTTCAGCAAATGTAACTCTGGATAGAAAGATTTTCAAAGTACTCAATCTTTGGCACATGTTTACTTTTTGTGCCTGCGTTTCTAATAAGAAAATCATCGTACCTGGAAAAAAGGTATGAATAGTGACTCATAGGGAATTTGGCATCTTTTGAAGAGAAAGAATACATTTTGTCTTCATCTAAAGTGTAAAGAAAGTGACTGTGAAAAGCTATTAATTTGAGTTGTTGTGGAGATATTTCTAAAGAAAATAAGGTGAAAATGTGACTACTGAGACTCCTATTTATGGATCAGTTTTAAAGTTTGTCCAATATTTGGGAGATTGAGGTTTTCTCTAAAAGAAAATTGTATTTTTTGTATTCACAAGCAACCACAAGTTTCTTGAAGAGTAGCCAGCATTTTGTTTTTTAAGTGGAACAGAAAGTAAATGACCTGAATGACTCGGAGGGGAAACAGGGAGTAAGAAACAAAGTAGTAACATTCACAGTACAAAAAAGTAGAATAGTTGGTCCTATTGAAAAGTGTGACAAAAACCTGAATAGCCAAAAAGGGTTATAAATGACTGTACACAGATCAGTGTCACTGAAGAATTCTGTTGATTGTAGAACCATGAAAATACCTGAAATAGAAACCTGGATGTGTTTCCAAGTTGGGAGGCTTTGTAGCAGCTTCTAAAAGAGAAAAGCATTAAAAAAAAAAATAGAGCGCTATCTATGCCCTATTTATTTTTTTAAATAAAAAATAGCAAAGAAGGAATAGATTTGATTCAGCCAGTGGTATTCAGAGCTAAAGTGGGCCATTACAGAGGATGAGGGGGGGCCATCAGTGATACGCGATGCTCCAAACATGAGGAACTAAGTGGCTATAACACCTGGTTATCCTTTGCTGACTTCTAATCCAGGATCTTTTATGATGCTCTAATTATAGAACTCACTGCTAATGGTTGAAGAATACAACTATTTGAGTTATTTGGAATACTTCAGGACAATGCCATTTACCAAAAAGCATATAGTGTTCCCTAATACCTTGAACCTAAAACAGGACTGCTGAGAAACAGAGATATATTTTTATATGACTTTTCCCAAATGACTTTTCCCTCTCATTCCACCCACCATTCTCTCCAGATTGCTAGGAGTCTGCTCTCTTGTCTTTAATAGGGTTATTTTGCACATATTATTATTGTTTATTTGTGTATTTCTTTTTAAATTTCTGTTCCATGTTTTATCCCTTTACTCATTTTAAATGTATTTGATTTACAGCCTCTGTCATATTATAGCTTTTATGATTCTAATCCTTCTGGGGTTTTTTTGTTACTGTTTTTGTTTGTTTGCTGAGTCTTGCCCTCGGTAGATCGTTCCTCTTATTTTTTTTTTTTAATGTATGGTTGTGTATTCATTCTAAATAGGGCTTGTTTTGTGTATGTAAATTCCATGTGACCTGAGTAATTGAAGTGCCATTTCAGAGTGGGTTTTATGGTCCCTTCTCAGGCAAGGATACCACTGGGCCATACCAGTTTCTGTTACTTTCTCAGTTGGGGAGGGGGTATGTGTTCCACTTAAGTAGTGTACAGTTTGTCTCTAAATTTACGAGAAGTGTAAGTTCAGAGATGGTTTCTTTTCCAGCTTTATTGAGATATAATTGATTATAACATGGTATAGGTTTGATACAGGTATATATTGTGAAAGGTTTACCACAATCAGTGTTAACACATCCTTCACCTCACATAATTACCATTTTGTTGGTGGTGGTGTTATGATAAAAGCTCTGCGTTTATAGCTCTTCTCTTGTAGCATCTTTCAAGTACACAATACAGTATTGATCACTATAATTATCATGCTGTACATTCGATCCCTGGGCAAGTTCAGAGTTTTGATTTATCCCAGGGAATTTTAATATAACTTTTTCCCAGTGAAATAATCTCCCTTATCACTTCCCTGAACTAGTAGGTAGAGATTATTTGCCCTATTTGTACTGGAGTTATACTCTTTGAGAGCCCAACTTCATGCAGGGTCTTGGTTTTCTCTCCCCAGCGTATTGGGCCCTAAAATTTATTTTCTGTTTTTATGGCATAAAGAACCAAACTAAGAGCTGCTACCAATTCAGAAAGCTCTCAGAGTTGGAGCAGGGTCAGCTCACTTGCCTGGTGCTTTGATTCTCTACAGTCTGTTTTGTTGTTTATTCTGTCCCTTGGGGATTTGCCTTTCTTTCTTACAATAATGACCATATACTAACTAACAGTCTTGGTTCAGGCTGCTCTAACAAAATACGATAGATTGGGTGGCTTAAACAACAGACATGTATTTCTCACAGTTCTCGAGGCTGGGAAGTCCCAAGATCAAGGTGCCACCAGATTCAGTGTCTAGTGAGGGTCCTCTTCCTGGTTTGCAGGCAGCCACTTTCTCATTGTGTCCTTACATGGTGGAAAGAAAGAACCTTAGTCTCTTCCCTTTCTTATAAGGACATTAACCTCATCACGAGGGCTCTACCCTCATGACTTCATCTAAACCTAATTATCCATCAGAGGTCCCACCTGCAATTGCCATCACATTATGATTTAGGGCTCCAACAAATGGATTTGAAGGAGATGCATTCAGTCCATAGCACAAATTATATCATATTTTATTTACTTTATTTAGACACACTAGCTGAGTATACTATCTTGCCAGAACTATAAGTTCCTGAGTTCCCACTTTTTTCTTCTCATGCCAATGGGCAGCATATTTGTATTTAGATGGGTGTCTTTAGTTCTAACTGGGGATTCCCAGAGTATCCGCATCCTTTGTGTAAGATTGAGGGGGACACTAATCGTCCTCCCCCTTAGATGGTTCATTCTTATTTTAAAATCACACCTTCAGGAAGTTGAGTGAGGCTACAAAATACAAGAACAAAATACAAAGATTAATTATATTTCTGTCCACCAGCAATGGACAATCCAAAAATGAAGTTAAGAAAATAGTTCCATTTTCAATAGCATAAAAAGAAATAAAATGATTAGGAATACATTTACGAAAAGGAATGCAAAAACTTATACACGGAAAGGTATAAGATCTCATTCAAAGAAATTAAAATATCTAAAGAAGTGGAAAGGAATTCCAGGTTCATGCATCAAAAGACTTAATATTGTTAAGATGGTAATACTCCCCCAAACTGATCTATAGATTCAGCAGAATCCCTATCAAAATCGTAGCTGCCATTTTTGCAGAAATTGACAAGCTCATTCTAAAATTCATCTGAAATACAAGGATTAGCCAAAACAATCTCTAAAAAGAAGATCAAAGTTAGAGAACTCATATTTTCCAATCCCAAAACTTACTATAAAGCTGCACTATTCAAGACAATGTGCTATTTTGTAAGGATAGAAATAACCATCAGTGGAATAGAATTGAAAGTCCAGAAATAAACTCCTTCCTTTGTGGTCAATTGATTTTTGACAAGGCTGCAAGAAAAGTCAATGGACAAAGGATAATCTTTTCAAGAAAGTGTGCTGGGACAATTGGATAGCCACACACAAAAGAATCAAGTTGAACCTCTTCCTCCTACTGTATATAAAATTTAAATTAAAATGCATGGGACTTCCCTGCTGGCACAGTGGTTAAGAATTCACCTGCCAATGCAGGGGACATGGGTTCGAGCCCTGGTCCAGGAAGATCCCACATGCCGTGGAGCAGCTAAGCCTGTGTGCCACAACTACTGAGCCTGCGTGCCACAACTACTGAAGCCTGCGTGCCTAGAGCCCGTGCTCCGCAACAGCAGAAGCCACCCCGGTGAGAAGCCCGTGCACTGCAACAAAGAGTAGCCCCCACTCGCTGCAACTAGAGAAAGCCTGTGCGCAGCAAGGAAGACCCAATGCAGCCAAAAATAAATAAATAAAATTTTTTAAAAAATCAGGATTCTGTCATCAAGGAGAATGGGGACAATGACTCTTGGTAGGCAGACAGCTGTGTCTGCCACAGGAGGGTGTGCAAGAAAAAGGTAATTATAATACATTGGGACAAGTGCTATGATAAGAAAGCATAAAAGAGGCTGTGGCCATTAGCCAGCCTCCAAGATGGCCCCCAGTGATCCATGCATCCTAGTATTTAGCCGCTTGTATTAGGTTGGTTCATTGGACAAATGGAAGTGACAGTATATGACTTCAGAGGCTAGCTCATAAAAGACACAGCCGCTTCTGCCTCGTTCTCTTGGAGGGTCCGTTCTGGGGGAAGCTTTGTTGTGAGAACAATGTAAGTAAACCGTTGAGAGGCCCAACTGGTGAGGGGCTGATGCTTCCCGCCCACAGCCGTCTCCAGCTTGTCAGCCATGTGAACGAACCTCTTTGGAAGCAGCTCCTCCAGCCCCAGACAGACATTCAGTCCACTGCAGCTCTGGCTGATATCTTGACTGCAACCTCATGAGAGACCCCGTGCAAGAACTCAGCTAAGCTGCTTCTGAACTGCTGACACACAAGAACTGTAAGGTAATACATATGGGTTGTTTTAAGTCCCTTAGTATTGGGGGTGATTAGTTACAAAGCCATAGATAACACAGGCCTTAGTCTTAAGGCTCTTGGAATGGAATTTCAAATATTAGGGAGACAGTAAGGTGAGGTGGCGGGAAAGGAGGGTGAAAACCCAACGGACTAGCATTCAGGAAACCTGGGAAGATCCCACATGCTGCGGAGCCCTTAAGCCCATGTGCCACCACTACTGAGCCTGTGCTCTGGAGCCCGAGAGCCACAACTACTGAAGCCCGCGCACCTAGAGCCCGTGCTCCACAACAAGAGAAGCCACCGCAGCGAGAAGCCCATGCACCGCAATGAAGAATAGCCCCCGCTCACCACAACTAGAGAAAACCCATGCACAGCAATGAAGACCCAACACAGCCAGAAATAAATAAATAAATTTATTTTTTAAAAAATTAAAATGCATGATATACCTAAATTTAAGAGCTAAAATTATAAAAACATTAGAAAAAAATAGGAGTAATTCATGACCCTTGGATCAGGCAATGGTTTCTTAGATATGATACTAAAAATATAAGTAACAAAAGGAAAAATAGATATATTGAACTTCATCAAAATTAAAAATACCTGGACTTCAAAGGACACCATCAAGAAAGTGAAAATATAACCCATGGAATGGAAAAAATATTTGCAAATCATATATTTGATAAGGGATTCTTGTATTCTTGTATTAAGAATATAAAAAGAACTGTGTAGCACAGGGAACTATATTCAATATCTTGTAGTAATCTATAATGGAAAATAATCTGAAAAAGAATATATATATACATATTCATATTATATAACTGAATCACTTTGCTGTACACCTGAATCATTGTAAATCAACTACTTCAAGTTTTTAAAAAAGGAACAAAGAATATTAAAAAAGCCCTTACAACTCAATAATAAAACTATGAATAACCCAATGGGTAAAGGTTTTGAATAGATATTTCTCCAAAGAAGATGTATAAATAGACAATAAGCACGTGAAAAAAATGTTCAACATCATTAATCCTTAGGGAAATGCATCAAAACCAGAATGATTTACTACCTCACATTCACAAGAATGTCTGCGGTAAAAAAAAAAAAAAAAAAAAAAGACAGTAACAAGCGTTGGTAAGGATGTGGAAGGTTGAAACCCCTCACACATTACTGGCAGGACTGTACAATGGTGCCACCACTTTGGAAAAGAGTTTGGCAGTTTTTCAAAAAAGCTAAGCGTAGAGTTTGCATATGACCTAGCAATTCCATTTCTAGATAAATACCTATGATAAATGAAAACAGTCACCTGTAGCTGAATTTTCATAGCAGCATTATTCATAATAGCCAACCCAAATGTTCATCACCTGATAAATGGATAAATAAGTGTGGTATATCCATACAATGAAATATTATTTGGCTATTAAAGGAATTAAGTATTGATACGTGCTACAACATGGACAAACCTTGAAAACATTATGCTAAATGAAAGAAGCCAAATGCAAAGGCTGCATGGTATGAATTTATTTACATAGCATCTGTGGGATAGGCAAATTCATATGAACTGAAAGTAGGTTGCTGGTAGCCATGAGCTAAGGGGAGGGCAAAATGGGGAATGACTACTAAAGGGTTCCACATTTCTTTTGGAGATGATGAAAATATTCTGGAATTAGATAGTGGTGATGATTGTACAGCTCTATGCATATGCTAAAAACCACTAAGTTGTACACTTAAAAGGCTGAATTTTACGGTATGTGAATTTTGTCTCCATAAAGCTGTCTTTAAAAAATCACACTCACAACACTGAACATTTAGGAAATAAAGATGAAGATAAATACAGCCAACCAACACACAGCTTAAAAACTCTCATGGGGGGCTTCCTTGGTGGCGCAGTGGTTGAGAGTCCGCCTGCCAATGCAGGGGACACGGGTTCGTGCCCCGGTACGGGAAGATCCCACATGCCGCGGAGCGGCTGGGCCTGTGAGCCATGGCCGCGGAGCCTAAGTGTCCGGAGCTTGTGCTCCGCAACGGGAGAGGCCACAACAGTGAGAGGCCCACGTACCGCAAAAAAAAAAAAAAAAACTCTCATGGGAACAATTTAATGTGTTTCCTGCTTGCAGTTTATTATGTGTGTATTTTATTATAATTCATATATACATTTAAATCCTATTTTTTTCCACTTTACATTAGTCCTAAGTGGGTTTTTTTGTTTTGTTTTCATTTTGCTTCCTGGTCTTGATAACTACCGTTGATGATAACCACTTAATTTCCACAAGTGGATATACCACATTTTACTTAATACTTCCTTTATTTGCCATTTGATTTGTATGCATTTCTTTGCTATGATATAAATGCATCAATAAATAACTTAGTGTATATAGTCTTTGTTAGTATAGGCCTTATTTCTTAGACTAGTTTTTAAAAAGAAAGTGATAATGCTATGTCAAAGGCTATGACCATTTTCTGATGTTTAATGAATTTTGCCAAATTTCCTTCCAAAAGAGTTTCTCTGTCATTCTGTTAAGAATTGTATAGCCGAGTAACCCTCCACTGCCATCAACATTATGCCCACAGGGTTTTCTGCAGACCCCACATGTGCAAATTCACCCCAGGACTTTGAGAAATTGGCCGTGTGCCATTAAGAGGGTGGGAGCAAGCATGAAATTGGCTATGAACAGGTGCATTGCACGATTGATTATCCAAGCCTCTGTCTCTTCTATAATTAATCATAGGCTCTTTACAAGAGTCTTGTGGCAGAGAAACCTGCCACTTACAGAACCAGGAAGGCACATGGTATCACAAATTGGGATAGGATGGAGGATAAAGATGAGCAGAGGCAGAGAAAACAGAATGAGCGAGTCTGTTCCTGTGGGCCTGGGAACTTCACATCATGGCAGTACCCTGAACTGCTTCCTGTCTGAGCATTTAAATCATCAGAGTACAAGCCTGTTCTTTTAAGGGACTCTGTAATCGCTGGGGGAACCAGTTTACTGTGCCAGGTCCCTTTAGACTTGGTAAGTTACCTTTAGGGAACATCCATGCCACCCCAGCAAAGAGTTTTCTACAGGTGCTTTCATGAAGTAGAGTTTGGTTATTGGCCTAAGAAAGAAGCCATTTTCTTACTTCTTTCAGTGTAGAACTGAGTATAAGACCCAGTTCTAGGTGGTCCACCAGAAACAAATGGTGGTGTTGAATTGAACAGCTGGCATCTTTTGCAACATGAGCTCTCAGGGGGAGAAGTTTAAAGCAAATCACCAACTGGCATAGCATTCTAATTTCTGACAGATGTATTAATCACAATTTTTCATTTCCATAGGTCCACACCCTCACCTCACTCTTGCATACATAATTTATGTGCTTAGCTCATAGTTCAGATTGGTGAAATCTACAGGGTGGATTTAGTTAGAATTCCAATTGATCTTTAAAGTCATTACATTCTCATGTGTCTTTGACACTCAGTCCAGAAAGAGTCTACATTTCTACCATAAATGTGAAGATGTTTTGTCTGTGTCACTCTTTCCTTTTCCTCAGATTTTGAAAGGTCTGTGCCCCATGTTTTTCTTAGCAGCGTAGCTTTTTGGGGACGATTCTTATAATTCGTCCATTAAGTCCCCTTGTTTATAATGTACCTTGTCCATCATTCTTCATGTTTTCAGAATCCACATTAAATCTGCCATCTTTGAATATATTCATTTGAGTTTCTTCTCCAACAATCCTGTTCTATAGGTTTTTTCTTTCTTTTACTTTGAACTCTTTCATATCCATCTGCTAACATAGAATCCTTTTTAAACTCTATTATAATAGTAATCACTATAATAATATTATTTTTCATGACACCTCAACTTATTTTTTATTCATTTATTCAGCACTTTTACCAAGTACCTACTGTGTTCCCTGCACTTTGCTGAGCACTGGGAAGCCAGTGGTGAACAGAATGGAATTGTATCCCTACTTTCATGGAAATTACAGTCTAGTAGAGGTGCCAGATAAGTAAATAAGAATAAGATTTTTAAAAAATTGTAACTGCCATAAATACTTCTGAAGGAGAGGTGTATGGTGCTAGGAGGGTATATGAGAGGAGGATATAATCTGGCTAGAAAAGTCAGGGAAGTGAGTTTCTGAGGAAGTGACGCTGAGCTGGGACACAAAGGGTAAATAGGGGTTACTCAGGTGAGTGGGGGAGGGGAGATAAGGATGTTCCAGGCAGAGGAAACAGTATGTGCAAATCTTATCATGGGAGCAGAAAGTGTCTATGACTCTGACCAAAGGCCATTGTGGCTGAAATACATGGGCGGGGTTGGGGGGGTGGGGTGGGGTGGGGGAGTGTGGTGAGAGATAAAGTTGGTGAAAAAAGTGTTACCGAGTCCAAGCTCGCTCTGCTTGCTGCACGAAGGCCAGTAAATCGGAGATGAGGTGTTGAGGCAAGGAATATGACTTCATTTGGAAAGCCGGCAGATCGAGAAGATGGCCGACTGAAGTCTCAAAATAGCCATCTTATCGGGGTTTGGATTCCAGTTTCTTTTATAGCACAGAGAGGGGGAGGAGATGAGGAAGTAAGGTAAAAAGGCCATAAGTTTTGCAGATATCACCTGGAATGGCCAGCCTCAGGGTGGGCATGTGTTAATTTCTTCTTTCTTGTAGCCATCCACAGGTGGAACAGGATCTGGATGTTTCGCTGAACAAAGGCACTTTGGTTTAACACTCAGGCAGAGGGGCAGGCTTCCCCCAGGCAGGCCATTATGTATAGACAGTATCCTTTTAGTGAACAAAAGCAGCAGAATGCAGAGGTTAAAGTAAAACAAACAGATCCAACATGCAGTCCAGTTTGGCTCTTCCCTGTTACAAAAGCAGTGGCCATATTAATATTAGTCTTCATCCTAGGAGCACTTACATTAATTTCAATTATCACTGTCTTAGAGCAGCAAATGTTGATCATCTATAACCATTAGAATTATTATCTCAGCCATCGATCGTACAATATCCAACAAGTCTGAATTCAAATACCCATATGACCTAATGGAGTTACTGGTGTTATTCTTGCTGTCGGCATATGATCTTTGTTGCACTTGATTTTGAAAGTATTATTTTAAAGTACCCAGTAATGCTTTCTGATTCTATGTTTTCTCTCCCTCATCATCTGTCCTAGCGGTGCCTGGCACAGTGCTTCATGCTTAGCCAATGCTCAATAAATGCTTGTGGACTAGTGAGTGAGAAAAAAAGTGTGTTTGAGGTTGTTAGAGGCCAGTCCGTGAAGGAGTCATTGAGAGAGAGCCATGTTCTGATGTCCACCCACAAATTTATTTCTAATTCAACAAAAGAGAAAGAGAGTGGAGCTATGAACGCTTTCAAACTGAAGTATGTTTCCCTCTGTGAATTATTACTGCTTCTTCAATTGACTTTGGCCTTCTAAAATGACGCCCCTCTTTTCAAACCTGCTATGTTGCCATTATCTGGGTTGGGTGTTGACCGATGTAATCAGAGTTGACAGTACGCCAGCCTGTTTTGAAGATAGCTCCTGTCATAGGAACGTGAGAGTGTGAAACATCAAACAGCATAGCAATAGATCATTCACTCCTGTGTTGGAGTTAATTGTTTCCCCAGAGTAGCAGAAGGCTTTATAATAACTTGGCTAAAACCCAAGAAGCTAGTTAGGTTCATTTCAGTTCTGCAGACCTTTAAAGAACGGTTTCAGTGTGCAAGACAGTGTCCTTTGTGAAGTGTGCAAGACAGTGTCCTCTGTGAACCGACAGATACGAGATGAATATGCTGCAGTTCCATCCCTCACAAATCCCATGCACAAATATAGTTCTCATTCAAAGCAGATCTGATATTTACTGTAGTAATCAAACACATGGAAAGCTTTGGGAATGGATGTGCAAGAACTCTGTAGAGAAGGTTAATAGTTGGTGTCTTATATTTTGACTTAATTGGTTTATGCAGCTACATCTGTTGAGTGCCCAGTCCTGTGCTGGGTGCTGGAAATAGGAAGATGGGACATTTTTTGCCCTTGAGGAGCTCACAGGCTAGTGATGAAGACATAAGTAGGTCACTGTCATAAAATGTGGCAACAGTAGCATTAGAGGTATGTGTGTAATTCTAAAGGAACACAGAGGAAGAGGCCTGGAGCCGAGGGTAGAGCTAAGGTCATTTCTCAGTAGAATTAGTAGTAACTGGATCCTGAAGGATGGATGGGTAAGGGAACAGATCGACAAGGACATCGAGAGCAGTGGGAAGAGAGTGTGTAAATACACAAAGGAGTAGAATGTGTCTTGTATGAGGAATGAATAGTCATTCTGCATTCCAGAAGTATCCTCTTCCAACAGAAGGAAATGCTAGACATGTTGTTTGTAGGAAGATTGTAAGCTGACGTAAGAAATTTGGACATTATCTTACAGGGCAACTATGAGTCATTGAAAATTTTAGCCAGTGTCATGATCAAACACACATTTTAGAGGAAGCATAGAAGAGAGGCATCTGGAGGCAGGAGACCCAGATGGGAGGCACACACTCTGACCAAGCAAGAAGAGGTGAGGGCGGGGCTAGAGTAGAGTATTGCTGTTGCTGCCCACCTGTTTCAATGTCCCATGCAGGCACAAGAGGAAAAGGTGTTTTGCTGTCCTTCTTTTTCTGAACTGGCTACCATAATATACACAAATAGAATGTAGCATGTATTAGATTACTCAGAGGTTTGGTCAGTGTAGTTAAATTGGTCTGAGTTAATTTTCTTAAGGAACCAGGATCAAACTCAACTGATCATGAGCACCAAGATTTTCAGTTCCCATCTGCAAAATGGGGATAATAATAGGACCTTCCTCATAGGGCTGGTCTGATGAGTAAATGAGATAATGTCTGCCAAGCATCTGACCCTGTGCTGGCTCACAGTAGATACGTAGTAAGTGTTAGTTATTATTACTGGTTCAATGGAGAGTTAATAAGCATCTAGGCTGAGTCATCAAATACTCAGCCAGACAATAAATAAAGTCATGAAGAGAACAGAGACCTGCTCTCCTTAGTCTCATAGTTCACTTGGAGAAAGCAATATATAAAGAAACGATTACAAGAGTGGGACAAGTTGAAATAAAGGGTATGAGGATGGTGTTAGAGGTTAGAGTAAAGAATATTCATCCCTGACTAGAAGGGCAAGGTGCAGGAGTTTTAGGGGAAAGGGCCATTTGCAACTAATCACAAAAAATAAATGAAAAGGGCATCCCAAGCAGTTGCATAGAGCCTTTCTACTCAAAGCATGTTCTCTGAACCAGCAGCATCAGAATCAGCAGTACTCGGAATTTGTTATATATGCAGAATCTTGGAGCCCACACCTGTACCACACCTAGAATCTCTGTTTTAGCAAAGTCCCCAGCCGACTTGTGTCTATGTTAAAACTTGAGAAGCAGTACAAAGATGTAGGCATGAAAATTAACATGATGAGTGCAGAATGTATTTGCTGAATCCAAATGGCTCATTTTGAAAAATTAAAACATAACAGGTGAAAAATTGGAATTTTTCCCCTCCATAATTAATTTTTGAACCAAATTACACTTTGAAATGAACTTATATGCCTAACTAAGCAATGGATCAGAGAAGAAGTTGCAAGGGAAATTAGAAAATCTTTAGATGAATGAAAATTTAAAATAACATATTAAACTTATGGGATGCAGCTAAAGGAGTTCTTAGAGCGAAATTTATAGCTGTAAATGCCTGTATTATAAGGGAAGAAAGGTCACAAGTCAATAACCTAACCTTCCATATTAAGACACTTTGGAGGAAAAAAAAGAGTCACCTAAACCTAGAGCAAGCAAAAAGAAGGAAATAATGAAGATTAGAGTGAAAATTAATAAAATAAAGAATAGAAAAATAATACTAAAAAATCATTGAAATAAAAAGTTGTTTCTTTGAAAAGATCAATAAAATTGACAAGTCTTTTGCTAGAATGATCAGAAGAAAAAGAGAGAAGACTCAAATTACTAAAGTCAGAAATGGTCAGAAAAGTGTGGGGAACATAGTAGGTACACAATTTTAAAATGTTGAATAAACGAACAGAAAATAAGTTGAGGTGCCATAGAAATATTAAGATAAATACCATTATAATATTTAGTTTGGAAATGATTCTATGTTAGCACATGGATATGAAAATTTGAAGTACATGAAAGAAAAAATCTATGGAGCAGGATTTTTGGAGAAGAAACTCAAATAAACATATTCAGGGATGTAGAACCTTGTTCATGGGCAGAAGATTTAATATTGTTAAGATGGCAATACACCCCAAATTGATCTTCAGATTCAATGGAATTTCTGTAATATAAAAATCCCAACTGGATTTTTTTTACAGAAATTCACGAACTCATCCTCTAATTCATAGGGAAATAAAAAGCCTCAGAATACCCCCAGTCTTGAAAAAGCAAAACTGTAGAAGTCACACTTGCCAATTTCAAACCTCATTACAAAGCTACAGTAGTATGGTACTGGCTTAAGAATAGACATAGAACAATAGAATAGAATTACGAGTCCAGAAAGAAACCTTATATTTATGGTCAATTGGTCTTTGATGAGAGTGCCAAGACAATTCAACAAGAAAAAAAATAGTCTTTATTAGAAAGCATTCTAGGACAACTGCATAATCACATACAAAACGATAAGTTGGACCCCTTTCTCACATATGTAAAAATGAACTCAAAGTAGATCCTAGACCAAAATATAAGAGCTAAAACTGTTATAAGAAGACTTAGGAGTAAACCTTCATAACCTTGGATCAGATGATAATTTCTTGATATTACAGCTGACCAAAAATAAATAAATAAATAAATAAACTGGACTTCATTAAAATCAAAAACTTCTACACTTCAAAGGGCACTATTTTAAAAAATGAAAAGGCAATCCAGAGAATGACAGAATATATTTACAAATTTTATGTATATAAAAATGATCAGGGACTTACAACTCAGCAATAAAGACAACCCCAATCAAAAAATGAACAAAGGATTTAAACAGATATTTTTCCAAAGAAGATATACAAATGTCCAATAAACACATGAAAAGATACTCAACATCACTAACTATTAGAAAAATACAAACAAAACCCACAATAATATACTACTTCATCCCCCACTACAATGGCTAAAATAAAAAAGGTAGATAATAGTAAGGTGAATTTAGTAATAGTAAGGTGATGAGGATGTGGAGAAATTGGAGCCTTCCTACTTTACTGGTAGGAATATAAAGTGGTATAGCCACTTAGAAAAACAGTTTGGCACTTCCTCAAAATGTTATGGATGGAGTGACCATATAATCCAGCAATTCCACTCCTGGGTATACACCCAAGAGAATTAAAATACACGTGCACACAAATACTTGTACATGAATAATCATAGCAGCATCATTCATAGTAGCCAAGAAGTGGAAACAATTCAGAAGCTGATCAGTTGATAAATGGGTAAACAAAATGTAGACTATCCTACAATGGAATATTACTCAACAATACAAAGGAATGGAGTACTGCTACGTCATGATCACTGATATATCTTGATCAGTACCGCTGATACTACATCATGGATGAACCTTAAAAATATTATAAAGAACCTTTTAAAGAATGATATAAAGAAGCCAGTCAATCACAAAAGACCACATACTGTGTGATTCCATTTATATGGAATGTCCAGAATAGATAAATCTATGGGGGGGAAGGTAGATTAATAGTTACCTAGGGCTAGGGAAGACTGAAAGAGATGGAGAATGACAGCTAATGGGTTTAGGATTTTTTGGGGGGTGACAAAAATATTCTAATATTGATTGTGGTGATGGTTGTATAACTGTGCTTTGCTAAACACCATTGAATTACTCTATACATCAAATGAGCAAATTGTATGATATGTGAATTATAACTCCATAAGGCTGTTTTTGAAAAAAGAATCTGTTTGAAATAGGTTCTTAATTTGATGTCTGTGAGCCTCTAGTCTGGAGCTACCTGTCCAGTGTAGGCTAGTAGTTACCATATTAGACAGTACAGGTAGAGAACATTTTCATCCCAGGAATTTTTTCTGAAGCACTGGTTTGGAGCACACAGTGTAAAGCTTTCACCCCTGAATCCATGGAAACCTAAGGGTGGAGGATATAAAACTCTGAGGTTATGGCTTTCAAAGAGGTTAAGTACCAATGCGAACATAGCATTTTCTTACATCACTAAACTGAACTATCAATAGTAAAATATCAAAGTAAGGTCCTACTAGTCTTGTACTGAAGTGAAATTTCATTTTATTGGAGGGCCTGATTTTACTACCTGTTGAAGAATCCAGAGGCATAACTTTGTTAAGCTCTGCACTGCTTTTACCTGAGAAACCAAAGATTCCATTAAAATCTCCTTAAAGTAATATTTTTTCTTAATTAAATCAGAGCATAGAAATGATTGTTCCCCAAAGCAGTAAAAATTATGCCAGAGCCAGCACTTGTGCAGCTCAGATAGACATTGACCTACAAAGGAAAGTGAAAGCAAATGTCACATTGAATTGGAACTGACAAGAAAGTGGGCCTATTGATGAGTGAGAGTGATGAGAAGAGACACCATGGTGGAGGGCCCCAGCACGGAAAATCTGAGGGCTCTCTTCGACTGCATTCAGGAGGTCTCAGAGCCTGAGAACAGCCACTCTTTAAAGCGTCCTGCTCCAGAATGAAGGTAAATCCCGGGGAAATCCCTGAGAAAGGTCATCCCAATTCACACATCATTGTAGAGATGCAAAGACCTCATAGCTGAAACTCTTTCATTTCATCTGGCATCCGATGCGATCACCAGCTTGGCTAGAAAAATTGAAATCTGCCACCACAGCTGTCCCTACTGCTGTTTGTTTCTAAAATATCAACACCTGGCACCACACAGTTGCTCTCTCACAACGAGAAATTATTGCTTTGACTAAAAGGATAAAGCGTGGCCACAACGAGCACGTGTGACCATGGCTGACAAATGGCTTGTGTCAAATTCTCTGGAGATAAATACGTAAGCCCTCCTGAGGAGACAGCACAGATGGATCCTCTTACAGAGCAGAGGCAATCTCTTGTCCAAGTCAATGGTCGTTGCTGTCCAAAAAGATCTGTTTAGGTCACACACCACTAGCTTTTACTTCTCAATGACAAGAAGCCAATGTTACTGATGGCCACCACCCCTCCCCCTAAACCATACCACCAGGAAGACCCCTGACTGTCAGGCCAAATGCGCAATCACCAGGTATGCCAGTGGCATGAGGTGTCATACGTACATACACAGTAGCATCAACAATTCCTAACAAGGCCATTAAAAGAGGGAAAAAAGCTTTTTTCCCTTTGGCATAATATTCAGTTAACATTTCAAAGTTTTCAAGAAATCACAGTTTGCTTTCTTTCTCTTTCAGATTCTACTTGAATCTGTTAACATGGCAGAGTAGTTAAAAGGATGAACTTTAAGACACTTAGATGAGAACCCGAGCTCCGCCACTCTTTAGCTGTGTGACCCTGGACATGTACTCTATTACTCTAAGCCTGTTTTTTTAATCAGGAAAATGGAATAGTAATAGGTGCTCTTTTAAAGGGCAATGAGAATCAAATGTTGTGATTTAAGTACAATTCACAACCGTGCCTGGCTCAGTGTCAGAGGTCCAGAATTGACAGCTATTGTGAAGCTCCCAAGTTGTGCTAATGGATTTCTACCTATTATCTCATTTAATCTTAATTTAAATCTTAATACCAATGGATAAAATCATTAAAAAATAATTATTGGGCAAAGAATGTCTTTTGAAATTATTTTTGAAAGAAAAACTACATTAATATAGAAATATGTGTCTTAGTGATGTTTATAAGTTTGTATGTCTGTTTTCATGATACTTAGACGAGGTAAACTTTTTCCAACAATTACGTTCTCTCATGCTGTCTGGGAATTTAGCTCCAGATAGAATTGATCTGAATCGTTTGATATTTAGCCTTTCACCATATGAACTGACCATTTTGCTCAGCTCAAGGCCACTGACCACAGGGCTGGGAAATGATGTAATTAAATTGCAGAAGGGGTAAGCTCTAGAACAACAACAACAAAATAGGTCAGGAGTAGCTTTGGGAAATTTGTGGTTTGGGTGGCTTTTGGAGGTCAGATGAGTATAAGACAAGGAAATATGATGAAAAGATAAATACAGTTTTAGGACTGAAACTGTTTATTGCAAATGAGAGATGTGTTTGGCCTTTGTTCCTCTTTGGTGATATAGTTGAACCTTGAAACCATGAAATTTGAACAGTTGCCAACAAAATAATCCAGTAAGCTTTATGATGAATTTTGCTTCAATACAAAGTTCCTTTGAAGATCCAAATTAATCTAAAACTCATTTATTAATAGCTAAGAATTAAATTACATTTGTTGCTGACCTCCTTGGGGTTGGTCCATAACTAGATTTCAGTTAAATGACAGAAGGGCTGTTTAATAATCCTGACCTTTGGAGATCTCCTCTTGAGGGGTAAGATCATTACAGGCATAAGAAAGATACTGGATCCTCTGTAACATGCATACTGTAAGACTTCTACTTCGAGGAGTCAAGTTGGAACTCAACTCCATCTTACCAATCCATATGAGAAAAGTGTTTTTAAGAAGAACAGGTCTTGAGGTGCATCTACTCAATTTCTTAGTAATTTCTATAGCATATTGTTTTCATTAGAACCTTAGAAACTCTGATTTATAAAGAGAATACTCAAAGACCCTCCCTTCCTTAACATTACAGATAAGAAGTAAGC
This sequence comes from Hyperoodon ampullatus, assembly GCF_949752795.1. Taxonomy (NCBI): domain Eukaryota; kingdom Metazoa; phylum Chordata; class Mammalia; order Artiodactyla; family Ziphiidae; genus Hyperoodon; species Hyperoodon ampullatus. The sequence goes on from NC_136923.1 coordinate 23,865,608, forward strand.
TCAGAGAGGGGAAGTAATTTGCCCAAGGACACCGTCTTTTCATGGCTGAGCTGGCTATACCAGTAAGGTCTTCTGATTCTTGATTCACTGCTCAGTTCAGTTAATGAAATGGCTGCATAGAGAGTTTGGGGGACATTTCTAATGTGCTATCTTTCTTTCTTTAAAAAATATGGCCACGTTGACTTTAATCAGCAGGTTTATTTGAATCCTACCTGATCACTCCCTTTGGGACCAACAGACTGCTTTGGTAAAATGACTTGAGATATGTGTAGTTCAATATTAACTAGTCTGTAGAATAACTGAATATGTAATTTTGGTGTTCCAGTTAGGGTTATTTGGTTACAAGCAGCAGAAACTAGGCCCACAGTGAATTTGTTGAAGCAATAATGAAGAACAACATTCAGAAGGGCACAAACCAGGGGGCTTGTAGTTCAATACCTTCTCCAAGTGAGTATTCACTTTATGTTGATATTAATGGGCTTTTTGTTTGGTTTTTATTTCGGGTTTTTTTTTTTTTAATCCTCACGTTACTCTTCTCAAGATTTGAATTCCCAAGAGGATGACTCCAATTGGCATAACTCAGGCCACTTGTCTGTCCCTTGACATCAAAACAAGACTGAACCTTGGGAGAAAGAAAGATCAGACGCTTCAAAAGTTCAGGGTGCTGTTAACAATGGAACAGCTAAAGGACGCTGGGCAGCAAAATCAGCACCACCGTCCCTGGCTTCGCTTTATGGTGGTCATCCCGTCCTCTTGGTGAGGCCTCCCAAGGTTCAAGCATCTTTAGTTCAAACATATCTTTTAGAAGTTAACATACGAGGACAGGGACCACATTCTGTGTGTCTTTTATGTCCTTTCCCACCTCCACCCTCTCCTCTCCTGAGCCACGAGCGGGACTTACTAGGCACTCATTATTTGATTGACTTGGACTGAAGCACTTCAACTAAACTCATCTGTCTGTTGCGATGAGTTGGCTCATAATCTTATGGAATATGAGAGCCGGGAGAGCGACTTCATAGATAGAGAAGTAAATACTGTAGAATCTGGAATGCCGTGTAAACACAGCAGTTATTGGGTTGGCCATAAAGGTCATTCGGGTTTTCAAAACCTGAATGACCTTTTTGGCCAACCCAGTAGTATGCTAGCACAATCACGACCAATGCCACGAGGAATTTAAAGCACTTGTGCTACTCCCCTGTTCAATTGCAGCATTATTCACAATAGCCAAGTATGGAAACAACCTAAGTGTCTCTCAGTGGATGAATGGACAAAGAGGAAGACATGGTGCGTTTCCCTGGTGGCGCAGTGGTTAAGAATCCGCCTGCCAATGCAGCAGACATGGGTTCGAGCCCTGGTCCAGGAAGATCCCACATGCTGCAGAGCAGCTAAGCCCGTGCGCCACAACTCCTGAGCCTGCGCTCTAGAGCCCGTGAGCCACAACTACTGAGCCCACATGCCACAACTCCTGAAGCCCACGCGCCTAGAGTCCATGCTCCGCAACAAGAGAAGCCACTGCAATGAGAAGCCCGCGCACTGCAGTGAAGAGTAGCCCTCGCTTGATGCAACTAGAGAAAGCCTGCACGCAGCAATGGAGACCCAACACAGCCAAAAATAGAAATAAATAAATAAATAAATTTTTAAAAAGTTGTGTGGGGTGTGTGTGTGTATAATATTATTCAGCTGTGCATCCATGGGAAAGAAGGAAATCTTGCCGTGTGCAACCAAATGGATGGAACTTGAGGGCATTATGCTCAGTGAAATAAGTCAGACAAAGAAGGACAAATACTATATGATTTCAGTTATATATGGAATCCAAAGAAGCCAAAGTTACAGAAACAGAGAGTAGAAAGTAGGTTACCAGGGGCTGGGGGGGTGGGGGAAGTGGGAAGATGTTGATTAAAAAGTACAAACTGCCCGTTAGAAGATGAATAAGTTCTGGAGATCTAATGCACAGTGTTGTGATTATAGTCAATGATGCTTTATTATATGTTTGAAAGTTGCTAAGAGAGTAGATCTTAAATGTTCTCACCACAAAAAAGAATTGGTAATTATGTAATGTGATGCAGGGAAGCATCAGTTAATGCTATGGTGTAATCACATTGCACATGTATCAAATCACTACACTGTACACCTTAAATTTACACCATGTTGTATGTCAATTATATCTCAATAAACCCGAGGTGGGTGGGAAGCACATGTCCTAGAGCCAAATTACCAAGTTAGAGTAAATTCTGCCACTAATCAGCCATGTAACATTAGGCAGGTTATTTCATCTCTATATGCCTCAGATTCCTTATTTGTAAAAATTAGGTTAAATAATCAATTTTATATTGTCATCAGGAATAAACAATTTAATATATGAAGAATGCTTAGAACACCCAGTTGATGGCAACTTAATTGTTATCATCACCATTATCAGAAACTTTCAGACAGCATTGACATTTTGGTGAAGATGGGTTGCTTTTTCCAGCTTTTGTGGCCCTGTTGGAATGGTGACAAAAGATGGATTATAACAGTCAAGACCATGTTTAGTAAGGTAACTGCCTTCAGAATTTGTGCTAAAAATCTGCTTTTTTCCTCATGTCTCTTAAACACTTCCTCAAAAGTTGCCTTTGCAGTTTTCACTTTATTTTTACAAGTACGAAACTTATGAACAGACTCAGCTGAACTCAAGAAGAGTCTGCCTTTATTTCTTCCGAAGCATATGAATCTGCATTTACAATGGCTTCACATTTAATCAGGGAATTGTCTTGTGATTATTCACTGCCCATTAATCAGTGTGCCCCCTTAAAAGGTGACAAATGGTGGTTTCTTTCAAGTTTCAAAGAGGCCAGTTTAATCTGGGCCTTCTGTTGCTTTGTTAGGGAAATCGAATGCCCAGAATTGTTCTTCGGTTTTCCCTAGTTGCTCAGAGGTCATGGGAAAGTAGATGTGAGAGCTCCAGTGTGATTCATCATTGCCTGATGAAATCGTGTGCTCTCCGGGCACAGCCTTCTGACTGATGGCGCTCACATTCTCTGCCTCTTTGTGAAATGATCCAGTCCCAAGTAAATGCAGCCGTGATTCTGAGCACGAAAGGTAGTATGCGGTCACACCTGGGGTTACAGCTGTTCCCACCTGGTATTAGAAGTTGACTGGGCTTTTCTGTGTCTGCCTCAATGAAGCTTCCTCTTTCTTTCCTTGGGTCTTTACTTCTCCTGCATTAAGAGTACAGGCTAACATAACTGTGAAGGTTAAAGCTTAGAATCCATGTCAAACAAAGCACAGCCTCCTCTGTTTGTTTTTTGTTGTTTTTTTTCGGTATGTGGGCCTCTCACTGTTGTGGCCTCTCCCGTTGTGGAGCACAGGCTCCGGACGTGCAGGCTCAGCGGCCATGGCTCACGGGCCCAGCCGCTCCGCGGCATGTGGGATCTTCCCGGACCGGGGCACGAACCCGTGTCCCCTGCATCGGAAGGCGGAGTCTCAACCACTGCGCCACCAGGGAAGCCCCAGCCTCCTCTGAAACAAGGTGCATAAAGGGCCCGGTGAGTATCTATGTCCGGTAGATGTTTGTGCCCAGGGCAGGTTTTGCACAATGAATTTCATTCATTACCCAGTAAATGTTCTTATTCTCTCAGAGTTTCTGTTGGACAGACTTAGGTCTTTTTATTAGTGATCAGCATGGTAACTTCTCTTTCCTCTCCTTTTTCTGGCTCAGGAAAAGGAACCTTCCTTGAGACCCAGAGAGGGAGGAACTTTTCATCTTAGAGGCAGAAAAGTACCTAGAAAGTATCTAAGAAGGATGTCTGGAAAATGTGTCCAGTTGTGACAACTGGAGAGATACGTCATGCCTCCACAGAAAAGCCCCCCTCTCTTCTAGTGTGTGATTCATTCATTCATCCATCCATTCATTCATTCAGCATTTACTTTGAACTTTTATGTGTCCTCTGTGTACTAAACCTCTGGGAAATAAAATCAAATTTGGTCCTGCCCCTGTGTTCAGTTTGCCCAGAGACAGTTGGTGAGACAGGCAAGTAAACTAATAATTACCTAAAGAGGTTAGAGCCTCTCTATTCCGAAGGTGGTCCCCTGAGAACCTGTTAGAGGTTCAGAATCTCAGCCCCACCCCGGACCTACTGAGTTGAGTGAGCATTTTTACAAGATTCCAAGATGATTCACATGCACGTTAAGGTACCATCAGAGGCATGCGCAGTGCACTACGTAAGACTAGGGCACAGGGAGCGAGCCTTCTGGACTCTGTGAGCTCCTTGCCTTTCACGCCCCACAGCCATCCTGCTGTCAATTAGCATTGTGTCCCCAGGGCACTCAGCTGGCGGTTACACTGTGCTGAGGATGTGGTGCAAAGTAGGTAGAGTTAGGCAGAATGCAGCCACAGCTCTGAGGAGTGTGACTTGTACGTAGCCCCTCAGGCTTCTCACTGGGACCCTTGAGGCAAAGAATAAGTATTTTGCTTTCCTTCTCACCCCTAATCTCTGCAGAGGGAAGGGGAAAACTTGAGTCAATGATCAAAGGCTTCTGAGTAGCAGATGAAGCAAGGCTGATATGACTGTATGAATTTCTCTGAGGAGCTTTCTGCTTTTGCCCTTGCACTTCTCACTTGGAGAATCTGATGAAAGCTATGTACCTGTTTCCCCGACACTCACATAGGGAAGACACGCAAAGTTGCACATCATTTAGGAGACTCACAGATCTTCTCAAGCCCAAACCCCCTTAAGGTTCACATTCCCCAGGTTAAGAGCCTCTGACTCACAGAAATGGTAGACAAAATTATGACTGCTTTTCCTGTAACACACTGAAAGGTTTTACTCCATGCAGAGAATTTTACTATGCAATTGACATTCGTTATATTCCTTAATCTTTGCAGCAGTACTATCTGGTAGGTCTTTACCATCACCATTTTACAGATGAGGAAATTGAAAGATAGGTTTTTAAATTGCCCATGGCCACACACTAATAAGAGTCAGAAGTGAAAACCAAATGCCAACCTGACTGGAGCATTCATGCCCTCAGCACCATGCATACGGCCTTCCCAGAGTAAAATGCTACTTTTAGAAATAAGGTGACAAATGTACTTAATGCCACTAAATTGTACACTTAAAATGGTTAAAGTGGTCAGTTTTATGTTATATGTATTTTACTACACTAAAAATAAAAGAGGGCAAAAACTAAGAATATATACCTCATGCAGAATAAGATGTTTAGAAATGTTCAGTGTCTCCAAGTGCCTCTAGACTCTCTGATTCACCATCCTTTTTTTCTAAAAAGTAATGAAATAACCAAACCAAAATTTAGGCAACTTTGCCCCTTGTTGACCACATTTGGAAACCCTAACTGCGTCCTGCTCAAACCACAGACCCATCCAAAGTCCCCACATACTGTTTGCAACATAGACTTTGAATTTGTGGTCACCCTCTAAGAGGCCACAGATTTGAGATATTCATGCAGGCCCTGCAGAGTATAGAACTTTTTAAGAAATATTGTTTCTTATTCTGTCTTTAAGTACCAGTATGAAAAATCCTGTCGAATAACAACCTTTAAGCATCATCTTAAAGGCCAACGCTAAAGGCCACTTGGAGTAGTGGTTTAAGAACACAGATTGTGACTAGTTCAAATCTTGCATCTGCTGCTTTTTAGTTCTGTGATCCAGGGCAGGTTTTAACCTTTTAATGGTTTTTTCCCCCAATCTGGAAAGTGGGAATAATAGTAAGATACACCTTCTGGGGTGGTTATGAGGATTAAACAAGGTAATATGAGTAAACTTTTTGCAGGAAGCCTGGTCCATGCAGAGCAAGCACTGAATAAATAAATGCTCATGTTGATAATGAAGGTGATGATCAGATGTTATTCAGAGTCTGAAAATTCTCCTGAATCACTTAGATATGGTGTCTCATGCTGTCTTTGATAATCCATCCCCATGACCATGACTTCTAGTATCTTTGGTTTTTTAAAAATTTTTAAATTATTTTTGTAGTATCTTTATTATTGACAGAATAAGCCCCTTTTCAGTGTTTGGAGATATAATTGAAGTATACCAAAATGCACATATGTTCAATGAATGATTTGATGAGGTTTTTTTTTAATTTATTTATTTTTGGCTGTGTTTGGTCTTCGTTGCTGTGCGCGGGCTTTCTCTAGTTGCGGCGGGCGAGCGGGGGCTATTCTTTGTTGCGGTGTGTGGGCTTCTCATTGCGGTGGCTTCTCTTGTTGCAGAGCACGGGCTCTAGAGTGCAGGCTCAGTAGTTGTGGTGCACGGGCTTAGTTGCTCCGCCGCATGTGGGATCTTCCCAGACTAGGGCTCGAACACATGTCCCCTGCATTGGCAGGCAAATTCTTAACCACTGCGCCACCAGGGAAGTCCCGATTTGGTGAGTTTTGAAATATGTTTATACCCATGCAACTATCAACACAAGCAAGATAATGAATTTATCCATCACCCCCAAAAGTTTCCTTGTACCCCTTTGGCATCCCTCCCTCTCTCTCCCCATCAGTGGTTCTCTCCAGGCAGCCACTGACCTGCTTTCTCACAGAATAATCTTGAGGGATATTGAGGCATACTGGGGGTTCTCCTGCATTTTCTATTAGACTGAGTATATCATTTTGTTCTCCTCTTAAATTTTATTATTTACATATTTAGCTTCTCTTAAAAGTGGGAGGGGTTTTTGATGCATAGCCGTTCAGCAACTACATAATAGCTTTTCTAGATGAAGAAATCAAATATGTCAACCTCTCCTCACTCTGAACTTCTCTGAGTTATCCTGTCAGATATGGCAGATTCTACTGCCATTGTTTGTGTTGCCTGCTCTGTTGGCAACAGTCTTCTCCTTAAACAATACTTTTTTTTTTTTCCTTTTGCGGTACGCGGGCCTCTCACTGTTGTGGCCTCTCCCGTTGCGGAGCACAGACTCCGGACGCAGAGGCTCAGCAGCCATGGCTCACGGGCCCAGCCACTCTGCGGCACGTGGGATCCTCCCGGACCGGGGCATGAACCCGTGTCCCCTGCATCAGCAGGCAGACTCCCAACCACTGCGCCACCAGGGAAGCCCAACCAATACATTTTTGTTTCAGTATTGCAGCACAGATCATTTTAGAAGACATTTTAGGCAAGTGGAGGTGTTCAAGTTTCAGCTAAGATTCAACCGATCACCCTAAGTGAGGTGTAACTTCTAGAAATGGATCCGTTCACTCATACACAAGGGAAGATAACTGTCACAATTTATTCCTCTTCCTTGAAGGTTTCTTTTAACATTAATTGTAAGATTCATCTCAATTTCTAAAACGTTAAATGTGGAAGGAAAGAGTTTCATCTTAGAACCCAAGAAACGTGGTGACCATAAACTGTTGATTGGCATTGTTCTTTAGCTTTTGTATTGTTTAAATTATTTTCTTCCTGTTGAAGAAGAATTATAAATTATATTTCTTTGCGCTCCATGCCATGCCTAACATAGAGTTCAAATATGTACAGAAACACAGAATTACCTAATGTCATCAGAAAGAGAGCCATACTTTATTTAGTCCATTTCTCTCATATTGCTCATGTGGAGAGGCACACAAAGGAGAAATATCTTGCCCAGGTTCATGTAGTCTTTCCAAAGTCTGGATCTGATTCCCAGTTGCCTGGTGTTCTGTCTGGTGTTCACTTGAGTAGAGTGCATCATTGGCAGAGTGGGGGCTGGGAATGAACATTTAAAAAATCTCCCCGAAACTAGCACAACGTTGTAAATCAACTGTGCTTCAATTAAAAAAAAAACAAAAAACTCACAGGTAATTCTTAAATGCACTAGAGTTTGACTTGCTATACATGAGATTCTTAGAATTTATACTCTTGATCTTTCCAGTTTGAAAAATTGAAGAGATTGCTGCAGTCATATGAATATAATGGCTTATAATTTTGCTGAGCCACGTAGTGGAATTATACTGTGGACCACAACGCTAATATCTGGGCATGGGTCAGCTACCCAGTGACTGAGGCTTACTCATTACCCCATATCCACACTTAAACTCAGCTTCCTTCCCTCCTTCCTTCATTTATTCACTCATTTCATTAGTCATTTATTAAGCTCCTCCTTTTACCAGACACTCGTCTAGAATTTAGACACTGTTATGAGGATTCAGTGCCAATTTAGACTGGCAAGTTTCCTGGCTTCTAGTGTGGACGAGTGAAACTATAAACAAATAATTAATAAGATGGACAAACTGTGCTACAATTGCAGACTTTAATAAAGATTATGAAGGAAAATTACAGGGAGTTGTATTTATTCTGAAGCCTGAAGGATGAGCAGAAATCACAGGTAAAAAATAACTCCTCTCTGACGATGTAATCTCAATATTTCATCTGGACACAAACCCAATGTAATATGAATGTTTAATCTTGACTCATACCTCATGGTTCTGAAAACTGGAATTCATCTAGTGCTTTTATTCTGGATATTACATTCCTGATGCCCAAAAGACTCTGAGTAAACATTTCACAGATACCTTGGGAAGTAATGGAACACCTTTGACAGGACACTGCTTATGGACAGAAGCCCTGAATGTTGTCCTCTGTAGCCCCAGCCCTACCTCAACACTGACCCAGCCACTGTGAATCTGGCAACTCTCCTTCAGTGTCCTAAGGAGACCTTAAGTGTTGGTCACCTTAACTGCATGATAGGTGATGATGGGATTCCAGAATGGAGGCGTTTGGGAGATTGCAGCCTCTATTCCTCGTGGGCGTTGAGGATCTGCTATAATGTGCCCATGCCCTGCATGGAGTTTCTTTGAGTTTCTTCCCAAGGAAGCTGTTTTCTTTCATTTTTGCCTCCTTCAAGCATTTCACCTCACATTTATTATACTTTGAACCACACCCTTTATATTAATAGATTGTGTTACTTTTGTTTTCAAGTAAGTATTTGGATAGATGCGTTTAAATTACAGTTGACCCTTGAACAACATGGGTTTCAACTGCATGGGTCTCCTTATACATGGATTTTTTCAATAAATTTGTACAGGCCTGTACCATCCACGGTTGGTTGAATCAGTGGAACTGCAGATACAGATAAAAGGATCCAGTCATCAAGAAGACATAACAAACATGAATGTAAATATGCCTAATAAGTGAGCATCAAAATACGTGAAGCAAAAATAGACAGAATTAAAGAGAAAATAGACACATCCACAGTTTGTAGTTGGGTATTTCAACACTCCTCTTTCAGCAGTTGACAAAACAACTGCATCAAAAATCCAATAAAACTAATCTATGACAAAGGAGGCAAGGATATACAATGGAGAAAAGACAGTCTCTTCAATAAGTGGTGCTGGGAAAACTGGACAGCTACATGTAAAAGAATGAAATTAGAACATTCCCTAACACCGTACACAAAAATGAACTCAAAGTGGAGTAAAGACCTAAATGTAAGACTGGACACTGTAAAACTCTTAGAGGAAAACATAGGGAGAACACTCTGACATAAATCACAGCAAGATCGTTTTTGACCCACCTCCTAGAGAAATGGAAATAAAAACAAAAATAAACAAATGGGACCTAATGAAACTTAAAAGCTTTTGCACAGCAAAGGAAACTGTAAACAAGACGAAAAGACAACCCTCAGAATGGGAGAAAATATTTGCAAATGAATCAACGGACAAAGGATTAATCTCCAATGTATATAAACAGCTCACACAGCTCAATATTAAAAAAACAAACTACCCCTACTATCCAAAAATGGGCAGAAGACCTAAACAGACATTTCTCCAAAGAAGACGTACAGATGACCAAGAGGCACATGAAAGGATGCTCAACATCACTAATTATTAGAGAAATGCAAATCAAAACTACAATGAGGTATCACCTCACACCAGTTAGAATGGGCATCATCAGAAAACCTACAAACAATAAATGCTGGAGAGGGTGTGGAGAAAAGGGAACCCTCTTGCACTGTTGGTGGGAATGTACATTGATACATCCACTATGGAGAACAGTATGGAGGTTCCTTAAAAAACTAAATATAGAACTACCACATGACCCAGCGATCCCACTACTGGGCATATACCCATGCATGCACCCCAATGTTCATTGCAGCACTATTTACAATAGCCAGGTCATGGAAGCAACCTAAATGCCCATCAACAGACGAATGGATAAAGAAGATGTGGTACATATATACAATGGAATATTACTTAGCCATAAAAAGCAATGAAATTGGGTCATTTGTAGAAACGTGGATGGACCTAGAGACTGTCATACAGAGTGAAGTAAGTCAGAAAGAGAAAAACAAATACTGTATATTACCGCATATATATGGAATCTAGAAAAATGGTAGAGATGAACCAGTTTTCAAGGCAGAAATAGAGACACAGATGTAGAGAATAAACGTATGGACACCAAGGGGGGAAGGTGGGGGTGGGGGGTGGTATGAACTGGGAGAATGGGATTGACATGTATACACTAATGTGTATAAAATGGAAAACTAATAAGAACCTGCTGTATAAAATAAGTAAATAAAATTCAAAAAAAGAAAAAATCTAATAAAGATATAGAAGATATGAGCATAATATTAACCCCTTGACCTGGTTGACATTTAAAGAACACTTCACCCAACAACAGCAGAATATACATGCTTTTCAAGTGTACATGTTCATACATGTACCATAGCCATATGGTGGGCCATAACACAAGCCTTAAATATAAAAGGATTTCAGGGACTTCCCTGGTGGCACAGTGGTTAAGAATTGGCCTGCCAATGCGGGGACATGGGTTCAATACCTGGCCTGGGAAGATCCCACATGCTGCAGAACAACTAGGCCCATGCGCCACAACTACTGAGCCTGTGCTATAGAGCCCATGAGCCACAACTACGGAAGGCTGTGTGCCTAGAGGCTGTGCTCCGCAACAAGAGAAGCCACCACAATGAGAAGCCCGCGCACCACAACGAAGAGTAGCCCCTGCTCACCTCAACTAGAGAAAGCCTGTGCACAGCAATGAAGACCCAATGCAGCCAAAAATAATTAATTAAAAAATATATATATTTAAAAAATAGAAGGATTTCAATCATTCTTTGTTTTGTGGCCTAACTTATGATCCTGGGGCATGTTCTGTGTGCATCTGAGAAGAACTTTTATGCTATTGCTCTTGGATGGAATGCTACATACCTGTTAGGTGCATTAGATCTAACAGGTAGTTTAAGTCCAATGTTTCCTTATTAATTTTCTGTCTAGATGATCTATCCATTGTTGAAAGTTTACCTGGTTCATTTTTGTATTTCCCTTTTTTCTGCTAGATCCCCTTTCTTTTTACTCATTATTAGCATTTCTTTATAAACCTTATCTGTTAAACCCAATATCCGAGTCATCTTAAAGTTGGTCCCTGTAGATTATTTTTTCTCGTGAGTGGATCATGTTTTCTCTTCTTTTTCATTTGTTGAGTAGTTTTAGGTAGTATTGTAAGCATTGTCAATTAGATCTAGAGAGTCTGCATTCTGCTGTAGTCCTCTGAAGAATATTGATTTTTTTCTTTTTCAAAACAATGTTTAACTTGACTGAACTCAGTCTGTAAAGTCTGTTTCCTCTGCTTTGGGTTGTAGCCGAAATCCTCATGAACTCTTTTTGTAGCCTCACTTGGGCTTCTTGGGGTCTGCCCTATAAATATATAGTTCAGGGATCAGTCAGAGATTTGGGAAGAATTTATACATAGAAATTGGTGCTCTCCCTCTCTGAATCTTTTCTTTGGGAATTTCCTCCAACATTTTCTAGTACTTCTAGTTGCTCTGAACTTTGTCCTCTGGTTCTTCAAGCCAATAAGACTGCAGGTGTTCTATGTGAAATTTGAACCCAGCAAAGCACAGTCTAAATCTTGCCATGAGGCTGAAAGCTGTAAAAGATTAGGAAATTCAACAACTACCATTCTCTTCCAAGTGGTGATTCTACTCCAATATGTGACCTTTTGGTCATTCTCTAGTGCCTCCAGATACTTGCTTTTAGTATTTATATTTATGCAGGACGATTGGTCTGTTAGGAGCTACTAGAATCAGAATATGTATATTTACTCTTCACACCATTTAAAATTTATCTTATATATTCACTTATCATTCTTTTGAGAATCTATATGGTATACTCACATCTTCCCCTTGTTGCGGCACATCCTTTAACATTATTTGTCTAACCTTCAAAATATCCCATGGAATAACTGCCAAATTTCCAACAACCCAGTGATAATCTCACCAATTGAAACTTAGAAGTGGATATTCAGATAGCTTTTTGGTTCAGATAAAGTGTTAAGTGTACATGATCTCACTCTGTTGGCAAGCTGAAAAGTATAATTGCCTCTTCTACTTCTGATAGAAGTAAGTATCTTTCTGTGTCAAGAATTCAGGTTCCCAAAATCATTGTAAAGAGTAGTATGAAACACACATGAAGATGAAGTTAATCTTTGAGTTCTGTCTGCAACTTGTAAGTTGTGTGATCTTGGGCAAGTGGTCCTGGGCCTCAGTTTCCTCATGTGCAAAATCAAAAAAATTAACGGTTTTTAGCACTTAGAATACTACTGTTAAATGTTAATCGTATATATATTTTGTCTTTATGTAACTTGATTATACTGATGAATTTGGTATAGTAGGGAGAACTGAATTATGTAATGATCTCAGTTCAGATTCTGCTGCAAACTGGAGTCTTGATACTTGGTTCATTGGAAGAGATTTGATACTATATCATGATAAGATCTATATGATATGATTTGATATATGGTATGGTATGGTATGATGATATATTATTACTAAAAAAAGAAATTGTTTCCTCCCATGTGGAATGATTTAATTTAATGTGTCATTGGAGACCAAAAGGAAGGGATTTGTAAGCTTTTTGATATCTCTTCTCTCACTGGTTCAGGACCAAAGTAGTGGATGAAGAAGTTCTCTGTGTTGTGTCTGGGTTGTGGAGCCCAGAGTAATCCTGGGAAGCTGGAGAAGACACTGCCCTTGGAAGTTTAAGTGTGATAAATTGGGCCTTTCTAGATGCTAGAGAGTGCTGTTGGAGTTACTCCAGAAAACAGGATCTAGGGTTACCCTATGTGGCTTCTCACATCCTGGTTAATATTTTAACAAAACATTTAACTACTCAATTAAGTAACTAAATTGTGGCAGTAGTATAGTATTAGTACACATTTCACATTGCCTTTTTCATTTTTATTTTTTAAATTTTCTATTGGAGTGTAGTTGATTAACAACGTTGTATTACTTTCAGGTGTACAGCAAAGTGATTCAGTTATACATGTATCTATTCTTTTTCGAATTCTTTTCCCATTTACATTATTACAGAGTACTGAGCAGTGCTCCTGATGCTATACAGTAGGTCCTTGTTGGTTATTTTAAATACAGCAGTGTGTACATGTCCATCCCAAACTCACAATCTGTCCCTCCTCCCCACCCTTCCCCCCAGTAACCATAAGTTCATTCTCTAAGTCTGTGAGTCTGTTTCACATTGCCTTTTTTAAAATGAAGCAAAGAGAACAAAGGAAGACCAAGACCTCTTAGTTCTTGTAACCTTAAAAATCTTGGGGGAATAGAGGCCATTCTGCCAACACACTCATCAAAATATAACTTCTATTATAAAGTAATTTCTGATATTAATTTATGCAATTATAATAAGCTGCATGTCTACTAAACAATCACTAATGTTACATTTTTATTATTACCTATTTTTTATAAATAACCATTAATAATCATATCTTACATTTTTATTGTATTTTCAAAGTACCTTCTTAAGTTAGCTCCTCCTTACAACCTTGAGAAGTAAATAGCCCATTGACAGATGAATGTATAAAGAAGATACGGTGTAGGGCTTCCCTGGTGGCGCAGTGGTTGAAAGTCCGCCTGCCGAAAAAAAAAAAAGAAGATATGGTGTATATAATACGCACACACACACACACACAATAGAATATTACTCAGCCATAAAAAAGAATGAAATAATGCCATTTGCAGCAACATGGATGGACATAGAGATTATCATACTAAGTGGAGTCAGACTGAGAAAGATAAATATCATATGATATTGCTTATATGTGGAATCTTAAAAATATACAAATGATCTAATTTACAAAAGAGAAATATACTCATAGACATGGAAAACAAACTTATGGTTACCAAAGGGGAAAGTGGGGAAGAGACAAATTAGGAATTTGGGATTAATAGATATACACTACTATGTATAAAATATATAAACAACAGGACCTACTGTATAGCACAGGGAGCTAGATTCAGTATTCTATAATAACCTATAATGGAAAAGAATCTGAAAAAATGTATATTTCTATATATATTTCTGAATCACTTTGCTGTACACCTGAAACTAACACAACATTGTAAATCAACTATACTTCAATAAAAAAAGAAAAGATAAGCAGATAAGACAGGTATTAGGACACGAAACTGGCACCTAAGGAGACTTTTTTTTTTTTTTCCTCTCATCCATAGAGAGGACTCATTAGCTGACCCAGGTCTAGGACACTGTCTCCTTAAATTCAGGTGGACTCAAACACAGTGTTCTGTCTCCTGAAGAGATCATTGTCCTCTACATCATTTGTAACTCTTAAAATTTTATGAGATAGTATTCACTTTTTCTTATGAGAATGGTAATAAATGTTATGTAGAAAATACAAAAAAAACTCAAGAACAAAATAGGTTTCCTATTATCCAGGATAGCTTGTTAGCTTTCTAGGTTTTTCTTCTGTGCATAAATATATAGATATATAAAATTTATTTTACTGAATTAGAATATTATGTAATAATACCTTTTTCCATTTACTGTATAGAGAAAACTTTCATGTCATTTAAAGTTCTAAAATAAGACTCTTTTTTTTTTTCACATCTCCCATACCAGTCTAATGCATGTTCTAGGATTTTTTAAAAAACACTCCATGTCCATTTCTGGATTTTGTACCTTCTTCCCACCCATCCCAGCTTTATTTATATTTTGTTTGTTTTCTGTTTTTAACATCTTTATTGGAGTATAATTGTTTTACAGTGGTGTGTTTCTGCTGTATAACAAAGTGAATCAGCTATACATATACATATATCCCCATATCTCTTCCCTCTTGCATCTCCATCCCACCCTCCCTATCCCACCCCTGTAGGTGGACACAAAGCACTGAGCTGATCTCCCTGTGCTATGCGACTGCTTCCCACTAGCTATCTATTTTACATTTGTTGTGTATATATGTCCATGCCACACTCGCACTTCGTCCCAGCTTACCCTTCCCCCTCCACGAGTCCTCATGTCCATTCTCTAACATCTGCATCTTTGTTCCTGTCCTGTCCTTACGTTCTTCAAAACCTTTTTTTTTTTTAGATTCCATATATATGTGTTAGCATACATTATTTGTTTTCCTCTTTCTGACTTACTTCACTCTGTATGACAGTCTCTATCTAGCTCCCTCCACCTCATTACAAACAACTCAATTTCGTTTCTTTTTATGGCTGAGTAATATTCCGTGTATATATGTGCCACATCTTCTTTATCCATTCATCTGTCGATGGACACTTAGGTTGCTTCCATATCCTGGCTATTGTAAATAGAGCTGCAATGAACATTGCGGTACATGACTCTTTCTGAATTATGGTTTTCTCAGGGTATATGCCCACTAGTGGGATTGCTGGGTTGTATGGTAGTTCTATTTTTAGTTTTTTAAGAAACCTCCATACTTTTTTCCATAGTGGCTGTATCAATTTACATTCCCACCAACAGTGCAAGAGGGTTCCCTTTTCTCCACACCCTCTCCAGCATTTATTGTGTGTAGATTTTTTGATGATGGCCATTCTGACTGGTGTGAGGTGACACCTCATTGTAGTTTTGGTTTGCATTTCTCTAATGATTAGTGATGTTAAGCATCCTTTCATGTGCTTCTTGGCCATCTGTATATATTCTTTGGAAAAATGTGTATTTAGGTCTTCTGCCCATTTTTGGATTGGCTTGTTTGTTTATTTGATATTGAGCTGCATGTATATTTTGCAGATTAATCCTGTCAGTTGCTTCATTTGCAAATATTTTCTCCCATTCTGAGGGTTGTCTTTTCGTCTTGTTTATAGTTTCCTTTGCTGTGCAAAAGCTTTTAAGTTTCATTAGGTCCCATTTGTTTATTTTTGTTTTTATTTCCATTTCTCTAGGAGGTGGGTCAAAAAGGTTCTTGCTGTGATTTATGTCAGAGTGTTCCGCCTTTGTTTTCCTCTAACAGTCTGATAGGGTCTGGCCTTACATTTAGGTCTTTAATCCATTTTGAGTTTGTTTTTGTGTATGGTGTTAGGGAGTGTTCTAATTTCATTATTTTACATGTAGCTGTCCACTTTTCCCAGCACCGATTACTGAAGAGGCTGTCTTTTCTCCATTGTGTATTCTTGCCTCCTTTATCAAACATTAGGTGACCATATGTACGTGGGTTTACGTCCTGGCTTTCTATCCTGTTCCATTGATCGATATTTCTGTTTTTGTGCCAGTACCATACTGTCTTGATTACTGTAGCTTTGTAGTATACTCTGAAGTCAGGGAGCCTGATTCCTCCAACTTCGTTTTTCTTTCTCAAGATTGCTTTGGGGGGCTTCCCTGATCACGCAGTGGGTAAGAATCTGCCTGCCAATGCAGGGGACACGGGTTTGAGCCCTGGTCTGGGAAGATCCCACATGCCACAGAGCAACTTAGTCTGTGAACCACAAATACTGAGCCTGTGCTCTAGAGCCCATGAGCCAGAACTACTGAAGCCCATGTGCCAAAACTACTGAAGCCCGCATGCCTAGAGCCCGTGCTCCACAACAAGAGAAGCCACTGCAATTAGAAGCCCACGCACTGCAACGAAGAGTAGCCCCCCACTCACCACAACTAGAGAAAGGCCACGTGCAGCAACAAAGACCCAACAGAGCCAGAAAGAAATAAACAAATAAAAATAAAATAAAAAAGATTACTTTGGCTTTGGGGGGTCTTTTGTTTTCCATACAAATTGTGCAATTTTTTGTTCTAGTTCTGTGAAAAATGCCATTGGTAGTTTGATAGGGATTGCACTGAATCTGTAGATTGCTTTGGGTATTATAGTCATTTTCAGAATGTTGATACTTCCAGTCGAAGAACATGGTATATCTCTCCATCTGTTTGTATCATCTTTAATTTCTTTCATCAGTGTCGCAGTTTTCTGCATACAGGTCTTTTGTCTCCTTAGGTAGGTTTATTCCTAGGTATTTTATTCTTTTTGTTGCAATGGTAAATGGGAGTGTTTCCTTAATTTCTCTTTCAGATTTTTCATCATTAGTGTATAGGAATGCAAGAGATTTCAGTGCATTAATTTTGTATCCTGCTACTTTACCAAATTCATTGATTAGCTCTAGTATTTTTCTGGTGGCGTCTTTAGGATTCTCTATGTATAGTATCATGTCATCTGCAAACAGTGACAGTTTTACTTTTTCTTGTCAGATTTGTATTCCTTTTATTTTTCTTCTCTGATTGCTATGGCTAAAACTTCCAAAACTATGTTGAATAATAGTGGTGAGACTTGGCAACCTTGTCCTGTTCCGGATCTTAGTGGAAATGGTTTCAGTTGTTCACCATTGAGGACAATGTTGGCTGTGGGTTTTTCACATATGGTCTTTATTATGTTGAGGTAAGTTCCCTCTGTGCCTACTTTCTGGAGGGTTTTCATCTAAACGGGTGTTGAATTTTGTCGAAAGCTTTCTCTGCATCTATTGAGAGGCTCATATGGTTTTTTTCTTTCAATTTGTTAATGTGGTGTATCACATTAATTGATCTGCATATATTGAAGAATCCTTGCATTCCTGGGATAAACCCCACTTGACCGTGGTGTATGATCCTTTTAATGTGCTGTTGGATTCTGTTTGCTAGTATTTTGTTGAGGATTTTTGCATCTATGTTCATCAGTACTATTGGCCTGTAGTTTTCTTTCTTTGTGACGTCTTTGTCTGGTTTTGATATCTGGGTGATGGTGGCTTTGTAGAATGAGTTTGGGAGTGTTCCTCCCTCTGCTATATTTTGGAAGAGTTTGAGAAGGATAGGTGTTAGCTCTTCTCTAAATGTTTGATAGAATTCGCCTGTGAAGCCATCTGGTCCTGGGCTTTTGTTTTTTGGAAAGTTTTTAATCACCGTCTCAATTTCAGTGCTTGTGATTGGTCTGTTATAATTTCTATTTCTTCCTGGTTCAGTCTCAGAAGGTTGTGCTTTTCTAAGAATTTGTCCATTTCTTCCAGGTCGTCCATTTTATTGACATATAGTTGCTTGTTGTAATCTCTCATGATCCTTTGTATTTCTGCAGTGTCAGTTGTTACTTCTCTTTCATTTCTAATTCTATTGATTTGAGTCTTCTCCCTTTATTTCCTTGATGAGTCTGACTAATGGTTTATCAATTTTGTTTATCTTCTCAGAGAACCAGCTTTTAGTTTTATTGATCTTTGCTATTATTTCCTTCATTTCTTTTTCATTTATTTCTCATCTGATCTTTATGATTTCTTTCCTTCTGCTAACTTTGGGGTGTTTTTGTTCTTCTTTAATTGCTTTAGGTGTAAGGTTAGGTTGTTTATTTAAGATGTTTATTGTTTTTTGAGGTAGGATTGTATTGCTATAAACTTCCCTCTTAGAACTGCTTTTGCTACATCCCATAGGTTTTGGGTCGTCGTGTTTTCATTGTCATTTGTTTCTAGGTAGTTTTTGATTTGCCCTTTGATTTCTTCAGTGATCTCTTGGTTATTTAGTAGTGTATTGTTTAGCCTCCATGTGTTTGTATTTTTTACAGATTTTTTCCTGTAATTGGTATCTAGTCTCATAGCATTGTGGTTGGAAAAGATACTTGATATGATTTCAATTTTCTTAAATTTACCAAGGCTTGATTTGTGACCCAAGATATGATCTATCCTGGAGAAAGTTCCATGAGCACTTGAGAACAAAGTGTATTCTGTTGTTTTTGAATGGAATGTCCTATAAATATCAATTAAGTCTATCTTGTTTAATGTATCATTTAAAGCTTATGTTTCCTTATTTATTTTCATTTTGGATGATCTGTCCACTGGTGAAAATGGGATGTTAAAATCTCCTACTATGATTGTGTTACTTGATTTCCCCTTTTATGGCTGTTAGCATTTGCCTTATGTATTTAGGTTCTCCTGTGTTGCATGCATAAATATTTACAATTGTTGTATCTTCTTCTTGGATTGATCCCTTGATCATTATGTAGTGTCCTTCTTTGTTTCTTGTAATAGTCTTTATTTTAAAGTCTATTTTGTCTGATATGAGAATTGCTTCTCCAGCTTTCTTTTGATTTCCATTTGCATGGAATATCTTTTTCCATCTGCTCACTTTCAGTCTGTATGTGTCCCTAGGTCTGAAGTGGGTCTCTTGTAGACAGCATATATACGGGTCTTGTTTTTGTATCCATTCAGCTAGTCTATGTCTTTTGGCGGGAGCATTTAATCCACTCACGTTTAAGGTAATTATTGATATGTATGTTCCTATTACCATTTTCTTTATTGTAATGGGTTTGTTTTTGTAGGTCCTTTTCTTCTCTTGTTTTCCCACATAGAGAAGTTCCTTTAGCATTTGTTGTAGAGCTGGTTTGGTGGTGCTGAAGAGTAGCTTTTGCTTGTCTGTAAAGGTTTTGATTTCTGAAGGTTTTTGATTTCTCTGTCAAATCTGAATGAAACCCTTGCTGGGTAGAGTAATCTTGGCTGTAGGTTTTTCCCCTTCATCACTTTAAATATGTCCTGCCACTCCCTTCTGGCTTGCAGGGTTTCTGCTGAAAGATCAGCTGTTAACCTGATGGGGATTCCCTTGTATGTTATTTGTTGCTTTTCCCTAGCTGCTTTTAATATTTTTTCTTTGTATTTAATTTTTGATCGTTTGATTAATATGGGTCTTGGCGTGTTTCTCCTTGGATTTATCCTGTATGGAACTCTCTGCGCTCCCTGGATTTGATTGAGTGTTTCCTTTCCCATATTATGGATTTTTTCAGCTATAATCTCTTCAAATATTTTCTTAGTCCCTTTTTCTCTTCTTCTTCTCGGACCCCTATAATTCGAATGTTGGTACGTTTAATGTTGTCCCAGAGGTCTCTGAGACTGTCCTCAGTTCTTTTCATTCTTTTTTCTTTATTCTGCTCTGTGGTAGTTATTTCCACTATTTTATCTTCCAGGTCACTTATCCATTTTTCTGCCTCAGTTATTCTGCTATTGATTCCTTCCAGAGAATTTTAAATTTCATTTATTGTGTTGTTCATCGTTGTTTGTTTGCTCTTTAGTTCTTCTAGGTCCTTGTTAAACATTTCTTGTATTTTCTGCATTCTATTTCCAAGATTTTGGATCACCTTTACTATCATTACTCTGAATTCTTTTTTAGGTAGAAAAAGAATTTCCTCTTCATTTATTTGGTCTGGTAGGTTTTTACCTTGCTCCTTCATCTGCTGTGCATTTCTCCGTCTTCTCATTTTGCTTAACTTATTGTGTTTGGGGTCTCCTTTTCACAGGCTGCAGGTTCGTAGTTCCTGGTGTTTTTGGTGTCTGTGCCCAGTGGCTAAGGTTGGTTCAGTGGGTTGTGTAGGCTTCCTGGTGGAGGGACAGCTGCCTGTGTTCTGGTGAATGAGGCTGGATCTTGTCTTTCTGGTGGGCAGGACCATGTCTGGTGGTGTTTTGGGGTGTCTGTGAATTTAGTATGATTTTAGGTAGCCTCTCTGCTAATGGGTGGGGCTCTGTTCCTATCTTGCTAGTTGTTTGGCATAGGGTGTCCAGCACTGTAGCTTGCTGCTCGTTGAATGTAGCTGTGTCTTAGCATTGAGATGGAGGTCTCTGGGAGAGCTTTCACCATTTGATATTACGTGGGGCTGGTGGGTCTCTGGTGGACCAATGTCCTGAACTTGGCTCTCCCATCTCAGAGGCTCAGGCCTGACACCCAGCTGGAGCACCAAGACCCTGTCAGCCCCATGGCTCAGAAGAAAAGGGAGAAAAATAAATTAATTAGTTAATAAAATAAAATAAAATAAATAAAGTTATTAAAAATAAATAAAAATTTTTAAAAATTAAAGAATTAAAAAATAATAAGAAAAAAAGAAACAAAGAAAGAAAGAAGAGAGCAATCAAGCCAAAAACAAATCCACCAATGATAAGAAGCACTAAAAACTATACTAAAAAAAAAAATGGACAGACAGAAACCTAAGACAAATGGCAAAAGCAAAGCTGTACAGACAAAATCACACAAAGAAACATACACATACACACTCACAAAAGGAAAAAGGAAAAATATGTATATATATTTTTAAAAAAAGGAAGAGAGCAACCAAATCAATAAACAAATCTACCAATGTTAATAAGCTCTAAATACTAAACTAAGAGAAACATAAATAAACAAATTAGATGCAAACCCCGAGTCTACAGTTGCTCCCAAAGTCCACCGCCTCACTTCTGGGATGATTCTTTGTCTATTCAGGTATTCCACAGATGCAGGGTAGATCAAGTTGATTGTGGAGATTTAATCTGCTGCTCCTGAGGCTTCTGGGAGACATTTCCCTTTCTCTTCTTTGTTCGCACAGCTCCCGGGGTTCAGCTTTGGATTTGGACCCGCCTCTGCGTGTAGGTCACCTGAGGGCGTCTGTCCCCACCCAGACAGGACGGGGTTAAAGGAGCAGCTGATTCGGGGGCTCTGGCTCACTCAGGCCGGTGGGAGGGAGGGGTACGGAATGTGGGGAAGCCTGCGGCGGCAGAGGCCGGCGTGACATTGCACCAGCCTGAGGCAAGCCGTGTGTTCTCCCGGGGAAGTTGTCCCTGGATCATGGGACCCTGGCAGGGGCTGGCTGCACAGGCTCCTGGGAGGGGAGGTGTGGATAGTGACCTGTGCTTGCACACAGGCTTCTTGGTGGCTGCAGTAGCAGCCTTAGCGTCTCATGCCCGTCTCTGGGGTCCACGCTGATAGCCGCAGGTCGCACCCATCTCTGGAGCTCATTTAGCTGGTGCTCTGAATCCCTTCTCGGTGTGCACCTGGAAACAATGGTCTCTTGCCTCTTAGGCAGCTGCAGACTTTTCCCTGGACTCCCGTCCGGCTAGCTGTGGTGCACTAGCCCCTTCAGGCTGTGTTCACGCAGCCAACCCCAGTCCTCTCTCTGGGACCTGACCTCCGAAGCCCGAGCCTCAGCTCCCAGCCCCGACCCGTCCCGGCAGGTGAGCAGACAAGCCTCTCGGGCTAGTGAGTGCTGGTCGGCACTGATCCTCTGTGCAGGAATCTCTCCACCTTGCCCTCTGCACCCCTGTTGCTGTGCTCTCCTTCGTGGTTCTGAACCTTCCCCTTCCCCCCTGCCCCATCTCTGCCAGTGAAGGGGCTTCCTAGTGTGTGGAAAGTTTTCGTCCCTCACAGCTCCCTCCCAGAGGGGTAGATCCCGTCCCTATTCTTTTTTCTCTGTTTTTTTTCTTTTTTCTTTTGCCCTACCTATGTATGCGGGGAGTTTCTTGCCTTTTGGGAAGTCTGAGGTCTTCTGCCAGCGTCCAATAGGTGTTCTGTAGTAGTTGTTCCACATGTAGATGTATTTCTGATGTATTTGTGAAGAGGAAGGTGATCTCTGCTTAATAATGTTGGGACTTTTAGTTAAGCACAGCAGAAATGCACTGGAGGTAATTCAGTCAACAGCGAAGGATTGTCATAAAGGATTGTGATGCACCTGGCCTAAAAACTGAGCTAAAACCAGAGCTTCTAATACCAGAAAAAATCCTGGGAGTCTTTTCCATATCTCATTTCTGTGTCTGTTTTGGGTTTTAAGACTATTATAGCTTTCTGTATTTCTGCCACAAAGAAGAAAATGGCTACCAACATTAGCTAGATTTATATTTCTGCCATCCAAGAGACTAGACACACAAAGACTGAAATTGTTGAGTCCTTATTTTAAATTTCCAAGATGCAATTTACAATAGAATCAAAAAGAATAAAATACTTAGGAATAAATTTAACAAAAGATGTACAGACTTCTCCTCTGAAAGTAATTAAAGAAGATCTAAATAAATGGAAAGACATCCCATCTTCCTCCAAATCTTCATAGATATGAAGACTTAATATTTGTTAAGATGACACTAGTCCCCAATTGTGTCTATGTGTTCAAAATAATCCCTGTCAAAATCCCAGGTGCCTTCTTTGCAGAAATTGTCAAGCTCATCCTAAAATTCATACGGAAATGCCGCTGACCCTGTATGACAAAAAACAGTGTTGAAACAGGAGAGTAAAGTTAGAGGACCCTATGTCGTGATTTCAAAGCTTCAATAATCATGACAAGTGGTACTGGCATAAGGTAGACATGTAGATCAATGGAATAGAATTGAGAATCCAGAAATAAACCCTTACATTTATAGTCAGTTGACTTTCTACAGAGGTGTCAAAATAATTTGATGGGGAAAGAATAGTCTTTTGAACAGGTGGTACTGAGACACCCACATACAAAAGAATGAAGTTGGACCCCAACATCACACTATACACAAAAATTAACTCAAAATGGATTATAGGCTTAAATGTAAGAGCTAAAACTATGAAACTTTTTAGAAGAAAATACATGCGTACATAAGTAAGTGTTCATGACCTTGAGTTAGGCAGTGGTTTCTTCAAGAAACACAAGAAACACAGTGACCAAAAAAATAAATAAATTGGACTAAATCAAAAGTTAAACTTTTCTGCTGAAAGAAAGTGGAAGGACAACCTAATGACTGAGAAAAAATATTTGCAAATATATATCGGATTAAAAATACTTGTATCAAGAATATATAAATAACTCGTACAACTAAATAATAAAAAGACTCAATCAAAAAATGGGCAAAGGATTTAAATAGACATTTAACTGAAGAAAATAAACAAATGGCCATAAACAATGAAAAGATGCTCAACATTATTAGTTATTAGGGAAATGTAAATCAATACCACAATAAAAAACCACTTCACACTAGGATGGCTAAAATAAAAAAGATAGACAATAACAAGTGTTGGTGAGGATGTGGAGAAATTAGAACCCTCATCGATTGTAATGCTAGTGTGAAAGAGTACAGCCACTTTGGAAAACAGTTTGGTAGTTCCTCAAAATGTATGACCCACCAATTCTACTCCTTAGGTGTAGACCTAAGAGAAATAAAAACATAGGACCACACAAAAACTTAAACACAAATGTTCATAGCAAGCAGCATTATTCATAATAGCCCAAAAGTGGAAACAACCCAAGTGTCTATCAACTGATCAATGGGTAAACAAGATATGATGTATCCACACAATTGGACATTATTCAGCTGTAAAACAGAATGAAATAATGCATGCCACATTATGGATGAACCTCAGAAATGTTATGCTAAAGGAAAGAAAGCAGTCACAAAAGACCAGCATCATATGGATACATTTTTATGAGATGTCCAGAATAGGCAGATCTGTAGAAACAGAAAGTAGAAGAGGGCCTTGGGAGTGGGAGAGGAGGGGGAAGAGAGGGGAGTGACAGCTAATGGGCATTGGGGTTTCTTTTTGGGGTGATCAAAAAATGTTCTAAGTGGATTATGGTGATGTTTGTACACTCTGTGAATATACTCAAAAACTTTGAAGAGAAAAATAAATTCCCTAGGGAAGGATTCTGAATGCCTTAGTTTAGGCTGTGTATCTACCCTTGGACCCATCAGCTATGGCCAGAGAGGCAAGAAGTCATGTTTTGTGAATATGTCCGCTTCTGTAAGTATGTGGATGGAAGTATAGGGAAGGAGAAGGGGCACTTTTCAGAAAGGATGGAGAAAACAACAGATGACTCATAACTGAGTATTCCCTTAACCAGAGCACACTAGTACAAAAATATGATGGATATAAATACCTTTCATTAAACTTACCTCTCTCTCTCTGATTTAGTCCGTTGGGAAGGTAGCTAGAACTTACTTGTTGAAAACATTATTGGACATACTAAGCACTACCTTGACTTACCGACAAGTTCGACTCAATATTACTTTTTCTTTATCTCTGAAGAGACATTTTAACCAAAGGTTGTTAGTAAAGAGGGAGCTGACATTCGCTTTATTTGCCTGTCCTCTCCAAACACAAATACTCCTATATGAAATGCCACCTGGAGACAGTGGCCATGGCCCATAAATTTAATTACTAACCTTTAATTTATCGCTGGCAAAATCAGTTCTTGAAGCATCTAAGCTAATCAGCCTTCTCTGACAATGCTAATCAATCGTTCAGCAGTCCACCTTTGGCTTAATTACTCTTGCACTACATTACATTTTCAAAATGTCAAGAATCCTCTTCTGGAAAAGCAATAAATCATTCCTACATGATGTGAGTAGAGAGCCTGTTATTATTCCCTCACACTTGACCTTGGATGCATGAAGTTAAAATTGATCATTTGCTGCAGTGGTACATTATAGAGAAAAGCGATTAAATAAGAATCGTAGCACACAAAAAACAGGGAGGTTTTCAGCACAGTCTTACATCACCTGAAATGAACCAGCTGCTGTTAGATGTTGTTTTTAAGGGTTGGCATGTCTACCACAGCATTTCCTGAAACAGGTGAGCTCTGAAGCTTTTACACTTCCAAATTTCTGAGATCTGAGAAGCATAAAAACACCATCTTATCAGAAATCCCATTAATCTCTTGTAGATTCAAATCCAAAAATGACTACTCATTTTTCTGATATTTTTCTCCAAATTACAAAAAATCATCTACAAATACTTCTCAGAAAATGAGGAGAAAGGAGTAAAGCAAAAGAAGAAATCTCCATGTTGAGATTAAGTAGCAGATTGAGAGTTGGATCTGGGCTCGAATCCTGATCACAGCACTCACTACCTATGTAAAGCTGGGCAAGTTATTAAACCTCTGTAAGCCTTGTTTTCCTCATTTCTGCCCTGGGCATAATAACAGGCGAATGCCTCTAAAGCTATGATTCTTACCTAGGGGCAATTTTGCCCCCAAGGGGGACATTTTGCAGCATCTGGAGACGTTTTATGGTCAAAACTGGGAGAGGGGTGCATCCAGTGGGTACAAGCCAGGGATGATGCTCAGCATTTCACAGTGCACAGGATAGCCCTTACTACAAGGAATTATCCAACTCAAAATGTTGGTAGGGTATGAACTGAGAAATTCTGCTCTCTAGAGCAATTAGCGCAGGTCTTGATACATAAGAAATACGCAGTCATCTCCTCTGTGGTCCCACGTCCAGCTAGGTTGGCTCCTGGATTCTAGTAACAAGCACCTCCTCATCTAGTCCCTCAGCCCTAAGGATGGTAGATGCTTCCACTAATCCCTGGGTTGTCCTATCATCCCATTTTCAGATCTTTCAACATCATTTATGGCTGCACTGGAGGGATCAGCAGAACTGGCATCACCTATGAGCTTGTTGGAAAGATGGGACCATTGTAGGACCCATACCACATCTTCTGGGTCAGAATCTGCATTTAACCAAGATCTCTGGCTGTTTGCATATTAGGGATTGAGAAGCTCTTTCTAAAACTTGTGTGTGTTTGTGTGTGTGTGTGTATATGAAAATCTTCAGTATCATAACCAACTCAAAAAGCATTTCTATCAGAAAGTTAAATTCCTATTATTCTGGTATTTTAGTATTTGGTAAGCCACAACTACAGTGTTCCCTTCAACAAAATGGGTGAAGAAGACAACAAATATTATGTCTTAAAAGCAAATAGGAAAACAAGAAGCAGATGACTAGCTTTAACAGCCCATGGCTAAAGTTCACAGAGTTCACTACAGTTGGCAGTCTCCAGGGGCTCACTGGTCCATGTGAGAAGGACATGTCATGTGCCAGCAAAGCACATGGTCTCCAGGGCCTGGCTCTAGCCTGGCTTTGGAGCAACCGTCCACGAGCTTCACAAATATTTGTATTCATTTTATTGGAGGCAGAGTTCCCCTTGAAATGGGGCCAACTGAAAGCTACAAAATGCCCTGGAAAGAGAGATCCAATTTAGACTTGTGATCTGTAGAATTTTATAGACAAAGCAGGGGGCCAGTATTTTGGATCATAATGTTTGTGAGGTTGGACTTGGGGATTTAGAGTGACTGTACAAAAAGTATTCATAAGCCATCAGTATTTCTTACCAGGCCTTTATACTTTGGTAAGAATTTAGTGGAAAGAGCATGTGTCTTATTCTTACCTTCTAATCACACAGAATGCCTCCATATGCTTCTTATAGAAATGTCTCTAGGTGCTTGTTGAAAACAGGTATGCATGTATGGAAGAGATTATAAGGGCTTATCCATGTCTATTTCTCATCTCCTTCTTGAGTGCATGCGGGGGGATTATACTTCCCAGACCCCTTTGGATTAGATGGGACCATATGACTAATTCTAACCAATGAAATGTGAGTGGAAGTAATGTATAAAACTTCCAGGCTAAAGCATTTAAGAATTGGTGTGATAAGCCACCTGTTAATATGGTAGTGGTTCAAGGTGAAAATCTGGTCCTCTGAGTCATTGAACAGAAGGAGTCCCCACTTACCTACTTGACTTCACATGAATTACTTTTGCTCAATCACTGAGATTTTGGAGTTGGTCTTTTGTAGACTCTTACAGTTACTTACCTTGATTAATACAACATAAGCAATCAATATCGTGGACTTTTTGGCTAAAATATTAATATAGTCTAAAAGCAGTGGATTTGAAGACACAGATTCAAGTTTTTGCTCCAACACTTAATGAGTGTGTGACATTAGGAAAATCATTAACCATTTCCAGTCTTAAGTAAAATTAGATTGAGCTATATCATCTCTAAGATCCCTTCTTCTCAACTCCAGTATCCTGGAATTATTTGAAGGCCCATATCATGTTTTCTCCTGCTTCTTGGACACTTCTCCCCTCCCCACACGCTTTATTATTATAAATGATAAACTCATGTAAATGCGAGTACATATGCTATGCAAATCCTAAGAATATATTATTTATAAAGAGTCATGGAATCAGTTCATGCCTATAAAAATACATTTTTTATGAAGAAGGTTCTATCAGTACATAAGCCATATTTATAGTGCCATGCCTCGTATTTGCCTGATTTATTCATCTGCCTGATTCACAACCAAGAGAGTCTTTCAAAGAAGCCATCATTGTCACAATGAGGGGTCTGCGCAAAGAATCAGTCATATGAAACTGAACTGTTTCTGCTACCTCTAACTAGATGAGTTTCCATCTGCATTTTACCCCAGTCCAGTCTCCAACTGGAATCCTGGAGACCAAGGTACAATACGGCTGAGAAATTGATTCTCTGGAATTTTAGGAGTTATATGACCCTTTGGGGCTGCACTTTGTATTAGCTTGTGCGTAGGTTTCTTTGGGGGCCTTCAAGTTGCTCCATACCCTCCTTTTGTGTCCAGGGCACAATGCTGTTGCTGTGACATCTAGTCTCCCCCTCCCTCCCCAATGCATTCACACCTTTTTTTTTTTTTTTCTTCTCTGGCCTTGGACATGTCAGATTTTATGCTACCAAGCTTGGACTGCAGTAAACAGTGGTACTTTCCACCCTCCTTTGGAAAAAAGAACACAAGCTCTCCACATTTGATGTGAGAAGCATGCTTATTATAGGTTTTTAAAATGCTAAGCTCTGAGCAGCGATCTGAGGGAAAATAGTGAGGGACTGGAGTGGGGGAAGGGAGTAATTGGGGTGAGAAAGGGCACACAAGGAATAAGCGCACTGATTATTTCAGATGGTGCTTTGTTTCTCGTGAAATAAATATATTCTCCCAACTTGGGCCATCTTTTCAGAGTTCTTCTGAAAACAAGGATGTATTTTCTTTCTCACCGCCTGCCTGTTTCTGGTTTGGCCCCTCTGGGGCTGTTTCAGCTGCTGCTGCCTCTGCCCCTGCTGTTGCTGGATGAATTGTGCTGGTCCCACTGTTTCTGTTCACCACAATTCTAGAAGGAAAGTCCTTTTGTCACAGCCTTCTCGGGCTTCACAGCTCAAATGCATGGTCAGGAACACCAGAGAATAAATAAAGCTCTTCCATCTATCAGGAAATGGGGGGGCAACTGCTTTCTTACTACAGGGCCGACAGAAAATAGATTTTTCTCATTTTTTCACTGCGGGTGAAATTCTGTGAGGACAGACTTCAAAATAGGAGATGGCACAAAATATCAGTGGAGTGTTTGGGGGGTTTTTGTTTGTTTACATTTGATCCTTTTTTAAAATTTTTAAAAATTTATTTATATTTGGCTGTGTTGGGTCTTCGTTGCTGTGCACGGGCTTTCTCTAGTTGCGGTGAGCGGTGGCTACTCTTCGTTGCAGTGCACGGGCTTCTCATTGCAGTGGCTTCTCTTGTTGCAGAGCACGAGCTCTAGACGTGCTCTGAAGCACGGGCTTCAGTACTTGTGGCTCATGGGCTTCAGTAGTTGTGGCACACGGGTTTTAGAGCACAGGCTCAGTAGTTGTGGCACATGGGCCTAATTGCTCCGCGGCATGTGGGATCTTCCTGGACCAGGGCTCGAACCCATGTCCCCTGCATTGGCAGGTGGATTCTTAACCACTTCGCCACCAGGGAAGTCCCAGTCCTTTTGTTTTTTATACTCAAAATTTGACTGGAAACAGGTGCTTCTCGGTTGTTCCTTCTCAAGTGTAGATATATAACAGTAATAACCACTACTGTAAAATCAAACTTTTTTCCTACTAATTCATACTAAAAGGAACATTGCTCAAATTTTAGTTCTTTGTTTTACAGTAATTTATTCTCCTATTCTCCCTGAATTCTTTAGAAAGAAGTCTAAATTCTATTGAAATCTTTAGAACAAAAGTTTAATCTTATTTTTAGTCTTTGGCTTCAAGCATACATTTGCTCTGGTTTCTTCTTTTCTGATATTCTACTGACTTTGAAACTATCTTTCTTTCTCTCCTGTTTTCTACCCACTCTTTGTCCACTAATATGAGTTTGCTGCCTTACCTCTCTTTCTGGAGATATCTTAGTTTTTCTCTTCTTTGAAATAAATTGTTTTCTTTTGCCCTCTTTTCCTGTATAATCCTATTTCCCAATTATTGTTTCTTTACCTTTTCCTTCCCATTTCTATCAGTCTGAATCAGTTCTACTTGCTTTTACCCTACTGGCAGTTGTCAAGAATTATAGTAGAGTGTAGAATAACAAATAAATAAATAATTGGCTTGTTTAAGAAATTAAAATGTATGTTTCTTGTAAGGGTGACATTCTTCCCATGCCTTGGTAGCACCATGGAAGGAAGGTGTCTTTTCATAAAATCATACTCACCATGGGGCTTCCCTGGTGGCACAGTGGTTGGGAGTCCACCTGCCGATGCAGGGGACACGGGTTTGTGCCCCGGTCCAGGAAGATCCCACATGCCACGGAGCGGCTGGGCCCGTGAGCCATGGCCACTGAGCCTGCACGTCCGGAGCCTGTGCTCCGCAATGGGAGAGGCCACCGCAGTGAGAGGCCCGCGTACTGCAAAAAAAAAAAAAAAAAAAAAAAAATCATACTCACCATGACCTTATTCTTGGTAAAATATTGCTAATTTCATTTCATGGTAGATTAAAGATAAACAACAATGTTTGATAATTCTCATATCTAGAGGGAGGAATCTCCTCTCCCTTGAACGTGGGTGAGCTGTGTGACTGCTCTGAGAAACAGAATTTGGTGAAAGTTTGACTAGGCAGTTTGGGCACAGGCTTGGAAAGATTGTGTATCTCCTCATCCTCTCTCTGGGAACACTCACTCTCAGAGCCTTCAATTACCATGAAAAAGTCTGACTCCTCTCGACCATACTGGAGAAGCCACGTGTAGGTGTTCCTTGCAGTAGTCCCAGCTAAGCTCAGCCTTCCAGTCAAGGCTCCAGACTCACAAAATGAAGCCATCATGGACCTCCAGACCAGTCCATCTGTCAGTCAACACCACCAGGTGACCTCAGTCAACATCACTGAGGGCAGAAGAACCATCCTGTCAAACTATACCCAAATTCAGGACCCATAAAATTCTGGAAAATCGTGAAATGATTGCTGTTTGAGACACTATGTTTTGGAATGATTTGTTACACAGCAGTTAATAACTGGAATGCCCTTTATGCTGCCAGATTTTACTATGGGCTGGTGGGCCTGGAAGGACCCCCAGATAAAACGTAAGTTTCTCCCTTGGGCCAACTTGGAACCAGAGAAGGAGCTGCCCACACTTCTTCTGGCCACTTGAGCAAAAGGATATAGCCTGAAGCTACTCATTGTAATTTGAACCCCAATCAATAAATTCAATGTGTAAGAAATTTAAATTTCTTTATTTTTTTCAAAACAGCTTTGGCTTTAAGCTTTTATTCCACTTAACATGTGTTATCAGAGAATCCTTCCCTTTCCCTGGGATCAGCAAACTACAGTTTCTAGGCTGCGTGTTTTTGTGTGTCCAGCAGGCTTAGAATTTTTTTTATGCATTTAAAGAGTTGTTTAAAAAAACAAAGAATATGCAACAGAGACAAAGTATGGCATGCAAAGTCTAAACTATTTGGTATCTGACCCTTTACAGAAAAAGTCTGACAACTCTCGGTAAAGACAAAGAGTTGGGGTAGCTAACAATCTACAGTCATCTTTTTATGCTTACGAACTCTGAGATACTTACTCTCCTGCTTAGATAACAGACATCAGCCAACATACAATTTACCTCTTGTCTCATCTAGAAGTTTCCTTTGGGTCTTGGAGTTCTCCCTGCTATTGCTGTCCACAAAGGGTGATCATTTTGCTACTCCTGCTCCGCATACGGGAAACACTTTGGATACCGTCCAAAGCCGTCTGTCACTTCAGTCCTTCTCAGGCCCACAGATATTATACACAGAAACCCCATGCAGCTTCATCAAACACTCCCTACCTAGACTGTGCATTTCTCCTCTAGAATATGCTGCCAACACAGTGTTCTGGCTGGGAAAGGGAGCACAGGTCCCCTCTACTCATACATCCCTCACTTCTATCTGCCAGTCCTGTTTTTCTTCCCCAGGACTCACTCCTGGACAAGAAAGGGAAGAGGTTCATGGTGTATTCATTATTTACTGAGCTTCCACTAAATGGCAGGCACTGTGCTGGGCACTTTGATAGACCAGTGAACAAAACAAAGATCCTTGCACCATTCTAAAAGAGGTAGCAGACGATAAACAATAGAAAAAAAGTGAATAAGTACATTATCTATTTACTAAAAGCATATAGTACTAAAGTAGATACAGAAAGTGCAACCAAAAAAGAACAAATAGAAGACAGTAAGAGGGATAAGTCAGAGGTGGAGAGTCTTAGGGCAGGCTTTACTGAGGATAAATATTTGAATAAAAATCTGAAGGAGGTCAGTAAATGAGCCATGTAGTTAACCATCCGGGAGAAGAGTATTCCAAGGTACTGAAGACAGCCGTATGCCTGACCTGTTCAAGCAACATGAGGGAGGCTGGTGTAAACAGAAAGGAATGTGATCAGAAAGAGAGGAGGGCATGTGTGTGGAGTCTTGTAATCCTTGTTAAGATCTTTTTGATTTCGACTTTGAGTACCATCAGAAGCCTTGGCAGGGTTTTGAGCAGAGGAGTTGGCCTGATCTGGCCTAGGTTACAACAGAAATCACTTTGCCTGCTCTGCTGAAATCAGATTAAGGGTGTGGGGCAAGAGTAAAAGCCGGTATACTTGTTGGGAAATTATGGCAATTGTCTAAGCATGTCATTATAATAGCTCAAATTTAAGGTGACAGCAAGGAGATGATAAAAAGTGCTAAGAGTGCTAAGACTCACCATTTCTAAGATTCCATTATTTCCCCTTCAAAATTGTCCTCCTCAGCTCAGAAATTATTTTATAGATTAAAGGTTTAAGTTTTGCTCTTAAATGATCATGTAGTCTCCAAATCTGTGGGCTAGGTCCTGAATTATTGCCCTTCCCTTCAAGACCCAGGCTTTTAAATCTCAAAACCTGGGAAGAATTCCCTTTTTCTCTGCCTTCCAGGGAACAAATCCCTTCCCTTCATCCATGAGCCTAGAAGAGCCTCACTGCAACTTGATTGATGAAAGAAGGCTGGGACAAAGGCAAAGTAGGAAAGACTAGGGGAAAACCACCCATCACTATCATCATTACCATCCCACTCTCACTTTGCTACATCACAAGTAGAGAGGCTTGTTCCAAGTCAAGCTTGTTGTGAGGGAACATACATTACAAGATAATCTCACTTTGATGGAGCTTCTTATCTTTGGTGATCTTTAAACTGGCCTCAGGAGACCACAGGATAACATAAGCCTATTTAGGCAGGAGAGAACCTTCCAAGTACCCTGGTGAATAAGGGTATGTTGGCTCAGTCTTGGGATCCAGAGTTAGCAGTGAGTATAGGTTAACAAATCTCTCCCTGATTTCTACCTTTTTTTAATCCCGAAGTCCCATTCTCTCTTCCCCATCCTTCTAATGGTTGATTCTTGCCTTCTTAATGACTCTATGAGCCCAAAGTCTGCTGAGTACCTGAAGTCATTTACTCCAGGTCACATGGACACTAAGCCACAGAGACAAGCTTCAGGCAAGCCTCTCTGGCTCAGAGCCTGCACTTTCAGGCACTAGGAAAACTATATCCCACTGTTGTCAGCAGTTTGACTATGATGTCCTTCGATGTGGCTGGCTGTCTTGTATTTATCTTTCCTGAGTTATCATGAGTCTATGTCTTCTGTGTTTCCCCAAATTTAGGACATGTTGGGCCATTATTTCTTCAGATGTTTTTCCTGCTTCATTCTCTCACTCCTGTCTTTCTGGGACCCCAATTATACATATGTTACTTCTTTGGCTATTGTCCCACAGATCCCTGAGAGTCTGCTGATAACTTTTAATTCTCAGATTGAATACTTTCTATTGATCTATCCTCCCATGGACTAACTTTTCTTGCATCTCCAATCTGTTGTTAAGGCCATTCAGAGAATTTTCTATTTTAGATCCTATATTTTTCAGTTCTGGAATTTCTACTGGGTTCTTTTAAAAAGTTTTTATTTTGCTGCTGATATTTTTTTCTCACAAAAAGCATATCTTCCTTTGTGTCTTTGAGTATAGTTGTAAGACATGCTTTAAAATCCTTGCCTGCTATTTTAGTACCTGGTTCATCTCAAGTTTGGTTTTAGTGGATACTCTTTTCTCTTGAATATGGGTTGCATTTCCCAGTTTCTTCATGTTATATGAAAATTTGGATGGTATCCTGGATATTGAGTGTGATTATATCAAAGAGGCTCTGGATTCTGTTATGTTCCTTTGAAAACTATTGATGATTTTTGTAAGTTAACTTTGCTGAACTCAAACTGCAAACTTTTTCTCCCCTGCCATTTTAGCCTTAGCTGGGTTGTTTGCTGTCCTCCCATGCATGTGTGATGTGGGGGTCAGCCACAGACTGGGACAAGATTTATATACAAAATCGGGAACTCTCTGTCTGTACCTCTCCTTTCTGTGATATCTCCCCTCACTTTCCAGCTGCTGGACTTACCCTGAACTTTGACTTTTTTTTTTTTTTTGTGGTATGCGGGCCTCTCACTGTTGTGGCCTCTCCCGTTGCGGAGCACAGGCTCCGGACGTGCAGGCTCAGCAGCCACGGCTCACGGGCCCAGCCGCTCCGCGGCATGTGGGATCTTCCCGGACCGGGGCACGAACCCGTGTCCCCTGCATCGGCAGGCGGACTGTCAACCACTGCACCACCAGGGAAGCCCCTGACTTCTTAATTTCAAGCCACTTCACTGCAAGTTGTTCTCTCTGAGTTTGCACTGACCCACATGACAGACTAGGGACTTCCTAAGGCGAAAGCCATGAAAGTGGGAAACTCACCAAGTGCCATTCCCTTTTTTTGTCAAGTGTCCACTCCCCTTACAGTGTCTGCTTTCCTCTGGTGGTTCTCCCATGCCTTTAGATAGTAGTTTTGTAGTTGTTATCTCCAAGAGTGTTAGTCAAACAGGAACTGCTCAAATATTACCAAAAATGAAACCCTCTCACTTTTTGCAAGTCTTCATTTACTCATCTCTCTTCCATTATTGGAGAGCCAATTGCAGGGCTGTCATTTATTCATCTCTATTTCTGATGCCAAGAGGGTTGTACTCAGTGTGTGATCCCTGGACCGGCAGCATTAGCCTCACGTGGGAGCTTGTTAGAACTGCAGACTCTCCAGGATCTACTGAACCAGAATGTGCACTATAACAATACCCCAGGCATTTCATTTGTACATTAAATTTGATAAGCACTGGTACAGAGCACACTGAGGGCCACAGCATGGGCACATGGCAAATGCTAATTGAAAGTGTAAATAAATAAATTCTTCACCTAGACATTTACTGCTAAGTGTGGTATATTTGCATTGAGAAATCATTTTCCTCTCAGATTTTAATAACAACATTTGGTTTTATATATTTTCCTCCTAAAAAACCTCCTCCTAAACTAGTAGGAGATTTGGTTGGCCAATGTGAGTCTGAACAGTAAAGGAGAGAGATTTTAAAGGGCCATCATAAAATGGAAAGTATGGCCAGTGTCAGCCACTGCATTTATAGGAGAACCAGCACCATGTGTGGTTGTAATTGAAATAAGAAATTCTATGAATCACATCTTTGGTCTGCTTTTTTTTTTTTAAATATTTATTTGGCTGCGCCGGGTCTTAGTTGCGGCACACAGGATCTTCTCCCTAGTTGCGGCATACGAACGCTTAGTTGCGGCATGTGGGATCTAGTTCCCTGACCAGAGATCAGACCCATACCCCCTGCATTGGGAGCACGGAGTCTTAGCCACTGGACCATCAGGGAAGTCCCAATACCCACACAATTTTTTTTTTAACATCTTTATTGGAGTATAATTGCTTTACAATGGTGTGTTAGTTTCTGCTTTATAACAAAGTGAATCAGCTATACATATACATATATCCCCGTATCTCCTCCCTCTTGCATCTCCCTCCCACCCTCCCTATCCAACCTCTCTAGGTGGTCACAGAGCACCAAGCTGATCTCCCTGTGCTGTGTGGCTGCTTCCCACTAGCTGACTATTTTACATTTGGTTGTGTATATATGTCCATGCCACTCTCTCACTTCATCCCAGCTTACCCTTCCCCCTCCCTGTGTCCTCAAGTCTGTTCTCTACGTCTGTGTCTTTATTCCTGTCCTGCCCCTGAGTTCTTCAAAACCATTTTTTCTTTTTTTTAGATTCCATATATATGTGTTAGCATACGGTATTTGTTTTTCTCTTTCTGACTTACTTCACTCAGCTTTTCCCCCAGCCTCTAGGCTATAGATAAAAATCTCCCTCAAAAAGAATTTCCCGCCCCCATCCCATGCATAAATTCATCCAGATGAAAGCATTCTTTTTTATTGGCAAACAAAGCTGATGATAATTATGGGCCCTGACAAAGCACATCCTGTCATAAAAATATTTCTGATAAATGTTTATAGTTTAGAAAACTACAAAATAATTTTCAAATATAGAACATAGAAAAAGCTTGACAGAAGCCAAATGAATTTCTTCCTTTACATTTAGAAACCATTCTACTTGATTAAAAATTTGTTCACTCTTCTTCAGCTAATGGTAACTCGATGTAATTTTATATGCATTGCATTCTTTAAAGGAAAATCATAATTTAAAAGCATGCAAATGGAAAACAATGCTAGTGAACAAAAGAACTGTCAAATAGTAAAAAGTTGTAAATAAAACAGGAAAAAAAGAGAATCATCAAGAAGAATTTGTAACACATGCACAGAGAGGCAACAAAAATATGTTTGTGCACCGGGACCATGGTAATTATTTTTCCCACAGATATGAAAATAATATCAAAATTCTTACCCATAACAAAATTAGTTTAACATCCTCTGTCTTTCCAAGTTATCAGTAATTTTTCTGCCACATAGTAGGTGAAAGCTAGTGTTTTGTTTTCCCCATTCTAAGCACATGATGTTATTAAGTGCTGCTTTGTGAAAATGACACTTCTAAATAAGAATGGAACAACGTATAATAAACCCTCTTTTAAAAGAAAAGTGTCATTTTTGTCTGAATGCCAACATAAATTTGATTTTTGATAAATAGTTGGAGTAGCTATCAATATTTAAAATCAGCTAATAATTGGCAGCTATGAATTCTCAAATCATGGGAAAGAATCAGCAGTAGAATTACTCTAGAAATGAAAAAATCACTGTCAACCCATTTTTTTTGGAGTGAGCATTAGGATTGGCCAAGAATATGTTATCTCACTGGACTAATTTGGTGCAGGCTTCAGCCAGGTCCCTGTGGAGCCTAGCCCTAGCCCTAACCCATCCCTTCCCCCTGGCTTTCCAGCAGGATCACTGCTAATGGAGACGTGGATCCATCTCTACAAACTCTGCATTACTGAATGACCATCAGGAGCATGAGTTCTAGAACCAAACACGCCTTGGTTTAAATCCTGGCGCTACCGTATCTTTGTGATATAACCTTTGGCAATTTAATTAACTTTTTTTAAAATTTTATTTTATTTATTATTTTTTTAATTAACTTTTAAGTCTCTGTTTCTTCATCTTTAGAATGAAGAGGAGTTATAATCTCCCTTTTGTCATAGGACTGTTGAAAGAATTAAATGAGACAGTTCATGGAATGTCATTATTATAGTATTTGACAGAGAGTAGCTGCTCTACAAATGGTTCCTCCACTTCCTTCTTCTCCTCCTCCTTCTGTTCTTGCCATAAATGAATTTTCAGGATGTAAAGTTTGTTGAGTGGATGACAAGTGGTGGTGCCAGCCAGGACTCTGAAATAGTTCATGTCTAGAGCAGCCCTGTCCAACAGATTCTATTTGATGATGGAAATGTTCTAACCTATGCTGCCCAATATAGTAGCCACTAACCAACCACCTGTGGCTAAGGGGCCCTTGAAGTGTGGCTGGTGCCACTGAGGTGCTAAATTTTATTTCAGTTTTTAATTTTAATTTTATTGAAGTATAGTTGATTGATAATGCTAAGTTAATTTCTGCTGTACAGCCATGAGGTGGTAAATTTTAAATTTTATTTAATGTTAAGTTATTTAAAATACAAATTTAACTAGCCACAGGTGGTTAGTAGCTACTGGATTGGACAGTGCAAATCTAGAGCAAAGATAACAAGCTTACGTGCCTGCAAGGAGTAGACAGGTGACGGAAATCAGTGAAGTGGGTTGAGTTTATGATAGGGTATGGTTGGAGGACTTGCAGAAACTAGAGACACATGCCTTGTCTAAAGGAGTCAGCCAGTACTAGCCTTGGCCAGCGCTGCTGGGTAGGTGTTTGTCCAGCTTTCCTAATGTTTCAGGAGAAGCCAGGAACGCAAGTTTTCATGCAATGTCTTCCTATTCTTTAACGTGTCAACTAATTTAAAATTTTTTGGAGCACTCCAGGCCAAACAAAATATATTTACTAACCAGATGTAGGCCATGAAACATGAGTCTGCAGCCTCTAGTTGAGAGCCTACCCCTAAAATCATGGGAAAGTCACCAAATTAGACTGTCCATAGGACGAGCAGGGAACATCAGCCTTGTTAACATGTCAGGTAGATTTGCAGGAAATGGGCCTTCTTGGGGACCCCATTAATGATGGCCTCATTGCCTACATCAAACCTTCAGAAACTGTCTCAATTCTGGGTCCTCCATTCCACATGGCATATAAGCTGAAAGAAGCTAGGCTAAGAAGAAAGAATCTTGCAAAGACAGTAGTGTTTCCTGGTCCAGCTCATCCCCAACACTTGGTGTCCACTGGTGTAAGCATCTTACCCAAAGAGGAGAGTGACAGGGACAGGAACCAGGTCCGTCTTCCATGTTCTAAATTCTTAGGATTCTGGCAAGCCCCAACTGATGGAAAAATCGAAAAGATGCTGTCCTGCTTGAACACGAAGCTCTGTGGCATCTGGTAAATCTGTGAGGCCACCAGAGTTTTCCCCCAGTGTATTCATTCATTTATTCGCTCACTTATTGAACAAATATTTGTTAAGCAGCTCTTATGTTTGACTCACCAGTGCTATCTCATTCCCCACCACTTGGGTGTGGAACATTGTGGAGTCAGCTTTCAGCCTTGTCTTTAAGTAGGAGCGAGATGTAAAGGCAACATATCACCCAGGTTAAGAGCATTATCTTTGGCCTCAGGCTCAGGATTCAGATTGTCCACTTCCTATCTGTGTGGTCTTAAGCAAGAGACTTTTTTTTTAGGGCACTGAAATTTTATTTCACTACATTTCACTTAAGATGATCACACAATGTCTATTCTTTTTTTTTTAATTGAAGTGTAGTTAATTTAAAATGTGTTAGTTTCTGGTGTATAGCAATACATATATATACCAATATTTCTTTTTCATATTCTTTTCCATTATAGTTTATTACAAGGTATTGAATATAGTTCCCTGCGCTATTACAGTAGGACCTTCATGTTTATCTATTTTATACACAGTAGCTAAGCAAGAGACTTTTTAATTCTTAGTACGAAATGGGAAAAGTAAGAGTATCTTCCTTATAAGTTGGTGAGAAGATTAGATGAGATAAGCATGTCAAGGATTTAGCATAACCATAGCAAGCTCTCAATTTTTAAAAAAAAGGACATTTACAGATAATGGATTACATCTCTGCTCCATGCAGTAGCATACCGAGGGGAGGGTGCAGTGGGGGGTATCTGTCTCAGCCAAGAGTATTTTATCATTGACTTTATTTATAATTGCTGGTGCAGGCTAATAATTAAAAGCAGACTGACTTTTAGTCAGTTTTATTATCGTTTTAAAATGCTCTACAGACGTTGCAGTCTGTTATCATCTGCTCCCAGGGAGACTGCTGCCACTGGCCTCCACTGGCCATATTTAGATGCATCACTGGCTTCATATTTATCCCTTTTGTAGTCTTGCTCTCTGAATATCTTTAATACTGGTTTTAGTCCCTCTTGGAATCATAGGTGCATTGTGTATGTAATGGTGAGTTGAAAAATAGACTCCATGCAAGCAAATATTGAATGCTATGATACAGGGTGACCAACTGGTACCAATTTGCCCAGGACTTTGCCAGTTTGAGCACTGGAAGTCCCATGTTCCCTCAGTTCTGTGCAGCTGGGGGACAGCTGGTTATCCTAGACATGCCACACACTAAGGAAAGATGGTGGAAAGATAAGAAGCCAGGTTCTCATACCAAGAGTTTGAATATCATTTGGTGTAAATCAGTGGAGAATGAACTACAGTTGACCCTTGAACAGCAAGGGTTTAAACTGTGCAGATCCACTTATACGCAGACATTTTTCAATAAATACCTGCAGTACTACGGGTCCAGGGTTGGTTGAATCTGCGGATGCAGAACCACGGATCCCGAGGGGACGGACGGACGGACACACACACACACACACACACACACACACTCTCCCTCCCTCCCTCCCTCCCTCTCTCTCTCTCTCTCTCTCTCTGTCTCTCTGTCTCTGTCTCTGTCTCTCTCTCTCTCTCTCTCTCTCAAGAGCTTGGCTAACACACGCCGTACCCAGATCCCCTGCCTTTGGCATCACTCAAACATCTGCC
This sequence comes from Hyperoodon ampullatus, assembly GCF_949752795.1. Taxonomy (NCBI): domain Eukaryota; kingdom Metazoa; phylum Chordata; class Mammalia; order Artiodactyla; family Ziphiidae; genus Hyperoodon; species Hyperoodon ampullatus. Next base: position 23,906,021 of record NC_136923.1, read on the forward strand.
TCCACCCACTGATCACCTCCATGTGTCCACACTCATTTAACCAAACCTGGAAGCACAGAGTTACCAACCAGCTCTTCATGCCCTTTCTTGTCTGCTGCGTTTTTATGTGCCTGCTCAGGGAGTGTTCAACACGCTCTTGAAGGAGGCCACACAGACATGCAGCCTGGGCCAAACGGATCGTTGCATAATTGATAATAGGCCTTTGTATTCACATTCTATTTAGATTATTGTACAGAGCAGGTGACAGGTGTTCAGAGAACATTACCCAAGCTGCCTGTTGCCGAGAACATCCTGAGACCAGCTGGGGCAGGGAGCCCAGAGGAAATCCCCAGAGTAATTTAATAGTTCACAGGGCTTTGGGTTTGTGAGGATTACAACCAAGAATTAAAGTGATATTGACCACCCACTTAAGAAGGGCTTTTGTGCTTTTCCCTTCTACACTTATTATTTTTGTTCCCAGGGAAATTGCTGCATGGTGATCGAGATGAAAACTTTTTTTGCAGAAGGGTGTATGTTGTCGCTTAACATGGGAAACAATGGGAAAGAAAGCATCTAGTAAGGGAGAAGGCTGCTTTGAAACGCCCAGTATTGGGTATGCCAGGTTGGGGTGGATGGGCGTTGCTAACTTCTCTTTTCAAAAGATTTGTACCAGAGCCAGATGTTTAAGGAAAATTGTAGAATGCAACTTTCAGGATCAAAAGCTGGTTCTGAAACAGAGCTAGACAGAACATTTCACTTGATTTCTCAGAATTCATCCTCTAGGTTCACAGCTGAAGTTTTCACCCTTAATAGAGCCGCTACATTGCTCTATGTTTGAAAATTTACTTACAGTTGGTCTCACTTTTTGACTATTTCTCCCCTGCTTTCTCATGCATTTTGGTTTTTCAGAACAAGTTTGGGTCCAAATTCATGCACTGGCTCATTCCCCAAACTTTACTAAGTATGCCTTCAACACACTGTGTGAGACGGGATTCATTCAATATCCATCCTCCAGTTACTTCTGGATTATCTGCTAGGTGACAAGCTCTACGCAAGGCAATGAGGACATGTTCTGTACAGGGAGCTTCCATTCCAACAGGGCAGACAGAGCCGTTTGGTGATACTTGCTGTGGAGAAAAGTAGAGTGGAGTAAGGGAGGGGTGAGAGGTGCTGGAGTAGGGGAGTGGAAGAGACTTTATAACTGGAAAGTGACGAGTGAACTGGCCAAGTGGACAGGCTGTGTGAAGGCCCTGTGGCAGAGGATACCTGGAATGCTTGAGGCCACAGTAAGAACTTCAGCTTCATTCTGAGTGAAACGGGAAGCCTTTATAGGGGTTTGAATAAAGGAGCAATGGGATCCAAGTCAGGTCTTAAGGTCACCCTGATTGCTGTCTGAAAAATAGTAAGGGTCAAGAATAGATGTAGGGAGACTTCTTAAAGGTCTGTTGGAATTATCCAGGGGAAGATAAGGCAATACACAAATATGTAATTCTAGCCTTCAACAAGCATGTAACTACTTGGGAAAACAGATCTTGGCAGCATTTTATTTAAAAGGAGGCAAAATGGAATAAGAAAAAGTAAGTGGAGGCAACAGTGGTTAATTGTTTCCATTAGGGAAGGCTTCTTGGAGGAGGTGTCTGTGAGAGACTTAAACTTTTCATTTCGTTCTTTAAGACCTCCTTCATTCTCTCCTCCTACTTCTTCCCTCTCTCCATCTTTCCATATACCTCGCTCTCTCTCTTGTCTTTCTTTTGATAACCATTCTTGCCTTAGTGGTAGTTAAACATTAGCTAAAAGCTAACTTTTATAATACCTTTACAGTACCTTACTTTTACTACCCTCAACTGTGCTGTAACTTCATTTTTCTCTCCTCAGGCAAATAGAGTTCAGTACATTGAATACTGTTTTAAAGAAGACCTTAAGCACTGAAAGATGGATTTTTATATTCAAAATATGACAATTTATTAAACTGATTAAAATATCATTTGAAATGAAGGGGTTGGGAGTAGAGAGGGAAGTACAGATGCAATTTGATAGGCAGAATTTCAGTAATGGCTAAAGCAGAGCCATGGGCACATAGAGGTTTAGGACACCATTCTCTCTACCCCTGTGAATGTTTGAAATTTTCTCTAATAAAATATTTTAAAACCTCATTAGATCATTCTCATGACAAATTGCCATCTGTGATACTAAATGTTTGGTATCTTTTAGAAGTGATATCTTTTTTTTTAGGCAAGTCTTTTTTTTTAGGAACTGATCTCAGAATAGAACGGTTTTTAAGAGTAAACATTTCAGGAAGTAACTTTTTTTTTTTTTTTGCGGTACGCGGGCCTCTCACTGTTGTGGCCTCTCCTGTTGCGGAGCACAGGCTCCAGACGTGCAGGCTCAGCGGCCATGGCTCAAGGGCCCAGCCGCTCTGCGGCATGTGGGATCTTCCCGGACCGGGGCACGAACCCGTGTCCCCTGCATCAGCAGGCGGACTCTCAACCACTGCGCCGCCAGGGAAGCCCCAGGAAGTAACTTTTAAACATATGAGCAGACTGGTGCAGATTTTCCTTTGAATCTGACTTAATGATATACCAGCTCTTGTTTTACACTCTTAGTTCCATAATATTGGCTTTCAGTTTGATAATGTGTATCTAGAGGTCATTGGAAATAGCTGTGATGGTTTGAAGCGGTTCTATAATAAGGCAAACCTTCCTAATCAGGGCTTAGAATGGCATAGGTGTGTAACAGTATCTGTGGAACTGATAGCCAAAGCAATTTGTATCCAAATACCCTCTCGCAATCACTTAGTCTACTAATTCTTAAAAAGTAGAACACTAGAGGGCAGTCTTCACATTGAGAAAGAATGGAAAGGTATAGCGGGTGACTAGGAGTCAGACTGACAATTTTAAATAGCCTTCTAAATTGAGAGATTATGTTAGATTAACCTTCACATTTTTTATATAACTTCACTACTAGTGTAGCATATTTTATATATTTTCACATATTTTATATAACTTCACTACTAGTGTAGCTCAAAAGTATTAAAATCATTTAGATGTGCCTTATATAAGTATATATGTGTTTACCTTTTCATAGAATGTATAGTAAGGATTATATTACATCACAAATTTGATTTTTTTAGACCTTAATCTAATAAGATATCCTTTAACAATCTTGAAAACCTAGTTTAGGAGACAGTATATTGAAACACAAACTTGAATAGGTTAACTAGACTCTCAGCAAACGTACACCCCCAAAATCCAGAGCAATTTAAATGCTTCACAGGGACTGTCTTCTTTTCCTGCTTCATTGGAACCTATTTTCCTTCCCAAATAATGAATGTGATGGATCCAAGGCCATAGTTTCCAGGTAATGAGCCCTTTATCAGTTGTTTTCCTGCTACCAGATTCTTTCTTCTCTCCAAACACTCATTTGAACGTGTGTTTATTCCCATGATACATTTTCTTCTCTTTGTACAGATGACATCTACCAGCATCCCAAAGTCCCAAAAGATTTCACATTGATGATCCATTTATATAAAATTTCTGAGTAACAGCAGTTTAAAAACTGACAATATGTTAGCGGTTGCTAGGGGGATTAGGAGCCATGGGAAGAAGGGAAGGAGGTGGGAGGAAGTTGAGTGTAATTATTAAAGGGCGACTCATGTGATCCTTGTGGTGATGAAACTGTTTAGTGTCTTGATCCTGGTGGTGGAGACAGGAGCCTACACAGGTCGTAAAATTGTATAGAACTAAATATACACATACAGACCCAAGTCCAAGTGAAACTGGAGAAATCTGAATATGATTGGCAGATTGTCTCTATGTTAATGTCCTGGTTGTGTTGTTAAACCATAGGTTTTTTGGTTTTGTTTTTAAAGATCAGGGTTTTCTTGTTGTTTTTGTTTTGTTTGGCCACACTGTGCCGCCCACGGGATCTTAGTTCCCCGACCAGGGATCGAACCTGTGGAAGTGTGGAGTCCTAAGCACTGGACCACTAGGGAATTCCCCTATTAAACTATAGTTTTGCAAAATGTTAACGCTGCTGGAAATCAGGTAAAAGGTACATGGAATTAGCTTCTCTGTTTTATTTGTTGAAACCAAATGTGAATCTTCAATTATCTCAAAGTAAAATTACAATTAAAAGACTATATAAAGCAAGCATTAAAGAATTCAAACAGGACTTCCCTGGTGGCACAGCGGTTAAGAACCTCCCTGTCAATGCAGGGATCACGGGTTTGATCCCTGATCCGGGAAGATCCCACAAGTCACAGAGCAACTAAGCCCATGCACCACAACTACTGAGCCTGTGCTCTAGAGCCCACGAGCCACAACTACTGAGCCCGCGCACCGCAACTACTGAAGCCCACGCACCTAGAGCCCGTGCTCCGCAACAAGAGAAGCCACCGCAATGAGAAGCCCATGCACCGCAAAGAAGAGTAGCCCCCACTCGCCGCAACTAGAGAAAGCCTGCGTGCAGCAACGAAGACCCAATGCAGCCAAAAATAAATAAATTAAAAAAAAAAAAAGAATTCAAACAACACAGCTCCTCAGTCCATGGAAATTTAAATATGTCTTCAGACTCTTAACCAATTTTTTTCCACTTATTCAGACTTAAATTTTCTAGAACAACATCTGCAAAGTGGTTGTTTCTCAGTCCTAAGACTATGGCTCAAGAGTTGATCAAAATAATCTGAGACAACAGTTCCCTAAGGCAAAAGGGGAAAAAAGTAATTTCCAAAGTAGATTGGCTATTTGAACACTTGCCACAAAAAATTACAGTATTGGAGAGAAAAATGGTAATTCTGGGAAAGCACAAATCTTTCCTCACTTATCATGCTTTCATCATATCTTGCCAGGCTGTGTGGATGGGACGTGAAATAACATCAGCATGTTTGTTCAGTTGATGCGAGAGCATTGGTAATAAAATCTTTTTTTTCCCACCCTATACATACTAAGCTCTTCCATGATCCTTCGGTCACCTCTCTTCTCACATTATCAGGCTTGTCACTGCCAAATGTCCTGGGCCTTCACTTCTCAGGAGGCCTGACTTCTTCAACCTGATTCAAGTAACAAAGTATTGTCTAAAAAGCTAAAAGCAAAGAAAATGTATAGATGTGACACTCCCCCCCGCCCCCCTGATCCCACCTCACCCACAAAACCCAGAATCACCTCTGATCTCCACATGACCAGTGGAAACATTTTTGTCCATGGCTTCTGGCAAAGGAGTATTTTCCAGGAATCAGGTGACCTTTGAGGTTGCACCTAAATGAAGGGGAGATTAGATGAGTGAGTCAGGGTAGGGTAAGCTCTGCTGTGGTAACAACCACCAAATCCTAAAGTGACCAGATATGCTACCCATGGGCTCAGGTGACAGAGACAAGCCCCCACCACCACCTCCAGCACACACTCATGAGTGCTCATGAAAACTGGAGGAAATGAAATAAAGTCTGTAGTCTGATTGACAGTGTTGTGCCAGTGGCGGGTAGGCAGAGGAGAGGGACGGGGGAATCAGTGAAATCCTTCTAAGTGCTCGGAAGGTGGAAACCTGAAAATACTTGGCAAATAGTATGAACGACTGTTACACTGAAGCAAGCAGTGAGCTGCAAAACAAGCTGTCTGTGGTGTTCTGAGTACAGATTCAGGGCCTCTCAACAAGAGATTCAGGGAGTCACCTTACTGAAGAACATCCTTCCCCCTAGGTAAATTCAGGCTCTGCTACTTATTAATGATGGAAATTTGAGTCCATTACAGCACCTCTAAGCTTTAGTTCCTTCATTTGAAAAATGGGTTTGTTGAGGAGATTAAAGGAGATGACGTATGTGAAATGTTCTGTGTGAAGTGTACATAGAGGTGCTCAGATAGCAAATACACAACACGTTAGCATTCCTAGCACCATTAGAATTTCTGCTACTCTTGTTTTGTTGTTCTTCATTATCTCCACTATCATTTCCCCTTCCAAGAGCTATTAGGGCTCAGTCTATCAAGGTGATATGTTGAAGGAGAAATAGAGGATAGGCATGCTGGAAGTTAAAGGGTGCGTACTTATTAATAATTCCACTGAACCCTTATTTACTCCTGTTAGATCTCGATTCTTATCGTCTCACCCATCCAGTCCAATCTCTTTGAAGTTCTTTGAGTCTAAGCATATTGTTAATATTATAAGGGAGAGTGTAGAATAGCAGTTTAAGAGGAATAACTCTCGAGCCTGGCTACCTGAGTTTGCATCTACTTCCATCATTTACTAGCTGTGTGACATTGGGCAACTTACTTAACCTCTCTGTGCCTCAGTTTCCTCATCCAGAGAACTGGCTGTTGTAGGGATAAATTTGGGTTTATATTTTGTACAAAACACCAGGGAAACTGTGGCAGCCACAGACGATACGATGTGTCCTTCTCCTCTCACTAACCAAATAGACAGATATTAGGAAAACATCTAAACTTGCTCAAATACAGTCATATAATGGAGTTAATGGCCCCTTAAAATTTAAGAACCCCAGTTTTAGGTGGAGAGAAAATCAAAGATGTATAACTGATGGAGTGAAAAGAAGCTGCTTTTATAGCATTTTTTTAAAGTAAGGAAACCTAAGATTCACTCTGGGTGGTGAATATTCTCAGAGTTCGCACAAGTATGTCCATCTTTGGTTGATGATGTGATTTCTTCATACGAGGCAGCAATGACCATCCTTACTCCAGAGAAAAGGGACCCCTCTTTTCCTGTCATTGTGCGCAAGCGTGTCTTATTGGTAGCTGGTAATGCCCCACTGACTCATTCACTTTCTCGTGGTAGCTGGCAGAGTCAGGGGCTAATCCCAGAACCTTTTATTACGATGACATTTTAAAAACTACATCCCTTGTGCTCTTGCTGCATTTCATCAAAGGCTAAAATGAAAACCTATCTAATCTGTCAGAAGGGCCAATCTAATCTGCCCTATAAACTGTGTTTATGGAGGAAAATGCTTTATATACCATAAACTCAACACATGAAGCCGATGTAAAATGTTCCTGAAATTGCAAATACTGACCCATGTCTTTTTCTCCCCAAGCAGATAAACTTGGGACATACAAAACACATCCTCTGTTATCAAAGGAGAGTAATAGAAAAAAATATGGTCAGACTGTTTATCCCACCACATCCATTTATTCCATAATGCCCATCACAAAACCCCAGCTGCCTAGAAACATTTTATAATAAAGCATATTTTTTGAATGTTGTTTCAAAATTATATTGGCCACTTTAAATTTGCATACAGTAGAGTACATTACATAGCCTCAATCACATGTTTCCCATAACCCGTATTTTTTCTTAACCTCTAACCTAATTTCTCTCAAAGTGGCATCTATTCATCTGAACTACTGGGGAGCTTGTTAAAGATGCAGGTTCCCAGGCCCCCCACCAGGCCCACTGAATCAGATCTCTGGGCCTGGGACCCAGGAAATGACATTTTAATCCAGCCTTCCAGCTGGTTTTGGAATTGCTGCAGTCCTACCAAGCCAAATCTTTAGTAATATATTTATAATTATGGTTCAGATATGATAAAACCACAGTTATATAATAAATTGATTTATACTATATTTCTTCCTTTTTAAAAATTTTCCTTTAAATATTTCAGGTGTCCACGGGTCTTCACAAAGATTATATTTTATTTGTTCTTTTTTAGGGTTGTATATTTTTAACTTATGGACTATATAAATATAATGGATCAATAGATACATAGATAGAGGGATAAATAGCTGTAAATAGAGAGAGATCTTTATATCTAACTTTAAAAAAATTCCCTATACTACAAATGGTAAATATTTTTCAAAAGACAAAAAAGAAAAAAATTAAGGTTTTTCTTGACCCCTAGGAAGCCTAATAAGAACATGTATTTTTTAAATATAAGGGACTAAGGCGGGGGGGTGGTTTTTAATTTTATTTATTTTTTAAATTTCTGTTTTGCTTTACTTGAGATATTTTCTCTAATGGGTAGCATAGCAGTTTTGAAAATATTAAAGTGCTGAAGAAACTGTTTCTTCATATTAAAATGCACGTCTCAGTAAAAGGAGAAAAAGAGAAATAGCTCCCTTAATTTTGCTCTGAATTATAGCTCGAGCTTGATGACAGTGTCTTCCTAAGCCAGTGCTTTCCAAAGCATCTTCCAAGAACACTGGCCCCATATGATGTGCCTCTAGGGAAGGGTTGCATTTTTCCAAATATATTTGCAAATTGCTCCAGGCTCTCCCTCCTGGCCCCCACCCCAGTGCTTCAAAAGGTACATTTTCACATTAAAGACTGAGGAGTCCTGCGGGAAAGAAACTTGGTTGACTTTGATCAGCAAAGCATTTTTAGAACTTACTTGTCCTCCAGCCCTCCCCCCTCTCTTACTTTAAATCACTTCTATCAGTTCTCGAGCAGTTCCTCAGAACAGGCACACTTGGGCTTGTAATAAGCCATCCTGAACGTATTTGTTCAGTCAGTGCTCTGGGGTTCCATTGAATTCTTGAACCTGTCGGTTAGATAAGTTTACCCTTCACCCTCATCCAGGCCGTGGGTCATCAGTGGCAGGAAACTTAAGACCACTCCCATTGCCACCGCCAAAAAGCAGACTCAGAGCCCCTACCCTGCTGGTCATATGCCAACCCAGCCTGGCATAAGCAGAACAAGAAGTCAGCTCGGTGCTTCTAGACTGATAGCTAGGGGCTTCCCTGGTGGCGCAGTGGTTGAGAGTCCGCCTGCCGATGCAGGGGACACAGGTTCGTGCCCCGGTCTGGGAGGATCCCACATGCCGCGGAGCGGCTGGGCCTGTGAGCCATGGCCGCTGAGCCTGCACGTCCAGAGCCTGTGCTCCGCAACGGGAGAGGCCACAACAGTGAGAGCCCCGCGTACCGCAAAAAAATAAAATAAAATAAAAATAAAAAATAAAAAATCTCTCTTTAAAGATCCCCAACAGAGGTGATTTCCCAGTCTCCTTTCCTAAAAGATGTTATCTCACCCGTCTCATAAATCAGAGATTTCTGTCTAATGTGCTCCCTGTAATCTGTGGTCGCCTAGGGCAATACCTTCCAAGGCCCCATATTTGCAGTTCTAGAATGGCTGAGTTGTGAAATACCACACATTGAGAATCTTTCAACATTTCAGTGTAAAATAATTTTTTCCTAAATGGTCAAGCTACTCTGTGGTCCAATAGCAAGACCTTCCCTTACCAACACCCCACTGGGTTTCCAGTTTTTGTCAGCACATCTTATTCACCACCGTCCCCGGTGCCTAGAATAATAACGCAGTTCAGAAGGATACACAGTGGGCGATTGATGAATACTTGTTGGAAGAGTGAATTAGGCAGAAAGCTCAGTAATGACCATATGTAAAGGCTCCTTAGTACAGAGCATTTCTGAGATTGACCCACCAAATCATACCTATCCACTTCCCCACCCTCTCATTCAGGACCGGCAAGCCTCCTGAAACCCATGGCCCATATTCCAAACCCTTGTTGCTGTAGGGCAGGGACAATGTCAAGATCTTCTCCAAACGTCCATAGAATACTGTGTGCGGGCACCCCACCGAGGCTTCTGCCCAAATGAATAAAACACATTCTTGGTCTGTCAGTCACTAAAGGAAAACCACTATACAGAATAAGGGATTTATCAGAAGAACAGAACAAAGAAGAAAAACAATCTAGAGTAGAGAAATGAGCAGAGAGCCTGTATGCAAGCGAGCCCTCCCTTAAGCCTGGGTCATGCCCGGGTCCACTGTTGGGATCCACCCAGGGTGGAGGTAGACAAACTCAGGAAGGAGCCCCTCCATTTTCTTTGAATCTGGGCTTTTCAGCTTCCTTCAGGAGGAATCCTCTCAAAGTAAAAAGGAAAGCGACACAACCGAGGTGAAACACAAACCCAGGTGCAGAGGGTTGAGAAGATCCTGGGTAGGGCGATTTGACCTTACCTCCAGTGACGTCCTGGAGGAGCCCTCTGAGTGCACGTCCAGGTCTCAGAGAGACGGGCTGTGAGTAAATTCTGAAAGTGCTTCTCCCCTAAATTTGGGTCACATGAATACCTGTAAATGCTAACAGAGCCTCACGAATGAGAAAAGTTTTTCTCTCCTTCCCCCAGCCTCTAGCACCTCTTTGGTGTGTGGACAGAGGGAGGGTCCAGTGTGGTCTCGGCAGGGAACTGTGAGGCAGGCCACGCTCTCCGTGGGTCCCAGAGGCAGAGGGGCCACCACCTGTCGCCACCTTTCTGCTCAGCGGAGCAAAGACTAGTGCTTGAAGCTACTCAGACCATGGGGATGAAAGCATTCCCTCGAAAGCTTGTGGGGAGGACTTTGCAGGAAGCTGGAGGTCCTGTGCGTGCACAGGTGAGGGCCACAGGCTGAGTGGTTTGTACTGCAAGACAGGAAGTTGTCTCTATGATGACAAGACCTCTGTAGCCAGTAAGTTTGGGCTTTCAGGACCTCCTTCTCCGGGAAGTCTTGGGCATGTCCACACAGGTCAGGGACTAGCATTTTATTTTTTTTAATTTTTAAAATTGAGATAATATTGACTTAGGATATAAGTTTCATGTGTGCATCATTTTGTTTCTACTTCTGTGTACCCTACACTGTGCTCAGCACCGAAAATTTAACTTCCAACCGTCACCATACACTTGACCCCCTTTACCCAGTTTGCTCTCTCGCTTGCGTCTTCCCCTCTGGTAACCACTACTCTGTTCTCTGTAGCTACTTGTTTGTTTTTGTTTGGTTTTGTTGGTTCATTTATTTTGTTTTTGTTTGTTTGTTTTTGCGGTACGCGGGCCTCTCACTGCTGTGGCCTCTGCCATTGCGGAGCACAGGCTCCGGACGCGCAGGCTCAGCGGCCATGGCTCACGGGCCCAGCCGCTTCGCGGCATGTGGGATCTTCCCGGCCCGGGGCACAAATCCGTGTCCCCTGCATCGGCAGGCAGACTCTCAACCACTGCGCCACCAGGGAAGCCCCATTTATTTTGTTTTTGTTTAGTTGGGGCAACTAGCATTTTACAGGAAATCTTCTGAGAGGAACTAGGGGCTCTGATGGTAAAATCAAAGAAATTTAGAAGTAAAATGGACTTGAAAGGTGATTTCATTCAAATATGTCCTTTTATAGGTGAGAAAACATGCTAAAAGAGAAATATGGGAAGTCACTTAGGGGAGGAACAATTGAGTTTTTCCGAAACCATAGTACTAAGTCACCGTCCTATTCTAGTGCATGTTGCCTTAGTCCTGGAATTTGAAGGTGTGCTCTGGCCTCTGAGGAGGACCCTCATGGAGTATGTGATAGCCAGTGTTAAGATGTCCAGAGCCTTATTGCTCTGCAGATATAAAAGCCGAGTTTTGATCTCCAGAACAAGGTACCTGCTTCAGGCACAGTGGGAAACACCTCCTCTCCAACGTCAAGGCCAGAATTCTGCCACATCAGCTGCTTGGGGCTGCAGTGCCAACCAGCTGGCCCCAAGAAGTACCCTAGGAAATCCATGCCTCTGCTAAGCCTCTAAGCTGCCCGCCCTGGGAACCCTGTAGACAGCTGGGTTATTTAGTACAAGAATATCCCATCCCTCTTCCCTTCCTGTGTGAGCTGCATCACAGCAGTGACTTGGAATAAGAATCACCCTTGGCAGCATCTGCAAGGAATTTTTTAAAAAGGTAGGCATTAACCAGGTGCACTGGCAGGTAAAAGGCCCAGCTCCTGCCTGATCCCAGGGGAGCCTCTGAGAAGGCCCTTGATGGGCCTCTTCTGGGAAGAGTTCTCCAGCAGAGCCCGAGAGCAATGGTGGGTGGGGTCTTCTTAGCCATGTCCTTCCTAAATTCCTCATGGCTTTGTTGTAAGCCTCTCTAGAAATTCCATATCATTAAAATTGGAAGAGTAGATATTCTAAGGTTCAAAGGAGAATAACCACAGAGGAAGACTCCTTTGGGATCTAGACTTCACAGACTCATCTCCTTTTCTACCAAGTCTCCACCTGTCCAAGCTGGGTCCCTACCCATCAGTAGCATTCTTCCCTCAGCCCTCACTCTGTGAAGAGAGAATGCTTGTTCTTTCATTCATTTATCCAATCAAAATACAGTTACTGGGACTTCCGGGTAAGATGGCGGAAGAGTAAGACGCGGAGATCACCTTCCTCCTCACGGATACACCAGAAATACAGCTACACGTGGAACAACTCCTACAGAACACCTACTGAACGCTGGCAGAAGACCCCAGACCTCCCAAAAGGCAAGAAACTCCCCACATACCTGGGTAGGGCAAAGCGGAGAGATTCCCGCACAGAGGATCGGTGCCGAGCGGCACTCACCAGCCCGAGAGGCTTGTCTGCTCGCCCGCCGGGGCGGGCGGCGCTGGAAGCTGAGGCTCGGGCTTCGGTCAGAGCGCAGGGAGAGGACTGGGGCTGGCGGCGAGAACTCAGCCTGAAGGGGGCTAATGTGCCACAGCTAGCCGGGAGGGAGTCCGGGAAAACTCTGGAGCTGCCGAAGAGGCAAGAGACTTGTTCTTCCCTCTTGGTTTCCTGCTGCGCGAGGAGAGGGGATTAAGAGCGCTGCTTAAAGGGGCTCCACAGACGGGCGCGAGTCGCGACTGAAAGCGCGGAGCCCAGTGACGGGCGTGGGACGCTGGGGCTGCTGCTGCCGCCGCCAAGAAGCCCGTGTGCGAGCGCAGGTCACTGTCCACACCGCCCTTCCGGGAGCCTGAGCAGCCCGCCACTGCCGGGGTCCCGGGATCCAGGGGCGGCTTCCCTGGGAGAACGCACGGCGCGCCTCGGGCTGGTGCAACGTCACGCCGACCTCTGCCGCTGCAGGCTCGCCCCGCACTCCGTGCCCCTCCCTCCCGCCCGGCCTGAGTGAGCCAGAGTTCCCGAAGAGGCTGCTCCTTTAACCCTTTCCTGTCTGAGCGAAGAACAGACGCCCTCCGGCGACCCACACGCAGAGGCGGGGCCAAATCCAAAGCTGAGACCCGGGAGCTGTGAGAACAAAGAAGAGAAAGGGAAACCTCTCCCAGCAGCCTCAGAAGCAGCGGATTAAAGCTCCACAATCAACTTGATGTACCCTGCATCTGTGGAATACATGAATAGACAACAAATCATCCCAAATTGAGGAGCCAGGAGTCAGTACTGTGCCTCTGAGGTGGGAGAGCCAACTTCAGGACACTGGTCCACAAGAGACCTCCCAGCTCCACATAATATCAAACGGCGAAAATCTTCCAGAGATCTCCATCTCAACACCAGCACCCAGCTTCACTCAACGACCAGCAAGCTACAGTGCTGGACACCCTATGCCAAACAACTAGCAAGACAGGAACACAACGCCACCCATTAGCAGAGAGGTGGCCTAAAATCATAAAAAGTCTGCAGACACCCCAAAACACACCACCAGACGTGGACCTGCCCACCAGAAAGACAAGATCCAGCCTCATCCACCAGAACACAGGCACTAGTCCCCTCGACCAGGAAACCTACACAACCCACTAAACCAACCTTAGCCACTGGGGACAGACACCAAAAACAACAGGAACTACGAACCTGCAGCCGGCAAAAAGGAGACCCCAAACACAGTAACATAAGCAAAATGAGAAGACAGAAAAACACACAGCAGGAGAAGGAGCAAGATAAAAACCCACCAGACCTAACAAATGAAGAGGTAATAGGCAGTCTATCTGAAAAAGAATTCAGAATAATGATAGTAAAGATGATCCAAAATCTTGGAAATAGAATAGACAAAATGCAAGAAACAGTTAACAAGGACCTAGTAGAACTAAAGATGAATCAAGCATCGATTAAAAACACAATAAATGAAATGAAAAATACTCTAGATGGGATCAATAGCAGAATAACTGAGGCAGAAGAACGGATAAGTGAGGTGGAAGATAAAATAGTGGAAATAACTAATGCAGAGCAAAATAAAGAGAAAAGAATGAAAAGAACAGAGGACAATATCAGAGACCTCTGGGACAACATTAAACGCACCAACATTCGAATTATAGGGGTTCCAGAAGAAGAAGAGAAAAAGAAAGGGACTGAGAAAATATTTGAAGAGATTATAGTTGAAAACTTCCCTAATATGGGAAAGGAAATAGTTAATCAAGTCCAAGAAGCACAGAGAGTCCCATACAGAATAAATCCAAGGAGAAATACGCCAAGACACATATTAATCAAACTGTCAAAAATTAAACACAAAGAAATCATATTAAAAGCAGCAAGGCAAAAACAACAAATAACACACAAGGGAATCCCCATCAGGATAACAGCTGATCTCTCAGCAGAAACTCTACAAGCCAGAAGGGAGTGGCAGGACATAATTAAAGTGATGAAGGAGAGAAACCTGCAACCAAGATTACTCTACCCAGCAAGGATCTCATTCAGATTTGATGGAGAAATTAAAACGTTTACAGACAAGCAAAAGCTGAGAGAGTTCAGCACCACCAAACCAGCTTTACAACAAATGCTAAAGGAACTTCTCTAGGCAAGAAACACAACAGAAGGAAAAGACCTACAATAACGAACCCAAAACAATTAAGAAAATGGGAATAGGAACATACATATCGATAATTACCTTAAATGTAAATGGACTAAACGCTCCCACCAAAAGACACAGATTGGCTGAATGGATACAAAAACAAGACCCATATATATGCTGTCTACAAGAGACCCACTTCAGACCTAGAGACACATACAGACTGAAAGTAAGGGGATGGAAAAAGATATTCCATGCAAATGGAAACCAAAAGAAAGCTGGAGTAGCAATTCTCATATCAGACAAAATAGACTTTAAAATAAAGACTACTAGAAGAGACAAAGAAGGCCACTACATAATGATCAAGGGATCGATCCAAGAAGAAGATATAACAATTGTAAATATTTATGCACCCAACATAGGAGCACCTCAATACATAAGGCAAACACTAACAGCCATAAAAGGAGAAATCGACAGTAACACAATCATAGTAGGGGACTTTAACACCCCACTTTCACCAATGGACAGATCATCCAAAATGAAAATAAATAAGGAAACACAAGCTTTAAATGATACATTAAACAAGATGGACTTAATTGATATTTATAGGACATTCCATCCAAAAACAACAGAATACACATTTTTCTCAAGTGCTCATGGAACATTCTCCAGGATAGATCATATCTTGGGTCACAAATCAAGCCTTGGTAAATTTAAGAAAATTGAAATTGTATCAAGTATCTTTTCCGACCACAATGCTATGAGACTAGATATCAATTACAGGAAAAGAGCTATAAAAAATACAAACACATGGAGGCTAAACAATACATTACTTAATAACGAAGTGATCACTGAAGAAATCAAAGAGGAAATAAAAAAATACCTAGAAACAAATGACAATGGAGACACGACGACCCAAAACCTATGGGATGCAGCAAAAGCAGTTCTAAGAGGGAAGTTTATAGCAATACAATCCCACCTTAAGAAACAGGAAATATCTCGACTAAACAACCTAACCTTGCACCTAAAGCAATTAGAGAAAGAAGAACAAAAACATCCCAAAGTTAGCAGAAGGAAAGAAATCATAAAAATCAGATCAGAAATAAATGAAAAAGAAATGAAGGAAACAATAGCAAAGATCAATAAAACTAAAAGCTGGTTCTTTGAGAAGATAAACAAAATTGATAAACCATTAGCCAGACTCATCAAGAAAAAAAGGGAGAAGACTCAAATCAATAGAATTAGAAATGAAAAAGGAGAAGTAACAACTGACACTGCAGAAATACAAAAGATCGTGAGAGATTACTATAAGCAACTCTATGCCAATAAAATGGACAACCTGGAAGAAATGGACAAATTCTTAGAAATGCACAACCTGCCAAGACTGAATCAGGAAGAAATAGAACATATGAACAGACCAATCACAAGCACTGAAATTGAAACTGTGATAAAAAATCTTCCAACAAACAAAAGCCCAGGACCAGATGGCTTCACAGGCGAATTCTATCAAGCATTTAGAGAAGAGCTAACGCCTATCCTTCTCAAACTCTTCCAAAATATAGCAGAGGGAGGAACACTCCCAAACTCATTCTACGAGGCCACCATCACCTTGATACCAAAACCAGACAAGGATGTCACAAAGAAAGAAAACTACAGGCCAATATCACTGATGAACATAGATGCAAAAATCCTCAACAAAATACTAGCAAACAGAATCCAACAGCACATTAAAAGGATCATACACCATGATCAAGTGGGGTTTATTCCAGGAATGCAAGGATTCTTCAATATACGCAAATCAATCAACGTGATACACCATATTAACAAATTGAAGGAGAAAAACCATATGATCATCTCAATAGATGCAGAGAAAGCTTTCGACAAAATTCAACACCCATTCATGATAAAAACCCTGCAGAAAGTAGGCATAGAGGGAACTTTCCTCAACATAATAAAGGCCATATATGACAAACCCACAGCCAGCATCGTCCTCAATGGTGAAAAACTGAAACCATTTCCACTAAGATCAGGAACAAGACAAGGTTGCCCACTCTCACCACTCTTATTCAACATAGTTTTGGAAGTTTTAGCCACAGCAATCAGAGAAGAAAAGCAAATAAAAGGAATCCAAATTGGAAAAGAAGAAGTAAAGCTGTCACTGTTTGCAGATGACATGATACTATACATAGAGAATCCTAAAGATGCTACCAGAAAACTACTAGAGCTAATCAATGAATTTGGTAAAGTTGCAGGATACAAAATTAATGCACAGAAATCTCTGGCATTCCTATATACTAATGATGAAAAATCTGAAAGTGAAATCAAGGAAACACTCCCATTTACCATTGCAACAAAAAGAATAAAATATCTAGGAATAAACCTACCTAAGGAGACAAAAGACCTGTATGCAGAAAATTATAAGACACTGATGAAAGAAATTAAAGATGATACAAATAGATGGAGAGATGTACCATGTTCTTGGATTGGAAGAATCAACATTGTGAAAATGACTCTACTACCCAAAGCAATCTACAGATTCAATGCAATCCCTATCAAAATACCACTGGCATTTTTCACAGAACTAGAACAAAAAATTTCACAATTTGTATGGAAACACAAAAGACCCCGAATAGCCAAAGCAATCTTGAGAACGAAAAATGGAGCTGGAGGAATCAGGCTCCCTGACTTCAGACTATACTACAAAGCTGCAGTAATCAAGACAGTATGGTACTGGCACAGAAACAGAAAGATAGATCAATGGAACAGGATAGAAAGCCCAGAGATAAACCCACGGACATATGGTCACCTTATCTTTGATAAAGGAGGCAGGAATGTACAGTGGAGAAAGGACAGTCTCTTCAATAAGTGGTGTTGGGAAAACTGGACAGGGACATGTAAAAGTATGAGATTCGATCACTCCCTAACACCATACACAAAAATAAGCTCAAAATGGATTAAAGACCTAAATGTAAGGCCAGACACTATCAAACTCTTAGAGGACAACATAGGCAGAACACTCTATGACATAAATCACAGCAAGATCCTTTTTGACCCACCTCCTAGAGAAATGGAAATAAAGACAAAAATAAACACATGGGACCTAATGAAACTTAAAAGCTTTTGCACAGCAAAGGAAACCATAAACAAGACCAAAAGACAACCCTCAGAATGGGAGAAAATATTTGCAAATGAAGCAACTGACAAAGGATTAATCTCCAAAATTTATAAGCAGCTCATGCAGCTCAATAACAAAAAAACAAACAACCCAATCCAAAAATGGGCAGAAGACCTAAATAGACATTTCTCCACAGAAGATATACAGACTGCCAACAAACACATGAAAGGATGCTCAACATCTTTACTAATTAGAGAAATGCAAATCAAAACTACAATGAGATATCATCTCACACCAGTCAGAATGGCCATCATCAAAAAATCTAGAAACAATAAATGCTGGAGAGGGTGTGGAAAAAAGGGAACACTCTTGCACTGCTGGTGGGAATGTGAATTGGTACAGCCACTATGGAGAACGGTATGGAGGTTCCTTAAAAAACTACAAATAGAACTACCATATGACCCTGCAATCCCACTACTGGGCATATACCCTGAGAAAACCATAATTCAAAAAGAGACATGTACCAAAATGTTCATAGCAGCCCTATTTACAATAGCCCGGAGATGGAAACAACCTAAGTGTCCATCATCGGATGAATGGGTAAAGAAGATGTGGCACATACATACAATGGAATATTACTCAGCCATAAAAAGAAATGAAATTGAACTATTTGTAATGAGGTGGATGGACCTAGAGTCTGTCATACAGAGTGAAGTAAGTCAGAAAGAGAAAGACAAATACTGTATGCTGACACATATATATGGAATTTAAGAAAAAAAAAGGTCATGAAGAACATAGGGGTAAGACAGGAATAAAGACACAGACCTACTTGAGAATGGACTTGAGGATATGGGGAGGGGGAAGGGTAAGCTGTGACAAAGTGAAAGAGCGGCATGGACATATATACACTACCAAACGTAAGGTAGATAGCTAGTGGGAAGCAGCCGCATAGCACAGGGAGATCAGCTCGGTGCTTTGTGACCGCCTGGAGGGGTGGGATAGGGAGGGTGGGAGGGAGACGCAAAAGGGAGGGGATATGGGAACATATGTATACATATAACTGATTAAATTTGTGATAAAGCAAAAAATAAAAAAAAAAAAAAAAGGAAAAAAAAAAAAAAAAAAAAAAAGAACACATGGATTTACAACCACAAATTTTTCTGCTTATATGATGTTCAAACAGTATTTGTAGAGTGCAAAACCTTTTTCCATTTTCAACAGGATTCCAACTCCCT
Source organism: Hyperoodon ampullatus (assembly GCF_949752795.1). NCBI lineage: Eukaryota > Metazoa > Chordata > Mammalia > Artiodactyla > Ziphiidae > Hyperoodon > Hyperoodon ampullatus. The sequence goes on from NC_136923.1 coordinate 23,924,768, forward strand.
TGTGCTTGGACATCTCATCGAAATTGTCTATCATGTGTAGACTTTCTATAAACTAAAACACGTTTTCATAAATTAACTTATCTTGTATCCAAATAGCTGATTTAACAGTAATTTATAGTTTTATATGTAGCTAAATTTTCTTCAGCAGACCACCCAAGAATTAAAGAAAATTTCACATTTCGTTTTGCTATGTTTTGAATTTTTATAGAATCTTGAAAATGTTATGAGTTTAACATGTTGACTGTTAAGCATGAATCCTTTTCTGCATGAATAAAAATATTTTTGGAAGCTAAGAAAAATTAAAAAAAAAAAAAAAAAAAAAAAAAAGAGTAAAAAAAAAAAAAAAAAAAAAATACAGTTACTGAGCCCCAGGCACTGCACTCAACATCAGGGATGCAACATGGCATGATGGGTCCCTGTCATCACTCAGCCTGCAGCCTGCGGGAGATCCTGATGATTGTGCTATAGGGTGAGAAATGCTGGAATTGGCTTCAGTACAGATAGCAGGAGAACACACGGGAGTGACACCTAACTCAGTCTCAGAGGGTCTGGAAGAGTATTCTAGAGGAAGTGATGTTTTAACTAAGATCTTAGGAATAAACCAGTCACTTGTCAAAAGTGAGGGTCCATGGGTATACAGGAAGATTGTGGACCTGCAGATAGAACAGCTTGTCTGCAAAAGCTCAGAGGTGACAGAGGACACTGTTCATTCAGAAATCAAAAAGATGAAGGTGCTTTAGATTAAGTGAAAGAAAAGAGCATAAAAATGAGTGCCCTCAGACTGGGGCTCCAGTCCTGGCACAGAGATAGACTAACAGTGACCTTGAACAAGTCACTTGATTCTGGTCCTCATGTCCTCGTTCATAATACAAAGGGACTGGCCTAAAGGGCAATGGAGAGGAGATGGTCATAAAGCCCCTGCCCCTGTGTTAATGGCACAGAGGGCCTGCACGGACTCTTGCTGGAAGGGTGAGGACAGTCACCTTGGTCTCAGTCTTTGGAGCCACTTCAAGTTCCTGCAATCACGTGGCAGGACGGCACTGGGAGGCTGTGGAAACTTTCTCGAGACTTGGAGCCGCTCTAGTCGCCACTGAGTCCTGTTATCACAGGGAGACATTTGTATAGTCCTCCTTCTTTGATAGTCTGTGTCTGAAGCGTTTTGTTAAACCCAGAGAAGGGCAAATACTTCGGTGTGATTGCATGGCACGGTGAAAGAACTTTCATTGTTGAATGAATGGAAAACAAATAGGGATTGGAACTTGTTAAAACTGTGGTGTATAGAATAAGAAACAATGTTTATCAAGGTTCTTAGACTCCTCCTACACATAGTAGGCGCTTAGTGATGATGTTGGTTTGATTTAAATGAATATGTAATATATATATTAGTTGTGATATTACATGTTTGTTACATGGGGCTTGTTACTGTTTGATTTCCCCAAAAGCCTAGTTATAGGCTGGGTTCCCACCATGTTGACTCAAACTCAGGGGATATTTTCCCCCATGTAAATGATTCTCTTCTGATTTGAAACATTATCTGTGGCCGTGGTCAAACAAATGTGAGCCAGGGTAAATCCATATCATCACATCAAAACATTGTTGTAATCAAGGTCATAGACCAAACACGTGCTTTATCTTTCATCCGCTAAGGTCTTGGTGCTGCTTAGGACAACTGTTATGAATACTGGCGGACACAGCTTAAGGTCAAACAAAATGTAGACTGGAAGGAATCGGTCCATAAATGATATACATGATAACTGGCTTCATTTTCAAAGGAAGCTGCTGTCTGTTCTTAAATAAACATGAGGTAGGTACCCGTTGCAGAGCTGTAACACAGTATTTTAAACTACACACAAAAACCATTCAAAAATACATTGGTAAGTAAGACTGCATTAAATGAAACAAAGAATTTAAGTTTGGGAAGGTTATAGTTTGGTTTCATGCAAACACATGTCAAGCTGTTTGGCTGGCCTGACACCTGGTACAGACATCACACTGTAATCAGTCAGGCGGTGCGTCATTTCATCTCCACTCACCCAAACAAGAGATGTGACCGAGAAAGATATTTGTGAGGTGGGGAGAATTCAGGTGAGAATTCCGAAGCAAGAGAATTTGAAAGCAGCCAATTCGAGAGTTGTCTCAAAAACTGAAAATTAGAGAAGGCCATATGTGCTGTTTGGAACAGGCACGTAACTGGAATGGCACCACCCCCTTCTTCAGTTTGAAGGTCACCAGCGTTCATCTCCAGATCATGCATTCCAACCCTGTACACCCACCCCGCACTTCCTCTCTGAGAGCAGCTCCAGAAATCGCCACAAGGGGGAGCATTGACCTGGTGTAGGGGGTATCAGGCGGATCCTAGTCTGGGGAGACAGGGGCAGGTCGCAAAGCTGACACTTCATGGCCAAGCTTCCACCATTCACATGCCCAGAAGTTACCTGGGTTGGAAGCTCGCTCTCCTACACTGGGTCAGGGAGGGCACAAGCATCTACCACCTATTAGAATCCCAACCAACCTCTCATGCCACAAGTCACTCCGAGGGCCTGGAAATTTCTCAAGCAAAACATTTTGTAATACTCCCTTTCCTGAACATTGGAGTGGGCAGCAAAACCTCCCAAGAGAGACTGTCTTAAATGCCTGCAAACCTTCTTAGAAAGGGACATATCTACCTTTCAGGCCTTAGAGATCATTTCCCTTCCTAATGCTGACCAAGGTGACTCCTCAGGATCATTTCTGCGGGAGCAAGGACATTGAACAGTGTTCCCAAGCTTTCCCAGGCATCTGCCGTAATGCGTTCTAGAAATCCTAGATCGAAAACTCAACTTTCCCATTTATGGTCTCTGTGAGGGTGGCACATTTCTGCCAGAATTAAGTGTGGGGTCTGGTGTGGAATATCCACTTGAGTCTTGAAGATGACTGGCCAAAGAAAAAAGAGGAAGGAAAACAAGTCATGAAGGACTCCTATCTGTTAGTACCTGCCCCCACCGTAATGTGTGCTCCTTGCCCTGACAAAGCTCTGTAAATGTGAATTCATACCACACATATGCAATGTGCACCCAAATTTAATGCGCTGTTTGCTTTGCTTGTTCTATAACTGGCCGTGTGTACTCTGGCATCTAGAGAAAACTGCAGCTTTTAAATGTTAATATGGCATTTTTCTTCCAGCTTTTTGAATTTAATTTTTGCAACTGAGGTCTTAGTCCCTTGGTACCAAGGCCAATACAGTTCATTTTTGTGTAGAAACTTACACTGGTCTTGACGATTCACTTTTACTGAGTTGGCCAAAGAGGAAGAAAAGTGAGAGCATATCAGTATAAGATGTCCTAGCTTTGGAAATGAGAGTAATTTAAGCATCTGGTTAGAAATGATGGGTCTCCCCACCCTAAGGTTCGGTATTATTACAGTCACTTTGGAGCGGATAATTTAACCAAATGACTAGGAAGCTAAGAGATTCAATAGCCTAAGAAGAGGATTAATCAAAGGAAAAAGGTCCTAACTTACTTGTTGAAAACCCCCTCCCCAAAGTCTTTTTCAAGGGAGAGCATTGTCCATACAGGAATGTTAACCCTAATGGTCATTTCTGTTTCTGAAACTCTTGGTGATAAACTACCTTTGCATACATTATTGCTTTTGTTTTTCACAGCAACCCAGAGAAATGGGCTGGGGACAGTTACTATTCTTTACAAATGAGGAAGGTTTGAGGGTCATGCTTAAGGTCACCCGAAGAACTGGCAGAATCGGTACTCACACCAAGACCTTTCAGTGTGGGGATTTAGTGCTTTTCCCTTACCCCTGTCACTACTTTCTAAGAAGCAGAAAACGGGCTCATTAAATTGTTAGGCCTTTCAAGAATCACCATGCTGGCAGAGGAACGGCATCTTCAAATCCAGCTGCCTCCCTCATTGCAAAAGAGCTCACAAAAACAGGCTTTCTCTCCTCACTTTTACTGTCAGCTGTGAGACATAAGACTTGAAAATGCCTTAAAGGAGTAAGTTGGAATTCTGATGCCGTGAGCCTTTTAAGTACCCCATTGTCTGTGAGGAGAGGGACAATCCAGGCTTTGTACTGCGGTGCATTTCTCCTCAATCCCTGATCCCTGGAAGGCCCCCTTTCCTCAGAAGGGCTGTTGTGTTTTTCCTGCCACATCACTGTGACATGTCTCGCACTTAAGACGGCAGCCTACTCAGCCCCATTCATGGATTCCTCTGGAAATTGATGTCTGTTCACCACCACCCCCTCAAAAAAAAAAAAAAGTTCTGGCTTTTTCAAAAGAGTTATTGGAAATGGAACTTGTGAAAAACCCTTACTATGCAATGTGAACCCAGACAATAATGTTTTGTAACAGTTTTGTTTGATGTGTGCTGACAGGAATTAATCATTTTAGTTAACAGAATTGCTCTTTGTTATGTAAACTTGGTAAAGTCCGCCTCATCTGACCTCTGGCGTTGGGGAATCCACTGTTCAAAACTGTCATCTTTCTGTGGGCAGCAGGATTCTTATGGCAACTTCTGGAACCAAATTAGCCCTTGACCTTAAAGTTTATACCACCACTGGGTTGGATGCCAAGCCAAGCAAAGACGAAACTACTGTAAAGTATGTATACACACAAGTCCCATTCCCCAAGAATTGATTAAGTGGAATGAATATTTGTTTTCCCATTTCTCCTTTTCATTTGCTGGTATCTCAGGGAGCCGACCTCTATCAAAAATGATCGCAAACCTGAAAACACACCATTTCTAAATTATATACACTTCTATTCACTTTAGATATCCAGTGCTTGTGTACGTATAAATCGAGAAGATAGTTGGCCCTGGGTTGTGTGCTTTTAGATTGGCTCTTTAAGAAGCAAATAAAGTAGGCTGCCACCTCAGTCATCACCTCCAAAACCCCTAAAATAGGAATTCCCTTACCATACGGTTTCCCAAGCATCTCTGACATGGCTCGATCCAGCTCTTGCAATCTCAGCCAAGAGAGCTGTATTCCATAAAATCACCCCACCACCATCACCATGAAGACCACCAGGCTCAACTTTATTAGAACTCATTCTTCAGTCTTTTTCTGCCCAGAAGAATCTAGAATGATGTAACCATCTCAAACCTACCAAGACTCCTTCAAAGTTAAAAGATTTTGTCTCCTAAGCTGCCAGCCTCCTAGAGTTGCTTGTGAAGGGGTCGGTTTCTGTGTTTTCCCCGAGTATTATTACCCTAAGAAGCCAATGGATAGCCCCAAATTGTTGAGCTGTAAATCTTCCACAAGTGACAAGGGCAGTAGCAATAGATTAGCGTAACATAGGAAGAAAGAAAGTGGGAAAGAGAGGCCTTCAGAAAAAAAAAAGATCTGAGGTCAAGCCCCACCTCTGCAACTTACATCCCACCTATGTGTCCTGGGACGTGTTTTCACACACCTCGAGACATATTTCCTCTCTTGTATAGTAGGAGTGATGTGTGATAGAAATGAAATGCCTCGGTTCATATTAAAGCTGGACTTCAGCGCATGGCACATAGTAGGTATTTGACAAATGACAGCTGCTAAAATCACCACTGTTATAGCAAATACTGCTAACTGCTTTTTGTTATTGAAGTCCATTTTCCACATAGTGAAAAATTAGGACACTATACCAAGAAACAGATCATTGTTCTTCTTAAATTCTAGATTTCTTTTCTATCCTGCCCCAAGTTTTAAGATAAATAAATCTATAAATCCACTTTGGAATGCCCGTTGCCATCCGTAAGAACACATGTGAGAGTTAAATCATGTGCTCTTTAAAAGAAAAGGATAACCTAGTGGAAAATTACAAAAGCAAAGCATTCAGCCCCTAAGACTCTTTTCTTTGGAGTGATAGAAAAAAACCCTTACTGGTTTCACTCCAACTTTATCTGCCATCTTAGTGGAACAAGATTAAAGTTCTAACCTGTGCATTTAGCACAACTGATAATACCCTGAATGTAAAACGTCGGGTGGTAGCGTGACGTTTGTCAAGCACACACAAACGTTTCCCTTGTAACCCTACCTGGGTCTTCAGTGTTCCCCATCCTTATCAGAAGCTGATAGGAAATACAGCACACTTGTTCGCCAGCTGCAGGGGTATACGGTGGCTCTTCCAAATAAAGGGCATGGGAGGCATAGTCATTTGAAAACTTATCGGCCAGGATATCTGCAAGCCCATCAAATGTTCACTGGTAAACAGGTAATCTGAACTGGTGGATTCCTGCAGACCGGGAGCGATTGAGGTGCCCTTGCCAGGGAGGGAGAGAGGAGTTTGCTTGATTCAGAGTGTGTATGCTGGGCCTCCCGGCCGCTGAACAGCCTCGCATGAAAGAACACAGGAGCTTTTGCACTGGTTATTGAAAACCTCGGCCTCTGGGCCGAGGGCCCTGCCGTGTCTCCCTGCCAGGACACTGAGACCAGGCTGAACAAGCAAGGCTGCAGAGGAGATCCCCACCCCGACTCGGGTGAAGGAAACTCTCAGCACGGATGACAGTGAGTTTTTTCTCACTCTGTTGACCACAACGATGTGTAAACAGATGTATTTGAAACATACATTTGGGAGACAAAATTTCAAAATTGAGTCGCTTTTCATTGGTTTTTATAACATTTATTAGTTTATTTTTTAATACAGGGAAAGAGAAAGAAAACAACTGGTCTGTAATCTTACTACCCAAGGATTCCTCTTGACATAATTCTTGGAACTTTTATTCCAGCTGCACACACGTAGGAAAGTATACAAATCAGAAATAGTTCAGTGAATTTTCAGACTAAGCACACCTTTGTTACTGGCACCAGCTCCCAGATCAAGGGAAAACATCATCCTCCTAGAGTCTTCTTGACCTCTTCTAGGGTACTACCCACCTCCAAGCCCAAGCTTGATCTGGACTTCTCATGGCATAGATTAGCTTTGCCATGCCTTTTTTTTTCTTTTTCTTGAATTAAAACAAATAATTAGGTATATATGACCAGAAAAAATTTTAAGTACAGAAACATAAACCGGAAAGCAAAATCCGTCTCCCTACCCTAAACTTCCATTAATAGATTTTCGGTTTTGTGGTTTGTTTCGTTTCTGATTTATTTCAGGGAAATGATTATGCCCTTTGCCAGAATTATTCTCCTCCTACCCCGTCTCCCCCCCGCTTTCCTCCCCTTCGTCTCCTCTTCTTTTTCTTTGAATTTACACACAGCAGATGATACATACATATTGTCCTATTTGTTGCTTACCTTCTTTGTACCATTTTCCCCCAGAAAGCGTGTTCCTACAGATTTCATGCTGTTGTGTTAAAAGTACTTTGGTGGTAGGGGAGAGTAGGGAGGAGGGTGAGAAGGGCCATTTTGTAATTTATGACCAAGTAATTTCTGTTCTTAATTAACAAGGGGAGGGTGGTGCTTTTTCCTTTCTTTGAAAAGATACAATAGATCAGGTCCCCCGTGGTCATCCCTGCCTCTTGTCCAGAATTCTGGGTCCTTTTGTAACAGAGCTCAAAAAAGAAAGCCCCCAGCTCATGAGAATAGCCTGCTATGCTTACACCCCAGGAAACTCAGCCCCCATTAGAGGTGGCCATGTGACAACTTGCAGCAAAGCTCTTTCCCGAACTATGGTGTTTGTGGGTCTCAGATTTCATTATTATTTCATATTTTCTTTGTATCCAGTTAAAAATGAAAGCTTCCTCCCCCCCCCAAACAAAATACCTAGAGCTCACCTACCGTTCCTTCACTGAGCTGGCTTCACTTTGTTTTTCTTTGGCAGGGAAATTGCCATCGAGGGAGACATTTTCCAATAGTACAACTTTAAGCCTACAACTTTATTAAAATATATTTTTCCAATAGGTGGCACTAATGTGTTTAGCTAGAGTTAATACATCCCCACCGAGGGGAACTGTACAGGTCAAAAGAGCTGCTCTTACCACTTCTCACCAAGTTTCTCTTACACTCTTGGAGGTTGTCTTAACTTAGTACCTCAAACCAGGTGACAAGATACGCAGATAAGCATCTCAGAAACTGACCCTTGCCTCTTGATAAAGAATAAAAGATCACAGAAAGAGAGGATAGATCACCCATGAAGAGTCTTCCTTTTGTCCTTTAATTCATTTGAGGGAATATTAGTACCTGAAATTCAAAATCTAGGAGTGAAAATGTTCTTTTATATATAACTAAACACCAAGGAAGCAGCAAAGGTCTAACAGGCCTACAAGTCACCTACTTGAAATGCAGGCTTGACACGCGTCTGGAGGAAGCCATGTGCTTTGCTTCTGTTCTAGGTTTTCCGGTCGTGAGATAGAGGCCATAGTGGCTTTTCCCAATTAATCATTGAATGTGAGGATTTGAACAACCTCAAGAGGTTGTTCTTCATTCAAGGTCAATTTATATTATGACCTCAAGAGGACTTTAATTTTCACCATTTTTCAGCAGTATTTTGAATGCAAAATGAGAGCTACTCTTTGTGTATCACAGAATATGGGAAAACTCAAGATGAGACCATCTATGGGTCCTTGAATTGTGTTGAATATAATCCCAGTTCCTTCCCTTTCCTATTCTGTATCGTCACAGGAGTGTCATCTAAACCCTTTGCTTATTAATCCATCTGTAAAATGGAACTGAATATAATAACTTCTGCTCCTTTATTCCTTCAGGGCAAACAAAAAGCCAAACAGTTTTAGAGCACCAGGCTTGAGTTGTAGATGCAGTTTTATTTTTCATTCTGTTCTTTATACTTGAACAACTTCACAACTAAACATTAAATAATTCATTTGTAATAAGCATCACTGTGTTTGTAGGGAAAGGCAATATATAAATTCAAGATGACTTTATAAAACTTTAAGTCATCATAAGAGTGATACCTGATAATTATAGAAAAATTGGAAAATTATGAAAAGTGGAAATGGAGGGGAGAGCTCACCGGCTCTAGGGGAGATTCCCACAGCTGCTGTGAGCCTTAACACTTTGGAAGATTGTGATTAGCATTTTTCACAAAGGTACCTGTTAGAGAGTAGCAAATCAGTAAAATAGCACTGCTTCAGACTGCAGAAACCAAGGAACAAGCTCAGCACCTTAAAAATCCACTTAAATTGTTGAGAATGTTGCACCGGTCAGAAGGTTCAACTGAAGTTCTAAGGTCCTTTCCAAAATTGATTCTGTGTTGTTGTACATTCATTCAACAACTACTTAGGAGTACCTACTACATGGAAAACACTATGCTGGTACTAGGACATACAGTGATGAGCAAAAGAAGCAGGAAGACAGGCATTAACCAATAAATCAGATAATTCATTACCTGATTACAAATGTGTATAATAAGGACTGTGGTGAGAGAGAAGGCAGGGTATCTGACCCAGTGTAGAGAGCCAGGAAACTGAGCTTTGAACACTGAAAGAGCTTTGAACTAGACAAATGAAAGAAAGGTAATGGAAAGGAGGGAGCTATGCAAAGGCACTGTGGCAGGAAAGAGCCACACGTCATCTGAGAAGAGAGCACAGTGAGTGGAATGGTAGTGGATACAGGGGCCATCACAGATGAGGTCAGATGGTTGTTTAGTTTTATTCAAAATAAGGTGGGATTCCATTGAGTTGTATCAAAGTGACTTTTTTTTTTAAGTTGAAGTGTAGTTGATTTATAGTATTATGTTTCAGTTGTTCAACACAGTGATTTGCTATTTTTATAGATTGTACTCCATTTAAAGTTATTACAAAATAATGGCTATATTTCCCTGTGCTATGCAATGTATCCTTGTTGCTTATTTACTTTATACATAGTAATTTGTACCTCTTAATTCCCTACCCCCATTATGCCCCTCCCCCTTCCCTCTCCCCACTGGTAACTACTAGTTTGCTCTCTATATCTGTGATTCTGTCTCTGTTTTGTTATATACATTCGTTTGTTTTATTTTTTTAGATTCTATATATATGATAACATAGAGTATTTGGCTTATTTCACTGAGCATAATACTCTCTAGGTCCATCCACATTGTTGCAAGTGGCAAAATTTCATTCTTTTTTATGGCTGAGTAATATTCCACTGTATATCTATCTATATATATATATTACCACATCTTCTTTATCTGTTCCTCTGTTGATGGGCAGTTAGGTTGCTTCCATGTGTTAGATATTATAAATAATGCTGCTGTAAACATTGGGGTGCATATATCATTTCAAGTTAGTGTTTTCCATTGCGATTAGAACATTTCCTAACACCATATACAAAAATAAACTCAAGATGCCTTAAAGACCTAAATGTAAGACTTGAAGCCATAAAATTCCTAGAAGAGAACATATGCTGAACAGTCTTTGACATAAATCGTAGCAATGTTTTTTTTTTGATCTGTCTCCTAAGACAAAGAAATAAAAGCAAAAATAAACAAATGGGACCTAATTAAATTTAAAAGCTTTTGCATGGCAAAGGAGACCATCAGCAAAAAAGACAACCTACTGAATGGAAGAATATATTTGGAAATGATATGACTGATAAGAGGTTAATATCCAAAAATATATAAATAGCTGATATAATTCAGTATCAAAAGGCACATGAAACAGGACTTTTTTAGGCCTGTAAAGATGCTCCACATAGCTAATCATCAGAGAAATGCAAATCAAGACCACAATGAGGTATCACCTTACACCTGTCAGAATGGCTATTATCAAAAAGAACAGAAATAACAAATATTGGCAAGGATGTGGAGAAAGGGGAACCCTCGTACACTGTTGGTGGGAATGTAAATTGGTGCATTTACTCTGGAAAACAGTATGGAGGTTTCTCAGAAAACTAAAAATACAGCTCCCATATGATACAGCAACTTCACTCCTGGATATGTATCCAAAGAAAACGAAAAAGCTATTTTGAAAAGATACATGCACCCCAGTGTTCATTGCAACACTATTTACAGTATCCATTGAGTTTTAAGCAGGGCCTGTCTGCTGTTTCAGATGTGGCTTCTGTGTTGAGGCTGAATTAGATGGTGACAGGAGGGGATATGTGGAGAGACTGACTCTGCTTAAATAGTTCAGGCAAGAGATGGTGGTGGCAGTGGATGGTGGAGAAAGATATTTTAAAAGTAGTATCAATAGGACTTGATGCAATTGAACATGGCTGGAGGGGGAAGGTAGTAGAAAGGATGACATCCAGGCCAAATATATTAAAGTAGGTTGTTGATGTATCTATTAAATTTCAGGGAACGTGACTTTTTTCAGTCAACAAACATCTGTTAAGCCCCTGTTATATTTCAGGCCCTGTTCTAGGCCAAGTGAACAAAGTCAACAAATTCCCAAAGCACCTTTGAAACCGTGTTATGAAAAAAATTTAGACCAGGTGTCAGCAAACTGCAGCCATGGCCAAATCCAGCCTGCTGCCTGTTTTGTAAGTAATGGTTTCTTGGAACAGAGCCACGCCCACTCGTTCACAGAGTGTCTGTGGCCGTTTTCACCCAGCAGTGGCAGAGGAAAGCAGCTGCAACAGAGACAGTTTGACCCACAAAGCTAAGAGTATTTGCTCTCCAACTCTTAACAGAAAGTTTGCCAGCCCCTAACTTAGATGATCCGTGTACTGATCCTACCTTTCTCTCTGATTTTCTTTGTAACCTTGAGATAACTAGTTAACCTCTCTTACTCAGTTTTCTCAGAGGTAAAGAAACTATGCTACCCAGGTGCGCAGATTGAGAAACTATCAGTGAGGGCTTTGGGTGGTATAAAGTGTGAGCTGATAAAACTGGTCTAGATCTGTCACGAGTGTGCTGTTTTGATTCGAATCTTGTTGCCTGGTCCCTAACCTCCTTTTCCAACCTGATCTAGCTCCAACTTCTAAAAGCATTTTCTGCTCCAGCAAAAGTGAAAACTCTCTCAAGTCTACGCCATGTTTATGCTGCTCCCTTTTTCTTTAACTCTCTTAAGTTTACTGAAACTGTGCCTGTCCGTCATCTTGCAAAAGTGTCCCCTTCTTAATGAAACCTTTCCTAAGTGAATCAGCCTGATGCCTTTCTTCTGTTCGTTTACTCTTTATGGTAGGTCTGTCCCTCTCTTAACAGCCTACCCCCCTCCCCCGTCTGCCCTGGTGTTCGTTTTGTCTTGTTATGACTTATGAGATATGAGGGAAGATGGGCCTTGTCACTTGCTCATGTCTGCAGCCCTGCCGTGCTTATTAGCACAAAGCCTTGCCCAGAGGTTCACCAACTAGCCACTGACTTGAATTAAATATACACCTAATAATGACTTTAAGTTTTAGATTGTAACCCTCAAACTAGCTCCTCCGTAGGAAGAAAGTTGAGTGGAAGATGAGACTTCCCAGCAACCTAAAGACAAATGCAGTAATGATTGACTCCAGCCTACAGACCTGTTCTTTTTGACTTGAGTTGTGTGAGCCCAGGCATTATAATTATTTTAATTGAGTTACCAACCTCTTAAAATGGGAAAATTTCACCAAAAAAAATCTGTATTTCTGCTTTTCTTTTAAAAGAAGTCTGCTTTCCCACATGGCATTCACTTGTCACATACTTAGTAGAAACTGTTACTTAGATGAAGCGTATGGTTTCAAACTTGCCATAGTCCCCGCCACTCCCTGTTGTGTGTCTGGTGTTGTGGCTCTAACACTCTGACCATTTACCATTGTGCTTGCTCCACTTAAATCTATCTGTTGTCACAAATAGAGTTGAAAAAAATGAAATATTTCTTTTGCCCATGTTTTTAATAAAAGTGTAGAATTAAAAATATCCTGAGAAGTAGAGTAGCATGTGAGTAAAGCCGTGGGCTCAGGAGTCAGACTGTCTGGGTTCAAGTTCTGGTAGCCCCTCCTACTCAGGGTTACCAGATAAAATACCGGAAACCCTATTAAACCTATATTTTAGATAAACACTGAATAATCTTTAGTAGAAGCATGTCTCAGGTTCTTTGATTTGCTAAATCTGCCAACCCTACTTCTACTTGCTGTGTGACCTAGGGCAAGTTACTTAGCTTCTCTGTGCTTCAGTTTCCTCATTTGTAAACTGAGGGTAATAAAGGGACACTGTGATGACAAAATAAATATTAGCTACTATCATTATCAGTTTTTAAAAATTTTTTTAAAAATTGAGATGTAACTGACATATAACATTGTATAAGTTTAATGTATAAGATGTTGATTTGATATATTTATATGTTGCAATATGATTACCATTGTAGCATTAGCTAACACCTCTGTCACATGATTATCATTTCCTTTTTGTGGTGAGAATGATTAAGATCTAGTCTTTTAGCAACTTTAAAGCTTATAATACAGTATTATTGCCTATAATCACTGTGCTGTACCTTGGATCTCCAGGACGTATTTACCTATGAGTAGCAAGTTTGTACCCTTAAATAACATGTCCCCAATTTCCCCACCCCCAACCCCTGTAACCACCATTCTACTCTAGTTTGGGGAGTTCAACTTCTTTAGATTCCACATATGCATGAGGTCATATAGTATTTGCCTTTCTCTGTGTGACTTTTCTCATCTAGCATAATGCCCTCAAGGTCCATCCATGTTGTTACAAATGGCAGGATTTCTTTGTTTTTCATGGCTGAATAATATTCTACTGTATATATGTACATACTGCATCATTTTTTTAACCACATTAATTGGTGAACACTTAGATTGTTTCTGTATCTTGGCTATTGTGAATGATGCTGCAATGAACATGGGGGTGCAGATATCTCTTTAATATACTGTTTTCATTTCTTTTGGACGTCAACCCAGAAGTGGAGCTGCTGCATCATATGGTAGTTCTAGTTTTAATTTTTTGAGGAACCTCCATACTGTTTCTGTAATGGCTGAACCAATTTACATTCCCACAGACTGTGTACAAGTGTTCCCTGCTCCAGCCTTGTCAACACTGGTTATCTCTTGTCTTCTTGATGACAACCATTCACAGTTGTGAAGTAATATCTCACTGTACTTTTTTTTATTAAGTTTTTTTTTTTGGGGGGATCTTCGTTACTGCGCACAGGCTTTCTCTAGTTGCGGCGAGCGGGGGCTACTCTTCATTACGGTGTGCAGACTTCTCACTGCGGTGGCTTCCTCTTCTTCTCTTGTTGCAGAGCACAGGCTCTAGGCACGCGGGCTTCAGTAGTTGCAGCATGCGGGCTCAGTAGTTGCGGCGCGTGGGCTCAGTAGTTGTGGCTACCAGACTCTAGAGCGCAGGCTCAGTAGTTGTGGCGCAGGGGCTTAGTTGCTCCGCAGCATGTGGGATCTTCCCGGACCAGGGCTCAAACCTGTGTCCCCTGCATTGGCAGGCAGATTCTTAACCATTGCGCCACCAGGGAAGTCCCTCATTCTACTTTTGATTTGCACTGCTGTGATGATTAGTGGTGTTGAGCATCTTTTCATGTACATGTTGGCCTTTTGGATGTTTTCTCTGGAAACACATCTGTTTAGTTCCTCTGCCCGTTTTTTAATCAGATTGTGTGGGAGTTGTTGTTATTGTATTGTATGAGTTCTTTATAAATTTCAGATATTTTCAGAGATTATTAGTCCTTTATCCTATATATATAATTTATATATGTAATATAAATTTATATAAACCATATATGTATAATTTGCAAATACTGATTTTTATAGGAAAAATAGAAGACAGCATATGCCATCAGGACAGTGAGGAGTGTGTCTATAATTTGATAAACAAACTATGTCTTTGTTCAAGCATACAACTTAAGATGCTGCATTTGGGTAATTAACATTAACTGGCACTCTGGACAAAACTTGAAAATCTCATTGGCCTAACAATAAAGATTTCTTTCTACCTAGTATACAGTAGAATGTAGATCAGCAGACCATCTCCCTCTTACGTAGTTACCTTCAAAGTCACCACAGCTGAGGAAGAAGAAAATAGAGGAGGCTTTCCAGCTGTTAACAGCCTTGACCCAGAAGTGATACAAGCAGCTTTCATGCACAGCCCACTGGCCAGAACTAGTCACATGACGCTAACCTAACTGCAAGGGAGCCTGGGAAATACAAGGAAACACACAGAATATTTGATGAATAATAACTATCTTGGCCACAGTTACCATTGTAAGACAAATATGGCTGTCTTCACTTTTTGTGTTACTCGTCTGGCTACAGTAGACATTTGGATTTGCAACTCTAGCATATGCAATGGATGCAAAGTCAGAAGACGTGTGTTCTAGTCCTGTTCTTTCTTGAGCCAGAGAAGTATAGGCAGAGGATTTTCTTCCCCTCCTCCTGCCAGTTGAGAAGGAAAGGGATGCTTTTCTCTTCCTATCAGGAGCAGGAAGTTATTCTAAGTTGAGTTGGTTGTACCTCTGACTTGGAAATTTTGAAACAGAATGTGAAGTCAAGCAGAAGAGGAAGGGAAGGAGGAAGCTGAATTATTCTGATTAGTATGAGAAGTAGTAAGGCGTTTTTCACATTGTAGCATGTAAACCCGATCTCATTTTCTATTTTGGATATGGATGTCTTCCAGAATTTAAAGAATGATTCTCAAAAGAAAGGAAAATGTCTGCACAGGTCCAATCAGTGGAGTGAACCCAGGTGTTTGCCTGGAATGGAATTTAACCAAAAGAGTTCAGAGGATCATCACGTCGATCAATACAGCTGGGCATTGGGGCTCACTGGTCCATCTGAGGGACAGAAGCCAGTGCCAGCTGCCTGGCTGCCAAGGTTAATGAGGCTATGTTGTTGTGACCTCATCTTAAACAGGGTTCTGAGCCATGCACAGGGAGGGAGGGAGAAGTGAGCTGGGGAAAATAGCTTGTGATGAGTGATGAGGCTCTGTCAGTTACACCCAACATGTACAGTTCATAAATCAGAGAATATTTCCTGATCTGAAAATCTGGATTTGCAACTTTGGTGATTATTTTTAGATAAATTCTGAGAGGTTGCAAGTAAGGACTTGAAAACACCATCAAAACCCCGGAGCAGATAAGCCATCTGTGTGTGCTCAAGGAAAGAGAAGTGAATTTAATTTTATACTCTTTGAAAAAGGAGGAAGGTGCTGTTGGCAGGTCCATAAAATATGTATGATCGTCAGGGTGGCAGACACTCAAAGTCAGGGAGAGAATCGTTTACCCAATGTCATCATTCTGCCTGGGTCATCTTTTAAAGCTTCATGAGCATCAGTCCCAGTGCCAAAATAATCTCTGAAAAGAAAAAATTCTTTTCTCACAAAGATCACAGGTTTGTTCTATGACTTATCAATATTGGGAGGTGTTTGTTAAATGTTTAGTAAAGTCAGGAAGACTTATTAGGCACTTAACTTCTTTGGGGGACTATGATGGTCCCTTTCACCTGTGCTTCGCTGTGCCTCTCCAAAATCCAGAAAACTCTGACAGCTCCATGATACTAAGACATCCCAAATATAATCTCACAATACAGTCAAGTGAAAATTAACCAGACCCTTACAATTCATTTTTATTATCAATCATACTTGACAGTTAAGAAACTTTAAAGCCATATTCAGTGAGGTAAACAGTGTATACTATGCATTTAACAAACTAAGAAATACTCTCCTTATATTTTCAGCTTTTTTATTCTTTCAGTATTCATCATAGTTCTTATCTGGTTAAAGGAAGATTCCTTTGATGAGTATCTTGCTTTTGGATAGTCTCACTTTGTCTCTGCCCATTTATTTGTCTTTCCAGTGACTGTGATGCTACTAACATCCTTACAGTAACTTCCTTTTTTTGCTTAAATCAGATGGTTAGTTTCTGTTGCTTGCCACCAGAACTTCTGCTTGGTACATTACCTATTCTGCCTGGTATTAGAATTGTTTGTGTTTGTGTGTATCTCCCCAGGGAGACTCTGACATCTTTTGAGATGAGTTAACTTAATCTCTGGCATTTATAATAAAGCCCATCATAGAACCTCACATACTAGGACAGTTAAAAGTGTGGATTCTGGAGCCACATCACCTTGATTAACATTCTAGCTTCTTCCTTTACGAACTCCATGACCTTGGGGAAGCTAACAACCTTTCTAGGTTTTGGTTTCCTTCTGTAAACTTGAGAGCACCGAGCTGTATTAATGCTTAAAACAGGGCCTGGTACTTAGAAAGCATTTCATAAATATTAGCTATTATAACAATATTACATTTTATTATCTTATTACTTCGTGTTATTTTCATATTATATATATTTATGATGTTATAAACTTTATTATATATTATGCATATAATGTATAAATTATGTATAATATATATTGTGTTATATAAGTTGTATATTATATTTCATTATATTATAGTATAATTATTATTATTAAAAGCGTTCAAGAAAATAAATGTTCAGGGCTTCCCTGGTGGCGCAGTGGTTGGGAGTCTGCCTGCTAATGCAGGGGACACGGGTTCGAGCCCTGGTCTGGGAGAATCCCACATGCCGCGGAGCAACTAGGCCCGTGAGCCACAACTGCTGAGCCTGCGCGTCTGGAGCCTGTGCTCCGCAAAAAGAGAGGCCGCGATAGTGAGAGGTCTGCGCACAGCGATGAGGAGTGGCCCCCGCTTGCCACAACTAGAGAAAGCCCTCGCACAGAAACGAAGACCCAACACAGCAAAAGTAAATAAATAAATTAATAAACTCCTACCCCCAACATCTTCTTTTAAAAGAAAAAAAAAAAAAGAAAATGTTCAATTGCATTTAGCTGTTTCTCAAACTGTAAGCTCACTTCCAGTGGACACTATGACGTTATTTGTTTTTAAGAAAAGTTTTCTTCCTACCCTTGGTTTTTTTTAACATATATGCTAAAAAGCTTCCCTTTGGAGGAAGTAATAATTTTTAATATGCAGGTTATGAAAATACCAGTAGGAAGTTTTTCATAATATGCTAAATTTCTCAACCTCTGCGCAAGTAGTCTTCACCTAATTAAAATGTTGTTGAATGTTTTTCTTACTATCGTGATGTTTTTCATGAAGAATCTGTACATTTCATCTGCCTGAATGTAATGCTTCCCTGGACCAGCTACATTTTCCATGAAGCTGTAAGAGCTGTGAAGTCATCTCTTTATCCAGACCCCTTTTACTTAATCTTAGTATGGCACCTGACACAGATTATTCTGTTCTTCGTGCATTTCTGAAGGACTGTCTGCTTTTCTTCAGCAGACCCATAAGTCACTTTGATTCCTGTATCTGAGCTCTCTAACAACTGGCATTGTTTTCACTGTGCTGCTTTGTGGTGTTGCATGGGATTCTTTTGAACTTCATTTCCCCTGTTCTTAGTGCTGATGTCAGAAACTGTCTTTTGTTGAGAAGTTTGCATCCTTGGATTGAAGTGCTAATACCTCCATTATAATATCATCAAAATGGCAAGCAGGGATTGGTTTTGTTTTCATTGTTTACTTTTGGAAACTTCTGGTCCCCGAAAGAGTCTCATTGTGGAACTGCTGTAGTAAAGTAGAATCAATTCATCTGTTTAGCAGTTGTTAACTGGGGACTTACAATGGGCAAGATTTGCTCAGAATGTTGACCCAATTCGGAGATGAATTTGGCATATCCACCCACGTTGTAGAAGCAAACAGTCTCAGAGGATGGAATTCTCTGTAGAAGATTAATGCTCATCTTTAGTTCATGTTCACTGCACTTGTCCTTATTTGGGGTACAAATACAGTGAGTTTCCCAAAGAACAGCAGAAAGGATGGAGGAAGTGAGAAGAAGATTGTACAGGGAAAAGGTTGGGTTAAGCATTACCTGCTACCTCAGTGTTCTAGAATTCTTCTCATCCAATTTCACGAATAAGAAAACAAGAGCTCAGAGAAGCCTGGTACCACTTCCATGGTCACACAGCCAGAATGTGCCCAAGCCATTTGCTGGCCTGGGAAACCTGTGCTCTTCCCCTCATCAGCCACACTGCCCCACAAACAGGGGATAGAGGGTGATGGGTGACACACCAGGGCAACACGCTGTTCCCAGTAGTCTAAAGGCCCCTTATTGCCATTGCTCCAGAAACTGAGAAGATAAATAAAATCAAGGAAGAGCAGTTGAATGATTTTAACTCATATTAATTGTTCCTACCTAATCAGAGGGTGTTTGGTACAGTCTCTTACATTTTAAAATGTGTCTATCTATCCACCCAGCCTGCCTGTATCTTGGTATCTACCCTAGAGGATACCTGCATATGGGTAGAAAAAAAGCATGTACATTATTTGTAGAATTTTATGAAATGTGCAGAAATCGGAACTAACACAAATGTTCATTGATAATGGAATAATTAAATTCTACCAAATCTATACTGTTAAATGGTATGCCGGTAAGGTAGATCTCTACAGGTAGAACTGAAAAGATCCTCAGGATCCACTAAGTTAACAAAAAATCAAGTAGTGGGAACATGTGTGTGTAAAAAAATTAAATAAAATTCTCTATTTCAGAAAAGGGAGTGATGAGTTAAAAAGAGGAAAATAATACTTCCCATTTTGAGAGAGAGCAAGCACAGATTGCTTCATGTGTAGGTGATATTGGAATTGCAACTTAGAGCGTGGTGAAATGTAGAGATGTAAGGATTTATCCAGAACCACCTAGGTAAACAAGGGGGTTGAGCCACAATAGGCACCCAGTTCTGAGTCCGAAGCTGCGGCTTTTAACTAAGATTCCTCTCACAATATGAATCCTAAGCAGCAAACATAAGATGTAGGTAAAACTCACATACATAGGTAGAAGATATGCATATGCTTTCATTAAGTATTTACCTTGTGTCCAGTACCCTACTAGAGGTTGTGTGGAATATCTTGATGAATTAGAGTTCCTGGCTTTAATAGCTTGAGGTATAGTATGGGAAAGAAGACGTATTTATAAACCTTTTAAATATATGAAAGTTAACCAGACCCTAAAACAAAACCACAGGGAAATTCAGAAGAAGGATTCATGAGCCAAGACAAGAGAAAGATATTTGCAGCTGGGGAGTCTGGAAGATGTACCAGGTAAAATGTGTTAAGATACAAGAAGCAGGAAACTGAATTAACAGTGACTTAAACCATAAGGTTTAACTTCTTAGCAAGAAGTCTGAATTTGGCTGTTCCTAAGCTGATTCAGCATCTCAACAATGTCATCAGGGACATAGGTTTTTCCTATCCTCCTCAGTAATCCATCTTTGGGCTTGTCACATCATTTTGCAATATGGCAGCTGCAGCTCAGAACATCTCAACCCACATTCAAGGGCAGGAAACAGGAGGTAGACAGGGCAGCAAAGAAAAGAGCGGGACTTTTAATGAGGACAGTGTCTTTGCATCTCTGAACAAACTTTTCCCCAGATGCCTTCTCCATGGATTTCTTCTTATAGTTCATTGGCCAGAATTGGATCACAAGCCCCCCACCTGCCTGGGCCCAAGGGAGGCTGTGAGAGTATGATTCTGGCTTTCCCCCTCTCTGTCATGGAATGCTGGCTGGAAAGAAAAAGCCTCATTGGTACTGAGGAACACCTGAGAATATCTGCCACAGCAGGTTTCATGGAGGAAGCAGTACTTGGGTTGGATCTGAAACAAGGATAAAAAGAACGTTTATTGGATTGTCTGTTGAGCACCACTTTTCTAAGAATTGATGCTCCCCAGCTCCAAGTGGGAGTTACCAAGATCATACACTGTGTTCCTGTCTCCTGGGAATGAATTGTAATAGATGTCATAGATGCTGCCAAATTGGTCTTCGTTTTGTTTGTTCCTCTCAAGCAGCATTTCTGACTTTCTTCCTTTTCTTGAAGCCACCTGTGTAAGCACAGTACTCCTGCTTGGCTGTGAGTCTGATGGTCGTTCAATTCTCTGTGCTCAGTTTCCGGCATCAGTCAAGCATCCCTGGTGGCGCAGTGGTTGAGAGTCCGCCTGCCGATTCAGGGGACACGGGTTCGTGCCCCGGTCCGGAAAGCTCCCACATGCCGCGGAGCGGCTGGGCCCATGAGCTATGGCCGCTGGGCCTGCGCGTCCAGAGCCTGTGCTCCGCAACGGGAGAGGCCACAACAGTGAGAGGCCTGTGTACCGCAAAAAAAAAAAAAAAGATTTAAACTGTTACGAAGCAGAATTGAGAAACACTCTTTCCCAGTGTCCCAAGCAAATTGGCACACGTAGTTAAGTCTGAACTCTAAGGAGGCCACATTGTATCAAATTCACATCCTCTCTACTGCCAACTGAATTTGTCCTCCACATATTCTCTAACCCACAGGGCATAACATGCAGGTGTACCATCTCATGGTGAGGGACTCAGTACATCCAGCGGGAGGTAATCCAGCATGGTGGTTAAGGCTGCTGCCTGGGTGGTCAGAGAGACGTGCATTCAAATAATGGCTCTGCTCTGTGGCCTAAAGGAAGTAACTAAACTTTGTGCTTAGCCTCCTTGTCTGTGAAATGGGGATAGTACCAGTGCCTGTATCATAGGACGATTGTGAGGGTTGAGGAGATACCAGTACCTGACTGAATAAAATGCCAAATAAAAGTTGGCATCCATTATTTTTATATCTAATTCTCACTTAAGAGAAAGCTGGTTGTACCTGGCCCACTAGAAGTATCCACAGCTACAGAGTCAGTTCCTTGCGTGGCATTTGCCTTGGTTCTCACAGTCCAACTGTGAGCATGAAGAAGGATCCATGAGATTGTTCTTACCACTCTCCCTTTTCCCTTGTCTTCAGAAGCGCTGCCATGGAATCCTTCCCACCTCTCAAGACAGATGGACTAGTGTCCATTTGGTGGTATTTAATGATCTTCACAAGATCTCTCAGGCCTCTTGTGGCCCCTGCTTAGATTCCATCTTGGCATCAGAGCAAGTGCACAACTCAGGAATTCGTAAGCAGACTGATACTCCAAGCATCAAATGAGTCCACATTTCCCATTCAGTTCACCAAATGTGTAAACGAATTGAATGGAACTAAATGAAGAATATTCAAATATTAAATGCCAAGCAAGGACAGAGAGTGGGGTGCATAGGGTTGTTGTTGGTCTTCTTACTGAGAGATGCTGGCATCTGGGTGGTGAAACCACCAAACAAAACAACTCCCCAAGGAGACCTGTCTGAGTATTTTGCTTGCACAAATTAGTGGGACATAAATTCTTCTTTATGGCAACATTATTGAGGAAAATGATCTCAAAGAGCCTGCTATATCCAACAAAAATAATTCTTTATGAAACAGGTGAACTTACTCTTAAGAAAACCCTCCATCTAAATACAAGCCCTTTAAAACAGGTGAAAATTAGGCATGTTTATTCACTTGACAAAAGGAACTTTTTAGTTTCAAAGCAAACTTTTTCCTG
The DNA here is from genome assembly GCF_949752795.1 of Hyperoodon ampullatus. NCBI lineage: Eukaryota > Metazoa > Chordata > Mammalia > Artiodactyla > Ziphiidae > Hyperoodon > Hyperoodon ampullatus. The sequence continues at coordinate 23,946,920 of NC_136923.1, forward strand.
GAATTTGTTAAAGTATGAGCTACTGAAACACATGTAACATGTTATCTGATTCACATGAAATATTCCCCTTTACATCCTGCCTTTTGCACAGACCAGCTCAATCATCCTTTCTCTGTGTGTGTGTCCTGCTTTGCAAAATAAGGAGTTTAGGATGAATAATTTTGGAGTCTCATCTCTAGGAGCAAAATCCTCTGTTTATGGGACTGGAGAGTAGTTTGACATATTCATTCATTTTGTTCTATAAATATTCTTCCTTTACTCTTTGCCTCCTTTAAGCAGATAGCAGGTTCTGGACTTCTGAGCATGCAACAGAATTTGGTGGCAAAGCAGAAAGGAGAGCGATCCTGTCTTTTTGAAGGCAGAGGCAAAGAGGCTAGGGGTTGAGGATGGACTTGGAGAGGCACGGAGGGAAGAGTGCTGTGGCCAGCAGGAACAAGTACTGACCAGGGTTCAGCTTCCTGGCAGTGCCCCAAGGAAATGGCAGAATCCCAGAGAAACAGGGCTCAGTGAAGCATCTCAGGCAGCCCACCAAATGAGCCTTATTTCCCAAGCTTAGGCTGAAGCAGCCACAAGCTTTAGAACCAGCCTCTGTAGATGATGACAGTGGTATCCCAAGGCCACCTCTGTGGTCTGACAGCCGGAAGGCACCCCCATCACACCACCCCTGGCACAGAGTTAGACCCTAGAAATCAAGAGTGAGGAATCTCCACAATGACTGAGATTAAGGTTCCCACCAGTACGGCAGGATAAGGGCTCAAAATCCGAAATAAATTGGCTTAGTTATTTAAAGAAATGTGATGTTTCAGGAACACCAAATATAGGGACTGAGTTCATATTTACCACACGTCTATAGCACAATATTTGCAATCTTTCATTCTTTCTAAATCTCCATTAAATTCCCCCCCTGGTTTTGTCCAATCCTTTTATTTCTCCTCTTTTCAAAACTCTACATGTTACTTGAAAGAATGTTGAAATGATTCCCTCCAGGGCCTATCTTTTTCTCTTTATCTGAGAACTCAAGGGTTTACAAAACACTATGGGGCCCCTGTAGATGCTGCTGTCTGGGAGGCATTTGGCAACCAGGACTCCTTGTTGGGTTGAAGGGGCACCATTAGAGAGAGCTGTTAGGACTCCATTCATCCACAAAAGCTTTGTGACTGTCTGGCTGTGTGACAAAATCAGTTTATGTCTCTGAGCCTCCATTCTTAGAATTAAGTGGGGCAGTAGGGGGAACGAGGAATGAGTCATATCCAGAGCTTCCATGAATGGCTGGGCAGACCATGCCTTCCTCAAGTGCAGCCCACCGTGCACTCATCAGCCGTGTGCTCAGTGCTCTGGGCCGTGGCTGTGTCTGCCTTTTCCTCACCCACCCGGGGAAGCAACATGGGCTACCTAGCCCTCATTATAGCTGCATAATCCAGCTTGGATATTTTGTGATCCCAATTTGCTAAGCCTTTTCTTCTAAAGGATTTTGTTTCTAGCAGTCATTCGGGGAGGGGGGGCGGGGAACACAAACTCCCATAAATACATTCCTTTTTTCCTCAAAAGCACTTTTACATATATATATATTTAAAATATATGTGTATATATTAGATAGATAAATAATAATACAGATAGATAGACAGATAGAGTTAATAATAAGAAAGTTGTGACCATGTCTGGTGCAACCTCCAAGGGCCCCATAAATATCTGCAAAACTAGGGTTTTGTTTTGTTTTTTTCTCTTTTTTTACTCAAATTAATTGATATGACCAGTGAACAGGGAAGTTTGTCCAGCTAGTATGGAAAGTAATCCTTGTTCATTTTCAGGTCTCTGGTTAGCAGGGCTTAAGGGAAACTGAGAGGGCAGGGGAATTTGAGGTCCAGCTAACATTTCTGCAGGAGGGTGCCGTTGTAGTTCTGTTTCTGGAAACCACACTGACTGCCTGGACCTCTGGGGCTGGGGGAGGAGGTGCTGTTGTTGCTTCCCTTGTCCTGGGCTTGGGGAAAGAGCTCTGAAGTTGCAGCAACTGGCCCAGCTGGGGTTTGTCAGAAGTCCTGCCTTCACCCATGACCCAGTCGTTGCCGAGCTCTCAGTGGGGAAGGCAGGCAGCGAACACCTCCTGGGGGGAGCTCACGTCTTGTCCCCTGCTTGGCCCTAGAAGGCAGACACCCGGCTTCAATGATGTCTTTGTTATCAGCTCAGGCAGGCACTCTGGTTTGCTGTTTTGATGAACATGGGACACCCGGGCTGAAGCACCTCTGCGCCCCCATCTCCACGGCCAGGAGAGCACAGCCTGAGATCTGGGACCTGAAGCTGTCAGGATGCCCTTAGGGGAAGGCACGGGGGGCTGGGGAGGGGGCTGGGAGGAAAGGGCCCTTCCCCAGGGCCACCACGCGGGACAGTCAGGATGCCCAAGGGTCCCCCTCGCTCTGCTGTGCCCTCCTCACTCTCTCCCTCCCAGGGGGGAGTGTACACCACGGGTATTTTTTTCTGTTTTCTGGATGCAGCTACACGAGGCACTTGAATTAGAGTCATGACTGTAATTTAATTTCTCCAAACTCAGAGCTATTTTCTTTCCAAATATATCAGGGGCCAGGAAACGTTCAAAGACCTAGGGAGACCATTCCAAATTCAGAAAGGTTAAAGAGGAAGAGAAGTCACAGGATGAATACCACTACTAACATAATCTTTCATAATAATTACAATATCTCATGTACAATGTATTATATACCTTCACATAGCATGAAATATGTATTCTTATATATATGATAATATATAGTAATCTTATAGATGTATTATATGTTATGGTAGTTATTGTATAGTAGTGTGGTATATATATGTATGCATACACATATAACATGTAACATGACAGTATTCAAAATGTTCAAAAATAATTTTCACAATGTTAAAAAATTGCAGGACCATTCCAAAATCAGAAAGTTTTAAGAGGAAGAGGAGACAGGGTAAAATAATTATTATTTTATAATTATTTTTATGGTAATTTATATTTGACAGATAGTTACCTATATATTCTGTATCATAATTATTTTTATATGATACTATAATATATGATATAAATATAATATTATATTATTGTTGACATTATTATTGTAATTAAAAATAATATTTGTTGATTTTTTACCAGGCACTGTGCTAAACACTTTACAGGCATTATATGACTTAATGTTTATAATAACCCTATGATGCAGATAATGTGGTATTTTTTCTCCTTTTTTAAAATTACACTTTTATTGAGATATAGTTCACATACCATACAATTCACCCATATGAAGTATATAACTCAGTGGTTTTTAGTGTGTTCAGAGTTTGCAATCATAACCACAATCAATGTTAGAATATTTTCATCATCCCAAAAGGAAACTCCATACCCATTACAAGTCACTCCCCATTCCCCCCTCCCAGCAGCCCTAGGCAACCACTAATCTACTTTCTCTCCCTATGGATTTGCCTTTTCTGGACATTTCTTTTAAAAGGAGTCATCATATGCGGTCTTTTGTGACTGGCTTTTTTCATTGAGCATAATATTTTCAAAGTTCGTCCACACTGGAGTACTTTATTCCTTTTTATGACTGAATAGTATTCCATTGTATGGATATACCACATTTGTTTATCCATTCATCAGTTAATAGACATTTGGGCTTTTTATAATTTTGGGTTATTATGAATAACTTTCTTCTGGATACTCATGTGCAAGTTTTTGTGTGGATGTATGCTTTCATTTCTGTTGGAGGTAATGTGTTTTTATCCCATTGTACAGATGAAGAAACTGAGGTACAGAGATGTTAAGTAACTTGCCCAAGGTCACACAGCTGGTTAATGCTCTGAGACTCAAAGTCAGTTGTGCCTGATGCTCTTAGCTTCTCTGCTCTGTTGCCCTCAAGTTTATCACAGGCTAATATGTGGAGGGTGGGGACTCATGTCCCTCAGGGCCTCTCGAGAGACACTGAAAAGAAGCACAGCAGGAAGAGTTTCTATGCAAGATGAGGATGAACTTTCTCTGTTAAGGCTGGTTAGGTAAGCCTGGGAGTGATTGCCAAGGGAGGGGTGGATTCCCCTTTTGAGATGAAGGATCCTCTGTGGGGATCTTTAAGACATAGCAGGGATGGATGCCTCGGTCCTAGGAATGAGGTTTGGCTCATGGATGTCCAAGTGGCAGCCCTCATTCTGCATCTGGAGTCCAAATGGTGCGAGAGGAGCTGGGCCGCGATTCAGGCCTTTCTCATCCCTTCTCAGCCCTGACCTTACCCCAGCCACCCGGGCCTGTTTCCAAACCCCCGTGCCACAGAGCAGGGCCTCCCAGACCTCCTCCGTGTCCATCCCAGGCCTTGACCTAGCCCTCTCTCTGGCTCTTGCTTGGGTGTCTGCAGAGGGAGCTAGCTGGCTGAGGCCAGTGGAACCAAGGCTGGAGTTGGGTGGGGAGGAAAGTGATGAAGTTCAGGGCGGAAAGGAGCTGAGGGGGCCAGAGGAGCCATTTCACAACACCCAGGGCAGGGCAGGGCGTGGAGGGCAGGATGCACAAAGTCTTCCCCGGGGGAGGTGATGTTACTCAGAGTGCATGACCATAACCTGAGACCTCTGTGCCTGTGTGGCTTATAGAGCCAGTGTCATTTGAAATATTTCTATACAATATGGGTTTTCTTCTTAATCCTACCAAAGGACAGACCCTGGATTCTGGAATTGTTACTGTATCAGTCATATGAAAAACAAAATCCACAGGGTCTTTTGGGGGAGGCTTTAGTTATGAAATGTAGTAGAAACAGCTTCAGGTTTTTTTTTTTTTAACATCTTTATTGGAGTATAATTGCTTTACAGTGGTGTGTTAGTTTCTGCTTTATAACAAAGTGAATCAGTTATACATATAGTCAGAGGCAGAATCTGTTCCTCAGTAGCTATAGGACCCTAAACAATTTTCTTAACCTTTCAGAGCCCTTGTTTTCGTGTACAAGATGGGAATAAACAGAAAGACCTGCCTTGCACAGTTACTGGCAAGATTAAATGAGAATGTGCCCTGTTGGCCAGTATATATTCTTAGCGATCACACTTCTGCAGGATATTGTAATGTGGAAGCAAAGAGGCGGATGATTTAGGGGAGCAGTGGCTTAAACAAAGCTAAACAGGTTCTATTCTTGAACTACTTTTCAGAGCATTTAATATACTGACCTGCGTTAAGAATATCTAAGAAGAACCACTCTGTTGCATTTCGCAAATTTATTTAACCATGGCAATTTTTGGATCTAATATTCAGGGTAGAGGTTTCACACTGGCGGTCCATGGGTCAGATGTAGCTAACAGATGTAGAGTTTTTTTTTTGGCCAGTGCAGTGTTGCTTTTAAAAGTTTCCTGTATTTAAGTATAGTGAGATTTCACATATAGACGGCAAGATTTCACATAAAAATTAACTTTTCAGCTTCTCTTGAAAAATCTAAACATTGGGCCCAGCTGGGTCGTTTCCACGTGGTGACACTTGGTGGGAAATTGGGTGGGCAGAGCTCTGCGGCAGCTGCCAACTTTAGATGAGGCATGTGCCCTCCACTCAGTCCACGGCCCCCGAGGCATCCCAGTTTGTGACCCCTGAGAGTCTGTTGCTTCTCACATGCTGCGATGAGGAATGTAAAATAGTGAGTTTTGTCCACGCCCCCCTTCATTTACAAATTGCTAGACATCTGCTTATTAATCGTATCCATGCATTACTGAATGATGTGATATGTACATTAAAAAGCATAAACCAAGAATAATTTAACAGAATGAGATTAAAAATCAATATGAATCAGGAGTTTTGCTCTCCACCTTTCGCTCTGTGGAAGCCACTGAGCCAGCTTCTCATACAGAACTGGCACCTGGTCGGGGCTCATGACTTAACAACTCTTACTAATAGATGACATTATTGGTTGATGGTATATGAAGATGTGTAACGTCCTTGTTAAAGAAAATCTGAACATGGAGCCACCATCCCTGTAGCTGACACTGAGGTCAATGTCTTTTGTATCTGAACTCCTCCATTCTTACAAGGAGATAGTGAATTAAGTGCTATTTTGCTTTTACTTGGCCCATGAGGGTTACTTTTTCTTTAACTGTCCCCAGTAGCATAAACAATAGTCTCTGGAACCCAGGCCCTACCTGAAATATGAATATAGGTAAATACCAGTCTATACAAAGAGAGAAATTGGTGCACAGCATTTTTTTCCCCCCAAATATTGGTGAAGTGCTTGCTTTAGCCAGAAAGATCTGGGAAAACATCAAACAACTTTGAAGGGACTCTTAAAGTCTCGAAGCAACCACACTCCGTTATAGTCCCCAAGCGAGGAATATAATAGTAAATAGTCACTGCTTGTGAAGTCACCTGAGATTTTTAGATGGAAGGTCAGGCAGAAACATTTTTGAAAGTTATTTATTATGTCAGTTTGGGTCTTAGTTTTCCAAGGTTTCAGCCTCATCCTGTAACAAAATTTCAAAATAGTGAAAAGTAATGTGACAGATAGTAATTGGTTTTCTTCTTAAAATCTAGTAAGGAGGCTGAGTACACCTGGGTGGGTAAGTCCTCTCCACTCCACCCTCCACTTGGACATTATAAGTGCAGTTTCAGGAGCCCACTGAAGAGCTAAGGAATCCAAATTTCTTGTAATACTGCTATCCTTGGCAGCGAACGCTAAGACTTTGGGCACCACTGATCTGAGCAGATGAAGCAGCCATTCCAATGCCCTCTATGACATGGACCCAGTCAGTAAGATAGCCACATGGTCAAAACTGTGGGCTCTAAATCACCCCTGGGTTCCAGTTCCCCCACTACCACTTACTAGCTGGGTGTGTGGGGCAAGTGGGCCTCAGTTTCTTCTGCTGTAAAATGGGAATAATAGCACCTGTCCGGTAGAGCTAAGAAGAGAAAATACCTGTAAAGTGCTTGGTCCAGTGGTTAGGCACACAGAAAGTGTTACTTATTGTATGGCAAACAATGCGCTATTTCTCTTGCTTTTCTACTCTCAAAATCAGAAATGTAGATGTCCTCCTTTAACTATTTGAATCCCCTATTTTTCAGCTGTTCTGACCCACATCTCCGTTACTTAAGCCAGGTATTGGAAACCTTTTTCTACCAAGGGCCAGGTACATTTCTTTCTGTAGACTGTAAATTCTCCATCACCACTACTCAACTCTCCCCTTGTCACTAGAAAGCAGCCATAGAGGATACAGAAGTAAATGGTTGCGGCTGTGCACCAGTGAAACGTGACTTAAAAAGATAGGCAGCAGGACGATGTGGCCCACAGGACAAAGTCTGCTGCCCCCTGATTTAGGCTCTGTTTCTCCTCAAAACATGCACAAAGAGGGCAGGAGAGGCCACTCGAAAGAACCCAGTGTTTAGCACGTGTGCTTCGGAAGGAACCCGGGAAGGGAGCCCGGGCTTGTGTGGATTTAAGGGAAATGGGAGAAAATTGAGCCCCCTTTCCCTGCAAAAAGTCATCCAGCTTCTCTCTGCAGAATAGGACAGTCTCAAAGTAGAAGGAGCAGTGCTGTTGGTGAGGGGAGGGGGCTGAGGAGGGAGGGGAGGGGGGTGAGGAGGGAGGGGAGGGGGGTGAGGAGGGAGGGGAGGGGGCTGAGGAGGGAGGGGAGGGGGTGAGGAGGGAGGGGAGGGGGTGAGGAGGGGGGAGGGGGCTGAGGAGGGGGAGGGGGCTGAGGAGGGGGGAGGGGGTGAGGAGGGAGGGAAGGGGGTGAGGAGGGGGAGGGGGGTGAGGAGGGAGGGGAGGGGGGTGAGGAGGGAGGGGAGGGGGGTGAGGAGGGAGGGGAGGGGGCTGAGGAGGGAGGGGAGGGGGCTGAGGAGGGAGGGGAGGGTAGCTGATATTTTATAATAACTATAAATGGAGTATAACCGTTAAAAATTGTGAATCACTATATTGTACTCCTGAAACTTATATAATATTGTTGTTTAATTCATTTTTATTGGAGTTGAGTTGATTAACAATGTTGTGTGAGTTCCAGGTGTACAGCAAGGTGAATCAGTTATACATATACATATATCTACTCCTTTTCAGATTCTTTTCTCATATAGGCCATTACAGAGTATATAGTAGGTCCTTATTAGTTATCCATTTTATATATAGTAGTGTGTATATGTCAATCTCAATCTCCCAATTTATCCCTGCCCCCCACCTTTCCCCCTGGTAACCATAAGTTTGTTTTCTACATCTATCACTCTATTTCTGTTTTATAAATAAGTTCATTTGTATCATTTTTTTAGATTCCACATATAATCGATATCATGTATTTGTCTTTCTCTGTCTGAGTCACTTCACTCGGTAGTTTTGATTCTTCTATTAACAATCATCTAGATCTCTGCCCAACTCACTGAACTGTATAATTAGTTCCACTCAGTGATACATATTCTTTTCCATTATGGTTTATCACAGGATATTGAATATAGTTCCCTGTGCTATACAGTAGGACCTTGTTTATCCATTCTATATATACTAGTTTGCATCTGCTAACCCCAAACTCCCAATCTTTCCCTCTCCCACGCCCACTTCCCCTTGGCAACCACAAGTCTGTCCTCTATGTCTGTGAGTCTCTCTCTGTTTCGTAGATAAGTTCATTTGGGTCATATTTTAGATTCCACATTTAAGCGATATCATATAATATTTGTCTTTCTCTGTCTGACTTACTTCACTTAGCATGATAATCTCTAGGTCCATCCATGTCGCTGCAAATGGCTTTATTTCATTCTTTTTTATGGCTGAGTAATATTCCATTGTATAATATGTACCACATCTTCTTTACCCATTCCTCTGTTGATGGACATTTAGGTTGCACATCAACTATACCTCAATTTAAAAATATATTTAAAAATAAATAAACAATAAAATTCTGAGAAGGGATTTGTAGGTTTCCTGGACTGCCCAAGGGATCTGTGCCAAAAAGAAAAAAAGACGCAAAGGTTAAAAATCCCTGATCAGATTATCACTATGACTCCTTGAAGATGGCAAGGTAGTTACTATTATCCTCTTTCCAAGAATGAGGAAGCGTAGGGAAGTCCAGTGACACGTCCAAGGTGGCAGTAGTGGGTAACAGAGCCTGAGCACACATGGGATGCTCAGGGTTCCCAGGTGACCACAGTCAGCCGAGTGGGAGGGAACCGTGGCCCCTCTCTGTGCAGTAGCCAGCACGTGAGATGGAGCAGTGGGGAAGGAAAAAACACTGAGAAATTCTTGCCTCTGGGGAAGGTAATCAGCAGAACAGCCAGAGGTTGAGCAGAAGCAAAGCGCCGGGCCTGTCAGGCTGGGGTCCAGTGATTCATTGGTACAGGGACCACAGCCAAGAGCAGAGAAGCCATACCAGGCCTCCATCCGTTTGTGCATGCCCTGGGGTCAGAGATGGAGCAAGTGGAATCTTTTATAAAAGAGGAATATAGCCATCGGGGGAGTTCTGCATGGAATTCACAGGTGTTCTCTTATTGTGCTTGCGCCTCCCTGAGGACCTCTGGGTGTGCTGTTTGCAGTAGAGAGGAGGGGTGGAGGTGCGACCCCCTGTGTGCTCTGTGATCTTTCACACACACCCCTCCCCCAGCCCTGTATTTTTTATGGGCTACAGTGGTTTATAATGAAATCGCAGAAGCCAAGTTCACGTCACAGGGATCTGGGTCACTGAGAAACTCATTGGGTTCTTCAGCGAACGTCAACAGGTGAACCCAGAGGGGCTTTGGGTCTTTGGCAGGAAGGTGTCAGTCACCAGGGTCACCCCCGACCGGGCCATGAAGCTGACCTTCTGTAGGTCATCTCATTGTGGTGATTCTGTAGATTTAGATTCAAGAGAAACTCAGCAAACTCTTCTCGCTCTTGAGGAAAGAAAGCTCCAGAGGTTGGTTCAGCCCATTTCTTCCAATTGAAATTCTGGTGAGGGTGTGTTGGTAATTGATACTCAGAAGCATTTATTGACATGAAAACACAGCTGTTGTGTATCAGGAGGTCATTTTTTTTCCCTAACGGCTACTTGAATTATGAACTGATGGAAGAGTTGCAAAAGTTTTTAAAAAAATAAAACGAGTCACTTTTAACTCATCACCCAGTAAAACCAATGTTAACGTTTTGGTGCCTCTTCCTCTGGATGGAAAGGTAGACACATAGGCAATACGTGCATAATGTAGAAAGCATGGAAGTACAGCCATTCAGTCCCTAAAAACTCAGGCCCATTAGTAGGATATTATGAACGCAGAGTCCTACTGTGTCGCCTTTTGGGACATATAAAACCAGGTTCAGAAATGTGAGGTCTCCTTTCTTTCTGTCTCCCTCCTTTCCTCTGCCCGCTTCCTCATAGATCTCAGGTTCATCTTCTATCCTGCAGATTTCTACTGTCATACACTTAGTACATGGCAGAGCATGAATTCTAATCCTGACCATCTGATTTGAGAGCCCTTATTTGTAGCAGGTTGTGTTACCCTACAGTCAGCAGTTTCCTGTATACTTCCAAGGGATGTGGACCAGGCTAAGGATTTTAGATTCTTTAAGAAAAGAAACCATATGAGACAAACAACTTCCTCCTCCTTTTGCCCATATTAACCATCTCTCATGGTGTAATTTAACTCGTTTTCACGCTCAGAGACTCTCCCTTCCTACTAGAGAATGGGAGGATGGACGTAGATGGCAAGGACAGAGGACCCCTCCTGTTACCTTATGTAACAAAGACCTAATATTTCCTAGCACTTAGTATGTGCCAAGTCCTATACTAATTGCTAAACATGAAACTCATCGAATCTTTACATCAACCCTATGAGGATACTGTGGTATGAGAGTCAAGGTAACCGAGACTTTTACTAGCCCAAGGTCATATGGTTAGTAAGTAGCACAGCATGATTTCTAACCCAGGCCATCTAACCTGGGAGCCCCCGTCTTGGCAGGTTGTATTTCCCAAAGATGGCAGCACCAATATATATCTCATCCCATATGGTTTCTTTCACCATTTGATAATACCCCTCCATCAAGCAGTGGGGATCTGTGTTTCTCTCCTTGAACCTGAATGAACCCTTGTAACTGTCTTGATTAACAGAAAGTGCTGGAAGTGACACTGTGTGATTTTCAAGGCCAGGTTATAAAAGGCAATACAATTTTGCCCAGCTCTCTTTCTCTCTAGGGACATTTCCTTTCAGAATCCAGCCACCGTGTTGTAAAAACAAAACCCTTGCTGCGTGGAGAGGCCTTGTAGGGTGTTCTGGCTGATGACCCCAGTGAGGCCCCAGTCAAGGGCCAGCATCATCCCCCAGCACCCAAGGTGAATGGGCCTTTAGATGAGGCCAGCCCCAGTCTTCCTTCTGAGATTCTAGACCACAGAGAGCGGAGACAAGCTGTTCTTAGTCTGCCCTGACTCACAGAAATTGTGAACAATAATAAACGATTACCATTGTTTGATGCCACCAAGTTTTAGATAATTTGTTATGTAGCCGGAGTAACTGGAATATTGCTCTTGACTATTACAGCAGGGCTAGAGTAAGCTCTCTGGAACTCTCCATCCCTGCATTTATTCTGGTCCACTCTGGTACTTCACCAAGCTTGATTTTGCCATGAGGGAAATCTTGCATAGATTTTTCTTGATCCAATTCCGTCAGGAGAATTAGTCCCATGAGGCTTTCTATTGTTGTTTAAGTTCTTGCATTTTCCTCTGTTTTCCTAGGTCTTTTGTTGGGGATTAACAGGCTGCCTCGGAGACTGTAAGCCAAATGCTCTTTTAAGCCAGATGTTAAATTGACCTCTTTCAGGAAAGATCTAGCCAGTCCTTCAACAATTATTGACTAAGGAGTTACTCAGACCAGTACTGGGCTTTGTCCAAGTGAGTTTATCCAGTCAAAAGATGCTGTACAAAAATTTTCAGAAAGAAAGGGGAAAGAAAAGAAAGGGAAAGAAAAGAGAAAAGAAAAGAAAGGTCCCATGTGCTTAAAATCGTGACCCTTTGATTCTCTCCGTAATGCTCTTCTCCAGCAAAAGAAATTGAAGGGGACAGGGGTGGAGACCAGCAAACCAAGGGAAAAATATAAAGGCCTGAATACTAGGTGAGGAAAATCTCCTAATGTTGTCTGATTGCAGGAGAGATTCAGGATGTTTAAAATGTGCAAACCTGTGGATGCCAAGCTTGTCCCTACCCCAGGGCTTTGTACATGTTTTTAGAAATTTTTTTCTCAGATGTAAGCATGGCTCATTTCTTTTAGCGCTCTGCTCAAATTTCCTTATCAAATGTCCATAGGTGATGATAGAGTTTAAATAGTTTGGTGTGCGGAAAAGGGAGAAGACATGAGAACAGGTCAGCTCTCTCCCATTAACATAAGGAAAATGCGTGGCCAGGTTCCCATGGATTTTAATGCCCAAATTGTTCCCTTTATGGGGACATCTTTTTGAGTGTGTTACATTTAAGTGTGAAAAGCTAGACTCCTTACTAAACTGCCTCCTGAAATTCTGTATATGTTTCTTTACATATTCCTGTGCTCACAGGCCATAGGGCTGGGAGTAAAAAAGAAAGGACAAATAGAGGGGAGAGGTGGATCAAAATTAAATATGGAGATGCCCTAGTTTGAATTGTAAGGGATTAAATATTGCTCTACTGGCTCAGGGTCCCAACAAGAACAGATGGCACGGGCTGAATAAGATTTTTTGGGAAGGTTTTATTTGCAAAGGGTTCACTTACAGTGGTGTGGGTGTAGGGCACCACTGGGGAGAGTGCGGAAACAGGGGCATATCTGGAGTAAAGCTGTCACTACCATGGCCTAAAAGGGAGGGAGAGGTTGCTGGAACTGGAAAGAGAGAGAGTCGCGTAGAAGAGCTACCTTGAGAGCAGCTATCGGGACCCTTTCTGGCGGGACACAGCTGAGGAGCTCTCACAGAGGGGGCCGGAGGAATTACTAGGCAGATCTCACTCTCCTCCTTCCCTTTTACCCGCTGGAACTTTCCATTGGCTGTACCCACCTGGATGCCAGAGATCCAAGAGGCTGTTGAACTAGTCCATAAAGGTCAGCCTCTGGAGCAGACAGCAGAGTAGAGAGGGGTAATGGACCTGGAGGGTGAAGGGGACGTGTGCAGCACACCTGCCACCCCACACATATGGGAGTTTTCAAAATCACAAAATGCTTGCTTGGAGCGAGCGCTAAGTATTATCCGTAATGCCTAAAAGGTACAAATTCAACGTTAAACCACATACAGACTTTAGGAAGACATCTACAAGAGCCTCAGGTGTATCTTTCATCTTCTTAGCTCAGATATAACTGAGTACTCTGGGTGTACAGCAGTAAACTCCATTCCTATTTATCTTCAGGAGACTGGTCTTCACAGTGATAGGAAATACATCATAAACTCTTGGGTACTAAGCCTCAATAAGTGGTGTTTTTTTTTTGTTTTTTTTTGCGGTACGCGGGCCTCTCACTGTTGTGGCCTCTCCCGCCGCGGAGCACAGGCTCCGGACGCGCAGGCCCAGCGGCCATGGCTCACGGGCCCAGCCGCTCCACGGCATGTGAGATCTTCCCGGACCGGGGCACGAACCCATGTCCCCTGCATCGGCAGGCGGACTCTCAACCGCTGCGCCACCAGGGAAGCCCCCAATAAGTGGTATTCTTAAAGCATAAGTCCAATAATGCCTCCGCTCTGTTGACCACCCCCTTCCCTATGGCTTGGAGTAAGAGCGAGAGTCTTCACAATGGCCTACAAGACCCTGGATAATAAGCCCCTGGCTCTTCTGTGAACTTAGCACTACTGCTCTTCCCCTTGCTCACCTGGCTTCAGCCAAAGTGGTTCAAATGCATTAATCATAATCTGCCCCAGGGCCTTTGTTCTTGTTTCCACTGCTCTTTTCCAAATACAAACATGACTCACTCCCTCACTTTTATACGTTCAAATATCACCTTTAAAGAAGCCTGCCTGACAATCCTATATAAAGTATTATCTACAGCAAAATGTGTTTTCCAACAAGGGCCATACCAATATTTCCACTCCCACATGGTCTTCCAGAAACTTGCCACTGCCCATCCATCACCAGGTGGAGTCTGTTTTCCCTCTCCTTGGGTGGGACTTTTGACTGCCTCAACAAATAGAAGGTAGTGGAAATAATGCTGTGGATTTCCAGTGCTAGTTCATAAAAGGTGATAGAGTTTCCTTCGGATGCTCTCTCTTTCTGGGACATTTGCCTTTGGAACTCAGCCACCATTTTGTAAATGAAGCAAAGGCTACATGAACAGACCACATATAGGTATTTGTTCAACAGCCTCAGCTGAGGTCTCAGCCGATACCAGCATCAGTCACCAGATACGGGAGTGAGTGAGCCATCAGGTGACGCCAGCCTACAGCCTTCAAGCTGCCCCATCTGATGCCAAGTGGAGTAGACAGAATCTCTTCCTGCCAAGACCTATTCCCTTTGCAGATTCATGAGCAAAATAAATGGTTGTTTGTGCTGCTAATTGTTGGAGTAATCTGTTATACAGCCACAAAAACAGAATATATTTTTGGTACCGGAAGTGAGATGCAACAGAAACCTAAAAATATGTGGGTATGGCTTTGGAACAAGGCAGTAGGCAGAAACTAGAAAAACTCTAAGGGAAGTGTTAGTGAAAGCCCAAAGGATCTTGAGGAGACCAACAAAGGAAGCCGGATAACCCTTGATGAAGCTATCAGGGAGGGCTTCAAGGAAGGTGAAGAAAAGATTACAGGAAGCTGGAATGTTATGGAAGTCCTTGTTATGAGTGAGAGAAAGTTTAGCAACACTGTTCCTGCAGTAATGTGGAAAACTGAAGATGTATGTAACTAACTGGATGATCTAGCTAAGGGGATTTCAGGCAGAATATTTTAAGTGTCTTCTGACTTCTTCCCATTGTTTATGGTGAAATGAGAAAGGAGAGATGACTTTTTTAGGAAAGGAATTTTTCACTTTTCAAGTAAAATGTAGAGGAATTATCAAGAGCAGGACTTGATGTCTTCAAAAATAAATGTAATTCTACCTCCTGGCCTCTCCAATATTCTCAAATTAAGAGAGAGCTTCAGAGCGAAGGTTAGACCCAAGTTTTTTTGCTAAAAACCTCAGCAGTGCCGAAGGCAGTGTCTCCAGAACTCTTCTGCTTACACAAAAGACCCTTTAAAGATCTTAAGGGGGTGCTTCACAAATCCTCTCTATTAACCAATAGAATCAAAGAATCTAGACTCTTAAGAATCTAGACTGTTGTCAGTCAGCAGTTTTACAGCAAGCCCAAGGTAGAGAAGGGCTTATGTTGACAAGATTTGTGCATGTAGCTTTTTCTAATGGAATGTATTGTAATCTGATTCGTAAGAAATCCACGAGGTTTTAAAAACAGTCATGTCAGCTTGGATAGAAAGGAAGATTTAATCAACATTTTACATGCAGAAAGCAGGCTGAGAAAATCATTCAGCGAAAAATAGGCCACTTTGTATAAAAAGGATGAAGATTTGGAGGGCATAACCAATAGCCATACTGAGTCATTGCCAGGCAGTAGCACGGTACCCTAATGAAGTAAGTGGTAACATATACCCTACTGGATTTCAAAATTGTTATGGATTCCTGTGTGCTTCCAATTTTCCCCCTTTTTGAAGAGAAGGGTCTATAGCATTTACTCTATACATTTTCCACGATTACACACGTTTGTGTGTGTGTGTGTGTGTGTGTGCGCGCGTGCGCCTGCATGCACACGTGTGCCAAATTGTTTCTTGAGTTCATGCGTCTTAAGATCAATGGAAACTGTCTCTAGAAGCTCTATCTGAGGAATGTCAATTGCATGTGAACAAGATCTATATGGCAAGGTCCTAGACTGTGAGCCAGAACTTTAGGCCATAATGGGATTAGGCTCTGGGGAAAAGGGTAGCCTTTTTTTGCTAATAAGAGGGATTTGAATTACTGTAACCAAATTGTGGTTACAGATTGTGGCAAAGTATATCTTCAAAAAAATGGCATGGCAGGGGCTTCCCTGGTGGTGCAGTGGTTGAGAGTCCGCCTGCCAATGCAGGGGACGTGGGTTTGTGCCCCGGTCCGGGAGGATCCCACATGCCACAGAGCGGCTGGGCCTGTGAGCCATGGCCGCTGAGCCTGCGCGTCCGGAGCCTGTGCTCCACAATGGGAGAGGCCACAGCAGTGAGAGGCCCGCGTACCGCAAAAAAAAAAAAAAAAAAAAAAAAAAAAAAAGGCATGGCAGTATTTCTGGTTCCACATGCTCATCCATAACCTTGCCACTTCCCATTAAGAGGTGGAGTCTATTTATCCTTTGTTTGGGTATAACCTGAGAAATGTAGCATCCATATAAATAGCAATTACAAAAGTTTTGGTGAAACATTGAAAAGGAAACCAAAATAAATGAGGATATGTTTATGAATAGGAAGACACCATGTCATAAAAATACTAATTATCCCTAAATTAATCTATACATTTAAAAAATTCTAATTACCATTTTAATAGGCAGACCTTTTCATGGAACTGGCCAAGCTGGTCCTAAAATTCATGTAGGAGAGGAAACAGCTCTAAAAAGCCAAGGCATTATGAATAAGAATAGAGTAGGATTTGGAGGGAAATATTTACACTGGTGTATATCAACATTATAAAGCTATAGCAATTAAAATATTGTGGAATTGGAACACAGATACATGCATAGACCAACAAAACAGACTAGAGGAAAAAGAGAGATAATCATCTATAATGTATGTGCTACTTGATTTATCATAAAGGTAGCCATACAGAGCAGTAAGGAAATGAAGTGTTTTCAATAAGTGGTACTGAGATATTTGGTTCTCCATAAAGGAAACAATTAAATCAGAGTTCTCCTCCATTCCAATTCCAGGTGGGATTTTAGACTTAATTGTGTAGATAAAACTTTCAGAATAAATGCAGGAGGGTGTCTGAACAACTTCAGGGTAGGGAAAGTTTTCCTAAGCAATACACAAAAAGCACTAGCTGAATAAAAAGATGGGTAAAATTGACTACATTAAAATTCAGAACTTCTCTTTATTCAGGGCACACCGAAAACAAGGTGCAAAGAACTTAACCAAATATTTTTGATGCATAAAAACCCACAAAGGATTAGCATCAAAAATATATAAATAACTCCTTCTCATCAGTAGTAATTAGGAAAATGCAAATTAAAACCAGAATGAAATACTATTCACAGACATCAAATTGGTAAAAATAATAATAATAAAATAAAATTCAATCTGTTAATATCAACTGTGGGTAAGAATGTGGGGGAAAGACAAATTTCAAACATGCTGGTGAGATTATAATAAGGTTGAAGCCACACATTGTATATAAGCAGCATTTCCACTTCTAGGCATATATACGCAAAGAACCATGTCCAGGAATATTTGTAGAGGTGTTGTTTGCTATATGAAAACATTAGAAATAACCTCAATGTTTATCAGCTGGAAAATGGAAAAACCAGTTGTGGTTTATTCATACAATGGAATGTTTTGTAGCGCCTAAAATGAGTGAGTTAAATTAGACATGTAAACATGGATAAATTTCTAAAGTATGATATTGAGTAAAAAAAACATGTTGTAAAATGATGCACACAGAATGATCCAGTTATGGAAAGTTTTAAAACATGCAAAACAATGCTGTAGTTTATGATATTGTATAGGTAGTAAAAAATATTAAAACAGACTTAGGAATGGTAAAAAACAAAATCCATCTGGGGAAGGAGAAAAATAGGAATAGAGAGAGGTACTAGAGAGTCTCAAGCATATTTGTGATGTTTCATTTCTTTAAAAGGCAAAAAAGGCCTATTGCAAATTGTTAAGTTTTCATTGTTTTGCTGTGGGTAAGTGGGGTGCTCGATACATCATTCTCTGTCCTTTTCTGTTCACAAACTTTCTTTTAAAGCTTAATGAGAATCATAAGCCTCAGTGGGTCCATATGGTTTGTTGCCTTCTTTGTGGATCTAGCTAAACATTTGGTACACAAGTTCTGCTGAGAATGTTATAAAGGTATGCATGGAATTCTGTTCTTGCTCTTCTCAGAAGTCACGTCTACACATCATCAGCAAGCCTCTTCCGTTTATTTATTTATTTATTTATTCTGGCCTTGCCACATGGCATGTGGGATCTTAGTTCCCCCACCAGCAACCAGGGATCAAACCCGTACCCCCTGCAGTGGAAGCAAGGAATCCTAACCACTGGGCTGCCAGGGAATTCCCAAACCTCTTCAATTTTAAGTAGAATGAGCAATTAGGTTATTCTCCCCTTCCAGGGAGAGGGGTTTCTTTTAAATTTATCATCCGAAAATCCACTCCCAACGAGTCCAGTCTGCAGAAGAAAGATAAGATGTCAACAGTTTATCCTCCCAAATTGTCTAAAGGCCAGAAAGCAAAGAAATACTCAGCATACCTACTGTGGTTACTAAGGCCAGGTTAAACATCAAATTTCAGTTTTCCAGCATGAGGAGGGAGGTTGAATCATCAAAGAGGATGAGCAAGGCTTGAATTAGGACTCTAGAAATACTTGGTCACTGAAAAGTGCCTAAGAGGTTATTCTGTCTCCATGTTGGCTTCTCCATCTGCCTTCACCTCATTGTTCTAGGAGCAAAGAGTGATACAGGACAGGGCTTAATTAGGTGGACATAGGTAAATAGCTTTGTCTTATTTAGGTATTCATTTTTAGATGGAAATCATAGATATACTGTTTGATTGTATTCCCTTAAAGTAGACCCTAAGAAAAGGATTTAGGTGAAACTAGTTTTCTGGGGGCATCACAGTGAGGGAATGCGGATGAGACAGAAGAGGGAGGGAAGGTCATCACAGGTGGATTAATGCGTTGCTGCCCTGGGCAACTGGGGCTCCATTTTGCTGGACGCTTTTTGAGGGCCTGTGGAGAAAACCCTTGAAGCTAACTCTTCAAAACATAAGGAAGCAGGAGGATTTTTTCATCAACTCCTTATTTAAGGATTGTTGCTTGGGAATATTAACTCCTTCCACCGGGCCTGTCCCTCCTGAAAGCTTGCCAAGCAGATTCTTATGGGCCGCAAAAAGCCCCCAGGCTGAGTTCAAAAGCCAGCGGCATGCAAGGGAACTTGTGAAAATTTCAGGTGACATCCACCTTGGCAGGGCCGTGGGGATCTGCTGACAGCATGTGACAAGGATATCTGTCACAGAGCCCAGTGTATCATATGTTCCAAAGCATGGGATAAGTATTGCCAATGGTTCAGGAGACAATTTTAGGTGGTTCTGGGTCATGGTGTTAAATAATATTGAATCACATGGTGAGGGAGTTCTGCCCTTTTCCCTTTTTTTTTTTTTTTTTCCGGTATGCGGGCCTCTCACTGTTGTGGCCTCTCCCGTTGCGGAGCACAGGCTCCGGATGCGCAGGCTCAGCGGCCATGGCTCACGGGCCCAGCCACTCCGCGGCATGTGGGATCTTCCCGGACCGGGGCACAAACCCGTGTCCCCTGCATCGACAGGTGGACTCTCAACCACTGCGCCACCAGGGAAGCCCTGCCCTTTTCCCTTTTGTTTCAACTTTTCTTATTATTCCAAGAATAATGTTTCATTTTGGTACTAACTGTTATGGGCTGAATTATGTCCCCCCAAAATTCATATTTTGAAGTCCTAACCCCCAGTAATCTCAGAATGTGACTGAATTTGGAAACAGGGTCTTTAAAGACATAATTGAGTTAAATAAAATCATTAGGATGGGCCCTAATTCAGTATGACTGGTGGCCTTATAAGACGAGGGGATTTGGACACACACTGGTACAGAGGGGAGACCTGTAAAGCCACAAGGAGAGAGCCGTGTATTATACAAGCCAAGATAGGCATCAGAAGTAATCAACTGGCCAACACCTTGATCTTGGACTTCTAGCTTCCAGAATTGTAAGAAAATAAATTTCTGTTGTTTAAGCCCCCCAGGCTTTGATACTTTGTTATGGCAGCCCTAGCAAAGTAATGCACTCATTATGGCTTTAATCTATCTCCAGCACTTGCTAGCTACCCATTGAGGAGTGTCAGCCTCAGGCTCAGAAGGTTTACTGATGACCGCAGTTGGCTAAAATGTGCCAACATTGTCCTGTTTTCATTGATTTATTTTTACAATTACCCTCAATCTATGGCAAGTGGGACTATTTATTATCAGCAACGATGCAAAGTTTCCTTTTTAAGTACATGTATTTAATCTTTGAAGCCAGCCAATTTAAAGAACAACATCGAGCAAATAATAGAACCATCAAGATAGTATAAAATGGCTCAAGTCTGGGAAATACTGTGAGCTCTGGAGCAACATGTTATGATGGACAGAAAGAGTGTGACCTTGGGTGAATCACCTAGCCCCTCTGAGCTTCACTTCCCCTAATACTGACCTCATAAAGTCGCTGGGAAATTCAGATGGGATATTTGTCAAGCAACAAGCACTCTGCCTAGCAGTAATTAAAAAATCAGTAAATGTTGGTTCTCTCCCCTTGAAATATTTGTAAGAAAATATAGATTTTTTTCATGGGCCTTTGGAAAGTTATTAATCAGATATTAGAACACAGCCAATCGGATGTTAATCAAATCTAGTGTAATTTTCTTTAGAAAAAATCCCTTTTCTATCATTTTGTCCCACCCTAAGAAACTGGGTCCTTTTGATCTGTTTGGAACTGCTCAGCCCATCTTTTCTGGATGTTGGGAAGATCAAATGAGGTAGCAGGTGTGGAAAGGCATTAGAAAGTTTGCACACAAATGGCGTGGCGATGGGGTTTCTACTTATGTCCCGCTGTGGCTGTGTCAATTGATCTGTATATCTTGGTTGCATTCATTGAAATGAACCACAGTGCTTAAAAACTTACCTTTTTTCCTATGGCTTTTTCTATTAATATGGGAAGTGTTCACAAGTTTCTTATCCAACTAGTAGAGCAACGGGGACCCCGAGAGGACCAGAGGTTTTCAGTAGAGAAAAATCTGTTATCTCAGAATTCCCAAGACCTTTACGAGAGAAGGTAGTGAGTCAGTGTTCTTAAAACAGTGGAAGTGCCAATTCTGAGTACAATGTCATGTTTCTTTCATGGGGGAAAAAGAGCAATGTGGAAATCCCCAAAGTATGTGTTATTATGGGGTTTCTTTCTTTTTGTTAGGATATTTGAAGTTTTTTTTTTAAAGAGGTTTAGCATTGTGTCCTGAAAAGCCCTTACCTGTCAGCAGAGTCTTCAGGAATGTAGTCTCCAGTCACTTCCAAGGGATGCGATTCCTTTCATGAATATGCCACCTCTAGTGAATAAAGGGAAGGGTGGCCCTGGGGAAAAGTAAGGGGGTGGATACCAAGGTGAGAAGAGGATATAAATAATAGAGTCCTATCTGACCTTAGGTTATTCTTCAGATTAATCAAATCCTGCCAAACAGTAGCTTCCTGGACAAAAGAAATTAACACCTGAAATGAACAGAAAAAGTCTCTACCCTCTTGGAACACGTTCTAGTACAGGATTTTAACCTCATGCTGCTCATCCTGTGGCGGTTTGGTAAAGTCTACGGATCCTTTCTCAGAAGGGTGTTTTCAAATGTACAAAATAAAATACACAGAATTCAAAGAAAAGCAATGATATCGAAATTCAATAACTTGCAGCACTGTGTTGGACCCCTATTATTGCACACTCTTTTAGCTATAGGCTACTTTAAATAACACGCTTCAATAATTATCTCAACTATCACATGTATTTGAACTTATCTAGTCTTTATTCCTAGACTGCATGACTACCCTTGTTACAAAAGGCCTTGCAACCTTATAGAGAGTTAAGAATTCTTATGTGGACTGTCCAGTCTTAAAACCTTTTAACAAACAACAGAAACAACTCACTCTTTCTATGTATTGATTAACATTGTAAATAAGAAATACTAGAGGGCTTCCCTGGTGGCGCAGTGGTTGAGAGTCCTCCTGCTGATGCAGGGGACATGGGTTCGTGCCCCAGTCCGGGAGGATCCCACATGCCGCGGAGTGTCTGGGCCCGTGAGCCATGGCCGCTGAGCCTGTGCGTCCGGAGCCTGTGCTCTGCAACGGGAGAGGCCACAACAGTGAGAGGCCTGCGTACCGCAAAAAAAAAAAAAAAAAAAAAAAAAAAAAAAAAGATGTCTGGGTCACCAATATAAGAAACCATGGTTTCACTGTTTGGTGGCTGAATGATAACCAGGCATAGAACTGCTCTATAATTGGCCATCTACGCCTTGTGAGCATCTGTACCCGGGAAGGCTCTGATAACATGCCACCTTGCTGCAAGCCCATTGACTACCATAATTTCTAAGCAATGGGCATAAAAGATATTTCAAGATACTGTCAACAACAGTAATGTCATAGGAGCCACACCTGTGATTTCTTGTTGATAACAAGTCACTGGCACTGCTACATGTTCAGTTTGCTGTCTGTGCTCATAATTAAAAGAAATGTTAAATTTCAGTTAGAGGGCAGTAAAAATAAGGATATGATTATTTTCCTGTCCAAGGGCCTCCTAGACTCCCAATTTGACTCTAGGAAAGAATCCCTTGTGGGAAAGCAGGTAGTAAGTAAATAATAGCATGCCAAGTGATGGTAAATATTATAAGGGAAAATACCACAAAGTAAGGAAGACGGAGAGAGCCAAGCATGCGGAGGGGACGAGCCACTCTTTTATTTTAGGATGCCACTCTAGGATGACATTTGAACAGTGATCTGAAAGAATACAGGAAATGAGCCCTGTGACTATGTGCAGAAAGAACGTTCTAGATAGAGGAAACCCCAAGTATGATCCCACCTCTTAGGACCTTACTGATTGTATTAGTGAAAATTTAATCAGGAAAGCAGAACCCCTATGAATATCTTGGAATAAGGGCTTTGTTACAGGAATTAGACTTTTCACACTTGTGGGAGGAGCTGGGGAAGAAACTATCTGGCAGCGGGTATTGCATGTCAGGGAGGAGTCCCTAACCAGCCCTGGCGCAGGGAATAAGCCAGAGCTGGCAAGGGGGATCTGAGCTGGGAGCCAGACGCGTGTCCAGATGCTGGGATGGGGCTACGAGAAGGAGCTAGTGAAGGAGTCCACGGGAGGCTGTAGCCCAGCCCGTGCATCGCCCCTGCCTCTGAGCGTCCACAGGCGAGCATGTGGAGTTGGGCCTGGGGCAGCTGTTGGTCAGTAGCCAGGAAGAGCTAGACATCGGCCAGAGGAGAGTGAGAAGCACCTGGAATCCACTAGACTCATCTGTGGTTGTCCTTCGCCATGTTTGACTGGAAAGACCTTCCCAGAGTAATGGCCACTGTTTTTCTTCTGCCTTTCAAATCTTGTGCACATTCCTGTTTGGCTAACTCTGACTCAGAACCATTCAGGGAAGAGGATTCTGTGAAAATTAGTTCCAGCTTAATCAAGTCGACAAAGTACAAATTCCCACATCTGTCAGTGTCAGGGCTTTGGCTTTTAATGGCGAGATGGGAAGCCACGGGATGGTTTTGCATGATGTAAGTTATAAGAATCTCTCTCGCTCCAGCGTTTGGCACAGTACTAAGAACAATATTTACTGAGTGTTTTGCATTCTTTTGAGAAATGCAGAGGTTTTCTCCTTTTTTTTTTTTTTAAACTAGGGTAGCCCCAGTCTGAACCAAGCAACTGTGTCCACACGAAATCTCTGCAGTTCTGAATTTTCTTATAACTAGAGGAGCAGAGAGGTGGTTTTGAGGTAGAAGACCTACAGCTTAAAGAAATTGAATCCGTTTTTTTGTTTGTTTTTTAAATAGCTGATACAGCCACTGTGGAAAACTGTTCCTCAGAAAATTAAAAATAGAACTATTGAATGATCCAGCAATTCCAATTCTGGGTATATATCCAAATGAAATGAAATTGCTATGTAGAAGAGATACCTGCACACCCATTTTAACTGCAGCATTATTTACAATAGCTAAGAAATGGAAAAATCTAAGTGTCCACCAACAGATGAATGGATAAACAAAACGTGTATATATCTTTGTCTATATCTATCTATATCTACATCTATCTATCTACCTATTTGTCCACACAATGGAAAGCTATTTACCCATAAAAAAGGAAGGAAATTCTGTCATTTGCAGCAACATAGATAGACCTTGAGGGCGTTATGCTAAGTGAAGTAAGTCAGAGAGAGAAAGACAAATACTGTATGATCTCACATGTAGGATCTTAAAAAATAAAACAGTAAATTAAAAAATTAAAATACACTTAATGGGGCTTCCCTGGTGGCGCAGTGGTTGAGAGTCCGCCTGCCGATGCAGGGGATACGGGTTCGTGCCCCGGTCCGGGAAAATCCCACATGCCGCGGAGCGGCTGGGCCCGTGAGCCATGGCCGCTGAGCCTGCGCGTCCGGAGCCTGTGCTCCGCAACGGGAGAGGCCACAACAGTGAGAGGCCTGCCTACCGCAAAAAAAAAAAAAAAAATACACTTAGTACCTTCTGTGTACCCAGTACTAGGGCACTATTCTAGGCATGTGGTATTTATCTTGAACAAAGTAGACAAAAATGGCGGCCCTGATGGAGCTAATACTGTAGTGGGAGTGACAATAACATAAAAATAATTGTTACACAGTGTTTCGAAGTGCTTTGGAAAAAATAAGTAAAGCAGAATAGAGCAATCAGCAGTCCTGAGGAAGGTTAGGGAGACATAATATAGGATTTAATAGGGTGGTCGGGGGAGGGAGTGCTCCTTGAGACAGTGAGATGTGAGCAGCGCTTTGGAGGAGATAAGAAGTGAGCCATGTGACTGGGGCAGAGGGAACAGCTAAAGCACAGGCTCTAAAGCAGACACGTACCTGGCTGTTCAAAAAACAGCAAGGAGTGAACAAGGAAAGAAACTCATAGGAGACGAGGTCAGAAGGCACAATGGGGCCAGAAGCCTTGAGCCTTGAAGCCCCTGTAAGGACTGTAGCTTTTACCCTGAGTGAAATAAGGAACCACTGCAGAATTTACAACAGAGAAATAACAGAACAGCGAATTGTTGGCATGTTTTTATTACATTTTGGAGCTAAAATGCACAGGTAGCCTGAGCTTGTTTTTGTTTCCAAAGCCAGATAAGAAGAGTTGAGTCTCTCTGAAAGGAATAGTAAGAATAGAAGAGGAAAAATAAGACTGGGAGCCACGTCCACAATATCAATCTTACTGCCTGCATCGTGCTCGGGAAACGAAAACTGGACCCACCTGAGAACATGCTTCATGTTCTTGGAAAGGATTGCAAATGGGCTGAAAGGGCGTTGCTGCAAGATCCCTTGGGGTTTGGAATTAGCCCAGACTTGGTTTCTGCGAGCTCAGAAATACTAACTGGGACTTCCTCAAAGTACACTTGATGTTGCTTAATGATAAAAGGCCTCCCTGTTCTGTTCCTTTGAGCAAAAGGCAAATCCCCCCATCTCTAGGTGCTATAATCTGCGGGTTGGAAGAATTGTCCTTTGTCATAAAGGAGAAGCTCAAGTAGAGAAAGATACCAGCTCTTGTGATAACCAGATTGAATGGATCTTACCCAAGAGTCAGCCTACGGTTCTCATTCCACCAAATCTGTGATGTTTGAGCCCAACCATTAAATTACAGTGGTTGCTTCTCAAATTGGTCACACACTAGATTCTTCATGATGAAACCAACCCAAAGGATGTCCTGCAGAAAGGAATAAAACCTCCCCAGAAAGTCACTTTCCAGCCCTCCACTCCATCATTTCTCAATTCAGGGCTAAAAAAATCCAACACAGACTCTTTTATATGCAAGGGAGGCAAACCTACCATTGAAAGCAGGTAAAAAATAGAAGTACCAGTTTGGAAGGCAGCTGAAGAGAGATTGCCCAGTACTTGGAATACACTTTGAGACTGAGTCCCATCATATATACAGAAACTGTAATGCAGTCCATGCCCTGAGGCCCTGTGACGAAATCCCCTGTGGAGTAAACAAAAAAAGAATAAGCATCAAGACCCAACAGGACTGACTCGACCAGAATCAGGGGAGGACTGGCAAACTCACAGCAAAAATTGTAATACAGGTCACAGAATCCTCCCTAAGGCTGCCAGTTTCCAAAAGTGTAGTCAGAGCACATCAGCATGTTGAAAGATAAATACGAGAGACTCAAACGATGAGACATTTTTTTGAAGGCACGGCACCCTCGACAGCTCACCTACAGAGG
The DNA here is from genome assembly GCF_949752795.1 of Hyperoodon ampullatus. NCBI lineage: Eukaryota > Metazoa > Chordata > Mammalia > Artiodactyla > Ziphiidae > Hyperoodon > Hyperoodon ampullatus. The sequence goes on from NC_136923.1 coordinate 23,972,981, forward strand.
CGCCACAGACAGCGAGGAAAAGGAAGGTCTTCCACAGGGAGAGTGAGAAATCAAAAAGGTTGCAAACTCCAGGGTAATTTAAAATAACACTCATTATCTTCCCAAATTTTAAAAGAAACATGGAAATAGGCCCCTGTTAGCTAAAGATTTACAAACCCAGGCCAAATTCTAACAGTCTCAGCTCCGTCCAGCCAGCTCCAGGAAGCTGCTGTACCAGTTTTGGGGAAAGGAGCCTAAAGAGCTGGAACCACCTGGTTTCGGGGTTACTTGAGGGCATAGAGTTTGCTTGACCTGGTTCTTTAAGAGTCAGAAGATAAAGACTGACATTCACTTACCTGGGCCTTATTGGTGGATGATAAATTGCCTATTATATCCCCGCCCTGGGAAAGGCAAGCTTCATTTTCCCATTAATTCCTGAAATGAGAATTGCTTCCTTACTGATTTGGTCTAGAGACTGATAGAAACACCGTCTGGACAAACAATCAGCTTTGTACTGCTGGCAGAACTCTTCCAGCGAACACCCCAGACTACAGTGAGGATGTGAGAACCAAGCCTCTGGAAGCCAGCAGAGGGACCACAAACCTAGGGCCCTGAACATCAAGGATGTCCCGAAAGTCATGTTGGTGGGAGAGAGTCCAGGCCAGGGGAGGCTGTTACTGACCAGGACACTTCCCTATACCCAAGGAGGGCCCCCCATCACGTTCAGCAGAGACACTGATAGCATCTCTCCTCTTGGACTTGGTAGTCAGTTTTTGGAATCCCCCTAGAACTTCAGTTGAGTTGGAGAACTGAACTGTCCCCAGAAAAACCATGCAGACTGAAAGTCTATGAACAGAAGTTGCTGGTTTGGATATGAGGCCCATGCCAAACACAGTTTGTACCCTCAGTGCAAATTTCTTAGGCCTCACTTGTAACAGAGCAACTTTGACCCTAAGCAGAGTAAAATAAGGCAGGGGCATAAGCTCTGGCCTTGTTTTATGAACTCCCAGCTTTTTTCTTTATATTTTTTTGTTGATTTGGATTTTTAGCCAAAGAAAGAGCTCCTGTAGCCTGTGTTGTCAGTCTGCTTTTTCCAAAGAGATTGTTTATTTTATTAAAAACATTGAGTAGAGATTATCATACTAAGTGAAGTGAGACAAAGACAAATATGATACAATATCACTTATATGTGGAATCTAAGAAAGTGACACAAACGAACTTCTTTACAAAACAGAGATAGACTCACAGACATAGAGAACAAATTTACGGTTACCAAAGGGGAAGTGGGGAGGATAAATTAGGAGCTTGGGATTAACAGATACACATTACTATATGTAAAATAGATAAACAACAAGGACCTACTCTATAGCACAGGAAACTGTATTCAATATCTTTTAGTAACCTACAATGGAAAAGAATCTGAAAAAGAAAAAAATATATATATAAACTGAATCACATTGGTGTACACCTGAAACTAACACAACATTGTAAATCAACTGTACTTAAATTTAAAAAAATTTTTTTAAGTTACCTGGTTTTCTAAAAAAACCAACCAAACAAAAAAACCCACTACAGTCTTTAAAACCAATCGGAAAAAAGAGAGTGAGAGAAGGAGGAGGAGGGATCGTCCTGACCATTTTTAAATCACAATAAGCCTAATTTATTCTGTCAACATGTGAGTCAGGATTTCATAAGGCATCTAATCCACCCTTCTCATTTTACATATGAGGAGATTAAGGGCCAGAGAGAGGAAATAACTTGTCTAAGGTCATGCATGTTTATGAGTGTAAATATAATGTTAAAATGTATTCCCAGCTACTGATTTCCTTATTATTATTTAATTTCCTGATCCTTCTTTCCGTGGGAGTTGATGAGCATCCCGAAATTTGTGATTAAGAAAGAACCTGGCATGTTACAGTGAAAAAGAAGAGAAATTCACTTGGACCAGCCTCTTCTTATCTGTCATGGCCTAAGAAACCTGTTGTACCAGGCCCTGGTAAACAGCCCCATCCTTGGGTAACCAGATGGCCCTGGGGTGTCATAGTTGCAAGGCCCAGGACAATAACCTCACTTCCACTCTTCTGTCTTTGCTTGGAAAAGAAAACTGTAGAATAAGCTATGCCACTGTCTTACTAAGCATCGGTTTTACCTACAAGGATTCCTTGCCTTTGCAGAAATTAGACTTTTGAATTAAAAATTCAGTTCCCAGAAAATGCAATGATGGTGTTTCAGTGTTGTGGGAAGAATAGGTCTTTAGTTATCTAAATATGTGGTTCTCATTTTCCTCGTGATGGGATTATTGGGAAATTCAGAGTCACTATTTACAAATAGTATGGCTGTTATTATGGCAGTTTGTCATTACTGTGTGTAGCTGGACAAATGTTTCCTCACATTGTCTGAATTAGTAATTTTAATATTTTTCTTTTGGGGAAATCTCTCCAACTTCCTCTTCCTTTTCACTACACAGTTTTTATGTGATAGACCCTCCATCATGTGTATTCAGGGATCCGTATTTAAAATGAATTTTAAGTTCTATTTTATGTATATGTATTTAGAAGAAAATAGCTGATCTACATCAGGGTTTCTCAGCCACAGCACTATTGACATTTGGGGCTGGATAATTCTTTGTTGTGAGGCTGTCCTATGGACTGTAGGATGTTTAGTAACATACCTGGCCTCTGCTCACCAGGTGCCAGGGGCACTTCCCCTTCTTAGGTGTGACAACCAAAAACAGGCATTCCAAATATCCTCCAGGGATAAAATCACCCCTGGTTGAGAACCGCTGATTAACTTGTTTCAAATAGAGGTCCCAGTAGACGGTATGCTCCATAAGAACAGGAACTGTGTCTGTTTTGTTCATCACTATCACGCACATAATAGGTGTTTTTAGAAAACTTGTTGATTGAATGAAAGACACGTGTGGTATAAAAGAGAAAGCCTTGGGTGCAGAATATTCAAACATCAATCTGTTGCTACCTAGCCATGCCATTTGTCTAAATCAGTTTATTTCTTTGAATCTTAGGCTCATAATATGTATTTGCAGAAAATAATCTTTACCTTGACTCTGCTCTCTTGGGAATTTCAAACCCGATTATTTGTGCAAATATGTCTGTAACCTGTGAAATGACCTCAGATCTGAAAGATAGTGAGGGACAAATGCCTTGAAGTAGATGCTGAACTCCAGAGGGAGACCCAGATCAACCTAAAACAATAGTTCTTGCTTATCCAGGGACCAAGAGCTCTGAGCTACACTCTGGCCTTGAGGTAAGGTAAAGAAAGAGGAAGGAAATGGAGCTGGATCGGACAGCTCCAGAAAACCAGAGGGATGAGTCAAACACAAGTGAACAGTGCCTGCTTATGGTTTCTTTGTACAACATAGATCGTTGTACACCAACCCAGGTACCAAAGGACAACAGTACATTCCTAAGAAGGTACAGTGCCATTGGGAATTAAGACTTTCAGAAGCCTTTACACTGAAAGACTATGATTTCCCCCACTCCCCAACCTTATCGGCAGATCATCTGAAAAAATTATATGTGTGTGTACGTGTATAAAACACAGAATTTGTCTATATGTTCATTTTTCCTTTATGCAGCTAGTTTTGCTGGAGGACTAAGGGCATGACTGGCCCACCTGTTGGAACGTCCAGTATAAGCTGGTGGACATGGTGCAAAGAACCACCAGGGGTCAGGTTCTATGCAGAAGGAGAGGAGATGTATGGATTGTATCTGTGTATCAGTGATAGGCAGATCTCAGTGGTGTGTGCCGGAGTCTTCTGCATGGGGTCCATTTCATAACACATCCAGATTTACCAATAGATACTAGTGAGCCCAAAGGTGAAGTGTCTGTGGTTCCATGTTATGAGTTCTCCAGGAGCAAAAATTGGTGCAGGAGGATTCTTGCCCCACTGTGTTATCAGTCACCCCACTGGCTGTGTGTGGTGTGGGGAGGGGTCAGGGGAGCACCCGGCTCTTTTCTGCCTCAGCTTCCTCACTCAGGAAAGGGAATGGTATTGCTGATTCAGTCTAACTTGGAGTGCTGTTAGGGGGGACAAATGCAGTCAGGAACTTAGCACTTGTTTGCTTTTTTCACATTTATCAGTTGATTATCGTGTTAGGGTTTTCCAGTTGAAATGGAACCAATGTTGGGGGGTGGTGTGTGCACAGGTATACCCGTGGGTATATTTATACACATACATACATACCCTAATTTTTCTTTATTATGTCACTTTTTAATTTTTCTGTTTAGACACGTAATACATGTTCATTGTAAAAATGGAAACATGAAGCAGTGAATGTCCGCCAATTCCTACCCATAGGAGTAACTGCTATGAAGGTTTCGACGCATATATATATATGCAGATTTATTGCTATGTGTACATTACTATAAACTGAAAGGATGACTCACTAGTCAATTCCAGATTAACAGTTGTAGTATCCATGGTAAGACTGCCCAAGAGTAGTGACAAAGGCAAGGTTTTGCAGTGGTGCCTGCCGGCCAGCCCTGCTCATCATCAAAGCCTGCTAGTGGGCGTCACTAGCCCTCACAGGCGTGACTGGTCACATCGATGATCACGCAGGCTTTCCAAATGACACAAAACATTCCTACCTAAATCCATTGCTTTCCAGGTTGAGCTTCTAATATCCCACAATATTTTTTTCGCTCTCTGTCCTTGTATGCTGCCTCTTCTTTCTCTGGATTTTGTCATGAACCAGATTCAATAGTATAAGTATTACTGCCATGACAAGTAATGATTTGTACACCAAGAGTAGTCCTCTTGTGTGATTAGCCAAAACAGCCAGCGCCAGCTATGAATAATCAGGTAAAAAAGAAACAGATGCATGTTGCAGTGGCATTTTTGTCTCTTTGCCTTTGGTCATTCATCTACCATCTTCACTATTTTAGCCATCTTTATGTGCCATTGGTATGACTATTGACTTAATATTCTTTTAATCAAGTCACTATTTTATCTTAAAGTTGCCTTAAAACTTCTGTCATTGACATAAAAGGAAGGCCAGCATCACTTGCCATAAGTGAAAGGTAACCATAACATAAATACGTAATTATTAACTATTGAAGCGTATTCACCTAACACCTTTTCCCTAGTTTGGGAAATATTGCTTTAAATGTCTAGCTAGAGATCCACAGCATTAAATTATTAAGGGGATCTGTGAATTCTCGAGATACCCACAAGAAAAACAAGCTTTAAAAGAAGTTATCACAAATACAAGCTTTGTCAGTCTCCTGGAACGAAAGTTTGGTGAATCAGAGAAATCGACCCAATGTATTGACAGTGCTTCGTATTCTATAGACTTAGGCGTGTACACATTTAGAGCCGTAGAATCTTAGAACTGGGAGCAGAGCTCACTCCAACCTCAGTCATGGAAGCTGAGGACCTGGAGACAGAAGGTACCTGTGAGAAACTCTCATAGGTAAGTGACAATAGAACAAAGCCATTTCCCCCGACCTCTACCCTTTAGGCTTCCTGTAAACTACCAGGTGTTGGAGTTAAGCCAACCTAATGTTTTGCTTATCCACTGCTGTGTAACAGACTGCCCCAGAATTTAGTGGCTTGAAACAGCAACCATTTAATTCCTCACAATTCTGTGGGTTAGGAATGTGGGCAGCACTCAGCAGGATGAAGCTATTGCTCCAAAAGGTGTCAGTGGGGGTCATTCATTCAGCTAGAAACCGGGTTTGGCTGGAAGGTCCAAGAATGCTTCATTCACATTTCTGGCACCTAGCTGCCTCTCCACGTGGCCTCTCTCTCTCCACGCGATAACTTGGGCTTCCTCACAGTATGGAAGCCTCAGGATAATGAAACTTCTTACATAGCATCTTGCTGCTAGGAATGTGAGGGAACATTCCAAGACCATCAAAAGTGGAGACTACAGATCTCTTAAGACCTGCCTCATTTTTGTTGATCACAGCCAGTCACAGAGGTAGCGAAGGGTCAAGATCAGGGGACATCAACCTTACCTCTCAAAAGGAGAAATGGCAAAGAATCTGCAGTCTTCTTTTTATTTTTTTTAAATTTTATATTGGAGTATAGTTGATTAACAATGTTGTGTTAGTTTCAGGTGTACAGCCAAGTGATTCAGTTATACATATACATGTATCTATTCTTTTTCAAATTCTTTTCCCATTTAGGTTATTACAGAGTATTGGGCAGAGTTCCCTGTGCTCTACAGTAGGTCCTTGTTGGTTATCTGTTTTAAATACAGCCGTGTGTACGTGTCAATCCCAAACTCCCAGTCTATCCCTGCCCTCACCCTTCCCCTTGGTAACCATAATTTCGTTCTCTAAGTCTGTGAGTCAGTTTCTGTTTTCTGCAGTCTTCTTGAATCCACCACAATTAGGTTCAACCTCCAGCTCCACTATGTGCTAGCTCTGTCTCCTTAAACGAATTATTTAACCTCAGTTCCCTTGTTCGGAATAATTCACATGTAATAATATTTACCCCATTAGATTGCTGTGAGGATTAATCTCAGATAAGCATATAAAGTGATTAGCACAGTGCCAGGAAGATAGTAAGCGTTCAACAAATTTTAGCTGTTTCCTTCCTTATCTACCAAGAGCTGATTTCCCCCCCCCCGATGTTATGAAGGTCAGTAGCCTCCACGTTGAGAACCATGGTCCTGGGATGGAATATTCAAGCATAATAGAAACGCTATCTACCAAAATGTTAAGCAAAAGGGAAATGCCCCAAAAATATCAGTCTCCCAGCCATCCCAGACTCAACCTGAGTCCAAGCCAAAACAGAGGCTGTGAATTGAAAGGTTTATCTTCCAAAGCTGACCTTTAAACATTCCGAAGGCCTCTGTAAGAAAACAACCATGGAGCCAGGCCATAGCTGTCTTGAGTCTGATCTCCAAATGATAATTTCATTGATTGGTGTGTTTATTCCAGTTCCTAAATCTGCTTTGTGTCTTAAACAGAATGAATACCGGTTCCCCTCTGTTTGCATTCAAAGCCCAATAATTTTATTAAGCTGGGCTATTTACTAATAGAAAAATAAGGGAAATTTTTGCTTGGTAAAGAAATGTGTCCTGTACACTAGAACAGTAATTCTCAACGGGGCATGATTTTGCCCCACCTACCCAGGGGTTCTTTGGCAGTGTCTGGAGACAGTTTTGGTTGTCACAACTGGAGAGAGGAGGTGGTATTGCTGGCATCTAATGGGTAGAGGCCAGGGATACTGTTAAACATCGTACAGTGCACTGAACAGCTCCCCGCAGTGGATAATTAATGGCCCAAAACGTCAGTAGTGCTGAGGTTGAGCAAGCCAGGTCTAGGACATCACAGCCAGGCGATTTGCTTTAAGAACTCATATAAAATTTACACGAGGACAGGCGAACTTGGAATCCCTGTAGCCATTTAGTGCCTGAAAGACCAAATGGACTTTATTATTTTGCCTATCAGATAAAATGCATGTATAGATTCAGAAGCATGTGGCCAGGGGGTAAGAGGTATACTGTGGCAAGCGATGCTTCTCCCTAAGCACATACTCCAAAAGTGTTGTCTTTTCAACAGTTTTAAGGTGGTTTGTAAGATGATAATGAAAAGACAGAAGAGGAAACCATGTGAAAGTAAACTCCTGTTACCTTGAGAAGGTAACCAAGGATGGCATCCTTTTCACATCCTTACCGACCACCGGCACAGCCCTACTTCATTCCCAAGCATGACCGTCCCCATCCTACCGCCTGAGGGTACTTCTGTTGGCCCCAAAAGAAAAGTACCAGGACGTAAGGTCCTTACTCATCTCTACATCCTCCAGCACCTCTCAAAGCATGAAGTGGCTGCTTATTGGTTGTTCATGGAATGAAAAAACCAAAGAACAAGTCAACCAGTCACTCAGCCAAACAGGCAAGCAAGCTGTGTATTCACTTTTTGTCACAAGGTATCAGCATTTTATTTTTTTAAGGTGCCTAAAAGCAAAGCACAGAATGAAGATTTGAAATTTTGAAAAAGACCGGCATATTTTGCAAAGTATCTTCAAGCGAAAATCTGGAGAAAAAGACACACCTTTAAAGAAGTGAGGGAGGGAGTACCTCGCAGCAGTGAGAATAAATGCACTCGTGACACGTGCAACCACGGGGATGGGTTTCACAGAAATCACGGTGAACAAAAGCAGCTAGGAAACATCCTGTGTGATTCCATTTGTAAGGCAGGGTTTCTCAGCCTTGGCGATAGTGACATTTGAGGCCAGGTGATTCTTCATTGTTGGGGGCTGTGCTGTGCATTGTAGGATGTATAGCAACACCTCTGGGCTCGCTAATGCCAGTGGCACCCATTCCCCAGTTTTGACAGCCAGCAGTGTGTCCAGACGTTGCCAAATTCCCTGCGGGGAAGGTCACCCCAGGTTGAGCATCCTGATACAAAGCAATCCACGGTGTTAGAAGAGTGGGTAGTACCAGGGTCGGGGCCCAAAGGGCGATTTCTGTGGTGCTAGTAATACTTTTTTTATCTTGCTACCGACTAATTTTGTGTTTTCACTTTGTTAAAAATTCATCGAGCCAAGCAATTATGTTTTGTGCACGTCTCTGTATATATAAAGTCTGCTTGGAAAAAAATGAACAGGCCTGTAAGAATAGAGAAAAGAAGTTTCAACCACTGATAGGGCAGAGAGCTTGCGCTGGTGGAAGAATCTGTACCATATTCCAATATTTTCCAACAATACAGGTTTCTTTTCCGACGTTTGTTGCTATTTCCGAAGTTTCAGGAAGGTTTTAACAAAATGTCATTGGGATGAGGAATTTCCTAGCTCATCCTTAGAGGCAGAAAGCTGGTGGAAAAGTAAAAGTGTGTGACCTACAGAGTCCTGGAGCCAGCACGTCCTCTGGGCAGCCCCTGAACTTGGCACACCGTCTCCGAGGTGGAGTTGCACACACATGCACAGATTACATTGTTGAGATTATCATGAAAGGGTTCCGTGTGTCAAATGTCCCTTCCTTGCTGTGATAACTGCCAGGTTCTTAGGCAGCCATTGTCCCCATTTGTTCTCACAGTGAGTCATTGCTGTGACTAAAATAAAATCCTTCTCTGAAATGTCTCTCTTGATGTACTGGGACCCTTTAAACTTGCCATGGCCCAGAAATCCTATTGAAATGACCACTGAGGTTCTTGTGGAATCCTTTTCTGATGCGAGAATTTTGCTTTATTTAATACTGTTTTAAATAAATAGACCAATGGCTAGAGCTTAGAAATATTTTTTTGCTCTTTAGGGATTATCTCTGCAACGTGGTGATTTGAATTTAACCTGTCTGACACCGAGGTCATTCCATTTTAACATCTCTGCTCAAGGAAAAGCAAAGGCCAGAGAGGTGGTGCCTGAATGGTTTAGAATATGCTCAGGACACTATTTTTCTGGAATCCCCTAAGGGGAAATTCTCTCAACTTTCCCACCCTTTATTTTCTCCGTTGACAAACTAGGTTCTGTAACTTGGTGGCTGTTCTGGAATTTCACTGAGCTTAAGGACACACACAGGCACAAATATATATAAAGGAAGTATTCTTTGAAGGTTGATATTTCTAGTGAGATGATGATAAGCCACAGTATGAGCTATTCTTGCAGGAACAGAAACTAGACCCTGTGTCCTCTGAGCAAATTATATCTCATTTCCCCCAGGTTCTTAGCTGTGTTTCTGGAAAAGGACCATCCATGTGGCCACAGCATCCTTGCTCTGGGCTTCCAAGAAATGGCACAGAATCCACTGATCTCTTGTTCTCTTGAGGCACAAAGTTGCCTCCCTTCTTTAAAGACATACAAGATCCAAATTTATGGAACTAGTGAGAAGCTGGAGGAAAGAATCCTGTCCCAGAGTTTCCCATCTCCAAGAGAAAAATGACATTTCCTGACTTAACACAAAAAGTGTGGCCTACTAACACTGGGAAGTTGATGGAAATGAGTCGCAAGACAATTTCTTCTTTTGAATCAAAAGATGTATTAAGCTAGTGGAATAGCAGTTACTATTTTATGGGTCCACAGCTAGCATGGGTCCACAGTGACTGCCAGAGGGCCACAGCCAGCCATGCTCATACATTTATGTATTGTCTGTGGCTGCTTTCATGGTACCACGTCACCGTTGAGTAGTTATGACAGAGACCACAGGGCCACAAAATATCTACTCTGTGTCCTTTACACAAAACATTTGCCAACCCTATGCTGTGATTAGAAAGTCTATTTTGTCTATTAATTTTATTAATGTTTAATTGTCAAAATGATGTTGTTCTCATTTTTAGTTTTAGTCTTAAAAAGTAAAACCTCCTGGGCTTCCCTGGTGGCGCAGTGGTTGGGAGTCCGCCTGCCGATGCAGGGGACACAGGTTCGTGCCCCGGTCCGGGAGGATCCCACATGCCGCAGAGCAGCTGGGCCCATGAGCCATGGCCGCTGAGCCTGCGCGTCCGGAGCCTGTGCTCCGCAACGGGAGAGGCCACAACAGTGAGAGGCCCGCGTACCGCAAAAAAAAAAAAAAGAAAAAGTAAAATCTCCTGAGATATATGCTTATAAGGTTCCCATGTAATACATTTGTGGCAACTTGGCATTTTTGTCCCTTGTCATCACCTCCAATCTCTCTCTCCCACTCCCTCTCCTTTTTCTCATCCCTCTCCCTTCTCTTTCTTTCCAGCTATCTGACTCCTTCCTACCTACCTCCCTGTATCCCTGGTAAAGAGAAAGGGTTTTTATATATACAGTTTTTAAATGTTACTTTCCATTTACAGTTATTACAAAATATTGGCTCTATCTGCCTTGTTGTACAATACATCCTTGAGCCTATCTTAACCCAGTAGTTTGTACCTCCCTCCCCACTGGTGACCACTAGTTTATTCTCTATATCTGTGAGTCTGCTTCCTTTTTGTTGTATTCACTAGTTTGTTGTATTTTTTAGATTTCACATATAAGTGATATCATACAGTGTTTGTTTTTCTCCGTCTGGCTTATTTCACTTAACATAATGCCCTCCAAATCCATCCATGTTGCTGCAAATGGCAATATTTCATTCATTTTTTATGGCTCAGTACTGTTCCATTGTGTGTGTGTGTGTGTGTGTGTGTGTGTGTGTGTGTGTATACCACCTCTTTTTTATCCATTCGTGTGTTGATGGGCATTTAGGTTGCTTCCATATCTTGGCAATTGTAAATAGTGCTGCTGTGAACATTGGGGTGCATGTATCTTTTCAAATTAGTATTTGGGGGTTTGTTTGGATATATACCCAGGAGTGGAATTGCTGGATCATATTGTAACTATATTTTTAGTTTTTTTGAGAAACCTCCATCCTGTTTTCCACAGTGGCTGTACCAATTTACATTCCCACCAACAGTGTAGGAGGGTTCCCTTTTCTCTGCATCCTCACCACCATTTGTTATTTGTGTTCTTTTTGATGATAGCCATTCTGACAGTGTGAGATGATATCTCCTTGTGGCTTTGATTTGCATTTCCCTGACAATTAACAATACTGAGCATCAGTGAAAGGGTTTTTTGATAAGACAGAGAAAAGGAACAAAGACATGGTAACATCACATTCCATCAATACGTTTCTGTAAAAGATGATCCTTACTGCCCATGGATATATTTGTCCTAAAAGATGCTTCAGTATAAAGACTCTGAAGGACACAAATCAGAACTTCTCAGGGACAAAAGAATCTGCAATTTTCACATACCCGTTATAGTTTGAGACCACCCCAGAGGTTAGACTAGGTTCCCAAACTCTTCTATCCATGGACCATTTTCTATACACCCCTTGTGATGGATGCTAGCAGGGTTTGTGTTTGGCGATCAAGACAACACATTCTTCTTATCAGCTGTCTTGAATTTCCTCTGCCCTGACCACCAGCTTCCCAAGGGAAACGTACACATTTTTCACAGGGCCCAGAACACCTTCACGCAGTTAGAACAAATGGCCATCCAGAAAGCATGGAGATGGACTGCCAAGCTTAGATGTGCTTTCTGCTGAAGTAAGCAAGGAATGAGAGGCACAGGGACATGGATAACATACAGAAAACATTTTCTGGATTGGAACCATGTGTGCAGGGGTCTAATACCTGGAGGCCATTAAGATGATGACGGTGCTAAACAAAGGCCATTAAAATCCTGTAAACAACCCTCCCCCATTTTTATGAGGAAAAGCTCAACGTAAACAAGCTGTTACCCTGAGACCTATCATATCATTGCTGGCTTTTTGAACAGTTTGTAAAGAAATGGCCTCTACTGATAGGGAATTCTTCTTCTAGAATCTATACTTAGTATTAATCACCTTCAGGGTCCCCCAGTGGACCAGAGACCTTCATCTTACCAATTCACCAGGAAAGTCAGACAGAATTACTCTTCCTGTGCCCCTGTTGATAATTATTTCAGCCTATTTTCCTTTGGGGACTGACCAAAACTGTTATAATCACATGTTTACAGTCCTTGTCACCAGCAAGATTGGGAATTCCTTGAAGACAACCACTTGTTCAACTTCGTATGTCACCTCACACCATGCCTGATATGCACCCCTGGTGACATGGAGTGGATGCATCAGTTAGTTCATTAGTCGGAGAAAGAAGAAAAGCTGCCCTGTGTTTCATGGCCTGGGGCTGGGATGGTTGATAACGTGGGTAACGTCAGCCAGCTAACTTGCAGAACTTTCTTGCAGCCAGGCAGTGGAGATGGAGACCATTCTCTCAGCCTGGGGGTCAGTCAGTGTAGGGACTACCACACACAGCTGCTCAGAATTTTGCTTGTGTAGCAGTCATATGGGGCCAAACTAGTGCCCTTCTTTCAGACTCAGCCCCATAAATGGACACTTTCTGGACCACAACTCTCTGCTCAGATGCTTCCTGCCACTCTGACTACATTTGTCCCCATCACATCACCCTGTGGGTTGAAGAAAATGTAAGACCTCGGAGAAGATAAAAAGGCATCTTTAGGCAAGATGGCTCCCGTGGCAGCCTCACAGCTGCCGTGAGGGATCATTTTCAGCCCTCAGTAGACTCTTCCTTTCCCCACTGTGAGCACCAAAGCTCACATCAAGTCATGCTGGTACAGTGGCAGTGATCTTTAAGGAAAATTGTATTTTCCAGCGGACATGTGGGAGAAGAACATTCTTTTTCTTTTGGAGCCTGGCCCCTTCTCCTCAACCCAGTGGCAGCGTGACTGAGACACACTCATCCCCGTCTGTGTTGCAGCTGCTGAGGCAAAGGAAGAGGCTGGGATACTTTCTGGCATTGGGGCTGCACCAGGCCCGAGTTGCTTATACGTTGCTTTTGGCACTCGTTTCTGTAAGCACTCAGCCTATTTTCAAGTAAGCCCCTGAGATTTCTTTTTACGAAGAAAAACATTCTCTACATTCCCATCTTCATTTGGGCATGAAGATGGGAGCTTTCCCTTTGTCTCTAGCCAGTACTGTTGTTCAGTTTAACAGATGTCATTGAGCACCTACCACATGGCCAGACACGGCCCTGTGGGTTGTAGGAAGTCTGATGCTGAATACGGCAGAATCCTTGCCTTCAGGGACCCCGTGACCTATCAAAGGGGACATACCAGTGAACAACTTATCATAATACAATAGAATAAGTTCCTATAGTATGTAAGTACCCAAGTGCTGTAGATAATAGTAATCAATTCTATTTGGGGGTGACTGAAGGTTGAACCCAAGTTGGAGTTTTAGGGGATAAATTGAAGTTTGCCAAGCAAAAACAAGCATAATACCAATAACAATATATATTTATATTATATAATTTACAATAATGTATATCTATATCCAGTGCCACTTGATGAGCACATATTATATGGCTAGCATTTTGCTGAAGGATTTACGTACATCATCTCATTTATTTTTCACAGTAATCATTAGAAGAATAGTAAACATATTTCTAATACTTGCTATGTAACAGGCATGATCTACTTTATATATAGACAGAGAAGAAACGGGATGGAATCTTTGGATGGATCACTATTCTGAGAATCCTCAAGAGGACTATGTTAAACATTTTTCCAGTGGTTCTAAATTTATACTATAAGTAAACCACACTTAACATGTGGAAGAGGAGAAAAAAAAAGAAAAGAGAAAAAGAAAGAAAGAAGGGAGGGAGGGAGGGGAGGAGGGAGGAAGGAAGGAAAGAAAGAAGGAAGGAAGGAAAGGAAAAGAAAAAGAAAAGGAAAGTTTGTCCTCTTCCTTGTGCTTGGTAAAGAGCTATAATGAGCTATCTCGTGATCTTTCTCCAAACTTCATAAAACCTTACTGGGAATTGTCTGCTAGCATGAGGCCGTACTTGTGCTTAGCTAAAGCCAAACCTTTTTGACTTCTGTGTGGAATTGAGCTTGGGAGGCAGCATTGTTCAATAGCTGATCTCTAAGACAATGTGTGACTTGGCTTTGGACTAAGTTGTCCTGGGTGTATTGCTGACTTTCACCATTAAATCTAAGAAGTCTGTGTTTGTATTTGTATTGGCACAAATTGGGAGGCTTCTAGAAAAATGGTACAGATGAACAGGTTTGCAAGGCAGAAACAGAGACACAGATGTGGAGAAGAAACGTATGGACACCAAGGGGGAAAAGCTGGGAGGAGGGCAGTGGTGGTGGGATGAATTGGGAGATTGGGATTGACAAATATACACCAATATGTGTAAAATAGATAACTTATAAGAACCTACTGTATAAAAATAAAATAAAAGTGGACAGACTTAAAGATATTAATAATAAATAAAAATATATGATTTATAAAAAAACAAAAAAATTGGGAGGATTGATTGGAATGAGGAAACAATGAGGAAAATTTTTCGCATGGTAACAGTTACTTCTTTACGGTATAAAAACTATTCTTCCTAGTTTTCTCTCTTCTTCATCCAACTTCACAGTATAAAAATGAAGTGAAACAAGACTATTTCATGCCACAGAAACAGGACAATTCTATAAGGGCAACAGTCATTCAGTCAGTCAGTGGTTTGATATCCTGTGTCCGACTCTTGATTTGCCCTAAGTTGCGAACCACCAAATTAAATAAATGCCAATGTCCAGTAACCAACCCAAGCCCAAATCCTGTCAACGAGGCAGCCTTCAGAGAAACCCCATGACACCTTCAGAAAAGACCTTTAGGGACTTCCCTGGTGGCACAGTGGTTAAGAATCAGCCTGCCAATGCAGGGGACACGGGTTCGAGCCCTGGTCCGGGAAGATCCCACATGCCGCAGAGCAGCTAAGCCCATGTGCCACAACTACTGAGCCTGTACTGTAGAGCCCACAGGCCACAACTACTGAGCCCACGGGCCACAACTACTGAAGCCTGTGTGCCTAGAACCTGTTCTCTGCAACAAGAGAAGCCACCACAGTGAGAAGCCCACACACCACAACAAAGTGTAGCCCCTGCTCTCCGCAACCAGAGAAAGCCTGAGCCCAGCAATGAAGACTCAATACAGCTAAAAATAAAATAAATTTTTAAAAAAAGAAAGAAAGAAAAGACCTTTAAAATTCAATAAACTCCTCCCACCACGTGAGGCCACCCCCACCCCCGGACAAACTCTTCTTCAGACTGAGAGTGCTCTGGTCCTGGCACTCACCAGCCAGTCTTTCTGCAGAAACAGCATCCTGGAGGATGGAAAGCTCCTGACTCATTTTCAATACCCTGTGAAACGAAGTCCGAAACTTCCATAGTGTCGAGATCCATCAAAATAGGCCGTGCACAGAGAATTCTGGGTCCAGATAACCTAAACAGAGACCAAGTCCATTTCTAGAGTCAATCAAAATGTTCTGCTGGTTTGGTTGAGCAAAAGCTATCAGTCCACAGACGTGCCCCCTGCTCATCAGAGAATCCTCCCATGTTTCTATATAGAGCAGGTGTAGGGGGTGGAGGAGAGCAGGGGCAGGAGTAGATTTTCAAAAGGCAAAGCAAACATCATTTTTAAGACTTGTTTTGTGTGCTTTTTGTTATCTTCTATGCAACAACACTATTTCTTGGATTTTATTTCTTCTCCCCATTTTGGTTTTCAATATTGTCCTTTATTTGTTAGCAGTTCCTCTCTCTTTTATGGGATTATCATGTACAGCATTCTAAATCTCAGATTCATTTAACAATCCCAAGAATTTCAGGGACACCTGAGTGCCCACAAGGCACAGCTTTAGTGAATCCTTGGCCTCACTGTGACACTAACAGTTCTGTGGTTCCCTGAGAAGTAAAGTACATCGTTGATAGAGCAGGGCAGTAGCTTTGGAAGCTAATCTTCTAAATATTATTTGAGGTTCTTAAATGTGAGCTCTCACTGCAGGCTCCAGACTCCCCCCAAAATGAAATTACATTGTACATTAAACATTTTTCAGTGTGTACGTTCCACTTTAAAGAAGGGGAAGAAAATTGTTGCAGCAATGCAAATGTCTATTAGTATACGCATCAAGAATAATAAAAATAGGTCTTTTAAAAAGAGCCTTTAAAAAAAAAAAAAGAAGGCTGTGGAAAACAGCTCCCAGAGAAGTAATTTTTCAATTTCCTTGATTTGCTTAGCGGGAAATTGCTCTCCAATTTATTATAATTTGAAAAGACAATGAATTCTTCATTTGGAATTAATATAAAAATGACTGAAAAGCATCTTGCTCGTCTCAGAATTTACAACCTGTTTGGATAAAGCATTTTGAGTCATGCATCACTGTTAAAATCCAAGACTTAGTGAAGGCTGGTAATGCTTTCCATATGGTTTCCCTAAATGATAATTATAGCTCATTCTGAACTACAAATTATGTACACTAAAAATGTTAATTTAATTTAGGGTTACTGACTAGATTTTTTTTTTCTGAAAGCAGGTGTAATAGGAATTACATTGTCTGAATATTGTCAGTAATACTAGACATGATGAATACGTATAACCAGATTATTGCTGAATTTGACTTTATTTTGCGGATTCTGCTTGCAAATGTTCAGCCTGCTAGGCATTCTCCGTGATTTATCCTGAAAGGAGAAAACATTAATGAGGGAAATCAAAACAAATGCCTGTCCTGGACTCTCCAATAAGCTGTTTGAAATAGTCTTTCTAGGAGAGAGAGGGTGGGCATGAGTATAAAACTGCGAACCAGTCTCCATGTGACTTCTTGGAATTTCCTGATCAATCAGCATTAAGTCAAACGTTAATAAGTATTGAAGTTGAAATTAACTGCAACCTCTGACTGAAAAGTATTTACTTATAACCTTTCAGTTAGTTTCTATAATGAAATATGGCAATGAATTAGCCATGATGGCCTGGAGAAAGGTGCTTAATAAGAAAAACTGCTCATATTTAGAATCCACGTTCTTCTTACGTTTATGTTAATGAATCCTCTTCATCCTTCCCCTGCTCCCCCCACCCAAATTGCCTTTTCATGAATCCATCACTGCTTACAGTAGAGGCAGATAGTAGGAAGAACTTTAATTAGTCTTCAAATTTGCAAGGTATCAGGAGCCTTAGAAATGGTTAGGATCCAGAGGTTCTCAAAAATCAGAGTTCAAGAGAGGCAGAGTGTACAACGTAGGGGCTGGGGTTCTGCAACCAGACTGCTTGGATTGGAACCTGGCTTCCCACACTTACTGAGACCTTGAGAGAGTCACTTAATCGTTGTGACTCTCAGTTTCTTCATCTGTCAAGTGGGCATAATAATAATAACACTTACACCATAGGTAGGTATGATGACAACAAAGCTTATCGTACAATCTCATACCTAGAATTAGTCTATAAGTGCCTTATCATAGGAACAATTTAGGGTGCATTTTTAAAATATAGATCTCTCTAGGTCCTCACCCTGAGCAATTCCAATTTATTCAGTGTTCATTGAGGTCCAGATATCTGCATTTTGACCAACATTCCAGGTGGTCTTGGACCATACTTGTAGAAACACTGATTTGGTCCAACACCCTTGTTTGGAGGATGAGAAAAGTGAGTCGTGGAGGGTGAAGTGTCTTTGTCATGGTCACACAGCTGTTTAGCGATCCACCGATAGAGATCCCAGGTCTCTCATCTTGCGTTCTAACATTCTCTCCACCGTAGCTGCCTCCATTTATTGACTCTTTAAAAGTGAGCTTCTTAACCAGAAGAGCACATCAGAAACACCTAAGAAGCCTTTTCAGATACTTATGCCCAAGGCCCAGCCCACACCTGCTGAATCTGATAACAAGTGGCAGCTCTCAGACCTGAACCCGGGGTCCTTGATTGTTTTATAGGACCAGGTGATATCCTTGTGTTAGCTCCTCGTGCTTTTCTCACGTGGAGCTCAGAACACGTGATTTAACTCATTTGAGTCATTTTCATTTCCTGACCACACTGTCGGATCACGGTACTACAATAAAAACACTTTATTTTTTAGTTTATTTAAATATATTTTTTAGTGTATTGCCCTTCCCCTCCCACCATGGAAAACTGGCATTAGCCACTGCCCTGGCAAAGCATTTTGCCACTCCACCCCAATCTCCCAGGGCTTTTAATATACAGATTGGGATAATCCAGCGGTTCTCAACTGGGGTTGCTTTTGCCACCCAGGAGACATTGGGCAATGTCCAAAGACATTTTTGGTTGCCATAACTAAGGGGCAGTGCTCCTGGCATCTAGTGGATAGAGGCCAGGGATGCTGATAAACATCCTTCAATGCACAGGACAGCCCCCAAACAAGGAATTATAGGGCCCCAAGTGTCATGAGTACCAAAGTGAAGAAGCCATAAGCTAATCAACAGAAAGAAGGACACAGAGTGAGGATTTGTCTCAGCTCTGAGAGCCACTTCTAGAAGAAAAAACTCACGTGGAAGAGGCAAGAGTGAGGACAGAGAAGGGTGAACTACCGTTTAGGAGAATAAAGGAGGGGTCTGGGGAGAAAGTGGAGAGTGAGGGTGAGGGAGAAGGAGATGCTGAGAGCTAGCAGCCGAGAGGAGATGGTGCTTTGACTTAGGAAGTGCATCTTCTTTAAGGTTCCTCAACAGAGGCAAGTTAAGATTAGAATGATTTATACGTTTGGTATCTTTCAATGCGATACCACTCCAAGACTGGGCCCATGGAGTGCTGGCTTGTGTTATGGTTACAGAATAGTCCTTAGAATTACATCCCCTTCCTAAAGATGATAAAAATCCTCTTAAAGTATCCAAATAATTTTGCTTTTTCCTTATGTAAGCCTTAGGTCAACATCCTGTACCTATACCACATACAGCACATATGCATGTCAGTGAGAAGGCGCAGGGAGCTCAGAGAAGCTGATTCAAAGACCCAGAAAGGCTCTAGTAGCAAGTGTCTGGCTTGGCCTTGCCCCTTGTTTCGTCAGTAACTGACCACACTGACTAAAGGCCATTAACTCTCCTGTTGCCCCCAGAATAGCAAATAACCATGTAATTTGTAGGTAAAACAAATTTTAGGCTGATGGGGACAGAATTTTCTGGAAATAGTGACTGTGGGAAAGAATATCCTGTTGTAGATGGCCTGAATAGCCTGTTGTAGACTGTTACCAGAATGGCCCCAAGGGAATCATGTCTCCCTGTCCATGCACCTCTGCAGTCTGATATTGCCACTCCTCCCCACAAAAGGCAGGGTCTGTTGCTCCATCCCCTGTGATCTGTGCTGGCCTGGTGACTTGCTTTGACCAAGAGAATGTGGTAGAAGTGATGTTGTACAAGTTCTGAAACCTGGGCCACAAGAGGCCTTGAGGCTGGAGCTCTCAGCCTCTTAGAACCCTGAGACCTCCATGCTGTGAAGAAGCCACGTGTGGTCCATTGGAGGATGGGAAGCAGGTAGAGGAGAGCTGAGGCATTGCCCATCCGCAGCCAGCACCAACTGCCGGGCATGTAAATGAAGTCACTTGAACCTTCCAGCCCCAGTCGAACAGTCAGATAACTGCAGCTACAAGGGCAGTCCCAGACAAGACCAGCAGAAGAACCACTGAGACTGCCAACCCACCATATTGGGAGAAATAATAAATCATTGCTCTTTGGGGGTGGTTTGTTTCTCAAGAAGAGGAACCTGAAAATTCCCCTGAAGTCACTGGGATCAAATTGCTTTAGGCAAGGGTGGCCAAGGTAGCTGAATCCCCCTCTTTGTGTTCCTTCTTCTCCCAGGCCAACAGCAGTGCCATATGGATCCCTAAGCAAAATGGGTAAGTCAACTAGGTGTGGCTGTGGGGCCTTTCCACTTGTTTGGGAAGCATTCTTCTTTCCTCTTCTAGGAGCTTCTGTCCTCCCACAGACAGTCCCAAGATGCCAGGGACACCACCGGGGCATCTTTTCGCTACCAGCTTTCTTCATGCTCCAAGAGGGCCTCTTCCTCCTCAACCACAAAAACCTTTCTTCCCTGAATACCCTGTTCCCACCTCACTGTCACATGGAATATGGTCCAGACCTGTTGATTTACTGAGATGTGAATGACTGATGAGGTGTTTTCACAATATGTATTAATAATGATATCATACTAGATATAAAATAGATCATTAACAAGGACCTACAGTAGAGCACAGGGAACTTTACTCAATAGTCTGTCATAACCTATAGGGGAAAAGAATGTGAAAACGAATAGACACATGTATTGATATATGTATAACTGTATCACTTTGCTGTGCACCTGAAACTATCACAGCATTGTGAATCAACTATATTCCAATATAAAATAAAAATTAGATTAAAAAAAAAAAGAATCCTGTGTACCTCAGGCAGACACTCCCCCTAGCCTCACACTGACCAGGTAAGGGGGACACATGAGGAAAAAGAATCAGATGGGTAAGGTGACTCTTGCAAAGTCATAGAGCTTAAAAAAAGATGGAGCTTAAGTCTTTCAGACTCTAAAGATAGTACTTTTCCAGTATTTAACATCACCTGCTCTATAGGTGTGACCTCACATACTTAATTTCAGAAGCTGTGTCAGGAAAAGGAGAGTTGGAAAATGTCTCATCATTAGTAGGTATCCATTGAATTCTCATTGTCCGTGGAACACTGTCTAAGCCATCATAGGAGCCACTGAAGATGTATAAGAACCACTGAAGATTTTTGAGCAAGTGAGCCCATGATGATATTCTTTTCCCCTGAAATATAGTCTCTCCAGGAGCCTTGGAGAATAAATTAGGATGTAGAGTGAGCATCTAGGAGGCTCCTCCAATGCACAAGGTAAGTAGGAAGACCTGAAATAAGGCAGGTGGTTAGAAAGTTGTGAAGTTACTTAGAGGCAGAATTCACAGAATTATAGTTAGACTCTGAGAGATGGGATTTAAAAGCTTCTCTCTCTGGTGACATATCATAATAAGCCTTCATTGTGTATTAGCAGAGTGGAACCAGGTTCTGGAATCATACAGAAGTGGATTTGGATCCCAGCTCTATCCTTTAATGGCTGTATAAATTGGGCAAAATACTGTGCCTTCTACATCTCCATGTCCTCTTATGTGAAAAGAATGTAGTAACATTCCCCACTTCAGAGGACCATTGTGAGTACTGAATATGGGCCTGTAGGCAAAGCAACAGGAATATTATGAAGTCTCAGTAAGTGGTAGTTACTTTTTAAAATCGTTGTTCTGCTTGTATTTGCTTCCAAGCTTTTACTATGTGCCCAAGTTCCTCTTTCCTTGGCATCCGTTTTTGTTGTGACATTGGAGTGTGTTTGATGATTGGTTAAGCATTGTATGGTCACTGAGAAAACTGTATAAACATCATCACAGTTGTTCTCAAACTGTGTGCATTTTACCTATTAGTTCTGACTATTTTAAGATGTCTTATGGAGTCTCCAGCACTACTTTAGCGCCTGCATGACACGTATTGTGATTTAAGGAACTCAGTTATCTGAGAAATTTGGATAGTTTGCCCTCAAGGAATTACTCTGTTTAATGGGGAAGGTAGCAAGCATATTCCCTCCAACTGCAGACTCCTCTGAAATATCAAAGTTTTGCCTAGTGTTTGAATTGAGTCGTATGTCAAGAAAAAAAACATATCACATTCCTTTGCCATAAGACAAACGCCATATGTTAAGTTTATTTTTAAAGGGTGGGTAAGAACAGGGAGACCATGTTCCAGTCTGAGAAAATATTGATGCCGTGGTGTCGGCAAGGCAGGTTATGGTTTTAATTCATACCTGAGGATTAAAGAATGACAAATGAACCCACACCCCCAGCCTGACATCTGTGTAAATGGTGCATAGGGACGGAGGCCTGTCTACCTTCCTGAATGTTCTCAGGATAAAGTAAATACTGAAGGGCTTGACGTCTCTCCCAAGCCTCACAAAGCTGGCACAGCTGGCGCCCAGATGCACCATTGGGTGGGTGGAAGGTCCTAGGGGCTGGGGAGAAAGAACAGAAGTGAGAAGATGCCTTGGGGTTTAGGGGACTTAGGAGAAATAGTGGAAACCCCCTGCTTTTACCCAGGATTGTTCTTATGTGCAATTGAAAAGTGGCTGAAGTTGGAATCTGGGATGTCCCTTCAGTCACCTCCTTCAGAGCTGGTCATCCTGCCAGCCCACTCCCCATTCCATACCCCATCCTCTTCCTTCTCAGGGTTCACAGACTCACTTGATATGATCATCCAGGGCAGTTTGGAAGAATGTCTTAAACCAAAAAAATGCACTTACCTTCTCCCTCAGCTCTTCCCCTCTCATATTCATCCTACCTACACCTGGGCAAGGAGATTTGGTAGCATGTTTGTCATAGCAGACAATTGGAAACATCGTAAATGTCCAGCAGTAGATGAAATAAAGCATGGTCTTTTCTACTGGTTCTAAGATTTCTCATTTGTGAAATGGGACCAGTGTCGGCTGCTTATTTCGTGCAGTTTCATGAGGATGAAGTAAGAGCAGTTCTTGGCAAATTGTCAACAGTCAATAAATTGTTAGTAGTAGTAGTAGTAGCAGTAGCAGTACATGGAATACTATGCAGCTGTTATAAAGAATGATTTATGTTCTTCTGTAATAACTGATATTAAGGACAAAAAAATGTGAAAAACTCTAAGCACAGTACTCCATTTATATTTTTATTTTTATATTCCTAACAGCATCAGATTGCCTACCAGGAATACACTTGCCCAGCTTTCAACTCTCATTTTGATGAGCATCTCAGACATTCAATAGAACTGGGACATTAAAATGTGCAGGAACAGCATGTATCCATTTTTTAAAACCTCAAAAAACAATATTATAGAGTTTCTTTGGATATTCGTATGTGTATAAAAACAGAAAACCGTCAGAAAAAGGACAGATCAAACTCCTAAAGAAGTGCAGTGAATAAAGTTTGGGGGTTTTTGTGTTTCTTTGCTCTCAAAACATGGAGGTGATATGGGTTAGGGTTGGAGGTAGGAACCATTTGAGTCTTATCTCTAATGTTTTCATTTTGTACAGGAATAAATACTCATGTGTGACATGTGCCATTAAAACATAGTTTAAAAGCGGAAGAGTAACCTGTGCTCAGGTGCTCACTTTTAATTAAGTCAGGTATGTTTTTCTTAAGCAGCATGACCTGATCTTCAACCTCAGAGAACTTCCAGAACAGGTGCCTTGTCTCCAGCTGAGGGAACCAAGAGTTTACTTTTAATTTTATTTATTTTTTTTATTGAAGTATAGCTGATTTGCAATGTTGTGCCCATCTCTGCTGTGCAGCAAAGTGACTCAGTTATACACATACAGACATTCTTTTTTTTTTTTTTGCGGTACGCGGGCCTCTCACTGTTCTGGCCTCTCCCATTGCGGAGCACAGGCTCCAGACGCGCAGGCTCAGCGGCCATGGCTCACGGGCCCAGCCGCTCCACGGCATGTGGGATCTTCCCAGACCGGGGCACGAACCCGTGTCCCCTGCGTTGGCAGGCGGACTCTCAACAACTGCACCACCAGGGAAGCCCCAGACATTCTTTTTTTTACATTCTTTTCCGTTATGGTTTATCACAGGATACTGAATATACAGTGCTATACAGTAGGACCTTGTTGTTTATCCATCCTATGTATACTAGTTTGCATCTGCTCATCCCAAACTCCCAGTCCTTCCCTCCCCAACCCCGCTCCCCCTTGGCAACCACAAGTCTGATCTCTATGTCTGTGAGCCTGTTTCTGTTTTGTAGATAGGTGCATTTGTGCCATATTTTAGATTCCACATATAAGTGATATCATATGGTATTTGTCTTTCTCTTCCTGACTTACTTCGCTTAGTATGATAATCTCTAGATGCATCCATGTTGCTGCAAGTGGCATACTTTCTTTTTCATGGTTGAGTAATATTCCATTGTGTATATGTACCACATCTTCTTTATCCATTCCTCTGTCCATGGACATTTAGGTTGTTTCCATGTCTTGGCTACTGTGAATAGTGCTGCTATGAACATAGGGGTGCATGTATCTTTTTGAATTATAGTTATGTCTGGATATACGCCCAAGAGTGGGATTGCTGGATCATAGGTTAATTCTATTTTTAGTTTTCTGAGGAATCTCCACACTGTTTTCCGTAGCACCAACTTACATTCCCACCAACAGTGTAGGAGGAGGAACCAAGGGTTTAGCATGGGAGTGAGTAGCTCAAGGCCACATAGCAGAGGGAGGCAGGAGAGTGGCCAGTGTTGGGCTTGGAAAGGAACTAGTGAAGCTGAAGATCAGCTAAGGTTAAGGGGGCAAGGAGGTTGGAAGAAGAGGGGATGAGTTAGAAGGTTGTTCAGAGGTTTTGTAGTCAAGATCCACAGAAATCAACGTCAGCAGGCAAGTTCCTCAGGCTCTCCCCTTCCCACTGCTTCCCAGGGGGTGCCTGGGTTTGCCTCTAGGGCCTTCAGTTGTGTTAATGCTGATAATAGCAAAAGGAGAATTGAAAGATAGCCAGAAAATCTAGAAATCTTTTTTTTTTTTTTGCTGTACGCGGGCCTCTCACTGTTGTGGCCTCTCCCGTTGCGGAGCACAGGCTCTGGACACGCAGGCTCAGCGGCCATAGCTCATGGGCCCAGCCGCTTCGCGGCATGTGGGATCTTCCCAGACCGGGGCATGAACCCGTGTCCCCTGCATCGTTAGGCAGACTCTCAACCACTGCGCCACCAGGGAAGCCCTAGAAATCTTTACATGAGAAAAGACTAAGACCCTCTTGGTGAAAAGCTGAGGGGCAGATATCAGAGAGGAGCCAGGCTCAAGGGATTTTGGAAAGCACGGGGCCTGGGAGATGCAGCAAGAGCTGGCTGCACTCCAGAGACAGTGGGACAAAGAGGGGAAAGAGGACTGTGTGAAGTTTCCATGGGTGGGATCGTAATCCCCTTTGCATGGTATTTCCAGAGACTTCAGTAAAAGTTTAAGTTGCTCACTAATATTTTCTGGATGTCAGACTTGGTTTTGGGTTGAATGAACAGTAGCCCAAGATCCTAAAGTTTACACTAAAAAATTACCACTGCTGGTGGAGCTAGAAGGAAATACACAACACTCGGAGATTTTAAGTCAATATCAGGAGTGGGATCTGGAGCCCTCTCTCCAAATTCTGCCCCTCAACCATCTTCACTCTTTGCTCTCATTCCTTTGTTTCTCAGACAAAGGTAAAAAGGAGATGGTGGTCAGAAAAAGCCCACCTTTGAAACCACTTCCTTTCCCAGCGGGGTGAAAAGGGGATTTTGTAAGAGCGCCAACTGCCAACCAAGAACACACTTGCCCGGCTTTCAATTCTCATCTGAAGGAGCCTCTAAGACTTTCAGTGGAATTAGAAAGTTAAAATGTGCAGAAACAGCAAATATGTCAAATCATCATGACCTGAAGGATAAAATACACATGCGCACACACACACACACACACACCCGCCCCAAGGGGAGGAGAAAAAAGACACATGTCCTTGGTTTGTGCTGGCAGAGTACCAGATAAGGGGGGCTTTGGGAATTAATATTTGTTACCCTGTTGAAAGAAAGTTTAAGGTTTTTCTGCTTTGTTATAAGCATCCCCCATAGAATCTTGCTTTATCTGCCCTTGGTTCCCTAAGCCTGGTGAATGGGTTTTATACACTGCATTTTCCAAGCAGATCAGAATATGCATTGACAGTCATTTGCCAAAGATTACCTGGGTGGCACCTTCTTGTAAGAATGGAAATGATTCTCCTGAATCCCGCACACGTTGTACGGAGAATAAACAACCTCGTTGAAATCATCTACATGACCTGGAATGCTAAAAGCCTTTGGTTTGCTTGCTGTAGTGCAAAAATATGAGAAATATTTAATCTTTAAAAATACACAATGGAATCATAATTTTGCTGCGGGTTCAAAGACAGCACACTGTATGACGCAGTGTATTTAAAATGTAATGGCAGTGTATATTTTCAAAATGCAAACAGCAGAGAGTTTGAGGAATAGCTAAAGAGCACCAGACCATATCTTATCCTTATAAAAATGTCTCCCATGAATGTTAACTGTATCTCTCAGAAAATTCTTAATATGCTCCATGGCTGAGTGTGTAGACAACAACTCTATAGAAATGTATATGCCTACCTGGTGTGTGGTCTTTGTCAACTCAAAGTGAAGGTTGTATAAACTTTGGGTGTCCAGGCTTTTGCTTTTGAATAAGGAAACAAATGTAAAGTTTACAGTTTTCCAGATCTCTCATATACCTAGTGTTTTAAAAAATCTATTTTTGATACAATATTCTTCTATTTTTAAGTAATCAGACCAGATTATTTGTGGTATATCTTTATCTGTTTTAATCCATGTTTGATGTTCGATTGTGTATTTAAAACTCTGTTCATTTTATATCATAAAACTGATATATATTATTGTAAAAAAGAGAATTTGTACAGGGTATGTTCAATTCAGGTACAGGTAACAAAGACATAAATGTTTGGGGCTTTATTCTCTCTTGTAGAGTCTGGAAACAAGCAGTAGAACAGCAGTAGCCAACAGAACTTGCTGCTATGATGGAAGTGTTCTATTATCTGTGTTGTCCAATTTGATAGCCACTAGCCACCACTGGGTTGTTATCGAGTACTTGAAATGTAGCTGTTGGGCTGAGGGACTGAATTTTTAAATTTTATGTAATTTTTTTTTTTTTTTGCGGTACGCGGGCCTCTCGCTGTTGTGGCCTCTCCCGTTGCAGAGCACAGGCTCCGGACGCTCAGGCTCAGCAGCCATGGCTCACGGGCCCAGCCACTCCGCGGCATGTGGGATCTTCCCGGACCGGGGCACGAACCCGCGTCCCCTGCATCGGCAGGCGGACTCTCAACCACTGCGCCACCAGGGAAGCCCTAAATTTTATGTAATTTTAATTAATCTAAAGCTAAGACGTCACACGTGGCTCGTGGTCCCCATAGTAGACAGCAGAGCAGTGGCGGTTGGCATGGAGGAGACTCACGCTCTTTCATCCTAATATCCCAGTTTGTGGCTTCTACACTCAAGATGTCCTCATGGTCCAAGGTGGCTGCTGGAGCTGCACCATGAATCCACAGTCCAGGCAGCAGGAAGGAACATGGGCAAAAGGGCTAGTCCCTTCCCTTTTAACGAGCCTTCCTAGCTGATCTCCACAGCACTTCTAACCTACAGCTTGCCCAGAACTTAGTCACATGGCTACACCGAGCCACAAGGAGTCTGGGAAAGATTCTCTTTTGCTTTTTGGACCAAAGAAGGGATTTGAAGGCAGCCAGTTGGCAGTCCCTGCCACAAAAATGTGTTAAGTCCACCATTCCCATGCATTCCCCCATCCCCAACCCAAACTCATTCCTAGTCTGCAAAGATAACTGCTGTGAATAATGCTGTATAGAACTCTCTGGCAAATTCATTTGTATAAACACATATGGGTTTTTTTTTTACATTTTAATCTTTTTATATACTCTGCAAATCACATTTTGCATTTTTATACCATATTTTGGATCACAGACAGAATGTATAGATCTAGATTGTTCTGCTTCATCCAATATACAGTCAAGTGAGGGAAGGCATTGTGTGTATGGCACTCATCTTTGTGCCTTACCTGTAGTAGACAGTGAAAAAATCCAGCAGCATGGTGTCTCCTTTTACGGGTATATCATAATTTGGTTAACTCATTCTTTCCTCCTACCCCCAAAATAACAACCCCGCCCCCCAAAAAACAACTTTGCTTTGAAGCTCTGAGAACTTTAGACAGTTAACCAAATGAGTGCCACCCATCCAATTTCTTAGTTGTCTTCCCAACCAACTGCAAAAATTGATTGTCTCTACTCTGTTGTGATTTTTTTTTTTTTTTTTTTTTTGCGGTATGCGGGCCTCTCACTGCCGTGGCCTCTCCCGCCGCAGAGCACAGGCTCCGGATGCGCAGGCCCAGCGGCCATGGCTCACGGGCCCAGCCGCTCCACGGCATATGGGATCCTCCCGGACCGGGGCACAAACCTGTATCCCCTGCACCGGCAGGCAGACTCTCAACCACTGTGCCACCAGGGAGGCCCCTCTGTTGTGATTTGATTCAGTTGTTACGACAACTCAAAACTATGTGTCCATGTTTCTGTTACTCCATGGAGGTATGCATATGGACTCCGAGTGCCAGTTAAGGGAAAAGTCGAACTAGTTAAAAATTCTCTTAGGGAGAGAGAGAGATGACTTTTTTGTGTTTCCAGACATTCTGTTGGTACAGATGTACTCTACAGCTGGAGATACT
Organism: Hyperoodon ampullatus; assembly: GCF_949752795.1. Classification (NCBI taxonomy): domain Eukaryota; kingdom Metazoa; phylum Chordata; class Mammalia; order Artiodactyla; family Ziphiidae; genus Hyperoodon; species Hyperoodon ampullatus. The sequence goes on from NC_136923.1 coordinate 24,001,456, forward strand.
TACCTTATAGAAGTAACATGGCTGGCTGACACTAGACTACAAAAGTGAGGACACAGAGTTACTCATTTCCTCAAGGACATACCAACAACACAGTGTGATGAGCATGGGATAGAGATACGTAGGAGGTCCAGAGAAGTAGCAGAGAGGAAGGGGTGATTAACTCCAGCAGGCATTGCTAGAGGAGGCTTTAAAAAAGAGGTGATATCTGAGCTGGGCTTTCAAGGATGAATAGGAGTTCACCAAGCTGCCAAGATAGCATAGTTCAATTCTAGGGAAGCACTTCTCAGGCTTTACTGTGTGTATGAATCACTTCCTATTAATAAAATACAAGTTCCGTTTCAGTGAATCTGGGGTGACGCTCTTGTGTGATGGCCTATGGATGGCCTACTGTGAGTAGCGAAGCTCTGGAAGTAGAAATGGCATTGGTTATAATGTATCAGACGAGGTTTCTGTTCTACCCATAGTGAGGCGTGTATTACACATTATGTTGATATTTATTGACTCCTCTTTCATGAGGAACAGCTGACCTCCTTCTTTCTGCCCAGGAATATCATAGCTATAAACTATAATGGAAAAGAATCTGAAAATAATTTATATATATATACACACACACTCAATCATATATATACACATATATATACATATATATGTATAACTGAATTACTTTGCTGTACACCTGAAACTAATACGACATTGTAAATCAAGTATACTTCAATTTTAAAAATGGTTAGAAAAAAAGGTACCTATCGCATAGTATTTCTGAAAGTAACAAACAATTCTAAGTAAAGGACACTGCACCTAGTTTATGATGGTTATTCAAAAAGAGTAGCTAGGGGCTTCCCTGGTGGCACAGTGGTTGAAAGTCCGCCTGCCGATGCAGGGGACACGGGTTCGTGCCCCGGTCTGGGAAGATCCCACATGCCGCAGAGCGGCTGGGCCCATGAGCCATGGCCGCTGAGCCTGCGCGTCCGGAGCCTGTGCTCCGCAACGGGAGAAGCCACAACAGTGAGAGGCCCGCGTACCGCAAAAAAAAAAAAAAAAAAAAAAAAAGAGTAGCTACATAATCATCCTACTCACCTGCCCTCCTACAGTAACCTCCACCTCATCTCCCTGTACTGACCCGGATGGCTGACTCGCATGCCTGAGCGCCCAGTGCCCACCTCCGCCTTCACACGGCTCCTCTCACCCATGCTGTACTACCCTGTGTTTCACCTGAAGCCAACCCCTGCTGTGTATTTCTTCTAAAGGACTCAATCTTGTTTGCACAGGAAAACAAATACACCCACACAGACCACATGTTTGCTCTCTCTCCAGTTCCATTGTAAGCCTTGCGGACAATCACAACAGGCCAGGAGAGAGGCAGCTTAGGGAGAAAACGTACTTGGACGCACTTGCCAGGCGAAGGTGCAGCCATGACAACCCATGTACACGCAGCGGGATAACTGAGATTTTTCAGTTAGGGGTTTGACTTTGTAAACTCCTAATCGCATCTACCTGTCTCAGTATTTGAGGTAACTAAATACTGTTGTGTTCTGTAGTGCCGTTGCTTCCTGCTGTAATGACAGCCATTCCAACCTTTTGAAAGGCTTGCCACTTATTTTAAGATGGACCAAGGTTGCTTAAGTTGTATCCAGAAACCCTTTAGTAATTAACCATTTTATTTCAAAATCAGTTAAAATCCTCAGCACTTACTTCGGCACGTGGGTAGGTAGTGGGTGATGAAGAAGGTGGGGAAGGCTGACCTCCAACTACTTTTCTTGTTCCTGTCGATCTAGGGGACCTGAAATTTATTTCCTAACCTGGTGCTTTTCAAACTATCACAAATTTATTGATTCATCAAAAAATATTTCCTGCGTGCTTCCTATGCGTGGGAATAGGCTCCACTAGGGAGATGCTGGTCCCGGTGCAGCTCCCAGATTTCTCTGTGGCAAAGGTCCTGGGGTGGCATCTGGCTGGAAGGGGCAGGGCTATGGCCCTTTCCATGAGGCCACAGGCGCACAGCCAGAGTTTCTCCTTTAATTACTTACTTATGCGGGGTGGTCTCAGGTGAAGGTTCTACTCTGAGCACTTGAAGAGAGGCTGAAGCCCCCCTTTGGCCCTGCCCCTAAACGTTAAACATGACAAACAGGTTGCCTCCCTCCAAGGGAGTTAACAGTCTAATGGCACAAGAAACAGACCCTAAATGAGGAAGTAAACCCCAAACTGGTTAAAGATGGCAAGAAGTGCTATGAAGGAGATGAAGACGGTAGCGAGATAAAGAAGAACGAGGAAGACCAGGGGAGGTGACATTTCAGATGGAATTTGAAAACGAAGAGTCAGACACACACAGGACAAAGGGACAAGTGTGTCAGCAGATGGAACCACACATAGGCCTAGAGATGGGAGCAGAAGGGCCCTGGGACTGCAGCGTGGGAAACCCGGGTTGAGGACCACGGCCTGAGGTCAGAGCTGAGATGGAGCCACGTCCCACAGACTCCTTGCCAAGGGGTTTGTGCTTTTATACCCAGTGCAATGGAAAGCCAAAGGTTTAAAGAGCAGGAAACCCCCCCTTTTTAAAAAAGTTATTTAAATTTATGCATACGTGCATGCATCCAGGCTGTGCCGGGTCTTAATTGCGGCATGCAGGATCTTCGTTGCAGCATGCAGGATCTTTAGTTGTGGCATGCATGCAGGATCTAGCTCCCTGACCAGGGATCAAACCCAGGCTCCCTGCATTGAGAGCATGGAGTCTTACCCACTGGACCACCAGGGAAGTCCCCCCCCACCTTTTTTTAATTAAATAAAATCTTACTCAGAAGACAGATAATTTAAATGATAAAGCAGACCTTTCCTGATTAAAATGAGGAAGGGCACCCCAAGCCAGCCTGAGAAGACTTCTCCTTCTAAGCTATTCCCCAGGCACCCTCCTGGAACCTTAGGTCTGCAGGACACAGTTAACTCACCATTCCAGGCAATGGTAGCCAGTGCTGGTATTGAAGTTTGAGAATGATTTCAACTAGGAGTGAGTGAAAAGACTGGTGTCAGAGCCTGGAGGCCAGCTTCTCTGGAGGAAATGGATTTGAAATGATTCAGGTCAGCACTGTTACATGATTTCTGTTAGCTTTATTCAGCATCCTAGGCTAGGATTAGAAAAAGTGGATGGTTGGAGTTAGGCAAGACGGGTATGACCAAAGCTCTAAGGTGCTAGCTATGTATGGGTCCAGGGTGGTTGAAAAAGAAGAAAAAAACTCAGGAGAGGATTGGAGGAAGAAAGTAGGTCAAGGAAGTTGAGCCCACCAGGAGGTCCAAGTGAAGATTAGCTGGGCAAGAACATGGAAGAAATAGAAGAAGAGATAATCAGGGGATATTGGATGGAGATGTGCTGGGTGACAAGATCCAAATGCATCTTGTGAGTTCCTAGGGCAAGTGATGGTCAAGGTTGCTGGGGCAGAGGACCAGGGGCAGCAGGGCTGCTGCAGTCATGCAAGTAATGGTAGGGAAGGTGGAGAGGAAAGTTGTAGGCTGAGTATGGGTGAGAGTTCATCAACATAGGATGGCGACGAGAGTGGGAAGAGGGTGACATGACTGAGCTATGTGGTCTAAGAGAAAAGTTATTTTGCTTTCATTTACTTTGATCGGTATTTTAGACCCCCAAAAGTGTACAAAGAAAGTAAAATAAATACCTTTGTATCTATCATTCAGCTTAAGAAATAAAGCTCTATATCAACACCGTTGTAGCCCCCTGGTTAAATCCTCATAGATTCATCCCCACTGCTGCCCCCAAGAAAGTAACTACTGTTAAATACAATGCTTATCATTGCCAATCTCTCTTTGTGTTTTTCCTCCATATACATGTATCCTTAAAGCTTTGTTTTCCATGTTTTAAAATTTTATAGAAATGATACTGTCCATTTTTCTACAGTTTCCTTTTATTCATTCACCATTAAATTGTGGGATTCATTCAAGTTGAGATATATATATATATAGATATATATATATATATCCACATACACATAGGCCTACTTCAGGTTTATTCACATATAACTACTGTATTGTTTTTCACTCTATGAATATACAGTGTATTTATCCTTCTCTTTGGTGAACATTAAGTTGTTTCCAATTTTTGTCCTTTCAAACTGTTGCTCCAGTGAACATTTTTATACATAATCTGTGTGCATCTCTGTGAGAGTTGCTCTGGACTCACCTAGCAATGAAACTGTCAGGTCCTAGGGTAAGGGCTTTTTTTTTTGACTAACTAGTTACTGCCAAATTGCTCTCAGATGTGGTCATAAACATTTATACTCCATCCAGGAGTCTAAGTTTCCATTACTTCATGTTATCATCCCTACTTGATATTGTCCAACTTCTTAATTGAGTGTGAAATTGTACTTACTAAGGTTTTGGCATGTATTGATATTTCCCTAATTAGAAGTGGAGTTGAACATCTTCTCATGTTTTGTGTGATGTTCAGGTTTCCTGGTCTGTGGATTGCCTCAATGTATCTTGTTCCCATTTGCTTTATATTATATGATTTGTTTTTTTAGTAATATATAGGATTTCATTATATATTCTAGACACTAATCCTGAGTGATATATGCAGTTAAAACCTCTGTTTTTTCATTTCCTTTTGCTGTCTTTGGTTGAACCTATGTTCTTAATTTTAACTTAGACAAATTTATCAAGCTTCTCTGTGCTGTATTTAAGAAATTCTCAAAAGAAAACTTCCAGAATGAATGTGATCTGGAAGCATCCATGATAAGTCAAGGGAAATCTGAGTCTTACTTTTCGTCTTGGGTTATAGAAAGTAAGCATGAGGGAGTGGCCTGTACTTGCACAGCAGACTTCTATTAAGGGATGAGAGGTTTCCAGAAAAAGACTACAATATAAACTGATATCTTATGTCAAACCAATGGTATTCTAAGGAGTCAAGTTGACGGGGTTTGGCAGGGGACATGCAGGACAAGGAAACTTAAAGAGAAGGAAAAGAATGAACCAGGTGCAAGTGGAGAAAAAAAAAAAGAAATGTATGGAAGGGACTTACCTCTTAACCAGTGACTATGAATCCCAGGGAAAAGGGAGGCAAAATTGAGGAGGACCCGTATGGATCTCTTCACCCCAGGGCTCTTCTCAAACTTTACTGTGCACCTGAATCACCTGGGAACCTTATTGAAATTCACACTCTAATTCAGTGGGTCTGCAGCCCAAGATGCTGCATTCCTAACGGACTCCCAAGTGATGCTGATGTAGCTGGTGTAGGGAACAACAGGATAGTGCACCATCCTTTGCAGTCAACCTTTTAATAGCATTTCTCAAGATAAACTAAATGGCTTCAGAAAACGTATTCAGAAACCGCCAGATCTGCAAAAATGTTATTTGACCTCGAACATTTCTATTGTTCCTTCCAGAGATTGATCCTCCCCCCTCCTTTGCAGCTTCCAAGATCTTGAGACTCCAGCCTTTGAATAACAAGGTAGAGGACCGCTGCTCTGATACGAGAGAGTTGGGTTGACTTCCAGCTCAAGCAGGTGCCTGGGCGAGTTGATGAGAACTAGGCTGATCTGTCTAGGGTTTTGGGGACTGAGGAAGCTGAGCCACTTTAGGCTAATGGTACACAAGTCTCTTACAAGGAAATGTGATCGATTGGGAGTTTGGGTTTGACATGTACACACTACTATGTTTAAAATAGATAGCCAACAAGGACCTACTGTATCACACAGGGAGCTCTGCTCAGTATTCTGTAATGACCTAAATGGGAAAAGAATCTGAAAAAGAATAGATACATGTATATGTATTGCTGGTACACCTGAAACTAACACAACGTTGTTAATCAACTATACTCCAATATAAAATAAACATTTTTTAAAAAAGGAAATATGATCAAGATGCCTAGAAAGTAAGACTAGGCTCCAACAGGGAGGTAGAGGAGCTAACCAGACTTTCCAAGGAAGCTGGATGGGTCACAAAGCTTATTATAGGCAGAGTTGTCCTAGAACAGACAGTCGGAAAAATATGACATTCCAGGTGTTTGGCTGAACATTGACCTCAGTTATTTCAAGCACTGGGACTAGCTGAATTAATATTCCTATCCTAAGGAGATGTTATCATGAATGGCATAAAAAAACCAAAAAACACCTGAGAACAAATAATAATCTTTCAGAGTTTACTTTTCCCAGAACTGTAATTATTATGAGCCACTAGTTTGTTTCTAAACAATCACACATTATAAAATAGTTTGTATCCTTAGGCTATAATAATGTGTACATTCAGCTTTAGAAAGAAGCAGTGCCCAAGGCTTTTAAGAAATGAAGGAAATTGATGTTTTCATTGAGAGTTTGTCATTTACTAGTTCTACAACCTGGGGGCAAAGCTGCTTTACTTCTTTGGATCTCAGTTTCTTCATTGGTGAAACAAGGGAAATGACGTTAATACTATCTAAAGATCCAGTCCACGGTTTTCCTTTCGTTTGGTTATTTTTTAGCTCGTTTCAGTGGAAATTTCTATAGAGGAACTATGAATATGAGTTTTCATGTGCTCAGCAAATGCTTGGGTCTTTTAGTCTGACAATCTGGGAAACCAGAGAAAAAAGGAACCATCTCTGGAAGAAGCAGTGGAAATATTCTGGCTTAAACTAGCCTGTTGCTAATGTGTTGGTCTGTCCAAGGCCATTTTAGTTTATCTTGAGAAAAGCTGTAACCAACCCAAGGACTCTTAGAGCCCTGTTGGAGTTCAACTGACGTAGTTTTATGGTGATTTTGTTTTCCTCCATGAAATTCATTGATTACTGCTCTGAATGGACTCAATCAACTGTCTTATTTTCTTGCTATGCTGACTGAAGAGAGGCATCTTTCCATTTGTAGGATTTTATTGCTTTAGGTATGAATTCTCTTCTCCTGGATATGTCTCCTGTGTTGGTTTTTTTCCCCCATTTTCTTTTCTTTTTCCATAATCTTTAGTGGTGGTTATCAGGATAGTAGCAAAGACTTGCAAATTTCCTTAAATTCAGTACTGAGTTTTTTTTCCACACCAACCCCTGGCGTCAGGGGCATCTGCGTTTCTTCCTCTTTGTTGTTGTCTTTTGTGCAAGCAGGGAAACCAGAACAAGCCCTTGGGAGACACTGAACGTCATAGCTTGGAAAAGTTTATCGTCTTGCAGGATCCTTCAAGGGTTTCAGACCTTGGAGACGAGGACAGGAATCTGAGTGGCCTCAAAAATATTCTACTTTCAGGAAGACACTTGGATTCAACTAGGAGGCAAAGGCCGAGTTTTAGACAGTGAGGGCCGCCCCTCTCTTGCTACCAAGGAGATTTCAGACCTGGGCCTTGGCAAGGGCAGGTGGGGACATGGAGGGGGGAAATTCTCTCAACAGTGACCACAGTGCTAAAATGCTGAGCTGCCATTACAGCTCAGGGAGATGTCCAGCTGGAAATATTTGAGAGGATTTTGATACCCCGTGGAAAACTCCAGAAGGGTTCCAGGGTTATGGGTCACATATGTAGCCTTAAAGGCTACGTATGACAGAGTTGTTTTTCTATCAGCACTTGACAGGTGTGTCGTGGACAGCACGTCTGGCTCCTCGGGGGAGCTGACAAAATGTCAGGGCTCTACGCCCAGATTAGTTGAGCCGTCCGTCACTTCAGGCCCTTATACAAATAGTTTTGAGTCTCTGGGCCCTTCCTCTCCCTTCAGGCTTTTTTCAAGTTAAACAAAGTCACTGACCATCACAAAGAAAATATTCATAGCATTGTATGGGGGAAAAAAGGGTGCAAAATGGAACCGTTTACTTTGCTGTGTTTGGATTATAAACAAATATTCACACCTGTGCTGGGCCTCCGGCTGATGAAGAACTCAGCCAACTATTTGAAACAAACACATTTTCATACTTTTCATAACTCCCAGTCACTTTAGCGCAGATTGCCAAGACTGAAAATTAAAAGACGAAGAAGAAAAAGAGCAAACAAAGTATTCTGTGGGTGATTAACCACAGGAGGAAAACTGCTAACTTGGCTGAAATTCATAACCAATCCGTGATATATTCATTTCTCTATTCACCAACCTTGCTGGAGGTGAAATACCTTTAAAGGAGCCTTTAAAGAATTGCTGGCGCTGATAGATTGGTGCAACACATAAAATGAAAGAGCAATGTATGCATTTCACCACGGTATTCGTGCCAAGTGTTGGAATAAAAAGCCAAGTCAGGAAAATGAACATGATCAATTTAGTACAAAACATGGTCAGGTCATCCTCACCAAGGGTAGTTTCTTGTTTTTAACTGTGGTCTGGTCAGCCCAGTAGCACAGTAACTCCATGGCACCCAAATATTGATTGGGTATCCAGCATTCTGAAGTCTGCTGACTACATAGAGATAGCTCCTGTCAACAAACAAATGAAGCCTTTGCTTCTTCACTCTGTGAAGCAGAGTGAAGTTAAGTGCATCTTCTTGAAAGATCTTTAAAGGTAATTACCTGGCTATTTTTAGAGCCATGAAGGGCACTGTTTCCTTGCTCAATTTCCTCACAGATCTGTGTAGAGTTATTTGCTGGATTTTGATTTCCTGGAATTCAGGGTTGGCTTAGGGATTGAGTTAGTTTGCTCAGTGGTGCCAACTGGTAGCCAGACAGCACAGCAGACACAGCCAACAAGGTTCCTCGTGTGATGGTGGAGTGCCTTGGGTGGGCCTCATATTCACGTGGCTGACTCACCTGCAGACACCACAGGCAGGTCCAGAGCAACTGTCATAGTTGGTGAATGTTAAAAAAAAAAAACAAAAAACATGGAGAGCGATTTCCTTAGATGAGATCTAGAGGATTTGTATTAGACTTTTAGACTGAAAATTAGGCCCCTGGGTCTTCCTTCTCGCTGTAAACACTAGTTATGATTGCCACTCGCAAAGCTATTTTGTGGTCAGTCCCAAGGGTATTTTAAATGAATTTTATTTGAAACAGCATAAACATTCATGGAGTGAGGATGAGGCCAGACTCAAAAATGAATGAAGCAAGGATCCTGGCCCAGGGAAAGTTTTCGTCTCTCTGGGAGAGGAACCACGCACACAAAGATGATTTTTAACACGAGAAAGAGCTAGGGAAGTTCTAAAGAGGGGTCTAAAGAGTTTTCTTTGAGGCTAGCAGAGAAGGAGACTGATTCAGAAGAGATGTTAATCTAAGGCAGTGTTTCTCAACCTCAGCGCTGGTGACATTTTGGGCCCGAAAGTTCTTCACTGTGGAGGCTGCCTTCTGCGTTATGAGATGTTGAGCAGCATCCCTGGCCTCTACTCACTAGATCCCTGTAACACACTAACACACACACACACACACACACACACACACACACACACCCCAGTTGTGACAACCAAAATTTTCTCATGCCATTGCCAAATGTCCCGTGAAGGCAAAAAAAACCATCACCCTTAGTTGAAAAGCACTCTTCTAAGGCATTGTTTCTCAAAGTTGAACCAAGGGCAAATTGCACCAGAATCACCTAGGTGCATGTTAAAAATAGAGTTTCCCAGGCCTCATCGTGACCCTGCTGAATCCATGACTACCTAGAAGTAGGGCCCAGGAGTCTGCCTTTTAGCAAGTCCCCCAAGTGATTCTTATACTCGCATAGCTGTTAAAAAAAAAAAACTGCAGGCATAAATGCTACCTATTTGGTAAAGTTACCTTTCTGATCAAAGGACAGAGTATGACTAACGTTTAAGGGCAGCTCTTGGGAACTTGGAATTATGTATTTCTATAGACACAGTTCACGGCTGATTTTCCTATACTGAATCTTGCTCTGTGTCATATTATATTGCAGAGAGGCTCCAGACCAGTGCATCTCCATCTTGACTGTACATTAGAATCAGTCACCTGAGGAGCTTTAAAAATCACAGATGCATGAGCTTCACCACCTGGAGAGTCTAATTTGGTTGGACTGGGATATGGCCTGGGCATTAAGATTTTTTTAAATCTCATTGGGTGGTTCTAATGTGTTTCCAAAGTTGAGAACCGCTGTCCTGAACCAGAGATTCTCAAAGTTGAATGTGTTGATACAAACCCACAGATGATGCAAAGAGTAATAAAACAGGTCCCTGCTCTAAAAAGTTGTCTAAGTTGATCACAAATCCCTGGTCACAAGCTTGCAGAAAATAGAAAGGAATCCCCAAAAGAAGATAGAAATGGCCAATGAGCCCAGTATATGTGAGAATTTGAACCTAATGAGATTTTTTTTTTTTTAAGAAGATGTTCGGGGTAGGAGTTTATTTATTTATTTATTTATTTTTGCTGTGTTGGGTCTTCATTTCTGTGCGAGGGCTTTCTCTAATTGTGGCAAGCGGGGGCCACTCTTCATCGCGGTGTGCGGGCCTCTCATTATCACGGCCTCTCTTGTTGCGGAGCACAGGCTCCAGACCCGCAGGCTCAGTAGTTGTGGCTCACGGGCCTGGTTGCTCCGCTGCATGTGGGATCCTCCCAGACCAGGGCTTGAACCCGTGTCCCCTGCATTAGCAGGCAGATTCTCAACCACTGTGCCACCAGGGAAGCCCCTAATGAGATTTTTTTTTCATGTTTTACTCTTTGGGGCAATAAGCTAATGAGTTAAAGAAAGGCAGGTCATGAAACTACCAAAAGGCAGCCAGTCTTCTTAGGGATTGTTCCTCTTAAAGAGACTGATATTAAATGTGAGGGTCAGAAGCTCAAAGGCGTGACCTCCAGTGACACACATGGATAGTACCAAACCCACAGAGAGCCCAGTTCAAACACTGGCCACTGGGTGTTGGCCTGGCCCTGCCTGCATGGACTCAGGCCATCCCCTGTTCTCTGACTGGACAAGCTCTTAGGAGGCCCTCCAGAAAGTCAGTTCACTCTTCCTTTTCAAGTGTATTTCACTCAAGCTGGTCACACCTACAACAATAAACTCTGAGATTCCATGTCCCAAACACCTGTCTTTCCTATTTCCCTCTTACTTTGTGGCAGCCACACTCCCTGTGATGTCTTGAGAGAGACATTTATGATCACACCATCATTATTCCTGACATACTGGGGCTTCGCAGACACAGGAACAATATTTGAATCCCAACCCTGCTGTGGAGAAGTTGCCTAGCCTTTCTGAGCTTCATTTTCCTCCTCTTTGCAATTGGGTTGCTAGGGTCATCCTGAGGATTCAGTTCCACCCTTTCACCTTCACTGAGGTGGATCTTCCTTTTATTAAAGTTTCAGCTTAAATCTATGCCCCCATCACTGGGGTCTTTCTTAACTACCCAGTGGTTCTCTGTCACATTACTGTGTTTTAATTCCCTGCATAGCACTGGCTCTGTTGTGTGTTTGTTTGTTTATGAGCTTGTTGGTTGTCTCCTCTTGCTAGAATAGAAGCTTCAAGAAAAGCAGGCGTGTCTTGTTCAGTGCTGTATCTTTAGCACCTAGAATGATGCCTGGTACACAGGAGGCTCTCAAGAACTATTGATTGACTCGTATGTACCAAGGACCTCATACAGTGCCAGGCACTCAGTAGGTGCTTGTGAAATGATAGTCATGATTATTATTTCTAATTAAATTTCTTTGAGATGACAGAAGATTCTGATCCAGAAAATCTCCCTATGTTCACAAAGGAGGTGATAGAGGTGCCATGACTGTGAGACTGGTTATTAATTAGGGGTCAAGGAACAAAGCTTTGTTGATATTATTTCAAATATTTCTAGTACAACATTTAATGCTGTCTATTCTGTTTTCTATAGTGCTAATAAAACATGATTATAATTTTAAAATGAATTCTATCATAGACAATAACAAGAGATAGAGTGCCTTCTTGATTTCTCTCTTTTCATCCGACATTTTTTTCCTGCTTCACTGATCTCAGGTCACTGATAATTGGTTCATGTTGCTTGCTTCTAGCACCCCCAAAACTAATAACCTAATTGATTTTGCTTCCATCTCACCTCAGGGCAAAGAACAGAGCCATAAATCTGAGCCTCAACCTATAGCAAGAATTTTTCCCTGAAGTTGATGTTCAAAATCATAGCCCAGCCAGGGCCACACACAGTCTCATGAAAAGCATGGTAGATTTGGGCAGAAGCAGTTTGATATTAGTTGTTTTTTGTTTGGGGGATTTTTTGTTTTTTTGTGTATTTTTTACATCTGTATTATAATTGAAGAGGATTAAGCAGACAGTTCTAGGCTTTTGTTGAAGGCTCTGGAACTAATCTGGGGCTGACCTTGAGCTCTAAGACAGAGTGATAGCCCTAGGAATCTGACAGGAAATAATATTTATAAAAGTCCAACATGCCTTTGAATAAGAAAGTCAGAACAGAGATAATGATGTATAAAAACCAGAAAAATTGTACTTCCTTCTTTTATTACAAATGAGAGAATACGTCTGACTGTTATTACGGCCACCACTGAGCATGGGGTCTACATTGTGACTGTTTTACAGCCGTTTCACTGAGTGTCTGGAGAGGTTGGTTGTATGAACTGCATCCTTGGCTTGACCATTTGTTTTTAAAACTCACACTTGATTACAGCCAGAGCCAGAAACTTTTAAGGAATAGAAATGTGGTGCACTTTTCATTTTATGTGGTTCAGGCCTCCATGTGCCACGCTCAGATCTTTTTCAGCAAAGAGACATGAACCAAAACAAAAGAAACAACAACAATGATCCATTAACAGCTGTTACTTACTGAGCATATACTATGTGAGATGCTCTGAGCTACAGGCTTTGTGTATGTGATGTCATAGTCAAACCTTCTTCCCCTTTTTTTCTAATAGAAATTTTAGAATTATTCAAGGGTCTCTGTCACAAAGTTTACTTTGTATAAAGAACTACGCACACAGTGTGTATGAAGTCTATGTAATGCATAACCTCTCCCAAGATACGGTATGGACTGGAAAGATACACAGATTCAAAAAAATCAAAATAGGAAAAGGATGTACATTCAAGAATGTTCACTGCATCATTATTTATATGAGAAAAAAAAAATCTGAAATGATTGTCAAATAAGAGACTGGTTGGCTAGGGACTTCCCTGGCCATCCAGTGGTTAAGACTTCGCCTTCCAATGCAGTGGGTGCAGGTTCGATCCCTGGTCAGGGAGCTAAGATCCCACATGCCTCGTGACCAAAAAACCAAAATATAAAACAGAAGCAATATAGTAATAAATTCAATAAAGACTTTAAAAAAAAAGAGAGAGAGACTGGTTGGGTAAATTATGACACATTTCATATCAACAATACCATGCAGCTATTAAAAATTATGTAAATATTGAGACAAAAACATGTCTGGTGAGACACAACTATTTGCACATTCACACACACACACACATACTTACACACACATATACATCTATCCCTATTTATGGAAATTTGTACACATGCAGGTGTGGCCAGAGAAGTGCCTTCAGGGATGGTCACTAAATCATTGACCCTACTCATCTCACATTAGGGACAGAAGGATACTGGGTGATTTTCACCTGCTTCTTTGTACTTTTCTACAGTTTGACAAGTTTTTAATGAGCTTATGAATGTGTATGATTTTTTTTTTTTTTTTTTTTTTTTTTTTTTCTTTTTTTCTGTACGTGGGCCTCTCACTGCTGTGGCCTCTCCCGTTGCGGAGCACAGGCTCCGGACACACACAGGCTCCGCGGCCATGGCTCGCGGGCCCAGCCGCTCCGCGGCATGTGGGACCTTCCGGGATCGGGGCACGAACCCGTGTCCCCTGCATCGGCAGGCGGACTCTCAACCACTGCGCCACCAGGGAAGCCCTGTGTATGATTTTTAAAAACAGACTTTATTTTGTATAGTTTTAGGTTCACAGCAAAATTGAGCTAAGAGTTCCCACATTTCTCCTGCCCACACACATGCAGCTTCCCCCACTGCCAGCATCCCTCACCAGAGGGGACATGTTTTCAATCAATGAACCTACATTGACACATCCTCATCACCCAAAATTCATAGTTTACATTAGGGTTCACTCTTGGTGTTATGCATTCTATGGGTGTGATTTAAAAAAAAAAAAAAAACCACTAAAAGTATTTTAAAGGTTTTATGGATTAATGAAATATTCTGAGTTATCACTAGAAACCGGATGTTTATGCTGTCATCCTGTCTCCACCTACCCCCATCTCTTTGGGATTCCTAAATGAGGATGAGTCATTCAGAGGGAGAGGGTGGGTTTAACTACAGCAATATTTTATTTATACATGTTCTCCCTGCCTTTGGGTTGTTTGAGAAGCTTAAATAAGCCAGCTACTCCCTGCCTTTCCCTTAGCCTGTGTCCCCGTGGATCAAAAGAAGTTGAACTTGGAGTTGTGGTTTTAGGGGCTGGGAAGATAAGAAAGAGCAATAATAAGGCAGAAAGAGAGGTCTAGTTGGCAATTCCTAGGACAAAACTTCAAATTGTAGGGGCAAACTTTGGGGCATACGCCATGATGTTTTAGACCCTAGAAATACCTTGGGTTGTATTTCAGTGGTATCCTCTGCATTCTCCATACCCACAGGTGGAAAAATGGGGAGAATAGTTTCAACATGAAAGCCCTAAACTTAAGATTCTGGAGAGCAAGATAAATGTCATCTTGTCCTTATATCCTCAAGATCCCACTTAAAGCCTGGCCTTCAGTCAGCGCTCAGTAAATGTGTGAATGGATGGGAGAAGCAAGGAGACGAAAAGGGGAAAGGCAAGGGGGTCAAAGGGCAGGAGGCTTTATATTAATGAGCAGTTAACACTCACTTTTGGGTGAGATCCATTAGTTTGTAACAGACTCTCCATGACTTCAAGAATGTTTGTGTCCTTAAAGCTAACTTGGACCACACCTCACCTTGTCATCCACATTTGGCTTCTTCTGGTACGTGGTTCTCCAATGAAAATGAAATTTCATTGACTCTTTCCTCCCTTTTCTCCCGCCACCTTCCAAATGCCCACCAACTCCCTTTCCACTGGAAATGACAAACAAAATAATTGTTCATTGCACACTGGTTAGGATTATGTAAACCAACGTTGACTTACAATAGGATTCTCTAAACTTCTGACTACAGGATATCAACTATTTCTCCGGCTCTTGATCACTGAGAGCTCCGTGGTCCGCATTCCCGTGCTTTTGTTGGGAAGAACAGCAGAGTGGAAAGAGCATGGGTTTGAATCCTGCCTGTGCATCTCAATAGCTGTGTGTCCTTGGGTAAGTTATTGGAACTCTCTGAGTGTCCATTTTCTCATTTGTAGAAGGCTGAAAAGAACTCTGTTACATTGTGAGGATTATATTAAATGAGCATCTGGAAACTGCTATTTAAATGATTATCTTTCCAGCAAGGCCCTGTTGCCAAAATAGTGAAGGAGGATCCCATTTTTCACTTTCTGCATTTCAGTAAGAGGAGAGAGGATGGCCAGAAACTTCAGCCCTTCCTTGAAAATATTTATTTAAAATTTTTAGAAGTCAGGGCTGGGTTTTAAGGAAGGCCTAGGAGGTCTGGACGCTTGGGTCTGATGAACTCAGTGAGAGGCACCTGGCTCCAAATTTTTACACAGGGAGGTAACTTTAAAAACAAAAATGGCACACCACCTGCTGAGTTCTTTATTGGGAAACCAAGAATTATATAACTCCAAGTCATAAACAATCCGCATGCGAAATGCGAAGGCATAGAAGGGACAAGTTTTGTCAAGTTTATGGGCATTCTGAGGCCTGTAACCGCAGAACAAGCACAGGTGAAGAAATCTTCAGTTATAAGGCTGCTGGATGCCAAGTCAAAACCTCAGGATAAACTTGAGGCAGTGAGATTGTGTTATACAGCTCTGGCCTGAGAGAGTGGAAGGGCAGTGCAGTCGGAAGCCTGGAGGGAGAATACTTTGATCGGTCAACAATTTAGTTTATGGAAAATTATCTCAGATCATTAACTTAGTGGCCATACAGCAGAAAGAATTACAGTGAGCAGTAACATCTTGGGGGTTGATGATGTCATGATATGAACTGTTGGCTACTTTTCATTGATAGGGAAAGCAGGTGTATAAACATCCATGAACCCAGCTCAATGTGAGGAGTGTTTTCTTTTAAAGGCTCTCATTTGGCCTCAGAACATCTTTCCCTTAGACCAGAGATCAGCAGACTTTTTCTGTAAAGAGCCAGAGAGTAAACGTTCTCAGCTTTGCAGGCCATACGGTCACTATCAAAACTATTCAACTCTGCTGTCATGAATGCAACCAGAGATACTTCATAAACAAACAAGCATGACTGCCTTCCAGTGAAATGTATTTGTAAAAACATGTTATGAGCCAGACTTAGTCAATGGGCCATAGTTTGCTGACTTCTGCTTTGGACCAATAGTCTCTATTTTGGTCACCCCAGACCCTAAACTACTTATTTTACCAGCTGACCTCATATTCTTATTGTTCAAGAAGAATTTAGTTTGTCTTTTGAGTACAATGGATTTGTGTTGGGTGTTTTGAATCTGTGACTTAGTCCAGGAAATATTCCTACCATAAAAATATCACAGTAAGATTATCTCTTCCCTTCTGACATTTTTTCCCCTTGGGAGATCTTCAGGACATGGCTATAAACCGCCTAGTTCAACTTGTATCTCTAGTTTTAATCCCATTTTTCAACAGATTCTCCAAGCACCAATAAACCTCCATCTTTCACACAGTAGAGAGGTTTTTTTTCAAATGCACTGGTTGAACAAAGACAAGCAAGTTTATCAATGTACACTACAGAGTAACTTGCTACTCATGTGTTCAGTGAATATTAGATGAATGAAAAAGTGAGCAAGTGAAGGAAGAAAGGGAGGAAGGAGCAAGGAAGGAGGGAGGAAAGGAGGAAAGAGGAAAGTTATGGTGCATCATTGAGTCAGTGATTTAATGTGTTTGCCAGATTGATACTTCTAGCTCTTTTACAGGTAGATTTATAGTCAAGGGCTTTCTGGTTACATGTTTAGTTTATAAGATTCATCAGAAATAGACTCACAGACATAGAAAACAAAGTTACAGTTACCAAAGGGGAAAGAGGGAGAGGGATAAATTAGGAACTTGGGATTTACATATACACACTACTATATATAAAATAAACAACAAGAACCTACTGGATAGCACAGTGAACTATATTCAATACCTTGTAATAACCTATAATGGAAAAGAATCTGAAATACATACACCCACACATAATTGAATCACTTTGCTGTATACCTGAAACATTATAAATCAACTGTACTTCAATTTTTAAAATTTTTATTTTATATTGGAGTATAGATGTGTTAGTTTCAGGTGTACAGCAGAGTAATTGTTATACATATACATTTATCCACTCTTTTTCAGATTCTTTACCCATATAGATTATTAGGTAGACCTCCCTGAGCTATAGTCCTTGTTGATTATGTTTTGTATATAGTCGTGTGTGTATGTTAATCCTAACCTCCGAATTTATCCCTCCCCTCCACCTTTCCCCTTTGGTAACCATAAGTCTGTTTTCTATGTCTGTGGGTCTGTTTCTCTTTTGTAAATAAGTTCATTTGTATCATTTTTTTAGATTCCACATATAAGTGATATCATACGATGTTTGTCTGACTTATATACTTCAATTAAAAAAAAAGATTCATTAATAAGTGTGCTTGCTTCAGCAGCACATATACTAAAATTGGAACAATACAGAGAAGATTAGCATGGCCCCTGTGCAAGGATGACACGCGAATTCATGAAACATTCCTAATTTTTATGATCTTATTTGCAAAGCAGAAATAGAGTCACAGACGTAGAGAACAAACGTATGGATACCAAGGCTGGGTGGGGGGGGCGTGTGATAAATTGGGAGATTGGGATTGAGAACCTACTTTAAATGAGAACCTACTGTGTAGCACAGAGAACTCTACTCTGTGCTCTGTGGTGACCTAAATGGGAAGGAAATCCAAAAGAGAGGGGATATACGTGTTCATTTGGCTGATTCACTTTGCTGTACAGCAGAAACTGATACAGGAGTCCCACTCCCCTGCAAATAAAAAACCCTTTTTACATAAAAAATTAAATTAAATTAAAAATTCATCAATAAGGAAAGAATCATTCATTTACTCAACACATATTCATTCAGGAGTGTCACTGTGCTATGATTTGGGGATATAGTGATGAACAAACTAGACAGAATCCCTGCCCTCATGGAGCTTAACATTATATTGGCAAAGGTGTCCAATAAACAAACAAGTCGGTATATAATAAGGTGCCAAGTGATTGGCTTCCAGGCTCACTCCAGAACTATCAACACTTGCCATTGCTTCTCCCTCATCAATTATTTGCCAAAGAAGCAACCCCAGCCATTTTCTTCCACTTCCCTCCTGCAGAAGAGACCTGCACAATCGTCACAGGGTAAAGTTGGGACCATAAAACAGTGAGAATTGGGATAGATTCCCAGACACTGCAAATAGCTCTCTTGCTTCAGCACCGCTGGGAGGAAGGAGGCGCTTCTTTCCAGCGATTTGAACTCTCCCAAGCTGGCAGCCTGCAGGGAAGTGTAAAGTGTTGGTGACAGCTTCAGTAACTAGAGCCAGGGGGCTGTCCTTGGCAGCTTGAAGCTTGTGCCATCTCAGGACCATATCAATAACACCAACGCAAACATGGCCAGTGCCTGTGGCAGTGACAGTCCCGGGAACATCTGCTTTTTCTCTCCCCAAGCCCCACGGCCTAGAGCCCATGCCTAGAGCCTGGGCTCCTGAGGGGATAAACAGAAAAGGGGATTAGTAGCCAACACAGAGAGGAACGATCAAGGCTGTTTGCTGCTGCGCTAGCCAGACCAGCCGCTGCTTGTCCAGACAAAGCCAGACAAGGGCCAGAACCCTGTTCACTCTCTCCTCCACCACACTGACCCTCAGACCTCCTACTGGAGAGAGAGGAAAATAAGATGACTCCAAGTGTCCCAACATTGGGTCTTTCTAGATGCACTCTTGCACCAGGCTCGTGATATACTACGTTGTTCTCTGGGCAAGTTTGGGAGAGAGACAGAAGTAAAATGAAGGAGAGAGTTTGTGTTGGGGAAAGCACACCAAGGTGGACACGTAGAGACATACCAGAGATGTTGGGAAGAGCATCCCTACATACCGCACAAGCCCAGGAAGATAGAAACCCACCTCTTCTTTTGTGGGTCCTGTCTCTGACTAGAGCAAATGCTCGTGAAAAGTAAAAGCATGCAGCCCTGCCCACAAAACGTGTACAAAGCAAGTCACTGCTCTACAGAAATCAAAGTACAGAGGG
This sequence comes from Hyperoodon ampullatus, assembly GCF_949752795.1. NCBI lineage: Eukaryota > Metazoa > Chordata > Mammalia > Artiodactyla > Ziphiidae > Hyperoodon > Hyperoodon ampullatus. The sequence goes on from NC_136923.1 coordinate 24,020,614, forward strand.
TAACCTTTAAGAGCATAGATCCTTAGTTCCAATCCCAGTTCTACCTCTTCCTAGCTGTGCAACTTTAGGTGAGTTACTCAGTTCCTCTCAGCTCAAGTTCTCCATCCATGAAATGGAAATGACGGTAGTCCCTGTACCTTAGGATTCATATGGGAATTAAATGTAGGATTTATGAGAATTGTGCAGCAACCACAGAGGCCAGGAACATAGGAAACAGTCTATAAATGGCAGCTGTGAGTCACGAAAGACTACATTACCCATGTGTATCAACAGATCTAGTTATTTTTAGACCTATAAAAAACCTATTAAATTGGTTTTATTTTTTTCTATTTGATGTAAAACGCTGTGACACTGAGTTTAGGGAAATACAGTGAATTGCATTCATTTGATTATTCATGTAGTTTATTTATGTAGTTGGATGATAAATTTTTGACCAAAGAGAGGGTAAGAAACAGCATAGCAAATTGTGGTAAGTTGCCTCAGTTTTTAGGTAAACTTAGGGAGGCTCAGCCATGAAAGTAAATTCATTCTCTCTTCAAACATTTATTAAGCACTCTTGCACATGCCAGGCAAAGATGAATAAGAAGTAACCCCAACGTTGAAGATTTTGAAATCTAGTAAGAGAGAAAAGGGAAAGAACACACACATACAGGTGATACAAGTGCCCCCAAAGAGATACAAAAGTCACATGAGGACCTCAAAGGAAAGTTAAGTCATATTTAGGTATTGAGACCCAAAAGTTTTCATGAAAGAGGTGAATTTCAAAGTGGGCTATGACAGAATTAAAAGATTAAACAGAAGGAGGAAAGAGCATTGCAAGAGGCAGAAGCAATAGGAGGAAAGCTTTTGTCCATTTTTTTCAGTTTGAGTAAGATGCAGGGTAAACGGTGGGAAGATGAAGGGAGAAGGCTGAGCTGAGAGATTAGGGAAAAAAATGGAGAGATTTGAACTCAGGCTTACAGAACTTAGACTTTATTTGATAAGGCAGTGATAGGTGGTACTTTAGGAAGATCAACTTTTATCAGTATAAAACAAGGAGAAACCCAGGGCAAGGAGATTCAGTTAAGAAGCTTTTGCAATTTTACAAATAAGATATGGTGAAAAGTAATGAAGAAGTGAAGTCCAGTTGGAGTGGTGGACAGTGGGAGAGACAGAAGTCGAAATCATTGGACAATGGTATCTTCAGACCTTGATATCACTTATGTAACAGACACTGGTGGCTCTGCAGTTATGAGCCTGGGTCAGTGGGAGAACAGTGGTACCTTTAACAGGATGGGGAAGTCAGGCCCATCAGAGGAGGGAGACTGAGCTCTGAGCCTGGTTCAGTTATTGATATTACTATCCACTCACCTATGCAAGCCTGATGCCATCACAGATGTCTCCCACTTTCTACCATTCCTTAAGTTATTGTACCAGTTAGCTACGGCTGCCTAACAAATTACCCCCAAATTTAAGCAGCATAAAACAACCACCAGTTTCATATCACACAATTTCTGATGGTCAGGCATCCAGTCAAGACTTAGCAGAGTAGTTCTGACTCAGGGTCTTTCATGAGGCAGCAGTCAAGCTGTTTCCAGGGGTGCAGACGTCTCAAGGCTCAACTAGAACTGGAGAACCCCCTTCCCAGCTCCCTCATGTTGTTGGCAGGCCTCAGTTTCTTGCTGGCTATTGGCTGGAGGCTTTAGTCTCCTGCCACGTGGGCGTCTCCTTAGGGCAGCTCCCAACATGGCAGCTGGTTTTCCCCACAGCAAGTGATCCAAGAGATAGAGCTTGAGATGGAAAGCACAGTCTCTTGTAACCTAATCTTGGGAGTGATCTATCATCACTTCTACCATGTGCTGTTGGTCATCCTGACCACCCTGGCACAATGTGAGAGGAAACTATGCAAGAGTGTGAATATCAGGAGGCAGGCATCATCAGGGGCCGTCTCCAAGGCTGCTTCCACAGCCAGGAAGCCCTGCCAATCAGCCTCCATATTTGTTAAAGCCGGCCCCTGTTCTCCATTTCACTTCCGCTGCTCCAGTGCAGTGTCTTTATCTCCTGTTTAGTCGGATGCAGTTTCAGTCTAACAGGTCATGCTGTTTTGGGCTCTTCTGCCCACCGCCTCATCCTTCTTACCCCTGCAAGAGTGATCCCTCAAAACTGGACACCTGCCTATCCCTGCACCAACACACACCCCTCCTGCACCCTCTGCTTGGAACCCATTGCCCACATGATGTAGGTCCACCTCCTTAGCGTGAGTATGAGTCCCTCTGTGTCTCAGTCCCTCTTAATGCTCCAGCCTCCTCCCCTGACACCCTCTGCCTTGAACTTCACACTCTAGTAAGTTGGGACTCTGTGTCTCCAGGTCTATCTGTGCTATTTCAGCCAACCATGCCCTAGCCATACTCTTCCCTCTACCTACCGTATGGTTCCTCATCTCTCTCCAACGTTACAGGATAGCATTGTGATTCAGAGCATGGGTTCAGGAGCCCCACCACCTGATTCAAACCCCAGCTCCACCACTCACTCACTGTATGACTCAGTCAATTATTTAAACTATATGCTGGGTATTGGTCAAATTATTTATATGCATATATTAACATATATCCCTACCACGACCTAAAGGTAGATGATTATTATCATCATCTTTGTACACATGAGGAAGCTAAGATGCATAGGGTAAGAGCTATAAAAGTTGTTGCAATTATAACTCTTCCTTGTTCAGGACTAAGTTCAGATACCATCTCCTCCACTAAATTTCATCCTTTTAAAGACAGATGCCCTCCTCCATGATGCCCGTGGCTTCCTGGGTGTAACTCTAACCTAGTAGCTACCATATTGTTTTGAAATGACCTATTTTTTATCTGCTTTTTAAAATATCAGCTCTTTGAGGGCAGGGACCTCAAAGTCATCTGAGCCAGTTCACCACCCAGTAGACTCTCAGTCAATACATGTTGGTTGAGCTTCGCTAAGTTGGCGGTGCCTGTTGAATATCCAGGTGAAGCTCTAGGCAGTTGCCAAATGAAGAGGGGAAAGAGAGAAGCTAAGGATAGGGCCTTAAACAGAAAGAGAAAGAAGAGGTAGTGAAACTATTCTTAAGATGAAATTTAACATTTTCCTTAATAAAACTAAAACAATGGCTCTAAACCACTAATCCTGAAAAACTTAACTGAAGTAGCATCGAATGGCCCCATCTAGTAGATGGAATCAAATTGAGAGTCAACTAGAAGTGTGATTTTTCTCATTCTGTTTTCTCTGGGGAAGAATGATCATGTATATCTACAGACTCAGGCACAGCCATTAGAATAATCAGTCTACAGCACTCCTTCCCTGAAGACTCCTATTTCTATCTTCCTCAAGAGCCTGAGTCTGTCTCATTGTTACAGGAAGCAGGCTGGCCTGTGTGACCAGGAAAGTGGTCACATTTAATCACAAAATAAATAATGGAGGAATTCTATGAAAATAATGAGCTTCTCTTATTTTTCTTTTGTAGAGTTGCCTTTAAGAGAAAAATATCAAAACAGAGAGTCTTCAGACTATTGTGAGCTTTACAAGAATTTCTTTGGGTTCTTTGCAGATGGTGGCTCATGACCCAACAGGCCCATTCAGACCATAATCAGAATGGCAGTCACCATCATTTATCTTTAGTGATCTAATCTCTGATCGGGCTTGCATCTCAGACACACCTTGTATTTTGTTGTGTGTTCAATCTGTGTGGAAAAAAAAAAAATCAGTCCTCCAAATTAGTCTTGCCAGGTGTTTCTAAAAAAAAATAGTTTCCATATGATAGCAGCTCATGTCAATATCCTGCTAAAGATGTGAAACATTTTTCAAAAGTTTATACAGCCCTGACTTTGTCTAGGGACTCCTCCAGTTTTCCTGTCTCCAGTGATATCATTTTAAACATTTGCTTTCTCCAAATGGTTTGTGTGTTCTATGTAATTCTACTTGCAGTGCTTCTTGGCGTGTAACTGTGGAAATATTAAATCATCCCACATGTGTATGCATTGGCCTCTCCAGGTATATTTTGGAATTTTCTTAAGTAATGTGATTGCGTCTCCTTGTCTTTTTCCTCCTCTTCTTTTCCTTCTTCTTTTCCCTAGGAACACCTCAAAGGTGTTCACTGAGCAAGTTCTCCATCATTCTTGGCTGGTTAATTTCATAATAAAAAAGTAAAAGCTACAGTGTATCGACTAGTATGGGCCATGCCTAGAATGAAGTGCTCCACGTGTTCTTTCTCTGATCCTTACAACAGCCCTGTGGGTATTGTTCCTACTTTCCAGTTGTGGAAACTGAGGCTTAGCAAGAGAAGGTGACTTTCCCAAAAGTCACAGCTAATGAGTGAGTGCCAGAGCTGCGAGTCAGACCCAGGCTGTCTCTAGAACCTATGACTACCTCTAATCGCACTCATTCTCCATCCTTTTAACTAGCAACTTTTCAGGAGTTATTGCTTTGCAGATGTAGAAAGGAAAGTGTATTCTTTCCTTGGTGAAAGGTGAATGGTGAATTCAGTGGTGAATTCAATGGTGAATCTGACGTTTCTGACGAGAGACACGGAGCAGGTTTCTTGTTATAAAGTTGACTGAATTCCTTCTCTGGTCTTCATTTCTAGAAGGTCCTGGTTTCCGTCGCCTTTGGAACAGTGCACATGCATCACTGTCACACCCAGGCTGGTTGGTCTATGCAACCACTCGCTAACTAGCCCACCATCCTCTACCTACTTGCTGCTCAAAATGTGGTCCTTGGACCAGGAGAATTGGCATGAGCTCAGATGTTAGAAATGCAGAGTCACAGGTTCCCTGAGACTTCCTGAATCAGAATCTACGTTTTAACTGTATCCCTGTGTGATTCGTATACACATTAAAGCCCTGCTTGTCACTGTCACATAAAGTGGAACTTCTCTCTCCTGCAACTATTAGTAAAGAAGTCAAAATGGATCAGACCCGGATTCAAGTGAATCAGAGTGAAGTCACCACGTGGCCCATCATCCTACCACCCACCAGGTGTTCAGTCTCCTTTCTCAACATCACTCTTCCAAGTTAGCTGAAAATTCTCTAGCTGGAGAGTTATGCGTTAGAATGAAAATATAAAACCTTGTCTAAGGAGAGTTTTAAAATTCATTGTGGTTTCTAGAGCCTGGCCCTAACGCCCATCGCTACCACAGCCAAAGTTCAGCTGCTAAATTGATGTGACATTTTAATCTAGCCTAATGTCAAAACAGAATAACTTTGATAAAGGGGAGGTGAGTTGAGGATTACAGGCCCTTTTAAGATCTGAGTTAAGAAATGTTTATCCCACCCGTCTCCAGCGTGTGCCAAATTGTGTAGTTGCTGTGGGCAGGAGAATGACCTCATTATTTCTTTCTCTAACCTGTTTGGAGCTGTACAGCCTAAACACGCTTTGTACTCCCACTGTTTGAATGCAATGTTATTTTGTAAAATAGGACTAGTGATTATTCTGCACGGACTTAACATATTTTGCATCACCACGTAGACTCTGCTGCTTTTCAAAGAATACATTTAAACTGATTGTATTTCTCCCTGCTTATATTCAAGTATTTATCAAGCAGTGTGGCAGGTACAGAACAAGTCAGACATGAATAATTGCTCTCAGTGAGATTATATTCTGGCTAGAGGACAAGACTGTACACAGCAAAAACTAGGGAAGGGGATAAATTCATTTGTATGATTTATCCAAAAGGTAGTGGGTTCAGGGAGACGAGGGTATGGCCGTGGTCAGAGAAGGTCTCATAGCAAGCAAAGCAGAGACTTGAAGACAGGAGGGGCAAAGAGTGAAAAAGAGGTTGTTCCAGAAGGAAAATGATCTGAGCAAAGGAGTAAGGACTAATGAGCCTGGAACCTTGTTCACGACATCCTTGCCAGCAGCTAACATATATTGACTAATACATCCAGGGCTGCTGTGTTTCTTCTGCTAAAACACTAAATTAAAAGATGTGTTTAGTTAACCCATTCTCTAGAGCTTTAAATAATAATTTATAATTACATAAATATATATCATTGTATATTACATAGTATGCCTTATAATAATTATATAATTATTATAGCTTTATTGATATTACAATTTATAATTAATGATTATACTACATAATTAATATATTAGAAATGTGATTGATATTAATCATGTATTTGTTAATATGAATGCATAATTATGTGATATAGTTATGTATATAATAATTTATAACTAGCATTTTTGAGGTCTCTCCATAGGCCACGGCTGAGTGCTAGACATTTAATACTTAGAGCAACTTTATGGGAGTATTTTGATCTCCATTTCATTAATAGAGAAACAGACAATTTAGGAACTTAAGCAAGGTCACAGAGTGAGGAACAGTGATAGTACACAAACACAAAATTTGAAGGGAAAACCCACATTCTCAAACACTATGCCATACTATGCCACATATCTCAAACACCGTGCCATACTACATGGTATTGAGCCTTGAATATTGTATACTGAGGTGCAATACAACATTAGGATATCAGGACAGGAAAAACTAATCCCTTTAAGCAATTTCTATTCTGTATGGGAAGCCAAGGTAAGATGTATAGAGCTGAGACTATTGCAGCAAGAACGTGTGACGATAACCTCTTTCTCAAGCCCTGAAAGTGTATTAAAAAGGCATGGAGGTGAGGTTATTTGGGTAAGACTTCTTAGAACTGATAATTTTGAGGGATCCACTATTCTAGGCCAAAGGATTGTGCCAATTAGATCATTTATATGGCTGTGTGGCTGTGTAGTATGCAAACATCCGTTCCCCAAATGGCCCAAAATGCAAGACCCCAAATGAGAAAGACTTGAGTCATTGGGAAATAACATCCATTGAATTTTTTTTTTTTTTTTTTTTTTTGTGGTACGCGGGCCTCTTACTGTTGTGGCCTCTCCCGTTGCGGAGCACAGGCTCCGGACGCGCAAGGCTCAGCGGCCATGGCTCACGGACCCAGCCACCCCGCGGCATGTGGATCTTCCCAAACCGGGACACGAACCCGTGTCCCCTGCATCGGCAGGCGGACTCTCAACCACTGCGCCACCAGGGAAGCCCTTGCACCACCAGGGAAGCCCTGAATTTTTGATAGGATTTTCTGAGTGTGTGTTTGAATGTTTTTCACTCACTTCTTTTTGGAGCTCCTGGGAGGTAGTTTATCAGAAATGATTAAAAGAATGGATAAAGAATCACACATTCAAATCTGGGTTTGAGAGCTGGCCCTGCCACGATGATCACGACACTTGGTTGTTCACTTCAATGCTTGGCCAGTGTCATCACGGTGTGGTCCTGGCCATCAGCCTCAACACCATCTGGGGACTCATTAGAAATGCAAATCTGAGGCCCCACCCCAGGCTGACTGAATAGGAAGCTCTAGGGACAGGGACCGGCAATCTCTGTTTCAACAACCTTTCCAGGTTTGGGAAACATTATGCTGGACCACACCTTCCACATCTATAAAAAGGAGATAATGTAGTAATCATACCCTTTCCACAGTATCATTGTAAAGATTAAGTGAGATATTGACAGTATACATAAAGTACCTAATGAGAAGTCTAAAATAAGTGTGCTTCATAATTATTATCTTCCATGACTTTATTTCTTGATTTGGGGCTAAGAAAAGGTAAGAAGCCAGAACCCTAAGCAGCTAACTCTGCCTTAAATTATAGCAGAAATCAGTTCTTACAGTTAGCGATGAAGTCTTGTCCAACGGCCGCCTTATGTTACTAAGAAAATCTGAACTGTATAAACAGGTTTCTGCTGTGGTCTTTCTTGGGCTCCTGTTTGAAAACCAAGGAGGTCTGTCTGTGTCTGTTTTACAGCCAGTGCAGGGGCTCCATAGGCACAGCTCTGATGGATGTGTGTGTCAGATTGCAAAACACCCCTGCCTGGAGCAGTTAAACTGGACGGTTTAGAAAACCACCTCCAGGTTTCTCATTTGGGAACACAAACACTTGTGAAGTGAAATGCTTCTTCCCAGGGAGATGTGGCACTGCTTCAGCTCCCTGGGAAGTGCCCATATATATCAGGGGCTGGACAGAGTCCCAGTAAGGCCCGGCGTGACCCACTGTGGCCAGTTCCAAACCATCTGACTCCATTCTAATTTCTCTGCACCTTTTGTTCAGGAGTTATTTATGTGCATTTGGGCATTTATCTTCCTGATAGACATTTTGCTTCTCACTTGCTCTTCCCCTTAGACAAAGGGCAGCAAAATATTTACTATCAGGGCCTTTACAGAAAGGGCCTGATAGTAAATATTTTGCGGCCATAGGGTCTCTTATCACAACTACTCAGTTCTGCCATTGTAACTCAAAAGCAGCCACAGACAATGTGTAACTGAATGAGTGTGGCTGTGTCCCAATAAAACTTTATTTACAAAAACAAGTGGTGGGCCAGATTTGTCCCCAGATTTTGGCTATGGTTTGCTGACCTCTGACTTAGAATCTCAAAACATCTAATGAAAAGGACCCAGACAACCAGGCAGAAGAATAACTCGGTGTCCATTCATGTGTAAAGTTCTGGCTGAGAAGTAGCTCTTGCCCTGAGCTGAGCCATGCCTTGGTAATGGAAGATAAACACCACCAGCTGTCCCTCCAGACCAACTGGACCAAGACCCTGAAACCAGTTTGCTCCCACCTGGTGGGAAAACACCTCTCAGTTTTAGAACTCTTTTTAAAAATTAATTAATTTATTTATTTATTTATGTTTGGCTGCATTGGGTCTTCGTTGCTGTGTGCGGGCTTTCTCTAGTTGCGGCGAGCGGGGGCTACTCTTTGTTGCGGTGCATGAGCTTCTCTTGTGGAGCACAGGCTCTAGGCGCACGGGCTTCGGTAGTTGTGGTATGCGGGCTCAGTAGTTGTGGTATGCGGGCTCAGTAGTTGTGGCTCGCGGTCTCTAGAGCACAGGCTCAGTAGTTGTGCACGGGCTTAGTTGCTCCGCAGCATGTGGGATCTTCCCGGACCAGGGCTTGAACCCATGTCCCCTGCATTGGCAGGCGGATTCTTAACCACTGCGCCACCAGGGAAGTCCCTCAATTTAAAAACTTTTAATGAAGGTGTTGCCTCACAATTTGGGACAAAGCAAAGCAAGTTCCAAATCTGGAACAAGGAAGTCTTCCTCTGAAAAATGAGCTAGAAATGGAGATACTGTTTAGATCCCAATGAAGCAGGAGGCCAGGGCCCAAACTTAAACCATAAGAGTAGAAAGTGAGCACCAGTGTCTTACTTTTCTGGAATAATTCAGGGCACGTAACTCCCAGTGTTTAGAAATGACTAAACAATCCCTGCTGCAAAGAAGTAACCTAGAGGGTGTGAGTGTAATAAATTACCCTGTATTTATGTCCTAGGAATTCTAAAGTAATGATATGAATCTCTATATGAGACTGCAGCAGAAGAAACCCGCTGACACACATTGTGACCCAAGCTGTTATTTTACGTGAAGGGTTTTACAGTGCCAGGTGTGAGTTGAGACTCAGCCTTGTAAGACTTATTCATTCCAAAGTTGGAATTTGCAAGGTAGCCATTTATAACAGATGTCATTGGTTGCATGTCCTGCAGCCATTCCAATTCCTCCTTTTTACCTTGAAGAAGAGCCCATACTTATGTTGGGGTATCCACATGTAAAAAAGATAAATCTTACTTGATTTCATTCAATTGTGATCATCTCATTGGCCATACCAGTGATTGGTTTACGGAAGAGCACGTAACCCAGTGCTGCCTAATAAAAAATTAAGTCTGCTGGGAAGCTCCTGGTAAAGGTATCTTTTCCCTGAAGAAGAGGCATAGGGGGAAATATGTCCTTCTGTGGACATTCCGGATATAGAGCTTGGAACTATGGTGGCCATCTTGCAACCCTAGGGAAAGCCAAGCTATGGATAACAAAGCAGAATTAACCCTGGAGCTGCCTTGCCTTGAGACATCTTGCTGTTGAGAGAATAAATGTTCCTTTTATGTAAACTAACTTGGATTTTCTGTTTCTTGCATCCAGTAGAACCCCAAATGATACACACTCCTGTTTCGTCTCCCCTAGGTCAGTTCAGGTCTCTCCTCTCCCACCAGCTCTCAAGTTCTATGCTTTCACTGTCCCCACCTCATCTTACCACCTGGTAGAGACTTGGGAATTGTGTTTTGTTTTGTTTTTGTTTTTTTCATAACTTATAGCCCTTAAGGTTGAGGTCTTAACCTGTTAGGATTTCACCATGGCACTGGTCAGTAAAGAGTTACTAAAACAGCTATTCACAGGCTAAAGTGATTTCAATGTGTTGTTTTGTTATTAGAAGTATTGGTAATAATAAAGCTATGTTTCTTTTTCACTCATTCGATAAAATTGCCCTTCCCTAACAAAGATTATAGGCTAGTAGTCAAGTAAGCAATTACATACAATATAATGATGGCCCGTGGGGGAACTGGGAGCTGTGGAAGTCCAAAGAGAGGTGCTGTTGTTGGCTTACCCAATAATCATGCCCTTTGCATTTCTTCCATGCTTGAAGAGACTCTTTCCCTGAAAATGCCAGACGTTCACTTTCCAGCCTCTGTTGCAGCTAAGGCATGTATATATGGGCCCCTTCTGACCAGGGAGATTTAAGGCAAAGTCTTCAAAGGACTTCTGGGAAGGATTTTCCTTGAAGAGTAAGATCATCACAGAAGGGGCCCTTCTTCCCTTCCTGCTCTCGGTTGTTTTGTGAGAGGGCATGATTTGGAGCTGCAGCAGCTATCTTATAACCATGAGGCAAAAGCTAAGAGAATCGTGGAAAAGTTGAATCCAGTTCTCGACATTGTCATCGCACAGAACTAATCTTGGATCTGTATATCTCCAGAATGTGACATCCAGTTATGTGATAATACTGTCATATTTCATTATCTGTTACTTATAGCCAGTAGTATGCAAATTGGTACAATGCGTATCTATCCGGGACTGAGGCAAGCAAAGAAGGCTTCCTGGAGGAGATGACTTATGCCCTAAAGCATGAAAGATATGTACATATTTTGTAACAGAAGGAGAGGTGATAAAGGAGGATCCAAAGACTTGAAGGAGATATTATGGCAAATTTAAGAATTCAAAATTGGGGGCTATGGCTGGAGCGTAGAATGTTGTTTATGGAGTGGTAAGAGATGAAGCCAAAGAAGTGTGGGTAAGAGCACAAATCATACATGACCTTGTAAATTATGTTAAGAAATTTTGCCCTTTTTCTTAGGAACATTCAGAACACTATTGGAGGCTTTCTCACTCTCAAGGTCAAAGTTACTCACTTCTTTTACACACCCAGATCACATTGCTGATAGTTTGCTGTCATTTGGTCCTATTAGGGCTCCTTTGTTATTCAGTGATCTATTTCCTCCAGTAGACCAGAAGACACGAGGGCAGAGGCTATGTTTCCTCTCATTTAAACCAACCCCCTCTAACGAATCCTGCTAAAGGTTTGTTAAATCACATTACCTCTCCCATTACAGTTGATAAAACCTGAACCTATTTTAAAGTATTTTGTCTTGCTTGATCCTTTCAATACCCCCATGAAGCCTGGAGAGAGCAAGAGAGGGGTGCAAGCTTCCACAGCTTGTTAGGGCAGAACCATAAGGGCTAGAAACAGGTAGTATCTCTCTTGGTCCAACAATGCTGTTCACTATATCATACAGTTTTGCCCAACAGCAAGTGTTTCCAGCACTGAAAATTTGTACATTGATTCAGTTGCTGTGAGGTTCCAGTTTGATGAAACTTAAAAAAAAAAATTTCCATGTAGTCTTTGCCAGAAGCTTTGTCGTAGGGGAACCATCCAGTCACATTTTCTTTTCTTGGGGAGAACTCAGGGTGGCCTTTTGGAGTTAGCAGATGTAAGGCAAGTATGGTTTGAAAAAGGTTAGCACTCCCCCGTCTCCTGGTCTGCAAAGCTTGTAGAATACTTAAGGGCTGGAGGAGAAATTGGTGTAGGAACTGTATTAGTTAGGGTAACTAACTACCTGCCCTAGCAGGTAAACTTGAACATCTCAGTGGCTCAACTCAGTAATTTTCTCACTTGCATAAAGATTAACTTTCGGGGGGCTTCATCAGAGACCCAGGCTCCTTCTCTCTTGTGGGTCCACCTTCTCCTATAACACCTGGTAGGTCTTCTGAGTCTAGTAGACAGACAGAGGAGGGGAGAGAGGAGCTTTCCACAGACTTCCCTTCCGCCCACATTACGTTGGGCAGGCCTCAGTCATGTGACCACACTTACCTGCACGTGTGGAGGGGAGACGGAGCACCTGTGTGCCCAGAAAGATAGCTTAACGAGTTTGGTAGACAAGTGGTCATCTCTGACTTAGGGACCAAGGTGAATTTTATGGAAAAAAATGGTTATACCCCTTACCTTCCGAGGTCCTACATTATGTAGTATTTCTGATGAACTAGGATAGATCAGAGGAGGCTGGAGAGCCCAGAGGAGAATTCATGCTAAGGGATGAGATAGACTGGTCTACTGGTTGACCTCAAAGCCAGGATCATGTTTTTTGTGGGAGAAGATTAGTTCCAGACATCATATGTGGCTAAAGTGAGAAATCTCTCCTTATCCATATGAGTGAGTGCCCGTATATCAAAAGAGCTGTGTCATGAAGAATTGTAGGGCTTCCCTGGTGGCGCAGTGGTTGAGAGTCCACCTGCCGATGCAGGGGACACAGGTTCGTGCCCCAGTCTGGGAAGATCCCACATGCCGCGGAGCGGCTGGGCCCGTGAGCCATGGCCACTGAGCCTGCACGTCCGGAGCCTGTGCTCCACAACGGGAGAGGCCACAACAGTGAGAGGCCCGTGTACCGCAAAAAAACAAACAAAAAAAGAATTGTAGATATTATTGGGAACCCATACCCCAACATAACACCACACAATACCCTAAAGTGACCCTCTCAGTCATTCACTCATTCAACAAAGCTTGAATTGAGTACCGTGCGCCCAGCACATTCTAGGTGCTGGAGATACAGCTCTCCCTGCCATGAAGCTTAGGTTCCAGAGAAAGAGGAGATAAAGAATAAATAAATGATTTCAAGTAGCCATAAGTGCTGTGAAGAATGTAGAGTTTGGTTGCAATGTTAGGGAATAGAAAGGGAATAGAAAGTGACTAGAGTAGAACGGGCTGGCACTCTTCTAGACTGGACAGAACAGGATACGATGAATGTAACTAAGGGAGAGAAAGGCTTCATTTCCCCATTTCCAAGACCCAACAAGAGTGCTACTGGGCCAACCATGGCGTGTGCCCTGATAACTAAAAGCTTCTCTTCAGTGGTTTAAATCTCCACATTTCTGGACCTCTCGATTTCAAGAGCTGCTGTGTGGTAACAATGACAAAAACAGTAGCACAATGGGAGCTACGTGTGCAGAGGAATGATATCTTCCAGGGTTTTCTCAGTAGGGGGCAGCAATCAAGAAGGACCCCTCTGAATTTGGAAAATATTTTTAACCGAATGTTAACAAAACACTTCAAATTTTGCGGCATTCAGCTAAAGCAATTCTTGGAGGGAAATCTGTAGCTTTAAAATCTTATATTAGAACATCAGAAAGGTTTAAACTCAAAAGAACATACAAGAATGACTTCCAAATTTTCTATCTAAAACATATATATGAAAAAAATAGACGTCAATATTTTATTCTGGTTATTTCTCGTGGTAATATCACAAGTGATTTGCAATTTCTTATATGTGCCTTTCTGTATTTTCCACATTTTAGTTTTCTCTAATGAACACGTATTATTTTAATAATAAAAAACATTTTAAACAAACAAAGAAGGACGCCTCTTGCTAGTGAACACCTCTAGGATTCTCAGACTCATCCCAGAAACTCCTTAGACATATTCAGATGAGGGAAGTGGTGTCAGAATTGTGCAGTTTGACTAGGAAGGGGAATGTGACCTCACAGGCGAAGGAAGGCATATCAATTTTTCTTTCATTCCACAATTATTTATTAAACACCTTCTATGTATCAGAAACTGTGTTAAGACCTAGAGACTTAAAAAAAGAAAAGTAAACACATGTGATATAACCCCTGACTTGATATAGATTTTAGTCTAGAGGAAAAGTGAAAGGGCTGGACAGAAAAATCAAAGCCATCCACGCAGGAGTTTTTGTGTACAGACTACGTACAAAGCACTTTGCCCAATTCCGCGAAGCGGGGCGTTAGTGGGACACCTCTGTGCTGCATCGCTTGTCTCATGAACACACGAGGACATCTTTCTTTCCCGATGCACTCTTCCCAGAAGGAACACTGACTTCCTGTTCCTGTTAACGATTCTGCAGGTGCTTCCCTCCTCAGGGAATTCAGCCTCGTTCCGCTTTGTGATCAGGCAGCTGCGGAGTCCTGCAGGGCAGTATCCTTGCCTTATGCCAGGATCCAGCCCCACCATGTGTGTTCTGATCCTCACCCTCCCACGTCACCCTGTGGCTGCCAGAAACCACCAGTCCCCCTTGTGTGTTGCTCTACCAGAGTTAACCTTGCCATTACACAGATGCCGTCAGAGGCCGTGTCTGAACACCGTGTCAAAACAACTAGTCCAGTAGGAACATTCGGTCAGTCTGGTTTGTCAGTAAGTCAAAACTAAGACATTTGTTTGATTGGATTCGTGTAAGAATTGGTTGGTTTGGTTCTGAGAGGAATTTGGTCTTGTTAGCTCAGGTATCTAAGCACAGTTCTCATCTCCCAGGGTTATACGAGCTCACAGAGGAACGACCACCACAATAAAAATGGGTCTTTTTTTCCCCCAATATCTTCACTTTATCTCCATAACTACCCTGGAAAGCACTTGAGGGCAAGACCGTGTGATCATCTCCACTGCACACAGTATGTGTTTAATATTTGTGTCCTTTGGGGTCTTGCCAGCAAAGAGGTGACCTATTCAAATTGTGTCCCTGGAGGAGAGCCAGCAGAGGGACCGTCTGCAAAGGTGTAGGCAGGTATAGAAAAACTGTAGGAGGTAGGGCAGGACCTCAGGGAAGTGACGGAGAACTATCCTTAAGCCTGAAAGGACATGATGAGGAAGTGGAAAGAACAGAGAGAGAGGGAGAGAGAGATGAGCTCCCTTTGTCCAAGGAATACATCCACTGTGTATCACATCCATAGTGGGAGAATGGGGTAAAGAAAACCCCAACCTCACTCTCCTTTGATCCCCTTCCTGGATTCCCTAGCTGCTAGACTCACCTGGAAACCAGAGAGCTCAGAAACCTGTGGATGTAACTCATATTTGTCAGCCTCTGGGAACACAGAAGAATCTAGAAGAGTGGAAAGTAGAGCTGAAGGGACAGACACAAGTTATCCAGCCCAGTACCGTGTTAGCTAATTTCCAGAAAGAGTTCATTGTACACCCTCCCTGAATTGGCGCCTTACTTTTCAAGGGAAGCAGTCCTGTGGACTCACAGACTTTTGAGCTTGGGGAAATTTTGAAAGCACCAACCCCTTTGGAATGCATAAAACGTCTTTCAGGGATCCTCAGCAAGTGGCCATCCACTTGAATACCCCTTGTGACAGGGAGATCAGTGCATGTCACAGCCTTTCAGGGCACTTCCCGATTAGAAGCCTCCACAACAAGTTCCTAGTTTCATCCCCTGACATCACCAGAACAAGTCTATATGCCCAGCTCCCATTCAGAAAGAGGGATACTGGAGCCTTAAAATCTCTACGTTTTATACTAAAAATAGAGTTGCCATATGTTCCAGCAATTTCACTCCTAGGCATGTATCTGGAGAAAAACCTAATTCGAAAATATGCATGCACCCCAATGTTCATAGCAGCACTATTTACAATAGCCAAGACATGGAAGCAACCAAAACATCATTGACAGATGAACGGATAAAGAAGATGTGGTACATATACACAATGGAATATTACTCAGCCATAAAAAAGAATGAAATAATGCCATTTGCAGCAACATGGACGGACCCAGAGATTTTCATACTGGGTGAAGTAAGTGAGAAAGAGAAAGACAAATACCATATGATATCACTTATATGTGGAATCTAAAATATGACACACATGAACCTATCTACAAAACAGAAACAGACTCACAGACATAGAGAACAGACTTGTGGTTGCCAAGGTGCGGGGGTGGGGATTGGGCAGCATGGGCTGGGAGTTTGGGATTAGCAGATGAAAACTAGTATACATAGGATGGATAAACAACAAGGTCCTACTGTACAGCACAGGGAACTATATTCAGTATCCTATAATAAACCATAATGGAAAAGAATATGAAAAAAAAAGCCCTCTGCATTTTGTGCATGGATAATCATGCCCTTAAAACAAGGTGGGAGAGAAGCTACAAAGCTTGAGGCAATCTCCCAGGCAAAGGCAGAAGAGAATTCAAGCTGTGCAGAGGGGAGGAAAACCGTTCTCTCCCTGTATCCCACCACAAACACATCTAAAATGCAGAACATCCTAAAGACAAAGGCGTGATGATGAAATCCCTGAGCACCGGAGCTGGGACCCTTCAGACAGATTTAATTATATTTCAAAGCCACATGCTCTCCTCAGCAAGATAGCAGAAACCAAGAGCCGCAGCCAAAAGCAGCCAGTGTAATTAATGAAAACCTAGCAGCTAAAAATACCCTTTGCCAGCTCTGAGGACCCCACTGCTGCCTGTCAGTTATATTTCATCTTTTTAAAAATCCCAGCCTGCAGAAAGCATTCCGAGTGGAAAGGGCTGGGTTGTTTGCAGGAATCAGTGTAAAACTTAGACAGTAGTTTATTTGTTAGGCTGGTAACACATGAGAAATGGAGGAGAGGTTTGTTTTCTGTAGCAGTAAGCAGATCAAGCCAGCTGGCAATGTGCCCGAAACAAATAACCAAGAAACAACTAGATCTGTGTGAAACTCGGTGTGAGAAAGTTTAGAGTTGGTAGGGCAGGGAAGGGGGGCTCCGGTAGAAGAGAAAATGGGTGAGCAGGGAGGGCAAAGAGGTTTTCGAGTTCTCGTACTGGTAAAGTCACTGTATAGAAGTCTATATGGATTCGTCCCCTGATTCCCATCTCCTGCCTGTTTTCAACTCTCACCACATCAGCATTCCAATTAGAGCCCGGGATTCTGTCCAACTTCCGCTTCACCATTTTTAAGAGTTGGCATTAAATTTGGTTGGTTCCATTTCTTGTACGTCTATTCAGCAGCTGCAAATCTAGAAGCAGCGAGTTAGAAATATAAAGAAGTAGTTTTGGTTGTTACTCTAGTGTTGACTATGCAAACGCCCAGCAACCCCGTTGGAGAGGCATCTTTATTAGTCCAGTTATCTTTTTTGTCATCTTTTCAGATGTGCATTCAGTAAAATTCACTTTTCTTCTGTACGGTTAGTTCTGTGAGTTTTCATAAGTGCACAGAGTCGTGTAACCACCACAGTGAACAGTTGTGTCATCTCAGAACTTTCCCCTGGGCTAAAACTTGGTAGTCCAACTCTCCCCTCACCCAGCCCTATCCCCTGGAAACCACTGTTTCTCTGTCCCTGAAGTTTTGTCTCCTCTGAAATGTCATATAAATGAAATCATACGGCACATAGGCTTTTGCGTCTGTATTAGCCACATTGTGTGAAAAAGTCAGGGCAAGCTCAGAGAAGTTCAGTTACTTGTCCAGGGTCACCCAGCTAGAAAAGCAGAGCAAAAGTTTAAGTGCAAGTCAACTGATTCCAAATCTTATCCTTTCTCCCCAGTACTGAGCTAGAACACTGCCTGGCCTCAGTTTCCTTATCTCCCCCATTGAGAAGTTGGGACTGGGTGCAGACAATGAAACCATGGTTGCATAAGGACTCTGGAAAATGTAAAACCCTTTGTGAAAGCACATATTGCTTCATGTTTCTACCCATCTTTGTCCTCTGCCAAGCGTTTTACGGGAGGGCATTTGGGCTCTCCAGATCATCCTACTGAACTTGGTGGCACACCTTGGAACCCGGCCGTAATCAATCTGTGTAAAGAAACATGCGCACGCACACACACACGTGCACACACGTGCACACATACTCCTGCTAATGCAGGAAGCATCTTAGGAGGTTAAAGGACTTGCCTTGACTGTTCTCCACCAAAGAGGCAAAGCCTCTCACAGATTTATTTAATGGGATTTGGGTTGTGCAGGGGTGTTTTGGTCATCTGAAGGGATTTTTCTATTCTCAGGACATGAAAGTAACTGCCGTGAAATAAAATTTGACTTGACTATTATGTCACAAGAAGTAAACATCATCTGCTGGCCTGATGGCTTGGAAGCCTCTCTCTAAACTACTTCTGCCAGAGGCTTTGAAATGTTTGCTTTCAGGCTGGATTCAACCATCAGAATATTTAGAGAAGCACATGCCAGAGCCCCACAAAACAGATCTCTCTCTTGGTGAAGATAAACCTGCAAAGCTGTAGCTTTCTCCAAGGCACACAAATATGGGTTTGGTTCCTTCCTTTACCGCTGCTCCTGGTAAATGTTATTGAAGGCAAAAGTCTTCTTTTCTTCATTGCTGCTGTAGGGGGTAGAGTTACTGAAACAGGCCAAACAAAGACTCATGAAGCACCTTGGACCTTTTGCTCTATTCCAGAGCTGTCCAGTGGAAGGATAATGCGAACCATATATGCAATTTAAAATTTTTTAGTAGACATTTTGAAAAGTAAAAATGGTTGCAATTCTTTTTTTTTTTTTCCCGTACGCGGGCCTCTCACTGCTGTGGCCTCTCCCGTTGCGAAGTACAGGCTCCGGACGTGCAGGCTCAGCAGCCATGGCTCACGGACCCAGCTGCTCCGCGGCATGTGGGATCCTCCCGGACCGGGGCACGAACCCGTGTCCCCTGCAAAGGCAGGCGGACTCTCAACCACTGCGCCACCAGGAAAGCCCTGCAATTCCTTTTAATAATATATTTTTAAACCAAGGTTTCCAAAATATGTAATCAGTATACTGCTATTAATGAGATATTTTCATTCCCTTTTCCATGTTGAGTCTTCAAAATCCAGCCCATCTCAGCTCATCTCAGCTCAGACCAGCCATATTTCAAGTGCTCTGTGACATGTGATTTGTGATTACAGTATTAGTGAGTGCAACTTTACAGGTAGAGGTAAATTCAAATCCCAACGGGGACTCTTAATAGCAGTGTGACCTTGGGCAAGTTACTTCAACTCTCCGCACCTCGGTTTTCTCATCCAAGAAAGTGACAATGATGTCTACTCACAGTGTAGGTGTGAGGATTCAATGAGATAATCGAAGTAAAGTGCCTGGTATGTGGCAAGTGGTCAATGAATTTGAGCTGTTATTAGAAGCGAAATTAGTACTGTTTTTACTGGTGTCATCATTACTGTTACCATTTCTACTGAGAAAGTCAGACCTCACTGGTCTGTCTGATTTCTCATGCAAATGGAAACTGGAATCAGATTTATTACCTCCAAGGTGGAGGAGAATTAACAAGAAGGCAACCGAAGGAATCAATCATACTTTTACAGCTCTTAAGCTTTTAAGGAATTCTTTCCTCCATGTTATTTCTTTATAAGAGTCAAAATTCACCTGTACTGTAGAAAATGTTTTCTCTTCTTTGTGGATGAGGAAAGTTTAGGCTCATAAAAGTTGGGTAAGGTCACCCAACCGGAGCAGGAAAGCCAGAACTTAAAAGGCTTTCATCTCCGAAGCTGTATCTCTAATAACATTCTCTAAGCCTTCAGAGCCTCAGGCCTGCATGTGAAGGTGCCAGTTCTGCTGCTCATTCTGTATCCTGGGTCTGACCTTTCTGAGTTCGCTTTCCTCATCTGTAAGGTGGTAATAATATCAGCCTCATGGGGAGTCGGGGAGGTTAAATATGGTGGGTTTGTAGACTGAGTAACAGAGTGTTCCACAAATAGCACACACTCTGTGTTGGTTACCTAAGCCAGAATGCCTACTGTGCTCCCAAGGGGGATGTTGAGTTGTTTGGATGTTGGTGTGAGCTTTGGATGGAAACTCTCAGGGGCCAGTAGTCTTAAAGCTGTGCTTACTTAAAAAAAAAAAAAAAAAAAAAAAAAAAAAGACAGGTAGTGACAAGTGTTGGCAAGGATGTGGAGAAATTGGAACACTCACATACATCTAGTGAGAATATAAAATAATATAGCTATTTTGGAAAACAATTCAAGAGTTTTTCAAAAGATTAACATATGACCAAGTAACTGTATTCACAGGTACCCATAGAAGAGAAGTGAAAATATATGTCCACACAAAAACATGTACATGAGTGCTCACAGCAGCATCATTCATTATAGCCAAAAAGTAGAGACAACTCAAATATCCATCAGCTGTGAATGGGTACCTAATATAACACATCAACACAATGGAGTTTTATTCAGAAATAAAGAGGAATGATACTAGCTACAACATAGGTGAACCTAAGTGAAAGTCAATCATAAAAACTACATATTGTGTAATTTGATTCCTAGGGCTGAGAGTGTTGGGGGAAATTGAGGATGACTGCTAAAGGGTACAAGGTTTCCTTTTGGGTAATGAAAATCTTCTAAAATTGATTGTGGTTAAGGTTGCACAATAAAAAAAAAAAGCTGTGCTTACTTAGATCAGAAAAATCATCAAGGTTTGGGGTGATCACTGGCATCGTGCCTTTTGTGCATGTTGATTGACTTCAGTGTGCCTATCTGGCTTCACATGCTTCTTGTTTGCTCTGAAGCATTCCTCATCCCACAGAATCCCAGAAAGAGGCCTCCTCCTGCAGCCACTGCCTCCATTTGGCTGGCAGACAGCATGCTTCGCTCTTCAGTGAAGGCTTAATGGGAAAAACCTTGCTTCACTTCAAGAGAAGTGTGGCTCAAAGTCTTGGCAGGACACACCTGGCTCCCTCCCATGGGAGAGTTGAGGAGAATTTAATAAAAGTGCAGAGTTGTTTATAAAAGTGTAGGTAGGGTTAAGGGGAACCAACAAGGGGTGGTGTAGAGCGTTGTGCTTAGCTACAGAGGGACTGTATCAGCCCAGACTTGAAGGAGCAAGGAGGCAGAGCATGAGCATCACTGGAGCTGGAGAGGGGTGTTCGAGCTACATTAGAGAGCTGCCTTATGGGAGACGGGGCCTTCAGTGGGAAGACAACCCAACTGCAGAGGGAGGAACAAGGACAGAAGAAGGGAAATAAGCATGATGACCTCATTCTCAGACCTCTTGATGATGTCCTTTATTGGCTGCATTCAACAGGAAGGGGACTTCCCTGGTGGCGCAGTGGTTAAGAATCTGCCTGCCAATGCAGGGGATATGGGTACAAGCCCTGTTCCGGGAAGATCCCACATGCTGCAGAGCAACTAAGCCCGTGCGCCACAACTACTGAGCCCACGAGCCACAACTACTGAAGCCCGCGTGCCTAGAGCCCATGCTCCACAATGAGAGAAGCCACCGCAGTGAGAAGCCCTCACACCACAACGAAGAGTAGCCCCCGCTAGCCGCAACTAGAGAAAGCCCGCACGCAGCAACAAAGATCCAACGCAGCCAAAAATAAAAATAAATAAATAAATAAAGTAATTAATTAATTAATTTTAAAAAACAAAATACAGAGTCAGAGGGCAAAGGATCCCATTGGTGGAGGCCATGATCAGCCTCCCGGGAGCACAGAGCTTGGTCAAGAAGTATAGAGAGTGGATCAAATGGATTTCACAGTGGAGGAGCAAATGGAAAATATCCACCACAAAAATACCATTTGGTTTGGATCTCAAAACCTTTCCTCGGTGACTGATTCTCTAGCTCCTAAATTTGGAAGGTGTTTTGTGGGGTTTTTTTGTTTTTTGTTTTGTTTTGTTTTGTTTAAAGTGAAAGAGGGCTTCCCTGGTGGCGCAGTGGTTGAGAGTCTGTCTGCCGATGCAGGGGACACGGGTTCGTGCCCCGGTCCGGGAAGATCCCACGTGCCGCGGAGCAGCTGGGCCCGTCATCCATGGCCCCTGAGCCTGCGTGTCCGGAGCCTGTGCTCCGCAACGGGAGAGGCCACAACGGTGAGAGGC
The DNA here is from genome assembly GCF_949752795.1 of Hyperoodon ampullatus. Lineage (NCBI taxonomy): Eukaryota > Metazoa > Chordata > Mammalia > Artiodactyla > Ziphiidae > Hyperoodon > Hyperoodon ampullatus. The sequence goes on from NC_136923.1 coordinate 24,042,504, forward strand.
CCACGTACCACAAAAAAAAAACAAAACAATAAAGTGAAAGAAATTTTATTCAGGGAGATACACACTCCATAGACAAAGCATGGGCCATCTCAGAAGGCTAGAGGCACCAGGGTAGGGGGTTGTCAGTTTTTGTAGGGGTAGGTAATTTCATAAGCTAATGAGTGGGAGGATTATTCCAACTGTTTCGGGGAAGGGGCAGGGATTTCCAGGAATTGGGCCACCGCCCCCTTTTTGGCCTTTTATGTTCGGCCTCAGAACTGTCATGAGCCCGTGGGTGTGTCACATAACTAATGTGTTACAATGAGCATAGACTGAGGCTCAAGGTCTAGTGGAAGTCAGTCATCTGCCATCTTGGGCCTAGTTGGTTCTAACCAGTTTATGTCATGTCCTCAATGGCTGTCATTATTTTAAAGGTTATGCCTTGCTCCCTTCCTGTCTCATTCCCCCATCAGAGACTTTACTCCCATAATCTTATGGGAAGCAGAGCGGCAATGGTCTCTCTTCTGTAGCTGCTTCAGGGCTGTGTAGGAGCATCCACCCTGCCTGTCGGGGAGTATAAATCTCTTGGAAGGTGTTTTGGAAGAGAGTGTGACCAACCCATTGCCCTTCCAGTTCCACACTCATAATCTCTAATGTACTCACTAACTCACAAAGGCCTCTTCCTTTCCAGATGTCTTTCTTCCTGAATGACTTTTTCCAGCCTGCATGTTATAGCAGCTCTGCAAAAATGTGTATGACTTAAGAAACCAGTACAAGAGAACTAACAAACACCCTACAGTAAACCAGGCATGGTGCTAGGCAGTTAATACAGCTTAACCCTCCGTCTGTGCCCCCAGAGGCTCTATCTTCTAAGGAAAGGAACAAATTGAGCTTGAGGTTCATCATTTTCAATGTAAACGTAAATGTTACGATGATATATTATAATGGAAAACCAGGTTAGGCTTTGCATAAATAAGGTTGGGAAATGGTTCACAGTCATCTGAAAGAAGTGATTTACACCAAGAAAAAGGGTTTGATATGATGGAAATCTGATGGAGGTAGGCTTGGGATTTTACAGTGAACAAGGGGAATATATTTCACACAAACCAAAGTGTTGGCCAAAATGTCTTAGTCTCTGGACCTGATTTTTTTTTGAGGCTCTGCCTGACTGATTTTAAGCCCTTAATGTAAGAAAGAGGTTAAATCAAAATGAAGAAGCCACCCTCACAGAGCAGCCCCAAGGACCTGTGTAGATACATCTGTGACCCTAGACATAAGACTGAAACCAAAGTAGTCCATAAATTGAGTGGTTGTAATGGGCAAGGGCAGAGAAGGAAAGGAAGACAGGGCATTGGGGTGGGGGGGATTGTCACTTGTCATCTTATAGCCCCAGCAAAGGTAAATACTCGTTTTCACTTTTCAGCTGACTCTGAGTACAGACAGAACACATGTGGCTGTAGTGACAAGGAGGACACTCAGTGTAGTAGAAGTTGGGATTTGGGGTAATCTCTGGTTTTAACATGGGAAACCTCTCTTCTTCAAAAGAAATTCGTTGACTAATTTACTTACTGTAAATTTTTGCTCATTATGTATCTAATACCTACGTAGAAAACTTGAAGTAACACATACACAAAAATAAATAATGAAATATCAGACATCTTTTATCCCATCTCACAAATATTTCTGCAGATAACTTTTCAGTAAATCTCTGTGTGTGTTTGGTTTGTGTGCCTATTTTTTTTCCCCGAGATACAGTTGGAATTATACTATAATTATTGTTTCTTCTCAGTCACTATCTTAAAGACTACCTATAGTCTAAAAGAAGAGTTCTTACTTAAGGATGTACATTAAAGTCAACTGTAGATTTTATTTCTTAAAACATAATTTCAAATAAAAACAAGCCTTTCCCTGGAAATGATGATTTAGTATATATGAAGTGAATGGACATTGAGCATCTTTAGATTTTTTTAAGCTCCTCTGATGATTCAGATCCATATCACCAATTGTGAATCAGTACATTCTAATGGAAGGAAAAAAATAGCGATGGATTCCCTATAATATGAATAGAAATATCCTCATTTTTAACATAGCATCTGGGTTTTTTTAATTATAAGTATTTTCCTATATCATCAAATAATTCCTTTTTATCTTGGTGAAATATACATAACATGAAATTTATCATTTTAACCCTTTTTAAGTGTACAATTCAGTGGCATTAAGTACACTCACAATGTTGTGTAACCATTACCACTATCTATTTCCAGAGCTTTTTCATCATGCCAAAAAAAACTTTATAATCATGCCTCCCATATCCCCAGCCCCTGGAGAAAAATCATATTTTTAAACATCATTTCATATTAACTACAAAATATTCTTTATATGGATATGCTAAAACTTACTGAGCCATTATTATAACTTTGGACAATTACGTTGTTTCCAGATTTTTCTTCTAAGACTTAAACATCGGGGTGTGTGTGTGTCTGTCTGTGTGTGTGTGTGTGTGTGTGTGTGTCTTTCTATTTGATTCTTTATATCTTCTGTTTCTATGCTAAGACGTTCTATTTTTTATTTGTTTCAGGTGTGTTTACAATTGCTTGTTGCATCATTTGTGTAATAGCTGCTGTGAAGTCCTTATCACATAATTCCATATTTATATTCATATATATAATTCATATATAACATATAATTATATGATATGTAATTCACACATTATATTATTATATCCTTGAAATAAACTCATGGAAGTGAATTTACTAGATCATATGTTGAGTATTTTAAAGCTTTAGTGTTCTTAACCAAATAGCTTGATTAAATCTTTGTGTTTATTATTAGAAAAGACTGTTTCACCACATTCTGTCTAGGACTATTTATCATATTTGATAGATAATTATATCTACTAGTTTTGATTTCTCTAAAATAACTTATTAATAAAGAATTTGCTTTTTTTTAATACGTTTGTTAGCCATTTTTATTTTGTAAATTATCAAAGTATTTGACTGTTTATCTTCTTAAGTCTTGCTGTTCATTTTATTCATTTATTAGCTGACTGTGATATTTACTGCAAATATTATTCCTGGGGTTTTTTTGTTTTGTTTTGTTTTTTAACATCTTTATTGGAGTATAATTGCTTTACAATGGTGTGTTAGTTTCTGCTTTACAACAAAGTGAATCAGTTATACATATACATATATCCCCATATCTCTTCCCTCTTGCGTCTCCCTCCCTCCCATCCTCCCTATCCTGCCCCTCTAGGTGGTCACAAAGCAACAAGCTGATCTCCCTGTGCTATGCGGCTGCTTCCCACTGGCTATCTATTTTACGTTTAGTAGTGTATATATGTCCATGCCACTCTCTCACTTTGTCCCAGCTTACCCTTCCCCCTCCCTGTATCCTCAAGTCTATTCTCTAGTAGGTCTGTGTCTTTATTCCCGTCTTGCCCCTAGGTTCTTCATGACCGTTTTTTTTTTTTTTTTTTGGATTCCATATATATGTATTAGCATACGGTATTTGTTTTTCTGACTTACTTCACTCTGTATGACAGACTCTAGGTCCAGCCACCTCACTACAAATAACTCAATTTCATTTCTTTTTATGGCTGAGTAGTATTCCATTGTATATATGTGCCACATCTTCTTTATCCATTCATCTGTTAATGGACACTTAGGTTGCTTCCATGTCCTGGCTATTGTAAATAGAGCTGCAATGAACATTTTGGTACACGACTCTTTTTGAGTTATGGTTTTCTCAGGGTATATGCCCAGTAGTGGGATTGCTGGGTCATCTGGTAGTTCTATTTTTAGTTTTTTAAGGAACCTCCATACTGTTCTCCATAGTGGCTGTATCAATTTACATTCCCACCAACAGTGCAAGAGGGTTCCCTTTTCTCCACAACCTCTCCAGCAGTTACTGTTTGTAGATTTTTTGATGATGGCCATTCTGACCAGTGTGAGATGATATCTCATTGTAGTTTTGATTTGCATTTCTCTAATGATTAATGATGTGGAGCATTCTTTCATGTGTTTGTTGGCAATCTGTATATCTTCTTTGGAGAAATGTCTATTTAGGTCTTCTGCCCATTTTTGGATTTGGTTGTTTGTTTTTTTGATATTGAGCTGCATGAGCTGCTTGTAAATTTTGGAGATTAATCCTTTGTCAGTTGCTTCATTTGCAAATATTTTCTCCCATTCTGAGGGTTGTCTTTTTGTCTTGTTTATGGTTTCCTTTGCTGTGCAAAAGCTTTTAAGTTTCATTAGGTCCCATTTGTTTATTTTTGTTTTTATTTCTGTTTCTCTAGGAGATGGGTCAAAAAGGATCTTGCTGTGGTTTATGTCATAGAGTGTTCTGCCTATGTTTTCCTCTAAGAGTTTGATAGTGTCTGGCCTTATATTTCGGTCTTTAATCCATTTTGAGTTTATTTTTGTGTATGGTGTTAGGGAATGTTCTAATTTCATTCTTTTACATGTAGCTGTCCAGTTTTCCCAGCACCACTTATTGAAGAGGCTGTCTTTTCTCCACTGTATAGTCTTGCCTCCTTTATCAAAGATAAGGTAACCATATGTGCGTGGGTTTATCTCTGGGCTTTCTATCCTGTTCCATTAATTGATATTTCCGTTTTTGTGCCAGTACCATACTCTCTTGATTACTGTAGCTTTGTAGTATAGTCTGAAGTCAGGGAGCCTGATTCCTCCAGCTCCGTTTTTCTTTCTCAAGATTGCTTTGGCTATTTGGGGTCTTTTGTGTTTCCATACAAATTGTGAAATTTTTTGTTCTACTTCTGTGAAAAATTCCAGTGGTAGTTTGATAGGGATCACGTTGAATCTGTAGGTTGCTTTGGGTAGTATAGTCATTTTCACAATGTTGATTCTTCCAAGCCAAGAACAAGATACATCTCTCCATCTATTTGTATCATCTTTAATTTCTTTCATCAGTGTCTTACAATTTTCTGCATACAGGTCTTTTGTCTCCTTAGGTAGGTTTATTCCTAGATATTTTATTCTTTTTGTTGCAGTGGTAAATGGGAGTGTTTTCTTAATTTCACTTTCAGATTTTTCATCATTAGTGTATAGGAATGCAAGAGATTTCTGTGCATTAATTTTGTATCCTGCTACTTTACCAAATTCATTAATTAGCTCTAGTAGTTTTCTGGTAGCATCTTTAGGATTCTCTATGTATAGTATCATTTCATCTGCAAACAGTGACAGCTTTACTTCTTTTCTGATTTGGATTCCTTTCTTTTCTTTTTCTTCTCTGATTGCTATGGCTAAAACTTCCAAAACTGTGTTGAATAATAGTAGTGAAAATTGGCATCCTTGTCTTGTTCCTGATCTTAGTGGAAATGGTTTCAGTTGTTCACCATTGAGGACGATGTTGGCTGTGGGTTTGTCATATATGGCCTTTATTATGTTGAGGAAAGTTCCCTCTATGCCTACTTTCTGCAGGGTTTTTATCATAAATCGGTGCTGAATTTTGTCAAAAGCTTTCTCTGCATCTATTGAGATGATCATATGGTTTTTCTCCTTCAATTTGTTAATATGGTGTATCACATTGATTGATTTGCGTATATTAAAGAATCCTTGCATTCCTGGGATAAAACCCCACTTGATCATGGTGTATGATCCTTTTAATGTGCTGTTGGATTCTGTTTGCTAGTGTTTTGTTGAGATTTTTGCATCTATGTTCATCAGTGATATTGGCCTGTAGTTTTCTTTCTTTGTGACATCTTTGTCTGGTTTTGGTATCAGGGGGATGGTGGCCTCCTAGAATGAGTTTGGGAGTGTTCCTCCCTCTGCTATATTTTGGAAGAGTTTGAGAAGGATAGGAGTTAGCTCTTCTCTAAATGTTTAATAGATTCACCTGTGAAGCCATCTGGTCCTGGGCTTTTGTTTGTTGGAAGATTTTTAATCACAGTCTCAATTTCAGTGCTTGTGATTGGTCTATTCATATTTTCTATTTCTTCCTGGTTCAGTCTCGGAAGGTTGTGTATTTCTAAGAATTTGTCCATTTCTTCCAGGTTGTCCATTTTATTGGCATAGAGTTGCTTGTATTAATCTCTTGTGATCCTTTGTATTTCAGCCTTGTCAGTTGTTACTTCTCCGTTTTCATTTCTAATTCTATTGATTTGAGTCTTCTCCCGTTTTTTCTTGATGAGTCTGGTTAATGGTTTATCAATTTTGTTTATCTTCTCAAAGAACCAGATTTTAGTTTTATTGATCTTTGCTATAGTTTCCTTCATTTCTTTTTCATTTATTTCTGATCTGATCTTTATGATTTCTTTCCTTCTGCTGACTTTGGGGGTTTTTTGTTCTTCTTTCTCTAATTGCTTTAGGTGTAAGGTTAGGTTGTTGTTTATTTGAGATGTTTCTTGTTTCTTGAGGTAGGATTGTATGACTTTAAACTTCCCTCTTAGAATTGCTTTTGCTGCATCCCATAGGTTTTGGGTCGTCGTGTTTTCATTGTCATTTGTTTCTAGGTATTTTTGATTTCCTCTTTGATTTCTTCAGTGATCTCTTGGTTATTAAGTAGTGTATTGCTAGCCTCCATATGTTTGTATTTTTTACAGATATTTTCCTGTAATTGATATCTAGTCTCATAGCATTATGGTCGGAAAAGATACTTGATACGATTTCAATTTTCTTAAATTTACCAAGGCTTGATTTGTGACCCAAGATATGATCAATCCTGGAGAATGTTCCATGAGCACTTGAGAAGAATGTGTATTCTGTTGTTTTTGGATGGAATGTCCTATAAATATCGGTTAAGTCCATCTTGTTTAATGTATCATTTAAAGCTTGTGTTTCCTTATTTATTTTCATTTTGGATGATCTGTCCATTGGTGAAAGTGGGGTGTTAAAGTCCCCTAGTATGATTGTGTTACTGTTGATTTCCCCTTTTATGGCTGTTAGTATTTGTCTTATGTATTGAGGTGCTCCTATGTTGGGTGCATAAATATTTACAATTGTTATATTTTCTTCTTGGATCGATCCCTTGATCATTATGTCGTGTCCTTCTTTGTCTCTTGTAATAGTCTTTGTTTTAAAGTCTATTTTGTCTGATATGAGAATTGCTACTCCAGCTTTCTTTTGATTTCCATTTGCATGGAATATCTTTTTCCATCCCCTCACTTTCAGTCTGTATGTGTCCCTAGATCTGAAGTGGGTCTCTTATAGACAGCATATATATGGGTCTTGTTTTTGTATCCATTCAGCCAGTCTAGGTCTTTTGGTGGGAGCATTTAATCCATTTACATTTAAGGTAATTATTGATATGTATGTTCCTATTGCCATTTTCTTAACTGTTTGGGGTTTGTTATTTTAGGTCTTTTCCTTCTCTTGTGTTTCCTGTCTAGAGAAGTTCCTTTAGCATTTGTTGTAAAGCTGGTTTTGTAGTGCTGAATTCTCTTAGCTTTTGCTTGTCTATAAAGCTTTTAATTTCTCCATCAAATCTGAATGAGATCCTTGCTGGGGAGAGTAATCTTGGTCGTAGGTTTTTCTCCTTCATCGCTTTAAATATGTCCTGCCACTCCCTTTTGGCTTGCAGAGTTTCTGCTGAAAGATCAGCTGTTAACCTTATGGGGATTCCCTTGTGTCTTATTTGTTGTTTTTCCCTTGCTGCTTTTAATATGTTTTCTTTGTATTTAATTTTTGATAGTTTAATATGTGTCTTGGCATGTTTCTCCTTGGATTTATCCTGTATGGGACTCTCTGTGCTTCCTGGACTTGATTAACTATTTCCATTCCCATATTAGGGAAGTTTTCAACTATAATCTCTTCAAATATTTTCTCAGTCCCTTTCTTTTTCTCTTCTTCTTCTGCAACCCCTATAATTTGAATGTTAGTGTGTTTAATGTTGTCCCAGAGGTCTGTAAGACTGTCCTCAATTCTTTTCATTCTTTTTTCTTTATTCTGCTCTGCAGTAGTTACTTCCACTATTTTATCTTCCAGGTCACTTATCCGTTCTTCTGCCTCAGTTATTCTGTTATTGATCCCTTCTAGAGAATTTTTAATTTCATTTATTGTGTTGTTCATCACTGTTTGTTTGTTCTTTAGTTCTTCTAGGTCCTTGTTAAGCATTTCTTGTATTTTCTCCATTCTATTTCCAAGATCTTGGATCATCTTTACTATCATTATTCTGAATTCTTTTTCAGGTAGACTGCCTATTTCCTCTTCATTTGTTGGGTCTGGTGGGTTTTTGCCTTGCTCCTTCATCTGCTGTGTGTTTCTCTGTCTTCTCATTTTGCTTAACTTACTGTGTTTGGGGGTCTCCTTTTTGCAGGCTGCAGGTTTGTAGTTCCCGTTGTTTTTGGTGTCTGTGCCCAGGGGTTAAGGTTGGTTCAGTGGGTTGTGGAGGGGACTAGTGCCTGTTTTCTGGTGGATGAGACTGGATCTTGTCTTTCTGGTGGCAGGTCCATGTCTGATGGTGTGTTTTGGGGTGTCTGTGGCCTTTTTATGATTTTAGGCAGCCTCTCTGCTAATGGATGGGGTTGTGTTCCTGTCTTGCTAGTTGTTTGGCATAGGATGTCCAGCACTGTAGCTTGCTTTGCTTTGAGGTGGAGATCTCTGGGAGATTTTCGCCGTTTGATATTACATGGAGCTGGGAGGTCTCTTGTGGACCAGTGTCCTGAACTTGGCTCTCCCACCTCAGAGGCACAGCCCTGAACCTGGCTGGAGCACCAAGAGCCTGTCATCCCCACGGCTCAGAATTAAAGGGAGGGAAAAAAATAAAGAAAGAAGAAGGTAAAATAAAGTAATTAAAATTTAAAATTTTTTTAAATAATTAAAAAAAATTTGAAGTAATAAAAAAAAACCCTAGGACAAATGGTAAAAGCAAAGCTATACAGACAAAATCACACACAGAAGCATACATATACACACTCACAAAAAGAGAAAAAGGGAAAAATATATATATATCGTTGCTCCCAAAATCCAACTCCTCAATTCGGGATGATTCATTGTCTATTCAGGTATTCCACAGATGCAGGGTACATCCAGTTGATTGTGGAGATTTAATCCACTGCTCCTGAGGCTGCTGGTAGAGATTTCCCTTTCTCTTCTTTGTTCACACAGCTCCTGGGGCTCAGCTTTGGATTTGGCCCCGCCTCTGCATGTAGGTCGCCTGAGGGCGTCTGTTCTTTGCTCAGGCAGGACGGGGTTAAAGGAGTAGCTGATTTGGTGGCTCTGGCTCACTCAGACCCAGGGGAGGGAGGGGTACGGAGTGCGGGGCAAGCCTGCGGCGGCAGAGGCCGGCGTGACGTTGCAGTAGCCTGAGGTGCGCCGTGTTTTCTCCCGGGGAAGTTGTCCCTGCATCACGGGACCCTGGCCGTGGCGAGCTGCACAGGCTCCCGGGAGGGGAGGTGTGGGTAGTGACCTGTGCTTGCACACAGGCTTCTTGGTGGCGGCAGCAGCAGCCTTAGCGTCTCATGCCCATCTCTGGGGTCCGCGCTGATAGCCGTGGCTTGCGCCCATCTCTGGAGCTCCTTTAAGCAGCGCTCTCAATCTCCTCTCCTCACGCACCAGGAAACAAAAGAGGCAAGAAAAAGTCTCTTGCCTCTTCGGCAGGTCCAGACCTTTGCCCAGACTCCCTCCGGGCTAACTGTGGTGCACTAGCCCCTTCACGCTGTGTTCACGCCGCCAACCCCAGTTCTCTCCCTGTGCTCCGACCGAAGCCCGAGCCTCAGCTCCCAGCCCCGCCCGCCCCGGCGGGTGAGCAGACAAGCCTCTCGGGCTGGTGAGTGCTGGTCGGCACTGATCCTCTGCGCAGGAATCTCTCTGCTTTGCCCTCCACACCCCTGTTGCTGCGCTTTCCTCCGTGGCTCCGAAGCTTCCCCCTCCGCTACCCGCAGTTTCCGCCTGTGAAGGGGCTTCCTAGTGTGTGGAAACCTTTCCTCCTTCACGGCTCCCTCCCACTGGTGCAGGTCCCGTCCCTATACTTTTGTCTCTGTTTTTTCTTTTGCCCTACCCAGGTACATGGGGAGTGTCTTGCCTTTTGGGAGGTCTGAGGTCTTCTGCCAGCGTTCAGTGTGTGTTCTGTCGGAGTTGTTCCACGTGTAGATGTATTTTTGATATATTTGTGGGGAGGAAGGTGATCTCCACGTCTTGCTCTTCCGCCATCTTGAAGCTCCTCCCTTATTCCTGTTTTATTGTTATTTTCAAAATGTAAAGTGTGAAATGTTTCAGTGATAAAATGTTTAACCTTTGGGATTGTTGTCTTTTGTTCTTACCTTAAAAAGGTTTTCCCCAAATAGTCAGTAATCACTTATTTTTTTAGATTTTTATGGTCTGACTTTTTTCCATTTAACTCTTACCTGTACTTAGAATTGATTTTGAGGTTTTGTGTTCAGTGAAAAGTAAACATTTTCCCACAAATAACTAATGCATTACCAGGTACCTATTTGTTAAAAAAAAAATTTTTTTTTCCCACTGATTTATTTTTTTGTTGTTTTGTTTTTAAATTGAAGTATAGTTGATTTACAATGTGTTAATTTTTGCTGTACAACAAAGTGATTCAGTTATACATATTTATACATTTTTTAAAATATTTTTTTCCATTATGGTTTATCATAAGATACTGAATATAGTTCTGTGTGCTATACAATAGGACCTTGTTTTTATCCATTCCATGAATAATGGATTACATCTGCTAACCCCAAACTACCAATCCATCCCTCCCGCAACTCCCTCCCCCTTGGCAACCACAAGTCTGTTCTCTATGTCCATGAGTCTGTTTCTGTTTCATACATAGATTCATTAGTGTCATATTTTAGATTCCACATATGTGATATGATATGGTATTTGTGTTTCTCTTTCTGATTTACTTCACTCAGTATGAGAATCTTTAGTTGCATCCATGTTGCTGCAAATGGCACTATTTCATTCTTTTTTATAGCTGAATAGTATTCCATTGTATATATAGGCCACATCTTCTTTATCCATTCATCTGTTGATGGACGTTTAGGTTGTTTCCATGTCTTGGCTATTGTGAATAGTGCTGCTATGAACATAAGGGTGCATGTATCTTTTTGGATTAGAGTTTTGTCTGGATATGTACCCAGGAGGGGGATTGCTGGATCATATGGTAATTCTATTTTTCGTTTTCTGAGGAACCTCCGTACTGTTTTCCATAGCGGCTATAACTTTCCCACTGATTTATGATTGCATCTTCAATGTATAAGTCAGAATGCAATGTACTAGCTAAGTCAGCTTCAAGACTACCTATTCTATTTCAATAATTATCTTTTTATTCTTGTACCAGTGCCACGCTGTTATAATTTCATTAATTTTTAACTTTTAATTTTTTATTGTGGGAAATTTCAAGAATATACAAAATAGGTATGATTATATTATAAAATCCTAGTATTCATCACCCAGATTCAACACTGTATATTTTTTAAAGCATGATAAAAAAGCAAAAAAGAAATGGCAAAGAAAAAGGAGAGAGAAGACTAATAATCTTACCATTGCATCTTATTCATTTATGACTTAGTTTCTATCAATAAAATAAATATAAAATAGTAAGACCCATGTAACATGGTGGAAGAAAAATAGCTGTTCCAAGAATACTAGCTAAGGAGAGCCAGTAACAGAAGAACCAGGACAGAGAATATATGGGGTTCTGATATTCCTGAAAGGCAGGACAAAAAGAAAACCTAAGTTGTATAAGAAGCATGTGAGTTCATAAGAAGTGATGGACCTTTTCTTTACATGAAGTTCAAAGAGGAATGTTTTATTTAAACAACATGGAACAAAATGGGCAGTGTCCTCCAAAGTAGAGTTGCAAAAGATAACAAAGCAAACTTTAGATTACTTTTTCTCATCTCAACTTTGGATAAAAACCAAAGTCTGTTTTTAATCACTGTCTTGAGTATATTTCAACTACGGGCTAAAGTAATATCATCCAGGTATATAGTTTTTTAAAGATACTTAGCAAATCTAAGATCTTCAGCCATGAATTTTTAATTAATTGTACCTGTGTCATGACTAAAAGACTGATAAACATATCATTGTTCTTTTCTTAGAAAAACATGGGAGACTGAGCCACCTTGCTTTTGACTGGTGATTCTCAAATATGGTGTAGGGCTTTTTATGAAAGCTGTTCAATCTATCAAAAAATGCATGTTTTAAGGTTCTTGTTCCAGTAAAGATGGAATAAGCACTCTGTACCCTATATCTCCCATTGAACACAACTGTGAAATATGGACAGAATGCATAGAGCAGTTTGAGAACTCTGAAAAGTAATTAGTAGCAGGTAGATTGGGGAAGAAGACTAGAATTTGAAATGCCACCAAAATGGTTGTGAGTTTATTATTTTTTTTCCCTTTCAACATCCCCTGGCCTGAACACAGTGCAGCCTAAAACCCCAAAGAGAGCCCTGCAGTGCAGACAGTGCTCCAGAAGAAGCCTTCTAGTCCCAGCTTGAGAAGAAGAAAAAGGGGACTCCTAATGCTTGCAGAGAGTGTGAAAATCTGTTTTGCCTTCTTTTTTTCCTTCTCTTGGTTCTCTCCCACCGTGTCCCTAAGGCAGTCCCATGGTGGCAATGACAAAAACTTGACCTGGAGCTAGCAGGAGCCAAAACTCTGAGGGAAGGGCACCTTTCTTTTCAACGGGTGGAGATGTGATCCCTAGAGAGTGGGGCAACCCCTCCATTGCATTTGGTTCCTTCTCTGTCCTCTGCCACTTGGGCCCAGGCATGGGTGCAGTCACAGATATGCATGACAGAAAGGGTAACTAAAGCCCAACTCTCAGACCAGAGGGCCAAAAAGAGGAACACAAGGGAAATGAAAGCACCCAGGGAGATTGGAGAGGAGAGCTCAAGAAGGAAACCCCATAAAGTGATTTATGAACAAATGGGCTCCCCCTGAGTTATGCATGCAGGAGTCTGATTCTAATCAGCAAATGAAGACTGTGAGAACTGAACTGATAGACCATGGCCAAGGTCCCAAACTAACCACTGAGTGACAGAGACGTGGGACAGATCCTAATAGAACCGCAAAGGCTTTGAAAATTGAAATGATTTTGGAAACAGTGCTCATAGGTTGGAATTTGTGATCTGAACCTAACCAGTTTGATTGCCTACTAAAACAAAAATATCAATAATTTTCATCAGATTTAAACAAGACACAGAGTTTAATAATATAGTATTCAAAATACATCCAAATTACTGGACATATAGAGGATGAGAAAAACCTCAAACTGCATGGAAAAGGCAATCAACAGACCTCAACACCATAAAGACACACATATTGGAAATATTTGGCTAAGACTTTATAGCAGCTATTATGCAAATGCTCCAACAAGCAATCACAAACACACTTGAAATAAATGAAAAAATAGAATGTCTCAGGAAAGAAATAGAAAATATAAAGAAGAGCCAAGTAGAAATTTTAGAACCAAAACATGGAATAACCAAAATAAAAAACTCATTGTATAGATCAACAGCAGACTAGAAATGGCAGAGGAAAGAGTCAGTGAACTTGAAGTTAGGTCAGTAGAAATTATGAAGAACAATAGAAAAAAAAATTTTTTTTAAAACGAACAAAGCCTCAGGGACCTATGCGCCACTAACAGAGGTCTAACATTTATGTCATTTATGTCATCAGGTGAAGGGAAGGAGAAGGAGTACAGTAATGAATAATTATTTGAAGAAACAGTGGCTGAAAACTTCCGAAGTTTGACAAAAGACATTTATCTACAGGTCCAAGAGGATCCTCAAGGCTCAAACTATGTAAACCCAAAGAAATTCAAGGCTAAACATAGCCAAATTACGGCATTAAAGACAATGAAAATTTATCAAAGTCAGCCAGAGAAAAACAGTACATTACCCAGAGGGCAACAATAAGTCATGTGACTCAAGATTTCTCATCAGAATACCATGGAGGTCAGAAGAAAGTAGCACAACATTTTTAAAGTGCTACAAGTAAAGAGCTGTTAACCCAGAATTCTATATCCAGTGAAAAAGTCCTTCAGGAATAAGGGTAACATAAAGATATTCTCAGTGAAGGAAAAGTAAAAGAATCCATTTCCATCCTACCTACTCTAAAAGAATTGTCAAAGGAGGCTCTTCGGGCTTCCCTGGTGGTGCAGTGGCTGGGAGTCCGCCTGCCGATGCAGGGGACACGGGTTCGTGCCCCGGTCCGGGAAGATCCCACATGCCGCACACGGAGCGGCTACGCCCGTGAGCCGTGGCCGCTGAGCCTGTGCGTCCGGAGCCTGTGCTCCGCAACAGGAGAGGCCACAACAGTGAGAGGCCCGTGTACCTACCGCAAAAAAAAAAAAAAAAAAAAGGAGGCTCTTCACTAGAAGGGAAATGACACCAGAAGGAAAAATTGGAACATCAGGAATGAAGGAAAAGCAATAGAAATGGTAAATTTTTGGGTAAATATAATGAACTCTCAATTGAGCTCTTTAAAATATATTTGATGACTGAAAGAAAAAGTTATGACATTGTATATGGGCTTTTTAATGTCTGTGGATATGATATATAACACAACTATAACATAAAGGGGGGATGTAATAAGACCTACATAGTTGTAAGGTTTCTACATTCCAATTCAAGAGATAAAATACTACTTCTAAATAAATTGTGGGACATCAAGTATGTGTATACTCTATGGGACATCAAGTATGTATATACTTTAATCATTAGGGCAATCACTTAAAATCTACAGCAATCACTTAAAATCTATGTAAAGAGTTATAGCCAAAATCACCAATAGATAAATTTAAATGGAATGCTGAAAATATTTAGATAACCACAAAAAAGGTAGGAAAAGGGAAATAGGGGAACAGAAACAGAAAGACAGAAAATAAATAATTATATGGTGGTCCTACATACAAACACATCAATAAGTACATTACATTTAAATGACTGAAAATACTGAATACTTCTTCCCTGAGATCAGGAACAAGACAAGGATGCTCACTCTCACCACGCTCTTACTAAGCATGGTGCTGGAAGTTTCTATCCAGTGCAATAAGGAAAGAAAAGGAATACAGATCAGAAAAGAAGAAATAGAACCATCTTTTTGCAGATGACACAATTGTCTACTTAGAAAATCTCAAGGTATCTACCAAAAAACTTCTAGAACTAATAAGGGAATTTAGGAAGGTCACAAGATACAAAATAAACATACAAAAATTAATTTTATTTTTATACACTAGCAATGAACATGTAGACACTGAAATTAAAAGTATGATACCATTCAAAATCACTCAAAAACTTAAAATATTGTATAAAATATGTACAGTACTTATATGCTGACAAGTTCAAAATGCTGATGAAAGAAATCAAAGAATATATGAATAAATGGAGAGACATACTATGTTCATGGATTGAAAGATTCATCATAGAAAAGATGTCAGTCCTCCCCCAAATTTTACAGAAGTTTAGTGCAGTTCCTATCAAAATCCCAGCATACTTTTTGTAGATATAGACAAGATTATTCTAAAATTTATATTAAAAACAAGGGAACTAGAATAGCTAAAATAATTTTGAGAACAATTGGTGGGAAGAATCCACCTACCTGATTTTGAAATTTATTATATAGCTCCAGTAATCCAGACTGTGTGATACTGGCAGAGAAATAGACACACCATTGGTCAGTGGAACCAAAAAAGAACCATAGATCCAACCAAATATGCCCAACTGATTTTAACATAAGAGTAAAAACAATTCAATGGAGAAAAGATAGACTTTCCAACAAATGGTGCTGTAAGAAGTGGACAACCATAGGCAAACCACAGGCAAAAAACTGAACCTAAACCTAAACCTCACATCTTATACAAAAACAAACTCAAAATAGACTACAGAATTAAATGTAAAACTATAAATCAATATGAAAAAAATAGGAGAAAATAGTTGGTATCTAGGGCTAGACAAAGAGTTCTTAGACTTGAGATCAAAAGTATGCTCCATAAAAGGAAAAAAAAAGATAAATTGGACTTCAACAAAATTTAAAACTTTCCTCTGCAAAATACACTGTGAGAAGATGAGAAAACAAGCAACAAAGTGAGAAAAAATATTTGCAAAACACATATTCAACGAAGTACCAATTTCTAGACTATAAAAGAATTCTCAAACTCAACAGTAAAAAACAAACAAAACATCCAATTAGAAAATGGGCAAAAGACATAAAAAGACATTTCCCTGAAGAGGATATACTGATGGCAAGTAAATGCATGAAAAGATGTTCAACATCATCAGCCATTAGAGAAATGCAAATTAAAACCTCAATAAGGTGTCACTACACACCTATCAGAATGGCTAAAATTAAAAATAGAGACAACAGCAAATGCTGGAGAGGATGTAAAGAAAATGCATCACTCATACATTTCAGTGAGAATGTAAAATGGTACAGTCATTCTGAAAAACAATTTGGCAGTTACTATATTGCTTACTATAGGTTACTTACTATATTATTCCATTGACTAACGTTCTTGAGATGAGAAAATTATAGAAATCGAGACCAGATTACTGGTTGCCTGGGGTGAGGAAGAGGATGGAGGTGGGAGAGAAGTGGGTATGGCTACAAAAGGACAACATGAGAAATGCTTGTGTTGATGGAAATACTCTGTATCTTGATTGTATCAGTGTCAGTGTTGTGGTTGTGACATTGTACTCTTGTTTTACAAGATATTACCATTGGGGGAGACTTGGTAAAGGCTACACTGGACCCCTCCATCCTATTTCTGATGACTGCATATGAATCTGTGATTGTCTCAAATAAAAAGTTAAATTTTTTAGTGTATATTTTTTTCTTTCGGGGCTTCTGGGTGAATGATTTGAAATTCCATGGACTGTCACTTCAATGTATGATTAAGGGTTACTTCTTAATAACCTAATAAGTGAGTTATTCAGATTTCTTAAAACTTGATATTAATTAATTAGAAATGGATTACTCTGGCTTTTAATTCTGAATTCTTCTAAGAAAGCTGTCTGCTGGGCAGGGTTTCACAGAGCTGTGAAGCTTTTGTTGTGCACGTAGGCACCACCTAATCATTGGAATCCCTGAGCTATGGAGAATACATTACACTGTTATCTTACCTGACTGTAATTTTCACTTTCTCCTAGTGGTGTTTTTGTTTTTGTTTTTCTTAAATTACTCTTAGTTTAGCCTTACAATGATTGAGTTTGTTGGGGTTGCTTGCTTAACTTGACATTGTATAGAAATTCCTGTTTGTCTAAGCAGTATATCTAGCCTATAAACTTTCCAATAACCCGACTTGCACATATCTTTTGTGTTGTGGTTCAAAATGAGTCATCCTCGCCCGAACTGCTAAAACCAACATATACCCAATCCCAAAGAATTTGCTTAGACACTGACCCTTCACTGTTATCTGTGAGCTATCTTTCCACCGGAAAGTGGGAAGAGCTTGGGTGGATGGGCTGGGAGATCTTTTGCTCTACTAACCACCCATGGCAAAAGAAGTAACAAAGGCCTTGACCTTACGTTCTCTGGCTTGACTACTAATTTTCCTAGCTGAGTTTAACCGCAAAAAGTCCAGATCAGGACTGCTGGCAAATGCAGATATTATGCTACTGAATGAAACAAGACCCAGATACATTGAACACCAACTGTATAAATAGCAATGGCGATTGTTGTTATGAACGTTAATGATTCTGACTTGTGTTAATGTCCCGGTGGAGGTTCTTCCTATTTCAGTCCAAGGATGCACTATTAAAAATATGTTTTCATTTCCCACAGAACAAAGTGGGCTTTGTACACTTGCTGGTGCCATTTGTGGCAGAGAAGGACTTTCTTGGATCGCTTCGGAATGATAAAGAGCGTGTCTCTCATCCAGGAACTGAAATGATACCTTCAGGTGAGTCCGGAGTCCAAATCCTCAAAGGAGGGATTTAGGAAAGCATTTGAGAGGATCAGGTTTAAACCAAACAATCCCTGAAGAAGAAATTCCATTCAAGTTCTTTCCTTAAAACAGGAAATTAAACAGAGACATTATAAGGCAAACTCAAGAGAGCGGTAGCACTATCCCTCCCTACCGTTAGTTACATGACCTTCATTTTAGGTCACCTATGAATTGAAAACTTGATTTAAATTTGATCCTGGTAACCATAGTTCATTTCAAGTACAACAATCAGAATTCTAGGCAAAATGCGTCGTTTTCAAAACATGTAATATACCTGAAATATTACTCCTTGCATAATTATCAAGATTTAAGTCTCCTGGAGTATTATTTTAAGTAGTTCATTAAATTCATGGGCCTATTTCCAAAACTTGGAGCAGTTGAGAGGGCCAGATTATAGAACATGAATTCTTTCAAGACACTCGTAGAGTTAACGTATTTTATCAAAATTACTTGAGGCAGGCCAGAAAGCTGAAATGGTGAAGCAGGCATTGGTTGGCATACTTTCCAGATGTTTTTATTTTTAAGTTTCATTAAGTGAGTATCAGTAGAATAGCCATTGCAAGACCGAAACCCCACCCAGTAAATAACTTGCAATTGCTTTCAACCAAGCCTTCTCTGCACAACTGAACTGCGTATTGTTCTTTAGGAACATAAGAAGAAAGACTTCACACACATCCTCTTCAATGCTTAGCAGGGCAGGATGTTGGTGAACACTCTTCTTGAAGCACTTAATGGTGAATGCTTAAAATTAATCTGATTGTATCGGGGTTCTTTTTCCTATGAGCCAAAATGAGGGATTTGGGGAAAACCATTCAACTCAATCGGTCTTCATTTGCTTTATTCTAACAGAGCAGAGAGTTAAAGTCCGAAAGCTGGGAGCATATTGGGAGACATAAAAGTGCCTGGCATATTTAAGGAAAAGCAAGGGGATCGGTGTAAAGGAGTACAGAGCGGGTGGGGAGGCTGTAGGAGATGAGGTTGGCATAACAGGGCTGGACTGCATCAAGCTTTGCAGCCCAGTGGAAACACTTTGGGGTTTTTTGCTCTGAATAAGAAAAGGAACAGTCAAAGGCTTTCCAGCAGAATAGTGACAAGATCTGGAGGTGGAAGTAGAATCAACATCCCTGGAACCCCGGATCCCCAAATGGAAATTAGGGACTGTTGAGGAGAAGAGAGGGGAGCAGATGCTGGGGAGACAGCCAACAATGTGTACAGCACACTCAGTTTTCCCACAGTGAATGATAGAAAGAAAATAAAACAAATCATGCTTTTGAAACCAGGAATACTCACACATGTGTAACGTACAAAGAGAGGGAGAGAGAGAAAGAGAGAAAAATTTTGCGTCCCAAATACCTCTGTAGCCGCGACAAAGTGAAAAAAGTACAGAAACAAAAGAATTAAAAGTCACTGAAGTGCTTTGATCAAAACGTTTTTTTTAAGATTAGGGTCACTTGGAGGAGTTCAGGCTTCTCAAGAGTACATCTTAGTTCCATCTGTCCAGTGTTTCAGGAAACAGTCTGTTTTGGCAGTTAACTTTGTCTATAATTCTTACATAAAATATGTTAAACATCTGTCCCTGATCAATTTAAATATCAGTGCCTTTATTGTGTCTAATGCTGGCCCATCAAAATATAACTTACAAGAGAAGATTTTTTTTTTTCCCCAGCCAGTCTTAACAAGCGCTTCTTTGCAGCATAATTGTTCTCTCAGGACTAAAAAGGAATCTTCTAAGTAAGACAGTTATTCAGTTCCTTTGTAGATAGGTATCATTAATATGGGGACCACATGGGGTAAATTTGACCCCTTATTTAAATATATGTCCACTCTTCTTTGTAGCTCATAGCTCAGGGCTAATTCTTTTTGTCCACCACGGCAATCCTGAACCCATGCTCCATGAAAGAATGAACTGCCATCAGTACTAACGCACTGACCAATGTGGAATTTCCAACCAGCCATGATTCTCCTATTCCCCAAAGCAACCCCTTAGGAAAGGTTCTCTCTACGCATGACACCATAAATACTGCCCGTTATTGAAACTCTACTGTGTGCCAGGTACTGAGCTGAGCTCTTCACATATAATAGTCCAGCCTCACCCCTTATAGCTGTGTGACCTTGGGTAATGTACTTAATCTTTCTGAGCCTCAGTTTCCTCATCCTCAGTAAAAATGGGGAGGACTTCACAGGGTTGTTGTAAGGATTAAATAAGTTAATGCATATAAAGTACTTAGAACAGTACCTGACACATCATATGCACTAAACATGTAGACTTTGAATTATCTAATTTAATAATTCTCACAACAAAATTATAAGCTGATACCATCATGTTTCCCATCTTATTGATTGAAGGTAAGAAGAGATAAATGAAAATAGCAATGATCATGAATAATACAAATAACTGGGCTATGCAGGTTGTATACATTATCACTAATGTTTACCACACCCTTATGCCCATTGGAAAACCAGCCTCAAGGAGCTTAAGATCACATGGCTGGATTGATGGAGCCAGAATTCAAAGCACAGTCGTCTGATAGAAATATCTATGCTCTTTCTGTTACACTAGGCTACCTCCTTCCTTTAGGAGTTTGATCTACATGGTAGAAATCACTTCTCAATTAAATTTTCACGAAATTGGCCAGTGGGTTTTGAACAGCTTGTGTTCTTGAGTTGACCAAATCAGTAAGCTTGACGTCTTAAGATCATGATTTTTTAATTTCTTTACTTAAACGGTATCTTTCTTCTCAAATGCTATGCTTTTTTCTATTTCTTCTCTTGGTTAAAAAGTTAAAGTGATTTTAATAGTGGTCTTTAAAAGCGTTTCTTGATATTAAAGCCTATCTCAGGCAATGACTTGGCCGGGGGATGGTGGATGTGTACTCACGTGGGTTGAACACAGGCAGGCCCTGCAGCACCAGAGCCAATGTTTTCTTACTTAAGCAACAAGTTTCAAAGCAAAGGAATATTAATGCAGGCATGGGTTAGAACCGTGTTTCTTACAGTGAGCTTCAGGCATGATTCTGCATCAAATCCTCTTGGCTGGTAATTAGAAAAGGCGCAGATTGCTGGGCGGAACTGACTGAAGCCAGAGATTTGGAGGTCAGAGCCAGCCATCCACATTGTGAGGAGTTCACCTTGGGATCCACAGGCACTGTATAGGCTGGAACTTCTGCTTTACCTATATGACTTTTTCTGATCCTCATCATCTTTAGAACCAGCACCCAGACACAGAATGGAGATCTTTACACATAAGCACTCAGACAACAGGAAATCTCTTACCACCAGTCAAGGAAGGGTTGAGAGCAGAGGATGGGAAATTATAGTCAGGAGAGACCAGGTGTCCGTCATGCTTTAATCCTCTGAAGCTCGGTTTATGTAAGAAATCCAAGCCTATAAGCTCAATGGCCCAGAGACCCCAAGATGCAGGTCCTTTCCCCCTTCCCATCCCACCTACTTAGTCACAAGATGGACAGGTTACAGTAGAGGAGAAAGCCTGGACCTCCTTTCAGCCTGCCTGTCGCTGTTCATACAACTTTAGGACACCATAAACTGCAGCTGACATTTGTTGGGTAGTCACCATGCACCAAGCACTGAGTAGGAACTTCCCATACATTTCCTCATTTAACAATCAAAACAATCCCAGTACAAGGGTAACTTCTGTGACCCCATTTTCCAGATGAGACAAGTGAGGTATACAGTGGATTCAGGCTTCAAAGTGAGATCTGAGTGACCCCAGAGCCTGAAATACCTGGCTATATTAGTCAGGGTTTTCCAGAGAAACAGAACCCCTAGGATGTATATAAATACATATGAGGAGATTTATTATAGGAATTGGCTCATGCAGTTGTGGTGGCTGAGAAGTCCCACCATCTGCATCTACAACAGAGAATCAGGGAAGCTGGTGGTGTAATTCAGCCTGAGTTGAAAGGCCCACGCACCAGGGAAGCCAGTGGTGTAAGTTCCTGTCTTAGTCTGAATGCCCAAGAACTAGGAGTACCAATGTCCAAGGGCAGAAGATGGATGTCCCAGCTCAAGCAAAAAGAGAGCCAGTTTGCCCTTCCTCTGCTTTTTGTTCTATTCAGGCCTTCAGTGGATTAGATGATGCCCCGCCTGAAGTGGTGAGGGCCATCTTTACTCCATTTACAGATTCAAATGCTAATCTCCTCCTGAGACACCCTCACAGACACACCCAGAAATAATGTTTTACCAGCTATCCAGGCATCCTTTAGCCCAGTCAAGTTGACAATTAAAAGTAAGCATGAACCTAGTTGCAGGGCAAGAATAAAGATGTAGACATTGAGAATGGACTTGAGGACACCGGGTGGGAGGGGGAAGCTGGGGGGAAGTGAAAGTAGCATCGACATATAAACACTACCAAATGTAAAATAGATAGCTGGTGGAAAGCAGCAGCTTAGCACAGGGAGATCAGCTCAGTGCTTTGTGACCACCTAGAGAGGTGGGATAGGGAGGGTAGGAGGGAGACGCAAGAGGGAGGGAATATGAGGACATATGTATGCATATGGCTGATTCACTTTGGTGTACAACAGAAACTAACACAGTATTGTGAAGCAATTATACTCCAATAAAGATCTATTAAAAAAAAAAAAAAAAAAAGTAACCATCACACCTGCCTTTCCAGCATGGAGTAGTTGAGGTAGAGATCAGTGGGAAGAAGCAGGAGACTGGAATTCCAGCTCTTACTTTGCTGTTTCCACACTTGGCAATTCTGTGATAGTTTTTTGTCCCTATCTGGACGTCAGTCTTTCCCATTCCGAGCTAGAGATATTGCCCTAATTTTCTTACAAACCACCAATCACTCTTTCAAAGACCTGGAACTTATCATGATAAAAAACAAGTCTCCCTTTTTTTTTTTCATTTCCTGAGAAACACAATTTTATAGGCATTCTCTTGTCATAGCAGCCACATATGCAAAGTTTTAAGGACCTCAATTGTAGTAGTCCTATAGAGATGCATTAGATGGTGATATCCAACTTTGTCTTGTAACTAGAATAAAATTCCCATGTTCTACCAAGAAACCTTCTCCCCACTCCTGGGGTGAGAACTGCTCCTCTTAATAATATTTTTAATTTTATCATTCCTAACACTAAAATTTGACCAGCCTATTACTGTGTTTCTCAATGAAAGATCAAAGGGGATAGGGGGGAATAGCTTCTGTAATTTATACATCATGTTCCATGTATCTATTGCTGTTCAATACAAACAAAATCTTGGCTGGTAAGGACACTCAGAAGATAGAACATGCATTGTAAGATCCTTAAAGTATGCTGAGAAACAAGTGCACCCATGGTAATTAATAAAGCATATCATTGAATAAAACAGGTAATTAGCCATGATTATGGAAATATAAACAGAACCTAATTAGCAGAACTTTTCATAGCTCTTGATTGCAGACAAAACATTTGGCATATTGCTATCATGCCCCTGTGCATAATTGCTTAGTTGATTTTGGCCTGACTGACTGGGTAGTAGTCAAGATGTCCAAACAGTCGAGGGCAGTCACAGTGCTGAAGTTTTTGTATTCATTACCATTTCCACTGAGCCAAAGACAACATGAGTATGAATTGGAAGTGTTCTATGTTATCAAACCAAGCTTCTTATAAGAATTGCCTTCATCTGATTTCTGTGTTCCAGCAGTTTCCATTATTCCATAGAAACAACCCTTCATCCCACACTTTCCATTACTACAGGATGGAAAAGAGGCTGAGTTCCTCAGCTGCAGTCTGGCTTCCACACCCATCAGTCCACCAGATCAGTCACTCGGGATAGTGCTTCCAATGATCACCATGTTGCCAAAGCCAGTAGATACATTTTCCTCCTTATGCTTCTTCTTTAGTAATTGTTACTCTGTTTACCACCCCCTCTATTCTGTGATGCCCCTCTCTCCTGGTTTTCTTTCTCTCCTTGTGGTTACACCTTCACCATTTCCTTTGCCCACTTTCCTTCTTCTGCCCACTTGAAACCGGACTTCATTAGTGATCAGCCACACGTTCCCCTCCATGAATAATCACTATGAAATCTCATACCAGTAACAATTATAATGAAGCTGTAGCTTCCTTTACATTCTTACTGGCAATGCCTTTGCCCCGGCTCTTGTCACTTGCCTCCAGCATTATTTCAATGCCTTCCTAATTTTTCTCCCTCCTCCCAATTTGACATCACCCCTTCAATTTGTTCTGTACCAGTATTTCTAAATTGCAAATTTGATCCCATTTGTTCTTTGTTCTCTGTCCTCTAGGCTTCTCTTTACAAAGTTATCTTGAGTATAGGCAGTTAGGGTAGTTATAACTCCTTGGGGCTAAGTGACTTCAGAGGCTGGGGCAATAGAGGTGAGCAGAGACTGCTGTCACAAACATAGGCTTGCTTCTTGGGGAAAAGCAATGAAGGAAGGTTGACTCTCCCAGGATCTCCCAGGAGCAGGAGTTTTGCCCTGAACTATGGTTGCCAGAATGCCTTCTGATCATTAATAAACTGTTTTCTTTTCAAGTTTCATTCTGGCTTAAGGACAGTATATGGACAAGCATTACAAGTAGAGAGAATCAGTAACCCCCTGACTCAGGGATACTCAGGAAGTCTCTGGTCTATATTTTCATTTCCCCTCCAGCCTGTCATAGTGCCTGCTTCATTAAAATTTGATTAATATGACATAAAACCCAAGGAAGCAGAAATCTAGATAGGAGTTTAATTCTCTCTTACATAAACAACATCCAAAGGTAAGCTGCCCGGGACTGCTGGGATGCTCCCTGGTTCTCAGACACAGGCTTCTTCCAGCTTCCTGCTCCATCACCATCAACACACTACTTCCACCTCCTGACCTCATGATGCAACCTGACTGCTTGAGCCCCAGCCTTCGTGTCTGTGTTCCAGCCAATAGGAAAGGACATAAAAGTTCAGACTACCTTCCATTAAGGACACTTTCAAGAAGTTGCACAGACCACTCTCTTTGGATACCATTGGTCAAAGCTCAGTGTCATGGCCACCATAGCTACAAGAGAGACTGGCAGATGTAATCTTTCTTTAGGGCAGTCATGGTCTCAGCTAATGAATAGGTATTCCATTATTAAGGAAAGGACACATTCACTTATGGGAAAACTATCAACTTCTGCTGCAGCATCTGAAAGCCCTTTGTTGGAGATGCAGACCTTTAGTTCTGAAAGATTTTCAGCAACAGACCCAACTCTGTCTGTTAGGTACCATCTTGATTCCTCAGCGGGCATTGGTTTATCATTTCCCTTCCAATATGACATCAAGATCAAGGGGATGTTAAGACCAGAGCGAAGGTTACCACTAGGAGACAGAGGGGTTCAAAAACCAGAAGGAATAAGACATCAAATAGATACCATCCACTTAACACTGGCTTGTCCAAAAAGTGCCTTTGGTTTTTAAATAAAAATAAAAGACACATTTTTCATTTTCACCAAGAATTTTATTGAACAATGTATTCACCATTTTGTTCCACTACCTTCTGCCGTTCTTCAGGCAACTTCATAACTCCATCTTCCCAAAACTTTTTATCTTTTTGAGCAAAGAATGTTCCAGGTGCCTTTTACAGTCTTCCAGGGAATTGAAAATTTTTCCATGAAGAGAATTTTCTAAAGACTGAAATAAATGGAAATCCGAAGGTGCAATGTCTGATGAATATGGCGGATGAATAAGAACTTCCCAGCCAAGCTGTAACAGTTTTTGCCTGGTCATCAAAGAAACATGCGGTCTTACATTATCCTGATGGAAGACTATGCGTTTTCTGTTGATTAATTCTTTTTTTTTTTTTTTTGCGGTACGCGGGCCTCACTGTTGTGGCCTCTCCCGTTGCGGAGCACAGGCTCCGGACGTGCAGGCTCAGCGGCCATGGTTCACGGGCCCAGCCGCTCCACGGCATGTGGGATCTTCCCGGACCGGGGCACGAACCCATGTCCCCTGCATCGGCAGGTGGACTCTCAACCACTGCGCCACCAGGGAAGCCCTGTTGACTAATTCTTGATGCTTTTCGTCGAGTACTGCTTTCAGTTGGTCTAAGTGGGAGCAGTACTTGTTGGAATTAATTGTTTGGTTTTCCAGAAGGAGCTCATAATAGAGGACTTCCTTCCAATCCCACCATATACACATCACCTTCTTTGGATGAAGACCG
This sequence comes from Hyperoodon ampullatus, assembly GCF_949752795.1. Lineage (NCBI taxonomy): Eukaryota > Metazoa > Chordata > Mammalia > Artiodactyla > Ziphiidae > Hyperoodon > Hyperoodon ampullatus. Next base: position 24,068,481 of record NC_136923.1, read on the forward strand.
GCTTTTGGTGTGGTTGGTGGTGGTTCATTTCACTTGCCCCACGATCTCTTCCATTCTACATTATTGTACAGTATCCACTTTTCATCACCCATCACAATTTGTTTTAAAAACGGAACGTTTTCTTTACATTTAAGTAGAGAATCACATGCAGAAATACGGTCAAGAAGGTTTTTTTCGCTTAACTTATGTGGGAACCCAAACATCAAAGCGATTCACATAACCAAGCTGGTGCAAATGATTTTCAGCTCTTGATTTGGATATTTTGAGTATGTCGGTTATCTCTCACATGGTATAACATTGATTGTTCTCAATGAATGTCTCGATTTTATCACTGTCACCTTCAACTGGTCTACCCGACAGTGGAGCATCATCCAGCAAGAAATCTCCAGCAGGAAACTTTGCAAACCACTTTGACATGTTTGATCAGTCATAGCACCTTCTCCATACATTGCACATATCTTTTTTTGCATTTCAGTTGCATTTTTACCTTTTTTGAAATAATAGGCCAAAAATGTTGCTTTTTTTCCTCCATCTTCAATATTAAAATGGCTACACAAAAATTCACCAATTTTGATAAGTCTTTTTTTAAATGCATGCTGATATGACAGCTGTCACATACAATCTAACAAAATTGTTTCGAATGAAGTTAAAGACAACTAAGTTACTAGAGCCATCTTATGGAAAAAACTGAATGAACCTTTTGGCCCACCCAGTAATTTCAGGGAGGAAAGCAGTAAAACAGAGAAGTTAAAACCAATCTTGGTCAGCTACATGGACTTGGAATCAGTCTTCCTCATATGTAAAAGAGGAATAATTAGGTCATAAAATAATGAGCATGTTTTAAAGCCCCAGGTCCCCTGCCTTGATGGGTAGTAGACATTGCTCAGTGTTTCTACGACTAGCTACAAATATTAGGTTGAACAAAAGCCACCAGGTTCAAAATGTAGATCCAATGTTCCCTGTTAGCCCAGTTGATGACAATTTGCCGATTGTTTGCTTCACGAAGGCAGAAGCAGGACCAGTTTTCTTCCCCGTTGGATCCTTGGTGCCTGACACAGCTGCTGGCACATGATAGGTATTCAGAAAACCTTTCTTTTTTTAAATTTTATTAAAGTATAGTTGATTTATAATGTATTAATTTCTGCTGTACAGCAAAGTGATTCAGTTATACACATGCTTCTTTTTTATATATTCTTTTCCATTATGGTTTATCATAGGGTACTGAGTATAGTTCTCTGTGCTATACAGTAGGACCTTGTTGTTTATCTATTCCATACATAATAGCTTACATCTGCTAATCTCAACCTCCCACTCCATCCCTCCCCCAGCCCCTCTTTCTTGTCAACCACAAGTCTGTTCTCTATATCCATGAATCTATTCCTGTTTTGTAGATAGGTTCATTTGTGTCATATTTTAGATGCCACATATAAGTGATATCATATGGTATCTGTCTTTCTCTTTGTGACTTACTTAACTTAGTGTGATAATCTCTAGTTGCATCCATGTTGCTACAAATGGCATTATTTCGTTCTTTTTTATGGCTGAGTGGTATTCCATTGTGTATATAGACCACATCTTCTTTATCTATTCATCTGTAGATAGACATTTAGGTTGTTTCCATATTTTGGCTATTGTGAATAGTGGTGCTATGAACATAGGGGAGTATTTATCTTTTTGAATTATGGTTTTTTGTGGATATATGCCCAGAAGTGGGATCGCTGGATCATACGGTGGCTCTATTTTTAGTTTTCTGAGGAACCTCCGTGCTGTTTTCCATAGTGGCTGTACCAACTTACATTCCCACCAACAGTGTAGGAGGGTTCCCTTTTCTCCACATCCTCTCCAGCATTTGTTATTTGTAGCATTTTTAATGATGGCCATTCTCACCAGTGTGAGGTGGTACCTCATTGTAGTTTTGATTTGCATTCCTCTAATAATTAGTGATGTTGCGCATCTTTTCATGTGCCTATTAGCCATTTGTATTTCTTCTTTGGAGAATGTCTATTTGGGTCTCCTGCCCATTTTTTGATTGGATTGTTTGTTTTTCTGTTGTTGAGTTGTATGAGCTATTTATATATTTTGGAAATTAAGCCCTTGTCTGTTGCATCGTTTGCAAATATTTTCTACCATTCTGTAGGTTTTCTTTCTGTTTTTTTTTTTTGATGGTTTCCTTTGCTACACAAAAGCTTGTAAGTTTGATTAGGTCCCATTTGTTTATTTTTATTTTTATTTCTATTACCTTGGGAGACTGACCTAAGAAAACATTGGTACAATTTATGTCAGAGAATGTTTTGCCTATGATCTCCTCTAGGTGTCATGTCTTATGTTTAAGTCTTTTAGCCATTTTTAGTTTATTCTTGTGTATGATGAGAGGGTTTGTTCTAACTTCATTGATTTACGTGTGGCTGTCCAGCTTTCCCAACACCACTCGCTGAGGAGACTGTCTTTTCCACATTGTATATTCTTGCCTCCTTTGTTAAATATTAATTGACCATAGGTGCATGGGTTTATTTCTGGGTTCTCTGTTCTGTTCCGTTGATCCGTATATCTGTTTTTGTGCCAATACCAGGCTGTTTTGACTACTGTAGCTTTGTAGTATTGTCTGAAGTCTGGGAGGGTTATGCCTCCTGCTTTGCTCTTTTTCTTCAGGATTGCTTTGGTAATTCCAGGTCTTTTATGGTTCTACATAAATTTTAGGATTATTTGTTCTAGTTCTGTGAAAAGTATCATGGATAATTTGATAGGGATCACATTAAATCTGTAGATTGCTTTGGGTAGTATGACCATTTTAACAATATTAATTCTCAGGAAAACTTTCTTGAACTAAATGAGTGAATGACCCAAAGGGATTCGATAAATTTTGCAGAAAACGATTAAGGACATCATTGTAGAGAGTGTGTGAAAGTCCTCAGTCAAGTTTGGGGGGGTGGGGGATGGCAGTGGGAAGAAGAGCTGATTAGCATATTCGATGCTGGCAAATATTTGGCAAAATGGTGATTATTTTTTAAACAACCTTGGGAGTTGGACATTTTTTGTTGTTTTTGAATTGGGTTTTTTTTAATTCTTATTTGGTGCTTTATAAATTATGATGGGATAAAAATGTAAACTGGAATTGATTGAATTACATGGACTCTTATGACACACATGAAGAATTGAAAGACCCATGAGGTCTTGGCAACTTCCTCCAAGACAGATTGTTTTTCCACAGATTGTTTTTCCCTTGAATTAAATAGATCTAAATGTTTGTAGAATTCTCGAGAAAATATGGTGACCACATGAATAAAGTCAGTAACAGCTTGCTTTTATAGGTTGTGGCACTCTGTTAACGAGGTATTTATAGTATCAGTACCATCATTCCAGATTCGTCACAGCACATTTAATATCCACCTGGACATTGCATCATGTAACCATTGGAATGTGTAAATATTTCTCACCAGCATTACCAATAGCTCATACTGGACCGATACCATGTAATTCTCTTTTCTTTTTCTTCATTTTATAAGAAAGTCATATATATTTGTCATCAGATGTACTTTTTTTTCTCTCTCATGTACACCTCACCCCAACTTTATATTAGCCTACTGTGCCTTAGTAATCATTATAACAAAGAGAGAATCTCGATTAATGATTCAGGTATGCAAGGAATAGAATTTTATTTTTTTAGATATTGACTTAATTACTATTTCAAATCTCCTTTCCACAAGGATGGAAGAAACTTACTCTCCACCAGTTTAGGGTCTTCCCTCTCTCCCCAGGGTTGCTGCTAAATTCTAAGGATGAGAATGATACAGTGCCAAGGCCATGAGAGGAAGTTCATCTGCTCCCCACTTTCCTCCTGTCCATGTAGCAGATGCTCTGGGTGCCTCCTCCATAACTTCCAGGCTTCTCTAGGAAGAGCGGTTCCAGTTAGTGAAGGGCAATCCTCCTGAGAAGGATGCAATGTGAACTTTCAACAGCTTGATAAGAGCAGTAGCCAGAGAAGAGAACTTGTGCAAAGCACCTAGGGGCCCCGCAGGCTAACAGTCTGTTAAGGTCACTGCTGTGTCAGCCCCTGTTCCTACCTGTAAAGCTTCTTCTGATGTGTAGCTCTCCTGTGTCTGTACCACTTTGAGGTGCGGGGGAATTCTTCTGGACTGTGGTGAACCTAATGGGGTTGCCAAGACCCAGTTTGCTGGGACGACCGTATGGTCATCTCTTTTCTAGAATCTTGCTGCCATAACAGAACTCTGTCTGGCAAAGCTGGGGACCCTTGCCTCTTGGTCCCGAAACCCTATCTGGGGAAAGTGTCCTCCCCTCTCTCGGGGGCAGGCTAGAGAGTTAGAGGTCATCCAGGTCAAAGAAATGAACCTGCATCTTAGCTTTCATGGCATGCCTTTGACCTTTCTCACGCAGGCCTGGAATTCTTTCTAATTTCAGGAGCAAAAAAACTTGCTCTACCTGAATACATTTTCTCCTGAATTTATTCTCTATACCATGAGGCTTTTCTATTCCTTCATTGTCTTGGCCAGTGCTGTTCAATAGAAATATAATTTGAGTTACATATGTAATTTCCTAGTAGCTATATTTTTTAAAGGAAATGGGTAGAATTAATATTAAGAGTATATTTTACTTAACCCAATAAAATATTATCATTTCAACATGTAATTAGTTTTAAAAATTAGTGATGAGGTATTTTACATCCCTTTTTTTGTACTAAGTCTTTGAAATTCAATGTGTAGTGTGTACTTACAGCACACAGCCTGGCCACATTTCAGGCACTCAGTAGCCACTTAAGGCCAATGGCTGCCATATTGGTCAACACAAGTTTATGCCATGAGTCTTCCTTGCTATTCCTTCATTGTCTGACTTTAGGAATGCAAATTCCAGAACCACCAGCTTTTTATCTGCTTTTCTGCTAGTCCATTTATTCCCTGAGGCAGTGAACCCAGAATAGACAACTTCCCAAATGGGAAACATGGTTATGGGATAAAAGGAAACACTTGGAGAGGGATGTGGGAACAAAGATTAGTAATTCATAGATGTTACCCTGCCATTGTTTATTGATAAATTATGCATGATTTATAATAAACATAGCATTTATTATTTATTATATTTTACTATATTTTATTATTACATTAATATAATACATATCACTATATATTAACTAATAAACGTTGTTTATTATAAATGCTGTCCTACTATTGTATATTGAGTGCCTACAGTGTGCACTTTGTAAACCTTATTTCTAGTACTTTCAACAACCCTACACAGAAGGTATATTCAAATTTATCAACTGAAGACACAGGCTTATAGATGTTAAGTAACTTACTCATGGTCAAGGTTGACAGAGCCAGGGTTTCAAACCCAGATCATTCTGGGGGCCCCCAAATCCTTTGCCCCTTCCACTGAGCCATACCAACTTCTTTCTCTTCTTGCTTGAACTAGTATTGTTTGTTTGTCCCCGTACATCATGGCTTTATCAGAGCATGTAGGAAAGACTGCCTTTTGCCCCTTCATAACTTGGGTTGAATTAGCTCTCAGAGTCAACCGACAGAGGAGGCCAGTGAAGCCATGGAGCAGCTCTTGGAGGGGCTGGTCCAACCAGTGATTGACCTGGCCTTTGCTGCTATCTCAGAGTGGGGCAGTGCCACTTCTCATGTCAAGAGAACCTTTATTTCTGATAAATGACGGTGGTTGGGATTGAAAAGTTCATGCCCAGCCTTTGGCAGTGAGCTATAGGTTCACTCCCTCAAACTGACTGCCTGCAGTTCACAGGGACAATTGGATGTGAGTACTGGGTTCTCAGCCATCACTTGGGGCACAACAGAGACCTGACTTGGGGTTTTAATCCCGGCTTAATCTTTTCTATAATAATTTTCATTCTGTATCTGAAGATAGCTCTTTCTTTCTATTCTGCTCTGTGCTACACAGATCCAATTTTCTTATTTCCTTTTGTAGAGAGTGCAGTCCACCAAGTTCAAAGGGCTGCTTGAATTACCTACCTCAGTTTTGTTTGACTCTTAGGTTGGTTTCCAGCATTTGGATTTGATTTTCTCCTTCTTATCACCAATCCTGGGTTAGATCACTTTTTACCTTACCTACAACTATATAAATGATTATTTATACATCTGTCTTACTCATTTTTAACAACTTAAGGGAAGAGATCTTGTCTTATCAACTTTGTTTTCCTCTTTTCAATACATTCATATAACATATACTTGTCAAGTACCTCCCAGGGACAGCCTACAGAAGATACAAAGAAGGACACAATTTGGTCCTTACTCCAAGGAGCTTAGAGTAGTGTTTTTAAAAATAGAATGGTAATCAATTTTATAGGAAAAAGAGATTCCTTGGGCAAATAAATTAGAAAAACACTGTGTTACACTAACCCCACCTCCACCCCTGGACGCTGCAGAACTTCTCAGAGCCTTTAATATGCCAAAGTGTACCATGAATCCCCGCAAGGGAGGAGATTGATTCATATGTAGTGTTTCCTGAAATGTTGTGACCATAGAGCTGTTTTATGTGGTGTAATCTCATGGAATAAGTATTTTGTGAAACATGCTTTAGGGGATGGTGGTTTACAGGCTAGGAGAGGGGAGAGACATGGAAAAGTAGTTGAAAAAATGTCAGCTAACAATTATGGAGTTCTTACTCTGGACCAAGCTCAATGCAGATGCTGAGAAGAGGGATCCCTCCTGAGGGAGGCAAAGAAGATATCCTGAGGAGGGGGCTCTTAAGCTGCCGATTGAAAGATTGGACGAAGAGTTATATAGAGATCTTTAAGGATATTTGTTGAGAGAAATGAGTAAAAAAGATAGATCTACCTTCAACTTGATATATACTATAATTAGAAATTTTAGTGAGTTTTTTGTTGTTGTTGTTGTTTATATGTTAAGGATCCAATTTGTAAATAACTCAATGGAATTGTGGTAGACTGAATAATGGCCCCCAAGATGTCTATGTCCTAATCCCCAGAACCTGTGTTATCTTGTATGGCAAAAGGGACTTTGCAGGTGTGGTTAAGTTAAGGATCTTGGGATGGGGAGATTGGCCTGAATTATCTAGGTCAGCCCAGTGTAACCAGTGTAAGAGGGAGGCAGGAGATCAGAGAGACAAAAGACAATGTGACCATAATAGCAGGGAAAGATTTTAATGAGGCTGTACCACTGGCTTTGAAGTTGGAGGAAGGAGGATGGACACCAAGGGTGTCTCAAGCTGCAGAGGATAAGGAAGTAAATTCTCCTCCGGAGCCTCCAGAAGGAACACAGTCCTGGGGACCTCTTTTAGACTTCTAACCTCCAGCACAGGAAGATAATAAATTTGTGTTGTTTTTTCGCCACCACGTTCGTGGTGTTTTGCTATAGCAGTTGCGTAGCAATAGCAAACTAAGGCAGGAATATATTTTTTCTTGGTTTTTAGAACCACACTCTTAAAAATAATTGGCACCTCCAAACATAGCTTTTGTTTGTGTGAGTTAGAGCTACTGATATTTGCCATATTAGAAATTCAAACTAAGATTGTATGAAATAATGATTCCTGTACTTAAAATAGCAATAATACGCTTAGGACATGTTAACCAAAAATGCATACTTTTATGAAAAATAACTATATTTTCCAAGAAAAATTAGAACAGTGGAATCATTTTATATTTTTGCAATTTTTTAAAATGACCAGCTTAAAGGAAGACAGGTGGGTTCTCCTAACTGCTTCTGCATTCATGATAGTATCACATGTCGTATAGCCTCTGGAAAACTCCACTGTATACTCATGAGAGAATAAGAATGAAAGGGCAAATATATCTTAGTGTCATCAGGGAAACACTTCTGACCTCGCAGACCCCCAGCAAGACTCTTCAGGGGTCTCCAGACCATGCTGTGAGGATCCCTGATACAGAGGAGTTCTGTGATTCAGGCTGTCTGTGCTAGGTGGGTAGTCTGACTTAATCCTCACAACAGCTCTATATGGTAGATACTAATATTAACCCATTTTACAGGTGAGGATGCTGAGATTTGGAAAAGGTCAATAACTTGTCTCAAGCTCCATAGTGGTAGAGCCAGAATTCAAACCCAAGTAGCCTGACTCTACAGCCTGCGATGTTCCCCACACCTCTCCCTTATCCCCAACTATCCTGACCTGTTGTCAATGGGTATCATTAACCCACATGCATAGGGTTCCCTCCTTTCTGCCTTTTCCTCTTCCAGATTAGACCACATGCCAAGCACTTCGGCCCTCCCATCACATTTTAATCTGGATATCCACTTTTAAACTATTAACAAATTGTAAGATCATAAAGCTGGAAGGCAATTCAAAATCCTCCCCCCTCAGGCTTCCCTGGTGGCGCAGTGGTTGAGAGTCCTTCTGCCGATGCAGGGGACACAGGTTCGTGCCCCGGCCCGGGAAGATCCCACATGCCATGGAGCGGCTGGGCCCGTGAGCCATGGCCGCTGAGCCTGCGCGTCCGGAGCCTGTGCTCCGCAACAGGAGAGGCCACACAGTGAGAGGCCCGCGTACTGCAAAAAAAAAAAAAATCCTCCCCCCTCATTGTACCTATGGAGAGACTGTGGCCCAGAGGATAAATGTCACTTGCACGTGATCGCATAACACAGGTAGTGATTGGTGAACCAGAATCGGAGCTCAACTGTCCTGACTGTTGAATAGTGATTCTTCCATGATACTGTGTTACACTGGATCCCATAATTCAAACAAGGATTTTTAAATATAATCGAAAAATAGCAGCTGTCCTCACATAGCATTTCTACTTTGACAGTTGCCTGTCAATGTCTCTTAAGGAATGGTTGAAATTGTGAAGGTCTTGAGGTCAAGAAATGAAGGAGGCACCTTTGATCTCTTGCAGGGGTGATGTCCAACTCCATTACAAAAGTGACCTCACCCCCGAAACCCACTTAACAAATATTTATGGGATGAATAAGTAACTGAATCACGCCATCTCCTCATGCCACCTCTGCCTGTTTTTGTAAAGTCCCTTCTGCAGAAACGTGGATGATTTTCACCTCCACTGATCAAGGCCAGCTAGGAGTTTCTCACAGGCGAAGAGAGCCATTGGGATGCCAGGCGGGAAAGCACCTTCCTGATTTGCCTTTTGTTTCCCTTTCAAATTCCTGCTCAAGACCAAGACCTCTACCCTCCCTGCCAGAAAAGAGGGAGGGAAACTTTTTCTTTTTTTATAAGAAGAAGAAAAAGAATAAGAAGATAAAGTGCCTTTGTAATAGCTCTGTTTTATCTACGGCTTCCTCTGGAAGCCACCCATCCCTTCCCTTTAGATTGTAATAACTGGACCCTTTTTTAGTTTTTCTTATCAAGGGGGAAATAAGAAAAGAATTGCCTTTTCAAAGCCTTCAGAGGTCATCAGACTGCATCTCTGGAAGAGGGGAAATGTTCAGACATTCAGGGAGTCAGGCCCAAGGAAGGTTTCCTCCTAGTTATGGCACACCTGCTCCCCAAGAAGGCTCTGAGTCCTGTGTCTGGGGACGGGGGGTTTACCGATTCAGATGTTTGCTTTGGGAAAATAGCTTACACTGTAAATACTCCAAGGTATTGTGCCTGGTGTACAAAAATCTTGGTTCCAGAGCAAATACATAAATCTGACCCTGACGGGGGAGCTTAGTGGGCCACATGTTCGAAAATGTTCAGTGTTTTCTTTATAAAAGTAGATTGCCTTGGCCTGTGGACTTAGGGGATCCTATTTGCTTTTATCATTTCAAATCCACAGGCTCTCAGAAGAATTGAAAGCAAGCAGGTTACACCAGGTGCTTTGAGGACAATGAAAAACGGCTGCCGGACCTAAAAAGCATTAGTCATTCGGGGAATTTCTTCCTCTTTTTCCAACGAGACATGGTGGAATTAGATGCTCAGAGCAGTTATTACTATTTAGCTGGACCAGGTGGTTTCTTGGTCAGTATCTGTAATGGACCAAGTTCAGTGGGTGTTGTCAAAAATCTGGTTTGTTTCATGAAAAAGGAGATAGCCAAGCAGATGGCCAGAGTTCTCCCCAACCCCTCCGCCAAAAAAAAAAAATCAGTGAAGTTGTTGAATTCTAATAAAACCTCTCTCACCAGCTTTTCCATACTTGTAGTCACAGTCTTCATTGGAGATGCAGGTGAAAATAAGGCTTCTTGGTCCCAAGAAATAGTCCAAAGCAAAATTAGTGCTGAAAATCTGTCAACCCTAAACCAAGGACCCAACAAATTACTCAAAACATTTGCTATTCTGACAGTTCGGTTCATTATAGCCACCTCCCTTTGTTACTTTAATTTCTTCCCCCTCCAAAAAGAATGGTGGAAATTTATGGCTAGGAGAAATAACTGATTACTGCTGGCAAGTTAACTGAAGGGGCCAATTGTTCCAGACGGCAAGAATCACAAGGCTCGGGAGCCATTCACCAGGAAAGACTGATGTGCCAAAGGGCAGAGCAATGGTCCCTCCATTGTGTGAAGAAGAGTTTCATGTTTGGTTCCAAATTCCTAAAGGCAGCCTGGTGTGCAACAGGCTGAGGCATGGGGAGAGCATGAGGAAGCAGGGTATATGCTTCACACGCAAGATCAGGGTCAGCTTCCAGGAGACAAAGGTTTCCTGTTCACTTTTGTTAGAGTGGTCGAGACCTTTTGCACGATTGTCAAGACAGGACAAGCCAAGTGGCTGTTTTGCCATTTTCACATGAAATCTGAATGACCCCAGGCCTCATTAGACTTTAGGAATGAGGTCACAGAGACCCCTGGGCCACCCACACACATGCCCCAAAGTGTTTCTAGGGAGCCCAGGGGGGGCTCCCATGTGCTTAAGCCAACTTTAACTGGACGTTGCTGCTACAGGCAACCGCTGTTGCATTGCCAGAATGTTTCAGCCATCTCCTAACAGACAATAGAATCTGAGCCACCACACGGTTCCAGACGCTATCATCGATGTATATGAGGCCAAGGCAGAGATGGGTTCCACGTGGAAGTGGGAGAATGTTCTGTCTCACATTTTGCCATGTCACCCTGAGCAATACTATATGCGACCACGTTCCCAGACCCCGCTTGAAAACGACTGCAACTTTTCCATGTAGTTCTCCTCGAGGCTTAGAATCCTCGTGGGACTCGGGAACAGACCCTGCCTTGCTTTGATTTTCCCCCTCCGCTCACAAAACTTCCTGCTTAGTGAATTCTTTTTCTGACAGAGTCTATCCATTCATCAAATGATACACCAGGAAGACCCTGACCTCTTAAGTCCATAAAACCCAACCAGACCTTGAACCTCAATGAAGATCAATGCATTACACACGGTAGATCCAAGCAAGAGCTCAACTAAAAAGGGTCCAATTTGTATGGGTGGCCCTCTCCCTGACCTTCTCCATTATTACTGAACCAGTCATTTGACGCGTTTATGGTAGGTGTTACTAAGAATGAGAAAGTCATAGAATAAGAAAATGTTATAAAGAGGAGGGAGGCACGAGATGATCTGGTCCAGCCAACTGCGGGAAGGAGAAACTTCAAACCTTATGTCTTCTGCGTGGTCGTAGTAACAATAAGCAACTCTAATCACTAACAGGCGTCGATTGTTTTAGAATTTATGAAGCATTTTACATACATTATTCCATTTAAGTAATAAACTGAACCCAATCCTCTGGACCCCAAGTTGTTAAATAGCAGTGAAAAGAAACTTTCTGTTTCTAAGTAGGGAAGCTTTAAAAAAAATCTTATTAAAAATAGCTCCAAAAGCAATTTGAACATCAAAGAGCTTTTTATGAAACAGCATTTTGAAGAGTTAAGTGTAAATGAATCAGAAACATATGGATTAAATTTTCTTTAAAATAAACAAGGGTTTAAAAATTAAGAGGCAAAGTAGTTTGAAAACACATCTGACTTAATCCGAAGTGTCTGACCACAGAAAGGGACTAGGGCTTTGTAAACCAAGGAAGTGAAAAATGGTAATCTTGTTACTGGAGTTCTTGTCCTAGAGTCTAGCCAGAGAAAAACTCTATAAACCTTAACTCCTAAATGAGTGGAGACCTATACATTATTTTGAAATTTCCCTTTAAGTTATGAAATTATTAGATTAATACCAGATGACTACAATCATGAATTAAGCTATCCACAGATTGATAATGCCACAGAGCTTCTGTTTTCCTTACGTGATTTTAACTCTTCTATGGGATTGCTTTTAGGAACAGTATGCTCAGTTTTCAAAGATGTTTTCCAGGTTTATTTCTCTCTCTCTCTCTCTCTCAACATGCAAATATTTATTTTGAGACATCTCGTTATTTTTTTCCTTCCAAGATTAATAGGCAGTCCACAGAGTATGACATTTTTCTTTCCAATTTATTCATCAAAATTTTTGGTTGTTGACTGAGTCAGATATTTTAAGATATGCAACTTTAAACATCTACCTGGTTTGGGGAGCCATAGTTGTTTTCCAATTATATAAGAATCGTGGGTTCAAGCCAGTAACCAAAGCTGACAACGTTTTGGTTTGCACAGACGATTTCCTCTTGTCCTGAGAAATTTTTGCCTAACGGTCCTTTATTTACCTTTAGTGGACATTGTAGCCTGGCATGTTTTGCAAATATTCCTTATCTTAAGAGATCAATTTTCCTCTCTCCAGCAGCAAACCTCAGGTTTCAGCTGCAAAGATTCTTTTCCCCTCCTCTGGTGGTGAGATCCTCAAAGCAGTTGCTCCTTTTGGTCAAGCCCTAGCTGCCACTAAATAAGTACTGCTTGGCAGAGTCACAGACAGTACTTAACGGATTTCTAGGAAAAGTTTTAGGCAATGTCTGGGTGTCTTCAGTAAAATTGGGCTGAGACAGGGAGTTTTATAGCACCAATTATCCTCTGCCCATCCGTGTCATCCATCCTTAACTGGGTTCCAGAAACCAGAGCAGCCTGAGGCAAATTGTCAAAATTTGTCTTCGGCATTCTTTCAGCTTCTCATATATTATTATTGCCCACACACAGACTTGGGGCTTTCATGGGTTAGACTGGAAAACCTTGTACTTGAAGTCACACAGACATGGGTTCAAGAACCATAGTTACGAATCTGTGGTGGATTCAGTAAAATTTTGCTCCATAAAACATGGCATTTTAAAATTTTCTAAGTCATTCCTCTTTATTTTGAGTGTACTGGATTTAAGATGTTCTGTCATCTTGGATTCGCTTGGATGTTCCCTATTTTGGGTGCTATACATTTGAATGTCACCTTCGTTGCGTTCAGAAGGTGCTGTATTCTTGTCTTAGGACTTGACCTTCATCTGTACAGACATGCCGAGCCTTTCTCCCCACGCCTACATCTTTGCCCTCATGCTTCATCTCCCCCTCACTGGTCTTGATCGCTGCTATCAAAAAGCCTACCCATCCTTCAGGCCCACCTTTCCCAGAATCTCTTCCATGAAGTGCTTGCTCAGAAGTGATGTCTTCCTCCCTTCAATTCCTGTGCCCCAGCTGTCCCCTCCCCATGCGATGTCACTGATTGTCAAAACTTGGTCTACATCCATCTGATCTCTTCTCATCCTGCTCTGTCCAGTATAAGAGCCACCAGCCATGTGCAGCATCTTCATTTTAAGTAATTAAACTTAATACAATTTAAAATTCGCCACATTTCAAGTGCTCAAGACCCACATGTGACTAGGAGCTATCCCATCTGACAGTGCGGTTAGGGAACATTTCCATCACTCCAGAAAGTTCTATTGAACCACACCATTCTAGACTCTATAAGAAGTAGAGCGGGCTTCCCTGGTGGCGCGGTGGTTAAGAATCCGCCTGCTGATGCAGGGAACACCGGTTCGTACCCCGGTCTGGGAAGATCCCACATGCCGCGGAGCGGCTGGCCCGTGAGCCATGGCCGCTGGGCCTGTGCGTCCGGAGCCTGTGCTCCGCAACGAGAGAGGCCACAACAGTGAGAGGCCCGCGTACCGCAAAAAAAAAAAAAAAAAAAAAAAAAGAAGTAGGGCAACATCTTTCCACTCTCTGCTGCAAACGCTCCCCCATGATCTACTATACATGCCACAGTGCCTGGCACATGAGGTTCTATCCACAGCTGTCAACTTCCTGTCTTCCATGGGGCCAATTCCGGATGTTTTACAGAGCAATGACAGTAAAATCTTATCATTTTAAGTGTCCCGTACTGTACTGAGCACTTGATAAGGTAGGTGTTAATAGTTTCATTTTACAACTGAAAGAAGTAAGTGAAGTGATCTGCTCAGGTCATGGGGGCAGTAGGTGATGAAGCCAGGATTTGCACCCTGGCCTTCCTGACTCTAGTGCCTTTGTGATTAACCACCATGCTCTGGAACAGGATTTCTCAACCTCAGCAGTGTTGACAATACTGACTCTTTGGGGTCAGATAATTCTTTGTTGTGGGCTGTCCTGAGCATTGTAGGATGTTTAGCGGTATCCCTGGCCTCTACCCGTTAGATGCCAGTAGTGTTACCCACCTACCACCCACCCCCATTGTGACAACCGTAAGTATCCCAGACGCTGCCAAACGTACCCCTGGGGGCAACTTCATGCCCCATTCAGACCCAGTTAATGTTGGTCATATGGGTGAAGAGATGCCTCTCAAAATACTGACTTCTTGCTTTCAGGAAGTGAGAAGCAAGTTGACACCTCTTCTCTAGGGAAACCAAAAAAATCATTATTTTAATCTCCTGTGTAATCCACCAGGCCAACTCCCCATCTGGGAAATGTTCTGTGCTGCTTCCTTTCATGTTCAGGAGAGATAGAGCCTTGGGTCACTGACAGCCCAGATGCTCTGCAGCGCCCCATGACTCTCGGTCACACCCACGGACCCTGTTCCACAAGGCTGGCCAGCCAGCTTTTCCTTGAGACCACCTGGTTTAGGCAAACAGTCTCTCGGCATACAACACCTCTGTGGGAGGGGGGCGGAGTGGGGAGAAGAAAGATCTAGTTATCTGGCAGACCTCACATGAGAGAAAACTGTTCTGAGTTTTTGAGAGGATGCAGGACCTAGCCGATGGCTCTAAAACCAGAAGAAGAGAAAACAAGCTGCCTGGGAATGAGATTTCAGTCTTTATAAGAAATCACAAGATGAATAAGGCAAATAAGATGCTTTAAAAAGCCACAGGATCTTCTTCCTAAGACCGCTCTGTCCCTGATGCAGATTCAACCCTGTCACAACACCAGACTTTCCCGGCTTCTCCTTTGTTTGTTTGTGTCCTAAGTATGGTGACTGCAAACACCCACTAAGAAAGGCATTTGTTTTTTGGAGGTTATATCTAAGGCAGCAGGTCCCTACTAGTCCTGTGAGAAATGCCACAGATAAGAAGTGGGTCCTACAAGCTGGAGAAATGCTGACTTCTCTTTTCGCCTTTCTGAGGTTCCCAACGTACACTAGCATGTAGAGGCTCTGAGAAGGTCTGCAGCAAAGAAATGTAGATCACAAGCAGAGAAACCTTCTCTGGCTAACTCGAGCAAAAGGGGATCATACCTACCCTACAAGCCCTTAGGAAGAAGCGAGATAGGAGAGACAGCAGGTATGAAAACATTTTTAAACGTTGAGGGTAGAAGTACAAACATCTGGTAGAACTCAATAAGGCTGCTTTCTACAAGGAAGCAGGAGAACTGAATTATGGAACCATTTAGTTCACAACCAACTTCCCAGGCTCAAAATTTTAAAAGATTTCTCTCCAGGAGCATGTAAAGCTTTATTCTTTAAAAAGTAATCTGTTTGAAGAGTTTTATTTTAGGTTCAGAATTTCGAATGTTCTCTGCGTCTCCTTCTTAGGCGTCCAACTCCTGACTCTAATTAAGGATATTATACTCAGCTCTTAATGAGCAGTAAAATCCAGAGCATGAGCAGTTATAGTTTATGAATAATGAGCATCATTAGGCTAAAGCAGTAAAAGGCAGAACCTGTCCTGGAGCTGTTTCCTCCTCTTCCCTCCCCGCTTCCTAGCTCTCTATCAAGATTTCCAGGAGAGACATCGTGGGGAGGGGCAGGGGGTAGTGTCAGAGAGGCTACATGCCTCACCCAGGTCACAGAGCTGGTAGGTGGCAAAGCCATCTGCCCTGGTGTACCAGAAAGTCTTCACTGTTACCCATGCCACCTCTCAATATAATGGCAGTAGTCACAGCAACAACAAGAACTAAAGTAGCTTAGTGCCAAGCCTCATTAGAAGTGCTTTTTCGACAACCATTATTAACATTTGATACACATCACTCCAGACATCTTCCTAGGTGCCTATACTGATAGAAGAATGGATGGGGACCTCCCTGGTGGTCCAGTGGTAAAGAATCCGCCTTATACAAACAAAGAAACAACCAGACATGAGATAGCCCCTGACAGAATAACAACACACCACCTATAAAGTATTCTTGCCACAAAATCAAGTCGGAATCTGTTCAAGTCTCTGGCTCCAACTATCAATTTGCAAGAAGTATAGAGGGCAGAAGAATATGTTAAAGACACCATGGGGATATAACCAGCAAAATCCAGACTGTGAAAAGCCCTACAAAATAAATGACCCAGTTTCTTCAAATAAATTCCAAGGAAATTAAAAAAAACAGTTGGAAAGGGAAACCTATAGATTAAAAGAGATAAGTGATATAACCATTGGACTTCATTGACCTTACTTAGATCTGAATTTTTAGAAAGTGTAAAATAAATAATTTTTGTAAAACAAACCAATTAACAAACATTTGGGGAAATGTGAACATTGACTGGATGTCTGATGATATTAAAGAACAACGGAGTTTTTTTTTAAAAAAAAATCCGTCTTACAATGCAGGGCACGGGAGTTCGATCCTTGGTCAGGGAGCTAAGATCCCATATGCCGCGGGGCAACTAAGCCCACACATCACAACTACCGAGCTCACGCACGTCAACCAGAGAGCCTGCGTGACGCAAACTACAGAGCCCATGTGCTCTGGAACCTGCGTGCCACAACTATGGAGCCCAAGTGCCCTGGAGCCTGTGTGCCACAACTAGAGAGAGAAAACCCACACACCACAACTAGAGAGAAGCCCGTGCCCCACAACGGAAGATCCCGCATGCCTCAACGAGGACCCGATGCAGCCAAAAATAAACAAATAAATAAATAATCTTAAAAAAAAAAAGAATGGACGAATGGATGGATAGATGGACACTGTATTAGTCACCTATGGCTGCATAACAAATAACCACACAATAGCAGTGGTATTCAAAAATAAACATTTATTTCTCATTCAGGCTTCTGTGGGTTGGCTGAGGAAGTTCTTCAACAGCCTGCAGGTCTTTCTGTTGACATTGCTTCTTATGTTTCGTTTTGGTGCCCGGACTGGAGGGACTGTGTCTACAGGGTATGTTTGTCTCATGGTAATGGCAGAAGTACAAAAGAGTCATGCCAAACCGTGCAGACACATTTCAAGCCTTTGCCTGTATTAGTCTACTAACCTCCCATTGGGCAAAGCAAGTCCTATGGCCAAATCCAAAATCAAGGATCAGGCAAGCACACTTTACTTTCCCTGAGGCCAAGGCAAAGGTATGCACATATAACTCTCTTTATAGGGGAGTGAATAATCAGGACCAGTAATTCAATCTACCACATATGGATGGATGGAGAGAAAGTCTGATCATCTGGTAGAATTATACAAAAATATAGCTATTCAATTCTGTTTTTAAATGAAAGCACTAGGGCTTCCCTGGTGGCTCAGTGGTTGAGAATCTGCCTGCCAATGCAGGGGACACGGGTTTGAGCCCTGGTCTGGGAAGATCCCACATGCCATGGAGCAACTAGGCCCGTGAGCCACAACTACTGAGCCTGCGCATCTGGAGCCTGTGCTCCGCAACAAGAGAGGCCGCGATAGTGAGAGGCCCGCGCACCGCGATGAAGAGTGGCCCCCGCTTGCCACAACTAGAGAAAGCCCTCGCACAGAAACGAAGACCCAACACAGCCACAAATAAATAAATAAATAAATAAATAATAAATTTAAATGAAAGCACTATATTAAATGTTACTTGAACTTAACAGAAGAAAAAGAAACAAAACTAAAGGAATTTCTTCATGTCAAGGAAATGTTTTTCTACCATAGGATATATTTGGGGTTTTTTAAATCTCTTTTAAATTTTTAATAGGTAAGATTATTTTCAAAACGAAGTGCTTTTTCAAGAACATTGATGCTATAGACCAAATGTTCATGTCCCCCTTAAAATTCATATGTTGAAACCTAATCCCTAATGTGATAGTGTTAGGAGGTACGGCCTTTAGGAGTTGATTAGGTCATGAGGGTGGAGCCTTCATAAATGGAGTTAGTGTCCTCTTAAAAGATACCCCAGAGAGATCCCTCACCCCTTCCTCCATGTGAGAATATTGAGAAGGAGGCCGTCTGTGAACCAGAAAGCAGGTCCTCACCAGACACCAAATCCTCTGGTGCCTTGGTCTTAGACTTTGCAGTCTCCAGAACTGTGAGAAATAAATTTCTGTTGTTTATAAGCCACCCAATCTATGGTATTCTGTTAGAGCAGCCCGAACAGACTTTATATATTGATATTTTGTATATCAACTTGGATGAGGAAAATAAACTTTTTTAAAAACTTTTCAGTAACCTCTAACTGAAATTTAACATTTCCTTCAATTATGAATGTAGACGACAAACCATACAGTAGAATTGGTTAGTACCTGTGACTTTATAACCTGTAGAAATGGTTGATTTTTTTAATGACATTAGTTATAGATGTCTTGAAATATTACTTTCACTTATCACAACTTCAAAGTTATGGTAGTTGTTATTCCCCTTAATAGCTCTTCCTATTGATAAGTAAAGCAGTATATATATACATATGTATATGTATTTAAATGTAATATTTTGATAACTGTATTTGGATAATACTGTATTTAGAAAGCCTAAGTAATTTACCCAAGGTCAAGGGACTTCTGAGGAGCACAGCAAGGATAGGAAAACAGGTAATCTGGCTCTAGAGTGTGTGCCCTTCACCTACACCTTGTGGCTGCCTTTCTGGGGTTCTGTGAGAACTCCTCTCTGCCAGATTCCAGTGGTGCCATGGTCTTCCCATAAGTAACTGCAGCTGCTCACCCACATGTCACAAGCAGCCAGGTGTCCTCAGATAAATACCTTATTGGCTTCCCCTGTACCATCCTGCTTGTTCCGGCCTTTGTTTCCTCTCAGCGTTCATCTCCTCCCTCCCTCCCTCCCTCCCTCCCTCCCTCCCTCCCTCCCTCTCTCTCTCTCTCTCTCTCTCTCTCTCTCTCCCTCTCCCCCCCACCACCTCACAGCCTTTGAACTTCCTCTTTCCTCTCGGGAGTGCTCATCCTCCCTTCGCTTCCTTTTCATTCTATGATCTCAGTTTTCCCATCACCACCTCTCAGAGGGCTTCCATGATTAACTCGTCAAGGTAGGCTCTCTCTGTATTTTTTAATGTATTTTGTATATTAATCCTTTTCTCGGTTCTGGGTGTTGCAAATATCATCTCCCAATTTGGGGCTTATCTTTTCACCTTCTTCAGAGAATCATTCAGTGAGCAAAATTCTTAATTTTAATGAGTCAAATTGATCAATCTTTTCCTTGATAGTTGGTGCTTTCTGTTTCTTGTTTAAGAAATCATTCCCCACCTCCAAAGTCATGGAGATATACTTTTGTATTTCTTCCTGAACAATTTGAAGTTTTACATGTCACATTTAAGCCCTTGGTGCATCTGAAATGGACTTTGGTGAAAGTTGTGAAGTAGGGATTCAGTTTCTTTTTTTCTTCCATATGGATAACTAGGTGTCCTAACATTAACCATTGAATTGTCTGATTTTCCCCTCCTGGTTCTACGTGGACCTTTTGTTTCTGAGTTCTGTGAGCCAATCCCTGGACCCATACCACACTGTCTTATTTAACATAGTCTTAATATATGTTATGGCAAGTCTCATTTATTAACTTTTTTTATGGAGTGTTTTACCAATTCTTCCTTTTCTATGTGAATTTCTAAGTAGCCTGTCAAGTTCCACCAAAAAAAGAAAAAAGCAACATATGTAAAATTTGGCCAGGTACTGGGGCATAAAGCAAGTATCAACAAATTAAAGCAATTGGTATCATACAGACAATGTCAGTACTTTCTTTATGCCCCAGTACATGGCCAAATTTTATATATGTTGCATGTATGCAAAAAAATAAAAAGTTTGTTCACTTGTTAAGAATAGTATTCTGTATATGTCCACTAGGTTATTCTTGCTAATTATTTTGTTTAAATCTTCTGTATTCTTATTTTTATTTCCTTTATTATTTTTTAT
The DNA here is from genome assembly GCF_949752795.1 of Hyperoodon ampullatus. NCBI lineage: Eukaryota > Metazoa > Chordata > Mammalia > Artiodactyla > Ziphiidae > Hyperoodon > Hyperoodon ampullatus. The sequence goes on from NC_136923.1 coordinate 24,088,684, forward strand.
TTCCTATCTATCTTTATCAATTATTGATAAAGAAGCTTTTACTAGCTATCATAAAGGACTTGTTCATTTTTCTTTGTGGTCCTGAAACTCTTGCTTTAGGTATTTTGAAGTTATTATTGGAAATATAAGTTTGGAATTGTTCTATCTTCCTAATGGATTGCAACTTTTATCAAAATGCAGTGACCCTCTTTATCTCTAGAAGCATTGTTTCTAGAAATACAGGTACCCATATTTCTTTAGATTAGTACACACCTGTTATATTCTGTTCATCCCTTTATTTTCAATCATTCTGTATTGCTAGATTTTTTGAAGTGATATCTAATAACCTTCAATTTCTATTGAAATGTTTAGTTTATTTTCACTTATTTGATTGTGATTAATGCTATAACACTGAGTTTACTTCTATAATCTTATTTTAAGCTCTCTGTTGACTGCATTCCATTTCAGACTGGGCAAGACTTCCCTAATTCTATTTCTTCCTCCTGACTAGTTGAGGAATTATATATGTAGTCTTGTTTCTCTTTATATACATGATGACTTTGTTTCCTAATGTTTGTATTGGTTTTGATTGTGAATGTCATTTCTTGATTTTCTTTGAGACCTGGGTTTGACATCTGATTGCGTTTCTGCACCGAGGATTTGAGATATTTTTCTTCTCCCAGCCACCTTAGATAGAACTACCTAAAATTACATTTCTGGTTTGAGGTTGTTTGTTGATATCATGGATTCCAACCCCAAACCTGCAAACGCCCTTACCATAGGCTTATGGTAAAGAATTCTAAAGGGATTCTGTGATCTTTTTTCTTCACCCAAAGTCAAGGTAGAGGCAGGTACTGTACCCCCAGTGTTTCTCTCATGGCCAGGGTTTGGTTTGATTTTTCATTTCACTCACTAAGACTGTTGCCCTTTTGTCTCCTGGCCTTAATGTAGAGCCCCATGAATCCGACCTCTGCTCAGTCCTTTGCTCCTCCTCTTACCCCCTACATGTGACTCATTCAAACCCAGGATTTCAGCGACCAGAGATAACAGTTTACTCGTAAGGCAAATGGCAACTCCAGAGCTACCTCTCCCCTGATGATACTTGTTTTCTGATCACTTCTTGCCTCCACACCATTCCTTACTCTCCTGCACAGAAAGCCATGCATTTCTTAAAATGTCTTGAGTATTTTACTGAGCATTAAAATCATTGTACTTTACTGAGAGGGGTTTCTGCGAACATCTAGTCTACCAAGAGGCTAGAAAAAGAAATCCCTTTCTACTCTCCTGTTTCTCAGTCCCTTATTTATTTCCTTGGTAACACACAGTGTATCATTATTCATTTACTTGTTTATTTTCTGTCTTCCTTACTAGAGTATACCATCCATGAAGGTAGCAACCCTATTCTTTTCTCTACCCTTCTATCTTCAGCACCTCGCTGGTATCACTAGGCTCTCACTACATTTCTATTAAATTTATGTATGAATGAATGAACGAACGAATGAAAGTTCAGCAAGCTCAGTGACTAGTACATAGTGATTAAGAGAAGGCAGGTCCTTGGAGAAGGTATTTCCTCCTCACCTTATATTTGAGGGGGAGGAGTAGAAGGCCCCACACAGCTAACACATTTAGTGGCAACTGGAGGAAACAGAGTCCAGGTAATGCATAGAATTGCCAAATGGTAAGAACCTGTGGTCCTGCTCTCAAGGTGTCAGACTACCTCAGATTTCACAATGGAGTGAGGGAAAAGGGTTTTACTGGCAAAGGTTGTCTAAAAATACACACTGCCTTTATGCAGTCTACATATTATGAGTTTGATGATCATGTTGTGAAGCTTTTTCAGTTTATTTTGTCTCACAGACATTTTCTAAAGGCTTGGTGCACTTATTTAGGTTAACAAAGGGCTAGATGCCCCAAGGAAATCGTGTGTGATGTGAGCACGAAGTACTCTCAATACTGTTTACCCTCTGACCACCCTGTTGCCAATTTCTGCTCCAACAGGTTTTATTTATCTTAAGATTAAAGCAGATCGCCAGTGGACATGTAGTTATTGCTTCACGGTGAAATGCAAACACGTAAGCCAGAAGCATCAGGGGATTCTGTCACCTTTGAAAAATGATTCATTTTTTTGTGGGCTTTTTTTTCCTTCATGGGAAACCTGATAATATTTCAGAGAATTAAATCCTTCCCTAAGCAAAAATAACCTGTTGAAAGTAAGTTTAAACCAAATCTAAGGTAGAAGAGCAAAGTTTGTGTTTTTTTTTTTAAGTTTCTTGAATTTGGAAAGATGACTGGTCATAGTATTGCAATTTTTTTAAAAAGAAATCATAATTGGATTTCACTGAGTCACAATTTACCCTGAAATTGCATTACGTTAGAGAAATCTAAGACTTGTAAATGCACTTATTAACACATCTGCTCTAGACTCTGTACTGTCATTAATCCATCATAGGGCTCCTCCACTGGGCCTCAGAATCCTTCTCAACACAGATCAACAGGAGAAACCTAAATGCCACTTCTGGTTCTCAGTGAATAAAGATGTCACCACCATTTGCCATTTTGCCGGGCAAGCTAATGCTAAACTCATCCCTGTAGTGTAGGTTCTGGATTTTATATTGGTTGCCTTATACTTGGCGGTTCAGAGCTTCATCTCAGAAGTTTGGTAATACTTGCTTTCTATGTTTCTTTTTCACAGATAATCTATTTTTCATTTATTCTGCCTCTGTCCTACCATAACTGATTTCCTGCTCTCTCTTTATAATAGTTCAAAGACAAAAATAATATCCTTTACAAGAATAAGGAAATGCCTAACAGCAGAGAAACATGCAGTCAAATAAAAGAAATTGCCTATTTTCCATAAAATGAACTTAGTGGCTCTGGTCCCTGTTGAACATGCTGGAAGGTGAGAAGCTGTATACAGTGGCTGTGAAAGTTGCGATAGCAACCAGGAAGTGATTTTTCCTCAGTGAAGAGATTTTTCCATCAGATTTCAGTTGACCTTGAGCGCTGTGTTAGCCATGAATAATTAATGGTACTTATTACAGTAAGGTTCCATTTAACTGACATTATCAGGGAATTAGATGTCTTAAATGAGTGAATTGTCAAGATACTAAGACTTGCTCCCTTTACGGGCTAAAAAAATCTTTATTATAACGATTTCGGTGCATATTTTTGTCAAATGTGTGGCAATATTTTGTGACTTATTGACATTCAAGGAAACATAAACATTTATTTATTCAATACATAGTTATTGAAGCCTTATATGTACCAGGTACTGTGCCAGGTGCACAATAAACAGGAAAGACAGAGTGTCCTTATAAAGCCTCTGTTCTGGTAAAGAAGAGAGAAAAACAGGGAATCACACTGAAGTGCCAGGATAAGAGAAATAAAGACTGTTGTGAACTTCTTTGAATTAGGTGGCAAAATAGTTGAATTCAAAGTTGGCTGGGTTCTCCAGAACAGTTTGCCTTGCCACTCTGATTGCTGTGTCTTGAGTTCTTGTGATTGATCTTGGTGATGTTTGTACTTCCTCCCTTAAATTCAGCTAGTTTCTTGCTGCTTGCTACCGCCCCTACTATCTTTCTGTTCCTCAGTAACGTGCACAAAGCGATTAAAGGAAGGATGGCACATACACGGTATATTGGTTATCTATTGCCGCATAATAAATTACCCTGAAATTTACCAGCTTGGAAGAACACACATTGATTATCGTACAGTTTCTGTGGGTTAGGAATCCAGCCCACTTAGCTGGATCCTCTTCTTCAGGGTGTCTGACTTGGCTGCCAATCAAAGTGTCAGCCAAAGCTGAGGTCTCATCTGAAGGCAGGATTCTTTTCCTCAAGGACTGCTGGACTGAGACCTTCAGTTCTCTGCTGGCTGTTGTCTGGAGGCCACCCCCAGTTCCTCATTACATGAGCCTTTCCAAGAAGGCAGCTGGCTTGCTTCATCAAAGCCAGCAAGAGAGCATCTTCCAGCAAAATGGAGGTCACAGTTTTCTGTAACCTAATCACAGAGGTGACATTCCATCACTTTTGCTGTGTTCTATTGGTTCCAAGCAAGTCACTAGTTCCCGCCCACTCTCAAGGAGAAGAATACCAGGAGGGGGATCAATAGGGACTCCCACAGAGGCTGCTTACCCCACATACCAAACATAACATTGTATTGCTTTCAGAGGCCATAGCAAACATCATTAATCAATCATGGTGCGCTCTCCCACTGAGCCCAGAAAAAGTTTCAAAATCCTACCTAGTGGATGACTCCAAGAGGCCTATTACCAATCAGTTGGTGAGATAAAGCCAACTTGCCTTCTCTTATTTAAACAGTAACATTCCAAGTCATTGCAGCGGAGAAAATATTGAGGTCAAGAATCTAGACAGAAACAGAGACTGTAGTTAGAAAGAGAACTACGACATGGCACAACAATAACTATCGTTTGCCAAGTCAATGAGAAGGAAGCAAAGCTGTTAACAGAAATCAACTGATAAAGTCCTAGAGGCAAATATTTCATGGTAAGGACCAAGAATCAAGAAATGCACATCACCTCATGCAAGAGCCCCTATGAGATCAGATCATATTATGGTTGGACACACACTAGAAGAATCCACTCCTGATCAGGATGGAGGTTATTCCCTTGGCTATACTGAACAAGAGTTATCATCATTTTAATCAATGAAAAATACCAGAGGTGGACATCAGATGCTATGACCTATCCTTTGTCTCTGTCTTAATGCCTGTGAGATTTGGGGGTGTCCTGGTAATGTCTATAGCAGCGTTTTTCAACCTTTCTTCACATCCCCCTTTGCATAAATATATAATCTCATTACCCATGTGCAAAGGAACTTCTCTACTCCCCCTTCTTTGAGACCCATCACATATCTCTGCATATTTTATTCCTACTACACAGTGAGGACCTCCTTATTTTTAATGAATCCTTTTGTGTGTGTCCACACTGGCTTTGGACTCCTAAAGCCTTTATCTTTGTCTATGGGGCTTCTAAAAAAAATGATGATCTCCAAACTGGGGGATTGCAGTCCCCCAAGAAAGTCAAACTGGGGGATTGCAGTCCCCCAAGAAAGTAAGACTTTTTAATGATTTATTTTAAAATAATTTCAGGGAATTCCCTGGCAGTCTAGCAATTAAGACTCAGTGCTTTCACTGCTGCGGGCGAGGGTTCGATCCCTGGTCGGGGAACTAAAATCCCACAGGCTGCGCAGTGCGGCGATAAAATAAAATAAAACAGGAATTCAGACTTTCGGAAAAACTTCAACAGTAGTACAATGAGTTCCTGCATACTCTTCACTCAGGTTCTTCATGTTTTACTTATCCCTCCCTGAATATGTGTGGTTATATTTTTCCACAGCCATAAAAAAGTACCCTGCAGAGATGACACCTGTTATCCCTTAATACGCCAATGTCTCTTCCCTAAAACTAAGGGCCCTCTCCTACATAGTCATAGTACAGCCATGAAACAATAATGCTTTCTAATCCACAGACCTCTTTTGCGTTTCACCCATTAACCCAATAATGTCCTTTACAGGTCCAGATCCAGTCGTGGTCATGTGGTGCATTTAGCTTTCAAATCTTTTTAGTGTCCTTCCATTTGGGACAGTTCCTCAGTACTCCCTCACCTTTTGTGTCTGGACATTTTTGAAGAGTACAGGCCAATTACTCTGTAGAACATCCTCCATTTGGTTCTGTCTAAATGTTTCCCCAAGATGAGGTTCAGGGTATGCTTTTCAGGTGGAAATATCAGAGAAATGATGCTGTGCTTTTCTCAGGACATTCTATCCTTAGGGACCCACTATTGGTCCATATATAGCATTTGCCACTTTCTCTAATTTATAAGTATTTTGTATTTAGTGATCATTTATGTTTTGTGGGGAGGTACTTTGTCCTGTTCCACACCAGTTCTAGCCTCCATTGATGATTCTTGCTGGAATCTGTTATTTCTCGGATACTTGCCACAAAGATTTTTAAGGGCAACTTTGCATGAATCGTTTTAAAGGAATAATTTCCAGATTGTCAGCTCCTTTCTAGATGCATCTAAAACTGCTCTGAGAACATGTGTGTGGCATGCTGGTTCTCCTGCCAGAGCCTCAAACTGCAAACTCCTGGGGACACCTGCTCCAGCACACGACAAACACAAAGAGGAGGATGTACCTGGGCTTGTGCCGTGGGCCCCCGCTGGTCCCCTCTCCCGCTTCCCCTTTCACGGCTGCCTTTTTCCCCTTTTATCAAAGAAAGGCCCACCTGTCGCCCATCTGAATCTTACTGTGATGCATTCCCCCAGGGTAAAAAATCCAGGACTCCAAACAAAGGAGTGACTCAAAATCTAGCTGTTAGTGTTGAGAAAATGAATGATTCTAGTGATTGGGTTACAAACCCTTCTCAGTTCTTTGCTTTCAACAAACTTGAAGAAGGATCTGATGGAGTTGTCAGTTGGTAGAGCATTAAAAATAATTTTTGATGATAGCTCACCATATAATTTCTGACAAATAACTTGGCAGAGTTTAAAGAATTGAGTGGGGACTTCCCTGGTGGCGCAGTTGTTGAGAATCTGCCTGCCAATGCAGGGGACACGGGTTCGGTCCCTGGCCCAGGAAGATCCCACATGCCGCGGAGCACCTGAGCCTGTGTGCCACAACTACTGAGCCTGCGCTCTAGAGCCCGTGAGCCACAACTACTGAAGCCCGCGCACCTAGAGCCCGTGTTCTGCAACAAGAGAAGCCACCACAGTGAGAAGCCCGCGCACCGCAACGAAGAGTAGCCCCTGCTCGCCGCAACTAGAGAAAGCCTGCGCACAGCAATGAAGACCCAAAGCAGCCAAAATTTAATAAATAAATAAACAAATAAATAAATAAATAAAAAGAATTGAGTGATGTTGCTCTAACAAAACTCATTCCATCTACTTAAGTGAACAATTTTTCATTACTTACAATTGTGATTAAAAGGGGGAAAAAAGGAGTGAAATTGATGCTGAATTCTGTCTCATTTGGACAATAAGAAATATTCCAGAGTTAATAGGAGAGCAAAGCTCAATCTCATTTAAGATACACACTTCCATTACAATTTTAATTCTTGTGTTTTGTAATTACTTACCAAAATTTATAATATTTATAATATATTTGTTGTTTTGACCAATTAAGTACAAATAAAAATAATTGTAATAATAACACAGGTGAGGGATAAATAATGTTTCAGAAACATTTTAGGGGTCACGTGAGCAACAACATTTGAAGAATATTGCTCCGAAAAACGCTTTCCCTCTGCCTATATTACTCACAGAATTTCTCTGGGGCTTTGTCTCCTCTTTTCTCCAGCCAGCCTTTTGCTTCTTATCCAGGGTTTGTCTCAACCTTACTTTATGAGCTCTGCTTACCCATCACACCCCCTCCAACCCCAACCCCAGTGGGGCTCCACCCCTAAGTCAATGACCAGCCCTGCTCATGAGCAGGAGAGGAGTCCATATCATCTTCATAGATTCTCAAACCAAAGATTATCCTTCGGGTATTTCTAGGACACATGGTCCTTCTCTGAGTATAGTCAGGATCTCGTATCCAAAGAGGAAAAACGTGTCCTTGTGGCAAGTCCCCCTTGTCAGGATTCTGTGTGAATAAGGGCCATGTTGCTCAGATTACGTATACCATATCAGTCCCACTAGACTGGGAGTAAAGCACAACAGAGTCAGGGAAAAGAAGAAAGCCATTCCTAAATTGCAGGATCCTTGTTAAAATGCAGATTCTTGGGCTTTGACAACAAGATCATCTGATTTGGTGAGCGTGGGGTAAGGCACAACCTCCACCAGGTAACTTTGTTGTGTTTTGGCTTTACACCAAACCTTGAGGATCGTTGCCTTAGAGCCTGGTCCTTGATCCTCATCTGGGCTTCTCAGATCCATTCTTTTGTTTCTATCCAGGTGCTCCATACTCCAAAGAGTTCAAATGGATCAGTAAATCAGCGAAGGGTAAGTGAGCTCTTAATGTACAAATTTTTATTTTGGTAGTGTATTCCAGCCTGATTATTTACATGCAATGACTCTTGTATATTATACTTAAAATATTACCTCTAATTGGAAGTATAATCAAGCACATAGATGATATCAATAATTGTTTTAAGTTTGATTGAATTTTTAAGCTCCAAAAGACGTATGTGAATAGGGAAAATAGATTTATAGAAAAAGAGATATAAATGGTAAACATATTTTAATTGATATTCTCTAATGAAATAGAAAAGTATTATGTGTTAACAATGTAATAATTTTGGTGAAAATCCATGGCAAGGGTGTGGTAAAATAGATATGAATGGGGTTAAGACTGTGGATCTGTATCATTCCCACACAATTAATATGGCTGTACCTGTCCACAATATTTTAAAATTCTGTACTCTTTTAGCCAATAATGTCACACCTATAAACCTACTTAAAGGAAATGCAAAGTTACTAAACTTATTCATTGTAGAATTATATATTAGTTGTAGACTGATAGTAGCAATAAACAAATACAACTGATACAAGTGACTGGGGTAAATTAACTGGAATAGTATACAGTTTTTAAAAATGTTGTCAAAACACATTTAATGTGTCTTGTTTTTTATAGAGGCATAATTGAGGTACAAAACACATTTAATGTTAAAGAGATAATGTTCAGGATAGAATGCTAAATAGATCCCGTGTGTGTGTGTGTGTGTGTGTGTGTGTGTGAGAGGGAGAGTGAGAGAGACACAGACAGATAGAGACAGCGAGAGAGAGAGAAAGGTGAAAGGGAGGGAGGGAAGGAATCTAAAACACTAATACAGTAGGTAAGAAAAAAATAGACAACCATGATGGTGAGTTTAAGGGTAATTTTTATTTTCTCGTTTACAGTTTCTTTAGCTTTTAAATTCTTTGCAATGCATGCATCAGTTTAATGATCCCAAACAGCATTGCTTTAAAAACCATACTGAATGAGTATTCCAACTTCTGAACTGGTTTTGAGGAAAAACAGATTTTGCAGTCCACTGGCAGCGTATTTGTGGTGTCCATTCCCCTGTTCCCCCAGCCTGTGGACAGCAGCTTGACTGAGAGCTAGACCTACAGGCTGATGTATCTCTCTCTCTCTCTCTCTCTCTCTCTCTCTCTCTCTCTCTCTCTCTCTCTCTTTCTCTTTTTCTCTCTCTCACACACACACACACGATCAGAGGATATTCTAGTGTGTCCCTCGAGAGCCTACTTCCTTTCCTTTATCCTGAATAATTTAAATGAAGCTGAAGGAAGCTGTTCTTTTCCACGAGCTGATATTAAAAGGTCAAGAGAACCATGCAATGAGTTACTTTCATCTCTTAGTGTTATCATGATTAAACGTCCTCTCTTACATTATTCATTCATTCAACAAATAGTTTTGAGTGCCTATTAAACACTCAGGTAGCCACTTTGATGGAGACGAAGACGTATTCATTTATTCATCTGTTTAGTCAGTCAATAGGTAGTATTTCCTACAGTCCTTACCCAGTGTGTGACAGCCACTGTTCAAGACACTGCAAATACAGTGGGGAAACTAGATAGATACGGCGCCTACCCTAAGGAGCTCATGGTCCACTAAGAGAGAGAGAAAATTTAATAAATAAAAATAATTACAGTTTGCCGTACTCCCACGTAAGAATGCCCAGCGTTGCAACAGACACTAGCAGTGGTACTACCTAGATCAGGTAGTCCAGGAAGCCCTCTCTGAGCAGAGAACTTGGGTGTGACTAGGAGAACAATAAGAAACCATTCAGGGGTGAGCTGAGTTCCAGGCAGGGTGGGAGAGCACATTCCAACCTGAGACAGGAAAGGATGTGCCAAGCTCTGGGGGTAGGGGACGTCTCCATGGGATTGTCCTTAGCAGGCTCTGAGGAGGAGTGGGCAGCCTTTTGCCAGGGTAATGAGTTTGGCTGGATCCGACACAGAGTTCTGTGTCCAAGTTTGGGTCTTAATGAGCAGAAGAGTCTATAGACATAAATAAGTTATAAATCAGAGGTCAACAAGCTTTTCCTGTAAAGGGCTAGATAGTAAATATCTTTGGCTTTGCAGGCCTTTGGGGTCTCTGTTGGGACTACTCAACTCTGCCATTGTAAAGGAAAGTAGCCAGAGGTAATACGTAAAAGAATGGGCATCCTTATTTACAGAAACAGGCATGGGCCAGATTTGGCCCACAAGCTGTAGTTTGCCAACCCTGGATATAAAAGGAAAAGTTATAAAAATCCTCAGTCATGCTATAGGACATCAGAGAAAGAGAAGATGACTTCCTGTGGTGAGATCTGAGCTGGGCCTCGAAAGATAAGGAGAATTCAAAAATGAGAAAGTCGGGGAAAAGAAAATGTAGGCAGAGGGAATGGTAGGGGCCACAGCCCAGAGGCAGGAAAGTCCAGAGTCCACAGGGAGGGAGTTACTAGTTCAGTCTGCCTGGGGAGTGGTGAGGAAGTATAGCTCTTTTATTCCTCAGCTATTTTGAGGAACCATGAAGTAGCAGGCACTGCACTAGACAGTGGGGGACAGGGATAAAGAATGAATAAGGGATGATCCTAGGAACTCAGATACTTAGAGGGGTTGACAGATACATAAGCAAGTCATCCCACAATTAACTCAGTTTGAGAAAGTCAGGGAAGGCTTCTCAACAAGGATGAGTCAAGAAATTAATGTTTTTTCCTTCATTGTAATTGTTTTATTTGGTGCTTGAATAGGTCAATATATTCATATGCTAGAAAATTACAGAGGTACCAAAGGATGTACCCTGAAAATTCTCTCTCTCAACCTCTATCCCTCAAGCCTACTGAATACCCACCCCACCTCACCCCCAGGACAACCAATGTCACTGGTTTCTTCTGGATCCTTCCAGAGACCATCTATGCAGATCGAAACAAATGAGTGTGTTTGGGGATCTTTGTTTTTCCTCTTGATTACACAGATCATCAGAGCTGAATCTTTAAGTATAAACTTTCCAGAGAGGAGAAAGACAGTGGAGGTTAAGAGAAAGCATGTGCTTAAAGATGGTGGGAGGAGAGAAGGGGACAGGAGATGGCACAGTGCACGGGTTGGCTGCATAGGACAGTCCATTCTGTGTTGCTGAGCATTAAGTGTGAGGCAGAAAGGTAAGGGAGTCAGATCCTGGCAAGCCTTGATTGCCATGTTGTGGGACACAGATTTAATCTGGTTGGTAGCAGGACTCCAACAAAGAGTTTTAAGTGCAAGAGTGACATGTGCTAATTGGTGTTTTAGGAAGATCATTCTAGCAGCTGGTAGAAAACAGATACACAGGGGAGCCTTGAACACGACCTGGAAAAGTAGACCTTCTTTCCTTCAACCAGTGAAAGTCAATGAAGGTTTTTAAATAGGGGAAGAGCAATATCAGAGGTATACTTCAGGCAGATTAATCTATTGACACAGTGTTAGATGAATTCAAACTAAGAGAAAATCAACTAAGTGACAGTCTAACTCATCACCAACCCTCAGCAGAAATGTGCATTCATTTACTTTTTAACTTTAAGAAAGAAATCTGTATTAGTAATCTACTGCTGAATAACAAACTACCCTAAAACACAGTGGCTTCAGAGAACCCATGTTTATTATCCCACAGTTAGCGTGGGTCAGGAATCTGGGCATGCCTTAATTGAGTCTTCTGTTTCAGGGTGGCTCACAGCTAGAATCAAAATGTCAGGCAGGACTGGGGTTTCATCTGAAGGCTCAACTGGTGAAGCATTTACTTCCGCACTCACATCCATGGTTGTTGGCAGGATTCAGCTCCTGGAGGGTTGTTGGGCCTTAGTTCCTTGACATGTGGGTCTCTCCCTGTGGCAGCTTGTTTCATGAAAATGAACAAGGTGAGAGGGCAGTAGAGAGAGTCTGCTGGCAAGACGGACGCTAGACACATTTGTAACCTAATTGCAGAAGTCATGTCCCATCATCTTTGCCGGTGGTTAGAAGCAAGTCACTAGCTCCACTTCCACACTCAGGGGCAGGGGGTTACGCAAAGGCATGAATCCAGAGAGGTGGGATCGTGGGACGCTGATTTTGAAGCTGCTTACCAGGGGAGCATAACGAGGATTGTTCCTGCAAGTATTGCAAACTAGGACGAGGTCTGGAGGAATAAAGCCAGTACTGTTCCTCATCCATGATCTAGTCAGGAAATCATCCTGCTCTCCCCTGGCCTGTTGATTACCACCCTCATTACCATCACTGCCGTACTGCCGTCATGTTTGTCCACTTCTCCTGATGACAAAATGCCGCCCCTCTTGAAGTCAGAGCATCTGGGAGTATTTATATGCAAGCTGTGTTGGGCTGACTCTCCCTGCTGGAGCCAGCTTGTTGTGAAAAGTTTCTTCCCAGCTGCTGCTGCAGATATTTATGACATCCATTGACTAAAGGAAACACCTTTAAAAGTGAAGACAAATTCTTCACTCATCCCTTACTCTTTCCAACAGAACAGACTGGTTGGCTTGGTAAAGACTTGCTTCCACTCCTAGCAGGGCTTTATAAAACCGGTGTGCTAGAGGGGGGCCTACAGCAAGCAACTCAGAGAATGCCTGGAGGAACTCAGAGCTCAGAATCCAGGCTGCGTAAATTGCTGTTCCAAACCAAAGAGAAATTAGTCACATAGAAATCACAACAGCTACCATTGTGTGTGTATACAGTGTTCCAGGGATGGGGTAAGAACCCCGTCTTGTTTTAGTTCACTAACTGAGAAAGGTTAATGCTGTTATCTCCATTTGACAGAGGAGGAAACTGAGACCCCGACGTCAAAAAGCTTGCTCACACAGCTAGGAAGTATAGTACTGCGATTCAAACAGTGTTAGTCTGGTTTCGAGCCCTCTTAAATTAGGAACCAGCAATGATTTATCTTTATGAACAGTCATGTTTTGTCTTGAATTACAGAGGGGCCTCCTCAGCTAAGGATACTTTGGGGAGGGGAAGGCGGGGGCAGGCATCATCTAGAATAAATCAACTTGGAAATCAAAATGCCATTGTAAAGAGTTGGGGGGGGTTATTAGAAGAGTCTTTAAAAAAATAACAGTAAAAATAAAGAGGAAAAATTTATTTGGAAAAGAAAAGTTAGGTCAGGAGTCAGCAAATTTTTTCTGTAAAGGGCCAGATAGTATTTTTGGCTTTGTGGGCAATGAGATCTCTTCTGTGGCTACTCAAGGCTTCAACTGTAGTGTATAAGCAGCCGTGGACAATAAGTAAACCAATGGCATTGGTTTACTCCAATGTAAATATTGGTGCTCCAATATTTATTTACAAAATCAGGTGGTGAGCCAGATTTGGTCCTCAAGCTATAGTTTGTGGATCCTTGACTGGGGTCATAATTGTAATATATAGTGATTCTTACAAAAAGCACAAATCATGTGAGGGTTTTTTTGACATCATGTTTCTGACAAAATATATGCTAACATAATACAGTAGCATCCCTTCCTGTTTGACTTTAGCAGTTTTATCAAAAAGAGAGTTCACCGTGCAAAAATATTTGGGAGCTTCTGCATTTCTTCAGGGCCTCTCACAATCCTTTGATAGCCAAATAATTATCTTTTGAAAACATTAAAACATCATCCTTTTGGATTTTTTCTTCTTCAGGTGTACATTTGTCTAACTCTGCTAGATCCTTCTTTCTACATGACTCAAATAGTTCTCTAACATTTTTTCATCAACTTTGTGAAATCTTGTGCTATTTGTAAGATTTCCTGTTCACTTTCCAGTAGATTTTCATTGTGTTTGCTTGTTTGTTAGGTGGGCACCCGATGGACAGTTAGGGGAACCAACTAAGACTATGACCTAGTGAGCAAAATAGATGCTAAGCAAGGAAGGATTTGAGTACAAACTAATTTTGAAACAGTTGTGTCATTGGTGGATATTTTCCATGTTACCATGATCTCAGTTTCTGTTCACAACTTGCTACCTGCAGGTTCTCAAATAATGAATACTCAGGTAATGAAGATCTTCCCCATAGGATTTATCCACTTTCTTATGCATACATTATTCTCTTGCATTCAGTTTTCTATTACAGGCATATATCGTTTTATTGCACTTTGCTTTATTTCATTTCACAGTGATTGCATTTCTTACAAACTGAAGGTTTGTGGCAACCCTGCAACAATCAAGTCCATTGGCTCCATTTTTTCCAACAGCATTTGCTCACTTCGGGTCTTGGTTTCACATTTTGGTGACTCTTGCAATATTTCAAACTTTTTAATTTTTTTTTTTTTTTTTTTTTTTTTTTTTTTTTTTTTTGCGGTACGCGGGCCTCTCACTGTTGTGGTCTCTCCCGTTGCGGAGCACAGGCTCCGGACGCGCAGGCTCAGCGGCCATGGCTCACGGGCCCAGCCGCTCCGCGGCATATGGGATCCTCCCAGACCGGGGCACGAACCCGTATCCCCTGCATCGGCAGGCGGACTCTCAACCACTGCGCCACCAGGGAGGCCCACTTTTTAATTTTTATTGTATTTGTTTTGGTGATCTGCGATCAGTGATCTTTGATGTTAGCACTCTGACTCACTGAAGGCTCAGAGGATGGTTAGCATTTTTTAGCAACAAAGTATTTTTAAATTAAGGTATATAATTTGTTGTTTTAGGCATAATGCATACTTAGTGGACTACAGTATAGTGTAAATACAACTTTTATATGCACTGGGAAACCAAGGAATCTGTGTGACTTGCTTTACCACGATACTCATTTTAATGTGGTGGTCTGGCACCAAATCCACAATATCTCTGAGGTATACCTATGCACCTATCATTTTTTGAGCATCTACTCTATAAAAAGTCTCTTTACTTGTACAAATATCCTTCTCTATCTAAACTCTCACTATCTAAGCCCAATAACCAAATAAGTTGAGATAAATTTTCCAATAAAATCCTTGCTACCTAAAACTCAGGAGCCAAATAGCTTCTAGTGGCAGGGCAGGAATGAGGATGCATATCTAGAGAACGGACTTGAGGACACATGAGGGGAAGGGGAATCTGGGACGAAGTGAGAGAGTAGCATTAACATATATACACTACCAAATGTGAAATGGATGGCTAGTGGGAAGCTGCTGCATAGCACAGGGAGATCAGCTTGATGCTTTGTGAGGGCCTAGAGGGGTGGGATAGGGAGGGTGCGAGGGAGGGGATATGGGGGTATATGTATATGCATAGCTGATTCACTTTGTTGTACAGCAGAAACTAACACACCATTGCAAAGCAGTTATACTCCAATAAAGATATAAAAGTAAAATAAAATAAAATAGATTTTTAACAACAAAAAAAGCATTATATCCCCTGCTATACAAATTGAATATTTTTAGTCTCATAATCCAGTTAATCTTTGACTAGGAAGGAGTATTTTCTGTTTTTTACTCTTTCTTCTAGCAACTTTGAAAAGTCTTTTACTATCCTCACCTTCCAGATGGATATTCTGAGACCCTAAGACAGCACGTTAACTTGCCCAAGGTCTACTAGCCAATCAGCAGTGAAGTGAAATTCAAAGTCAGGTCCCATGCTCTGAAGCCCATGCTCTTTTCTCCACATGCCTTTTAAATATGGAATCCATGTTGCTGAAAGGCCCATCTCTCTGTCTACCACATGGTCAAAGATACAGATTCCTAAGTCCTTTGAATCACACTTCAACTAATAAGGCTGATTTTCCATCATAAGTAGCAATGCTGCCATTTTTTAAAATCCTGCAGTGCAAATCTAATTGTTAAAAGTAATGCAGTTACAGCACAGTTCCCCTGTTTATTATTGAAGTGGTTCTCACACTGTGGTCCCAGAGCAGCAACATCAGCATCACCAGGAAATGTGTTAGACATGCAGATCTCAAGGCCCACCCCTGACAAACGGAATCAGAAACTCTGGGCCCATCAATCTGTCCTTCCACAAATCCTCCAGGTGATTCTAATGCACAGAGTTGAGAACCACTGAATTATAGGATGCGTGACAATAGTCTCTGCTGATTCTTGCAATAAGCCAGATCATATGAGTGCCAGAAGTCCCGGTGACTTTTAGACTGTCGTAAAGCTCTGAGTAATGCTCCCGCTTCCCTTTTCATCATCCATTCATTCATCTGACAAATACTTACTGTGCCCCTACCCTGCACGAGATAATAAGCTGGGAACAAGGTGGAGAAGAAAACGCACATGGCCCTAGTCTCCCTTGAGTTTATGACCAGATGTGGGAGACAGACTGAATTCCCTACAGCGCAGTGGTGCCGGGAGAGGTCAACACAGGGTGCTGGGGGCAAGGGTTCACTAATCCAATCCTGCAAGTCAAGGAGAATTTCCAGAACAAATGACTCAAGAGGATAGGAGTCCAGAACTTTCTGAGGCCTAGTGCTGTGGGAGGTTGTTCTCTCTCTCCCTCAGGTCCACAGCCTGCTTGAAGCAGCTTCAGATGGAGTAAGGGAGGGCCGGGGGAGCACTCAACCTGTTGCTTCCAACTTGTTGCAACATTTATCTCTGACACGCATTAAAAACATATGGAAGGTCAAAGCTCCATGTGTTCGCTTGGTAGGGGAGCAGAAAATTGGAAAAGCAAATATGCATACCTCCCCGATCCCAACTGTTAGACTCTCATTGCCAATTTACGTAATTTCCTGTGCTTATTTCAAAATAGTCAGGAGGGCAGGAGGCATTGTGAACACCATAACTAGGTCATTTAGACTAGCAGCTGCTGGCACATTCCCCTCTTTCTTGATTAAAAAAAAAAAATCCAGTGGAATTTGAGGGGAAAGCATCTTTGGGGAAAGGAATGAATAGTCTCTTCTCAAGAGAAATCAGTTTAGATTCAACACGCCATTCACAAAACAGATTCCCACTTATTCATTCAGCAAAAGTGCTTTGTGTGACTTCTAGGCACTGACAATGGAGGTGGGTGCTGGTGACATGACAAGTACAAGGAGGCACCCGACTTCAAGGAGCTTAGAGGACAGACATGGAACAGGACATTAAAAAGGTCATATTTGGGCTTCCCTGGTGGCGCAGTGGTTGAGAGTCTGCCTGCCAATGCAGGGGACACGGGTTCGTGCCCCGGTCCAGGAAGATCCCACATGCCGCGGAGCGGCTAGGCCCGTGAGCCATGGCCACTGAGCCTGCCTGTCCGGAGCCTGTGCTCCGCAACGTGAGAGGCCAGCGTACCGCAAAAAAAAAAAAAAAAAAAAAAAAAAAAAAAAAAAGGTCATATTTAATAAGAATGTACCAGTACAACTGAAGATTGTTAAAATGGTGAAATAATTTCTATGATGATTGGTGAACAGTATAAGTTTCTTTCTGTAATCCAGAGATGTCCAGGGCCTGAACAGGACCTGGAGTGGTGTTGCAGTGCCCACCTGCTACTCTGGGATGGCCTGTGTCTCTGGGGATGGGGAGCAGGTAACAAGACAAGGGACTTGGGAGGTGCCACTGTTGTCAGAGGTTCTCCTGACCACATGGGAAGCTCTGGCATCCACAGGCATGCTCCACCTGAATGTGCAGGTAGCGTTCCTCACCAAAACAAAACAGGCCAGGTACCTCACCACTATTGATGTAACGGGGAAGTTGTTGGAAAACATCAATGTGGATTCCTCTGTCAAATCATAGCCCAGAAGGGACACCTTTAGCGAGTGGTGTCCACATCAAAGATCACACCACACCCAACTATTTTTAAAATTCAGGTGACATACAGTGTGAGTTTATTTTATTTTTTTTCCTTTGATAGCATTCTTCTTTTTTATTGGAGTACAGCTGATTTACAGTGTTGTGTTAGTTTCTGCTGTACAGCAGAGTCAGTTATGCATATACATATATCCACTCTTTCTTTTCCCATATAGGTCATTACAGAGAATTGAAGAGAGTTCCCTGTACTATACAGTAGGTTCTTATTAGTTATCCATTTTATATGTAGTAGTATGTGTATGTCAATACCAATTGTGTGATTTTAAAATAAATTACATACTATTTGATTCCACTGACACTACATTCTCGAAATGACAAAATTACAGAGATGGAAAACAAATTCGTGCTTGCAAGAATTGGGGACAGGGTGGGAGTGGTGAAGAAATCAACTGACTCTTACTATAAAAGGGAGAACACAAGAGATCTTTGTGGTGCTGGAACAGTCCTCTGCCTTGATTGTGGTGGTAGTTAAGTGAATCTACACATGTGATATAATTGCATAAAGCCACACACAGCTCTTTCACCTCCTGGCTTCCAAGATGACCAAGAAAAGAAGGAACAATGGTCGTGCCAAAAAGGGCCGCGGCCACGTGCAGCGTATTCGCTGTACCAGCTGTGCCCGTTGTGTGCCCAAGGATAAGGCCATTAAGAAGTTCGTCATTCGGAACATCGTAGAGGCCGCAGCCGTCAGGGACATTTCCGAAGCGAGTGTTTTCGACACCTATGTGCTTCCCAAGCTGTATGTGAAACTGCATTACTGCGTGAGTTGTGCCATTCACAGCAGGGTAGTCAGGAATCGTTCTCGGGAAGCTCAGAAGGACCGAACACCTCCACCCCGATTTAGACCTGCTGGTGCTGCCCCACGACCTCCACCAAAGCCCATGTAAGGAGCTAAGTCCTTAAAGACTAAAGAAATACTGTTCCCTGGAAAGACAATAAAGTAGAAATTATACTTAAAAAAAAAAAGTTACACACACATACACACATACTCTCCACCCACAAACTGTCTGCTCGTGGGACAGAATTCCAGGGCAGTGGGTTTTGGGAATTGGTCGCTTAAATAAATATGAGTCTCTGGATTATTTTTATTTTTTCTTTCAAATAAATTTCCAAAGTGCATAGACTGGTGAAATCTGAAAAAGTTCTGTGGATTGCGGCTTTGATTTTGTACTGGAGTTTGGTAACGTGTTACTATAGGAGGGAACTCTAAGAAGGGGACACAGGCCTCTCTGTATTATTTTTGCAACTTCCTGTGAATCTATAATTATTTCAAAATAGTTTTTAAGAAGTAAGTTCGAAATTACTGGAGAAATTTGTACTGCAACATATCACTCAGTAAGTACATTTGTTCAATGTATGGTTTAATTTATGTAGAGGAATACAGGGTGCTATCGAGTGAATTGTGTCCCCCTCAAAATTCACATGTTGAAGCCCTAAGGGTATTTGGAGATGTGACCTTTGGGCGGGAATTAGGTTTGTATGAGGTCATGAGGGTGGATCCCCCATGATGAGATTAGTGCCCTTATTAGAAGAAACCAGAGAGCTTGCTCTTGCTTTCTTCATCACGTGAGGACACAGCGAGAAGGTGCCTGTCTACAAGCCAGGAAAAGGGTTCTCACCAGAACCCAACCATGCTGGCACCCTGATCTTGGACTTCTAGCCCCCAGAACTGTGAGAAAATTAATTTCTGTTGCTTACACTGCCTAATATGCTGTTTTTTTATAGCATCCCTAGCTAACTAAGACAAAGGGAGATGATTATTCATTTCTTGTATCCATTTGTTCATTGATTCATCACCCAGCAGTGATTACATATTTTGATTGTCTCCTCTGGTCCTTGGGACATAAAACAAGGGGTCCAGTATGGTCATAGTACCCACAGAGAGCTTCCCTGGGCAGAGCAGGACTCTGAGGGAAGGTGCATCAGGAAGGATGGATCAAGGCCCTGAAGTGGGACAAGGCACATGGAACAAAAGGAATCCACCCTGGATGGAGCAGAGAGCAGAGGGTTGAGGGAGATGAAGAGAGGCCGAGGAGGTGGACAGGGGTCAGATAGCACAGGGCGTTTGGGGTCTGTGACTCCAGTCATGGGGTCACATGACTCCATGTCTTGATTTGCTTGGGACAGCCTCTGTATATATCCGTTGCCCTGGCATAATTTCTACTGCACTCACGTTTACTTTTAGAAATGTCTTTCTTTGGATGATAGCAGTCCCCTTGCACTTGAGTCACGGTTTGGATTGCACCATGTCCTGAGGATGATGGGCAATCCTTTGCAGGGTTTTTAGCCAGAGTGTTAGGGTCTCATTTTTATTTTAGAACGACCTTCCTAGCTTCAGGGACTAGAGATATTGCTGAAAGGAAAAACAAGATGACCTGAAAGTACGTGCTTAGTTCTCTACAAAGGAAGGAAAAAAAAAATGGGGGAGGGAAGAGGACTGCCAGGGGCTTCACAACCTAATAGAATCTTTGTGCTAAACTTAAAGCCCATCACCTTAAGGTGGCAGTTAGGATGGCCACACCCAGCAACTGCAGGGGTTTGATTGTTTACTTCCCACCCACCTCCATCTCCCCAGCCCTCCCAACCCCCATCTCCTAACCCCCTTCCTTTTCCAACCCTCTCACCTCCCGTACTCACCCCTAGATAAAAATCCACCTGACAAAGGACAACCATGGAAGAGGGAGCAGGCAGCAAACAGGAATCACCGTGTGGGACCAGGTCCTTTATTGCCTTCGGATGCCTTGCTCTGTCTTTAGACCCGGAACTAAGGAGCTGGCAGCATTCCACGCGGACGCCCACACTGTAGAGTCAAAACAGCTCTGTCCATCTCTGCACCTGAATTTCCCTCTGCAACATGGCCAGAATCCAATCTTTAGGATAGATGTATCAATGCTTGAAATTATTATTTTGAGCAGAGATTTCCTGCAGGGTTAAAAAATCAGACTTTCTCTCAGTTTCTCCTGTGCTTTCTAACATTAAGTAAAGGGCCCCATCCTCTATCTCAAGCAATGCTTTGCTTCCTTTGTTTCAGAACTTTCTAAAGATCAGTGACATTTCTCGAAGAGATTCTTCTTTCACTCCTTTTCCTCTTACCTCCCTCCCCACTCCCATTATCTTTTTTACTTGCCAACCACGAGAGGTGTTATCTGTTGGTGATTTTTTAACTTAGCTCCAAATTGCTGTCTATAACCATATCCACAAACCCTGTTCTTACAGTACAGTATTTGTTACAGTACAATATTCCTTCTTACACCAAGCACTATTAAAAACGAAACATGACTAACTTTCCATCTTTAATTTAAAATTAAATCTTTTCTTTTAGTGTAAAACTGAAGTGGTCCCTGTCTCTTTAAGTCAGATCAATCATCCCAAATGTGGACTGGAGTTTGTATTGGCACGATCCTGAAAAGAGAATTATTTCCCGACCTTGCCAGGGAGAGAAAGCTTTCGGGCTATTTGCTAGAGAAGGTAATTTTGATGTAAACTGACATTTCTCAGATGCCCATCTTGGAAAGATTCAATGTGAAACCCCAAATTTCTGGCATCTGAAACCTCTTCCCAACTGCCAGCCCTGGGCAGAGATAAAAGAATGTGGATGAGCAGCAGGCAGATGGGATTACAACAAGAAGCCTTTTCTCTGAGCCCAGGGAGATGAGCTGGGGAAGGGGTCAGGGAGGGGGAGTGGGGGCGGGGAGCAGCACTTTGCAGTGAGAGAATCAACAAAAAAGACACTTTCTTGGCTTTTCATTGAGAGGGCCCATTTCCCCTGTTTTCCAGCCCATTTTGAGCACCATTCATTGAGAGCCTCCTTTCTTCTCAAGTCTTTTATCCCAGGATGCTGAGAGGTTTCCCGTGTCCTTCTCCCAGAGAGGATTCTCCCACACTCCGGCACAGCCGCCAGCAGCTGCCCTGCGCAGCTCACTACTTGCTGGGTTCTGCTGCTTTCTAGTTGGCTTCAAAAACTGTTTTGTGTTGTTTCTTCTTACACTCTTAAGACCAGACATTTAAAAGTTTGCAAAGATGATCTCAAAAAGTAGGGACAAATCAAGGGCTTTTTCCCCTTCTTTTGCTTGCTTCTTTTGCTCTTTGGGGGAGGATGCAGTAGGGTTGAGACAGGGAAAACTTGGTTTCATTCATTCTTGATCTATTTTATTTTCTTATATCTTTCACATCTGAGAATTGGAGTTGTCTTCTTTTTTCTTTAATACCGAACATCAAAAGGAAAGCCATCGAACACTCTCCTTCACCATCAGGTTTTTAAGATTTCTAATATGGACGTGGGCTTGACAAACAGGTCCAGGATGAGTAATGACAACAGAAACTCCTTCCCTACATCCAGCTGCTTAAATGCAAGTCCCAGCTCCACTGCCTCCGAGCTGTGTAACCTTGCGCAAGTTACTTAACCTCCCTGTTTACTCCTTCAGTAAAATTGGAATAATAATAGCACACATCTCATAGCATTGTTATGTGGATTAATTGGGGTATGGTCTACTAGATGCTCAATAAATATTAACTTTTATGTTCATTATATAACTATACCTTTATTTTTCATATATATGTATACCTATATGTGTGTGGGTTATATATATATATATATATATACACACACGTACACAGCTTACATATTTCCTTCTGGGCAAAGACTGATTACCTTTCATTTTTCTAATAATTTTTCTAATAAACAGAAAGCTGGGTACCCTTGCATCCAAGGCCAGTTCACATCTTCATTTTAGTGTTTGCCCCTACCTGAGGCCCTGTGGCAGGAAAAGGCCCCAGACAGCAATGCTCATGGGACAGAATTCCAGGGCAATGGGTTTTGGGAATTGGTCGCTTAAATAAATATGAGCCTCTGGATTCTTTTTATTTTTTCTTTCAAAGGAATTTCCAGAGTAAAACTGGCTAGAAGAAAAGTCCCAAAGCCCCTGTACATACTTCTGTCATTGCCCTGAAGAATGACTGGAGAGCCATGGGGGTGGGGGGGTGTCCGGTTCTACTGTCACCGGAGCCCTTGTCCCTTCCTCAGGATCCCAGAGTCATTCAAGGTCAGGTGGACCTCCAAGAGGCTTATGGTCCTCTGCACCCAAATCCAAACACCCTTCTTGGGGGAGAATGGATTGTCCCAATCCCTGCTCGTGGGTTTTCCAGTGTCCCAATTTTATGCTTGTTGTTGTGACTTATAAAAGCTTACTGGGTTTGTTTTGAAGACAAGGGAAAAAATAACATTACGCTATTTTAAATGCCTGCAACTATTTCAAATATGACCCAAGGCAGTAAAAATGCCATATTTCCCAAACCACAAACCCCACTCCTTGTTAAAATCCAATTGCCATCTGAGTGTGGGATGAAGAGTCAGGATGCCAAGCCCTGAGTATCACACATGTGATCTTTCTTTGGGGGAAATCCTGTGAAATACGGTTGTGTCCACGACTTTCGTTGCTGCGTTTCACAGCCAAAGTTCCCAAAACTGCTGAAAAACCATACTCCAGAGGTACAGCTTCTAGACCCCACTACAGCTTGATCTGAAGGAACAGGGCTTGGTGGAGAATGAAAAGGGAATGCAAATCAGTTCCGAGAGCTCTCCTTTGAGATATCAGAGATGGCAGAGCACAGGTCAGTGTAAAAGTGGCTCCCAGGGTTTTCCGGCTGTTTCCCTCTGGTGCTCAGAACACAAGGACAGTTTCTGGTTCATTTTAGGGTGAGCCATGCCAAACTCAGTGTCTGACACCGAGCGCCTAGCAGACCTTTGTTGAATGAATGATCTATTTAAAGAACGAGGCCTAAAAGGGAAACAGAACTGGCATAACTCGCTTTATTTTTACTCTGTGTAAGTGAGTGGACTGTTTTATGTTAACTGCATAGTTTAAAATTTAAACACAATATTTGTGCCTACATAAATAGTTGGAAAAGGTAAAATGTCATAACACTGGGTGTTTGTTATTAAAGTTGGAGCTTGCCTTTGGATTATGACAACTTGACTTAAAACAAGGAATGGATTGTTCCTTACTCTACGTACTCTAAATTTCAGTGTTTTGCAGCATCAAGTCTTTCTTTGGGATATAAACAGATGGTGACAAAGGGTAGGTGCCTTGTGGAGAAATTGCATCTGAGCACTGCTGTTTCTGGGTGATTGAAGGTAGGGCAGAGAAAAGCTGACCCCAGACCCAGGATAGAGAGACTCTGATGGCAAACCCATCCAACCTACGATGTCCCAGAGAAAAACCAGCCACTTCTCCCCAAGTTAGAGCAGTACAAGATTTGAACGTGACTAGGCAGTTATCATAGAGAACAGAGAGGTGACATTTTTCCCCTTGGCTTTTTAAAAATTGAGATATAATTGACATACAAGATTATGTTAGTTTTGGGTGTCCAATACAACGATTCAGTATTTTTAGATATTGCAAAATGATGACTACAATAAGCCTAATTAACATCTGTCACCATACATAGTTACAGAATTGTTTTTTCTTACAATGAAGACTTTTAAGATCTTCTCTCTTAGCAACTTGCAAACATTCAATACGGTATCGTTAACTATATAGTTACCACGTAGTACATCACATCCCTGACTTCTTACTTTCTGGCTGGGAGTTTGTACCTTTTGACTCCCCTTGACTTTTTTTTTTTTTTGCAGTACGCAGACCTCTCACTGTTATGGCCTCTCCCGTTGCGGAGTGCAGGCTTAGCGGCCATGGCTCACGGGCCCAGCCGCTCTGTGGCATGTGGGATCTTCCCGGAC
This sequence comes from Hyperoodon ampullatus, assembly GCF_949752795.1. Lineage (NCBI taxonomy): Eukaryota > Metazoa > Chordata > Mammalia > Artiodactyla > Ziphiidae > Hyperoodon > Hyperoodon ampullatus. Next base: position 24,113,027 of record NC_136923.1, read on the forward strand.
TGGGGCACGAACCCGTGTCCCCTGCATCGGCAGGCAGACTCTCAACCACTGCGTCACCAGGGAAGCCCTCCCCTTGACTTTTTAATTAAAAAGTCAAGGATATGTGTACAGGAGTTGTATGACCTTTGTCTCAATATAAGAGGATAGCTTTCTCTCTGAGCCTCAGCACCCACACCAAAACACACACACACACACACACACACACACACACACACACACACGGCCTCTCTAGTATCACCCCTGTGATTATCATAGAGAATAAGATTTGGGGGTGACACAGGTTGTCCTCCACTCTGGGGGGCCTGGAATTCTCAGAAAACCCCCACTGTGTTTGTGGAGTCACATGCTACGTTATCATGGGCCTCTGGTTCACGAGCTGCCTCTGTGCTCACTGCCTATCGAGCGACATGGCTGAGATGTGCTATTTCCTTAACACTGAGAAAGTTCTATCGAGTCAAAACAGAAAACCAAATAACCCAAAAGTTCAAAGGGAAGAGACTGTCAGAAGAGTCAGACCAAGTTCAGATTCCAGCCCGCCACTTGCGGCCCTTATGGATTTAAGTCACTGGCTCTTTTGAGCCTCCTTCTATTGCCTCATAAGTAAAAATAGAAATAAGAGGACCTTCCCCATGGAGTTATCAGGCCTGGATGAGATCATCAGGTAAAGCCCTTGGCAAATTGCAAGGCACACAGGAAGGGCTCAATGAAGGTTTACAACAAATCCATCAATAAGACGTATTCAACTAAAATTCAGGGTCTACCCCAGGACAGCGGCAGTGGAATTTTCTGCAAAAGCAGCATTGCAGAGGGAGGCGCCCAGCCTGCTTCCATCCAGGAGGAGGGGTTGATGATGTTCTGTCAACAATCAAACCCTGAGAAGAAAGTGCCTAATGCAACCTGCCCAAGGCTTCCTCTCCCGGCTCAGCTGGTTCCCAATTAACACCTTATTATTAGCTTGCACACCTGGGGTGTGACTTTATCCTCTACCAGCCAGCCTTTAACCCTGTCCTGGACTTCTCCTGTCAGGTGTGCAAAGCTGAGTAAGAGTTTCCTCACTGGACGGATGAAACTGGGGAAAGGGCCAGATTCAAGAATTTTAGAACACTCAGTCTAGAATCCTTCACACTTCCTTTGACATGGGCCTTTTGGCAATCTGCTGAAGACCCCTTCTCAGAATAACGTTTTGAAATGCATAAGACAAGATACAGGGGCTTCCCTGGTGGCGCAGTGGTTGAGAGTCTGCCTGCTGATGCAGGGGACACGGGTTCGTGCCCCAGTCCGGGAAGATCCCACATGCCGCGAGCGGCTGGGCCCGTGAGCCATGGCCGCTGAGCCTGCGCGTCCGGAGCCTGTGCTCCGCAACAGGAGAGGCCACAACAGTGAGAGGCCCACGTACTGCAAAAAACAACAACAACAGCAACAAAAAAACAAGATACATTGGATTATGAAAGAAAAAAATATATTAAGACACTTTATTTTTTTAAAGTTGTGATAAAATAATACGTGAGCTTCTTTAGTAACACACTGAATAACATGGTCTAGCAGCCAGTCTAGAAATCCATTATAATTCTGAAGGAGCAATGAGGGAAAATGCTATTTCAATACACCGACCACAACTGTGATATGATCTGAAAATTCCTGTCATTTCTACTGGTGGCAGAGTCACAAGAAGTACCACGTGAGTGTGGTTTGTTCCCTAAGTCATAAGGAGAGGAAATGTTCAATTTCAGTCAGAGGTGGTCAGAAATTAACACCCATTTTTTCCCATCCAAGTTCATCCAGGTTAGGAACCCCTGACTGAGATGCTTCCAAACTTCCCTCTCTTTCAAGCCCTGGAACCAGGGCCAACCTTCCCACCAGGCATAGTAGACTAAAGTAGCCTAAAGTAGTACCATAGTAGCCTAAAGCCCAGGACTTCTTTAAGGGCTAGTAAAAATGTTGTAATTTTCATTTCTTCAGAGATCAATAGAAAAAAGAAGGTAATAAGAATGGATATATGATAATGAATCCATCCATCTTTACACAACTGCAGTCTTAAGGATGATTTTTACTGTATTTTTTAGGGAGGAGGGGGCCTGCAGAGGCCGAAGTGCCTGGGGCACATGGGGGTCATAATGCAGCCCTTCCTGGGAACTGGTGGTGTTTCCTCAGGACGCCCTGTCTTTGAAACTCGAAGCGGCAAACAAGGCATGCCAGGGAGATAAGTCATATCGTTGGTTTGGCAACCCCTCACCCACCTAATGGTGCCTGCTGGGAAGCTCTTTTCCCCCTGCAGGAGTTGTGTGGGTCAAAGTCTCCAGAAAGGTTCATCTTTTTCCCACTTCCTAGTAGGGTCACCCAATTGTCCTCATTTGCCTGGGACTTTCCCAGTTGGCATTGAAAGTCCTGTGTCCCAGGAAACCCTCCAGTCCTGCGCAAACCAGGATAGCTTGTCACCCTACTTCCAAGGTCAACAGTCCAGGAAACTTCTGTGGCATAAATAGGATTATCTGCTGTAGGTTCCCCTTCCAGTCCCAGCTTCAGCAAGAGGAAAATGCAAACCCAAAAGACCATCAGCAGCACTGAGCTTTACCCACTGTCATACTCATGCCCCAAGTAACCTATCTCCCCATCCCCAAATAATCTGGTTGCTTTAATACAAAAAATAATAAAAACGAAAAGGCCCGCAACCTCAACAAGAAGATAAGCCCTCCTGACATATTTTCCCTTAGCCGAAAGCTAAGCAGGTACTGGTAAATTGTGTTTTCATATGATACAGGATGACATCAGTACAGAAAAAGGAAAAAAATGTCCTCCACCCCCAGCCTCAACCCCAGGCCTTCTTTGCAAAAGTAGCCAACATGAACACTTTCTTATAGATCCCTTCCCAGAAAGATTCGGAGTCAGTCTCACATCAAGTTTGCCTAATTCCAAAGTCTGTATTTCTAACCACTTAACAGCCCAGCTCCACCATGTACTGGTTGGTTGGCAGGGGGTCCCTTCTCCGTATTTTAGTTTCTGCCTCCGTATAGAACAGGGATAATGAGGAAACCTACCCAGAGGGATGGTCCATGTGAAGTGCTTAAGAAAGTGCTGAGTGGTCCATCAAGATGGTTAATGATCACAGCGGTAATGGTAATACAGTCATCGTTGCTGTTGTGTGTCTCTCGGCCTTTCTCTCCCCTTACATCGGGTAGCCTGTGGCCCAGGAAGGTGGACTGGTCCAGAACAGGACAGTGTGTAGCCTTTCTGGCAGGTGGGTGGTGGGGAGTCATAGGGATTTATGCTTCGTCCTTGAAAGCAGTGAACCCACCATCTCTCAGGGTGTCCTCGGAGAGCCTGTGTATCGAGAGGCACATGGTTTCTTCCAGACCCATGCTGTCCAGTATGGGAGGCACTAGCCACATGTGGCTATTTAAATTTAAGTTAATTTAAATTTCAGTGCCTCACTCGCACCAGCCACAACCCAAGTGCTCCATCGCTGTATGTGGCCAGTGTCTACCATGTTGGACAACGCAGGTTCCAAACACGTCCACCGTTGTAGGACGTTCAGCTGGATGGTGCTGTTCTAGGGCCCTCCCTTGTCCTAGGACTTAGAAGTAGACATCTCTCTAGGGTGGGATGCGGGGACACACAAAAGCCTCGTCCCTTCTGTTGTATTGTTTCAACCTCTGTAGAGAGGGTTCTACCCCAAGTCCGTGAACGGACTTCACGAGATTTATGAATAGAGGAGTATATAATACACTGTTAGACATATTTCCGTCCTGCTTGAAGCACAAGTAGACAAAATACATTCCTACTTTGCTTCTTGCTTCTTCCAGGCCATAGCAATCACTTCTATTAGCTCAGAGCCCACCTGCCACCTCCAGCCCCCAGAAGTTTCACGCATGTTGCCGTACGTGTGTTTATCCATGTGTAGCTGCCTTTACACGTCCCCAGGCATTTGGTATGGACTCGCCCCTGGTCTGGTCTAAAACCGTGGGACCCCCAGTCCCAGGCACTGGTGCACAGGCCGGCTGTCTGGGCAAGACTCTCGATCCTCCTCTCTTGTGCCTTCGCTCAGGAAGTTCCATTGCTCATCTCTACCTCTCCTTCCTGCCTCCCTTCCCTCCTTTCTTCCCGAATTCAGTCTTTATTATGTCCCTGTGCTGGGCTTCAGGAATTAAAAAATAAAAAGGCTTGGTCTCTGCACTCAAATAGTTTACAGACTAGGAGCAAAAAGCAAAAAAAAAAAAAAAAAAAAAAAAAAAAATGACGATGATAACAGTTTACATTCATTGGAAGATTTCTGTGTATCAGACTGTGCTAAATATGTTATAAATAGTTATATACATATACTAACCTCTTTAATCTTCACAGTAACCCCCTCAGATAGGTATTTTTATTATCCCCATTGTATAGAAGAGGAAACTGAGGCACAGAAAAGTTAAATAATGTACCTAAAGTCACAAAGCTAATAAATGGTAGAACCAGAATTTGGACAAAGGCAGCCTAGCTGGAAGCCTGTGCTTTTTTTTTTTTTTTTTTTTGTGGTACTTGGGTCTCTCACTGTTGTGGCCTCTCCCATTGCGGAGCACAGGCTCCGGACGTGCAGGCTCAGCGGCCATGGCTCACGGGCCCAGCCGCTCCGTGGCATGTGGGATCTTCCCGGACCGGGGCACGAACCCGTGTCCCCTGCATCGGCAGGCGGACTCTCAACCACTGCGCCACCAGGGAAGCCCAAAGCCTGTGCTTTGACTACAACACCTACTACCCCTTTAACGTAGACCAGTAGCTCCTATCTGTGACTGACTTTACAACCCCAAGAAATATTTTTGGATGCAACAATTTGGGAAGAGAAAGGTACTACTGGCATTAAATGAGTAGAGGCCAGAGATGCTGCTAAACATGCCGCAGTGCACAGGACAGCTGCACAACAGAGAATGCTCCAGCCTGAAATGTCAATAGTGCTGAGGTTGAGAAACCCTAACATAGACTAATCATTGAATATAAAGGATTTGATAAAGGGCTGTATGTGTGCATCCTTCAACAAAGAATTCAGAAATTGATTTTCCCATTGTTGTTATTATTTTCATTGGTTTCATCTTTATTAAAGAAGAGAATGAAAAGATTTTCAAGCATGTCTCTCAAATACATGTAACCTGATCCCCCAAATCCAAGAACCCAAATGCTGTTACTTAAATATAAGACGTTGAGCAGTGAAAGAAGATGGATTAACTGCTGGTCAGCCCTCTCCACTCCCAACGATCAGCCCCCACCGGGAGGTTGCAAACCTCAGGCCCCAGGTTTCCACGCACATCCTCCTGGTCCGGCACTGGCTGGGTCTCCTGAGCGCCCTTCTGTGCATCACCTTCGGAAATAATTATCCACTCTGGACCCATGCCAATTACATTCTCCCATGGCTGCTTGTTAGCGGAAGAGCATGGGGAGGCGGGCTGGTTGGCATCCGTCTCCTGTTCATCTCATCTGGGCTTCTGCGTCACCAGCAAATGGAGCTTTTTCTCAGGATGCCCACAGCTGCATTCCCAGCCCAGTCAGCCAAACATTCCTGGCCTCACCAGCAGGCTGACCATCCCATTTATAAGGAAAAGGGAAAGAGACAGTTTCCGGAAAGGGCTTGTCTGAAGGTTATCCTCCCTGACACTGAGAAATCTCTTGTCTGGAGAGTTGTATTTGGCTGCTGGCTCCAGGCCAGGGAATCGCAGTCAAGGCTGGATCCACCCATCAGCTTGAAGAATGCAAGTGAGGAAGATGGTCCTAGAGATGATACTGACAAACATTTCTCTAAGTATATTCCATGGAGCACTCATTCGGGGAAATTTTAAAGTTCTTAAGAGTAAAACTTTCTGTGCGCAGATGAGTTTGGGAATCCCTGAGTTAAAGATCGCTAGATGCGTAACTTTGCAGCAGGACTCTTCAGAGCTTTGAATATGTTAATGTGCATTTTGCATGTCTGACAGAGGCACATAGCATGCAGTGTTTTCTCATATTATTTGACCATATGTCTTAGTTTGAATTCTCCCAAAAGCAATGACAAACACTTGAGTTCAGGTAGTTTATTTCTGAGTTGATTCCAGTGATGAAAAGTGAAGGAGTGGAGAGCATGAAACAGGGAAAGAACGAGACACGTTAAGGAGCTGATTGCAGTTATGAGCAGTTGGAACTCGTGTTGCTGGAGACCATCTGAGGAACCATATAAAATGTGCCTCAAGATCGTCCCACTAGAGATCAAGGCTACTAGGGCTCCCGTTCCCTATTGGCTAAAGGTTGTCCAGGGGGGGTTAGATGCCCTGCACTTCCTGGGTTGCACCTGCGTACTGACAGAGCAGCCCACCACAGTTTTAGGGAAGGTTCTAAGGCAACAAAGCAGAGAGACACCAAGGAAAACACTTGACATGGAACTCCGGCAACGTGCATGGAACTTTCCACACAGCTGCCCTGAGCTAAGGTGGGCCAAAGGGATGTGGTGTGGCACACAAGTCTGCTCACCACAAAAGTCTTTATTTTCCTTCTAGAACAACTCAGATTGATACACATAGGAGGAAAGCTTGCTCTAACCTGATCCCTTTAAATGACAAGTGAGGGATAGAGATTCAGAAGGAGGGTGACTTGTCCAATGTATGTCACAATTTTCCAAGAGAGGCTTACTGTGTTTCTGACTCATCATCTATAAAATTGGACTTTTTACAGCACCTTCCTCCACAGTGAATGCATGTATCATGTGCTTAGTACAGTGCCTGGCACATAGTAATGGCTCAATAAAATTTGCCCCAAATTGAGAATGATTGTACATAGATGATGTACTACCATCTTGCCATGCTCACACCATGGTTGTGGAAAGATGTGGTCCCTCAGTTCAGGAAGCTTACGTTCTTAAAATGAACAAGGTCCTGAATCATTCCCCCAACAAATAGATTTAAATACCTGCACTGTGGTGGATGGTGCGGGTATAATGGTAAATAAAGTAGAAGTGGTCCCCTCCTCCATGGAGCTGACAGCCTGGTAGAGAAGAGAGGAATTAAACAGATAATCCAGTAACTAATGAATTATTGGGTTGGCCAAAAAGTGCATTTGGGTTTTTCTTAGACCTTCCGGAAAAAAAAACTCAGACAAACTTTTTGGCCAACCCAATACTTCAGATATGATAGTGGTTTTAAAAGAATATTATCTATGCTGTAAGTTTACCTTCTGTACAACCTTTGGCTCCACCTACACACATAAATGTCAACCCAGCTGCATCCCCAGGGGTTGCTAGGGTGACACCAACCAAGTTAAAAAGTGAAGAACTGTGTCTCCATAACACCCACAATCCCAAATCAGTTTGGTAAGGAAAAGAATTAAGCTTGTATCTGACATTATTGCCATCCCTCATCTTCCATCCTATGCCCAAAGGAGAGTGGCTTGTCTTTTTCCCCTTTCTGGGACAATATCAGCAGGAAAAATAACAGAAGAGCCTGAGAAAAAAATGTTGGCTCTTTCATAAAAATATTTAACATTATCATTACAATAGCTACCATTTGTTAAACATCGACTCACATGCCATTTCTTAGGGTACTTTCTATATTATTCGTTTAACATTCAACAGTATTGTTTAAGTACCTACTAGCTGCCAGGCTCTAAACAAAACAGACAAAAATCCCTACCCTCTTGGGGCTCACAGTGTAGTTGGGGGAGGAAGACAGTACACATAGCAAGTAAGTAAATTAATGGTATGTTAGTGTATCGGGTAGCTTTTGCTGCATAACAAACCACCCCAAATCTCAATTGCTTAAATCTGTAACCATTTCTGTCTTTCCTGATTCTGTGGATCAGTGATTTAGGTTGGTTGCTTCTCTCAGCTGGGCTTGCTCATGGGTCTGGCTGGCTTGCAGCTAAGGGTTCAGCCATCTGGGGTCAGCTGAAGCAGACTAGCTCATTCTGGCACATGTGTCTCTTCCATCCCGCCTGCAGACTAGCCCCAGCAAGTTCTCATGGCTAGGCAGACATGCAAAGGGGAACATTCCAATTCTGCAAAAGGAAAAATGAAAAGGCACGCACACTTCTCAAGTCTCTGCTTGCATCCTAGTTACTAATATACCATTGACCAAAGAAAGTCACATGACAGAGCCCGGACTCAGTGAAGAGGACCACAAAGTGACAGGGCCAAAGATGCAGATTCAGGGAAGCCATTAGTTGGGACGATTACATAAATCACTTTGCCATAAGTGCTTCAGAAATAAAGGTATTAAGTGCTACAGAAACAAAGAAGGCTTAATGAGATAGAGAGTGCTGAGGCCTTGAAATTTTAAATAGGAAGATCAACGTAGTCCCCCTTGGGAAGGTGACATTCGGGAAAGATTTGTTTCTTTGGGAATTACTATATACTAGCCTCATTTCTAATTCTCACAATAAAAACACACATTATAAATTTTTACCCCCTCTTTACAAATGTAGAAATTGAAGCTCAGTGTGGTTAAGTAACCCCAAGATTTCATAACTAGTAAGTGGTTATAACAGTAAATAGGACCCAAACCGGCATATGCCCCAAAAAAGGTGGCTCAGGGACTGATTGGCTTACAAAATTGAAAAAGTCATCAATAGATACATCAATAGAAAAATACATGGATATAAAGTGTGTCCTTCAGTTACACTTGGAGTCAGGCCTCGGATTCTGTCACTAGGACCTCATTTCTTTCTCTCTCTCTCTCTCTCTCTCTCTCTCTCTCTCTCTCTTCCTGAGCCAGCTTCCTCTGTTTGTTTCCATTCTTGGACAGTCTCCCCTGGGTGGCAGGATGGCCACCAGCAGTTTCTTCCAATGTCAAGTCCAGGAGGAAACAATGAGTCTCTTTTCTGGCAGTTCCCACAAAAGTTTAGAGATTCACTCCAGTTGGACCAGTTTTGATCCCCAGCATCACTGACCATTCGCAGTGGCCAGCAGAAACTGATGTGAAACTGCCTTATGCCCCACCCAGGGGTATGTACCCCACCCAGGAGGCAGACTGTCACATTGATAACTAGGCAACATGATAGGTGTTTGACAAGTGTAAAATGGATGAATGAATAAGTAAACAGACCTCAATGCGAGCTTAGTAACTTGACATGCATGCATGTATAGTCTACACAAGCCTATCTTCTTACCAAATAATGTCTAAAACCCCTCACTTCTTTACAATAAATGATAATAACTTTTATAGTGCCTTGCTCTACCCCAATACACACCTCCCACCTTTATGAATATCAAACAGCTGAACAAGAATTGTTGATTTGGGCTTCCCTGGCGGCGCAGTGGTTGAGAGTCCGCCTACCGATGCAGGGGACGTGGGTTCGTGCCCCGGTCCGGGAAGATCCCACATGCCGCAGAGTGGCTGGGCCCGTGAGCCATGGCCGCTGAGCCTGCGTGTCCGGAGCCTGTGCTCCGCAACGGGAGAGGCCACAACAGTGAGAGGCCCACATACCGCATTAAAAAAAAAAAAGAAAAAAGAATTGTTGATTTAACTCTGCAGTGCACAAAAGTGGCTGATGGAGCACCTATGGCACAGAGAAGGCACTCACTTTATCTGGAGTCACACAGCAGGCCAGTCCTGGAGCCAGAAAACAGACAAGTCTGATTTCCAAAGGCAACCAAGCCATGACAAAAACTCACTGTGTTCTTCTCTGAAGGATAAAACAAGTGAACTGTAGAAGAGTGTTCAGAAAAACCAAGGGTGAGATTCTCTAAAAGAAGTGCCAGTATGAAAAATTTTTTACAATCCTCCTAACGAAAGGAGGAGGATTGTAAAGTCCTCAACTGCTTTTCTGAATCTCATCACTGATGGTTTCGCAGAATGTATCCTTGAAAATTTGCTTTGCGTTGCATTTAAATATATATAATAAAATTTGAGATCATGATGTGACCCAAAGGGACATATGTTATTCGGATTAATTCAGGTCAACAAGCATGCATTGAACTCCTACATTGTGCCCGGAGCTGTGCTCTTCTGTGATAATACAGAGATACGTGAAGCTCAAGTGATCTGTGAGAATCAGACACGTGCAGTGTCTAACCCTCAGCAGCATAGTCACAGCTGACGTTTATTGAACTCTATGTACTAGGCATTTTTCTAAGCACTTGACATACATTATCTCATATAATCCCCAGAACAACCCTGTAGGTAGGTATTATTATCGTCACACTTCAGATTAGGAAACTGAGACACAGAGAGGTTAAATAACTTGCCCAGGGTCACTCAGCTAGGAAGAGGCAGAGAGGTGAATCAAACCCAGGCAGTCTGACTCCAGAGCCTGTGCATCCACCCCTCACCTACAACAATGCTTCCTTCTAATTTGTGCAGACCCTGAAGATGGAAGAAGAATCACATTAACCAAGTGCTCTCAGCACTCATTTTCTAACTGCCATTTCTTGAAGACCTCCTCTGAGCCAGGCACCACCACGTTAGGATAGTTACATGTATTAGCCCACTTAGTCTGAAAAGCTACTCTATGAACTTGGTATTATTACCCCCATATTTCAGTTAGAGAAACTGATGTTGAGACAGGTTAAGTAACAACTAAGTGGGGCTTCCCTGGTGGCGCAGTGGTTGAGAATCTGCCTGCTAATGCAGGGGACACGGGTTCGAGCCCTGGTCTGGGAAGATCCCACATGCCACGGAGCAACTAGACCCGTGAGCCACAACTACTGAGCCTGCGCGTCTGGAGCCTGTGCTCTGCAACGAGAGAGGCCACGACAGTGAGAGGCCCGCACACCGCGATGAAGAGTGGCCTCCATTTGCCACAACTAGAGAAAGCCCTTGCACAGAAACGAAGACCCAACACAGCCAAAAATAAAAATAAATAAATGAAAAGAAGGCTCAACATTAAAAAAAAAAATGTAACAACTAAATGACTAAAAATTGGTGAGGTGATGATCAGAGGAAGGGAAGTTTGAGCAGGACCTCTCCCCACTCCCACCAAAATTGATAGAAGCTACCATTTATTGTACACTTACTATTTGCCAACCCTTTTGCTCAATGCTTTGTATAAATTATCTCCAATACTCTTCTGAGGAAACTGAGTCGTGGTATTTTGCTGACTTGCCCGAAGTTCACACAGCTAGGACGTATCAAGCCTAGAATTCAGTCCCATGTCTAGCAGACCCCAAAGCTCTGCTCTTAGCCACTGTGTGAGCATAACTTTTCCATATAAGAAGAGATGAGGTGATATCCCTCAAGTGTGGAATGGATAAACAAACTCCGGTACATCCATACAAGGGAAGACGACTCAACCATTGAAAGGAATGAATTAATGATACAACACGATGAACCTTAAATGTGTTATGCTAAGTGAAAGAAGCCAGATTCTAAAGTCTTGCTCCTGTAGGGACAGAAATGAAATCAATGGTTGCCAGGGGCAGGGGTGCAGGGAATGATTAACTGCTAAATAGCCCGGAATGGGGGGTGGTTGGGAGGTGATGGAACTATTCCACATCTTGATTGTGGTGGTTACATGACTGAATGCATGTGTCAAACCTGCAGAACCATACCCTAAGAAAGATGATGTTTACTGTTTGTACTTTATATCTTAATTTTTGAAAAGAAGCAAAAAAAAGACGTGAGGGTGGGAGATAATTTGGAGGCGCTCAGCTGGCGTTGAGTCTTCAGGGAGCCCTGACTTCCTCTCTAGAAAGTATGTCGGATGGAAACGTGTTGATTTGCTCAGCAAATATTTACTGCACACCTACTATGTGCCAAGTAGTATATTAGGTATAGAGAATATGACAGCAAACAGAACAGAGGAGTTTCTGTTCCTCTGAACCTCACAGCTTATGTTCTAGTTTAAGTAAAAAATAAAATAAAAAATAAGAAAATTTCAGCTAGTGGTAATAAAATAAGAAAATAAAACTGGGTGACAAGATGCAGTGAATGTCATCTAGGTCAGGGAATGCAAACTGAGTCATTAACAGGGTGCTGGGTACTGGAAAAACCACACCAAAGCTAGGAGGGGACAATAGTGGATTCAAGAGTTTTTTGACTCAGCACACCCAGTCAGCTCTCACTGATGCCTGTATAAGTTATCTGCAGGAATGTTTTGACCCCAGGGACGTCGCTTCGTGCTGCCCAAAATACGGGTTCCCTTTCTCCAGCCACTCAGGGAATGCTCATTCATTTTAACAATAAATTACAGGAAACATATTTAGAAAGAGAAATATGCCGGGGCAAGACACCTCATTATTCATTCTCAGGACTCGAAGCAATGCTTTTTGTATTATTCATGTGGCTGCTCCTGTCAATTCTAAATGGATTTATCATCTATTCTTTTGTACAGTATTAAAACACTACAGTTCCTTTCCAGCCTGCACTGTTTGCTTAGCTCTAGATTTTGTGAACAAAACATTCTTCCCTTCCCCTGGACTCCTTCCTGTGCTTTATGCCCAAGAAAACCACACAACTTAAATGCTTTGGCGTTGGGTGGCTTCCTCCTGCATCTCAACCCCTTATGTCCTGAGAACATGATGCCAGAAGTCACCTGCCACATTTACAAGGTATGTTCTTTGTTTGACCAGAACACATCCTTTTGCCTTTTGTCCTGTGCTCGCCTGAAGAATGCTTCAAGTTCAAAGTGTCAACATAGAGTCAAGCAATTGTCAGAGTTGAGAGTGGAAAGGATTTTGGTATCTTTACAAATATGCCATGTTGTCCCCATCACCTTCATTCCAACCCTGTTTCTCTCCCCACCAGTCCCCAAATCTAACATGGTTTAGACTGGTTTCATGGCCATCTTTGACTTTCAGGCCAAAGAACCTGGCAATTGGTTCTGAGACCGTTCCAGGAATACGATCATTGTGTTGTAATAGCCAAACTCTTGTGAGGGTTGCAAAATCTGATGCAAGTTGTTACTGAATTTCCAGTGCTCAGAAAAGAAACACCTTGTCTTTTGTCTCTGTAAGTTGTTTACTTAGGGCTTTGACTGGGCTCCCCACCTTCCTTACACAGGAAGAATGACTTGCAGCTGGTTGTCCTTTGCTGTTTTAATTTGTCCATGAGCACATCTTTTTCTTCTTTAACTCTCTGTGAATGTCAAGAGTCTTTCCTGGGAACTCAGAAAATAGTTGAGAATTTTGGGGAGTCTCTGGTAGAAGAGATTACAAAGTTAGTCCCTGCCAAAGGCCGGCATGCCCCAGCAGGTTTAGACGATGTGAAAACCACATCTTGGGTGTGAATTGGCCATCCTGCCTCACTTCTCTTACAGCCTTGGTGTTATTAGGAGGGGGCAAACACTTGCCTTTTTCAGTTGAAATGTTTGTGGGTTTGCTGTTGGCCATGGGCTCTTGGTTAAATTCAGCAATACAAAGTGATTTCCAAAGCAGTGAGGGTCAAATTGATTCTGAAGAAATCATCAGGGATGTGTGTAAAGGTTAAGCCACAAAGATGTTCAGGATGGTGGTGTTTATAATAGCAAAAAAAGAAGGAGAAGGAGAACAGAAAGGAAAGGAAAGGGAAAGAAAAAAGGAAAAAGAAAAAGGGGGAGAAGGAGCAATCTAAATGTCCAATAATAGAGAACTGGTTGGTGTTAATGGCGTGCAGTCCTGAAAATAATAATGCTGTGGAAAGCTACATGATAGCATGAAACAATTTTTCCTCTCCTGTATGTACTGGCACATTAGAAGGAAACTAGTAATATTATTTTTTTTAGTATTTTAATTTTGTTGGGATATAGTTGATTTACAATGTTGTGTGAGTTTCAGGCATACAGCAAAGTGATTCAGTTATACATATACATATATTCATTCTTTTTTAGATTCTTTTCTCATATAGGTTATCACAGAATATTGAGTTCCCTGTGCTCTGCAGTAGGTCCTTGTTGGTTATCTATCTTATATACAGTAGTGTGTGTTAATCCCAAGCTCCTGATTTATCCTCCCCCACCACGTTCCTCCCCCTTTGGTAACCATAAGTTTGTTTTCAATATCTGTAAGTCTGCTTCTGGAAAACTAGTAACATTAGATAAATGAATAAATAAATGTTCAGGAATTTCTTTTAACTTACAAAAGCAAGTGATATATAATTGTGATCTCATTTTTATTTTAAAAATATAAATAAATACAGGACAGGGTTTCTTAACATTGGCACTGTTGACATTTGGGGCCAGATCATTTTTGTTGTGGGGACTCTAAGCTGTGCACTGTAGGATATTTAGCAGCATCTCTGACCTATTCGTGGAATTTGCACACACACCCCCTCCAGTTGTGACAACAAAAAGTGTCTCCAGACATAGACAAATGTCCCCTGGCAGGCAGAATTACCCCTGGCTGAGAACCGCTCGTCTGGCACATAACGATAAAATGTGAGAACTATTACAGAAGAGAGGAACTTTATGAGAATGTGTTGAAGTGGATCTGGTTTGGCCTCTGAGGTCAGAGAAGGCCTCCTTGGGGAAGTGATATTTGAGCTGAGATCTGAAGTTAAGCAGGAGGTACCCAAACAAGGGGGCAGAGAGACAAAGGAGAGAGAATCCTATAGACCAGAGACCATGGCTGGAGCACAGATAATCATTTTGGCTCCATTTTGAGATACTCAGCGGGCCAGAATCCCAACCTGTCACCCTGGTTCTCCTCCAAAGAAGAATCTCAAGAGTTACAACCTCTTTGCCATGGTTGGAACCTACGTTCTGCCAATGAATCAAAGAGCCCCGTATTTTAATCCTGACTCCTCCACTTACTAGTTGCATAACCTTAGACAAGCTATTGAACTTCTCTGAGTCTCAGTTTCCCCATCTGTAAAATGGGTATAATAATTTCATTGTCACAGGGTTTCTGTCAAGATGAATCCTGTATAGCCCCTTGCAAAGGGCCCAACATGTGCTTTGTGTTGCACAAATCATGGCTGCTGCTGCTGCTGATATTTTGCTTTTTGAGCATTCATTATGTGCCATGCATCATATTTAGAACTTGACACATTATTTCATTTAATCTTCATAACATTCTTTTGATCTTAACCATTATTTTAATCTTGATTTACACATGAGGACGGTGAGATTTAGGGAGGTTAGGTAATTTGTTCCAAATTACACAGCTGGTAAGTGGTGGAGCCAGGATTTTGATCAGAGACATTTGAAGAAAGAGCACATCCTCTTCATCACCAAGCCACACTGACTGTCCAACTGGGACTCTATTGTCTTCTGACTTACTGTTCTGTTGCTGAGTCACAAATTGCCACAAGTTTATTATCTCCCAGTTTCTGTAGGTGAGATGTCTGGGCACAGCATGGCTAGATTCTCTGTTGAGGATCTCACCAGGTTGAAATCAAGACGTTAGCCAAGACTTGCTAACGTTTTATCTTGGGGCTTTGGCCCTCTTCAAAGAGCATCAGTTGTTGGCAGAATTCATTTCCTTGTGGTTGTAGGACTGATGTCCTAGCTGTCAGTTGGGAGCCACCCTGAGCTCCTACGGGTCACCCACACTCCTTGCCTTATGGCCCCCGTGGGCATTTCACAAACGTGGATGTTTGCTTTTCTCCAGGTCTCTCTGACTCTCATCTCTGCCACTCTCTGTCTTTAAAGGACTCATGTGACTAGGTCAGGTCCCGCTGGACCAACACCCGATCTTAAAGTCAGCTGATTTGGGACCTTAATTACATCTGTGAAATTCTTTCACATCAGTGCTTAGAATAGTGGTTGATTGAATGACCAGAAAATAGTGTGTGTCCACCAGGGGAATCCGGTGGGCCATCTCAGAGTTCTTCCTACCACCCCACCTTAGTTCTGTTTTTAAACAGTGGCTGCTGAGGCTATCAGAGAAAGTTGTTCACCCACGCTGTTTCCAGGTCTAACACAGCTCTTTGAAATGACATCTCCCTTCACAGCCTTCCTTCTCTACCTCGCTCAGTGCCCTATGCAGGCATACAGGAGTTCACCCCAGGTTTCCTGGTGGCAGTGTTCTGTGCTGCACCTCCATGCTCACCTCCATCAGCACTGTGAATTTCCCTCTGGTTCTTTCCTCCTCTGTTAGGAGAGCCAGGTAATTCCCACTGTGACAAAGGGAAGTCTGTGCTCTTGGAGAAGGGAGAGGGCTAACATTGCCAAATGTAACTAGGACTGATTCCAGTTCAGCTGGCCAGTGCCATTTTGTGGAATCCAAATTTTTTTCTAACTTCTTAGCCACGCTTATCCTCCCCACCTCTTCTCCTCCCTACTATGTTCTCTGGTTTCCCCTGAAAATTCCTGTGTTCTTACAAGCATGCCAAGAAAACTGTGCTCAAACCATCTGGACAAGTAATCCCAGCGTGAAAATTTTCTTGGTACTTGGACTTCCCAAACTAAAAGGGTTTGGGTTTGAGTCATTCACTGAGACCCACCCTAAAACAGCCTCATTCTTCTTAAGGAAAGGAAATGACACCTTAATAAAAAGGCAGCATCCAGACTATAAAATTTCACCCTGCCATAGATTTCTTCACATCTGACCTCTGCAGAAAATTTCACTGACTTTTTTCAAAAGTAACAAATGAAGAGTGTGAAAGACGGGATGTGGAGAATTAGCTATACCAAGCATGTATTCTAGTTTAAAGGCTTAAAGGTAAAAGTCCCTCAGAAATAATTAGTCACATAAAGCAATATTTTTGATCCACTCAGACTACTTGGCATCTGTTTCTCTGGTTCTTGATAATTTCAATATTGTGCTGGTGCCTAGAAAAATATAAAGGGACCATACGCTAGAAGTGTGAGTCGACCATCTTGATAGAAAATGGAAGCCAAGACAATTTTTAAAGGACTGTCTCTTCTGTGATTGTATTTAGTGAGATTAAAGATCAGAGAAACAGCAGCTGTGTTCTTGAGAAGAAAATGTGACAAGTAACCGTGTGCTCCTCTGATGAGACTAAAGATGAGGTCAAAAGACCTAGGATTTTAACTAAAGTCCAAATTCTGCAACTGAACTCATCAAACCCAGCCCTCCCCAGTTCCCACTGAGGAAAGGGAGAAAGGATGGTGAAAGCCAAAGTGGAGAAGCTGGGCTACAAATATCCCAATTCTCATCAAATTGCTGGTTGAGGGCATTATCTCTCTAGGGGAGCCATCTGCCTGCCTCGGGGGCACAGAGGACTCCAGCAGCCAGAGAAAGCCCTCAGGCAAAGAAATGCAGGCTCTGGCCCTTGGAAGTCAGGCCAGTGTGTCCTGAGGTGGAAGGAACAAGGTGATGTGAGCGTCTGAGACGCCAGGAGATTTAGTGAGATGCTCCATTTCTCCTGGGAAGAGCTATAATAAGTTCTGCCCTGACATCCTCTTAGAATTTGTTGGGGGGGGAGAAAATTACAGATAGAAAAAAACATGTATCTTGACATACAAAACATGTTCAGAAAGTAAGTTATGATGTTAAATAACAGGATAAAGATCAACATCCTGAATGTTTGGTCCCCACTGGTATCTCCTTGCCTTCTACCTCAGCCCTCTGTGTTCTCTGGGATCCTCCATCCTGATCTTCTTTAGGGGACTTGAACTACCTTGCTCCCTCCCATCACAGAACCTTCACACAAACTGTTCTCCCTGCCCAGACTGCCATCCTCTTTCCATCCCACCCCACCCCAGACTAGGTTAGGTCACCCTAGGACATGTACCTGACCTTTAACTAGGTCCACGAGTCAGTAAGCTCCGTGAGAGCAGGGACAACCTCTGGCTTTGGTTCCTTACCCTCCCCAGGGTCTGGGACAATGCCTGGCACACAAGAGATCGGTGAATATCGAGTGAATGAATAGATGTTAAAAAAATAAATAAATTCCAAGTGTCAGCCTTGATATTTGAGACAGCTCAGATGTATATCCTTTTTCATGTTTTTTTCTTTGAGTAGGTCTACATATACAAGATCCAAAGGTACAAAATGATTTACCTTATGTTTTAAAATATGCCCTGTCATCCCTACCTCCCGTCCTCTAAGGTGTTTCTAGGATTATTACCTCTCTAGTATTCCATTTCTATGTCTTCCTCTATTTGCACATAGTAACAAACATTCATATGCGTTTGTTTTTTTTTTCTACAATTGGTAGAATACTATGAATACTGTTACTTTTTCACTTAACAATAAACCTGGGATGAATTGGAACATTGGGATTGACATATATACAGCAATAAGTATAAAATAGATAGCTAATGAGAACCTGCTGTATAGCACAGGGAACGCTACTCAGTGCTCTGTGGTGACCTAAATGGGAAGGAAATCCAGAAAAGAGGGGCTCTATGTACACATACAGCTGATTCACTTCACTGTAATGTAGAAACTAACACAACACTGTAAAACAACTATACCCCAATTTAAAAAATAAAAAAAAAAACTGGAGATAAGCCCGTATCAGGACGTAAAAAGCTTCCTCATTCTTTTTTCCCCCAACACCTTTTAAACATTTTCAAAACAGATCAAAGTTTAAGTAAGTTTACTGTGAATACCTGTGAACACTCACCAGCTCAGTTTTCCCATTGCCATTTTACTGTGCTCGCTTTATCAAATATCCACCCATTCGCCATCCTTCTATCCATCCATGAAACCACATTACTTTTTGATGCATTTCAAGATAAATTGAAGGCTTCCATACACTTTTTTTTTAAATTTATTTTTGGCTGCATTGGGTCTTCATTGCTGCGCGTGGGCTTTCTCTAGTTGAGGCGAGCGGGGGCTACTCTTTGTTGCGTTGCGAGGGCTTCTTACTGCAGTGGCTTCTCTTGTTGCGGAGCATAAGCTCTAGGTGCGCGGGCTCCAGTAGTTGTGGCTCGCGGGCTCTGGGCGCATGGGTTTCAGTAGCTGTGGCTCGTGGGCTTAGTTGCTCCACGGCATGTGGGATCTTCCCCGACCAGGGATCGAACCTGTGTGCCCTGCATTGGCAGGCGGATTCTTAACCACTGCGCCACCAGGGAAGTCCCAAGACTTAATACACTTTCACCTAAATACTTCAGCAAATGTATCATTACCTAGAGTTCAATATCTGTTTACAGTTTTTATGTAAAATATACATATAATAAAATGCAAGAATCTTAAGTAAATATTCTGAGGTTTGAGACATACACAAACCTTAGGTGTATATTCACTGAGTTTTGATAAATGAATACATTTGTGAAACCCAAACTCTTATCAGGATATAGAATATTAATATCCCTTCTCTCATGTCCTTCACCCAGTTAATTCCCACTCTTATATCCTCAGAAACTATTGGTTTTTCTACCATAAAATACCTTTGCCTGGTCTAGAATTTCCTATAAATGGAACCATACAGTATATACTCTTTTGTTTTTGAGATTCGTCCGTGTTGCACATCTGAGAACCTTGTTCCTTTTTATTGCTGAGAATTCCCACAATAAGGAGTAGATTTGAATACCCACGGTTTCCTTACCCTCCTCATTCTTCGTAACTACATCTTATGCCATTATTGGTGAACATTGAGGCTGTTTCTATCTTATGCTATCACAAAGAGATGGACCTCTCCTCCCATGGGTTATAAATATATAGCCTATACTTCTAGAAGTGGAATCACTGAGTCAGAGAGCCCTGCTTTTTGATCCTCAAACCTGAGAGCAAACCTTGGTGCATCACCAATTCAAGACTGAGACACTCATCAGTGGTGTTCCAGTGGCAGGTGATTTGCAAGACATCTTATGAAAATGATAACTGTGAATTACTCGACCCTTCATTTTCCAGTCTGCAAGGAAGGGCTTCAAGGTCGAATGTTTGCTTCCCAGGCCGAATGCCTCAGTTCTACTGCACAGCTGAAAGCAAGCTGAGAGGCTAGTCATAGAGAACAAATTCCTACAAATATTTGAGTCTTAAATTCCTCCAGAGTGTGGGTATCATTTGGTGCACATTCCTCTAGTTTCCCCCCTAAACCTTTTGTTTCTGTCAGGCTTTCTCCCCGAAACTTGGTGGCAGACTGGCTGCTGGGCTTGCTTTCAGTTATAATCCTTTGTTCAAGAATTCACATCCTTGCAAGCCTCTGGGTTTCATTAGATAAGCTTACCCTCCACCCTTTTTTCACACCCATTATCCCAGGCCCTGGAACGGGGTGATGTGTTTTCCTTACTTTCCCCCCTTTCTCTTTTATTTCCCACTGATAAATGGCAAAAGCAGCTGTGGGCTTGGCTTTGAAGGTTCTGATGGACGAGCATGATGAATCGGTGATGGATTAGAGCAAATGAATCACATAACGCGGAAAGGGAAGAGGCCGAGAGCGCGGAGCCGGCTTCCAGCTTTACCGTTTTTCAAACTGGCCTTAAAAGCCAGCATTTCTTTTAATCTGGTTCCAGTTTCTGCGGTGACTCTGCATATGTTTAAAAGAGGGAGAGTGGAGAAGTCTTGTGGATATAAACAGGGAATTCCATTCTTCAGTCCGGCTCTAAAGCCGCATTGTCATTCAGGGGGAGTTTAAATAGCTAGGAAACCACTTCAAGGCCCCTCAAAAAAACAACTGGGCAGCTCCAGGAAGAGGAACAGTTGGCAAACCAAGTGACAGAATTGAAAACTGTAAATCTTTACCATGAGGACTGACTAGCAAAATACAGCTGTTGCTGCTAGTAGCCATCTCCTTGTTTGGAAGGAAAGTGTATTCTTGAGCTGATTATCATAAACCGCTTGGTTGCTGTGAAATGGTAAGCATGAGCAGGTTGGAATCTGGTCTTGTTTTGAACCCAAGAAAAATAAGAACTGCTATTTCATTGCCTGTAGTGTTTTCTGATTTTAAAGGGACAAAGACAGTAAATTGCAGTTCTGGAGCTACGGGTTAACATTAGGACTGAGAAATTCCAAGTCCTCCTTTGAAATTCAAGAGATACTTAGCAGAGAAGAAAGGTCTTGGTGGATGGATGGTTCCTTTGTATTTGAACAAGAGGGGCCCTCTTCCTCCCCACATGGAAAGCCATTCAGAGGAAATCATTAAAGGACATCCCTTTTTGCACAGATAAGACTCTGGGGATAGATGCAAAATGAAGTGTAGAATTGATGCAATTACCCAAACCTATTCTATTAGGATAGAAAAGAGGAGAAAAATCTAGGCTTAGCTGTTTGGCTAATTGCTCAGATCCTGCAATTCCCTCCAACTCTCTTAGATATAGCCAACATGAAGTAGCTACTTCTTACTTTATAATTTCATATTTTAAGGAAAGTACAGAAAATATTAAAGGTTATCAAAGACAGTTGAATGACAGGGAGGCTAAGTTTGATTTAACAAAAACTTTTGGTCTCAAGAGAGCCAAGATAATCAGTGTAGGTTCTAAGACTAAAGATTTGAAAGAGGCTCTCCCAGCATTGCTGAATGGTAATAATCCTCGCCAACAGCGTGATTGAGCACTAGATGGAGACCACTTGGCTAAATCCTTTCCGTGTATTATCTCATTTAATCTTTACCTCATCCCTGTGGAGATCATGGCATTTCTGTCTCTTGGAGAGCTTTAAGAATCAACTGGGTCATTTTTAAAAATAAGTCTGGCTGCCCTGCTGAAGGTGGATCTAAAAACATTAAGCAATGGTTAGAAAAGATATTTTTTATCTCCTGTCTTTCCTCGCTACACTTATCGCACTGACTTTCCTAAGAATGTGGGTCTAATGGGAGCTCTGAAGGATTCCATGTCAATTGTTACCCGCCCCCCGCTCCCCCCCCACCCCTGTCCTCAGTTCCTTTCCACATCTCCTGTTGCCAAGTACTGACCTGATTTGGTCAGTATGAGTTGACGAATAATAAAAGCAGAGAAGGAGGGAAATGATGGGATTGCTTTGTCTGTATGCATTTCGACCATACAAATTTTGTAAACCTATTTACAAGGCTGGCAGAGCTCCCTATCTGTTTAGAAAAGCCGTATTAAATATGAATGAAGGTTAAATAATTAATCAGATTTCTCCCCCAGTGTCATGATTTTTGAATTTAACAAGGTATCTGGACACTAATAAAACTAACTCAGAGTCCTAAAAAATGCATGGGGTTTGTTTATGAGCTGTCTCCACCTACATCTTCTTTCTGACCGCAGTGAGCTTGTTATGATTAAGTATTCCTCATTCAACAAGTATTTATTGAGGAACTCCTAGGTACCAGGCTACCTACCTGCCAGATTCTGAAGATGCATTAATAAAGAAGATACACATTGCCCCTTTTATGCTAATAGTGCAGCAGACTGCTGACATTACCTATACAATCACTCAGATTAAAAAAAATACAGTTACCAACAATAATAAGTGCTAGGGAAGAAAGGGACCTGAGAGAAAGAGAATACACAGAGAATCTCATTTCGATGGGTGCCCCAGAAAGATCTCTCTGAGAAAGTAACTTACCAATAGGAGTGTAAAATAAGAGTTGGCCAACTCAAAACTGATTGCAAGGGTCTTCCAGAAAGAGGGACTGGCATTGGCAAAGGCTCTGGGGCTGGTAAGTGTTAGGTGAGTTCAGAGAATGGAAAGGAGGCTGGTGGAGCTGTTGCTAGCAGGCTGGGGGCTGGAGGGTGGCCCTGCGGTACAGGGTCAAGGGCAAGACCAGGCACCAGAATGCCGGGGAGGCACTAAACCCAGCAGGACCTAGAAGATGTTTAAAGCTTTATAAGAACAAGGAATGAGGTGCTATTCGATGGTTTTAAGCAGGGAAGTGGAATGAGGAGATCTCCATTTTAAAAAGATCACTCAGTTTGGGGACTACAGACTGGGTTGAGGAAAGCAAACTTGGCCTTAGGGAGACCCACTAGGAGACTACAGAGCAGCCCGGGTGCAAGTTGAGGGAGGGTGGCTTGGATTACGGTGGTAGTTAGTGAGATATGACTAGTTTGAGAGATTTGAGAAATACTAGTCCACTCTCCCTGTATCCTGAACAGAAAAACCGTATGCACAACTACAGAGCAAAAGTAAATAACAGCTTTTGTCCATTTAGTTAACCAAATAAAGTAATTCACACCTATATAGTTTTTTTTTTAAAGGGGAAGGATTTCCTAAATTATTCAGATCAGCTGTTCTTATCAACACTGTTGATGGGCAGATGCTAGCTGTCCAGATGTGGACACTAGCATTAAGAAGTCATAAACTGGGGCTTCCCTGGTGGCGCAGTGGTTGAGAATCTGCCTGCTAATGCAGGGACACGGGTTCATGCCCCGGTCTGGGAGGATCCCACATGCCGCAGAGCAGCTAGGCCCGTGAGCCACAACTACTGAGCCTGCGCGTCTGGAGCCTGTGCTCCGCAACAAGAGAGGCTGCGATAGTGAGAGGCCCGCGCACCGCGATGAAGAGTGGCCCCCGCTCGCCACAACTAGAGAAAGCCCTCGCACAGAAACGAAGACCCAACACAGCCAAAATAAATAAATAAAGTAATAAACTCCTACCCCCAACATCTAAAAAAAAGAAGTCATAAACTGACTCACAGATTAGCACATTGCTCCTTCAGTTGAATTGTTGAAGAAGACTACAAGTGCCCCCTAGAATAGAGGATAGAGATATTGTGAGTTTATTTGCCGTGTGCTCTAAAGTACTTACTAGAATTCACCATAAGCTTTATCATGCCTCGCCGTAACCCTACCAGGATATGATTCTGCTCTTTCTCAAGTGCGATCATTCCCTTCATCAAGCAGAGCCCACTCCTTCGTTCCTGAGTCATGAAGTCCATCTCCCGAACGCCCTGGTTCGTGATGAATGTGGTCCCTATGTGCAGTCACGTTCTTCTGCCTGGTCCATGTTAGTTAATTCTTTGGTGTCCTATCTGGTTACACATGTTGAACTGAGCTCTTGTGAACTTTACTCATCCTCAGCAGGATTGAACAACAAACTCTGCTTTATGTAACGTTTGTCTTTGCTCAAACCACAGCCCTTCACTGGATACAATCTACAAGTTGCTCTTTCAGTTGAGTTGGCAAGGGTTCATCCTTTTGGAGGTCAAGGTTGCACGTTTCTGTTTCCCATAACACGTGCCTGGGATGAGCCAATAACTGGGCTGCCTGTATTTATGAATGGGTCGTGACAACACCCACAGTAATCATAGCAACACTGTGGTAAACCCCTCCCCAAGAATCAGAGGGACTTTCTTCATCTTAATGGATTGTATTGCTTAGGATTTGTTAGAAGTTTAGTGTTTTAAAATCGTTTTAATGTTTTTTAACATTAATAACTTTTATTCTATACAGGAAGATAAACATTTGATGGATTTCAGTGGTGTCTCTATAAAGTTATCCCATCTGTGCCTGTGCACACACTGAAATGGATAACAGTGGGGATGATTATCTGGATAAAATGCCAAGAGCTGAGATAAGAATCTGAATCAAATCCAAAGGCCCATTGCCTCAGTGTCTCTTCTCATTTGGCTGATGGTCTCCGTTTTCCATTTCTTTACTTCTTTTTTTTTTTTCTGCAGTAAGATATAAATAACATAAAATTTATCATGTTAACGATTTGTCAGTATAGCATTAAGTACATTAATAGCATTAAGTACGCTAGCAATAAGTACATTCAAGAGCATTAAGTTTATTAACAGTGTGTGCAGCCATCACCAATATCTATGTTTCCAGAATTTTTTTATCATCCCACACAGAAACTCTGTACCCATTACACGAGGGGTCCCCAGCCCCCGGGCCGAGGACCGGTAGCAGTCTGCGGCCTGTTAGGACCCAGGCCGCACAGCAGGAGGTGACCGGCAGGTGAGCGAGTCCAGCTTCATCTGCTGTCCCCTTTGCTCGCATCACCGCCTGATCCATCCCACGCCACCCCCTCAGCCCCCCGTCCGTGGAAAACTTGTCTTCCGTGAAACCAGTCCCTGGTGCCAAAAAGGTTGGAGACTGCCGCATTACACAGTAACTCCCCGTTCTCCTCTCCCTGCACCCTCCAAGCTCCTGGTAACCTCTGTTGTACTTTTTGTCTCTATGAATTTCACTATTCTAGGTACTTCATATAAGTGGAATTATACAATATCTATCCTCTTGTGTCTGGCTTATTTCAGTTAGCATGTGTTTTCAAGGTTCGTCCGTGTTGTAGCATTGTCAGAATTTCCTGTTCCTTTCTGAGGCCGAACGATATTCCATTGTATGGATATACCACATTTCATTTACTTCTTCATCCATTGATGGACATTTGGGTTATTCCTACCTTTTAGCTCTTGTGACTAATGCTGCTGGAATGTTGGTATACAAGAATGTGCTCGAGTCCCTGCTTTCTGTTCTTTTGGGTATATACCTAGAAGTGGAATTGCTGGATCATATGGCAATTCTACATTTAACTTTTTGAGGAATTGCCAAACTGTTTTCCATGGTGGCTGTACCATTTTACATTCCCACCAGCAATGTACCAGGGTTCCAGTTTCTCCACATCCTTGCCAACACTTATTATTAGCCATTCCTAACAGATATGTCCACTTCTTTCCAAGTGCTCTTATGTCTATATGCCTGGTCATCTTGATAGAATCAACTGATCGCTCTATACAACATAGCTGAACTAGGCCACAGAAAGATGCAAATTTTCATTTAGGCAAGAAGTGAAAAAAAAAAATCTTTCATGCAGATTCAAAGTAAGGAAGTAACGATAACCCGCAAGAGCCAGTGTAGCAACGTGGCTGAACGCTTGGACTCTGGCACCAGACTGCCAGAGTTTGAACCCCAGGTCTGCTCTAGCCAACTGAATCTGGGTGACCTTGGGTGAGATGTGTAACTCCTTTGTCTCAGTTTTCTCCCATGTGAACTGAAGATAATAAACCCACCTCTGAGGGTTACTGTGAGATTTAAATAAGTGAATGTGTGCAACGCTCTTCAAAGAGTGCTCCATAAATATTAGTTCAAACGACACTAATCTGGGAAATTTCTGGAATCCATATGTATGAAAACTTTTGGACCTCATCTCACACCCCAGGCAGTTAAGTCAGAATCTTGGTGGGGGGTGGCATCTGCATTTTTTTTTTTTTTCGATACGCGGGCCTCTCACTGTTGTGGCCTCTCCCGTTGTGGAGCACAGGCTCCGGACGCGCAGGCTCAGCGGCCACGGCTCACGGGCCCAGCCGCTCCGCGGCATGTGGGATCCTCTCGGACCAGGGCACGAACCCGTGTCCCCTGCATCGGCAGGCGGACTCTCAACCACTGCGCCACCAGGGAAGCCCTGGCATCTGCATTTTTAATGAGCATCCAGTACCCAAATGATTCCTACAAACAATAGTGTTTGACAACCCTTGCTCTAACCCACAGCCAACTTCTCTCACCTTTGGGTTTCATCTGACCTTCAAGCAGGTTGGGTCCCAAGAAGAGATCCCATTTATGTGTAAAGTTGAAAACCTACAACTGGGATTTTTAATTATTAGAACTAATAGCCTATAAAGATTTTAAGATTTCCTAAAGGAAATTTGTTTGAAAATTTTTCACCCTATTAATTTGGTTATATCACTTTCTTCTTACCAGAGTAAGAAGAAGGATTTTTTCCTCCAATTAAAATGACAAAGGCTTACATTGTGTAACCAATTCCGTTTAGCACAACACATTTAAAATATCTCAAAAGTTGTATTTTATTTTTATAAAACAACGATTCAAGCACTCCAGAAAATGCCAGAGCACTCATGTGACAGTCACATGGCCATCCCCAAGCATCCAGATGGATGGCATTAGATAGATAAAACATCGAAATCGAAGTTTTAGGCCAACTTCTATCTTGGCCTAAAAAAGCCAGAGAAATGTTCCAGTTCCCAAAAGCATTTTAAATAAGGATAGGAGCTCTTATGAGATGCTTTTCACATTTTACATTTCAGAAGTTGTTTCAGCAATCTGGAATTTTCAGACAATTGAAGAGTTGCAGAATATAGAGACTTTACACGTGCAGGCCACACTTTTACAATCAGGCCAGTCTCATCAGGTTCCCACTGGGATAGCCATCAGAATTTCCACTCCATCGCCACAGGAAGTAGAACTGGGATCACCACATGAAGATTTTCTTCAAGAAAAGCTGGGGTTACTCAAGATCATGTCAGAGAAAAGAAATAAGAACATTTCAAATACCGAGCCCCAGAATAATTTTGCAAGAAGCATCTCTCAGAATAATTGCAAATAGTGGAAATATTTTGCTCTGAAGACCATGACCAGAGACATCGTATCAGCAGCTTCCCAAGATTTCCCAATGGCCCCAGAACTTTAGGAGTGGCTATCCTGAGATAGAAAGGCTGATAGAAATTGTGGTTTTACCTGCCAGAGCTCTGAAAAAAGCCCAAGTTTCATAAACACACTGTCAGCCCCTGAACACTCCCCATCCACACACCAGCATCACCAAGACCCAGATTATGCCCCCAGAATAGCAACTACCACTCTCAAGGGCTCACCAGGGGTCATAAGCTCGGCAAGTCCTTCCCATGTGTTACC
The DNA here is from genome assembly GCF_949752795.1 of Hyperoodon ampullatus. Lineage (NCBI taxonomy): Eukaryota > Metazoa > Chordata > Mammalia > Artiodactyla > Ziphiidae > Hyperoodon > Hyperoodon ampullatus. Next base: position 24,140,273 of record NC_136923.1, read on the forward strand.
TTCATGAATCCTCACAACCTTATAAGGTAGACTCATTTTACAAATCAGGACAACCTAAGGCTCATTCATTTATTCATTCCAGAAATATTCACTGGGCACTTCCTAAGTCGAGGATTCTGGAATACAGTGGTTACAAATGAGGCAGGGAGGAAAAATTGCTAAGTGAAGGAAGCCAATCTGAAAAGGATACATACTATATGATTTCAGCTACAGTTGACTCGAGCAATGCAAGGGTTAGGGGTGCTGACCCTCCATGCAGTGGAAAACCCACGTATAACCTAAAGTCAGCCTTCTAGTCCTCTGTATCCGGGGTTCCTCCGTATGCACACTACCAGTCAACTAATCATGGATCACGTAGTATTCTAGTATTGACTATGGAAAAAAATCCACATATAAGTGGACCTGTGCAGTTCAAACCCACGTTGTTCAAGGGTCAACTGTATATGACATTCTGGAAACCTATGGAAACAGAAAAAAGATCACTGGTTGCCAGGTGTTCCAGGGAGGGAGGGAGGAGTAGGTGGAGATCAGGGGGTTGTTAGGGCAGCGAATCTGTTCTGTATGATGCTATAATGGTGGACCCATAGAATGTACAGCACCAAGAGCGAACTCTCACGTAAACTATGAATTTTAGTTAATCATAATGTATCAACATTGGCTCATCGATTGTAACAAATGCACCACCTAAGGCAAGATATTAATAATAGGGGGACTGGGGGAGATGGGGGTGTGGTGGGGTAGATTAGAACCCTCTGTACTTTACACTCAATTTTTCTGTAAACCTAAAGCTGCTCAAAAAAAATAGTCTTTTTTTTTTTTTTTTTTATGAGAAGGGAGGACCATAGCCCCTAGCATTATGAAGACCTGCAAACAGATAGAAAACAAGGAAACAAAGACATAACAAGAGCTGGTGCTCCGTGTAATGATGAAGACAAACGAGGCACATGGCAGGCCTGCATTGAGGGGGTGATCAGGGAAGGACCCTCTTGAGGAGGTGACATCGAAGCAGAGACCTGAAGGTACCCCCATGCTAAAGGCAGGAAGAGTGTTACACATGCAGAGAAGAGCATGTGCAAAGACCCTGAGAAGGAAGGGAAATTTAGGGACACAAAGAGCTCACACCACCTACAAACTGTGGACTCAGAATTCAGTTGTCCTCCTAATCCCAGTGCTTTACCCCTGCCTCTTGTTTAATCGGCCACTGTCTTGAATATTGAGCCTCACTCTTTTTCAAATTCTCACTGCCTTCTTTTCCCTATGGTGTGGTGGATAGTGTAAACATTACTTAAAATGGGAATAAATTCTTCTATGGGTGATGGCAAAGTGTTCCGCCTCACTCTTCAATCAGCAAAGAAAATTCCAGGGCTTCACTTTCCCATCTATCTTTAAAATCCAGGAGGTGGCGGGGTTGCAGGGAGGAGGGGGGAGAGGCATTTTGTCATTTGGGGAAAAGGTCATCTATTCTTCATTTTCCAAAAATCTCCAATACGTACTGCTCAACTCCTGCTGGGCACAACCCTCTGCATTATGAGCAAGTCTCCTATGGTCTTTATAAATATTTATGATACACGACTGACCATGTTATATATACTGTGCTTTGCTGATATTAGTCATGGCTTAAAGCTTGTCCATGCACAGAGCACGCCGATCGGGGATGTGTGGAGGGGCATCCTAGCCAGGGGAGAGAGACATTCATTGCAGTTGTTCTGTGGGTCTGCTGAAAGAATTGACACATACCCAAATCAAAATACAGGTACATTTCTTTTCTTGAAGAAGAAGAAGAAGGAAAAGAAGAAAAAAACAAAGCAAAACATGTGTTTCAGTCTGGATGAAAAAGCGTTTCAAAACTGAAAACATGGCATGTAAAGAAGAAAGAGGTGCGTGTGCTATTTTAAATGGAAAAAACATCTGCTTGGGTCAGATAGAAACCAGATGGGAGAGAAGGAATCAGAAGAGTAAAGCTGAAACGCATTCAGGAAAAAGACATCAGAGGCGAAATGTGCTCCCGAGTCAGAGGAGCCGTAACTCGCAGACTTTTCTTCCTGTGGTGCTGGACCACGTGGCTCCCAGGAACATGCGAGAAAAACTGAGGCAGACGCACCGAATTAGCCAAGGAGCTGGTCCAGAAAACAATCCAGTCACACCCCACACGGCTGGGTGTCTTCATTAGGGAGGTGCAGAACTTGGTGTGTTCTCTGAGGGGCTGGAGAGACGCCCCAGAAGTAGAAGGATGTGTCTGTGTGTCCTCATCCAGCCCCAGTGCTGGGGGAAATAATCCAGACAGGGAGAGTCAGGCCTTTTAAGCTGATGTTTAGAGGTGCTCTCCTGTGTTACAACCTACCTGCCTTTTTTTTTTTTTTTTTTTTTGGCCCTGCTGAGCGGCATGCGGAATCTTAGTTCCCCAACCAGGGATCGAACCCAGGCCCCCTGCAGTGGAAGCGCCGAGTCCGAGCCACTGGCCCGCCAGGGAGGTCCCCCACCTGTCTTTTAACAGGACTCTCTGGGGAGAACAGATGGGTGAACTCAGAGGCATTGCTCAAAGCCCAGCCACAAAGGCCCTCTTGCCCAGCAGACATGAGGTAGAAAGTTCCGGTGAACTGTTTCCTCCATGCTGTGTTGTGGCTTTCTCACCCCGGTGGAGCGTATTATTTGAGTTACCACATGCTGACCACAGGCTCCCAGCAGCACCACGTGCTGACCTCAAAGGAGAATGGCTCGCGGTGGAGCTTCCCACCGAGGCCTGCTGTGGTCCTGGAGGAGGTGACGGCAGCCTGGGCGGCTGGCACAGTGTCCACCCACACAAGGCTGGAGACATGCCTGCCCCTGACTGCTGGTGAGCGTGCCCAACTCAGCCATTCAAATAACCCACTTCTCATGGCCAAGGGTAGTTATCCTATCTATTTAGCATTATCTTAGCTGCTAATGGTGCGTGAACACACCAGCTTTGGAAGAACAGCCAGCACAGAGGACGGCTAGCCCCTCACCAGGCCACAAAAGGACAGAGCTGGCATCCAGGCCTCTCAGCCTAAACCCTTGCACAGCCAGGATTTAGCAGATAAAAAGAAAGGATCTTATAAAGAGTAACACAGGCTGCTTTCATAAAGCTCTATAACCTCAGGCCAATCACTGAGCCTCAATTTTCACATTCATAAAATGGTGACCATGATGATACCTATCTCACAGAGCAGCCGAGAGAATCAAGTGGGATAATTTATATAAAAAGTTTATTATAAACAGGATCTTTACAGTTAGAAGGAGGAGAACCTCAACTTGAATGAGTTTAAACAGAAAATATGTAAGGTACTTATTGGCTCCCACCAACTGAAAAGTCCTAAAGTGCATCTGGCTTCAGGCATAGCTGGATCCAGTTACTCAAATTATTTCTTCCAGATGCTTGCTTGCTCTTGTACTCTCGTACTCTCTGTCTCATTCTCTTCATCTCTCTCTCTGTTTCTCCCTCCTTCTGTCCTCCTCTCCCTAACTTCCTCTCTTTCTTGCTCTTTCTTTCTTGTATTGGGCTCTGCTTTTTTGTGAGTGAGCTTCATACCCAGGCAGGCTCTCTCAAATAACATGAGAAAGATGGCCTCTTACAGCTCCAGGCCAAATAGTCTTTACAGAGGAAGTAAGACTTCCCTCCATCCCATTTCATGGAGGGACTCTGATTGGACCTGGAAGCCACCCCTTGCTTGGACCAATGACTACAAAATGGGCATGGTGACCTATGATTGACCAGACTTAGTCAGATGGGCCCTCAGGGGGAGGGGGTTGGCCAGATTTAAGGTCTTTGACTGACGGTCCCACCAGAATCATGTGATATAGACAAAGGGCAATTCTCCACAACCATAACACAGGTTCACAAAAATGGTTCGGGTCTCCGTAAGTCCACAGAATTACTACTGGTGTCTCTTCTCTCTCCTCCTATCAAAACCTCACTCTGGAGCTCCAGTTTCCTTTTATTTAGCTGTTACTTTAGAAAGGAACTGGATGTAAACTAGCCTCTAATATAGAAAGAGCTTCTACTAGTGGCCAGAGACCTGCATTCTAGTCCAAGTTTTGTCACTAACTGGCTTGGTGATTTTGGTCTGATTGGTTTAACCTCCCTCTGGTTAAGTTTCCTCGTGTATCACATACACGAGGGTTGCCATCAGTTCTCTCCAAGAGCCCTTACAGCCCAAAGATCTATGTTTCTATGATCTTATCCTTCTTTCATGACACCACTGGGGGTATTCACATTTTAGCAGAGACTTCCTGAGATGGCAGTGACTTGATGCAATGAATAAACCACCAACAGTGGAAACGTAATAAAAGATCAGACCAGAGAAACTGGAATCTCTTTCCAAGCCTCCTAAACATCATTCCTCATGGGCAATCACCTAATCATGGTATTTTGGATTTGCCATTCACGTCGGTCAAAAGTGTGGCTTGGTCAGCCTGTGTCAACAGAGTGGCAGAAAACCAGGCAGGGTGACCAGATTTCTGGCTCTCCATTTCTCCTGCCAGTGACTCTTGGCCTCCTTTGGGGTGATCTGGACACTCCTTCCACGGCCTCCCTCTCAGGTCCATCCTGGTACTGCTTGGCCTTCACAAAGCTCCAACCTCCAAAATATCCCTAACCTCCAGGTCTCCACCAAAATTTCCCTTGTCCTCTTTCCTATCACTTCCAAGTCCTACACCCTGCTGAGTGTGACATTACATTCAACAAGCTAATCTGTCTTACTATTAAGTGCAGACAAGTTACTGTCCAAAACAATACATGCATGCTTCTTGTGGGTCTTATGAAGAAGATGCCCGAACACAAGGGAGTTAAGTCTAAAGGGGGAATCTCAGGACCTGTGACAGGAGAGGATGAAGCTGGTTTAGAAGCTAGACCATGTGACCTCACTCTCAGATGGGCAATTTGTATTTATCATTTTATACACCACTTCTTCCAAACAGTATTGGAGGCCTATAAAAGTATTTATGCCAATAAAAAAAAAGCACATGTAGAAATGGATAGAAGTTAAATTTAAAGAAGGCGAAATGTATAGCTCAAGCCCCTAGGCTACTACACTTATTATGAGTGTAAAAATTCACCCTGGGGACTTCCCTGGTGGCGCAGTGGTTAAGAATCCGCCTGCCAATGCAGGGGACATGGGTTCAAGCCCTGGTCCGGGAAGATCCCACATGCTGCTGAGCAACTAAGCCTGTGCGCCACAACTACTGAGCCTGCGCTCTAGAGCCCGCAAGCCACAACTACTGAAGCCTGCACACCGCAACGAAGAGTAGTCCCCGCTCTCGGCACGCACAGCAACGAAGACCCAACGCAGCCAAAAATAAAATTAAAAAAAAAATAAAAAATTCATCCTGAACTTCTCGATAGCCAAGCAAAAGCAAAACATGGTGAACTAAATCACTTTCAACCACCAGTGAAAAGAAAAAGACTAGATCCTCATTATAAATTAGCTGAGGAATTCTTATGAAGGAGTTTGAAAATGGTGTAATGATCAATAGCAAAGACTGAAACATGGATGTAGATTTGTTCTTCATATCAACTATGAGTCTTTGAGAAAAGGTGACCTCACAGGGTAGAGGGTTCCCTCGTTTTCTCATGTGTAACCCCGTCTGCACAGCACAAAGTGAAGTGGAGATTTATCAGTTATCACAGACAACCAGAGTTGTTCACTTTAGTCTCCTGCCTGATTTGAAGAATGGAGATTCGAATTATCACCCAGTCCTACAATTTCTACATCCGAAATCCTCTCAAACCAACACACTCCTCTTTTTCATCATTGCCCCCAGCCTCGTGACAGATCCCCGTCACCTCTCCCGGGGCCTAATTTGTCTCTCTATCACCAACCCTCTGGTCCTTCCTTGGCACAGAGCAGTTAGACATGAACTTTGTAAGAGGTGAACCTGACAGGGCTGCCTGAGGGCTTTCTCACTGCCTCGGGGACGCAGAGGTCTTAGCCTGGGCTCCCAGGCCCTTCATGGTCGGCCCCCTGTCTACCCTGCCAGACCCATCTCCCATTCCTCTCCCGTCCTACCCCTCCACCCCTCTCCCATCTGAAATATCTTCACCTCTTCCAAATGCCCTGCAATCTGTGCCTGCCTATTCTTTCTCCTTCTTCAGAGCTCAGCTTAGACATCACGTCTCGCACAAACCCTTCCCAGCCTCTCCAGCCAGCCCTTTCTCTGTCTCCTAGCTCATCACTTCTCAAACCACGTTAGAACCCCCGCTTGCTCACCTCCTTGCTCCGCTAGACTCCAAACTCCATTGCGTAAGAGCACAGCCATCCTTGTGCTTCCCTTTCCAACCACGTGATCTTCAACAAGTCACATCATTCCCCCTGGGCTTCAGTTTTCCCATCTCTAAGATAGGACTCACAAGGGTGCCTGCTTCCTAAAGATATTGTGAGGACTAAATGAGAAAATTTATTAAAAACACTTAAACTATGTCAAGCACCTAGTAAGTATGAATAACAGTTATTATCATGAGTACTATTTATTGTATTAGGATGGAAATTGTATCTGTCTTATTCACTGTTTTATCCGCCTACCCAGTCCAAAATCTGGCACAGGATGTGAGTTCAGCAAACATTTGTTGGATGGAAGGAAGGGAGGGAGGGAAGGAGGGAGGGAGGAAGAAAGAAAGAGAGAAAGAAAGAAGGAGAGAGAGAAAGAAAAAGAAAGAAAGGAAAAAAAGTGGGACTTCCCTAGTGATCCAGTGGTTAGGACTCGGAGCTTTCACGGCCATGGCCCGGGTTCAATCCCTGGTCGGGGAACTAAGATCCCACAAGCCACGTGGCTCAGCTGAAAAAAAAAAAAGGATAAATAAATGAATGAATGTTGAGTTATCTGGTTTTATTATGTACATAGTTCAGACTTCACTTTATTGAGGTCTGCATAGACCAGAAGAACCAATTGTGCCAGCGCCTTCCGCAGTGTGTTTGCTCTGGTGTTTTTTCCATTGACACTGTTAGGAGAATGATTCCATTTTACAAAGGGAGGAGGGGGGCAGCCTATTTCCAAAGGCTGCTTGTTCTCATTATTAATTTGCCTCTCCTCGTCCAAGTAGAGTCTGAATGATTTTGAATGTGCACTCATCTGGAACGGCACCCTCATTCTCTCCTCGTTTCATGCCTGGGTGCAATTAAAGTCAAAAGCAAAATTCAAAAATACGACTTTATTATAGCCTGAAAGAATTGTTGATTCAGGGACTGGCCTGTGATCTCACAACATTACAAAAAGAGAGAGAGAGAGAGAGAAAGCGAGAAAAAATAACACTGAGCTGCCAGCCTGTGGGTTTGGTCTCAGCAGTGGAGACCCGAAACTCCAGAATCAATAACTTGGTTATGTTTGCTGGGTTTCTAACGCAATTACAAGAATTGGAAAACTGCCCAATGCTCAAAAAGGAATGAAGGTTCTACTAGCACTGCCCCACCCCCTTTTCTAAAGAAATAATTAGGTGATAAAGGCAAAATAACTGCACAGGGAGGGGCGCGGTCGTTTCCAACGGCAGATCAGAGAGCTGGGGAATTTCAGAGCTGGAATGAAGCTTAGAGGTCACCTCGAGGCCATTTCGCAGATGAGATAACTGAGATGCAGAGAGGGAAGAGTTTACCCAGGTTCACACCATGGGCATGAATCTTGAAGGATCTCCAGCTCGATGTGTTCAATTGTGCAAGGAATATTTACTGAGAGTCTGTTTGGGGCCAGGCAGGTGCTAAGCACAGGGAGTTAGTGAATCAGGCAGACTGGTGTGTTCTCTGCCCTTATAGAGCTTACATTCTACTGGAGAGGCTGACAGTCAAGTAAACCCACAAATGGGTGTGTGACAAATGGCCAGAACTAATCAGAGGGCAGTGATCGAGAGCTAGTTATCTGGGGTGGTCAGGAAAGGTGACTCTGAGGAAGGGACATTCTCAGCTGAGACCTGGGAAAGAGGACAAGGAAGGAGCTTGGCAAATTCAAGAAGACAAAGGGACACTCAGCCATAAAAGAGAATATGCAGTTTTGCCATTTGCAACAACATGGATGGACTTGGATAGTACTATGCTACGTGAAATAAATTAGATAAAGACAAATACTGTACCGTTGTCACCTAGATGTGGGATCTAAAACATAAAACAAACTGGTGAATAGAAGAAAAAAGGAACGGACTCACAGAGACAACAAACTAGTGGTTACCAGTGGGGAAGAGGGGAGGAGGGAGAGGCAAGATTGGGGTAGAGGATTAAGAAGTACAAACTACCATGTATAAAATAAATAAGCTACAGAGTTATATTGTAAAACACAGGGAAGATAGCCAATATTTTATAATAACTATAAACAGATTATAACCCTTAAAAATTGTGAATCACTATGTTATACACCTGAAACTTATATAATATCGTGCATCAACTATGCCTCAATTTAAAAAAAAAATTTTTTTAGGGGAATTCCCTGGCGGTCCCGTGATTAGGACTCGCGCCTTCACTGCCGAGGGCACGGATTCAATCCCAGGTCCGGGAATTAAGATCCTGCAAGCCAGGCAGCGCAGCCAAAAAAATAAAATAAATAAATAAATAATAAAATTTTAAAGAAAACAAAGGGACAAGAGTGTGGCTGGAGCACAAAGGATAACAGGACATCCACATCCTGAAAATGGAACAGAACAGCACTCACCCTCATGCTCCCCGCAACTGGGATGCCCCTGGCCTTTGGCAGAATAAGAAGGGGCTGGAACCTAACCTCCAACCTACTCCCCACTGAGAGCGGGGGACCCTGGATCCACTACCACACACACGCCTGTTCCCGTCACTTGGGAAAGTTTTTGTTCACCAAGAAGAAAAGAATTTGACCAGACATAGTAGCCAGACTTACGGTCAGCTTCCAAATCAGGAGAAGGCCACACTAAGGAGAACGTGGTATTCATCAGGAAGGTCACGAGAAGAAGTTCCAGCACAGCTAGTGGTCAAGAGCACAGTCTCTGGAGTCAGACACTCTTGGGGAGAGACGGGTTCACTGATTATGGAGCTGGGCAAGATGCGTAACTTCTCTGAGTCACAGTTTTCCCCTCTGTAAAATGGGTACCTCAGATTTCTCCCTCTCCCTCTCTCTGTCTCCCACATGCCTGACCATAAAAATTTTCACCTGCTCCCAACAATTACGTGCTTAAATGCCATCTATTCTGTTTTATAGTCTTGCTATTTCCCATCTGTTGGCTTTTTCTTTGTAAAGTAGTATATTCTCATGTGGTGTTTTTCAAACCTTGGGTTGGAACCCAATCATTAGTGGGATGTGAAATCATTACTAAATCATAACTTAACTGTAACTAGTGAGCCATAAATAAAAACCTTCAAAGAATAAAACAGACAAGTACAGAAGAAAATAGAATAGAAAAAACAAATCAAAGTATGCGACAGTTGAGTATTGTTTCCTAGCACTTCGGTATGTATGTCCTGGATCGTGATGTAACTGACATTTCTGACTCTGAGGCTCAGTCCAGAAACGTTTGAGAAACGTGGTTCAAAGCGCGTGGGTTCTGGAGCTGGGCTGCCTGAGTTTGAGCCCAGGTCCATCACTAGCTAGCTATGTGACCTTCTCCAAGCTTCAGTGTCTTGTGTTAAGTGAGGATTACACTAGTGCTTCCTGGGATCGTTGGGAGGACAAAATGAGAGCATATATGGAAGACTGTAGCACAGTGACTGACACAGTAAAGTAAATTTGTGTTACTTCTTTTCTTTTTCCCCCAAATAATGTCCATGTTAGGACTCCCTTGCTCAAAATTTCCCACACCTCCTTATTATCTACCAGATAAGGCATTAGCATCTAAACCTCGATTTCAGGCCCTCCTCAGTCTGACCCTAAACTACCTCTGCAGCCTTGCTGCCCATCTACAGGGAAAGATTCACCTTTCCCTGCAGCCACACTGGCTGCCTGCCTGACCTGTAGCATGCCTTGTCCCTTCCTCCCTCTACTAAGGCCCGTCTCTTCCTCTGCCTAAATTATCCTCCTGTCTGTTCTCTGCCTGGTCAAATTCTACCAGCTCTTAGGAACAAACTAAGCCCCAGCTCTTCCACAGAGTCTTAGCGCTCTCTTCCAACCTCTTAATGAACTTGTCTCAACTATTGTTTTAATTTCAGCAGCCAGCCCAGACACAGGATTAGAAGGATTAAAGAAGAGAAAGGGTGCTTCCCTGGTGGTCCAGTGGTTGAGAGTCCACCTGCCGATGCAGGGGACACGGGTTCGTGCCCCGGTCCAGGAGGATCCCACATGCCGCGGGGCGGCTGGGCCCATGAGCCATGACCGCTGAGCCTGCGTGTCTGGAGCCTGTGCTTTAGTGGAATCAGAATCCCCTGGAGGGCTTGTAAAATAAGGATTTTGCCCAGCCCCACCCCCAGAGCTTCTGATTCATTGTTCTTGGGGGGGGGGGCGGGGGGGTAAGGGGGTGAGAATTTGCATTTTTAACAAGTTCCCCAATGATGCTGATGCCCCTGGTCGTGGGACCAGACTTGGAGAACATTGGTGGCGTGCTTAAGAATATGGACTCAGTAAGATGCACCCAGGCTACTGCGGCGACTCCAAACTCAGAGTTGAAATCCGGTCACATCCTTTTTTTTATAATTAATCTTTCCCTAATAGCAGGATGTTCTATAGCATTCTTTTGAGACATCTCCCCTCGTGCACAACTGACCAAGAACCCCAGAATCTTACTGAGTCTGGAAGGAGTTACTCCTCTTCCACAAGCAAAGAAATTCATTGATCACTTTCTGCCATTGCTTCTCCCGAACACACGGGGGCGCTGTTGAAGACTGGTCCCGCACCTGCGGGTGCGTGTTAATTACCGAGTTGTCCTGACTGGTCCAAGCACCTGCTGAAGCGCATTGAAGTCTCGTCTGGGGCTTTATTACAGCTTTTTTCCGTTTACATTCCCACATATGGCCATTTTTCACCAACGCACACCCACTGTGCCAAGATGACTGAGCCCAGGGGAGTTCAGTTCATCAACCACACCCTGTGCCAAAAGCAGCCCACCTCTGTGGATTCTGAGCCCTTCGGGTCAGACCTAATCATTAGTGTAAATCTCCTGAAGGTTAACTATTTTAGGCCCAGATCTCTGTAAAAGAGATTAGGAGCAATTTGCACAGAACTGGTCAATTCTCCCCAGGCACTAGGTCTGCATGACAAAGGGTGAGGCAGCTTTTGGTAAACCTCTCAAAAGAACAAAAAACACGTTCTTTACTCTCTTTTCCAAGACAATGGAAACCTACTGCACTTTCATTTTCACACTAACAGAGCCTTTTCCTGACCGGGTTGATCTGTTTTGGAGACTTGGAGTCTAAACCACTACCCCATTTAATTTTTCTTTATCAAGCACTAAGGCCACTTGCAGTTTAGGCCCATAACGGTCAGTGTACTCCAATGGGTCGTAACAACAACTTAGTGGCTGGCAACCCTCCTCTCTTTTACTGAATTAAAATAAAAAGTAAAAGAGTAGTTTGCATGTTTTAAAGAAAGAATTTATACACGGACTTGTATGTCACTTAGATACAAAAACAAGTCTATACTGGATTAAGATTTTAAGTGAATTTCTTAAGTGTGGGTCACAGTCAAAGGTCTGAGTCATCTCCTCTCTGCTAAAGGTCTGTTTGTTACTAAGACACTCGTGCCTCTTTTCTGGCGTTCTCTGTGTTCTTTAGGCTACCCTCTTGGAAGGCTATTTTGGTCTCCTCTTCCCCTTTAAGAAGCTGGCCTCTAAGCTTCTAGAAGATCCTGTGCGTGTCTCTGAGTACACTTACCTCATTGTTCTGCACTGGGACCCCCTTCCCTGTTACCCATTCACACACACACACCCCTCAAAGATCTTGAGCTCCTTGGTGTCTTTAGCTGCGTTGTATTCGCACACAGCACTTGGTACAGTAAATACCTGCTGAATGCCCCCACCAGCCTTCTCGAGTTGTTGCTTTTGGCACTTTTCAGATACCACCTTATGTTGCTGTTGATAGACATTTTCTCCAATCTTGTATTTGGTAACTTGGTGCACATCTCCTTGCTCATCTCTTCCCTTAGTAGAACTTAAACCCCTTGAGGACAGAGAACATCTCTTGTTTTTTTTTATGTTGAGTCCTCAGAGAAAAACTGAATGTAAAAGCCATGTGCTAATTCCAGTTGACTGATGGATAGCTGTGCTGAGCCTCTGCTAATCTGAGGACTAGAGGTTAGGCGTGTCTGACTTTCTCTCTTTAATTATGTCTCTGCTTGTTCCAGAAAGTAAGGGTAATCAACAGGATACATTAAGTAAAGCAAGATGACCTAAAGTAGAAGCCAATGAGAATTTCTAGAATTTTAATTGCAAGAAGTGTTAATATGTGCATAAAGTTTCAGCCAGAAGAGTGATTATCAAAATATTTCTTTCTGTGAATGGAGAAATTTAGAACTAGCCTAAACTTCACCAATCCTATATTGGTTGACTAAATTATGGGACATCTACTAGATCCAAGATGTGCATAAGGTAATGAGTGGGAGTGACAGTTATAAAACACTATATATGGCATGATTTCATTTTGTAAAATATGTGTACTGTGGGGACAGGAGAGAGGGAATATGCTAGAACATAAGGGTCTTTCTCTCCAAGTATGACTATGAATGATTTTTACTAATTTCATGCTTGTGTTTCGTAGAAGAACAGGGTGGGAAAGTTATATATATATATATATATATATATATATATATATATATTTATTATTATTATTATTTTAAATAGGTAAACCAAAAGAAAGAAAAATAAAAGTAGGGAGCTAAGAATGAGGTTTATTCCAAAAATGAATACCATGAAGATTTAAACAGGCAAGACACAAATTTGCCTCTGAGCTTTCCAGCAATTCAAACAAAAAGGGAAACAAGATCAGCTACATAATTCACATTGTCCAGGAAAAACTCTAATCTTCCTGATAAGTAGGAATCTATCAGTGTCTCCCTTGGAGCCCCCTGAGGATGTTCTGCTAAGTAATAAATAACATCCTCAGCAGATTCTATCATCCAGGTGAGTTTCCTAGAGCAGTCTCTAAATTAGACTACCACATTCCCCACCTTTATTCTAAGGATGGCCTTAAGCAGGTATTTAATTCCTCACTAAATACCTCCACTAACTAGTGGTGAATTAATTACTTCATATCTAAATAACTGGCGATTATTGATAGCTGCAGTGAGCAATTAGAGTTATTAACCCATCCTGGCCTCTGGCTGGCATCTCTGAAGTGTTTCCCTCCCCCAAATTGCCAGGAGCACCTATCTTGGGGAGTGGTCTCCTCAGCCTCGCCCCCAGCAGGGCCAAAAGGCAACCCAGTGACTGACCTACACTCCCACCTTACCTCAGCCAGGTGTGCAAAGACAAAAAGTCAGAAGGACTTGATTGTTAAAAAGTTATCTCCTATCTAAAGCCCAAAGTACTCAATACAGCCAAACCCGTGATTTTTTATTTCTACAGCCAGGGGCTCTTGGAATGGACACAGAGAGAAATGGAAGGAAAGGCTACAGAAGGGGATTTGGACTCAAAGAAAGTTTCTTAGTCTGGGACCCCCAAGGCCTCCTCCCTGGAGACACTTGGGCTCAGAGCCATTGATTGAGTTCTTATGACATCCACCAGTAAATGTGCTTGGCCCTGCACTAGGGGCTGGGATACAAAAGTGAGTGTGGCCAGGTGAGGGAGCTTCCCAACTGGGGAGACAGCTGGACAAGCAGATCATCTCAAATCATAAGTTAAAGAGGCACAAGCAACTAGGGGAACATAAAGAGATCCTTATCCAACCATAAGCATCAGGAAAGGCCTCCTGGATGAGATGATATCTGAATTGGGACTTGAAGGCTCAATATGGCTTTGCAGAACTGAGCAAAGGGTGAAGGGCATTCCAGGGAAGCAAAGGCTTGCTGTTTTCTGGAAACTCAAATCATCTCCTGATTGTCAAAGCGTAAAGCTCAGAGTGGTATGGAGATGAGGCAGGAGAAGTGAGTTGGGGCCGGTGGTGGAGGCCTTGGGCCATGGATGTAGGGCTAAAGAAAGAGTCTTTGTTCCTTTAGCCCTGAGGTTTTGTACATGAATGCCAAGACCAGGCAGGTGATGTGAATCAGTCAGTGGCCCAGGGGCAATAGGGAATGGTGGGGACTGTGGCAAATAGGAGTGCACTTGAGTCGCCTAAAGAGGCCACGCAATACTCTAGCCAGTTGTCACCGTGAGAGAATACAGGACTAGCCTTGCTGGATCTTCCCATTGTTCAAGAGAAGGCAAGATCCAGACCCCTGTACCACTCTCCCTATTTGTAAGTGTTGGTGACTCATTCAAATTTAAAACAGAGTGAAGATCCAGTACGGGGAAGGGCCCCACTCCTCTGTCAGTGAGGCTGATTTAACCTGAGGGCTGGATTTGGCCTGTAAATCCACCGTGTTGCCACTTCTGCCTTAGAAAGTGGGGAGCCATGGACAGCTCTGAGGTAGTGGGCAAATGTAGACTTGCCCTTTTTTTAAACCCTATGTGCATTTGTGTGCAATTTTGGTTAGAAAAGGGCAAGACAGGAGGCCTGAAACATGTTACCTAAAGCGTGTAATTCTAAGAATGGGTTAGTATGAAATGCCAGTAGGTCAGTGAAAATCACCTCAGTGGTTTTCACTATTAAAATGTAATATCAGACCCATCTGGCAGAACCTAGCAAACATTTGCAAAGGCAAAGGGTCAATGGAAGGACACAGGACTCTGCTGGTCTGTGATCTCCTGCTGTGTGCTAGACGCTGTGTGCTAGACCCTGTGCCTAAACATGCGGAGAACTACGAGGGCTAAGGTTGTGAGGGGCAGGACTGGGTCTAACTCATCTTACAACCTCAGCTTTCACCTACAACAAAATCATACAAGGTCAGTGAGTATTGTCATGAACTGATTCCTTTATGAATGAACTAGTGGCCAGAGACCCAGCTTCACATCCTGGCTTAGCCACTCATTAACTTGGTGACTCAGGTCAAGACACCTGGTATTTCAGAACCTTAGTTTCCTGCTCTATAAATTGGGGATAGTGATACCCACTTTGTCTACCTCGTAGGCTCAAAATCAAAATGCAGAAATGCTTGGAAGGAAGAGCTTTATATATACTCATAAGTGCCCTATAGGGTGGACTGGGTTGGTTACTGCTACTTTGCCAGACCTGAGTCTCTTTAAGAACAATATTTTTAGGTGTATGGCAGAGAGAGAAAATGAACAGCATCTGATACCTTTGAGGTGGGCCTTCCAAACCTTAACAGTTTGCCACCTACTTTGCAAGAGATTTGGAGCCCAGTCTCCAGGCTTCAACCCCATGCCAAAGAGCCCTGTAGAGCCTTCGCACATGCTGTTCCCTCTGCCTGGACCACTGTTCCTTAGCTTTTAGGTCTCAGTTTATGTCAGATCCTGAAAGTTGTTGTGAAGAGTCTTGAACTCATAACTCAAAGATCTCAAGAGGTTTCAGAGGGAGCTGTTACTTACCAACTGTATCTTACGCATTTCTACCTCTCTCTCTTTCAAACAAAAATGTTCATTCTAAGTAATAACAGCTACGTAGAATCATTGAGCTGAACTCCCTCCTGAGTTCCAAAAGTACTTTAGGCAGCAATCACTCAGGAGGAATTGATTCATTTTAGTCACATAACTAATATAGCAGCAGTTTTTCCCAGTACTTTTTTCTTTTTCTTTCCATAGTATTTTAGAGCGAATCCCTGTCATTCAGAACATGTCATTCACATTTTAGCACTTCTGCATGCATCTCTAAAATATAAGGACATTTTCCTACAAAACTGCAATACCATCATCACACTTAATAAATTAGCCATAATTATTTAATATTGTTAAGTTAGCCAGTTGGTATTCGAATGTCCCCCAGTTGTCTCAAAAGTGGCTTTTACAGTTGGTTTCTCCAAGTACTGCCCTTGATTGTTACGCCCCTTCCAATTCGCAATCTAGAATAGCCTCCCCTTCCTTTTCTTTTTTTCATGCCCTTACTGAAAAACAAACAAACAAACAAAAAACTCAGCTGTCCTATTTTCTGAATGTATCTGATTGCATCCAAAGCCTGGAGCTGTTGACTTTGTTCCTCTCTCTCCCTTGGTTGGCTCTGAGGCTTGGTCAGCATTTTCCTTTTTTGGCCACAATATGTCATAACTGGCTTGTGTGTTTCACTTATCACATCTCATCAGGAGTTGGTACATGTCTGGTTTTCCCAAGGATTTGTGCTTTAAGTCGTTAAATGAATTATCTCCTTTAATCCTCACAACAACTCAGAGAGGTGTGTTCCAGAATTAGTCCCATTTTTCAAGTGAGAAAACTAAGGCCCAGAGCAGCTCCATGCTCTGCCCAAGTTCACACATCCAGTAAGTAGCTCTCTGACTTGGAAGCCTTAGATGTGCCTGAAAAATGGGCAGGATGGTAGTTTTAAGTTGCTAAGGACCCTATATCCTAGGCAGTGATCCATCCTGGCCTCTCCTTTTCTTTGTCTTCCACAACCTTGCTTATAACCATTGCCATGCTTAAGAATCCACCTGCTCCCATCCCAAGGGTTTTATACAAAAGCCTCGTAGAGAGAATGCTTCCCTTTATTTATCTGCAGTACGCAGAGAACAGATTTGTTGTATACATCTGTGCAGAAACTCAATCTTCATTATTCACGCATTCTGTATTTGTAAGTTCACCCGCTCACTAAAGTTTGTTTGTAAACCCAAAACCAATACTTGCAGCCCGCTTGCCATCCTTCCCAGACACATGCAGAGCAGTGAAAAATTTGAGTCGCCATCAGGCACAATCCCAGCTGAGATCAAGGAAGGAGACTCTCTAAACGTCCTGTTTCAGCTCTCAGCCTCGGAACAAGTGTCCTTTTCACAGTCTATTTAGCACCACGCTTTTCACATTTTTGTGCTTTTCGCTGGTGGTTTTGCTATTTACAGAGGCCCCCAAGCAGAGTGCTAAAGTGTTATCTGATGTGCCTTACAGAGAAAATATGTGTGTTAGATAAGCTTCGTTCAGACATGAGTTATAGTGCTGTTGGCTGCAAGTTCAATTTTATGAATCAACAATATATATTAAATAAGATGTCTTTAAACAGAAATACATAAAACAAGGTTATGCGTTGACCAGTTAACAAAAATATTATGGCCAGAGAGTCACAGGGAGGATTTCCCCTAGGAACGATGATTTGCTGTTCACTAATTCAGTGTTTGCTATGACTTTCTAGAACAAAACTACCGCAAATAATGAGAATCGACTGTCTATACATATACTCTCGCCCTAAGGTGATTTTTTTTTTCAGTTCTACAAAATGTGATTAACTTTGTTTTCAAATTAAATATTTGAATCAGATTTGTTTTAATTGCAAAGAGGGGAAAAATGCACTGAACACATGATGAGGAGTAGAAGTTTATATATGTAAACTCATATATATATGATTTTGTTTTCTCTGCTCCAATCAATTCAGGATAAACTTTTGCACTGAAGCATATCCTGATATTGCTGACTCTTCTGAGGCAAACTGGCTTGGGGGGATAGGTTCAAATCTGCTCCCAATTTAATGTTACTCAGTGCTGAAGTATTTATAACTTTGTTTTGCTGAATCATTATAAAGTATCTGAGCAAAAGAAAATTAATCAATTCCTGAAGTTTCTATGCCTCCAGGGCTTTAAGGAGATTAAACTAACAGAATTTTCTTTTATTTAGTTTTCAGCCTTCACTGGAGTCTGTAGCTCTTAATGTAACTAATTTCATATTGACTCTGGGTTTTCTCTTTAATAGTAAAACTTGGGTTCCCATTTGAGAATTCTCAATATTCTCTTTCATTCTAACTGCTAAAGGATAGTGTGAAAAAAAAGTTTTATTAGAAAACATTGAAAAAGTATCTCCCTTCCCTAAGATACACAGTGTGGGCTTTTTTTTTTTTTAACATCTTTATTGGAGTGTAATTGCTTTACAACGGTGTGTTAGTTTCTGCTTTATAGCAATGTGAATCAGCTATACATATACCTGTATCCCCATATCTCCTCCCTCTTGCGTCTCCCCAGGGTGGGCTTTTTAATTAGTGTTTTCCTAAGTGAGCGCCTTTAAAACATAACATTCATTCCACTGTTTCCATATTTAAAGCAATCTTTCATATTGTTTTTGCTATTTAACTTTTTCTTATTAAACATGTTTACAAAAATGTAGAATATGACTTTGATGAAAACCATGATCTGAAGAACAGTTCTTAAAACCCAGAGACCTCACGTTTGTAACCCTTTAAATGCAAGCAGTGTTTTCTAGCCGGAAGTTCTGAATCCATCTTCCACGTAAGACTGACTGAAACTTTAATAATAGGTAGCTTGAGATTGAAATGACCTTGGGCAGCCAATTGACAGAATTTACCAATGGTTTTCAAACATCCAATTTAAAAGTTTGATGTGGTTTTTGTTTGGTGTGTGTACATGTGTTTAGGCATAAAATTGACTAGTTTTTTTGGCAATGATTTGATACATAATCTTAATTTCTGAAAGTGCCTTTAAAACAATAAAGGGTGATGATTCAAGTTCTCTGAGTTCAGAGATTAGCGCCTCATCTTCCTGGCTGTGTAAATCAGGCAAGTCACGAAACTTCTGTGGCTCTTCCTCTGTAAAACGGAGTCCTGACACCTACTTCACGTTCATCCACGTCCTGCAATTTATCAGAGTGCCCAGAACATAGCAAATGCTCAAAACATGTTGGCTGTTGTTCTTAAAACTTGCACCCTCCAATAATCATATTTACAATGGGACGACTGTCCTCACATTAGGAATAAAATGGCCAATTATACTTTAACCAGCATGTATTTTTAAATGTTCAAAGCATGTAACTGAGGAACGAATATAGGAATTTTCCACTAGAAGTCCTTGTTTACCAAATATCCCTGGACAGATACAGGTTTGTCTTTTTTTTTCTTTTCTTTTTTTTTAAGGGAGGAAGGGCAAGAAGAAAAGAAAGGAATGCCTTCAAAGAGAGGCAGCTTGGTGTAGATTTTCTAAATAAAAAGAGGACTGGCCACCCTGACTCCCGATTGTTTTCCTGTGGCCACCAAAGCTGCAGATTAGATATCGCTGAGGCTCCCATTTCTGTGACCTGATTCTTCCTGATATGCCCTATGAAGTGCTTTCTTGGATGTGGGAAGAGAGAAAAGCTTTTTTTTTTTCTTTTTTTTTTGAATGACAGGAAAGCAACAAGGGGAATGATGGCCAAACCCAAAGCCATTACCCTTCCTCCTTTAGACAGAACTCTTTTCAGGCAGCAGTGTACCCAGCCTCAAGGGGTGCTCCATGATTGGTCTGAGCCAGTCATGACTGTCCATTTCTCTCTCCAGTCATTGGTCTAGGGCAGTGGTTCTCAACCCAGGCAATTTTAAAGACGCACACACACACCCATAGGACATTGGCAATGTCAGGGCACATTTTGGGTTATTGTAACTGGGAGAATGCTACTGGCATCTAGTGGGTAGAGGTCAGGGATATTGCTGAACCTCCTGCAATGCCCAGGACAACCCCCCACCACAGAGAATTATCTGTGCCAAAATGTCAACAAGGCTGAGGTTGAGACATGCTAGTCTAGGAGTTGAAATGTGACATGGTTCTGGACAATGAAATGTGACAGGAAGGAGGTAGGGGAACTTCTAGAAAGTAATTTTCCTCCTTAAAAAGAGGGTATTTTGGGCTTCCCTGGTGGCGCAGTGGTTGAGAGTTCGCCTGCCGATGCAGGGGACGCGGGTTCGTGCCCCAGTCCGGGGAGATCCCACATGCCGCAGAGTGGCTGGGCCCGTGAGACATGGCCACTGAGCCTGCACGTCCGGAGCCTGTGCTCCGCAATGGGAGAGGCCACAGCAGTGAGAGGCCCGCGTACCGCAAAAAAAACCCCACAAAAAACAACCCTGTCTGTTGTCTGAAATTCTATAATGAGGCCCTATGAAGCGTAATGAGGCTTTGAACTGAGGCATGTCAGGACCTCAGGCAAGTTCCTTAACCTTATTACTACATTCCCTCACCCTTAAAGTGGAGCTCAGGAGACCCCCCTTTTATAGAGTCACTGGGCATAAACTAACAGTAAAAAGTCTTTAACAAGGCTCTTGGCGTAAGGTAGGTGCTTGATAAAAAGTTGCTGCTGGTTGTAATTCTGTCTGGTTCACTCTCACCCCTGTTCACTTACTTAACAAAATCAGTATTCCAGAATATTTCAGGGCTTGGTGCAAGTTGATTGCACTGAACTCTGATGGATCTCAGCCAAGTATTATGCTCCCTCTTTACAAATACCTGAGTAATACTTAAACTCAAGAAGGCAGAGAAAAAGCAATAGGACCCAGAAGAAGTCAGCCAGAACCTATGTGAATTGTGTATTCGGAGTGGTGTGCCTACAGTCCTGGGGCATAAATCTTAAACTCTGCAGATCTGCTCTTTTTTGAAGACTCCAAGCCCCACAGCTTGACAGCCACTTTAATGGGTTGCCAGGTCTCCGTAGGCAAAAGTCGTCCTGCGCACGATGAGGTTTCCTGTCTTATGTAAACGTTCCAGAGCTGGGCACCAATGTGTCTATTTTCAGGCTTTCTGGAAGGAACCAGCCCCTCTCTTTATCTGCCCCCTCTCTGCCCCAAGCAACAGGCTACATACTTGACCCAGCCTTGAGACAAAAGTGTCAGCAAGAGACACGATCCTAAAGTATTCCTCTCCCTCCCTGGTGTCCTCCTTCTAATGTTTCTCCACGTAAATAGTACCTGTGGCCCTGTGGGGAACCTACAGGATGACTTTGGATGGTACCTAGATAATCTTTTCTTTTGAAGTTCCTTTTAAACTAAATTTTAGATCTTTTTTAATGAAAAACTGATCAAAGTCATGCAAATGAATTGTCTTTTATGGTGAGTTAATTTAAAAATCATGTAATTTTAAGAAACTTTCTCTTTTTAAAACAATTTTATTTCAAGTTTGAGGATGGTGCATAAAACAGAATTGCAGGCCTAGACATACTTAGGTTAAATCTAAGATTATAAGCTGGTACTAGCCACCAGGTCAGGCTTGTGGTCACTCACTCACTGTGAGGACTCCAGCTTAGACTCTGAGTGAGGCAGGAGCCATTGGAAGGGACTTCTGTCCTGTCTCAACTATTTAAAATGGTACCTAACCTAGACTAGGTATTCAATAAATAGGTGTTGAATGACTGAATTTATTTAGTGTTCTCATGTGCGCGGCATGGCGCCAGGAGCTGGCGATTCAAAGATGAAGCTGATAGATACCATCTTCGCCTTCCTGTAGCTTATTAAAGGATTCATTCCTGGTTTCCCTTTGACATTCAATTGATTTCTGGATTCTTAAATGCTAGAGCACAAAATGTAAATATCTGTCACCTGAATACGTCTCTCAGCCTCAGCTTTCTCACACTGACAAAAACAAAGCCTGGAAGCACAGCTCCCGAAACATCCATGATGCTGGTCATTCCCTATTCCTACTCAGTCTCAGAATCTCCCCTTTTTCCTTCCAGGAAAAAGCCCCAGATCCTTTTGGCCTCCACCCAGCTCTCCTCCCCCAGGGAAACCAGGATTCAGCTGACATTCAGCAACGGTGAACACTTGACTTTTTCCCCTGGGGATATGGCACATTAGTCACCCCATAAACATTTAATTTTATTTAGCCATATTTTATAAGCTGGCACATTATCAGAGGTGTCTCCTTCTCTGTTGCCTCAAGTGCCATATGTATGTACCCATAATGACTCTTAATTTTGTCACTCTTTGCTTCTAGTAAAATGTGGGAATATACAAGAGAAAGCAGAAAAGGCAGGCGCTGGGTGGCTTAGCCTAGAGTGCTTATAGAAACCCTCTCTGGGAAGAAATGTGTGCTCCTTCAAGTACCCTGGTTTTCTCGAAGGGGGAGTCCTCTGCTGACCCGCATTGGTACTGCCTGGGGAGTGATTGTGTCGGTCTGGGTGGGGCCCTGGAATTAACATTTTAACTTTTCATTGCAGTGTTAATAACATACAGAAAAATACAAATAAGTGTACATCCAGCTCAATGAATTTGCACACACCCCTGTAATCAGCAATATTGCCAGCACCCCCAAAGTGCCTTGTTCCCTTTTTCTTTTAACTTCTTTGATGTTGTTGAAGTATAGTTGATTTTAAATGTTGTGTTAGTTTCAGGTGTTCAGCAAAGTGACTCAGTTATACATACATATGTGTGTGTGTGTGTGTGTATTCTTTTTCAGATTGTTTTCCATTATAGGTTATTACAAGATAAGCTAACCCTGTGCTACACAGTAGGTCCTTGTTGTTTATCTATTTTATATCTAGTAGTGTGTATCTGTTAATCCCAAACTCTTAATTTATTGCTCCCTCCACCTCCACCTCGTTCCCTTTGTCACTGCCTCTCTACAGCAGTTCCTATTATCTTGACTTATAGCCCATAGATTAGGTTTTGCCAATTTCTGTACATATAAGTGGAAACATATACTTTTTGGTTTCTGGCTTCTTATGCTCAACATTATGATTTGTGAGATTCATCCACATTGCTGCATGTAGCTGCAGTTTAATCATTCTCATTGCTGTATGGTTTTTTATTGTGAATATTATCATAATTTTTAGATTTATTCTGAGACTGATGATGGACTATTGGATTGATTTCAATTTGTAGCTATTATGAATAATGCTGCTGTGAATATTCTAGTAGATGTCTTCTGATGAATATATGTACACATTTCCGTTGGGTATATAACTTGGAGTGGAATTGCTGGGGCAAATCAACATTTTAAACAAGCAACTCCAGTAACACTGACTCATTCTGAAATTTAAGAACCATACAGCTAGACGAACCAGCAAGTACCATTAACCAAGATTAATCAGGTTTGAATTGTGCTTCAATACAGAAGATTTGAACTGCCCACAAAAACTTTATAGCCTTATTGAGAAACAAACAAAACAAACAAGAAAAACATAGATTCACAAAGCACATATTGAAGAAAAACACTGTAGAGAAAATAACTCAGGCATCCAATCCAGATGTCTGTTCTAGTTTGGAACAATGCACACATACAGAAAGCAGAGTTGTATATTGGCTTCCTATAGGAAAGACTCTGGGTTGGTTTTTTTTTTTTTTTTTTTTCATATCATACCAAAGTTTACTGATTACATCAAACAAAATTTCTGTAATGAAAAAAGCAAGTTGCATTCATAAAAGATGGCATTCACATTCATTATAGAAAGCAAAAACGATGTAAAAAATTGCTGAAGTGAAAAATGTAATATTGCAGTCCCATTTTGCAAGCTGAAAAATGATTTTGTCAACACTTACATAAAATCTGCATTTATATACTGAGTGTTATTTAAAAATTCCATCACTAAATTATTATGGATTTTGCAAATTTAGGCTTGTATTTTATACTGTTGCTGGTGTAAATGTGGTAGATATGAAATTAATGTTTTCAGTTTAGTAGGTAACATCCTCAAACAATGGAGAACAGTTGTGAAAACTACAAGGACATTTTGTAGTTCAAAATTATTCAAGTGATGGGTATATGATCCTATTATACATTTTACCCCTTTCTCTGACACAAAATAAGGTGGTTAGATTGTAGTGACAGGAATACTGGATGGCTTACTTCAAGTTATTCCATCTGCTAACCCCACACTAACCAATTTTTTTGCTCACTAATAAAATATCCTTCAAAAAATAAAGTCAGGCCCCTCTGAAGGATCTAGGCCATGATATTACACATCATTGCCATCGTGAATTTGAGTTGCAGTGTAATATGTAGCTTATTAGACACAACTCTAAATCCCCCTTGTTTTTCCTCCAGGATGCAAGGAATTTTACATGCCACCAGTTATATTTCCACTACCCTAGGTATTCTGATTATGTCAAATCTCCAATGGTCTGCATTAAACAAGAATTATAGGGACTGTGAATACAAAGAGCCCACCTTAACTAGAGAGGCTTGTTTAATGAAGACTCCGGGTTTTGTTTGGCATAAACAATGTTTCAAAAATGAAGAAATGTTATAAAATGTTTATATTCCTGATTTCTCTTCAAAAATTAAGCTCCAGCAACACCAGTTCCTTGTTCCTACATGGCAGCACTTGTCTGGAGCTGGATAACGACTGTCCCCTTTAGATGAAACATGTGGTTTCCAGGTACCACAGTCCCCACCAATCCCTATTGCCTCACTCTGGCCTTCTTCTCTCATTTACATTAGCTGCCTAACTCCTGCAGGCATTTGGCTTCCCAGTTCCTGGCCTAGAGGATTACAGTAAACATTTTCCTATACAATATTTGAGGGCTCACAAGAACCCTGCAAGCCATCGAGTGCTTGATAAGATTGTCCCCATTTGGACGGCTGAGGAAATTGAGGCTCCGAGAGTGATTGAACAAAGTTGCATAACTAGCAAGTGGTGGCCTTCTGGGGGCTATTTTGAGAAGTATTTAAAAATCATGTGTATATTTTTTTATGTGAAGCAGTGACTTAAATAAATCAAGATATGTGTAATAAGACGTTCGTAATAAAGTTCAGAGAATTTTTTTTAAGGCATCAGAGGAGGGAAAAAGTTCTGTAGAATAAAGTGGTCACAGATGTGTTTCCTCCCAGGATGGGGGATCTCATCTGAGCCTTGATGGATGACTGTGAAGAGGAGGCGTGATGATGGCATTCTGGGCAGCGGCTCAGCTGGAGCACAGGCACAGAGTCAGCAGCAGGCAGATGGGGATGAGGTGGGGATGGTGGACACGAGAGGGACCCGGAGGCACGACGGAAATGACTGCTCAGCTGTGTTGCCTTGAGCAAAAGTCTTTTTTTTTTTAACATGTTTGTTTGTTTATTTATTTAGGCTGCATTGGGTCTTTGTTGCTGTGCATGGGCTTTCTCTAGTTGTGGCGAGCGGGAGCTACTCTTCGTTGCAGTGTGCGGGCTTCTCATTGCGGTGGCTTCTCTTGTTGCAGAGGACGGGCTCTAGACGTGCGAGCTTCAGTAGTTGTGGCTCACGGGCTCTAGAACGCAGACTCAGTAGTCGTGGTGCACGGGCTTAGTTGCTCTGCGTTATGTGGGATCTTCCCGGACCGGGGCTCGAACCCATGTCCCCTGCATTGGCAGGCAGATTCTTAACCACTGCACCACCAGGGAAGTCCTTGAGCAAAGGTCTTCTCACCTTGCTGAGTCTCCAGGTCACGGGAAAGTTCTCGACCTCACTAGGTTTTGAGAGGAGTAAAGGAAATTCTGTAAGCTCAGTTGGTTGTAGTTTATTCATCCTTATTCGGATGAATAGTACAGTCCTGACACTGGCAACCACACAAGAAACGATAGCTATTGTGCTCTTACCATCATGCAGTTGATAGTTAGCGTGCTGGAGGGGAGCTCAGAGGGGAGAATGGGGTGACTCCTCAGGAGATCTTACCTGGGAGCCAGCCAGATCTCCATCTCTCCACCACACTCCCTCAACCCTGCCCAAACCCCCCTTCTCCTCAACTGCAGGGGGCAGTTTTTTATTCCATCTGAACTATCTTCCCCAACCTGTCTCTTTTTTGTTTTGTTTTGTTTTGTTTTGCGGTACGCGGGCCTCTCACTGTTGTGGCCTCTCCCGCTGCGGAGCACAGGCTCAGCAGCCATGGCTCACGGGCCCAGCCGCTTGGCGGCATGTGGGATCTTCCCGGACCGGGGCACGAACCCGTGTCCCCTGCATCGGCAGGCAGACTCTCAACCACTGCGCCACCAGGGAAGCCCCCAACCTGTCTCTTTAAGTTGTTCTTAAAGTCACTGCCAAGAAGCAGCATCCATTTGGCAAAGACTGTGAAGACAAAATTTTACCTTAGATGCCCCCACTTTAGGTCTGTTCCCGTCATTAGTGAGGGTGGGTGACTTTGATGCTTAGGAGGTGAGGCAGTAGGTGTTGTGGAATCAGGGTGAGCTCTAGCATCTGACATGGGTTTCTTTATATGGACATCTGACTATGTGGCCTCGGGCGAGCTGGTCAACCTCTCCAGGTTTCAACCTGCATTATCTTCAAAATGGGAAAAACCATCACAGCTCAGGGTGATGGTGAAGGTTCAAGATAAATATACAAAGTGGCTGGCACATAGTAGGTGCTCAGCTCATTGCCTTTATTGTTGTTCCAGTGCAAGATCTTTATCAGAAGAGCCTGGGAATTAACTTACACTTCATGGGGAGTGGGGGGAGGGGTTGACCAGGACACAGAGCACAACACTGTGGACACATTAGGGGCTCAGTCCTCTCAGTTGACTTCCTGGTCTCAGCTCTGTTGTTATCAAAGCTCTGTGACCTTGAGTAGGTCCCTAAACTCTTTCAGGTCTACACTTATATAGCTATAAAATGGGGGACTGGAGGAGTCAGGGTGACCCTGAATATTCACTCTGCAGCTAACATTTCAAATTCTGAATGTCTCTGATTGACAGCCGACAGTTTCACATCCTTCTGTTCCTTGTGTCTGCCCTCTGTCCATTTCTCACACTCTCTCTGGTGGTGACAGGTATCATCTCCCTTGCCAATTATAACACCTCAGTCAGGATCCAGCCTAGTAGAGAAAGCCTGCAGAATACGGTGTGCAGGCTGCCAGGAAGGGTGGCCAAGGCTGCAGTGCTAAAGTGTTCTTCCCACCAGGTCCTGGTGTCAGGGGCAGACAGGGAGAGAGGCTGCCCAGAAAATGTGGTATGATCTCATCTTCAGACTTCTCTTCAGAGCAAAGAATTATCTACCAGGAAGGCTGGTGATGGGGTTTAAGGCCACATAGGGTGATGTATCCATTAGGGTGTGTTAGGCTACCGGTAACAGAAAAAGAACTAAGGGTAGGGCTTCCCTGGTGGCGCAGTGGTTGAGAGTCTGCCTGCTGATGCAGGGGACACGGGTTCGCACCCCGGTCCGGGAAGATCCCACATGCCGCCAAGCGGCTGGGCCCGTGAGCCATGGCCGCTGAGCCTGCGCGTCCGGAGCCTGTGATCCGCAACGGGAAAGGCCACAGCTGTGAGAGGCCCGCGTACCGCAAAAAAAAAAAAAAAAAGAACTAAGGGTAAATTTTAAAATAAAATTATCTCACCAGTAAGAAGTCAGGACCATTACTGAGGTTTCAGGGTTGTTTCTAAGACGCCGCGATCACTGAGCACCTAGGTGTTTCTCACATCTTATCTCTACCATCCTCTTTGTATTAATGATACAAAGCTACTGCAACTCCGATCATCACATCTTTCCCTGAGAATGTCCAGAGACCAGAAGGAAGCGCTGTACTCTCTCAGGCATTATATTTATATCAGAGATAAAAGTTCTTTTCTCCTAGGCCTCCTCTTGAGCTCACAGGCCAGTTTTACCACCTGATAAAGGAAATGGAATTGCCGTGATTTGCTTAGACCAAGATTTCTCAGTCATGGTACTAATGACACTTTGGACAAGAGAATTTATTGTTGGGGGGCTGTCTTACATATTATATGAAGTTTAGGCACATCCCTGGCCTCTACCCACTAGATGCCAGTAGTACCCTCCTTGTCTTGATAATCAAAAATGTTCTCAGTAATTGGCAAATGTCCCTTAGACAGCAAAATGGTCCCAGTTGGAAAATCACTGATTTATACTAATCAGCACTCTATCCTCCCTGGGGATGGAGAAGGATCACCTTCCTGAAACACATAGCAAAGTCGATACCTGACACCATCAGGGTCCTGCCGGCAAGGAATAAAGCAGAGGACTTAAGAGGAGCAGCGGAGGTGAGTCTTGGGTCTGATGCAGATGAGGAACTGGTAGAAGAACCAAAGGTAGCCGTTCCGGAAGTGAGCAGATTTCAGAGAAGACACTGGACTCTAATACCAATATTGATAACATTGACCTGTAGATGGAAGGGAGGATGGAGTGAACATTTACAGAGGATCTCCAGTGTCCAGTCCTGCGCTGGACTCTCTATATGGATTTTGCTTTTAACCCTTCGAGTGCTGCAGCGAGAGGCTAAGCTTGGATGGTTTAACTCTAAGAGGGTTTTATCCAGGATCTGTGGGGTGAACCCTACAGGAGACGGACTCACTTTTTCTTGTTCCATGGACCCTTTGGCAGTGTGGAGAAACCTAATGGATCTTCTCAGGGCAGTGTCTTGAACTGCATAAAATAGAATTCAGTACTTACACTTGTTTCAAAAGATTTTTAAAATGCCGATGAGTTTCTTCTCACGAAGGAAGTAGACACAAGAAGCGGTTGTAGGGATTTCTGCTCCATCGGAGTTTGGACCTTTAAAGACCCCTCCAGCTGATACATTTTAATTCTTATTTTTATGATTATAAAACTACTGCACACCAACAGCTCCCAGTCAGGGGAACTATGCAAGAGGAGGGAGAGGAAGCATCAAGGGCAAAATGGGACTAAAGGGAAAAGGCAACCTCTCCTTTCTTTTTTTTTTTTTTTTTTTTTTTTTTCCGGTACTTGGGCCTCTCACTGTGTGGCCTCTCCTCTTGCGGAGCACAGGCTCCGGACGCACAGGCTTAGCGGCCATGGCTTACAGGCCCAGCCGCTCCACGGCATGTGGGATCTTCCCGGACCGGGGCACGAACCTGTGTCCCCTGCATCGGCAGGCGGACTCTCCACCACTGCGCCACCAGGGAAGCCCAACCTCTCCTTTCTTATAATCTCCCCACGGCGGCTGCTGCTTCAGAGTAACTCAGAACCTCAGAGGAAGCCATCCTGAGGGAGGAGCAGTGGGTCAGGCTCAGGGAGAGACGATGGCCCAGGGCGGGAAGGGTGATCCAAGATGCTCTGCCTGAAAGGAGGTTTAGGATGGGGCCAAAAACAAACAAACAAACAAACAAAAAAAAAACTATTGCACTGATTGAAAAAAAAAAAGAGAGAATATAGAAAAATATAAAGATTGTTCATGTTCCTATCACCTGGAAATAATCATTGTTGATTTTAGTTGGTCCTTGCAGACTCGTGCATTTATATACCTATGCACAAAAATATACTTTTGTTATCATAATGGGACATTGCATAATTATTTATAACTGGCTTTTTTTCATTTAGCAGTTCAGGAACATTTTTCTGTGTTAGAAAATAGTACTCTAGGTTGGGGACAGCAAACTATGGCCCAGAAGCCAAATCAGGTCCTCTGCCTGTCTGGGTAAATAAATTGTTATTGGAACACAACCAACCCACTTGTTTACACCTTGTCTATGACTGCTTTCCTGCTGCACTGGCTGAGAAAGTGTGGCCCCTGAGCTTAAAATACTATTTAGCCCTTTACAGAAAAAGTTTGGGAACCCATGAGCTAGCTCATGGGTTTTAAACCTGAGGGTTTATGAATTTGGGTGGGGAAAAAGATTACATCTTTATTTTCACCAGTTCTAATGGAAACTTAACCTTTCTCTCAATGATTGATATAGGCAACAAATCACAGTCATGTTAGCAGTACCTGTGAATTTGTCTAGAGCTTGTCACAGACATCTTGTTTACCGCTACCTAAAAATTATAACTATTAGATCTGCTACTAGATCTTTTTACTTTACGCCTTTAAAAAGAAGAATCATATTTACTGACTTATTACCAGAAAAGTTATATTCTGATAACTTTATTTCCATGTAATGTTTCCTTTGCAGTCCTGCAGGTTCTGTTTTGTACAGTTCAAAACATTATTCTGAGAAGGGACCATCCATTAGGTTTCTCTAGACTGCCAAAGGGGCCCATGGAACAAGAAAAAGTTAAGAATTCCTGATCTAGGTAATTTTTTTTTGTTTGTTTTTTTGCGGTATGCGGGCCTCTCACTGTTGTGGCCTCTCCCGTTGCGGAACACAGGCTCCCAACGCGCAGGCTCAGCAGCCATGGCTCACGGGCCTAGCCGCTCTGCGGCATGTGGGATCCTCCCAGACTGGGGCACGAACCCGTGTCCCCTGCATCAGCAGGCGGACTCTCAACCACTGCGCCACCAGGGAAGCCCCTGATCTAGGTAATTTTTAATGGCTGTGTATTAATCCACTGTTACTACTGTTTAATCAACATATTGGCTATATTGGGTTTTCTTTTCAGGGTGATAAAATGTTCTAAAATTGATTGTGGTAAAGATTGCTCAACTCTGTGAATATACTAAAAATGATTGAATTGTACACTTTAAATGGATGAAGTATATGGTATATGAATTATATCACAGTGAAGCTTTCCCCCCTCAGAAAACGTATTTAATCATCTAAGATAAGAACGAGTCATGAAGAGTATGATTTTTTTTTTTTTAAAGAAGATGTTGGGGGTAGGAGTTTATTAATTAATTTATTTATTTTTGCTGTGTTGCGTCTTCGTTTCTGTGCGAGGGCTTTCTGTGGTTGCGGCGAGCGGGGGCCACTCTTCATCGCAGTGCACGGGCCTCTCACTATCGCGGCCTCTCTTGTTGTGGAGCACAGGCTCCAGACGCGCAGGTTCAGCAGTTGTGGCTTACGGGCCCAGTTGCTCTGCGCCATGTGTGATCCTCCCAGACCAGGGCTCGAACCCATGTCCCCTGCATTAGCAGGCAGACTCTCAATCACTGCACCACCAGGGAAGCCCAAGAGTATGATTTTTGATACCAGAAAGAGTATGGGATGGGAAATCAGAAGCCCTCTCCTATGACTGTAGGAGCTTCTGAATCCTCATGTTTAACACACCTACACAAGGTTAATTGAGGTGATCACATGATAACTTCCTCTTTCATGTAAGAATTTATTGATCACCTACTATGTGCCAGGCATTGTTTTAGGTGCTGGGATACAATAGTGCACAAAATAGACAAAAGGCTCTCAGGAAGCCTTTTCTAGTGGGGGAGACAAGCAATAGCTAACTAACTAAATAAATGTAGCGAATGATGATAAGTGTTAAAAAGAAAAATAAAGCCAGGTAACGAGTTAGAGAGCAATGGCTGGAGGAACTATTACACATACATGATAGCACGTGTTACGTGGAGGTGCTATTCAGAGAAGCCTCAGTGATGACCTGATATTTGAGTGACTTGAGAAATAGTATAAATGAGCAAGTTTTGTAAACTGCAAAGTACTAAAGAATATTTATTATTGTAACTACTGATGACATAACCATACCTGTAGGTACTCTGCAAGACGTACCTTTAAACTTCAGATTTCTTCTTTCACAGTTTATATCTGTTATGGATTAAATTGTGCCCCCTTCCCCCCGCCCCGAAAAATTCATAGGCTGAATGTCTAACCCACAATGTGACTGTTTGGAGATGGGGCCTTTAAGGAGATAATTAACACTTAAGGAAGTCATAAGAGCATGGCTCTCATCTGAAAGGACTGGTGTCCTTTTAAGAGGAAGAGACAGCAGGAGTGTGGCACACACAGAAAAGGCCACATGAGGACATAGCAAGAAGGGGGCCATCTGCAAGCTAAGGAGAAAGGCCTCCCCCAAAACCAACCTGCCAGCACCTTGGTCTTGGACTTCCAGCCTCCAGAGCTGTGAGAAAATTAATTTCTGTTGTTGAAGCCACCCCGTCTATAGTATTTCATTATGGCAGCC
This sequence comes from Hyperoodon ampullatus, assembly GCF_949752795.1. Taxonomy (NCBI): domain Eukaryota; kingdom Metazoa; phylum Chordata; class Mammalia; order Artiodactyla; family Ziphiidae; genus Hyperoodon; species Hyperoodon ampullatus. The sequence continues at coordinate 24,171,740 of NC_136923.1, forward strand.
CTAGCATATCTTACTCTGAAAAAGTTTATGTATTAAACACAGGAATTATCTCATTTTTGAAGGTTTGAAAACCTCACTTGTTTGGCCTCAGAAGCTACTTTAGAGATGATTTTTTTGATACATAATTCCATTTTCTTCCACAATTATTTGTTGGTTTCATATTATCTCGGATAATCATACATTTCTTTTTTTTAAGTTTATTTAGTTATTTATTTTTATTTATTTATTTTGGCTGCACCGGGTCTTAGTTGCAGCATGTGGGATCTTTTAGTTGCAACATGCAGACTCTTAGTTGCGGCATGCATGCGGGATCTAGTTGCCCGACCAGGGATCAAACCCGGGCCCCCTGCATTGGGAGCATAGAGTCTTACCCACTGGACCACCAGGGAAGTCCCAATCATTCTCTTCCTTGAAATCCTCAAACATACTAATAGAGAAAAGGGTATCTGATTTTTCCTCACTCGCCTCCGTTTAAAATTTCTCTTTTTTTCTGGGTGAAAATTTCCTGAGATTTCTCTCAGGAGAAATCAGAAATGTTTTTTTTTAAGCTCATAGAATTATTTATCAATTGTATGGTTATTCTTTTTCGGATCCACTAATTTTTGCTCTGATATATTTTTCTTTTTCCTTTTATTTTCAATGTGTATGTTTAATCATTTTGATAAAGGTTTGTGTTGAATGCTCACCTCATTTATTTTTATTCTTTCTTATTTAATAATGAAAACATTTAAGCCAATGATTTTGGTCAGAGTCTGGATTTGGTGGTTTTCTGAAAATAATCTCTTTTCATTAATTTCCAAGTTGTCATTAAGTATACACTTTATTTCTCCTTTACCTCAATATATTTTAGGGAAAGTAGTTTTATTATTTCTAAGACTTCTTATACTTTTGTTATTCATTTTTTTCTTTTTATAAATTTATTTTATTTATTTATTTTTGGCTGTGTTGGGTCTTTGTTGCTGCGTGGGCTATCTCTAGTTGCGGCAAGGGGGGGCTACTATTCATTGCATGCGCAGGCTTCTCATTGCGGTGGCTTCTCTTGTTCGGAGCACGGGCTCTAGGCGCACAGGCTTCAGTAGTTGCAGCGCACAGCCTCAGTAGTTGTGGCTCGTGGGCTCTAGAGCACAGCCTCAGTAGTTGTGGCTCGTGGGCTCTAGAGCGCAGGCTCAGTAGTTGTGGCGCATAGACCTAGTTGCCCCGCTGCATGTGGTATCTTCCCAGACCAGGGCTCAAACCCATGTCCCCTGCAGCATAAGGTGGATTCTTAACCACTGCACCACCTGGGAAGCCTTCTTATTCATTTCTAATCTTATTGCACTATGTGGAGGATATTTGACCTTTGTATTTTCAGTTGGGGAAGTTGTTTTCTCAATGTGCCAATACATAGTCAATTTTTATAAACATTAACGGATGCCCAAGAGAAGGATATCATTTCTGTATACAAATATACATATTGATTCTTACTAACTTTATTGTTCAAATTCTCTTCCTCGACCTATTTATAGTTTTTTGTTTGTTTGTTTTTTGTTTTTTTTTTGTGGTACGCGGGCCTCTCACTGTTGTGGCCTCTCCCGTTGCGGGGCATAGGCTCCGGACGCGCAGGCTCAGCGGCCATGGCTCACGGGCCCAGCCGCTCCACGGCACGTGGGATCTTCCCGGACCGGGGCATGAACCCGCGTCCCCTGCATCGGCAGGCAGACTCTCAACCACTGCGCCACCAGGGAAGCCCTGTTTATAGTTTCTAACTACTAGATTTGTAAAAGTGTATGAAGAATGTTTTAAAATCACACTTACCTCCTACCTATTTCACCTTTTTTTCAGGATCTGTGGTAAATGATACATTTAGGTTTTTGACTGTTCTGTCTTTGCTGTGGATTGTAACTTTATCTGTACAAAACTGCCTCTTTTGTTTCATTAATGATTTTTGTCTCAGATTCTAAATTGCCAAAACATAATTGTGCCACCTCTGTGATCTTTTTGTTGCGTTTTCATGGAAAATGTTACTCATCCTTTTATTTCCAAGCTTTTCTCTTTAATTCCTTTTAGGTGTGTATTTGGCTTTTGCTCTTTTAACCTTTGTCAGTTATTTGTGAAGGAAGTGCTTTTTACTTTCTTTTGAGGAAGGAGGCTCCATGCTTTCATAGAACCATGGGTTGTTTTCTTAATACGGTACCATTTGACTTAGGATTGGTGAAAATTCCTCTGATATTCGGCATTTGACCCTCTATCAGGCCTGGTTTCTATCTTTTTCTTAGTTTTCATAAGTATTTGAGCGGAAGTTGGCAGATACTGTGTCGGGCCCTGCAGGCAGATGCCGTTTTAAATTAAAGTCTGCGTGGCCAGATGTTCATGCTTCATAAGATAATAACATAATAACTTCACAAATAAATAGCTTCATAATGTGACATAGACATCAAGTCACAGCTGGGAGTGAACTCTAACATCATGCCCTCACCTTTCTGTCACTCACTCAAGACTCAATTTTCCCCCTAAGTAAGCCTGATAGAGAACTAATACTAATTCAGTGCAGCTTAACAGGTTTTTATTGGCCTGCCAGGCCCTGGACTAATTTTCATTTATTTATTCACTTAACAAAAGTGCATTGAGCAGTTCCATGTACTGGGCACTGTTCTGAGCTCTGGAGATAAAGTGAGGGAACAAGGCAGAATGTTTGTATCCTTGTGGAGAATACATTTTTTTTTTTTTGCGGTACACGATTTTCTCACTGTTGTGGCCTCTCCCGTTGCGGAGTACAGGCTCCGGACGCGCAGGCCCAGCGGCCATGGCTCACGGGCCCAGCCGCTCCGTGGCACGTGGGATCTTCCCGGACCGGGGCACGAACCCGTGTCCCCTGCATCGGCAGGCGGACTCTCAACCACTGCGCCACCAGGGAAGCCCGAGAATACATTTTTAATAGAAAACATGAACAATTAAAACTAAATACATAATTTTAGGTAGTGATGTGTGCCATCACTAGAAGAATAGAGTTAGAGAATGACAGGCAGATGAGGGAGCTATTTCGGGTGAGGTGGCCTCTTCCCTAAATGACACCAAGGAGAGACCTGGAAGAAGCAAAGGAGGAGCAAGGGGAATGCTGGGAGCAAAACGGGAGCGCGCAGCATCAGTACCAGGGCCTCAAGACATGAACATGCTGCTGCCATGAAGGAACGTTAATATCCCTGTTGTGATGCTCAGTCAAAATCCAAAGCCCTGGGCAGATGTAGCTGAGTGGCTGCTCCTGGCTCGTGTGTTCCCACCCTGGCATCCAGAGGGATGATCTTTCATCTCTCTCTGGCTTCCATTGTAGGAGAGGGAGCACGCACAATTGGCAATTTTCCCAAACAGAAAGAGAGTCAGCAGCTGGACAAATAACAGTGTCTACTTCGGCTTACTCCTTTAGCTGTCCAGTATGCCTTGCCACACTTTCTTTTTTAATTTCCAACTAACATTGTGCAACCAAATCCCATAGAGCCACAAACATATTCATCCACTTCCCAGAGGAAGACAGCACATAGTCTCTTCAGCTCTTGCATGCCCAGCTCAAAATCCAGGACTTCTGCATCGTGACCATTCCTCCGGTTCTTTGGGACTCCATCTCAGTATCATGAAACCTTTGGATTAGATTGCAAAGTTAACCACCATAACATATTCTGTATAAAAATAGTACGGGAAAGAAAGAAGAGAAGAGAAATTAACAACTGCAAGCATATAGAAATACACATGCATTTTATTTTAAAAATATATTAAAGGATACTGTTTTCCAAAGTAATTGAGCCATTTTACATTCCCACCTGCAATACATGGGAATTTCTCCATGTCCTTGTCAACGCTGGTTATTGTGTCTTTTTTATTACAGCCACTCTAGTGAGTGTGAAGTGGTATTTCATTGTGGTTTTAATTTGCATTTCTCTAATGCCTAACGATATTAATTTTTTTTTCATGCAGTTGTCATCCATATATCTTCTTTGGTGAAATGTGTATTCACATCATTTGGTCATTATTTAATTGGGTTATTACTGAGTTGTAAGAATTCAAGTTCTTTATCAGACAGATGATTTGCAAGTATTTTCTCTCTCTATTCACTTTCTTAATGGTGCTGTTTGAAGTATATATATTTTAAAAAATATTTTACTAAAGTATAGTTGATTTATAATATTGTGTTAATTTCTGCTCTATAGCAAAGTGATTCAGTTATACATATTTTTTCCATTCTAGTTTATCCCAGAATATTGAATATAGTTCCCTGTGCTATACAGTAGGACCTTATTGTTTATCCATCCTATATATAATAGTTTGCATCTGCTAATCCCAAACTCCCTCACCTGCTCGCCTCTCCCTTGGCAACCACAAGTCTGTTCTCTATGCATGTGGTATGTTTCTGTTTCTTAGATATGTTCATTTGTGTCGTATTTTATATTCCACATATAAGTGATATCGTATGGTATTTGTCTTTCTCTTTCTGATTTATTTCACTTAGTATGATAATCTCTAGACCCATCCATGTTGCTGCAAATGTCATTATTTCATTCTTTTTATGGCTGAGTAATATTCCATTGTATATATGTACCACATCTTCTTTATCCACTCATCTGTCAATGGACATTTAGGTTGTTTCCATGTCTTGGCTATAGTAAATAGTTCTACTATGAACATTGGGGTGCATGTATCTTTTCAAATTACAGTTTTGTCTGGGTATATGCCCAGGATTGCTGGATCATATGGCAACTCTATTTTTAGTTTTTTGAGGAACCTCTATACTGTTTTCCATAGTGACATTCCCACCAAGTGTAAATGAGTTCCGTTTTCTCCATACCCGCTCCAACACTTATTATTTGTAGACTTTTTAATCATGGCCATTCTGACCACTATAATGTGGTACCTCATTGTAGTTTTGATTTGCATTTCTCTAATAATTAGCGACGTTGAGCATCTTTTCATGTGCCTGTTGGCCATTTGTATTTCTTCTTTGGAGAGATGTTTATTTAGGTCTTCTGCCTGATTTTCGATTGGATTTTTTTTGTTGTTGTTACTGAGTTGTATGAGCTGTTTGTACATTTTGGAAATTAAGCCCTTGTTGGTCGCATCATTTGCAAATATTTTGAAGTATATACATTTTTAATTTTGATGAAGTCCAATTTATGAAATGTTTTCTTTTATTCATTATACTTTTGGTATCCTTTCCAAGCATTTTTTTTTTTGTTCAAGGAGGATAACATGATTTTGATGTAAAAATATATGATACATTTTTCTTACGTCTTCACCAATTTTGAATAAGCCCCATATATGGTGGCAACAGTCTCCTAATCTAGTATCTGCTTTGCAGGGTAGAAAGTAAGTCACTGGGTGAAACTTTTTGCTATCAGTGCAGCCTAAGCCTGCAAGCCATTATTGGTTGAGTTTTTGCCTATGTCTGCCTGTACTTTCCGTCTGATTTCATGGATAACTTTGCACCAGTGGCTTAGTCCTGTAGCACAAGGAAAATGCTCCGTTTTGAAAACAAAGGTCAAGCTTTTCATGCTCGGCTTCACTGAACCTAAAATAAGACAATGGAAGGTGACAGACAGTCAATTTAAGAGCCCACCTGTAAAGCCAGATAGTGTGTGAGCTACTGCTCTGCAACTTACTAGCAAAGTGACCTCTGGCAACTTCTTTGGTGTCTCCAAACCCCAGGTGGTCCTTTTCTAAGATGGTAACAGTTACAGGTAGGCTAGGCTTGCCCTGTGTGTACTAAGCTCTCCATCAGTGTCAGTCATCATTGTCATTGGAATCATTATTGCCACTGTTAGTTTAACTAGGACTAGCAAAAAAGAATCCGAGTTTCAACTCTCAGAAACTTCTTTTGAATCTCGGTTTTCAAGATGCTTAGGAAATCAGAGATAGTCCTTGTTACTCAGTGTGGTCTCTGGACCAGCAGCGTCAACATCAAGTGGAAGCTTGTTAGAAATGCAGGATCTCAGGCTCCACTCAGTTTTGCTGAACCGGAATCTGCATTTTAACAAGGTGTCCAGGTGATTTGTGTATCCTTTACAGTTTGAGAAGCACTAGAATCTTCCTAGCATGAAAGGAAGAGTGAACACCCTGGCCTACTCCTTAACTCCTTCAATTCCACCCACCACCTGACTGCTAAAAGAGTCCTCCCTTCACTTAACCAGGTGTTCTTCAAGGTGATCCAGGTTTGGCTGGGGCTTTCTTTACCGGAGTAAAGGAGGTTAGGGAGAGTCCTGTCTTATCTTAGATGCACCATTACAGATAATCACTGTTTCTAGGAACTTCTTTCATGAATGGGGTTACTGTACCCTTTCAAAGAAAAAGATAACTGACAGTTAGCATAGACAAGATATGGACAGATAAGTAGAAGCAGTAGGGTTGGTTTTCCCTTTCCCAGGAACCAAGGAACAGGCTGCCAAAACCAGCTCGCAAAGCTCAAAGCTCTCAGTTAATCTTTCAAAGAGTCAGCATCTGTTGAAATTTTATGAAATCATGGCCCTTCAGAGTGGGCATTTGTGGATTCAGACTTTTCTCAAAGTTACAGGCTTTGATGAGAAAAAGTCACGTTTTCCAGCATAAGTTAATAGAAAAGATAAGACTTGGACCACACTTAACTGCCAAACTCATCTGTCCCCAGTCTCTGAAATGCAGTGCCTCCAACTGTAAAACAAAGTGTCCCTTCTCTCTCTCTCTCTCTCTTTTTTTTTAATTTAAAAGCTCCAGGGAAAGCTGTGGGAAAAGTCACAGCAAAAAATCACACATTTGGGATTCTGTTTTACTGAAGTCAAACTAGGATTTGCCTATCAATGCTCAGATCGAGGCGAGAGGGAAGAGAAGGGAAGAAAGTGTTAAATGGCAAGTTTCATGGACAGTAGAGCCAGGTCTCCCAAAGGGTTTCTTTTTCTTAACCCTGTACCCCTATTTAAACCAGTATTTAAACCACATCAGGAAGAACTACAGTGACTATAGGAAATGCATGGATCAATAAAAGCTTTGGGGGAGGAGAAGGCATCTAAAGTGAATCTTGCAGGACAAGTAGGAGTTTGACAGGAGGAGAGGAAATGTCAAGAGGAAAATTTTTTTTAATTGAGCTATAATTCACGTACCATAAAATTACCCCTGCTAAAGTGTACAGTTCAGTGTTTTTTAGTACGTTTTCAAAGTTGTGCAACCATCAGTGCTATCTAATTCCACAACATTCATCAACCCAAAAGAATCCCAGTACCCATTAGCAGTCATTCCCCATTCCCTCCTCCCCTCCACGCCTGGCAACCAACCTACTTTCTGTAACAGGACAATTTTTAAGGCAGAGAAAGAGCCAGCGTGCAGGGTGATGAAGTGAAAGTTTTTCTAAACTAGAGTAAACCAAAGGTGTCCTTTTATCTTGTTTTCAAACATACTGGGATGTTGTTTTTATTCAGGTATGGTGAGGCCAACAGATCAGGAGAAAAATGCCATTAAAAAGATAGTTTATTGCTCACAATTCCCAAAGAAGGGATGCACCACACCATGCAGGGCTATGCAGGGAAGCACCAGGGTGGGTCAGGAGGCAGAATGAGAGGAAAAGATGGTCCAGAGCCTTGCTTGTGGTTTTCTCAAGAAGGAATGGGCAAGTCAGGGTAGGCAAGCCAAGCAGGTTTAGGATTGGATAGTTTGAATAATTTCAGTGGACTCTGGGCTATAGGGGTCGTCCCCACTGGTCCAGTACCTGGCCCTGGGGTGATTTAGGGCCAGGGGATAGTGTCCCAGCCTACAGGAGGCTAACGAAAGGAAACAAATGGGGAGTTTGGACTCAGTATTTGTTGTTTGCTTATGAAAGGTGTGCCCTCAGGCAAGTTGTTTGCTCTCTCTCTAGGAATTTGCTAGCCCTGTAGGGGCAGTCCCACCCTTCCTGGCTCTGTGAGGCCCCAAGATGTCAAAGCATCATAAAATGTAGAAAAAAATATGATTAATGCACACAGTCAAGGTCATCAGCTGGGATACACACCTTAGGAAATCAGACCAGTGTCTAATATAACATGTTATCATCTATTTTTGCATCTTCTTTCTAAACTTAAATATTTTTAGCCTTTTTAAAAGCAGTAATATCCATGAAATCATGGGGTTGATATAAGTAGCCTATTTCCCAGGTAAATATTAAAGTAAATACATAACAAAATTACCTAAACCATGTTGCATACCACCAGTGTTTTGTGTGTCCCAGAATGGGAAGCACTGATCTAGTTCAACTTCTTCATTTTACAGAGGAGAAATATGAAGCCCAGAAAGAGCGAGTGACTTGCCCAAGGTCACATAACTATTTGTGGCAAAGCAACGATTAGAGCCCATTGCCCTTGACTCCCCATCCAATTGCATTTTTTTTGTCTGCACCATTCAAGTTTCACTGGTGCTAACAGAAAACAAGGCAATCACTTTGAGTCACTTCTACCAGAGATTCCTTGTGTTATTCTGATTATTTCATGTCCCAGTCATCAACTTAGAACTACCAATGTCATGTGCCTGAAAACAAAAGCACTTTCTCTGGTGTATTTATCTGTATTCTTCATTCTCTACCTCAGGCCACTGTGGAATCGGGGTTATGGATGGGGGAGGTCTTCTAACCTGGACACCTCAGATTTCCGACGACTAACACATCCCTTGCTCTGAGAACTGGGCCAGGAGTGTCCAGTGTAATCCTGTCCTCAAAAAAGTCTGCTCAATTCACATATTCCAAAGATGAAAATTTGAAGATGGAAATGACAGGAAAGCCAAACTACAGAGAATTCCAAAAAGGTCATTAAGAGCATAGATACAGGGTTTGGAATTTCATGTAGAAGTACCCTAATACTTTACAAAGCAGACAAGGAATTTCATTAATATAATGCATAGCAAGAAATGATCTAGTCCCCTTGGCAGCTTTTCCTCGAGGTATCTGTGGTCTTATTAACGAGAGTGAGAGCTGACGTTGAGTCCTTACTGCCCACCAGGCATCAGTCTAAACACTTGGAACGTGAAGAAAGCACCGTGATTCTCATTTTGCACATGAGGCTACTGAAGTTGAGAGAGGTAAATAACTTACCCAACATCAGACTCGTAGTAAGTGGCAGAGATGGGATGTATTCACGGGGGTGTCTGACCCTGGGACCCACGACCTTGGCCACCCTATTACCCCACTCCCACACAAGGGCTTCCCTTCTCCAACAACTTACCATCTCTTTGTCTAGAAATTCACAGTGCTTTGTGTCGGGATGCCCGACTCAAATCGAGCTGCCTTGAAAATATTGAAACGTTCCGATTTAGAACTTTTCCTGGCACAGCTGTACAACATGAAACAGCCCCTGGGTCATTAAATAGTAGACCGCAGCTCAGTCTGGCCTGTTGTCGATATCGCTGGGCTTCTTGCTACCCTTTATGGCTCTTTCTTATTCAGTAGGAAATTCATTAAGAATCACTAGGAGATCCTTGACGCTTGCTCTCTCCACAAAGTTAGGATGGCATTTGGGGTGTCATTTTCTAATGAGATAATTACAAGGCTAATCATGTATTACCATGTTAAGGATGTGTTCAGGATCTTTGGTCTGATGGCGGGGAGCAGGGGGCAGCGGAGAGGTTGATTTTTATTTTAAAGTTCAGAAAACACCTTATCCGCCTTCACCATCCTCCCACCTTGTCAGCTGCAAGGGGTTCACCCTCAGCTAATTGAGGCCACTGTTCATTTTCTAAAACTGTTTCATGTCAGTGCTAGGAAGAGGGTGGACCACATCTAATCCAGCGTTCCTACTACGATTAGTACTGTGACGCTACTAGTAATAATTCACTGCTGATATCTATAATATGATATAGTTCTTGTCTTCTGTTATATTAAAGAAATTCTGGGCCCTGTTGTAAAATATGAGAACATATGTACATAAAATGTCATGCCCTGCCTTTAAGCTCAGTAGATTGGAGTAAATATAAGGTTATGCCTGTCAAAACGTCACTTATATTCTGAGATGATTTCTTGACAGGGAGAGGAAAGGATGTTGTCTCTAGAACCTTGGAAATGTCCTTCAATTGAGATTTTGCCCATCCATGCCTGGCAGATGAGAACATTCTCTATCAAGCATGTCATGGAGTTTGGAGCAACTGTTCTTGCTCAGTCCCCTCATTTAACAGAAGAGGAAACCAGAGCTCAGAGAGGTTAGATAACTTGTTCAAGATCACCTAGGTGGGTGAAGATGAAGCTTATGAGAGGTCTGTCAACTCCTGGTCCTCCATAAATATCACTCATTCATTGAGATCTGTACTCATTCTCTACTATTGCCACAAACTTAGCAGCTTAAACAACACAAATATATTATTTTATAGTTCTGGAATTTAGAAGTCTGACTTGAGTCTCATGAGGCTAAACAAAGTGTCAGCAGGGCTGCATTCCTTTCTGGAAGTTGTAGGGGAGGATTTGTTTCCTTGCTCTTCTGGCTTGTAGACAAAATTCAGTTCTTCGCAGTTGTAGGACCAAGGTTCCAGATTTTTTTGCTGACTGCAAGCTGATGACTCCTCCCAGCTTCTAAAGGTGCTGTGTACCCTGGCTCATAACCCTCCTCCTCAATCTGCAAAGCAGTGGCCGGTCAAGTTCTTGTCATGTCCCATCTCTCTGACCCTTCTTCCATGGTCACATCTCTGTCTGACCACAACTGGGAAAGGCTCTCCCTTTTAAAGATGCATGTGATTAAATTGGGCTCGTCTGGTTAATCCAAGATAATCTTCCCATCTCAACGTCTTTGCCATTAATCACATCTGCAAAGTCCCTTTTACCACATAAGGTAGCATATTCATAGATTCTAGGTATTAGTACATGGATGTTTCTGGGAGCTGTTACTTTTCCTGCTAGTCCATACCTTCTAGTACCCCACCTCTACCCCAAAGAGATGTCAGGATGCACCCTCAGTTCTCCATCTGCTGGACCTTCATAACTGGCCTCCTACCTGTCATTAACTCCCGCCTCCCATCCCACTGGATTCACTGTCTCCGAGGCCCGGGGTTAACACATCAGCTCTCTGTTCACCGTGGTGTATGGCTCCCCCTTGTCCACTTCAGTGCATCTACCTCCTCACCCTGGCATTAAGGCCTTCGCTGATGTCTTATTTGATTCCAGACTTTCTTTTATCATATCCTAACAAATCTCTCTTGCAGCCCATTTTCTTCGGTCAAAATGAACCACTCCAGCTTCCCCACATGCATCACTTTCTCACCTCTGTACCCACATGACTTTACCCACATTATTTTCTCTGCTTGGACTGTCCTTATCCTCTCATCTCTGAATTCTCTGATCCTCAAGTTTTCCAAACTCAACTCAAAGGTCACTACTTTCTTGAAGCCTTTCCTCCCACCATCGTTAAGGCAAGAAACAGAACTTTCTTCTGATTTCTCATGGTTCTCATTTATCCCTTTGTCTTGACGCTAAGCATTTCTGCTTATCTATTGCTACATGACAAACTATGCCCAAACTTAGTGGCTTAAAACTATAATTTGTGGGCTTCCCTGGTGGCGCAGCGGTTGAGAGTCCGCCTGCCGATGCAGGGGACACGGGTTCGTGCCCTGGTCCGGGAAGATCCCACATGCCGCGGAGCGGCTGGGCCCGTGACCCATGGCCGCTGAGCCTGCACGTCCGGAGCCTGTGCTCCACAACGGGAGAGGCCACAGCAGTGAGAGGCCCGCGTACCGCAAAAAAAAAAAAAAAAAAAAAAGTTTGGTCAAGGCCTAGCAGGGATGGCATATTTTGCTCGATGATTTCTGGGACCTCAGCTGAGTTGACTCAGGTATTTCTCTTGGTCACTCTTTCCCTCCCCAGAGCTTCGCCACATGCCCAGCTTGTGCTTCCTCACAGGCCACAGGGTAGTTGAAATGTTTACTGGAAGCCCAGGGATCCAACAGACCAAAAGGGTAGCTGCTAGTCCCTACAGAGGCCGGCCTGGACCTGGCAGAGCATCACTTGTGTCTTACTTTACCACCCAAAGCAGTCACACACTGGATGGACTGGCATGTCAAAAAATTTGAGAACACCTTTGAAGTCACCCAAATCATTGTCTAGGTACTTTGGTCCGTGCCTGATCTTTTCTCTAAGACTGTGAGTTTGGAGTGTGGTCCATTTAGTGGCTGCCGTGGTGTTTAACACCTATCTTGGCCCATAACATGTATTCAGCAATTTTTGTTGTTAATGAATAAATAGGTTTAGCAAGTTCTTCTTGCCAAAGGTAACCACACCTAATTTTACATTCTATGGAGTGAGAAAAGATTGGCGGGGGGTGGGGGGTGGCTAGAATTCCTTTTTTAAAGCCATGCAAAAGATTTTGAAAATGTCCATTTGCAAAATAGATCACCACGTTCTTTAGAGGGCAGACTGTGGACATGACTATAGATTTGTGCCGTGAATTATGAGTAATCAATTTTAGGTTGTATTGAACCAATCTTTCTAATTGGATTCCTATGAAGCACCTGCTTTCTGTCAAACTACAGCTTGTGAGTGGGCAAGTCACACAGAAACCGATTTCACAACGATTTTCAATGCTGCCTAATAGTTTGTTTTGCTGATTCAATCAAAATGTAAATCTGTAATGACCAACTCAAGTGCTTGCCATAAAATTGTTTTTTGTCAGCTCTCTGCTCGGAGGTTACATTGTATCAGCTTTTAGAAATTACAATTCTTTTTTTAAATATACAATTTTCCTTTCAAAATGCATTTAGCAGCAACCCTTCCCATTTTAACCGTTATTATGTCATGACAAAATATGACCTTTCTCTTTTGTAAGAAGTGCACTGAAAAGGTTTTGCAGAAATTTTGAAAATACATTTAATAACAGTAATAAGATAATCATCATAATAAGATGGCAATTATAGTTTTATAAAGAGAAAATTATTAGAAGGCAATGTGAGGAATAAAAAGGAGAACGATCTTTTTCATAGGCTTGAAAAATAGCACTCCAGTTGCCTAATTGCTTTGAGCTTTTTCCCTCATCTGCAAACCAGAGCTAATAATATCTAACTCACAGCCTTGTTGAAAGGATTCAATGGAAGGTGTACATTTCTGGCACCTAGTGAGTAGAGTATTCAGCAAATGTTAGCAATTATTATCATTTTTATTATTTTGTTATGGTTTCTGAGGGTGCTTTCCCTAAAGAACTAACCTTCTGGGAATAAAGAAAAAAACAAAGGCATGAAGAAAAAGAAGAAGGAAGGAAGAGGGAGAGAGAGAAAGAAGGAGGAGGAGGAGAAAGAAGGCAGAAAATCATGAAAGATTCAGAAGAGACAAGAGGATAAGGGACATCAGTGCAGATGCTCCAGGGGCTCTGGTGTGGGTCAGAGACGGCTTCTCAGAGGATGCTGGCCTTCAAGGGTTTCACCTTAGAGACTGAATATGTAAATGGACAATGGCAAGACCAGATGTGTCAGTAGAATCCTGACCTACAACGTCTGCAGCAACCACACTAGGAAGCCTAATGACAGCCTCTAATTGCATGACCAGTTCAGGAAACCAGAGCACAACGTCTTTAGTCATGGGCCCAGGACAGTCAAGACTCAGTCAGTGACGGCCAACATCTCTATTTTTTGCCCCCGCTCCCAGCTGAGGAGTAACCCGAGAAAGCCAAGTATGCTTTCAAACCACATAAACGGCCCCACTTCTAGTTAGTTGCCCCCGCCTTTCCTGTGCCAACAGCCTCCCATCAGGGTACACCTAAAGCCTTCCCTTTCCCTCACTCTAAAACTTTGCCCCTCTCCTAAGAGCCTTTGAGTCTCTGACAAATGCAAGTGATGGTGGCTGCCTCCCTCGTCTGTTAGTTTCCTAGGGCTGCCATAACCAATTACCACAAACTTGGTGGCTTACAACAACAGAAATTTATTCTCTCACATTTCTGGAGGCTAAAAGGCCTAAATCAAGGTATCAGCAGGGCCACGCTCTCGCCAAAGGGTCTAGGGCAGAATCTGTTTCATGCCTTCTCTTAGCTTCTGGTGTTGCCGGTAATCCTTGCCGCTCCTTGGTCTGTATGTGCGTCACTCCAATCTCTGTCCCCATCGTTAGGTGGTATTCTTCCTCTGTGTCTCTCGCTGTGTCTTTTCTCATCTTCTTGTAAGGACACCAGTCATACTGGATTAAGGGCCCACCCTGCTTCAGTCTGACTTCATCTTAACAAATTACATCTGCAATGACTCTGTCTCCAAGTAAGATCACACTCTGAGGTTCTGGGATAGACGTGAATTTGGAGGGGTGGGGGAAGGGGGACCCTACCAACCCAGTCCACCTTGTTACAGACGACTCTAAATAAATAGACATTTATTTCCACATGGCACGTGAGGACGAAAGCTAAGGGTTGACAGGTTAAAGGGGGAAGATGGTAGGGAACACATAGGACAAGTAGTATGGTAAACTATCTGCTGTGACAAACAGTCCCCAAAGTTTAGTGGCTTAATACACCAGGTTTATTCCTCACTCATATCGTAGTTCATTGGAGGGGGAGGGGTGCAAGGGTCCAGGCACTGACTTGCTTGCTTAGGGAGCCAGGCTTTTCCATCTTAGACTCATTTCTACTCATAGTTCATTGGCCTGAACTTAGTGAGACCACACCTGTTCTAAGGGAGGCAAGAAGATGTAGCATAGCTGGATGCCAGGAAGAAAACGTATTGGTGGTGGCCTGCAGCCCGGTGCAGGGAAGGGAAAGGCTCATCTCTGTTCACACTCCCCTCCCCTATCCTATGGCCAGAGGCACCAGGAACCCTAAACTGCAAGCTTCATGAGGGACTCCTCTGAAGGCTGCTCTCTAAACTGTACCTACCTCCCAACCCATTCTTTCCATGCTTCCCTTATCAGTATGACACTGAGCAGTTCATAAAGGATAATTCCTCTGAGGAGGCATTTACAATTTACCAAGAGACCTAGATTTCCTCCCAAAGGAATGAATCTCTAATGGTAAAATCACACCTCTTCGAAGTAAGACTGCGGGGTGGAGTTAGGGAAGAAGATCACAGTGAGTAAAGACCTTTGTCCGTACCTAAGGGTTAGACCAACCCAGGAGGGCAGTATCAGAAGGGGCTTAGTGATCAGGTGGATGGCCTTTAGACAGACCCCAGTTTGATCCCCAGCTTAGACATTTACTAGCTGTGTGAACTAGCACCTGTTTCTTTAACATCTCTGATCCTTGGTGACCTTATCTATTAAATGGGGCAAAAAAGACAACCGACTTCATTGATTGCCTGTGAGAATTAAATAAGGTAAGACAAATTATGTACTCAATTAACAATAGCCATTGGTAGCCAGCAAGAGTAGCTTGATTTTTTTCCAATGATGATGAAACTTACATTCAATTCCCAGTTCTAATCATCTAAATACCTAATTATATTATCCAACACATGCATCCTTTTGCTCAGGTGGGAACTCCAACCTGGGGGACCCTCCTGTCTTCATCCTTGTATTACACTCCCACTCACTTCCCTCATCCATCAGCCTAGTGCCTTGTTGTAGTAAATGCTCAATAGAAGTTCCATTAAAGCTCTAGACCCTAAGTATCAAGAAAGTGATCCTGAATCATTTTAATGACTTATAATTAATGTGATGAATGAGACATGGTCAGTGCTTTGAGTTACTGCTACAGGGCTCTCTGTCAAAGAGAGAGCAGATCTCTTTTTTTTTTTATAACATCTTTATTGGAGTATAATTGCTTTACAATGGTGTGTTAGTTTCTGCTTTATAACAAAGTGAGTCAGTTATACATATACATATGTTCCCATATCTCTTCCCTCTTGCGTCTCCCACCCTCCCTATCCCACCCCTCTAGGTGGTCACAAAGCACTGAGCTGATCTCCATGTGCTATGTGGCTGCTTCCCACTAGCTATCTATTTTACGTTTGGTAGTGTATATATGTCCATGCCACTCTCTCACTTCGTTCCAGCTTACCCTTCCCCCTCCCCATATCCTCAAGTCCATTCTCTAGTAGGTCTGTGTCTTTATTCCCGTCTTGCCCCTAGGTTCTTCATGATCGTTTTTTTTTTTTTTTTGGATTCCATATATATGTATTAGCATACGGTATTTGTTTTTCTGACTTACTTCACTCTGTATGACAGACTCTAGGTCCATCCACCTCACTACAAATAACTCAATTTTGTTTCTTTTTATGGCTGAGTAATATTCCATTGTATATATGTGCCACATCTTCTTTATCCATTCATCTGTTAATGGACACTTAGGTTGCTTCCATGTCCTGGCTATTGTAAATAAAGCTGCAATGAACATTTTGGTACATGACTCTTTTTGAATTAATGGTTTTCTCAGGGTATATGCCCAGTAGTGGGATTGCTGGGTCATCTGGTAGTTCTATTTTTAGTTTTTTAAGGAACCTCCATACTGTTCTCCATAGTGGCTGTTATCAATTTACATTCCCACCAACAGTGCAAGAGGGTTCCCTTTTCTCCACACCCTCTCCAGCATTTATTGTTTGTAGATTTTTTTGATGATGGCCATTCTGATCAGTGTGAGATGATATCTCATTGTAGTTTTTTTTTTTTTTTTGCGGTACGCAGGCCTCTCACTGTTGTGGCCTCTCCCGTTGCGGAGCACAGGCTCCGGACGCACAGGCCCAGCGGCCATGGCTCACGGGCCCAGCTGCTCCACGGCATGTGGGATCTTCCCGGACCGGGGCACGAACCTGTGTCCCCTGCATCGGCAGGCGGACTCTCAACCACTGCACCACCAGGGAAGCCCTCATTGTAGTTTTGATTTGCATTTCTCTAATGATTAATGATGTTGAGCATTCTTTCATGTGTCTGTTGACAATCTGTATATCTTCTTTGGCGAAATGTCTATGTAGGTCTTCTGCCCATTTTTGGATTGCATTGTTTGTTTTTTTGATATTGAGCTGCTTGTAAATTTTGGAGATTAATCCTTTGTCAGTTGCTTCATTTGCAAATATTTTCTCCCATTCTGAGGGTTGTCTTTTCGTCTTGTTTATGGTTTCCTTTGCTGTGCAAAAGCTTTGAAGTTTCATTAGGTCCCATTTGTTTATTTTTGTTTTTATTTCCATTTCTCTAGGAGGTGGGTCAGAAAGGATCTTGCTGTGATTTATGTCATAGAGTGTTCTGCCTATGTTTTCCTCTAAGAGTTTGATAGGAGACAGCAGATCTTAACTTTGGAATCCTGCATTTAGGCATTGCTGCCTTTGCCCTAATGCCCACAGGGCCCTTTGGGACTTCGTTGTTTGAAATAGACGCCCAGAGGACACAGCATCCAGCGCTCAGCCTCAACTTCAGGCCTCTAGGGTAGAACCATGGCAGTGATTTCTCTTTAACAAATTCCCTGTCAGCCTGAGAATCCAGTGTGGTGAAGTCCAAAGGGGACTAACGGTACCTGGGAAATGTGAGCATCACGTGTTTAGCATTCACCGGGCCGCTCACCCGGAGTTGCTGAAACCCACTCTCATCCAACTTTCAGTGGGCAATTGGGAGGATAGAGGCCCCGCCCATGGACTCTCAGTGGAACGGAAAAATTGCTGCTTAAGATTGAAAGATTGTGGCTTAAGGAAAACTTCCCTCAAATAGGTGAACCTCCCAGTGTTCGCCCATCCATGCTGCTTGGCTGACCCTGAGGGCGTCAGGGGAACCTTCTCCTGTGATCGTGGGACCCAGTGGCCCTGGTCATAAAAGTCTTAACAGCGCAAGTTTGTTCCCTTGTGTATATTCTGGGTCCAGCTTGTAAGGAGTCCCTTTCCTTCACACCCTGATGAGACACAGCATTTTAAGAGCTGCTTACTGTCTTATTTATTTACATGAGAGAAAATCACGAGCCCTGGTTGTTTAAGCTTTTCATAAGGAAATGTGGAAATCCTTAGTTTGGCCCGAGATGAAATTTTTGCTCTCTGAAAAAGAAGTGTGCCTAGCTCCAAGAATTATGGGCATTATTCAATTGTAGCCATCCTTGGTATTTAGGAAACTCTGTTCTATTCTAGATAAGAGAAATCAAGTAGTTGTTGGCTTTTTGTTTTTGCTTTTGTTGTTTTCTATGACTTAACCACTCCTGTGCGGAGTGATTGGGTGATATTTTATCTCTGTAGCCCC
The DNA here is from genome assembly GCF_949752795.1 of Hyperoodon ampullatus. Classification (NCBI taxonomy): domain Eukaryota; kingdom Metazoa; phylum Chordata; class Mammalia; order Artiodactyla; family Ziphiidae; genus Hyperoodon; species Hyperoodon ampullatus. The sequence goes on from NC_136923.1 coordinate 24,189,786, forward strand.
TGAGCTCAGCATAGCGAAAGGTTTGCAAGAGACCAGTCAAAGGAGCTGTGGTTGTACGACTGGAGAGTTTTGTCTAGTGGTTTATCCAGGTTCTCAATCTCTGAGTGTCTGAGTGCCAGTAGGAGCTGTTTAGACAGTGAAGGGTTAGCAAAGAACACAGACCAGCTCCCTGCTGTCATGGAACGTGTATTCTAGCAGAGGGAGACCCACAATGAGCTATATACTGTATGAACAAGAACACCCTAAAATAGTACTAAGCATTACTGAGTCGTTTTAAAAGGTGATGGGAGAGATATGAACAGAGAAGGGAGGGGGCAACTTGAGCTGGAGGCATCAGGAAAGGCCTCTGAGAAGCTGAGCTGAGCTTGAGGTACAAGAAAGCACTTCCCATGAGAAGATCTAAGGCGGAGGACAGATGGCCCGTCACAAAAACCCTACCTGATAGCAGCTTTTGTGCAGCCTGCCAGCTAAGAATAGGTTTTACATTTTTAAATGGTTTGAAAACAAATTTAACTTTTTTAAACAAATTTTTAAAATATTTTCTGACACATAAAAATCATAGGAAATTCACATTTCAGAGCCCATACAGGTCTATCAGAACAAAGCCATGTCCACTTGCTTATACACCATCTGTGGCCACTTTCATGCTACAGTGACAGACTTGAATAGTTACAGCAGAGAACTGATGGTGCCCAAAGCCTAAAATATTTACTATCTAGCCTGTTAAGGAGAAAGCGTGCTGACCCTGATCTAAAAGAAGAACATTCAGACAGAGGGACCCACACATGCTAAGTTGCAGTGCAGACTCGGGGGACGGCAGGGAAGCTGGATAAGGTGGAAAGATGATGTCAGAGAGGCAGAGACCAGATCCTATGGACCCAGGGTACTTTTGACATCTCACCATATGCTACCGTATGTTATGGGTAATATGCTTTTGTCTAGTCTCTACCCCAAACACTTTCAAGTTCCTGAAAGCAAGGCAGTGCTTTCTAATCATAAATGGACAAAATTCTACCCCATCCTCCTTGACCTGCTTAGTCTGAGAGCTCATGAATCTTCCTCCTGCCTCCTTTCAAAACTCAAAGCAGTGGTTTTTCAACTAGAAACTAGATTAGTATCCCCACTCCGCTACTTACTGATTGTGTGACCTTGAGCAGGTTGCTTAACTTCTCTGTGCTGCAGTCTCCTCATTGGTAAAGTAGGGCTATTACTACCCAGCTTAAGGATTTCTGCAAAGATTAAATGATATAGTACAAAGAAAGCACTTAATAAGTGCTGCCATGAGCGGGTGCTAAAATTCTTCTCGGTTAAAAATGTCACTTGGCAAATGTGTATACCTGGCCCCGCTCCCCAGAGATTCAATTCAGTGTGCCTAGGGTAGGGCCCAGGAATCTGCCACGAGCTGTGTGAGCCACATATTAAAAAATACCACCCCAGGGAGACAGGTGTGGGACCACCTGGCCTGGTCTAGAGCATTGATAATCACTGAATGGGTTGGCAGTCCGGGGGTGTGATTTTTTTTTTTTTTTTTTTTTCCTATGGGAGTCCAAGTCTGAGATTAAACAAAGAAATGGAGGTGGGCTTCCCTGGTGGCGCAGTGGTTGAGAGTCTGCCTGCCGATGCAGGGAACACGGGTTCATGTCCCAGTCCGGGAAGATCCCACATGCCGCGGAGCGGCTGGGCCCGTGAGCCATGGCCGCTGAGCCTGCGCGTCCGGAGCCTGTGCTCCGCAACGGGAGAGGCCACGACAGTGAGAGGCCTGCGTACCACAAAAAAAAAAAAAAAAAAAAAAAAAAAAGAAATGGATGTGAAGGTAAAGGGAGGAGATGGGGTGGGCCTCAAACCAACCCGGCTCTATGAAAATAATATTAAGTACTCCCCCATGGTAGGCAGGGGGCCTGTGCAGACTAAGTCGGGTATAGAAAAAGAGTTCTCTTCCTTAATTCTCTGTGAATCCGGGAATCTCTGTGGGTTTATTGCCACCCTTCTCCTGTGGATGACGGTCCTTGTATTGTACTTCACAGGGGAGATATTACAAAGGGAGACACGGCTTCCTCCCCCCTCCCCCATTAGTCAGAGCCACAGGGGCCAGGAAGGTAACGAGTGAGGCGTTAGGGAGTGGTGAGGATTGTGGTGAACCAGAGAGCACAGGCTGCACCTCAGGGCCTGGTGGCTCCTCCTCGCCAGCCAATTGTGGTCACACAGGAATGCAGACTGAGAATGGGCAGAGAATCCTATTTTCCAAACGAAGCCAGATATCCAGATTTTTCTGCAATATATTCCCAGTAATAAATGTTGGCAAGTAATTTCATTTTTTTTAAACTCCCGTGTGGGCCAAACAAAACACATCTGCTGGCCGGATCTAGCCTGTGGGTGGGCCTCCAATTTGCAAACTCTGGTCTAGACTGAATAATTCAAGCTTTGGGACTCGTACCCCGACTCCCATCCTGTCCCTTGGCCTGGTGGAGGCAAAGGATCTCTCCTAGGGTAGCGGCTCTCAACCCTAGCTACCCATTAAAGTCACCAGGGAAGAGAAAAACTATGTACTGATGCCTAGCTCCACATCCAGAGCTTCTGATTTAACTGGTCCAGGTAGAGCTCCCCAGGGAATATGCAGTCAGATTGAAGCATCCCCATACAAGGGCAAGAGCAAAGGGGTGTATTTGGAGAAGGAGATGGTCTTGGGAAGAGAGTGCCCGGAAGTCTGAAAAACAAGGCCAGGCTAGAAACCCCTGTCAAGGTGTGAACTTTCTGTGCCTCCCCCGCTCTATGTAACAGTCATGTAAACAGCTATGAAGAGTTTGACATTATTAAAAGTTTTGTCTTCCTATTTCCATCAGATACCTCCAAGCCATCACTAAATTCTCACAGCCTCGTACAGGCGGTGGTGGTGATGGTGGGTTTGTGTGTGTAGGCGGGGAGGGCAGTAAGGGACAAGGAAAAGGCACCTTACTCCTTCCGCCCTCCCCCACTAACACCCACTCAGAGAAGCAGCATCCCCCCCATGGGGCTAAAGCCCAGGAGCTCCCAGGGACAGTAAGCCACCCAGAGGGAGGGAAGATTCTGCAACACGGAAGCTGTGTCAGGCTGCCCGAGCTGCAGAGTTAAGGCATACCATCCCTTTCCCCAATATTCCGGAGGAAAGTGACTGCTGAAGTTCGGATGAAGGGGGTTGACGCTTGAGCGATGAATATCTTTGCTACCTAGTGTTTGGCCCAAGGTAGCCTATGAATGCTTGTTGAAGGAATGGAGATGATAGAGACAGAGATAGAGATAGGGAAAGAGACAGAGACAGACAGAGAGAATATGGAGGGGTCAATAACTGCCTTTTTGCCTTTTGAGGCAATTCTTTTTCTTCTCCCTCCCTCCCCATGAGCAAATAGGGAGTCTGTATGGGAACTGGGTCCACTAAACTTTGTTTTCCACTAGCTGCTGGGCTTTCCAGCAAGTTCACGACTTGCCAGGGTGGTTTCATACAAAGGCTTCACTCACATGTATTAATTGGCCCTTAACACACAGGAAGACACCAGTGAGTTTTTATAGTGTGTGGAGGGTTTTTGAACCAGGAACCAGATTCCTAGTTTCCCCTGCACCCACTCTTTTCCCTTTGAAGTCAACAGGAGCCCTGCTCAGGGTGTCTAGAGAGAAACAAGGATCTGATCTAAGTGAATTGTTAAGAAAATGCATTAAAGTGCTAAAGTAAGATTAAGTTACCCAGAGAAAATACACTCTAGCCAGAAGAAACTGCAATCAGAACCATCTGAAGGGGGTCTGAGAAAAGAAGAAAACGTATTTTAAAAATTCAATTAATGTGTTCAGTTGCCTCAAAGGAAATAAAGACCCATTGTCTTTTACATGTTTCAAATATGAATTGCCAATTAATGATGAGATTGGCAAATTGCTCTACAATTAAAAACATAGAAATGTTTGAGGCAATTAGAATAATTGTCATATGTTAATTATGGGTTGATGGGTTTTGCACGCTGCCAGCAATTACCTTTTGAGTCTGAGCTTTTCTGAACAGAATCCAAATCCATAAAGACATTGATAGAATAAGAACTGTCTTCCTTGTTGGCATGCCTGCCATATTTTCAGTGTCTTTTAAGGTATGTAATTATTTTTAATTAGGTCTCCAGAAGAAAAAATTTTAATATATGCTTTACTAGGTCATCCTTAACGAACCTTGTAACCAATATGAAAGGCGAGAGGTATAGAAGGAATTGGATGTCAGGCAAACCTTGGTTTAGATATTTACTAGCTGGGTTCTTTGGGCAAATTGCTTAGCCTTTCTGAATCTCAAAGTTAAAAGAGGAAAATATATACCTTACAGGGCTGCTGGAGGTTAATATTTATGTATCCCCACGTATTGTGCCTGAGGCAAAGCAGATGCTCAATAAAATTATTGTTTTTCTAGAAATAGTGGCAAAAGCATCTCAAGCTGGGATAGCCTTTCAACCATTTCGTTAGAGTAAAATCCTTGCAGTTCCTATTCTTGCAACTAGGACTGTCATATGTGACCGTTCAGATTATGCCCTGCACAGCTTCTAGGGTAGTCATTGACCTGGAAGTCTATGTGAATAGCGCCCCCTGGGGTTGTGCAGTGTACAACCTTCACAACTCTACATGGACGCTCTGCTTACACCCAGGATCCTAAACTTAAATCCTTTTTAATCTTTGGTCTTTCGATAAACATGTCCTGTTTTTGTTCATGAGACCTTCCCCCAGTTGGGCTTTTTTCAGCAGTATTTGTCAGAGGTTAGCAGATTTCCATCTGCAGGCCTAATGTGGCCTGCAGCCTGTTTTTGCAAGTAAAGTTTTATTGGACTGTAGTTATACCTGTTCATTTATGTATCATCTACAGCTACTTTTGAGCTACAATGGCCCAGTAGGGTAGTTTCAAGAAAGACTCTATGGCCCACAAAGCTGAAAATATTTACTCTCTGGCACTTTACTGGGAAAGTCTGTTGACCTCTGGTGTTGATGACCGTCTAGCCAAATATGTGTTTATCTTAATTCCAGGGAAAGTTAATGGCTGATGCCTGTTTGTTTGTTTGTTTTACTCTCACACTTACGTGGCTGGGCCAGGAGGTGGGGTAGATGTTTTTCTTGATCCTAGTTGCCACTTGCAGACTATTCTCCGTCCTTCCTCTCCCAAATCCCTACGGCTCTGAAACTCATGATTTTAGATTCTCCCATCCACCCCCACCCCCCTTGTGGCAGGCATCTACCGATCCCTGAAAGTGTTAGCTCCCGGTTCACTGTTACTCTCTCAATAATCTTCCCATTGTAATTCTTGGTAATTGTCACAATCGTTTTCATAAAAGATCACAAATGATCTTTCCATTATCTTGGTCTCTCAGGTCTTAAATCAGATCTCCTCCAATGATTTTCCTTTCATTCAACGTTCAACTGTGTCTGGAGGGCTAGACCTCCGTCTTCCACACGCTCTCAGCTGCTGACTCCCGTGGTCATTTCCAGCCTAGTCTTTGCCAACTAGAGCAACCCCTGCCCATTCAGGCTTCTCAGCTCACTTCCTGTAGCCCTCTGACTTCAATGACTTCCAAAGCCTGGGACGTATTCCACTGATGCTACACCACCCTTTTCACGGTCCCTCACCCCTTTCTGTCTTCACATCCCTTACTGCCTGGCTTACACATCATGGCCTTTTGTTATAATTACTCTTTAGCATAGAGTCTCAAGTCCCCCTGACCCTTCACTGCTTCATAACGAGCTTCCGGCAAAGCCTGAGTCCTGGGGATGTCCAGTACTGGACCAGACTACAGCTGAGCACAGGAATTGGACTGAAGAGACACCTATAGCTGTGGCCACTTTCATTCATGCCCTCTAACCTCGAGTGGACATTTATGTTCCCTGGTGATCCCTCACTCCCACTCTCGTAGATGATTTTTTCATGCCTTGTCATGGCTCACTGAACTTCAAACACCTCCACCTGTATTCTCTTTCTCAGTGATCTTGCCTCCTGTTTCGTGAAGGAAAAGAAGCCTCCGCAGACTTCCAGCCACAAAGCTACTTGCTTCTTTGCCGTATAATCTGCCTTCCAGCTTATTTAAGGCTCCGTGGTCCTAGCTAAGATCAACCTCTCCATTTTTCCACTAGAGTCTGTCCCCTCTTGCCTATTCAAAAATATCTGAATTCTTGAATTCAAGTCTCCACATTTCTCCCCTTCCTTAGTACATTATTTGTTCTTCCCATTTTATACAATATTTCCATCATTGCAAATATCATGTTATTCCTCTCATCTTTTGATTCTCTTTTCCCTCTTCAGCGACCATCCATTATTCTGTTCCCCTTTAGAGCACAAATTCTCAAAACTGTTCTCTATCCTCATGGTGCCCAGTTTTTACCTTCAATTCTCTCTTTAACATTCTCATCATGCTTTTGTTACCCTTACTCCACCCAAAGGGCTCTTGCCAAGGTGACAGATGAAATCTGTTTTGCTAAATCCAGCAGTCAGTTTGTAGTTCTCACTATGACCTTCTGAAAGTATTTGACATGGCTGACTGTTTCTTCCACTTAGCTTCCAGAACATCATGTTCTCTGGGAGGGGGTGTCTCAGTCATGGGTAAGAACAGTCTAAAAGAGCCTGAGGTGCATCTGTGTTGACTGTATGGAATGCAAGAGGAGACTCCTTTTTATAGAAGCCTCATCCTTGTAAAATGGACGCTTTATCTGAAACGCAATAGCCCTCTTGTTCCTGTGATGCCCCTAGTGGCTAAGAGGGACGTGGGGTGGAGGGATGGAGGTGGGGAGAAGGGTGAGCCCTGAGATGAGTCCTTAGGAGCTTGTGACCTTGGCCAGGTTACCTATAATGTCCAAGCCTCAGGTTTCATATTGGTAAAGTATAGATGGGAATACCTACTACATAGGTTTGTTGTAAAGAATAAATGAATTTGTGTTAGAGAGAGCCTGGGATCCTAATGACAAACTAAAATGCCTGTCAGGATGGGCAGGAAGGAAATATAAATTAAGACAGTCAGCAGATGCCTAACCCCTAAAGGCAGGTCATATTTAAAACTTGAAAATAAACACACCAGGTCAAATAAATCAAGCTTGGCCCACCTTTTTACTGGGCTGGTGGCTGAGACACGGTGGGTATTCAGTTCATATTAGACCTCCTTTCTTTCGGAAACTCACCTTGATCAGTCAGTCATTCAATCAACCTACTGTGTTTCATGCCCATGACATTCATTCAACACATCTGTCCTCAGCCCGCTCCGTGCCAGGCACTATGCAAGGTCAAGTGGTGGTCCCTTCTCTCAGGCTCCATTTCTACTATTAGAGAGGCTGACTGACAAATTGTGAAAATAATTGCGAACTGTGAAAAGTGTTATGGAGACAAACAGAGGGATGGGATTAAAAGGAAAAAAGTGGAAGAGGAGCTGGGAATCCACTGTAATAAAAAGGAAGTATATGAGAGTGATGTAAGAGCTTGAGTTCTAGAGTCTGATTTCCTGGCTCTGTGACCTTAGGCAAGTTCCTTACCCTTTCTGTGCCTTAGTGTGCTACAGGCAGACCTCGTTTTATTGAACTTCACTTTATTGCACTTCACAGATACTGTGGTTTTTACAAATTGAAGGTTTGTGGCAACCCTGTGTCAAGCAAGTCTATTGGTGCCATTTTTCCAACAGCATTTGTTCGCTTCATGTCTCTGTGTCACATTTTGGTAATTCTCTCCATATTTCAGACTTTTTCATGACTATTACGTTTGTTATAGTGCTCTGTGATCAGTGATCTTTGACGTTAGTACTATGACTCACTGAAGGCCCAGATGATGGTTAGTGTTTTTTAGTAATAAAGTATTTTTTACTGAAGGTATGTCCATTGTTTTTTTAGACATAAGGCTATTACACACTTAATAGACTACAGTATAGATAAACATTCCTTTTTCTTTTCCACTATGGTTTATTACAGGATATTGAATATAGGTCCCTGTGCTACATAGTAGTACCTTGTTGTTTATCCATTCTGTATATAATGGTTTGCATCTGCTAATCCTAAACTCCCAATCTATCCCCCCAGCCTCTGGCAACCACAAGTCTGTTCTCTAAAACATCACTTTTTTTTTTTTTTTTTTTTTTTCTGTATGCGGGCCTCTCACTGCTGTGGCCTCTCCCGTTGCGGAGCACAGGCTCCAGACACGCAGGCTTAACGGCCATGGCTCACGGACCCAGCCGCTTCGCGGCACGTGGGATCCTCCCGGACTGGGGCATGAACCCATGTCCCCTGCATTGGCAGGCAGACTCTCAACCACTGCGCCACCAGGGAAGCCCTGAAACATTACTTTTATATGCACTGGAAAGCCAAAAATTCACATGACTTGCTTTATTGAGGTGGTTGGGACCTGAACCCGTATCATTTCCAAGGTTTGCCCATATTTTATAAAATGAAGATAGTAATAGTTCCTACCTGATAGGACTCTTGAGAGGATTAAGTGAGTTAATGCATTTAGAGCACTCAAGTCATTCGCTAGCACATAGTCGGTACTCAGGTAAATTAGCTATATGTCAGGCAAAATGTTCTAGATGTGAATTTGAAAACTAAGGTTCTAGTAAGGTGACCAACTTGTCCTGATTCACCTAGAACTTTCCCTGTATTAGTGCTGGAAGTCATGTTCCCCGGGAAACCCCTCGGTTCTGGGCAAATCTAGATGGTTGGTCACACTAGATCTACTTCCAGCCTCTAACTAGCTGTGTGACTGTGAGGCCATCTTATGCCTTCTCTGGGTCTGTAAAATGAGGAGTTCAGACCAGATGGGTGGTTCTCAAACTTCATCACATATGAAAACCTCTTGTTGTTAAAACATGGGATGCTGAGCCCCACCCCAGAGTTTCTGATCCAGCAGGTCTGGGGTGGATCCTGACCCACGGCACTAGACGGTCACGAAGGTCCGTTTGTCTTCCAACAGTCTGTGATTCTGTGTTTGCTTCCTGTGAGCCGCTCATGGTCTTTATGGGAAAATGAGGTTCATGTACAGAAAACCATGCATTCCGTCAGTGAGTCATTTATTCATTCAGCACTGTTTCTTGAACACCTGCTGTTTATCCGGTACTGTTCTAGCTGCTGGGGATCTCGTAGTCCACAGCACCACAGCTTGTTGTGGCAGGGAGTCGGCTAAGTGGGCTTTGCACCCTGCACAGCCCTGCCCCTCCCAGATGTCATGCACAGTAAAGACTCTTTAAGGAGTGAGAGCTGGAGAACAGTGTAAGGTAACACAAAGAAGCAGTAAGCTCTGCCTTGCAGACCTTAAAGGTAAGCATACAGCCACCTGGGGGGGAGGGGTAAGCTAGTCTGTGCCCAAGAGCTACAACCCCCCCCACCATCCTCACCGCTACTGAACACCCACACCCTAACTCCCTACCTCAGTGTCAGTTTTATGGCCGGGACTCCATTTTTTGAGATTCATCCATTTGTGTCTTATGAAAAATAAGGTAAACCCTTTAAGCCTTATTTGATTTTTTTCAGGAGGAATAGAATAGGACTTCCAGGATTTCCTCCTTTCAGTTATTTTATTTTGCTGCCAGCCACATGGGAGAAGCTATCTTTTATAAATAAGCAGATACTCTGCATTTCTCTCGTACGAATTTCCAAGTGGGGAGGAAGAGAGCTCGTTTGGTGGCCTGCTGAAGAGCCAGAATATTTATTACCCAAGAAGTTTTGCTCAACCGCAGTCAGCCAGTTGGTGTGTTGCATTCAATCAAAGGTCCTGACAAACATGCAGGGAAGGTCAACTAATAACACTAATTTTCTGGACACTCCTAATGACAGGTTTATTTGATTAGACTTTTTTCTCCCCTCCCTCCCATCTACTCACGTTTTATTTCCCTTCCACTTAGCCACATTTGTTGTTTCAGATACCTATGACTGCAGAACCCAGCACCCCAAAAGTCAGTGGCTTAAACCAAGGTCTGTTTTTATTGGTTCCCATTTTTATGGATCAGGAACTTGGGCTAGGTTCAGCGAGGATGGCTTATCTCTGCTCGTGTGGTGCTCACACATGTCAGAACTGGCATGGTGTCACTTCCACCACATTCTGTTGGTCAGAGTAAGTCACAAGACCATCCCAGATTCAAGGAGGGAGGGGACATTTACTCCACGTCTTGATGGGAGAAATTATTGGTGGCCATTTTTGCAATATCCTTGCCTTCTCTGAATCTTAGTTAATGCACTTCAAATAAGACAAAACAGTGGTTTTTTTGGTGAGGGGGTCTTGTCTTTGATTTATAGCATCTAAATCCAAGAAGAGTGTCAGAACTCCCTCAGGGAAATAAGGATATTTAAATGATTACCTAAAGAATGTAGCTCATGGATAAGAATGACAGTGAAAAGCGTATAATATGTCTGGCTACACATTTATGATAAATTTGAAATGTGTCAAAAACCCAACTGTCCTTTTGGAAACAAATATAACAGGCCATAAAATTCTCCGAATGCTGCTTATTAGCCTGAACGCATCTCAAAGAAAAAGAGAATTGAACGGCACGAGAGGATTTGACCAAAAATCTCATGGGCAGCAGATGTTTTGAATGGTCTTCAGTTGAGGGGCAATAATGCCTACCACATGCCTGCCTATATTTTGGAAATTATTTTACTAAGGGCTTGTGAAAATATGGAAAATGTACACACAAGCACATAAAAATGCATAAAGTGTGAAGAGTACGGTCTATCCTTGTGGCAGCAACGGGAAAGACAGTCACCAGAGGTGTGTGTGGGGGATGTATGAGGTGACCTGGTGCTTCTTAATCCTTAAATGTGCAAATGAATCACCTGGGGACCTTGTTTAAAAGCAGATCCTGATCCAGTGGGTCTGGGATGGGAGCTGAGATTGAAGTTTCTGACAAGCTTTAGGTGCGTAGATGCACGGATTTGAAGAGAAAGATTATACATGATGGGGGACAAGGGGGTGCATGATACGTTTCCTTCTTTACAGAGCAGGTAAAGGTCAGGCAGAAAATGTTGCCTGTATGCCTACCATGTGCCTGAAACTGGGCTAAGACTCAGGCTCTGAACTTAATGAGCTGCCAGTCTAGAAGGAGTGATAAACACAAAAAATAATTCCAATAGAGAGTGCTGAGAGAGTGGTGGGTTAACTGTGATTCTGCTGAGTTAACTGTTAATTAGCAGAGGCTTTGAGCTCCTGAACCACTAACGAGGATGTGGCTTGGGTTAGTTGATTGACTAGAGTCTTGGGATCTTCATCTATAAAATGATCTTTCCGATGCCTGCCTCCTAGAATTCATATGTGACTTGAGTGAAATTAAGCCATAAAGTGAAATAATGCCTCACGCATAGTAAGTGCTCAGTAATGATTAACTTTTATTATTATACAAGTCCTGCCATGTATGGTGGAGGAAAAGGCCAGTATATTTATCTTCAAAAGTTTTTGCTTATTAATCAGAGAGGAAGTTCAGAAAAGCAATTCACCAGTATGGAAAAGGAAAGAAATTATGTCCATTCTCACAAGATCCTTGAGGAACAAGCATCATGGCCCATCTCCTAAGACATTTACTGAATGTAAAACGTGTGTGATGATGGTTGAAACGGAACTTTGATTTAAGGTTCCATTTATTCTTGACCCTGTGAGACCTTGACACATCATTTAACCTCAGCTTTCTCATCTGTAAAGTGGGAACAATAATAACTGTCATTGGGGCTTCCCTGGTGGCGCAGTGATTGAGAGTCCACCTGCCGATGCAGGGGACACGGGTTCGGGCCCTGGTCCGGGAAGATCCCACATGCCGCGGAGCGGCTGGGCCCGTGAGCCATGGCCGCTGAGCCTGCGCGTCCGGAGCCTGTGCTGAGCAACGGGAGAGGCCACAACAGTGAGAGGCCCGCGTACCGCAAAAAATAATAATAATAATAATAATAATAATAACTGTCATAGTCAGGGCTTCCTTGGTGGCACAGTGTTTAAGAATCCGCCTGCCAATGCAGGGGACATGGGTTCGAGCCCTGGTCTGGGAAGATCCCACATGCCGTGGAGCAACTAAGCCTATGTGCCACAACTACTGAGCCTGCACTCTAGAGCCCACGAGCCACAACTTCTGAGCCCGAGTGCCACAACTACTGAAGCCCGCGTGCCTAGAGCCCGTGCTCTGCAACAAGAGAAGCCACCGCAATGAGAAGCCTGCACACCACAAGGCGTAGCCCCTACTCGCCGCAACTAGAGAAAAGCCCACCCGCAGCAACAAAGACCCAACGCGGCCAAAAATAAAAATAAATATATTTATTAAAAAAAATAACTGTCATATTCAAAGTTTATGAGGCTCAAATGTCATAACGGATCTTTGGTGTCCTCAGAGCCGGCTTGAAATCTTGGCCTCGTTACTTATTAGCTTGTGTGGCCTCGAGCATTTTTCTCAGCTTCTACCTCAATGAAGAAAGTAGCTAAAGCACTCTGCCAAATGACAGATACAGAATAAGTGCTCTGTGGATGACAGCTGTTGTTATGATGTGACCTTGCTTTGAAAAATATAAGGTATATGACTTCATGAAAATTATTATTATAAGTTATGATAAATGTGCTGTTCTTTATATACACTGAGGTGTTGCTTCTGAGTTGCTGGTAGTAAAGCATAAACTTTGATTTCCCGCCCCCCTCCTCTTTCACGTGTGGCTCCAAGTGATAATTGGAAAGGCCCCAGATTGGTAGTGAGAGGTACAGCCTCTGGTGATGATGTAATTACCTGTCTCTTCATCATTGGAGCAAAGAGGTTGCCTTCAGCAGAATCTCAGAATTTTCTCTTCAGAATCTCAGAATTTTGAAATGCTCCTAGCTTTCGTAAAGTTTTTCTTTATTCTTTCAGTGAACCAGTTAAAATTGCAAGGACAAGCATGAGGGTCTAGTTTGTGTGAGAAGGTAGACTCTAGTGGTTTGGGGCCCCTGGTTGATGCTGCTCTGTAGGAATGGAAGGGGACGCTGGCAGGGGCCCAGATGAGCTTCAGGCATTGGTCATTCTTGCTGTGGAAATGCAGTGACTGCAGCCTGGCACCGTTTGGGCAGTAACCAATATTCCAGTAGCCAGAGATTGCACCGTAAAGCATACGTCTCCCCACCTCCACCAAAGGGAAAATGTTGGGATGGGGAACAGAGAAATCTCCAAATTGTCTCTTCTTATAGTCCATCTCTGGACTCATAAGCTTCGTCTCTTACCTTGTCTACCCATCGAGGAAGGAGTTAATGAGTACACAGCTTTATTTTCCTTGGAAGAGAGATACAAAACAGGCTCAAAGCAGGGCTGTCATCACCCTGCAAGTCTTCAGGGGTTTTATAGGTAATTATTAACCCTTTGTGGCACACCTGGGGGGGAAACCCTCTATGCTGAAAACACCTACTAAGATTTCCCATCTATGGTATGTACCTGGACCCTCAATTTTTTTCAGAGTTAAAATTCAATAATACCTTAAAAATAAGCCTTCGATGTATGTAGCCCCAAACAGTTGATAAAGCCCCTCAGGTCCTATATCAAAATGGATCCTTCCTTAACTGTCTTAGTACTCAGGTCAGAAGTACCATTCTCCTTGTTTTCCATTTGAGAAAACTGAGGCTTAAAGAAAGGAAATAACTGGGCAAAGGTTTCATGGGTAACAAGGCTTGGCTAGAATCCAGGTCTTCTGAATACGGCCCTGGTGCTCTTTAAATGTACTGAACGTGGTGTAAACTCTCTTCTCACAGAAAGCATGTCTGAATCTCAGCATTCTTTAAAACCACCAAATATCACCACCTAGAACTGTCATAAACCACCATGATTCGGTCCCCTGGAATTTGTGTTTTAAAAAGTCCATGTGATCAATCCGCCTTCTTGTTATTTTGTCATTTGCTTGTCTCCTGCTTGGTCATTTCAGGCTATTTAGATTTGGGGTTTGTCTCTTTCAGTGGGTTTAGGATGATTAACTGCTAGAGCTTCTGTTTTTAAGAGGGAGCCCTGCAGTGATTTTTGAGGGGGATTTGAGTCCATGCTGGCCCCTGGAGTTTGGTGTCTGGTAGATTAAAATGAATGGGAAAACCGAAAAATCCCTGGATGACCCCTTTAAGGAATAAGTAACTCTTTAAAATTGGGAAAATGGCAGTGGAGGAAAATGAGGACCCAGAATGCCCAAATCAACTGTCACTTGGTGCTGAATGGACCAGTACTTGCTCTTTTATAAGCAGGGACAGAGACTCCCTTAGAAACTTGCCTTGTTGTCATTCAGGTCTTTGTGATTTTAGGTTGTGGCCACAGGTGAATTCTCCCCTGAGCTCTCCAAGCCCACGCTCTCCTTTCAGTCACAAGCAGGTTGCTAGTATATGGGCAAACTTCCATACATGGTATGGGGAGCAGACATGACTTCATGCTCTGCTGTAGACAAGGGGAACTGCCAAGGCTCAGGCGCCCAGTCCCTGCAAGTGTTCCTGCGTTTTGGTATCCTTCTCTCTGGCTGCATGGTAACCAGACCACAGGGGCTGATTTGGATTTGTGAGCACATCTTTACCTTGCTGATTCTCAACTGCTATCCTCCAAGGAAGCATCTCACAGGTGCACCCACAGGCATTTGGAAAAACATTTGACAATAAATTTCCATTTTACAATATCAATGATGGAGCAAAGCTGAAAGATAATTTTAGGTCAACATCTCAAGGGGTTCGATGAGCTCATTTTATTTCTGCTGCAAATGCTGTTTCATCTGAGGTGGGGCAAGGCAGGTCTGACAGTTTCGTTTAAAGAAATGTTCGTGGGTCTTCTGCATTAAATTACTGTTTTGTGTTCTTCGGTCTTGAAAAATTTAAGAAACCTTGACATAGAGGACTACACCAACTTGAGGTCATTTAAATCCCATTCTTCCTCTTATTACTATTATTTTACCAAAAGGCATTATAACAGAGATATATTGCTTCTTGTCCAGGTGGAAGGTGTATGTTTAATGTGGATCACAAATGAAACATAAAAGCTGGTTAAAGCCCTAGGTAGAATGGGTCAGGCTCAGCCTTTTTCTGATAATGTTTCTTGGGAATCACATTTGGATTGATTTACACACATATTTGAGCATTGCATTGGGCATTACTACTGAGATCAAGTGGCGGGCGGGGGAAGGGAGGGAGGGAGGGAGGAAGGAATGAAAAAATGAGGGACCAGTGGTTGACAGCATAATAAATCAGAAGTGTGAGGGGGATAAAGAGGGGAAGGAGGGAACAAAAAGAAAGGAAACCAGCAACCCCTTGACTACCAAGCCCAAACCCAATTTTGGTTAAAGAAAAGAGGTGCTCTCATGACTGAGGAAATTTTTAACATCTCAATGAAAGCAACCCCTTAGAATGTGTCCAAAATGGGACCAAACCCTTAAAAAAAATTTTTTTTTTCTTTCAGAGGAACATCTCCCTTTCGTTTCTGTAACACAGAAGTCAGATTTCATTTGCTGGAACAAATGTTTTTCAACAGACATGGCTTGCTTAATTTTCCTGACAATGTGTTCAGTTATGTTAGAGACTTGCTTGCATACTCTTGGGAAGGGGCATGAGACACCAGCAAACCCAAACGCGGATAGGAGCAGCTATATATCTTACTGTGCTAGTCTTTTAACTTTTGCAGTGTGTGTGTGTGTGTGTGTGTGTGTCCCCGCGCAGCGCCTGCTTTACTGTTTCAATACACTGTCCTAACACTTGGTTACTATGTTCGGATCAGTAGGAGCCTAAGTTAGTAGCTTTGTAACAATTACTAGTTGCCTTTTTACTCTGTCTCTGAGGAGTACTCGATGTACTGCTTCTTGAAAACTGGCTTTAAAACGCTCTGATTTAAGCAAACAAAGCAACCCCTTTGTCGAAGGCTGGAGTGTTTCCAGGAGTACCCTTCGATTCACCAGGGCGGAGATGGGGGTGGGACTGTGGGCACCTTTGAGATTCGGTTTCTGCATGCAGTACACATTCATTTTGGTAATCAAGGACATATTGCTGGATTTAAGAGGTCAAGAACAAGTCAGGAGCCGAGAAGAGCTCCAGGTTGTGAAAGAGGAAGGCGGCCACCCGTAATAAAATAAAGATGCCCCCACCAGTAGGAAATTAGTGACGTTTTAAATCTGCATCTTTGCTCCCAGTGGGCATCTGGAAAATGGGCGTGTAAACTTGCTGTCAATCGCTGGCCCTGTTTGCAGTCTGGGAAGGAGGGAAGAAACTTTGAGGCCAGACCGCTCCAAAGCTCCAGACCGCTCCAAAGCGGGGGCGTTACCCTCCTTACCAACGTTCTCTCCTCCACTAAACGCAGAGGGCATACCTTTATTCCTCCTCTCTCCAGTGCGCATCCCCCTTCTCCATCATCAGTCAGCACGTCCCCTTTAAGAGCCGGAGGCCGTCTCTCCCTTTCTCCTCCCAGTCCCCCGCCCTTCACACCTTGGGTGGGAAAAGAGAGTGGGGCGGGGTGGCCCGAGAGGCGGGAGGGGCGGGATCATGGCGAGAGCTCCAATGGGCGTCCAAGCTGGCCGCCGTGGGCCCCGTCAGCCAATGAGCAGCAGGCGGGGGGCGGGGCGGGGCGCTGTTGCAAAGCCTCCAACGTGGGCCGGCTGGAGGCCGCGGGGCAAGAAGCCCAGGGGGTGTGCGAGGGCTAGCGGCTGGGGGCGGGGCCTCGGGGATTGGCCGGGGCTGCGCCCCGGGGAGGCGAGCTGCTAGCGGCTGATTGTTCAGCTGCGAAGTGTGCGGGGTTCTCGCAGAGCGGAGGAGCCGTGCGGAGCCCGGAACTGCGTGCGCGCGCTCTGCCTTTGGCGCTGGGACAGCGAGGCGCACCGGGCCCTTGGAGCAGTGCGGGGTTGGCCGCGCCGTCCAGCCCGGAGTCTGCAGCTGGACGCTTGTAGCGGCGAGGAAGATGCCCACGGGCGCAGAGCTCCGGCTGCGAGCCTGAGCGCCTTCCTCGCAGCGGCGGCGGCACTTGGCGTGCACGGGGACTCCGAAACCCGGCCAGGAGCGCGGCGGGAGAACGAGGAGCGCCGGCCAAGCACCCTTTGCCCGGATCCGTGGGGTTCGCAGCGGGCACGGGCGGGTCGGCCCGGATGGGCGCGGGGTTCGCGGCCCCCTCCGGGCGCTGCGGAGCGGCTCGGGCACCGGGGGCCCGCTGAACGCCGGAGTCGCCGCCGCAGAGAGAACTTGTGCCGGCGGCCATGTCCCGGCGCGGAGCCTAGTGCTGAGCGGAGCCCCCGCTGGCCCGCCCGCGCCTGCGGTCGCCCCGGACCTCGCAGCCCCAGCGCCGGGAGTTCGCTGCGCGCTCCAGACAAGATGGCGCGGCCGGTCCGGCGAGCGCTCGGGGCCCCGCGCCGCTCGCCTTGTCTTCTCCTCCACTGGCTGCTGCTGCTGCTGCTGCTGCTGCTTTGGCTGGAGCCCGCATCGGCCGCGGCCGGCCCGCGGGCGCCCTGCGCTGCCGCCTGCACTTGCGCTGGGGATTCGCTGGACTGCGGCGGGCGCGGGCTGGCGGCGCTGCCCAAGGACCTGCCCGCCTGGACACGGAGCCTGTGAGTGCCGCCCTTTCCGTCCTCCCCGCGCCCCGGGACGCTGTCACTTGGGGACGGGGCGGCAGGGGTGTTACCCCGGGAAAGGGGTGCGGATTGAGTTGCTTGTATGTGAAGTTGAATGAGCTGGAAAACTGTTCGCGTGGGATCGTAGTGGTGGTCCTTGGGGGTCCGGAGGAGAGAGGGCGTGCGTGCGAAGAAGTCGGGATGGGAAAAGCGTGCGTCTCGTGAGGGTCTGGATGTGCGCGAACGTGGGTCTTGGGGATCTGGAGGAGGAAAGTGTACCTCGTGGGGGGAGGGATGTGATCGACCGTGGGCCATGGGGTATGAAGGTGAGCGAGTGTGGGTCTTGAGATTCTGGAGGAGAAGAAAGTGTCGTGGGGGTCTGGAGGTGAGTGAGCGTGGCTCCTAAAGGTCATCTGGGAGTTGGTGAGTGGGTGGGATTCTGGAGGTAAGAGAATGTGAGTAAAGAGTCAGGAGGTGAGGGTGTATGTCTGTGGGTGGAGAGTGGGAAACATCTGGAGGGGAAAGAGTGAGGAAGTCTGTCTGGGGGTCCCCGGGTGTTTCTTTTTTTCTCTTCTGTAACCCAACTCTCTGTTGTCTGAGCTGTTTGGCCTTCCAGTGGGTAATGAATGAAGGTGACTTTTGCCTCCAGTCTTCCATTTACATTATTTATTAGTGAGAGTGTGTGTAGCCGCCTCCTCATCTCCCCGGGACCTTGGTGGCCTGACTTGGCTCAGGCCCAGGGCAGAAGGACACCCTCTGAGTCCTTCCCTGGAGGACCCCCTGAGTTATCGGGCTTTGAGAGTTCCTGGAGATCTGTGACCGCTGGAAGTTGGTCCTTTTCCACCTGGTTGGCATTTTAGGGAACTGTGTTCCAGACCCTTCCTGTCTGTTCCCTAGGGGACCCATTGGGCTTGACGATCCAGTGGAGTGGGGCCCATCCTCTAGCATTTCTCCTCTATAAATGGTGCAAATTAGTTTTGGAGTAGTGCTACTTTGGAAGAGGGTGCCAGACTCTGGGTTGATTTAAGCAGAGTGTGTTTTACCCGCAAGAGGCTCTTTTCTGTGCTGTCCGGATTTGGGCTTATCCGGACTTGGTGGGACACTTCTTACTGGAGGCTTGGCAGGAAAACAACACCACCACCACATTAGATTTCTGTAAACATGGTAGAATGTCATAGGCTTTCAAAATTTCTGACAAATCTAGTCCATGAGTCAAAATGCTGTCCAGTTATCAGTAATTAACATCTCTGCAGAACTGTTAGTACCTTCCAGAAGAGGCCTAGGTTGAATAGTTCTGCTTTTCAGTTGAATAATTGGACATCTTTCCTAGAACATAGAAGAGGCACAGTAGTAACCTCAGGCGGGACATTCACTGTTCAAAAAAGAGAAAGAAAACTGGTGACACCGGTTTTAACCAACACCTGTGGCTTGATCTAAGAACATGTGGTCTGGGAATCTGGTTGCCATGAAGGGAAAGAAGGAAAGTTAATTCCTTTCTGACGTGAAGATCCTGTACCTTTGAGAGCTGGGCACAGATCTTTAACTTGGACCACGCTGCACATGGGTGATCGGTGATCAGTCCTACAGAGTCCTGAAACTGGACCGTTGACTTATGTGTAGGATTTCTCTTCAGTATTCTGCTGTTTCTTTGGAATCCCCTTAGGGAAAACCAGTGATCACGGTGTGGGTTTTAACACAGGTGGTGGCTGTGTAAGGTAGTGGGAGGTAGAACCCAGCGTTGTCATTAGGTAGTATTGTATTTAGTTGTGGTAGTCTTGGGTATTGTGGGTTTTCCTTTACATGCTCTTAGTTTTTTAAAAAGCTAAATCATGTGGGTGGAATCAGACTAACATCTTAGGTGTTCACCTGTTGGAAGACTGACTCCCAATGCCAGGTGTCAGTGGCATCGTGGGGAAGGCACTTAGTTCAGAAGTGGCGGCTTCCTGGAGAGGACAGGGTGTCCTCTGTTTTCACTTTCCTGTGGCCACAAGATCCACTTTGCCTTGCCCTTTAATTTCTGGAGCAGAACTACTGGTTGTTTGGAGGGCTTTCTGTCTGCCTAAGGAGTGACATTTCACAAGTCATAAATACCTTTAAAATTGCAGTCTTTTCTCTTTTCCTCACACAGTTGATGATTAGTAAATACCAAACTGGCTGTTTTGAGCTTCAGTTAGACTTGATTATACTGATGATGGTGTTAACTGATTCGATTTTAAGATGTGAGTAGTATGGCTTCTGGTTAGTATGTAGCAATGTGGTATTCAGTACAGAATGTATATCCTTTGAAAAATGTTTGTGAAGTTTTTTTTTTTTCTGATTAAAGAAAAAGCAAGCAAATGTGTTTTTATTTTTCCCTAGACTTCAGATTTCCCCATTTAAGTCATTAGTCTTATTCTAAATTTTGCATCAGGATATTTATATCTTTTATATTCCTGGCTATGATTCAGTAAGACTTTAGGGGAGAAAGTCTCTGTCTCTAATAAAATAAAATATCTTATAGTTTCACCACGTTTACACCCTCTGAGTCCATTGTGTCTAGAAAATGCTTTGAGCTAGTTTATAACCCCATGAACTAGATTTACTGCAGCTAGTTCAAAAAATTTCAGGCTGTGGGTTTGAGATAGAAGGGGACCTGTGGCTTTATGGAATTTTTTTTATTTTTTTTTGCTTTTGTAAACAGTGCATCTAATTTTGGAGTTGCTCCTAAGCCCCGCATAAGGAAAGTAAAACTCTTTAATCGTGGATGTAAATGCAGTTTGAATAGCAGAACTGGAATGGCGCTGGGAGAAAGGAAAATATGTTCATTCCCAGGGCCTGAGGATAACTTATTCAACACAATAACTTATAGTTGTGGTAGTTGAGCCATTACTTGAGTTTGCCGTCCCATTACGGTGCGATTGGCCTTGTCCATCCAGCACGTTCATAAATAGCTCCCAGCACTGCCACTCCCTATTCCAACTTCCCAGAACCTTAGAAGAAGTTGAACTTCTTAGAACTCAGATGTTTTCTTTCTTTGAAATGGTTTTGGAGAGCATGGCTTCAGAAGCTGTTGAAGACGCGTTAAACACAATTTACCTTAGACTCTTGTCTGTGGCATGAAGTTGAGCACAGTATTGCTTGCTTACAGGATCTGGCAGCTCAATGATGACTTAATGGGATTGTGATAGCAAGGCAGGCAGGCCCTGGAGGAGGAACAACTGATTCTCCTTCTCAGTGTGGAAGGAAGATGACATGGCATTCGGAAGCAAGGACATCCCTTAAAGGTCACCAAGTCTGGTTATTCTGAGTCACATTAAGACAAATGTATTGATTTGGGTCTCTTTGTATTTTGTCTCCCTTCGTGTTTGCAGTACCGAACCTGGGTGACTTAATCGAACCTCTGTTGGTTTGGGCACCAAAGTGGTGCCTATGATTACATTAGAAAATAAACACAGGCCCTGTGGTGGTTGCCATTGTAGTTGGGAAGCAAAGAGGGCCTTTGTCTTTCAAATTTTACAGCTGTGCTGGAAGGCCCAGGTGTTCAGGGTGTTGTGAATTAAGGGTTTGGAAAATACTTTCCATCCTGTTTATGCAAATTAGATTTAAAGTGCAGATGACCAAATTGTTCCAGAACCTAAGCTGAGATTCTTGTGTGTGTGTGTATGGTTTTTTTTTTTAAGAAGTAGATTGTTGCCTGGATTACCCTGAGGTCTTCCCTTCTGCCCATTTTCCTCTTTGAGCCTCTGTATCACTTAAGAAGAACTCAGCAGACCATGAACATCTTCCGACTGGTGGGGATGGGCAAAGGGTTTTTCTGAATAGGGACCCTTTCGAGCACAGGGTAGTGGGCAGAGAGAAAATGTGAAAAGTGCAAGTGCTTTTAAAGTTTTGGGCAGCTTTAGTCTGAGCTCAGAGTCCTTTTCTTTGCAACAAGTGTCACAAGCCTGGCCTCAGTTCCCCTGCATGATGGAGCACTTATCTGTTAAGAGTTTTCTGACACTTTTTTTGAGGTAAGGGGAAGTCTGGGAAATGAAATTGGTTGCCTTTTTAAGGGACAGGATTTAAGTCCCTCTGATAGGAAAGTATGGCCATAAAATCTAATTTTTGAGGACTGTGAAATTAGGAAGTGCCTGGAGACCCCCAGGGCCCAATACAAAAATGAACTGTGTTGGCCCACGGTGCCTCTTGCCTTTAGGGTACGTCAGGGCTGTTCTTGCCCCCCCTTTCCAAGGGACTGCATTAAAAAGAAGCGTGCTTTTCTTTTCCATAATTACACTGGGTCACCAGATTTCCCAACCTTTGGACTTTTGAATGTATTGTAGGCAGTAATTCTTCATCTCCAGAAAGATGACAATTCTGTGCAGAGTAATGAGAGCTGGTTCCCAGTGGACGTCCGGATGCGCGGGCCCGCCAGCCCTGCTCCAGGGGCTGCAAGTTTCTCTCCCTGCCGTGTTAATGCCTTGGCCTGAGTTCCCCACGCAGCCTTCCCTGAGCACGTTGGGATGGCCTCTGGCTGACCTTTCTCTCCCTCAAACACCAAGCTCACAATGAAAGGGCCTCTCCCCCATTCTGCAGAGGTGTCTCCCTGGTGCAAAGGCTTTTCAGCATCTTCTCTTTCAGAGTGGACAGGAATGCGAGAGAGCTACTGGGGTTTTGTGTGACTTAACAATGCCCCCGGCCCAGTTCTGTGCACCTGCTGTAGCCCGGAAGGTCTGTTATCCGGGGAAGGAGGTTGTTTAAAATAGCCATTGGTTATTTTAAAAGTGACACCAGAGAGGGAAATCTGGGAAAGGGATTCGTAGAATTGAAAGTCGCTATAAGCAATCAAGGATGTTCGTGGTACCAAGGTCGCTTGGCTTAAAACTGAAAGGGATTCCTCTGACTTACTCCATAAGTTGAAAGACTTCAAGTTTCATGAGCAAGCCTGATTTTCAACGACTTGTGAATGAGTTTGGTGATATTAACTCATTAGGGACCTTCCCCCTCCTCAGCAACTGCAACTTGAAACCCTGGGGGTCTTCTAGAGCAGGGCTCCGGGCTGTGTTAATATTCAGAGCTGTTTACAATGGATGCAGTTTCAAAGGCTGAAGGCATTGTCTTGAGACAGGAGGGAGGAGAGGTGGGAGGAAAATTCCCAGGCAGAGGAGGGGAAGTATATAAAAATCTCCAATGTTGCCTGGCCGGTGGCGAATTTAGGAACCGTTAGTGGTGTTTTTTAATGACTTAAGCATGGCATTGAACCTGTGGGTCCATTCCATCTACCTCCTGGCTTCAGTTCATGGTGTCTGTCAGTAATGTGGTTGTCTTCTGCTTTTTTTTTTTTTTTTAAGTGTCTCCTGACTTCTTTTAAATACATTTATTTATTTATTTTTGCTGTGTTGGGTCTTCGTTTCTGTGCGAGGGCTTTCTTTCGTTGCGGCGAGCGGGCCTCTCACTATCGCGGCCTCTCCCGTTGCGGAGCACAGGCTCCAGACGCACAGGCTCAGTAGTTGTGGCTCACGGGTCCAGTTGCTCCGCGGCATGTGGGATCTTCCCAGACCAGGGCTCGAACCCGTGTCCCCTGCATTGGCAGGCAGATTCTCAACCACTGCGCCACCAGGGAAGCCCTGTCTTCTGCTTTTGTTTCACATTAAAGTGTGGGAATCCGTCAGAAACTCAGATCTGTTTTTATGTCCTCATGGAAAGAAGTAGGACTTTGAAGACCAGAGGTTAAAATTTTCACAAGAGTTAACCCTCTTCGAGTTATTTTTTCTGTATAACTGCAGGGTTTAGAATAGTAGTCCAGACTTACGTAATAATTGGCCAATTATAGGACTAAGGCTGAGAAATTTTCTACTGAAGAACTTGATAGACGATTGTTGCCCTGAAGCAAAATTAATAGTTAAATCAGGATTACAGAAAAAATGAATATTGTGATTTGTCTGTGGTCTAATTGAAAGTTGCCAATTTGTACCCTGGTTTTGGTTTTTTATGGGGTTTTTTTTTTGGTGGGGGCATGCTTATGAATTTTTCTTATCCAAAGGCTTTATGCTTTATGCATTTCTATACTAGTATGTTTATATAATTTAATACTTTACGTGTGGTTTCAATATAAGTACTTTACGCATAATCTTCTGAAACGCAAGCTATAAACCCAGTCTGCTTATAAAAGTCGCTCTGTTTTTTTTAAAAAGCTGCTTCCCTATTTCCCTGGGTTTCGTGCGTTTCATGTCCTGCCTTTAGGTGTTCTCTTTGTCCTCTGGGTGGGCATTTGATGCCCAATTGTACCCTGGGTCTTGGGTTGGGTTATTGATGGGGAAAAGAGCCAGTGAGGGCAAAGCTTTCCTTCACTCTTACTCAATTATTTGGATGCCTCATCCCTGCTGGTCACACCCAGTGCTCACCATTCACTAGGGAATAGTGATGAAGACATTGGAAATTATTTCTAGGGTCCATTCCTGGCTCCACCACCCTACAGCTGTGTGTGTGATTTGTGGCGAACCTCTTCCCTTTGTTTCTAAAAAGGGGATCATAATATTTTGTCTTAAGCTGCTGTGAAGACTAAGTTAGGTGACACATGTATTCAGCCCAGTCCAGTGTGAATCAGTCACCTCAGGCTAAGGCCCCAGTAACTCACGTTTTGCATCCTCTCATGGCAAGTCTCTCCAAGTCAGAGTTCCTGGTGACAGAGGCTTCCTGGGAAAAGTTTACTTTTCTGATAATGAAGATCTCTTTTGGCGTAAGGAGGTGGCAGGGCTCACAACCCAAACAGCCTTCTGCCGTGAAGTTTTTGGTGGTACGTAAAGAGTGAAACTTTATGTGCCCTTGGGAAGCTCAGACAAATTCAGGGGGGAAACTATGAACAGTTGCAAAAAATTATATGAATTATGCAATTAGCAAAAATGATTGAGGTGGTTTATAAATGTATTCCAGTTGTGCAAATACTTCTGTCTACTGAACATTACCCTTCTGGGAGGTGGGGTATGGGAAGGAGGCCGGGAAGTGAGAGGCCCTTAAACTAATAATTTTATCCCATTATTTCCCAGGGTTTCATTGAAACTGAGCCCTATGAGATTCTCTGTCAATTGCTTGGAAACATGCAGATGTGCTCTTCCAGTCAAGGGTTAGGTTGCAGGCTGGGGCCGACTGAATCCTGCGCTGTACCCACTTCTCTTTGGAAATGTTTGGGGGAGGAGGTGTGAGGGGAGATGATTGTGGGGTTGTGTGCAGAGAGCTGGAGAGCTCTGACATTTTTCGTTTGTTTTGGTTTGTTTGCCATTGTACAGTAACTTTGTAGGGGACACGGGCAGTGAGCACAGGGTCATCTGAGGAATCTGGCAAGGATGCCACCTGAAAAGCCGTTTGCTTTTGCTCATGCACCTGTACCTGCATCCCTTCCCCCGTGAATGGCCATGATTCACAGCCTTGCCCACATGAACGGCTACGATTGTTTGCGTCTTTATTACTCTTTAATCTAGCATAACCGGTAAAGCCCATTGTGTGAACAACCAATCCGTTCATCTCTGCAAGTCCTAATACATCTTGGTTTCCTTATGAACCAGGATGCAGGTTCCAATCACTGCTTGTTCAGTTTATTTTGGCAAAAGGTGGCATTCAGAGAGTTTAAAGAAAGCATGGCCTGTCTCTTTTTAAGCACTTTGCATTGATTATTCTTTAAACTTTTATGGTGCCCAGGTCTCTAATCTTTTATGATCTGCAAATATTTTTTTTCTCAAGTTGTCTTATTATTCGGAAGAAAATGAATGGAATGGGTGAGGGTCTGCCCTGCAGTGGAGTTGCCTAAATGATAAGAAACAAGATAATGGAGGGTTTTTTTTTCTGCTGATTAAAAACAAATCACACAACTTCATCTTCTAAGACTCCTTTGTACAGCATTTAGCAAGTGTCCCCCTCCCCCACCTCCACTTCCTCACTTCCTGTCCTTTACTCCTTCCACCAGTTTATAATTTGCCATTCAAGTAATGTGGCGCTTATTTTGGCCAGGGCATACATTGCACTGATAAATTCTTTCTTGCTGGATTACCTACTTGAAGATAGCCTGTTAGATACAATGAGAAGAAATGAGCACTTTAGAACTGGAGAATGGATAATAATCTCGCTTTAGTTCCAAATTTTGTAGTGGCCTTGCTCTTTGTTTGAAAGCATTTGTACCCCCAGCAGTGGCACTTTGGGCTGGATGAAAAGACATTGACACACGGGGCTCTGCCTGGGGAGTGACAGCTACTCACTCACTGGCAGTACCCCTCCCCCTCCTCCCCTCCCTCCTCCCCTCCCTCCCCTCCCCCTCCTCCCCTCCCCCTCCTCCTCTCCCCTCCCCTCCCCTCCCCTCCCCCTCCTCCCCTCCCCTCCTCCTCTCCCCTCCCCTCCCCTCCCCCTCCCCCTCCTCCCCTCCCCCCCCCTCCCCCTCCCCCCTCCCCTCCCCCTCCTCCCCTCCCCTCCCCCTCCTCCCCTCCCCCTCCTCCCCTCCCCCTCCTCCCCTCCCCCTCCTCCCCTC
Organism: Hyperoodon ampullatus; assembly: GCF_949752795.1. Classification (NCBI taxonomy): domain Eukaryota; kingdom Metazoa; phylum Chordata; class Mammalia; order Artiodactyla; family Ziphiidae; genus Hyperoodon; species Hyperoodon ampullatus. Next base: position 24,215,749 of record NC_136923.1, read on the forward strand.
CCCCTCCTCCCCTCCCCTCCCCTCCCCCTCCTCCCCTCCCCCCTCCCCCTCCTCCCCTCCCCTCCCCTCCTCCCCTCCCCTCCCCTCCCCCTCCCCTCCCCTCCCCCTCCTCCCCTCCCCTCCCCCTCCTCCCCTCCCCTCCCCCTCCTCCCCTCCCCTCCCCTCCCCTCCTCCCCTCCCCTCCTCCCCTCCCCCTCCCCTCCCCCTCCTCCCCTCCCCTCCCCCTCCTCCCCTCCCCTCCCCCTCCTCCCCTCCCCTCCCCCTCCTCCCCTCCCCTCCCCCTCCTCCCCTCCCCTCCCCCTCCTCTAAAAAAAATTCTGAATTAATGGAACATTAGATATGCAGCCAAGAACTTAAAAAACTAAGTCACTTCTGTTGGTATAGGGTGTTTTTTCTTACCTTTTTATTAGGGAGTTTACAGGCATCTACACAAGTGGACAGAATAATGTAATGAAATTTATGTACCATCCCCCAGCCTCAACAAATAGCAGCTTACGGCTCCTTTTTTAAAAAAAAATTTTTATAAAATTTTTTAAAGGTTACTTTCCATTTACAGTTATTGTGAAATATTGGCTATAATCCCTGAGTTGTACAATACATCCTTGAGCCTGTCTTATACCCAGTAGTTTGTACCTCTCATTCCCCCACCCCTATATTGCCCCCCCCAACTAACCGCTAGTTTGTTCTCTGAGTCTGCTTCTTTTTTGTTATGTTCATTAGTTTTTTGTATTTTTAGATTCCACATGTAAGTGATATCATACAGTATTTGTCTTTCTCTCTCTGACTTATTTCACTGAGCATAATGCCCTCCAAGTCCATCCACGTTGCTGCAAATGGCAAATTTTGTTCTTTTTTGTTGTTCCATTGTGTGTGTGTGTGTGTGTGTGTGTATATCACATCTTCTTTATCCATTCATCTATTGATGGGCACTTAGGTTGTTTCCATATGTTGGCAGTTGTAAGTAGTACTGCTATGAACATTGGGGTGCATGTATCTTTTTGAATTAGTCTTTTTGTTTTTTCGGATATAAACCCAGGAGTGGGGTTGCTGGCTCGTATGGTAATTCTATTCTTAGTTTTTTGAGGAGCCTACATACTGTTTTCCACAGCGGCTGCACCAATTTACATTCCCACCAACAGTGTACCAGGGTTCCCTTTTCTCCACATCCTCTCCAGCTTTTTTTATTTGTGTTCTTTTTGATGATAATGGCTCCTCTTGTTTGAGCTATGCCTTAATACACTTGTCGCCTTCCATTTGGAAACAGATCCAAGCATATCACTTCATCTGTAAATGTATATAGGTTTTTAAAAATTAAGATATAAGTATTTTTTGAGAAAGTTTAAATTTCATTTCATTCACTGTGGGGTGGTTTAAAGAAATGTGAACTTGAACAGCCTTAGGGGGAAAAATCAGCATTTATTTTGAGTCTGTTTTTTCCAAAGGGAATTGTGGTAAGCTATACATTTAAAGAATGTTTATTGAGTGCATACTGTGTACACTCTTAATTTATATGTTCTCAGAATACAGTTTTTCTCTCTCTCTTGTGGGAGGTACTTAGAAAGTTCTTTTGTGCTAGAGTCCTTTGCCAGAAATGTGTAATTCTGAGGAACTCTCATCTCTCCCTATGTAGCTCTTAATTGGGCGGTTTCTACTATGCTATTAATTGTTGATTAGAATCCTTTAGTGAACAAACATAATTCCGAATGGGTCATTTAAAAAGTGATATTTCAGATATTGTTGGTTAATAGAGGGGTAATTAGCCATTGGTTGTAGTTAAGTCATGAGTCTGAATTGAGTTAACTATTGTTTACTTTGTAAGGCCTGACCCTCCAGCTGTGGCTACTTGAGGCTGCTTTAAATAGAGTTAGAGGCACCCTGGAAGAAAATCTCCCAAAAGCAAAGAACTACAGTCTTGGAACCCTCTGTGCTTGATTTAAACGTCACACAGATTTGAAAATGCTTTTCTTCAAGTAGCTGCAGAATGCTTTGGTTTTGTTTTGTCAAAGTCATAGTTTAATTTCTCCACAGCCTGTTACTTTGTTGGTTAGGAGAGCCTTTTAGGACAGATTTCATGCTGGTTTCAGCTTAATTAGGAATCCAAATGGGAGTTACATAGTCATTCACTTTATCAAAGTCTGTGGAATGATTTCCATTCGATTTCTGAAAATCGAATTCTGTGTAGATTATGTAGTGTTCGTTGGTTTTAAATGCTGTCCAACACGGTCAGGTTAAACTCATGGTTGTATTAAGCTTAATTAAATTGATATCATACTTGATTAGATACCATCTTACGTGGATACTGTGTTTAGGAAAGTGGAAACACAGTCCAAAGGGTTTAAGAAAGATTTGACAGGGGAGGAGGTGCAGGGTGGGGGGTACTTAGAATTGAGAAATTCTGACTGAGTTTAATTTCTGTTTTGTAAATTAGGAGAAATTCATTCTTTCATCTGATTTCAGCAGTGTGATACCTTGGTCCAGCAACATGCATCTTGCTTATATTTTATTTTATTTTATTTTTTTTAATTAAAAACATTTTTTTTCTTGTGATTTCCTCCCTCCACCTGGGCTGGTGTGAGTTTCTGGCACACAAGCTCCCAGTGCTTGCAAAACTTATAAACAGCCAGAAGAGCTTGTTGCTTCCAGGAAGTTGGTTGTTGATCCAGCAACGTGATGGATGCAGAAGCTACAGCTCAAATGGGATGGGGTTTCCTTTCGTCTTGGGAGGAGAGGAGATCCAGAAAGCGATCTGAAATGTTTTATAGCTCTTGAGGTCTGCCTCATCCCAAATTCCTTTGAATGTTTTCTCAGATTTGGTGTCTGTGTGGGACTCTTGGCCACAGTGGTTTGGCCTCATTGATGGTTGTGTTTTGTCCAAGAGAAAAATCTTCTATGGAGCTTTTTGGATTCTTTCACAAGTTCATTTGAAACAGTACTGTGAATTGATTAAATTATATTACATTCCAGACTGTCCTAAAATAAAGACTTGCTGAACTCAAATATTATTTTTTTTGTGGGGGGCTGTCTAGGGAACTTTATTATATGTGAAATTTTGGAGCTCAGTGTATCTTTCTGGGCAGAAATGAGCCCACATTTTCGTTAAGCTTCTTAAAGGGGTTCTTGACCAAAGAGGGATAAAAATTATTGACCTAAAAGGAAAAAAATTAGTTGTCTTAAAGCTGTGAAGGCAGGAATGTGGATTGATGGAAAAGAGCCCATGGCTGGGTATCAGGAGACTTTGGGTTTTGTCCCAGCTCTGCCCCTGATTGGCAGTGTGACCTTGAGCTGATCAGTTAATTTCCTTTCTGTAAAGGGGATGTATGACTTCTACATACATACCGGTATATGAGTCTATCCGAATTGAAGCAAAGAAGGAATAAACTGACTACTCATTGGATGGTAAGAATCAGTCAATTGATCTGTGTGTCTAGGATACTTACTTAAAAGTCCCCTTTGCATATTTGGTGCTTCTGAGTGGAATCCTCAGATGGATGCCCTGGGCAGCAAAGGGAAACATGGTGTGCTTGGGGGACTCTCAGTGAGGGAGTTAATGAAGGGGGCAAATACTCCACCGTATTTCTTTCTTTGATCGTTGCCTCTTTTTCCCTCTGGCCTGAAGAAAACTATGGAAGCTGGTGCAGACCTACTTTAGATCTTCAGTTTAGCTTTTTAAGATCTTAGGTCACAAAAGGCAAATAAATTAAGGGCCTGTTTTTTCAAGAGTCACTCATCTCTGCCTTTCTTAGGGCCACTGCAGGCAGCATCTCTCTCAAGTGGGCCTTCATTGCGTAGTTCTGATGAGTGACGTTGTAGGTGGTGTTGATAAGCTGCCTGAAATGAGTAGATGAGCCCCCTAGAGCCGATTCACTAGTAATCGCCTGAGGAAGGGCAACTACACACCACTTCATCAGTCCTCTCTGAGCTGGCTCGCCATTGACAACATGCAGGGAACGTGGTGGGTATCGGCGTAGCTTTTAACCCTTTTACCAGGGAGCTCTTTTGAGGTTGCCTTTCAAGGTGGAAACTCAACAGCTTAATATGTACAGTCCAGGGCCTTGAGTTCTCCAATTTTGAAGTCTTTCTTGTACTCTTTTTTTGGTCAAGTTCATACCAAGTGACCCATCTGCCTGGGTCTTTGTTGGTTCCCTCTTGGTCAAACACTGGTCTTGAAAATTGTGATCCCTGTCATAATTGGACTCCTCAGAAGACTTTGTCGTGCCGAGCCAGGGAGCTTTTATTTTCTGTGTCCTGAATATCCACCTTTCTTCCACGTGGAGTTTGTTTGTGCCTTCCGTGGAAACTCTTGGGCTTTACTTTCCCTTCCGCTCATTCTTTGTCATGTACACTTTCGTAAGGTGGAACCTTTGGATTTTTCTCTCTTTTTTCTTTAGAACTAGTTCTTGGAATCTGGAACCTTGTTTGGGGCTACAGCTAAAATGCAGTGAAGTTGGAGGCACAGTTAGTGGTTTAGAACTTCTTGACAGGAAGTTGAACAAGAGTTAGGGACTACTTTAGGACTAAAGGAAATGATCCAAAGAACTAGACTTCCATTTTTTTAATATTCTCCCTTTAAGACCTAAAGGTGGCCTTTGCCCATGTGCTTTCTGAGATCAAAATAGGCCAAATAGTCCTCCCACTCTTCCACAAGCTTCTTCTGTCAACATTAGACACTCTCTCTGTTATTCGCTTGACCTTGTTCCGGTGGATTTATTATTTGTATCTTGTCCTCTCCCAGAGGAAAGCGTCTCTCTGGTTAGGTAAGTTTTCACACATCCCTGTCTCTTTTTCTCCACTTAGACTTGAAAGCAGCAGGATTGTTCACTTTCATGTACCCAGGAATCCTTGATAATTATTTGTTTGTTGCCCGATAGCTCTCCTTCTTGGGGCTTGGTGCACCTTTTTTCTGGGCAGAAAGGATCCCATGTTTTCATTGTGTCTGAAAAGGGTTCTGTAATTTACCCTCCAAGTGTGACTACTCCTAATTGACCTGTGCTGAGGACTTAACAAAAGGGTTTTTGGAGTTTAGATATAAGGAGTAAAAGGCCATTTTCTTTGTGCTGAAGATCTGTTTTCCCATGAAGAGTCAGCTGATGGGTAAAGGGATAAATTCAGGAGCTTTCTTCAGTTGTGGTACTTCCTGTAGCCCGGACCTTCAGGGAGAATGCATAGCTTGTGTTTTGTCTGAATTTATATGTTGAAGAGCACTTTTGCAGAGAATATTTGACCTAAAACAAAAATTATAGATGGGCCTCCCTTCCTTTACCCTTTATCCTTATTTTCTACTCTCTGCTTGAGAACCACTTCAAAGAATCAGATGTGTTGGTGCCAGACGCCATGCAGTTATTGTTAAAAGAATTTGGAAATATAATTGAAAACAAACTTTGTTGAGCAGAGCAGATCTAGGCGAGTTCTTACTTTGAGGGAGAAGGGAATTCCAAGTTTTTGCTCTATTTGGAGCTGATGTCTCTGAACACTTGTTCTGCGAGATGAATCATCTGTGAATTCTACATCTGGGAGTTATATATTGGGAAATGGCATTCTTTTTAAATGTAGAAGAAACACAAAAGCTTAAAGTTACATTGTAGTTGGAAAATTCTAGTCAGAGTTTTAAAAAATGAGCACTGAGGTGAAATTGGCAGAATGATTAGACATGAGCTTGTGATCCCTGAAATAGACATGTCCATATTTGGAAAGCAATATGACGGCCACACTTATTTACTGGGACCCCTCCCTTTGTTTTGAGACAGATGACATTTTAAAAAAGTCTTATAAACGTCAACTTATCAGAATCATTAGTTAAGGCAAATGTGACATGAGAGTCTGAATTTATTTTAGCATTTGTCTTGAACTTTTTGAGTTTAAGCCGTGTTAACCCATGAAGAGGCCAGAACAGTGCAGCATTTCAGGATCTACTGGGGAAGATTATACTGTGTTCCTGCCCTCTACAGAGCCCCCTTCATGTCACATATGTGATGATGGGGTTGTTGGTGGTGGAGATGAGGCAGCCATGCTTTTAGGTGGCACAGTGGTAGAAGTGGTGGTGCTTGTGTCTAGCGTCCTGGGTGACTTTGGGCAGTTTACTTAGCTTCCCTCTGACTCAGTTCCCTCTTATGTTAAATGAGGATAATCATAGTGCCCACCTTACTAAACTTGTTATGAGGACAAAATTGAAATAATTTATAATTGTTAGAAGGGGACCCAACACATAGCAGTAAGTTTGCGTTTTTGCATCAGGACACAGGGACGTGCACTCATTTACTTGTCATCTTAACTCTGTGAAATACCTCATGTCTTTGTTATGTATGAGGCCCAGAGTGGTTGAATAACCTGCCCAGAATCTAGCACCTTGCCAGAGTTAGAACCCACACCCGACACTACATAACGGTATTTAGAAAGAATACAGTAAGACTGGCGTTGTCTGCTTTCTTGTGTTTCTCTTGCCTCCCTTTCAAGTTTCTGAATTCCTTGAGGGCTGTGATTGGCCGTTCACCTCCTTGATGGCCTGAAGCACCTAACACTTAGTTCTATGGACGGTGCTCCGTAAATGGTGTCTGGAGCATGATCTAGAAGAGCACGTGTCTTCGTTGGCAGGCTGGTGTGTCAGCATCCATTTCTGGTGTGCCCCTTTGGTGCAGGGGGTGGCAGCCTGCGCGTATGTCTCGCCATCTGTTGTTTATTGTTTCTGCGGGCTTGTGGTTTGTGTTCCTGTTCCATGTTTCTTTGGTTTCTGGAGCAACTGCGAATATTATATGCCCGGAGATCAAAAAAAGTAAACTATTTATAAACAGTAAAGTATCCTTGGGTTTGGAAAGTGTTTTTCTCAAATGCGTGTGTATTTGGTGGCTTTATTATAATCCCACTGATGTATCGGCAGACAATTTGCAGATCGAGGCACATTTAAAAGATGGGCGAGTCCTAGGCTGGCCTTGTGTAACCGGCTTACAAACAGCCTTGGTCATAAGGCCCTGGTGTTAACACTGACCTGAGTGGTGTATTTTTAACTCAAGAACATATAAACAGTTAGGCCAGCCGATGGAGTGTGTACTCTGCCGGAGATCCTTGGTGTGCCTTGGGCTCTGCGGCCCTGTGAGCTGTATGTGGTCCTGGGAGACGGCCGTGGCCATCAGTGACCCACTGCCCGCCCCCCCCCCACTTCATTTTAAGAAAGGACTGCAGCAAAGCTGGAAAGCAGGTGATTTGTTGGATCAATTTTATGTTCAGTTTTCCTTTATAATCTTTGTGTTGTGCAGACTTGACGGGCGGTAGAGAACTTTCTACTCCCATCTCTTCTGCTCCACCCCCTCCAGCCACGGGGATCTTGGCAGGAGTCACACATTGGAACATACGACTCCCGTTGCCTAACTGCCCTGGCCGTCCACCTGCCTCTCCCGCTTCATCGATCCCTCCTACCTGGTTCCGTGTGCACCGGCCACCACTTGGGACTTTTTCCAGGCTCTTGGAATACTGCACGTGTCACGTGTCCCTTACATCCTGTTCCCTCCGCCTGGAGGAGCGTTCTTCCCTCTCTGCCTTGCAAACTGCTGCTCATTCCCCCTTAAATGTCTCTTCTCCTGGAGACCTTTGCTGACCTTCCCTCTGGGTTAGATTCCTGCCTCGGGGACCCTGCAGTACTTCATACAGAAGTTCTATGTCCTGATTTGATTAATATCTCACTCCCCCATTAGACTATGTCAACGCCCTGGAAGCAGGCACTGGCTTTGGTTCAGACCCACTGTGGTGCTCCCGTAATCTAGCATAAAGCCTGGGACACATTATAATGCTCAGGACAGATACTGATACAGATGGAGCTGTTGGTATTCATTCTCTTGGGGGTGGCCAAAAAGTTTGTTCGATCGATGAGCATGTGGAGTAAAGTTCTTGGTGAAAGTGAAAAATGTGTCTTTTATTTTTACTTAAAACTGAACGAACTTTTTTAGCCAACCCAATATGTAGTCCTGAACGTCTTACAGAAATACCCTTCCCAGACAACTGGGATAATTTAACCCTCCCAGGGGCTCAGCTATCTGTCATTTCTATACCTTGTCTCTGATAGTTTGATAGTTTCCTCCATCCTCCACCAAATATTCGTGTTGAGGAACTTAAAAGAATGGAAAGGAAGAAGAAAGAAATGGCACCCAAGTGGAGAGATGACAAGTACAGGCAGCTTCCATGCCATATGAAGAATTGACTGTCATTTTAGTCCCTCTGTTGTGGGAAGGTGGCTGTTAAAAGCCCATATCCAAGTACTGTTCCTGAAACCCGTTTTCAGTTTAAGGGACTTGCCTTCCTTCTGGGTCTCTGGTGTCAGGTGGACCAGGCCCGGCACCTGCCTCCGCGTTGTGTTTGGCAAAGGAGCCCACAGTGCATTTTCCACCTGCCTCCATGTTCTCTTCTCTGCTCTCTTGCTGGAGCCAATGTTTGGAGTCCATTTTTGCAGAGTCAACACTGCAGGGGAGGGTTGCATCTTACCTAGACCAAGGCTGTCTCGACACCCTTCCCCTGTGGTTATTGTGCTCAGTTTATGCTGAGCCCCGGCCAGGCAGCTGGTTTGGGTTGCCTGGCTCTCCTTTACTTTGCTAAGACCTCTACTTTGACAGAGAGGATGACCAGGCCAGGGTCATTTTTTTCCTCCCTCTTTGCTGGCAGAGAGAAAGGCTGTTCTCCTCGACCAGATGAGTTATAAGAACACTAAGGGCAGCGGCTTTCCTGGTGGCGCAGTGGTTAAGAATCCGCTTGTCAATGTGGGGGACATGGGTTCGAGCCCTGGTCCAGGAAGATCCCACATGCCGCGGAGCAACTAAGCCTGTGCACCACAACTACTGAGCCCGCGTGCCGGAACTACCAAAGCCCACGCGCTTAGAGGCTGTGCTCCGTTACAGGAGAAGCCACTGCAGTCAGAAGCCTGCGCACCGCAACGAAGAGTAGCCCCCACTGGCTGCAACTAGAGAAAGCCCATGGGCAGCAGTGAAGACCCAATGCAGCCAAAAGTAAATACATACATACATACATATATACATACACACACTAAGGGCAGGTTACTGTGTCCTCAGTGGTTCAGTCCAAAGTAGAAACTTAGGGATTTCCCTGGTGGCACAGTGGTTAAGAATCCGCCTGCCATTGCAGGGTACATGGGTTTGACCCCTGGTCCGGGAAGATCTCACATGCCACGGAGCAACTCAGCCCGTGCGCCACAACTACTGAGCCTGCGCTCTAGAGCCCATGAGCCACAACTACTGAAGCCTGTGCACCTAGAGCCCATGCTCTGCAGCAAGAGAAGCCCCCATTCGCCGCAACTAGAGAAAGACCGCACGCAGCAACGAAGACCCAACGCAGCCAAAAATAAATAAATAAATTTATTTAAAAAAATAGAAACTTAGAGAGAAGCTTCCAGTGGCTGGAGGCAGTTTGGGCAGACAGATTTCTAAATCTGGCCCCTTTTTGCCTGGTCCTCAGGTGTGGGCAGTCCCCCAGAGATGCTAACAGGAGGCAGTGGAAAAGCTGTGTTCTGCCTGTTGTGCTGTGCTTCAGATGTTTATTTTAACGGTGTCAAGGTCTTGGGCTCTGTAGGAAGACCCTTTTGGACCCGGTAAGCTGAGGAAGGTGACTTGATGTTAAAGGGGTTTTGTGCCATTAACCTGCTAGCCTAGTTACCATGCATTTATTTAATTTAATTGACTGATTGATTGATGGGCTGTGCTGTGCAGCTTGCGGGATCTTAGTTCCCTGACCAGGGATTTAACCCGCGCCCTCAGCAGTGAAAGCGCCGAATCCTAACCACCGGACCACCAGGGAATTCCCCATGAATTTACTTTATTTACTTTTAATTTTCTGGTGACACATGGTAGACACATATAGTGCATAAAGAGGAAACTACACAAGAAAAAAGAATAATTGATCTTATTCTCCATTGATAAATATCACTTCGGTGTATACATTTCCAATAATGTCTGTGGTTGAGTAGTATTTCAAGTTATATTTTTTTAAACAAAATTAGGGTTACTATTCACGTGTAATTCTGCTTTTAAAAAATTTTTTAATCGAGAAATAATTGACATGTAACATTATATTAGTTTCAGGTGTATGTACAACAGAACGTACGCTTTTTTTTTTTTTTTTTTTTTTTTTTGCGCAGTACGCGGGCCTCTCACTGCTGTGGCCTCTCACGCTGCGGAGCACAGGCTCTGGACGCGCAGGCCCAGTGGCCATGGCTCACGGGCCCAGCCGCCCCGCGGCATGTGGGATCCTCCTGGACCGGGGCACGAACCCGCGTCCCCTACATCGGCAGGCGGACTCTCAACCACTGTGCCACCAGGGAAGCCCTGTGTACTTTTTTTTTTAAGACTCAGTATCATGAATATTTTCTCCAACTTTAAACATTTAAATAAATATGGTTTAAGTCATAATTAGACTTCCCTGATATTGTGTATTTAGGCTTTTTCTTAAACTGTGGTAAACATCCTTATACATATATGTTTATACATCTCTTATTTCCTTAGGATGAGTTAAATCTAAGTTGCTCTGGATATGCAAATTCTTAAGACTTGGTACTGCTGTTCCTAAGAGGCCACAGATTTAAGATTTACATGTGAAATTTTGCCCGTTTTCCCTTCACAAACATGAGATTGCTGTCTTTCTCTAACCATACACCAGTTTAATACATGGAAATGGCATTGGATTACTTTAATCTGTGTTTCTTCGGTTGGTGAGGCTGCAGATCTTTGCCGGTGTTACCCATGGACACTTGCTTTTTTTAAGTTTCCTTCTTTTTCTCAGGCTCCGTTAGCCAAATAATTTCTCTTAGTGCCCTCAACTGTGAACTTTGGGCTCGAACACACATCCATATCCCTAATACTTAGAGATGATGTGTTTCTGAGAGCATGAAAAGCCTCCCCCCGCCCCAGGTGTAATTGCCTAGAAAACTGTGCTTCTGTGTGGGTGTGTCCATTTCCTAGTGCAGTTTTGCCTCTGAACTAGGAAATGCCTGTGTGTTCTTCTTAGACCAGAGTTGATTGTGCGTCCCAGAGGGGGATGTCACAGTGGCTTTGTGGGTCCCCAGAAGTCGCCCCGGCCTGCCACCCTGCCTGCAGAGCGAGCCCGCCTATGCCCACCCCACCCCGCCCCATCTGTGGCCGGCATGCCTGGCACCTCCAGCTGGTAGGAATCAGAGCAGATTAGCGTGGCGGAGAACCCTTCAGGAACAGCTTCCAGCAAATGGAAATTATTTTTAAACAAATTGATGTGGTTTTTCTGTCAAACCTACTTGGAGCATAAACAAGGTTGGACTGTAAGCAGCTTCCCTTCCACAAACGAGCCCGTGTTTAGAATGTGGCTTTCGGCAAAGTAAACATGGTCTCGAAAGTGAGTTGTCCTGGTGTGTGTCTGATTTGAAAAGCAAAAGTAGTGCCCTACCCAGCGTCCTTGTAGACTGCCTGATGGCCCTTGGGACGTCCCTTCTCGCTCATCTCTCTTCCTGCCACAAATATCATGACTTTCTGGAAAGGTTTAAAAGGTAAGGAGTAATTTGGTGTTGAAAGGGAAAGAAACGCCAGGTTCACTTCTGTGGTAAGATCAACATTTTAATCTTACCCCTTTGCCAGGAATATCAAAAACATCTTGTGAAATACGTAGCTCTGTATGAGTGTGGGCGTGTGGACACACGTACCCTTTGACCTGGGCATCTTTGAATTGTCTGTGCCTTACAAGGTAGTTCCTCCATCCCAGGGACAATGTCGGCTTTATTCAATTGGCCCCAGCCTCCCTAGAAGGCGAAACAATGCTTTTAATGTTCTGATTATATATTAATGAACAACCAGGCCAAGGGACACTTGCCAAAAAAGCTACAAAGTGAGAAAGCCACCAATATCAGAGTGAACTTTGCACTCTGAAAGTGTGAATGATGTTGGGTGAAAGAAGTTTATTGCATAAGGGGAGCAACTGGAATCTCTTTGATGTTGGTTGGCATCCTGGCCCCATTAGACTTTTGGACTTCCCAGTTAACTGCATGTTTGCTGGCGAGGGCTGGGCTGTGGTGTGGTACCTGCAGTCTAGGGGGGACACGTTCTTGACCAGAAGGGACCCAGCACACCTGTGGGGGAAGGTGGGGAGGGCAGGGGATGTGGAGGTGTTGGCCATTTGCATCTGCTTTCAATCAGCGTCAACAAATTTTTAATATAAAACTGAAACGTATAGTCTCACCACCCCCCGCTCCCAACTTTTCCTCTGGAAGGACTTTTCCTGAAATAGCATGCTCTTTTTCTAAAATCTGCCTGCCTGAACCACAGAAAGGGGTCAGATCTTAATCAGTTAGATCTTAATCTAGCTAATTTATTTTCTCCCCATTGTGGTGACATTTCCTCCTGCCTCTGGCTTGTTCTTCATTTTTGAATGGCTGGCCGTCGGGAAAACCCTGCTTTCCACAGCCTTATTAAATAATTACTAAAAAAAGAAGAAAAAAATGCTCTTTTGAAATCTTGAGAATTTGTTTTCTGTGGGGGAATAAACTCCAGCTGAGGTTTTCCACTTCTGACAGAGTCATGGGCAGAGCTATTGTCATGAGTGTAGTATAGTTTAGGAAGCAAGAAGGAGTTGATTGGGTGGAAGGGATTTTAGAGGTGGTGCCATGCCTTTACCATCTGAAATGTGGATATTTTGCCTGTACCCCACTTCATTTATCTCCTAGCACTTAGAGGAAAAGGTTGTTTCTGCATTTGTGTGGTAGAGAAGTAGCTAGGTGGCATTTTCAGTCTGGAATTTTGAAAGCCTGTTAAGGCAGAAGGTTTTGTGCTTTGTTTTTTATAACAGATTCATTGAAATATAATTTAAATATCATAGAAGCCATCCTTTTAAACTATGTGATTCAGGGTTTTTAGTATATTCACAGAGTTGTACAACCGTCACTACTGATTCTAGCACATCTTCATCACCGAGGGACAAAACCCTATTCCCTTAGCAGCCCCTCCCCACTCTTTCTTCTTCTCAACCCCTGGCAACATCTGCTTTCTGTCCCTCTGGATTTGCCTATTCGGGACATTTCATATAAATGGAATCATGTGATAAGTGGGCTTTTGTGTCTGGCTTCTTTCACTTAGCGTAGTGTTTTCAGGGTTCTTCCATGTTGTAGCATGGATCAGCAGTTCTTTCCTTTTTATGGCTGAATAATATTCCCTTGTATGGATAGACCACACTGGGTTTATCCGTTCATAAGTTGATGGACTTTTTGGCTAATGTGAATAATGCTGCTATGAACATCGGTGTACAACTTCTTGTATGAATGTGTGTTTTCATTTGTCTTGGGGAGATACCTAGGACTGGAATTGCTGGGTCATATGGTAGCTCTGTGTTTGAGAAGCTGCTAGGCTGTTTTGCACAGAAGCTGCACACCCCCTTTTGCAATTTCATCAGCAGCGAATAAAGGTTCCCATTTCTTCTCAGCCTCACCAATACTTGTTATGGTTTGTCTGTTTAATTATAGCCATTCTGGTGGGTATGAAGTGGTATGTCCTTGTGGTTTTGATTTGCATTTCCCTAATGACTAGTGATGCTGAGAATCTTTTCATGTGCATCTTGGCCATTTGTATATCTTCTTCGGGGAAATATTTATCCATTTTATTTGCCATTTTTTTTTCAGCTGTGTAATTTGTCTTTTTGTTGAGTTGTAAGCAGGGCATGTTTTAAAAAGAGGTCATAAAATTTTGGATGAATTGAATTCCCCAGATAGAGAAATCTCCCTGTTTTATGTTCCTTAGGTGAGCAGAATTTTATTTTTAAGATTTTAAAGACTTTTAAAATCTTCAGGTAGCAATATAACGTGCAGCCCTTGCCTGGTTTATTTGCTTGACTTGTCTCCCTGTTTGTAATCCCAGGCGAAGGAGGAAATGTGGCAGAACAGAACAATAGTTATGCCTGCAGCAAATCCAGATTTCAGACTCTCTGGGGGAGCTTACGTATCACGCCACGTTGGCCCCTGGGAGAATGGGAGAACTTGCCCTCCTGTAACCTAAGGAAATGTGCTGTGCACGTGCATTTACAGCCAGGCCTGACCATCTTCTCTGCAGTTCCTGTGCTCCAGGGCAAGGCTGCCTCTGCCGACAGAGCTTCGCAGCTATAAATTAGACAGAAATGTGGTCCTGAGGCTGTCCAAATGCAGGCAGGGTAATTGCTCTGGACAGGTTTACAATAGGGAGGTGTGAAGTGCTTGGTGCAGACCGGAAGCTGGGGGGAGGGCCCCCACGTTGAACTTGGGCGGCTTCGGGGTGGTAGGCTGACACAGCTAATTGAAAACTGTGGCCCTGGTGGCTTTTAATGAGAAAGGAAGCCGAGGCTTTGCAAGCGGTTTCCTTTACAGCGAGAAGCCAGAGGGAGAGCGGCTGGTGGGGTTACTCAGGGGGTCAGTACTGCACCTCTGCAGGCACTGGGAACCCTGGGCCTGGGTTGGAGGACCTGATGGCCTGTTATTTGTTTTTCATTTCTTACTCCCTAGTCCCCTTCTAGGTGAGCGGAATGGAGAGAGGTGGGGGTCCCAGGTGGTCGTGTGGCACTTGAGAGAAGGCCGACAGGTACGCTTTGGGAAAAGCGTTGACAGCCCATCTTTGGCGACCCACCGATTTAGGTGGACTGGCCAGTGGGCTGATTATTATTGAAATGGTAATGACATGGTGGCCTTCTGTTAGTCCTCCAGGGATCCAGTAGGCATTTTCTGACTCTTCCATTGACCTTGGAGTCTGAATCTGTGGTGCCAGGGCCTGGGAATCTGCATTTTAAGCAGTTCTACGGGGCACTTGGCTTTCAAGTGTGAAGTGTGAGGCTCATTGCCCTGGACGGTGGGCTCTCTTAGGCTCAGCTTCACGTCCCTGTGGTACCAGCTGCCTCTTCCCCTGTCTCCCGCCCTCCCTCCTCTGCCGTCGCTTGATCCCAGGTGCCTTCTGAGCTCAGGTGACAGAGGATTGGGTGTTTCCTTCACCAGCTGAGCCTTCTCCTCCTTTCAGGGCCTTTGCCTGTGCTCTCATCCCTGTGCCTTTTCTGCGTGACTTGTATTATCGTTCTGGTCTCAGGTTAAACTGTTCCTCAGACAGATCTCCCCAGACACCCGGGTGAGGGTGGCCGAGGTCTTGTTCCACGATGGCCTTTGGTACACATCTCTGGTTACTCGCTCAGCATCCGTCTTCCCCTCCTGGTTGTACACTCCTTAAGGGTAGAGAACACTTTATTGCCATGTGGTCCTGGAGTCCAGCACCATTCCTGGTGCTTAATCAACTTGTGTGTGTTCATTCATTTCCAAACCACGTGTGAATGACCACTGGCCTTTCTGCCATGCGGTATTATCCCAGGCACTGTTGCCCCATGTCCCTGAAACACGTGTTGAAATAACCACAGGTTGGCCGTCCTATACGCCTGCCGTTTGGGGTTTATTATTATTTTCTGTCCCTGGGGGGGTTAACTAGATGCCTTTTAAGGGCCAGCTGCTCCCCCTGAAATAGCTGCGTATTAAAAACTAAAGCAAAATATAGATCCAGTTTTATTTATTTCAAACACTGTGGTAGCAACTTCCAGAAAGCCCTTTCAAAGGCGGGATATGAAAGGTGTAGAGATTGTGGAGGCGATAGGCTCTTGAGATGTGTGGCGGTTAATGTGTAACCTCTTTAACAAGGATTATGTGGACGTCCATGTGGCCTTCAAGCCATCGTGGGTTCATAAACCCAGGCGGTGGATCCCATGTTTGTAGCAAGTTCATGGCTTTGCAGATAACACAGACCCCCAAGGTTTATTTCCCTGGGTTGAAAAGCAACCACCGCCAACCGCTGGTAACCGACCTGTCCCACAGCAGGTTGGAGACCCTCAGATAAGGGTCTGGAGAAGGCTGCCCCCCTGCCCATTCTCAACACACACGCACGTGATTTTAGAGAGAGAGTGAAGTTAAGTGAGATCAAGAGAGGTGGAAAGGGCTTCCCTGGTGGCGCAGTGGTTGAGAGTCCGCCTGCCGATGCAGGGGACGCGGGTTCGTGCCCCGGTCCGGGAAGATCCCACATGCCACGGAGCGGCTGGGCCCATGAGCCATGGCCGCTGACCCTGCGCATCCGGAGCCTGTGCTCCGCAACGGGAGAGGCCACAACAGTGAGAGGCCTGCCTACCGCAAAAAAAAAAAAAAAAAAAAGAAAGAAAAAAAGAGAGAGGTGGAAAGAGTAAGGTGTGAGGGGAGAGGGAATCGGGCCCCCCTTTTTGGGTGGGTGCCAGTCTGGTCTGAGATCCAGGCAGCTTGCCTCTTGCATGAGTGTTATGCCTCCGACCTCCTGCTCTTTCGTGAACTGACATTTTGGGGGAGTTGTCCGTCTGGAGGGCCCAGATTAGAAACGAGAGAGAGAGAGCATGCTTACAGTAGAGTCTTATCAGGAAACCAGGACTTCTGCTGTCCTGGATTTTCACCTTACTGGAATTGTCTAACTTCTCTGTGTAAGAGGAAAATAATTGCTGGGGTTTGGGTAACATGTGAGCCAGTGGCTAAGCAACCCAGGTAGTGGTGTATCTGCCTTCACACGTAAGCTTTTGAAGTGCTACCTACCCCCTAATGGCAACAGAAGCCATCAGGTAAATAAGCCAGCTGTTAAGAGCAAGAACAAGAGTGTTTGCACAAACCACCTTTAAATTTTCTGATCCTTGATGAATGTCAGTTGGTTGTGAATTATTAACCCCAGTGTGCGTGAGGAAATACTGGGCGCTTAAGTGTCCTGTATATTTTTATGTAAGAAAAAAAATGAAACTGACCACACCCTCAGCTGCTGCCATTTGGTGCTCAGCGCTGGCCTGCTTTCACTCAGCAGGCATATTTAAAGCAGAGGTAGGAATGTTGGCCCCTCACAGACCACACGTGCGTCATAGCTCATCACTTGCCATCACACTTTTGCTCAGCAAGGAACGGAAGTGATTTGCGGCCTGTTGGCAGATAGACGTCTGACGATCCTTACTGAGCTGCGTGGAGTGTGCAGATCCTAGTGAGGGGGTCGGTAGGGATACCCATCTGGCTGGGAAGCATCGTGTGTATGGGATCAGAAAAGTAGATTTAGTGAATCATGGGAAGCTGGCTTGAGATGTCTTTTCACTCCCCAGCAGCTTTGCAAGAGGGCTTTGAGGCAGGTTCTTTAATTTGTCACCGGAGAGAGAGCCATCTTTCTCCAGTGCCTCAGCTTCGTTGGCGTGAAAGCCTGAAGTCGGCCTGCCCCACGAGGCCACGGCAGCGAGTCTCCTTGGAAGAAGCCAGCACAGCCAACAGAGGGAGCTACAGCTCAGCATCCTTTGCAGGAAGGCGATTTCAGGACTTTGAGTGGTGGGGAGAGACTTGGAGGAATCCATTTGTGAACCTGGTTTCCACGATGCACAGCTATTTTCAGGGGTCCTAAGGGCCTCCTAACCTTGATACTAATGGGCTAGTTCTCTCTTCTGACTTCTACCTGGGAAGGGGGACTGTGTATAGGCCTTTATCTGGGGGGAAGGGGAGGCTAAGGGAGAAAGACTCCTTAAAGGGTGAGAAGGAGGGAGTCTGGGAGAATCGGAGCTGAGCAAAGAGGGCTCTTGAAATAGCACATGGCTTCCTTTGAGCTGCACGTACCTTTGGGTATTGGTTGCTGGATTAACCCTGCAGTGTACGTCACACCTAGAAATGCCCGGGTGTGGTTCTGGGGGGTTCAGTTCCTTTACTACAAGGCCTAAGCTTTGTTCATTTCCAGGGCAGAAAACATGCATGCCATGGGGAGGGAGAAAGCAGGCGCTCTGTTTCACTTCCGTGTCTCTTTATTGTCCCCGGGGCAAGGCCATTTGATATTGGCAGGTCTGAAACACATTGAACGCTTTATTCTCGAGCTGCTGGGATTATGGCTGACATAGACCGTGGGCCCCGCCGCCAGCCTCCTCTATGGCAGTGGAAGAAAAGAAATTCAAGCTGTAAATGAATCTCTGTTTGGGGGTTTTGTAGTGGCAAATTACCTGAATGAGTGAACTGAAAAAGTGCCCGGTTTCTACCATGGTGAATACCTAGGCCTTAGATAAATATTGACACCAGCAGTGTGGCAGGCCTACCATTTGTCCCATGCCCCTGGGAAGAAAGGATCTTTTCTGAGGCACTTGTGACCTTCTAACCCACCCCGGCGAGTTTGTGCAGGTGCTTTTCTGCAGGAGCTCTCTGGGTCCGAGAGTGTGGGTGGTTTTCTCCCCGTGCTCGGGCAAGGGTAAGCCTCACCGAAGCCAAACCCGCCTCGGCTTATGGATCAGGGTTGGAGTTTGCCACAGGTGAACGGAGTTGCCAGCACAGTTTTGCAAAGTCACGCTTGTGTGGCCGTGCAGACCCGATCTGGGATGGGAGCACCTTTTATTTGCTGTGACAGTCTTCCAGTGGGAGGGAGTGAGGAGACAGGAAAGCCAGCCTGCAGAGTCTGACCTGGAGGACAGATTGGGTCTCATCACTGAACGCCTTAATTGCACAAACTCTGCCACACTCCAAACTGTACTTTGATTCCCTGTATCTCAGTGCGTAGAACCCAACTGGCTTCTAACTGAAGACGGTTTTGGATGCCAGTTTTGTTAGCGTGAAGTCTGCAGGAGCAAGTCAGCCTCTCCCCACCAGAGTGAAGGAGTCGGTTGCCCAGGGCAAGCTGAGCAGAGACTGTGACCAGTTCGCATTGGATTACACCATCTTTAAAAAGGAGCGATGGTGGAAGCTGGGTATGTGTGTGTGTGTGTGTGTGTTCAACAGGTAACAAGTGTTAGGCAAAGAAGTGCTGGCTCTTCATAGGGCAGCTGCCTCTCTGTAGCTGATGTCAGGGAGGTCTCGGTTTGGTAGGACCATGGCCTTTGATTTCCTGCTGGGATGGGAAGTGAATGGCTTTTGTCTCCCTAGCACTCACAGAGGTCCACATGGTGTTTCTGAGGTCTCTCCAGCCTGTAACTGGGAGTCCAACGGGAGTTACTTGTGAATGACTTTCGGTAGAGCTTTTAATGGATTTTGCTAGTGATTTACTTTAAAAACGGACTCACATCTTGTAGGTACCAGTGGTCATTATTTGGTTGAGGTGTAATTTAGCAGAATGTACTGTTAGGATCCAACCTTTAAGACACATCTTTGGGAGTAAATGACCTGGAACTACAAACTCTCAAGAGGCAGGGTGGTGGTGAGGAGGGTGTGGCTGTGAGGAGGTAGGTGTTAGGATGCCTTGGGCCCCTGCAAATGTTGATGGACCACATGGAAGAGGGAAAGCATCCTTTTTAGAAGTCTTGATGAATGATTAAAAAAAAGAAGCAACAAAAGTGTATTGCAGCTCCGTCATTTTCACCACCAGTTTTCCATTCGACATAGTAAAAGTTTAGTATGTCCAGGGTGCAGGTCACAGGTGTCATCTGATGCTTTGTGTCTGTAATTTCAGTGAAAAGGAAGGCCCTGTATTGCAACAGCAGAAAGCACTCTGTGCCAAAGCTGTGCTGAATTACCACCTGGCTGTCCCACCTTGACTTACTTAGCATCTACTCGGCCATTTCAACAACCAAAACCAGAGAAGTCACCATGGCCTCAGGCAATGATGTGGATGGGCTTTTTTTTTTTTTTTTTGCGGTACGCGGACCTCTCACTGTTGTAGCCTCTCCCACTATGGAGCACAGGCTCCGGACGTGCAGGCTCAGCGGCCGTGGCTCACGGGCCCAGCCGCTCCGCGGCACGTGGGATCCTCCCGGACCGGGCACGAACCTGTGTCCCCTGCATCGGCAGGCGGACTCTCAACCACTGCGCCACCAGGGAAGCCCATGGATGGGCTTTTAATTTTATGGTGTTTTCGTGACGTGTGAGCATCATAGAAAGAAAAATTATGGCTTCAGCTGAGCATTTCGTGACACGCATAAACTTTAAAAAGCCCAGTGGAAAAATTGACGGAACAAGATCCCAAGTCGATAAGCTAGCTAATAAAGTCAGCACCTTCACTGTTAGACCGGAGGCTGACCTTTCCAAACTGCGTTTTCTTTAAAATACTTAGCTCGAGTCCCTTGCATGCCTCCCTGTAATACAGCTGATGTGTTCTCGAAAAATTGTGGGTCAATTCAGTTTTTGAATTTGGCTGACTTCATATCAGGAATCTGTTCTCTGTATTTGAGTCATCTTCATTTTTAAGTTGGGAGGTAGCTGGGAAAAGATGGGAGGATAAACCGAGAAGATAATATTTGATTGTTGGAAACCTAGAAGAAGATATGGAAAACCAAGAAGAGAATGTTCCGTGATACTTGTGGGAACCTTGCGCTTAATCTGCTTGTAATGCAGAGTATCGCGGTAAATGCAGGTAAACCTAGGTTTTTATGTTAGCTTTGTAGATTGTGGGTGCTTGGGCTTTGCACAGGCACAGAGAGATGCCTGAGACATTAGTGAATGCTGGGTGTGATTTCAGTTGGAAAAATAAAAGATGCATGTAAATTCCAATGGAAGCTGATAGGGCATTCCAGAGCACACCCCTAGGAACTTTTGCCTTTTCAGAAAGGGTTTTCCTTATGAGCAGCTCTATTCTGGGAAGGTAGTTATGCCCACTTATGTCATTTGGTCCTTAAAATTTTTTGTGTGGGAGTGGGAAAAGAAAGAGATGCTGATAAAACTAAGGTAAACTGTTACTTGTAGAGATGTATTTGCTTTAAAAAAAAGTCTTTCATTTTCCTTCTTCCTCCCCTTTAAGGGGGACAATTAGGCAAATAATCATATATTGACCTTTTGTAACCCAAAAGTATATTTGCCTAAAATCACTCTTCTAAATACTTTTTTTAAACAACCGTTTAAAAATGGTTCATCAACAGACTCTGATCATCACATGTGCAAAGTTTAATTTTCATCTTTTGGCCTACATTTCTGTTACGTGAGGTTTGTGTACTACTATTTTTTGTTGATTGGATTATGTTAGAGGGTGAATTTTAAGAAATGAGGGTTAAAAAAGCATAGAATGAATGCCTTAATCCTTTCCTGGTTCTAGGAAACATCTAGACAAGAGTGTTTAGAATGGCATGTAATGACTCAGATGGTGGGAAGGGGTTTTTTGTTTGTTTGTTCTTAATATTTCAGTGTGTGTCTCTTGTACTCAGGGGAAGTAATCCATTATTGGAGGTTTCATTTCTGAAGAATCTTGAGTCACTGATATAGAATTTCTTTATCCCTTTATCCCAGTGAAATCCTCAGTTGTATCTTCTGCCAGCAAGACAGGCTCGGAATCTGGCCACCCTGTTCTTGCGACCAGGAGTACTTTTTATGGGGCCACGTTAAAATAGTTATTTCCCTCTCTGCCAGTCACATTCCTCTCAGGGCCCTTAGGTGGGGGCATGAAGTGTGGGCAATCACTCAGTGTTCAGTGGAGAAGCATTTCAGCGTGTTGGAAAAGGAAATTGATCACAGTATCACTTACGGTTGGTGGTTATTGCCAACATTGACACAGTTAAATTCTGTTGCGTGACGCATTCAATCAAAGAACAGTTCCTAAGGTGTTAGTAGTTTGCATCTTGCATAGGTCAATCCAAAGTTAATGAATTTCAAATCCCCATCACGGTTTTACTAAACCCCCTTTATTTTGCAGTGGTTGGTTCCATTGGAAAATAATCTCCTGAAAGTGGATATTTGTAGTGACAGAGGGGTACAGGTGGAGGTGTTAGGACAGGAAGACAGTAATCTGTGACCAGAGGGGTACTGGTGGACTCTACAAAGCACTTGACAAACCAAGGATTCCAAATTTATCCACTGGATTAATGTGTCCCTCACTTCCTGTCCCCTTTGCCCGACTTGTTTTAACTACAACATAAGCAAGAGCCTCCGTTTCCTGCCTCAGTAGAGCGTGGTTTTCATTTAGGAAAATCCTCCTCCATTGTTTTTAACTGAAGGCACTCCAGCCTCTAAGTGTGTCGCTGGAGGTGAGCACGCGTTCTTGGCGCACGTCTGTCCCCTTTGGGTCCTGATTGATCAGCCCTCTTCTCTCACTGGAGCCCCTAGTGCCTTAGGACCAGGAGAGATTGGTAGGGGTGGGAGCGCCTGCATCTGAGGCATCACCACCCTCTGCTGTGCACGGTGGCTGGGCTTGAGGAGGGAAGGATTCAGCTGTGTGTGGGATGGTGCCCGGCAAGGGGCTGATGACTTTGGAAAGCCCTAGAGAGCTTAAGGACTGTCTGAAAGGGCGAATTGGTGATCCCTCTTAAGAGGTGATAAAGTAGAGAGTAGGTGACCAGACTCCTGTCCCCTTGCCTCCCCCTCCCCATTTCCAAGTCTCTGCAAAGCCACTTCTCTAATAGCAAAGCCAAATGATGGCTGTAGGTGCCTCTTCCCTGCTGGGGTGATCCTGGGGGACGGTCTCTTTGTGACAGGTGTGTGGGAGGCTCAGCCTGTGGCCAGCAGCTATTCTCTGTCCAAGTTCTCTTTGTTTGTAAGGTTCCCCACCCCCCCCGCAAACTGCAGAGCTGCGGCCGCAGTATCGGCTGGAGTACCTCTTCTTAATGAAGTTAATTAATCTTTAAGGGTCCTTGATACACAGACTATATTTAATGAATGACTGTGGTGGGAAATTTGTGGGCTTCTCCCCCGTACATCCTCCACAATCAAACATGAGACTGCTTAAATAAGAAAGCCTTATCATATCCAGTTACTTTGTCTCTCTTTAGCCAAACTAAGATTTGGGCAGGAAAAACAGATCCGAAGGTCTCCTGTTTTAAGGGCTGTTGTGGAAAGCAAAGGCTGATTACTTTCAGTGGTGGTGGGCCTCTTGAGTGTTTGGCTCAAAACTTGAAGTAGATGAACAAGGAGATATTCTGTTCCTGTGGGGATCAGCTTTAATGACCCTGTAGATTAACATTCATGGTGGACCTGGCACTGGGGTTTGCTAAGGTTTGTATAACCCTTGACTTAACTGCCTGCTAGGTTGTATATCTGACAACGTGGGGCTACTCTTCGCGACTTTGCCCTAAAACAATTCCTGTCTTGCCCCTCTCCTTTCTAGGAGGTCCTGACTTGGCTTTTTTTTTTTTTTTTTTAAGATTCATGCCTTCCTTGCCTTATTGTACTGTTCTGGCCTTGTTTCCTGAAACACTTCCTTAAAAACCATGCTGTTCCGCTGTTCTTCCAGGTTTAGCTAAGGTCTTGCGTTTTCTGATAAACCTTCCTCATCGCAGTTGGTCTTCCCTGCTCTGAACATCACCTGGACTCAGTGGTATCCACACCAGGAGTACAAACTCAGATGCTTGCAGGGCCAGCGAGATACTGCAAATGAGTGAAGAGGTCCTGGGGGAGACAGTAGGAGTGGTGAGGTCTGTGGTCAGCCGGGGTCCTTGCTAAATAAACGTAGCTGATTGTGCTGTCAGCGTGCTGGCCCCGTGATGACAGGCATCCCACATTCTATTGCATTTCGCTTTATTGCATTGTTTACAAATCGAAGGTTTTTGGCAACCCTGCATCGAGCAAGTCTGTTGGCGCCATTTTTCTAACAGCATTATTTTATAATTAAGGTATGTACATTCTTCTTTTAGACGTAGTGCTGTTGCACACTTATGGATTACAGTATAGTGTAAAGACATAATTTTGTATGCACTGGAAAACCAGAAAATTCGTCCAATTCGCTGTATTGCGATATTCGCTTTATTGCGGTGGTCTGGAACCGAACCCACAGTATCTCTGAGGTATGCCTGTAATTTCAAGAGAAGCTGAAACTTTTTATTATTCGCTAAAAACTTTAGGTTTCTCCAAACACTATTCACTCAGAAAGAAATTTCCCTGCAACCCACCTTTGGCCCAAAAGCTGCCAGTTTGCAACTCCTGGTCCATCATTCCCAAGATGCTTGCCCTGTCAGAGCCTTTGGCTGCAATTATTTGGTCCAGAGACTTATCTGACCAGTAGGTTGTAAACTCCTTAAGGTCAAGGACTAGATCTTATCCTGATTTGTATTAGAATTTAACCTAAGTGCACTACAGATTGTAGACAAACACAATAAATATTTGTCAAATTTGACATCTGCTGGGTGCTGTAGGACAAAGACTTAAACCTGCGTTCAAATCAACCACAGGCCCAGGTGAGACGTGTGAGATATTAAGGCAGAGAAGCACAGTTAAGACTGGCGGGATTACAGAGGCACACGCGCTGACTTCTCTCAAATAATGTCTTAAGCATCAGAATTCAGAGACCCACACCAATTTCAAAAGCCGATTTTAAGGAGTGACTGACTCTGGGGTGTGTATAATGGCTAGTGTGTATTATTTCTTCTTTTGAGTTGCTTGTAAGCCTCATTTGCATAGAGAATTATCTGTGTAACATTTTCAAAAATCGGAATAACTGTGACTCATTACTGCCTTTGTTCAATGTCAGTGACCACAAGCTCTCCAGGTGAGCTGTACGTATTGAGTTGCTATCAAGTGATTTTACATTTGATTATTTGCTGAATGTGTTTCTTTTTCCAAGCCTCAGTTTAGGCAATATATGGTTGATCAGCTTACTGAAGAAAGACAAGCACAGAACTACCTTCTGAGTGGGAATTCTTGGGTGACGATGTCAGAGGAGTGATTCCAGTTTCAGATACAGTTTTATCATTCTCAGTATAAGCCTTTAATGTGTATGAATAGGCCATTCAGTTGTGGCTTTTGGTTAATGAGGGGGAAAAGCATTGCAACAGAAAAAGAAAAAGATAAGGACATCCGATATCCTAGATTTAAAAAGAAATCTCTTCTCGTAAAACCTTATAATGTGGGCCTAGGGAACACAGTGTGGTGATTTCATTGGAACTTGATGTGTCATTCCTCAGAAGGTAAAAATGCAGCAGAAACAGCCTTAAAAGCTTAAGGGATTAAATAACTTTAACAAGTCACATGCTCTTCCTCATTCACACCCCTTGAAATTTGAAAGGACCAATCACTTGTTCCCAGTTAGACCTAAGCTGGTGACTCCTTTTTTAATGGATGACCAACAGCACAGTGTGAGGTCAAGTAGAGTCATACAGATGAAGCCCACAGTTTCCCAAGAAAGAAGAGGTTGCCAGGCTAGTCCTGTGTGTCCCATGTGCTCAGCAGTTGGGTCATTGGATTGCTTCACACTTTTCTTTCCGGCTGTATTCTTCACTTTAGCCAACATCTGAAAGGTAAAACATGCAAAGTCCTGTACCGTTCAGGAGCCCAGACAGGGCTGAGTACTGGGAAATAGACGGGCCTGGAAACCAAACTGAATGGGAAAACTTCCTTCCCCAGGGAATGCCTGTCACTGATTTGGGACCAGTTCCTTCCACTTTGAATTATTATTCTTATTAAAGTTGAAAAATACAGCCATGCATTGCACCTTCCTTCCCCGTGAGAGGTTCGGCCTGTACGGTCAGGGGTCTGTGAGCAGTGCCTGTTTTTGAGGATGAAGTGCTAATGACGTTGCCTAATAATGCTGGGGTTGTTTGCTCACCACAGCTTACTCAGAAGTAAACGGAACTTTTTATCCCTCAACTTCCAAGGAATCAATGAATTATTGTTTGCCAGCTTTGAATGGCGTTTGCCAAGTTTGTAGTATGTGGTTCTGGTTGTAATCCAGGAAGATTCTGGTCAGATTATGTAAATACTGATTGAGCCTATAGAATTACGTTCAGAGGGCATTTCTTTTTTATAAGAGCATCTTCCTTGTGGATCGAGTTTTCAAAGCTCTCTCCTCTGTTGGAATTGGTTAAGAACTGTGTGTGCCTAGAGCATGTAGGCTGAGATCCGTGCCGCTCCGCCACCACATTTTTTTTTTTTTTTTTTTTTTTTTTTTTTTTTGCGGTACGGTGGCCTCTCATTGTTGTGGCCTCTCCCGTTGCGGAGCACAGGCTCCGGACGCACAGGCTCAGCGACCATGGCTCACGGGCCCAGCCGCTCCGCGGCATGTGGGATCCTCCCAGACCGGGGCACGAACCCGTGCCCCCTGCATCGGCAGGCGGACTCGCAACCACTGCGCCACCAGGGAAGCCCCCGCCACCACGTTTTTAACAAAGCTCTTGAATTATTGGGAAATTCAAATTTATTTTTTATTTTATTTAAAAAAAATTTTTGTTGTAGTATAATTGATTTACAGTGTTGTGCGTTAGTTTCAGGTGTACAGCAAAGTGAATCAGTTATACATATACATATATTCACTCTTTTTTAGATTCTTTTCCTATATAGGCCATTACAGAGTATTGAGAGTTCCCTGTGCTCTACAGTAGGTCCTTATTAGTTGTCTGTTTTATATATAGTAATGTGTGTATATGTCCATCCCAATCTCCCAACTTATCCCCCCGCCCCTTACGCCGGTAATCATAAGTTTGTTTTCTACATCTGTAACTCTATACCTGTTTTGTAATTTTTCACAGAATTAGAACAAAAAATTTTACAATTTGTATGGAAACACAAAAGGTCCCGAATAGCCAAAGCAATCTTGAGAAAGAAAAACGGAGCTGGAGGAATCAGGCTCCCTGACTTGAGACTGTACTATAAAGCTATAGTCATCAAATTTATTTTTAAAGTCCAAGTTTCTTCCCTCCGTGCTGTTTCACTTTAAATATTTGTTGATTACTTTATGATTCAGACGTATTTGTTGATTACTCCATGATTTAGATTAATAGAAATTTCAGGGATGACGGACATGTCCTCTCCCTGCGTTGTGCAGTCAAGACAGTAGCCGCTAGCCGCAGGTGGTTGGACATTTGGACAATGGCTAGTGCCACTGAGACGCTGAATTCTTAATTTTCTGTAATCTTAATTAAAGCATAAATGTCAGTAGTCACACGGCTAGTGGCTGCTGAATTGGAGAGCACAGGTTTACAGAACAGTGGGGATTTCTCAGCTATTTGAACACTTAGCTCTTCTCATTCTGTGGGATCAGGGCAAGGGGTCTTGCCAGGAAAAAGACTCAGCAAGCAGATTACTGTCGTGCACTGTTGAACCCTTTGCTTTTCAGCCGCAGATAAAACCTGGCTAAAACTTGAGCTGGTCTCTGCCGAGAGGCCTCTTGTGTGTTGGGCAAATGGTGGGCCGGACAGTCATCTCTCAGCACATTAGCAGAAAGGGTATCTACGGCCGGGCTCCATTGTTCGAAGATCTGCGCACCCTTTGTGCCAAGAACAAGGAAATGTATGTTATGACAATGGCTGACAAACTGTTTAATGAAAGCTGCAATTGGCAGTAACTAAATTCTCTGAGGTTTCTTTCCCCTCTGCTTTGCTCCTGAAAGGTGCAGAAATGCTTTTGACAGCATCTGTCCTGCTGACAGATGAATTGTTTTGACAGGAGAATCTGAAACCTTCTACTGAAGACACACTCAGATGTCGGGCCTGGTAAGGGGCGATCGTGTCTGTAGAAATAAGTGAGATGCTTTTGACTGGTGTGCATGTCAGCCGCCACCTGAAAGAAAGGCCTCGTTAAAGGTTTTTTGCTGATTAACTCTTGGATTGTTCTTCAGACCTGAGATGAGAATTCATACCCCTCTCTCCACAGTTCTTGGACTGAGTAGATGGATGTCCTTAATCGTTGAGGAATGAATGTTGTCAGGAAGCATGGCAGTCAAAGGTTTTTTGTGTTTTGTTTTTTTTTTTAACTTTATTATACTGGGGAAAAAAAAACCCACCAATGTTCATAGCAGCATGATTCACGATAGCCAAAAGATGGAAACAAGCCAACTGTCCATCAACTGTTAAAGGGATAAACAAAACGTGAGTGAGATATATAGTTATCTGCATGCAGTGGAATAATGGAATGCTATTCAGCCACAAAAAGGAACAGGAAATTCTGACACATACTACAATGTGGACACACCTTGAGGGCATTGTTCTGAGTGAAATAAGCCAGACACAAACGGTCGTATACTGTATGGCTCCACTTACATGAAGTACCTAGCCAAGTCAAATTCATACAGACACCATGTAGAGTGGAGGTGGCCAGCCCAGGGTGGGAGGGGAGAATGGGAAGTTAGTGCTTCATGAGTGTTGCATTTCAGTTGGAAAAGATGCAAAAAAAGTTCTAGTGAGGAATGGATGGTGGTGATGGTTGCACAACAGTGAGAATATACTTAATGTCCCTGAACCGTACGTTTAAAGATGGTCAAGATGGTACATTTTGTGTTACATATATTTTACCACAATAAAAAATAATTATGTTGGGAGTGTGCCTCCCAGAAATGAGCAAACAAGAAAATGTCTGAGGATTTTACTTAAGATTGTATTTATTTGTCAGGGAGAATAAATATTTTCCCCATTTCCTGATAAAGCAGTTGATGATCCGCAGCTTGTACCAGGATTTATTTCTCAAGACTAAAAAGCTAGGCAGCTCTGTGTCCAGAAGCAGAGCTGTTCCAAGGGACCTGAGCCTCAGCCACTGTCTTCTGTCTGTGTTGCTGATAGGCACTCGAGAGGATAATTACTCTTAGAGCCAGTCTGCAGACACTCAGTTGTTGATATATGGCTTTTCTAGTTCATTGAAAGTCAAAAAGTCACTGCATCCAGGCAGACCCAGTGAGTGCTTAAATTTCCACTTACAAGTATCTAAAGCTTTGTTGCTACTTACTAGAATCTCCATGTTAAGTCCTGTTACTGGCTGGTTTCTTGATAAAACTAGCTTATGGAAGCCCCCTTTCTCAAGCTGCCTTATCTAAAAAGCAGAATTTGTGTAGCATTTTTGAAATTTAAATAAATTGTGCTCTTTAAGGCAAAGATGGACCAAGGGGTGTTGTGATTTAAAGTGGTTTTATTCTTTTTTTTCTTTATCATTTTATTTATTTGTTTGTTTGTTTGTTTATTTATGGCTGCGTTGGGTCTTTGTTGTTGAGCACGGGCTTTCTCTAGTTGTGGCGAGCGAGGGCTACTCTTTGTTGCGGTGCGTGGGCTTCTCATTACAGTGGCTTCTCTTTGTTGCAGAGCACGGGCTCTAGGCTCACGGGCTTCAGTAGTTCTGGCATGCAGGCTCAGTAGTTGTGGCTCGTGGGCTCTAGAGTGCAGGCTCAGTAGTTGTGGCACATGGGCTTAGTTGCTCCGTGGCATGTGGGATCTTCCCGGACCAGGGCTCGAACCCGTGCCCCTGCGTTGGCAGGCAGATTCTTAACCTCTGTGCCACCAGGGAAGTCCGAAAGTGGTTTTATTCTAATACTGAGTTGCTGAAGGATGTGGACCCTCCTGGGGTGGGAATTGAGGGAAATGATTTCATTCCAGATCGTTCAAAACGGAGCCACCAGGAATTGCTTGGGTCCTGGATCCTGTGAGCCCCAGCTCCAGCCCTGGCCACGTATAACAAGCCAGAAATAAGTTATTCATTTTGAACCTAGATCAGAGCTTGAAAAACAGTGGTTCTCGGGCTAAATATGGTCTGCAGATTTATCTATGTACTCAAAGAATTGAAAAGATTTCACATAAAAATTCAGAGATTGAGCCTCTCTTGGAAATGGAGGAGACTGGTCTATACCACCCTTGTTTCTGGAAATAGGAGCAAATGCCCCCTGTAGGTGGAGGGCGGGTGTGTGGCCACTGCTGTGTCAACCTCATTCCACACCTGTCAGGTGACCACCCGCATTACTTGCTTGCCCTTCCTACTCTTGGCTTTGTGGTTTCTGAGTCTTTCCCTCATGCTTCCTTTAGCCCAACAACTCCCATTACCTGTGATGATATAAATGTCACAGTCATTATAAACTCACAGTATCTGTAGACCCAGAAACAAGATTTCCACCCGCCTTTGTCATGATAATATGCTCACCAGAGAAGAAAAGTTCAGTCTTTTCAGTCCTCTTTGTGACGTGAGAGAATTCTCTCCATTTGTGGATTTTCTGTTCCAAGTCTAACCTGCTGGTTTCTAAGTATCCCATTGTAAATACTCCTAAGAGCAGACAAGCTCACACTTGACTTCAATAGGTGGTTTAAAAATTACCACCTTCAATTTTTATGGTATCATAATCCTTGGACAAATTGCTTTTAATTCGGGCTGTGCCCTGAACACAGATGTGCCATTAATTTCAAGGGTAGTTTGACTTTTATTTAGATGAATGTCTTGAGTTGACAGTGAAATGGCTGTCAGCTCTGGCCTCGTATTGATTGGAATGTCTCTGGAGGAAGCTTCAAAGAAAGTTGGCACTTAGTGTGATGCTGGGCCCCTTAAGAGACAGACTCTAAACTCATGATTCGCGGTACTTGTTAATTGTCAGTAACGGCAATGGAATTAATAACTGAGATGAAAAATGTCAGCCAGCCCCTTCGGCATACACGGGACTAGGTGTATTTTAGTAGCAGGGAGCAGGGCACAGTGCACAGTTAAGAAGTAAGGGCCCAGGGCTTCCCTGGTGGCGCAGTGGTTGAGAGTCCGCCTGCTGATGCAGGGGATACGGGTTCGTGCCCCGGTCCGGGAAGATCCCACATGCCGCGGAGCGGCTGGGCCCGTGAGCCATGGCCGCTGAGCCTGCGCGTCCGGAGCTTGTGCTCCGCAACGGGAGAGGCCGCAACAGTGAGAGGCCCGCGTACCGCAAAAAAAAAAAAAAAAAAAAAAAAAAAAGAAGTAAGGGCCCATGTGGTCCACATCTCTGTGGATTCTGTTCCTGGAAGATTAAGCTGGTCTGGGTTTAAGGGTGGGATCTGAGAAGCTCAGCCGATCCGACATTGCCCCACTTGGTCCTTGTCTTCCTCTGAGGAAGGGGGTCGGGGATGAAGGGGAGAGAGAGATGTAGTTCTGAATAATTGTGATGGCTGCTGTCATCTTGAGGAGGCTGCTGGCACGTGAGGCTTTGGTTCACACCGATGTTTCCCCGTGACACTGCTCCTCTCTCCTGTGTGCTTATCACTCGAAATATTTATTCATTGATGGTAGGAGTGCTGTGTTCGTATAAGCCTTATGATTAGGGTTGTACATTGCTCACTTCTTAAATAGTCCTTTCAACTTGGAGTATACATCTGAGCGATTTTTCGTCTTAAGTTCTTGTTTAGACCAAGGTCTCTCAACCTCTGTACGTTAGCGTTGACACTTAGGGCTGGATAATCATCTGTTGTTAAGGGCTGTCCTGTGCGTCGTAGGATGTTTAGCAGCATCCTTGTCCTCTACCCACCAGATGCCAGTAGCGCACCCCCTCCACCTTCCCTGCAGTCGTGACAACCAGAAATGTCTCCAGACTTTGCCAGATGTCATCCCTGGTTGAGGACCAGGGATTTTTAGCCAAAGAAGGATCAGTCTCCAGCCCTTCTTTCCCTTTACTACTTCTTGATAGTGTTTGATGCCTTAGTAAAACATTAATTTTAAAAAATGCCATTTAGGGGCTTCCCTGGTGGCGCAGTGGTTGAGAGTCCGCCTGCCGATGCAGGGGACACAGGTTCGTATCCCGGTCTGGGAAGGTCCCACATGCCGCGGAGCAGCTGGGCCCATGAGCCATGGCCGCTAAGCCTGCGCGTCTGGAGCCTGTGCACCGCAACGGGAGAGGCCACAACAGTGAGAGGCCCACATACCACAAAAAAAAAAAAAAAAATGCCATTTAGAATAGCCTTGGACTTGATATGGTACAAAGCATTTGGACCAGCATGCTCTAGTGTAAAGTAGGAGGGTTAGCTTCCCTCAGAATTTCTTTATAAAGTTGTGAAGTGGCAAAATGGTACTGACTGAAATCCATTTGGATTTAGCCAACCTCAAGTGAATTGAGATTTTCATAGTGGCTTGTTTATGGATCCAAGTGGGGACGAGGTATAGCTGTAAATCTCATTGTCAATAAGATTACTTAAAATAGGGCGTGAGATACGGGCAGTTATCAGGGAGAGGGATTTTTTTTGGGGGGGGAGGGATGGGTAGACGATTCCTGAATTTGAGGGTAGTGATTGAATTTTTTGTTTGTTTTTTGCTCTCCTTTTACCAGAAACCTGAGTTACAGCAAACTTTCTGAGATTGATCCTGCTGGTTTTGAGGACTTGCCGAATCTACAAGAAGTGTGAGTGCTTTTCCCCAAACTTCTGTGGGCTGGGGGGATGGAGAGCTCCTTGGAAAGATTCTCTCTTATGGCAGCATCGCTCTCTTCCCTGGATCAGCATTCTGAACTTGTTCGAAGGAGCATCTGCTAGGGACTGTCAGTGACAAACTGTCCTATTTACTTAGTGCTCCTTCACTGAAGCCCCTCTCTTTTTCCTGGGCAGGTCAGCAGGTTACTGGAAATTACAAGTCCATGGTGGGTGTATAGGCTTGTGGGAAGCTTGGGGGACCAGCTGGGTTAACACACCTGGCTGGTACTTGCCTCAGTTCCCAGGGCGCTAGAGCAGCCTGCTTTGCAGGGACATTTGCGCCAGCCCACCCCTTCTGTTTCCCAGGAAGCCAAGGTATAGAGGAATAGATAGTAAGGTGGACTTTTCTCTTCCCATCTCCAAAGAGAACTAGACATTACTGCCTTTGGAACTCTGGGCTTGCTGCCTCTTGCAGTGTCCTTTAAATCAGGCCTCAATCTTTTCTTCTTCTCCTCCTCCTCCTCTTCCTCCCCCTCTTCCTCCTCCTCCTCCCCCTCTTCCTCCTCCTCCTCTTCCTCTTCCTCCTCCTCCTCTTCCTCCTCCTCTTCCTCTTCTTTTTCTTCTTCTTCTTTTTAATGTAAAGAATTCTGGTTTTAACAAGGATGTTAGGGTTATCAGGATTTTAATTCCACTGGGACTTTAGAGAAAAGCCATGCATACCCACTGCAGAAAATTTGGAAACTGTAGAAGTATGTAAAAACAAATGAAAATCACTAGAATTATCACCCAGACCTAACCGTTGTGAACACTTAGTGAAAAATATACACCTCTACACTTATAATTCTGGAATCAAGCTGTGTTTATATTGTGGTATTATGTCTGTTTTTTTAGTTATCCTTACATTTTTGACAACTTTGTCATGTAAACTTAAAGGTTTTTACTATCCCATTTCAATTTTTGTGTAAAACTGCTACACATGAATATTCCATAAATCATTCACCCAGTGCTTCTATTGTTAGATATTTTTTAGACATTATTAAGTGCTTTACATATTTTACTTATTATATGTAACTGATAAAAGTCCTTGTTTATTATTCTTTGATTCCATTGTTGATGATTTATCTAAAGGAAATTTAATCAGATGGTGCAATTTGTAAAATACTTGCATTCCCTACCGCCGTCTCCAAATTCTCCAAGATGGTGTTTATGATTTCCATATCTGTTTAAAAAAGGTTTCAACTTCCAAAGTTAAAGGAAGATCAGAGTTGGAAGGGGCCCTTGGAAATACTTTGTCCAGGATCATTATTTTCCCATAGGGTCAACAGACCAGTGGTCAGGGCAGGGAAGTTTGGAGTGGGTTATTACGTTAGTTTGCCAAAAAGACCACAGACTGGGTGACTTCAAGAACAGAAACTTATTTTCTCACAGTTTTGGAGGCTGGAAGTTCAAGAGCAAGGTCTTGGCAGGGTTGGTTTCCACTGAAGCCACCTTCTTGCCACCTCTTCATGTTGCCTTTCCTTTATACGTGCACTTCCCTGATGCCTCTTGTGTGTGTCCAAATGTCCTCTTCTTAAAAGGGCACCAGCTATATTAGATTAGGACCCATCCATATGACCTCTTTCAAGACCCCTTCTCCAAACGCAGTCACATTCTGAGGTACTGAGGGCTAGGAGTTCAACATATGAATCTTGAGGGAATACAGTTCAGCCCATCACAGTGACCCAAGATGATAAACGCAGTCCATCAAGGAACCGGTTTGCTTCATAACCCAGTGCTTTCCCCTGATCCAGGCTGCCTTTAATGCTTGTGGTTTTGATATTCAACTTCTGCATGTTGAGTCTCAGAGCTTAGTGGTTTCTTTTAGAATTGGACAAAACAAAAATTGAGGTGTTTCTTCTGGCATTATTCAAGCTTTCATTTAACATTTCCTTGAATACCTACTATGTGCCAGGCACTGCTCTGCTGCTGGGAGCATAGGAGTGAATAAGACAGACATACAGGGCTAGGATTAGGGTTGGCAAATGAGGCATTCGCCTCAGGTGCAGAATTTAAG
Source organism: Hyperoodon ampullatus (assembly GCF_949752795.1). Classification (NCBI taxonomy): domain Eukaryota; kingdom Metazoa; phylum Chordata; class Mammalia; order Artiodactyla; family Ziphiidae; genus Hyperoodon; species Hyperoodon ampullatus. Next base: position 24,249,710 of record NC_136923.1, read on the forward strand.
GGGCCTCTGAAAACTCAGCATTTGAGATAAACGATACCTTAATGCAGTATTTAAAACATCAAAATGAATGCCCAAAAAACCCCATGGTCAACAAAATACAAGAAGTTTCGGTAAAGTCAGGATCAGCTTTACTGACCTTTCCTTTGCCCCAGGCTCCAGTCTGGCTTGACACGGCACTGTTGCCAATCCTATCTTGGTGTGAAAACTTAGATACTCTGTTCTTAATGAATTTTGTTTTGTGTTCACTTTGATACTTAAAAAATACTGCATTCAGATATTCTTTATCCTGGCTCCGGAGTTTTTCAGCGGCCCCTTAAATGCTGCTCCGCTTCTCCCCCAATCCTGGCGCTGCAGACAAACCTCGCCTCTCACAGAACTCACGTTAAGATGGGGCACCACGTAGGGGTAACAAGGAAACCAGTAGGACTCACTGGTGGTAAGTGTTAAGGGGGGCCTAGGACAGGGTCACGGGAGGATTTTCTTCTTTTGTGATTTTGGAGGGGTGATAACGGAGCCAGCGTGCTCAGGATGGTGATGGTCAGATCAAGCAAATGTGAATGATGTGGACAGGACAGGCTGCAAATACAGGCCCCCAAGGAAGGAAGAGGACGAGGCCCATTGTGCCAGGAGTGCATGAGGTCTGGGGTGTGTGGCCAGCGCCTGGGTCCTGCAGGGTCCTGGGGGTCATGTTAGGTTATGGTTCCAAAATCATTGGCCCTGCCATAAATTTGGGGCACAGTAGATGCTCCCATGAGCCTTTTCTGCATTATTCTCTCTAGTTTTCTTTTTCCATTTGTTCCTTCCCCAGACAGCCTTTCAATTTTCATTTGGTTTGGCTCCCTTGACCTCCGGCTTTTAATCCCCCTTCTACTTGGTGCTTTTTTGGAACGTAAACCCCACCCAGATCTAGAACTGAGAGAGCATCTGACTTGCACCTGTCCTTCATTGCGGATGCTGGTTAGTCTTAAAAATAAATTTCCCGAATCCCAACGGCCACAGTAATCACAGCAGCACCGCACTCAAACTTCGGGAAGACTGCCTCATTTCATCCTGACACCAGTTCTATCTGATTTAAATTCTTTCCTTTACAGTTATTTTCTCCACTTTACAAAGGAGGAAATGGAAGCTCGGAGAGGTTAAATAAACCCGTGCAGTGTTGCCTAGTTGGTAAAGCTGAGAGCTGAACTCAAATCTGTTTGATTCCCAGAGCTGTGCATTTAACCCTGAAGCTGCACTGCCCGAAATCCCCATACCCCTCATCTTAACCCACAGCCTTCCACCGAAGATTTTAAAAGGACAGGAAGTGCAGTGTTTATCTCCTGTATCACTCATCCTGCACCAGTCTTCTCTCTCTAGGTACCGGCTATTTCCTCTTACTCCTTCAGACCCCTTGTCCAAACCCACACTCCCTGCAAGCCCAGCCTCCCTTCTCCCCTCCCAACCTGGCTTTTCTCCCTCCCCTGAGCTCCTGTTGAATTTAGGGACAGGATGAGGCTCCTCACCGACTCCTCTGTGCTCTCTCTCTGCTGTGTGTGCCTTCTCTCCTTTCTCCCGCTAATGCACTCAGGAATGTTGACACACGTAGCTGGCCACTGTGCTAAGCTGTCCACGCCTTATGGTCATTCTACCTTTTTGAGACGGTTGGAGGAGTCGAGGCCTGGGAACCTGGCTGCAGTTGTACAGCTAGTACGTGGGAGAACTGGGCCTGCAGTCTTCAGTCTAACTCCTGTCCCAAGCTCTCCATGGCAGCACTGCCTTCCTGGATGTGGGAGTTGTAAAGACAGGGATGGCCCTTTATGGATGCAGTAGGGTGTACTGGGGAAAATGCACATTTGGTAGCAAGCAGACCTGGGTTTGAGTTCTGGTTCTGCCCCCTTATGGGGACAGTGTCCCTGGACAAGTTACTTACCTCTGTGTCTCCTTTTCCCTCTTCTGGAACATGGGCATCATGACACGTTATCGAATTATAATAATTATTCATTGGAGCTGATATCCAGAGTCTTGCCCATGGGGAGGGCTCCCTGTGTGTTATTTCTCTTCTCTTCTGCTACTCTCAGAAGCACACAGCGCACACCCTCACCCCGAGCTGGGCGCCTTGTTAAGAAACAAATCCTTGAGGGCCAATAGGTTGAACCCTTTACCACCATGACCACCTCTGGTCCCTGGTGTCACACTGTGGGATGGACAAGACAAATTCCCCGGGGGAACAGAGCAGTGGAACTTCTCGCTGATAAGGATCAGAGCCTTTCCCAAAGGGAACTTTAATACATGACGGAGGCAGAAAGAGGCTGTCAGGAGTGCAGGGTGGGGAGGTGGAGAAGGATACTGAAGAAAAGAAAAAAATCACAGCTGACACACAATTGCTTGTAAATTAACTGGGTCTCCCGGGAGCTGTCAGTTCCTCCTAAACCCTGCACAGCCACTCGAGTCTGGAAAGCTCAGCGCAAGGGGAGCCACAGGCTGGCAAAGCAGTGGGCGGTGGTTTAGCAGTGGTTTTATTTTGGAGGCCGAAACCAGAGCATCGCAGGCCAGTGGGAGAGAGAAAGCGAGCCGTCGGAGGCCCCCGGAGGACGTGAGGATGTTCGTGCACCTGCTGCCAGGCCACCTGGTCCTCACTGCCCGCAGCTCCGAGGAAAGCCCACCAGGGAGGGCTTCCAGCCAGCGGGCCTGGACGGCGAGGCTCCGCTATTAATAAGAGGGGCTATTTATACAGGCCTCTTTCAACACTGCGCTCGGATCACGTTACTGCTGCCTGGCCTGGGAATGCTTCATGTGGGTGCTATCGTGTGCTTTCCAGGGCTGTTGACCTAAAATGTTCCTGAAGGCGGCGAGGAAGGCTGAGTGTGCCCTGCCTCTGGGTATTTATGGCTCACCCTCTGGTGTCCCAGGCTTCTGCTTTCCCCCCTCCGTGTGTGCGTGTGTGCGGTGTGTTTAAGGGCGGGGTGAAATCCCGAGGGGGTGTCATGTGAGGCACTGCTTTTTGGCTATGAATTACCACCACCTGTTAAGCATTTACTATATATCTGGCTCTCTCCTAGGCTGTTAGATTTAATTATTTCAGCCAGATCCTGCCAAAATTCTATGAAGTTGGTGCTCGTACTTTGCACATACTGGGGAGAAGGAAGCTAAGGCACAGTGAGGTTAAATGACATGCCGAAGACCATTCGATTGGTAGGGGTAGGCTCGGGGTTGAATGCACCCGGGTCTGTCTGATGTAAAAATCTGAGCCGTATAATCCCCTCCTAATAACCCCTGCTCTGCTGTGCCGTAACTGGGCCTCAGTTTCTTCTTTTAAGGTGAGGTGATGATTTAGTGCCTTCCTTAAAGGGTTGACATGTCATTCAGTGAGACGTGGCACATAAACCCCTCAGCCCAGAGCCTGGCACATAGAAAAGCGTTGGCCCTTGTTGTTTATAAGTGCTGACTTCAAGTAACTATATCCTATATCATGATATTAAAATAACTGTATCCGGCCAGCTGGTATACACACTATATCATAAGTCTTGCCAAAGTCGTTATGTAGTCTGCCTTATTCTCAAGTAGCTGAAAACACTAATAACAGTTATTGATTAAGTGGCCCTGAGTCCAAAATAGCGTGCGCCTACCTGCTACTGACGACTTTCTCCTGCTTGAGAAACAAAACGAACTGACGTTCCAACCCCCTGCCCAACTTTGACTGTTATTAATGGCAGCTCCCTTTGTGTTTGGAAACAACCAAACTGCCTACGAACTGGCGGATCGGCTAAATAAATTATGGTTCATTCATACCGTTCATCCCAGCCGAGGAGCGGTCCACCGCTGGTTAAAAGAATTAGGGAGATTTCCAAGATCTATTACTAAGGGAAAAACTGGTACCGAACAGTCTGTATAACACACAAGCAGCTGCGTGAAAGAAAAACACGTGTCCATCCCTAGTAGCCGGCAGCTGGAGGAGGCCGACCAGAGGCCTGGAGGGGCAAGGAAGCTGTATATTTCAATATGTATTCCTGGTGTTCTTTTTTGAAACAGTTTGAAATTTTACTGTGTGCTTATCTCAGCTATCAGTATATAAATAAATATGGCCAAAAATTTTTTAAAAACCAGAAAGCGCTATAACTCAGAATGACCTGTGGGTTTTTCGTTGTTTCTTGATGCCTAATTCGATTGAGGCAGTCATAGTAATGAAAGTCCTCAGAAACATCCTTTTTTAACATTTTGCGTCTTGCAAAATGTAAAAACTTCCTATAAACCAAGTCGAGGACGTAAATGGGAGTTTCAGAGAGAGCTGAGGGGGCTCAGAAGGCTGGGAAAGGCCCACCTCCACGTCTGCCCAGGGAGGGACCCCCACCCCCACATCTTTTTCACACCTTTTCCAGCTGCAGGGTTGGGCCACAATTCACGGTCTGATGCTCCTGGAGCACTTCTCGGTCCTGAATCATCAGGAAAAGGTTCAGTTATAGAAGCCAGATATTTTAGAAGGATTTTTAGGGCCTTGGATGGAAGCAAATTTGTGGGGGGGAATCCGAAGGGGGGGAGGATTGCACAGCCCGAGATATTCAGAAGATTTCATCAAACACAATCCTGAATTCCGACAGTGTCTTTACGTGTGGAGACTGTGCTGAACTTGCCGAGGGCCCTTCCCTGCCCAGCTCTGGCTGTGCTATTTTTGACCGGTCTCTATTTCAGTCTGAAAAGTTGGTCGTGTGTCAGCGTGCGTTGGTCCTCCGTTGCCTTCTGAGGGTAGTGTTCTGGTTTCAACAAGGGACAGAGTGAACAGAGAGAGCCAGCAGTGGTGGAGCTGACTTAGATTTACTAGCGGTTCTTTTTAAGTAGAAACGATCCCAGAAGTAAGCTAGCCTTGTAGATCTTCTCCTTTGAGCTCCATCTGACCTTTTCATAAATCCAGCAGCCCTGCTGAGATCAGAGCCTGCGATTTCTGCCTTATCCTGTTGACTCCGGGCTGCTGATCCAGACCTAAAATGTCCTGTTTACCTTCAGCACTGGTCCACGGCACCTGCACACTCTGCTTCCAGCATTTTGGTCAAGATATGAGACATTATGATGATGCCCCTTTTCCTTGTTCATTTATTATTCTGTGAAATTGGGTGGAGCAGTTTGTCATATGTGCAGCAGGGGCGGCCTGAGACCGAGCTCATTCAGCCAGAGTTCCCCTGCAGTAAAGTCCATACTGTTCATTTTGGGTTTAAAATCGAGTCCAATCCTAAGCAACTGCAGTGCAGTTACCATGTTACCCCAGGAATTATGAGCTTTCTGCCTGCTGGCCTTTTCGCTTGTGGCTCTCCTGTGATTTGCAGTTGTACTTTGTTTGGCTCTTGTCCAGGCCTCTCTCTCTCAGTGTCACCCTGAGGTGGTGACTTATACTGAAATTTAGAGAACTTACCTGTAAGGTAGGGAACAGTACTAGTACCTGGTTCCAACCTCAGAGTTGTAGCGATGCAGTGACATAATACTGTAGAGTTGCTACTGTCGCTATAAATAAGCAGAGGTAATGGTTAAGAACCTAAACTTTGGGGCTAGACACACAGGGCCACTGCCTTTTACTGCTGGTGACTTTGCTCAAATTACTTAACATCTTAGTGATTCAGTTTCCCCATTGGTACAATGACATTGTTCATGGAGCCTGCCTTGTAGGGCTCTAAAGACGGGTCAGTATACTGAAAGGCTCTTAGAGTCGTTCCTGGCACATAATAAGCCCTCAGTAAGTTAGCTGCCGCTATTATTATTATGACCCCCCTCAACATCTGTGTTGGAGAGTAAATCTGTAAGAACTGAAGAGTTCTTAAGCAAGCTGCCTTCTTGGCAACAGGCCCCTGACCTTAGTTTCCCTTGCTCTGATAAGATCTGAGGCGCTTTTCTAGTAATATGTGCATTTATGGTACTGTGAAGATTTATTAGTGGAGATTCATACTGATGGAGAGTTTTCAGCATCCCTGTACCAAGATAGGAAACGGATCGCAGCAGGGGTGGAGAGATAAAAGGTGAAGGAGAAGCAATCTGATTTAGGGGGCAGTCAGATAAGAGACTGTTAAAGTAATTAATTGTCTCCTTCAACACACAAACAAGGGCCCTTTAAGTGGAGAAAGGATTTGCCGCATGATACGGATCTGCTTTCTCTCTGCCAGATGCTTCAGTCATGAAGCTATTGAAACAGACATTCTGTGTCCCTCAGCCCAGTAATTGCCAAGCTTCATCTCTAACTAGCTTTGGCACTGAAGAAGGCAAATGGGATAATTCAAGGCCTTTTCCCTTTTTTTAACCCTATTCATTTCTATAAAAGATGGCAGACAACCAGATTATTCTATTCAAGCAAACACTAGCTGTAAACTTGTATGAATACAGCTGTCATTTCAGTGGCCTTGTCTTCAAACCATAACAAGATGCTCTGTGTAAGACATACTCTCTGCAAAAATGAGAATAAGATAACCCAGCTTTATCCTTGATTCTGCATCCCAGATACAGTTTCTTTCCAGCCCGTCACCCGGCAAAAAGCCTGAGCACTATGCTTTGGCTTTCTTAAGGATTTTTGCGCTCACTTTGCAAGCCTGACTTTGGATTCTCTTCTCGGATTTGGAAATACATGTCCATGTAAGGAGGCCAGATTCCGGAGCCTGTGGGGGCGGACCAGGCGAGCTGTGTTCTGGTTCTCGGGCTTTCCTTTCCGTTAAGAGTCATGAACTATGGAAGTACAGATTTAGAATATTCGAGCAGGAAGGGAGCTTGGGAAGCATCTGTGGTCTTGAGGAGGATTTTCCAGTTGTCTTTGTGCAAAAGTGTGTGTGTATATATCCATTATATGGATATATTCCTGGGAAACATGTCTGGAGACTTCATCAGAGTTCAGAGAAGCTGGAATCTCAAATAGATGAGAATCTCCAAGTCCAGCTCCTTTGCTGTTGTACAGATGAGGCACTGGAGTAATTGGCCCACGTGGCCCAGCGCCAGGAACCCCACGGGAGTGCGCGAGTCTTTGGCGCTGGGTCCGAGCGTGTTGCCCTTCGGTGAGGGCAGAGCCGTGTCAGGGATGTGCACGAAACAACCAAGAGGGGGTGGTCTTTCCTCCCCAGATCCTTTTCTGACTGTTTCAGCCCACAAGGAGCTCTCTCACTGTTGGTCTTGAGGGCGCTGTTGTTCTGCATCATGCACCTTGGCCTGCGTTCGCAGTTCCTTGTCTGTTAGTCTTGATTTCTGAGCTAGATTGGAAGCTCCTAGAGGACGGGAGACATCTCCTGAGTGTTTATTCACAAACTCTGGGTGTGGTAAATAATTGGTTTTTGTGACCTGGCATAAATTCTCTCCCGTTAACAACTTGCTTTTAAATTCTTTACCTTGTATTCAGCATTACAACATAGCAGTCTTCCCGTGGCCAACTCAGCACTGTTGTTGTTTTTTTTATTTCCCTTTTATGTCTGTGATTTCTTACTATTCATTTAAATGATTCATTTCTTCTTGTTGTCATTACAGGTACCTCAATAACAATGAGTTGACAGCCATACCGTCGCTGGGTGCTGCCTCATCTCGTATCCTCTCTCTCTTTCTGTAAGTGGTACCATTTGGGGGACCCTGGGCTGTGTGGGGAGGCCATGGTATCATCTTGCTGACATTTGGTGGCAGGGCAACTCGTGTTTCTGGGCTCACTGGTTAAAAAAAAAAAAAATCGGGCCTTTCTCCATGTAGCTCTAATGATTATAACAAATGCCTTGCTTGCTGTTTTGGGGTGTGTAGAATTAAAACCCAGAAGTTTTGCCTCATCTCTAATTTGGGGGGAAATTATCTTTTTAATGCCCAGGGGTACATAGAATTAAATTTCTTTGTCCTAGTGGTTAAGCTGCAATTTGAGTGAATAAACCCGACTTAAAAGAAGCTGTGTGCATGATAAGACAGTAGGCTCGTCTTTGTGGTAATGAATTTGGGAATGTGACTCCACTCACTTTCATGGCTTAAAAAAACAAAAAACAAAAAACCACCGGCCTTCTGAAATCAATATAAAAGTAAGGAATTCGTTGTCACGGTCAAGTGTTAGACAACATACAGCCTGTCGATTATTATAGACAATACAGTGGAAATGAAAAAGGGTATAAAGAGACTTAAATGAGAAAGAAAGGGAGGTAACTGAGAGTTACCCCACTTCTTCAGCAGTCAGGTGGAGGCGCTTGCTTGTTTAAAACTCGCCCAGAGGTCTTTCCAGATAAACCAGTCCTGAGTCCAACAATTTTCTAGACCAGATTTTAGTGACAGCTCCCCCGGCAGAGTGCCTCCCTCTTCACACGTAAGTTCCTGTTCCCACTCCAGCCCCACTGGTTTTTATTTGATTTTGATTTTGCTGGTGTTATAACTGGTCTGCTCACCTGTGGGTATCTTTTCTCGACCCTGAGCCAAGCAGAGGGACCTGGTGGGAAGGAGTCATCCTTCTGATGGCTGGTGCAGCTTTCAGATCTCCGGGTTTTGCTGGCCACAGGCCCTGCGTTCCAGAGATGCCCTGTCCTTGTGAAACATGGTCTCGGGCTCAACCCTTTTCATTTTCAAGGCACTGTGGGGTTGGGGAGCAGGGGGTTAGAATCGTGGCCCAGCCTTGTGTCCCGGACAGACAGATTCACCCCTCTGAATCTCATTTTCGTCATCTGCAAAATGTGTTCTTGGCCCGCTGTACACATAGGGGCAGTGAGCCCGAGGTCCAAGGGGAGTGTGATGTATATGAAGCTCCTACCATCCTGCACAAGCAGAGTAGGTGTTTGACAGATGGCGGCTGGCTGCTGGCTGGTAGCTAGTTGTCACCTGGCCCCTTGGGCCTTGGCATGATTTCACCTTTAAGGCCACGGGGTCTGTGAGTCACTTTTTGTACCTGTGAAATGGTGGCGCGAAGGATGTAGCTCTTTGTCCCAAGATGGACAGTCAAGGATCTGACTTTCTTTTTGTACCCATTTGGCCTGCGGGGTCTGGCACCTGGAAGGTGTCTCATTGCTAGTTAAATTAAATGAGTCACCCTTACCTGAGGCCAGTTAGGGTCATGTCAATCCCTGGTATGTGTATAGAGCAATGCACCGGAAGACGCTTTTAACTCCTTGCTATTTAAAGGACGGTTCTTGGACCAGCAGTGTCCTGTCAGCACTGAGCTCGTTAGAAATGCAGAATCTCAAGTGTCATCCCAGCCCTGCTGAGTCAGAAGCTGCCTTCGCAAGGTCCCCTGGCCATCTGCCCACTTGTTCAAGTTTGAGAAGCACTGCTTTCCCTCCCCTTGTTCTTAACTTGGTTGGGAAGCCAGGGCCGGAGAGGACAGGAAACCAAGGCTGCCTGAGTTCCTGTAAGGTGCAAAATCGAGAGGTGAACCAAAACTGGACACAAATGCTCGTTCACTGCTCCTTTCTCTTCCCCCCTGCACAGCATGCACGAGTGTGGCAGGTGACCCGTCCTTGCCCCGAGGGCCTGTGGTGCTCTGAATCAGGCCTTGCTCTGCTCACTAAAAATACATTTCTGTTCCTTGGCCGAAGTGTCAGGAGCAGTGGGGCTGGTTGGCCTTGTTCCTGCTATTCCATTAGACAGCATTAAAATATGTAAAGTAGGAAAGAAAAAAAAAAAAAAGACTCCCTCCTGGTTTTGATTCAGTTTGGAAAATGCAGGTTCGTATTGGCAGATACTACCTCTGGCCTGAAGCTGGTCTCCATCTGACTTGGTCAGTGATTTCTCTGAAAGTACAGACACTGAAGGGTCTTTACCTTCCTTCTCTCTGAGGGGCCTGTGTTCTCCAGTCTTGGACCCCTGGATCTAGCGCCTGCACAGTTAGGCTAGCAGGGTGACATTGGGGCAGCAGGATTGTAGATAATTTTGTTCTCCTCCTTCATACCTTCCTGCATTTCCCAAGTGGGTCGTGCAAAGGACAGGGGAGAAAATAGCAGAGCGGGCAACAAATGAACATGATTTTCTCACATCTCCATCCACATGATGATTCCAACCATCCAGGCTTTGAAGAGCATGTTTTGCTGGCGTGTTTGTGGCTTTTCAGAACCATAGCGGTCAACAGTGTCACATGTTCAACAAGCATTTAGTAGGTACCTTCTGTGCCCGTGCCGTTGGGGCCCAGAGTGACCTCGGAAAGATTCAATGCCATCATGTGTGGGAAGTTCCTGACATGATGTCTGCAAATGTGGTTGGTCAGTTAGCTTCATCAGCGTTGACACTGGTAGCCCTTAGTCTCCAGATTCTCCCCTTTGTGGGCAGGAGGAGGATGAGAAAAATAATCAGAATGTGCAAAGGGACCAGATGGCTGAGGCTGTCTGAACGAGAGGAGCTGGGACAGCTTTCTGGGGACAAGGTTGTGGGCAGGCGGGTCAGGGAACAGGGGGGACCAGGCATGTGTCCAGCTCTGTCTCTGATGATGATGTGACGTGGGACAGAGTGCTTTTTCCTCATCTGGTGAATGAAGCGGTTGAAACACGTGGTAAAAGTACACTTGCAGCTTGTATATTCCTTGTGTGACTCAGAAACTGAGAGTTGGGGCAGTCATGTCACAAAAGAAATACCCCTGTCCTGTGACCACTGTTGCTGCCTTATGTCTTTCAGAAGTAGCAGCTTTGTGGTTTTCAGCTCAGACACCTGTAATTAGGGACTTCTGCCTCTGGATTCTGTTTGCCTGTAGAAGTCGGCTCTTCATCTCTGTGTTTGGTTTCCTGTCTCCCGTGTCCTTGTCAGTAACCCTGGTTCCTCACTCACAAGACAGCGCTCTGATCCCCCAGACACCAGTGCCCTTCTTTGCTGAGCTCACACTTGGGAGGGCTGTGTGGGAAAAGGGTTTGTTTCAAGTCCGGCTTTACTCTCAGGGCCTCAAAACAGAGTTTTCTAGAGTTTTGGGAACTGGAGTCCTTCAGGAAAATTTCAGTTGGTTAATACTTTCTGATTAAAGGAATCAAATTCAATTAAAGTATTTGTCAAAGAGCAGATTTTTATTTGCATCGCGTTCCGCAGATAATGCCAAAGCCATTTGTCCTTAATAACCAAAAAGCATTAAACTCGAGGAAAGCTTTTAATAGGATTGGGTTGGAGCGAGGGAGCTAAATTTGATAAAACAGTTCTCTGAAAAAGAAACAGACTTTTGTTCAACAGGGACAGAATCTGCTGGTAGATTTTCACGTTTGCGATTTTTTTTTTTTTTTCTAATTCGAAGTCCAGGAAACTCAAGTTACAATTCCCACAGCAACAGTAATTTCGTGTGATGCATAAGATGCATAAGTGACATTTCTGGGGAAGAAAAATTTCCAGTTTTCCTATGGTGTTACTGCACTTGCGTCACTGAGGAGATTGGTTCCAGTGGAAATGGTTGCGTTTTTTTTTCACTCCTAGGAGTAAAAAGCTTGCTGTACAATCGACTTTAGTTTTAAAGCACAGCAGCTTTGTCTCAGGTGTATTAGCTGTAGCATGTTTCCCATATGGCCCTTGGCTTTGTCCACGTAACTTCTTTTCCAGTTGGTGGTGTGTTTTGGACCCTGTCCGCTTCCCATGCCTTGCCATTCCCTCTCCCCCAAGCTGTGGCCTTGATCAGGTAGGAGATCTAGGCTAAGATTCCTTGCACACAATTACCTGTGACTTTGTCATTGTGCTGTTAAAATCCTTTGGTTCTACGTTGCATTTGAAAACACATCGAGGGCTTCCCTGGTGGCGCAGTGGTTGAGAGTCCACCTGCCGATGCAGGGGACACGGGTTCGTGCCCCGGTCCGGGAGGATCCCACATGCCGCGGAGCGGCTGGGCCTGTGAGCCATGGCCGCTGAGCCTGCGCGTCCGGAGCCTGTGCTCCGCAACGGGAGAGGCCACAGCAGTGAGAGGCCCACGTAACGCAGACAAAAAAAAAAAAAAGATAGAAAACACATCGAAATACCTTTTACTTCGAATCTCGGGGGGGGGGGAAAACTTTTCTGAAAACTATATTTTTTTTATTGAGAGAAAACTAACATAACGTAAAACACTGTTTTAACGGATTTAAAGTGTATGGTCAGAAGCCTTTAGTACCTCCTCAGTGTTGTGCACCCCTCAATGCTGTCATCACCCCCAATACAAACCCCCTACCCCTGAAGCCGTCACCTCTCCTATCCCCATCCTCCCAGCTTCCTGGCAACCAGTAATTTGAAAACTTATCTTTTTTTTTTCTTTTGAGGAAAGTATCTTTCTCTCCTGTTAGCAAAGTACCTGGAAGACTTAGAATATGAAAAATTTAAATGAAAACATCAGAGGTGGGTTGAACTACGTAGTTCTGTATTTTGCCGTGACCTCTTAGCTGAAGAAAAACTGATGAAATCAAAGGGATGGCGTATTTAACATCGCTTTATGGTAACTTCCGGAGAATAAAACCTGGAAGGAATGAAACCTGCTGTCCCGTCTGTGACCCCACTGGGAGCCAGTTAAGCGGGTGCTGCTGAGGGAGCATGAGGCGAGGCCGGGAGGGATGGAGGGAGCTCTTCTGGGCTGGGTCTGCTGGGGAAGTAAAATCAATAGCAATATTTAACTCTCCGTGTGCCTAGCACACCCTCTAGAAAAAAGGGGCCAGATCAGTCTTCCTTACAGGCTCATTAATGGGAAGATCAATTCACATGAAAGCGTAATTAAAGAGTGAGTCTTAGCAGGAGGCAGTGAGGGTCTGGGCAGCCTCTCGGGACTGGGGAGAGGAATACATTTCCCCCAGGGCCCAGCCAGGGAGAAAGGGGCCCCGAACTCAACTTCAGAACGTTAGGCTGGGCTGCGGGACCCGAGCTGAGACTGTTAATTGTCAGGTGAAATTACACTGAGTAATGAATAGTCGCCTAGCATTGCTAAGAGAGAGAGAGAGAGAGAGAGAGAGAGAGAGAGAGAGAGAGAGAGAGAGTGTGTGTGTGTGTGTGTGTGTGTGTGAGAGAGAGAGAGAGAGAGAGAGAGAGAGTGTGTGTGTGTGTGTGTGTGTGTGTGTGTGTGTGTGTGTGTGTGTTGTCTTACAAAGTTGAGTGGTAACCTTGGACGGTGGAGCTCTTTACGTCCTGATACAAAGGTGGACCTATGGGGACTACAAGTGTGTGTGTACAAGGGGAGGTGGACGTCGAAATTCTCCCCAAGGTAAAGATTGTCCGTCCTTCCTGTGGGGGAATTTGCTGGACCATCCACGAATCATCAGGTTAAGAGTGGACTTAATCAAGTTTAATAGAAAATGTGGAAATGGGCTTCTGAGCGGCGTCCTCCAGTAAGAACCCAGGTTAGTCTTGCTGGTGAAGGAAGGCCAGTCGGCTTGGGCATTGGTGTAAAAGTAAACCCCATGTGGGCCGTTGACATCTTATTCGCTGCAGGCCTTTGGACACAGTCTCATCAGGATCATGGAGTCAGTAGTGACTGAAACGCTTTAGGGAGAAACTGTGAACAAAGCTGTGTTTAAAAGGCCCTAAGTCAAGTGTGACGAATCTCTGTGTTCGCTGAGCAGCCTGTAGCCGGTTCAGATCCCAGATGCTAAAGGGAAGCCAGGGTCCTAGTCAGAAAACAGCACAACGGGAAAATATATGTAAACCGGGGGCTTCGGTTCCTCTCTTCTGTGTCTTCAGAGACGTGCTCACTTTCTGCCTCGTTGGCCCAGATTTCTGTGGGCGTGAACGGATTCTTTCCTCTGGGTAAAACGTCACACCCGTTCCCTTGGGAGATCATGGCTTCTCTCCATCACCTGTGTGGTTCTCAAACTGGACCATTTACCAGAATCACCTGGAAGGCTCGCTGGGCCACAGGATGGCTGGGCCCCAGCTCCAGTTTCTGATCCGGCAGGTCTGGGTGAGGCGTGACTAAAGAATCTGCTTTGCTCACAGGTTCCTAGGGGATGCTGATGCTACTGGTCTGGGAACCTCCCTCCCTTGGAGAACCACTACCTGAGCTTCTGTAGTAATGTGGTGGGGGGCAGGGTGGAGTCCTTAGCAACCACGCTGCTGAGCTTTTGGAGGGCAGTAAATTATTTAGACAAATTCCCCGTGTCACCGGTATGGGCACAGGCATTTCTTTGGGACAGTGGGGCTCCAAGCCCTGGTTAAGGTATTTATTTCTGAGCAAAGTGCTGGGGGCAGCGGACACGGAGCCAGCGTGGGCAGCACAGCTCTGTCTCTGGCCGCCGGTTTGAGGCCCATGGCTGTTATCAATTTGTCTCTGCTTAATTGACTGTTGACTGGCGATCACGCAGGTCTCCCCATCAGACCTTCACGAGTCCCTGGGAGGCAGGCAGCCTCTTCTGGCAGGAGATCTGTACCCATCTCGACGTGCGGGTACCAGCAGCTCTGCTTACAGCTGTGCCTCCCTGCCGGGAGCCGCTTTTAGCACCACTTACCTTTCTGCTGATTATCAGTCACTGTTATCAGATAAAACTTTACCCTCGACTGAGACTTGAAAGGTGCTCCTTTGTTCCAGGCGGTGCTGCTTTGTTGCAGGCGAAGCATCTGGAAGGTGAGCACAGCCGTGCTCGTCTGCCCTGATGGGGGAATCAGAACTTGGGGCCCACACATGTCCTCCACCTTGCGTCGAGTCGTCCGTGACCCCGATCCTCACCTCCTATTTTCTGGCCTTCTGCCACTGGGAGGCTGTCCTTCTGGTTGTCAGTGAGCTCCAGAAATGAAAGGAAAGTGGAGGAAGCTGAGACAGGGGCCCAGGGCTCACGTGCAGGGCCACAGGGAGGTGTGCCAGCGCGTGCTCCACGGGAAGCCCAGGACAGACAAACGTGCCCCATGGGCCAGAGTCCGTGCCCTGAAGGGACTCGCAGTCTAGCTGCAGAGAAGGATGAGTAAACAGGCAGTTGTCCTACCAGCCAGGGCCTGGGAAGGTCTCAGGGGCTCCTGGCCGCCGTCGCTGATGGGGGCGTGCAAGACGGGGAAGGTTCCCAGACGAAGTGACCTGTAAGGTGTACACCTCCTTTCTCTCCCCGCTGCAAGATGGGGCAGTGAGGTGCTCCGCCAACATGCCGGCCACTTGGAGGAGCGCTGGGAGAAGGGCTCATAGGACATGGCTGCTTCCCTTTTAAGGCCAGTTTGCGCCCCCATTTTCCCCTTTGTCAACAGGCAGGCTGCTCTGAAGGGCCAGGAAGCTTCTGTTGGAAGGCAGAGCAGGACCCCTGGTTCTCAGACCCGCAGGCTCATCAGACTCTGGGCACCATGAGTGAGCCTCAAAATAGAAAGTTAAACACCCAGTACACAAAGAAAGCAGCTCTGTGTCCCGGAAGCTTCCCAGGACTTCTGTAGTGCGGACTGCCTCTTGCCCCGAGTCTCAGGGAGCCTTTCGCTGGGAAAGGAACCGCTGAGGCCTCCACGGCGAGCCTGCCAAATTACACACAGTCCTGACTTGTCATTTTCCTTCTCTCTTTTCTTTCCTTTTTTTTTTTTTTTTTTTCTTTCTTTGAGACTGGGGGTGGTAAGGCAGCCAGATGAGCGGTCCATCTGCAAACCATTTGCTGCGAAAGGGAAGGGAACGCCAGCTGTGGAGTCTGGGGAGCTGAGGGAGGGGCGCACCCGTGGAATAGGAACTTGGTCACGGAGGTCATTGCCTTTTTTGGGAACTCGGTAGCTTAGGGTCTGTCGTTGAGAGTTGGCCTTTGTTGTGTGTTTGGTTTTTTCCTTCCCCTTCTCTGTCTCATTTTTTCTGATGACCGTGTAAGTTTTAAATAGAGTCCAGGACCCAGTGGGAATGGGGATGCTGGTGCAGCATGGATGGTCTTGGAGGGCAGTACCTCCTTCCAGCAGTGGGTGCTGAAAGCACGGCAGGGCCGTGTGACCCGGCAGCGCGGGGAAGGGAAGCGGAGCTGCTTTGTCCATTGCACAATCTCCCGTGTGACAGGAGCTGGCCCCCGCCCATATCCACAGCCTCCTTCCAGCCAGGCCGTTTCCTCCCCCTCCTCCTGCACTCCCACTTCCTGCAGGTGGCTTCTGTAATCCACTTACCCCGGGGGAAGCTTCGCCAGCGTGTGCACCTAATCCGAAAATGGCCAGCTCGACTTTGACCCCCGTGGTGACCTTGCAAAGAAGGCCAGGCCAATTGTGTCTGCTCACACCTGGGAGCCATTTTCAACTTTTACAGCCCAAGTGGAAGAAATGTGTTTGTATTTATGCCAGCCCTTCCTTTCATAAGGCCTTTCGTTGTTGGGCAATACGGAGGGAATATTAGATTCCCCCTGCCTGTTCAAAGGCAAGGGTTTTTAGAGACAGGTTAGTTTACCCAGTGAATTAAGTCGAGTCATGCGAAATGGCCAGATTTTCTAGTTCAAAAATGGTCAAAACATCAGCAGTCTCATCATGGTTCAGCCTCTTGAGATGGAAAATTGCAACGGTCACTGTATGTGGTACACAGTCGTTGTCGGGCATTGCTCTGTGTGCCTCCCCAGGCCTCACCACATTATATTACCTCTGCAGTCCTAGGAGGCACAGGGTCTGTTGTTAGGCACTTTTTACGGATGACGTGCCTGAGGCACAGAGAGGGCAGGACACTTCTCTGAGGTCACACAGGAAGTGGTAGAGGTGAGTCTTGGTCTCATTTCTCTGCACCTCTGGGGTTTGTGTGCTCACTGTACACAGGGAAATGTGTGGTCTGGGGGCCTGGGAGCGTCTTGTCACTTCACGTGCTGACATATCAAATTGTGTTAAGAGGGGTGGGCCTCGGGACTGCGGCCAGTAGGCTCTGCTGTGGATGAGAGGTTGCGCCCCACACGTGGGCGTCTCTTCAAGTCGTGTGCCTGCCTCAGAACGTTGGTCAGCCCTCAGTATGATTTTCATTAACTGATGCAGAGTGACGGGAAGTCCTCCTGCCCTGAAGACGAGCCTGACGCTCCCCTCACCCCCCAAACACACCCGGGTGGGTTATTCCGACCGATTCTGGTCGCCCGTCTTGTAAGGGTGCAGGGAGGAAGACTCGCCTCGCTGTCAGGTCTCTGCAGCGCCCAGGCCTGTTCAGTTGTGCCAGCAGCTCTTCAGACAGTGGCCCTCTGCCCTCCAACACATCACTTCGAGGCGAATTCCTCCGCAGTTTCCTCACTTCCTGGACGCCTTTCAAACCCAAACGGCTGAAATAAAGGTGCCAATTTGTAGTTCTTTCTTCCCAACCCCTTCAACCAGGAGAGGGAAATGTGTGCTGCCAAGGATGGCAGGGCTGTGGGATGCAGCCAGGTGGCACTCCCGGGGTGTCCTCTCTGGGGGCTGCTGGTCTCTGCTCAGCTGTGTGGCTGTAGGGTCTTTGGGGGCAAAGAAGCTCTTCATCAGTGGGGAGGGCTGTGAGAGGCGGGCTGCTGTGAATCAGTTTGTAAAGACCGGGGCTCCTTCCCCAAGTAATACAGGGGGAGGGCAGGTGCCCGTGGATGTCTTCACCTTCCAGTGTATCCGACATCATAAGGGCCTTATAGAGAGGGGGCAGTTCTGCACAGTGGTTAAGAGAAGGCTCTGGATCCATTGCATCTGGACGTGAGTCCTGCCTCCATCGCCTGTGCTGGTTCTCTGGGGCCTCAGCTGGCTCCGCTTGTGCAGTGGTGTTGGCTGTGAGGATCCACTAAATACTGCGTGTCTCAGTACAGGGTCTGGTGTCTACTGAAAGTGCCCCAGGTTGGAGACACTGTTTTATCCTTGACCCATCAAGGGCCTTCTGGGCATGGATGGAGCTGGCCCTGCTTTTCGCTGCTGTGTTCCAAGGGGCATTGGTGGGTGTTCTCCACCCTGAACTGGGAGGCCTGGTGTCGGAGGCAGGGGTAGAGGCTCTTCACGTCCCCTGAAAATGGACTCTGCTTGCAGATACCTGTTGTGGTGTGGCTCGCTCTCTTGTGATAGACAGATACTCTCCATCCTTGTGTATGCGTATGTGTGTGTGTGTGTGTGTGTGTGTGATTTAGCTTAGCTTTCTCGTGTATTAATTCCCTCTATGGGAACTGTTGCGTGCACCAGGAGAGTTGATTTCCCTCCTCTTTTCTCATCGCCCGTTCCTCTACCTGGAATAGGTGCAGCAAGCAGCAAAGCACTCTGCAAATATCTCAGCAGTGGCTCACAGTAGAAGACTGCACAGTAGAAGGACCTGGGGAACTTGAACAAACCTAGAAGCCCAGGCCGCATCCCAAGGCAGGTTAAAGGAGAACCTTGGGGCTGGGGGGCTGTTGCGGGAGAGACATTGGTGTTTTTGTTTTTTGGTTTTTTTTAAGCTCACCAGTTCCTTTCAACACGCAGGCAGAAATTTTAATGAGCCACAGCTGGGCACATGCAAGTGAAAGGTTTTGTCCCCTTCTCTCCTTCCCTCTGATACCTGTCACTTAAAATACTCAGGCTCCCCTGCCTTCTTGACTTTCACACCTTCTTTTTTCTTTCTTTCTTTTTCTCTCCAAGTAGAGGAAAGATAAATACTATGGCTGACCTTTAATTTAGCGCTTATGATTCTGGGGGGGGTCCCTATGAAAGGTTTTAGTTACCTCTTTTACCACTGATTTAATGGGACAATACTGTGAAGTTAGCCATTCAAAATGACTAAGAGATGCTTTTGGCTTCGTCGTGTGTGGGGCAGCGTGTTTGGCCTGGTGAGGCATGACCACCTCGTTTGGTGATCACAGAACTTGACTGTGGATTTGCCACCTAAACTGGGGTATCTTCTTCCCCTGAAAGGCAGACCACCCATCTCTCACTTGCCTTCTGCCTGTAAGTCAGAGAAGAAGCATTATGATGGTGGGGGAAGAAACCCCTCTTTATAGTAAAACAATAGGCAAAACTTACATCTTTAAAAAACCTTTTTCTTTATCATTCCGAAAGTAAGGCTTTGCTCTTCTTAAAAACAAAAAGAATACGTAAATATAAGCTATAGAAAGTGAAGCTTTCCCTCTAACCCCACCCAAAAGCTGTGTTGTAATACAGCAAAATTCTAGTGCTGACATTCATTTTGGATAATTATCTCTTGGTATTTTGTGAGGGTTGTTTTGGAATTGGCCCCTTCGACAAGGCCCCTTCAACAAGTCACCAAGAGTAATTAGAATTTTGGAAATAAGGGGAAAAATTCCCCTGGACTTTTTGGGAATGTGACGTTTTCTCCAAATCATGTGTGGTTCTTTTTTGTATGTGGAAAAACAGTGTTTATCAGCACGCAGACTGAAGTTTTTCTGCCTCGTAATTGTTGTTTGATTTGGGGAATCCATGTGAGGACTGGTCATTCCAGGGGTTCCCTCTCCTCCTGGCCTTGCCGACAGCAGTGATAAACCCTTTCACCACCCAAGGCTCCTTATAGGCCAGGCTGGCCCCTGCCTGCCTCCCTCATTCTCTAGTGTGTGTTAACAAGAGCCGTGATTTGGGGATGCTCCAGCAATTATGTGGTTCCAAATAGCCACACGCCTGTGGTTCTCACGCCTGTCTTCACTTTCCCCCGTTCCCTGAAAAACAGTTGTAGCTCCTGGGAGGCTCAGTAAATTGTCCAGGGAGAGAGGGATTCAGAAAGCAAAGTGCTGGGCCTCCCTGGTGGCGCAGTGGTTAAGAATCCGCCTGCCACCATAGGGGACATGAGTTCGAGCCCTGGTCTGGGAAGATCCCACATGCCACGGAGCAACTAAGCCCGTGCACCACAACTACTGAGCCTGCGCTCTAGAGCCCGTGAGTCACAACTGCTGAGCCCGCGAGCCGCAACTACTGAAGTTCATGCACCCAGAGCCCGTGCTCCACAACAAGAGAAGCCACCACAATGAGAAGCCCACGCACCGCACCGAAGAGTAGCCCCCGCTCGCCGCAACTAGAGAAAGCCCGCATGCAGCAATGAAGACCCAACGCAGCCAAAAATAAATGAATAAAATAAAATAACAAAGAAAGCAAAGTGCTGCTGTGCATTGTGGGTACCATCAGACCTTGAGGCCAAGGTTCATCTTGTCCCTGCCTGGGTGGTCCCATGGGTCACCTTGGGGAAGAGAAAGCACATTGGTGAGGACCCTGCCTGCTTCTCATACAGCTGCTCCTTTATGGGCATTTGAGCAGAGAATATTGGTCCAGTCTGTCTTCACCTCCAGCTGGACGCAGGGTGTTAGGGTGACTTCTGTGCTGGCAGGAAAGCCCCCCTACACCATTCTCTTGTCAGGACATCACCCAACGAAGTGCTTCCTACCTCTTGAACTCAGAATGCAAGCCATTCCCAGCGAAGTGGGTGCTGGCGCCCGAGGAACGGGGAGGAACCATCCCCCCCGTGAACTTGGCCTCCCCCTCAGCTTCTAGCCCTGCCTCTGCCAGACGTACCCCTACAGGGTCTTTCACGAGTCACCTCTCCACTTTGAGTTTCTGTTGCCTCAGCTGTAAGGAAAGGTCCTGGTCCCATATCAGCCACACTTAACCAGAGTCAAGGATACACACGGCCACTTCCTCTCCTGCAGGCCTGGGGCGGCACCTGGGCTGTGTGTTCTCTGGAACAAACGTCCATCTCTAGTTGAGAACGTCTCTCATGGGTTCCTGGTAGAGGCTCAGATGCTTGTGAGTTCTGTCTAGTGGGCCCACTGAGCCACCCATGTTGAGAAGCTGCTTAATTAGCATCCTAGCTCGTCCTGGCCACTGCCCAACCTGAGACCCACACCTTGTTTCTGAAGGGGTCCTCGCGGCCTTGGCTCCAGCGGCGTCCGGCCTTGGTCCTTCTCTTCCTCTCCATCCTCCCTCTCATGGAAGCCCCGTAGAACTCTACCCTCATCGCCTGCCACTCCACACCTACCACCCAATGGGGTGCCTGCCTTGTGGTGGCCCGGCAGTCAGTATTTGGTGAAGAAATGAAGGAAGGAGCCCTGTGACTTCCGTGTCACCTAAGGAATAAAGTCTTGGGCTCTTTCAGAGTTGGCCCCTGGTTTGCTTTCTTCCCGGCATCTCCCCACTTCCGGCCTCGAGCTTTACATCAAGCTGCTCGTGATGGGAGCCCACACAGACTGGGACTCTGATTCCAGGCCTTGTTCATGTTGTCACCTCTGTCTGGAATGGCTGTCCCTCCCCCAGCTGCCTCCACAGCACCGTGGCCCCACGTGTTAGTGTGCCCGTCACATCTGTGTCTTTCTGTGTCTCCAGGGTGTGTTTTTTGGGAATTGGGGGATGGGGAAAGGGGCTCGACCATACTACAGTCAAGTTTACCTTTTTCTTACAGCAGCTGCACCTAACAGGCACCCCATACACGCTTGGTTGAATAAATAAACGAAGGACTAAATGAATGGGTTAGTCAAAGGATGAGCCACTATGAAGCATAGGGCAGATACTGGATAGTTTTAGACATTTATCGTCAAGGTGAAGGGACTCATTTGGGACAAGTAATAACAGAAATGGTCTGTTGTGGCTTCCTAGAGGGCCTGGCTCTTTTCAGCCGAGAGAGGACTCGCTGTCCCCGATTTATTGAAAATCTGGGCAGATGTTATAGGAGGGAAAGCAGTTGTAGAAACTACCCCGTGGAAGGCAGCGTAGCTTAGGGGAGGTGTGCGGGCCCCGGGGTCCCATTGTCCAGGTTTGAATCCTTATCCTGTTGCTTTCTAGTAGCAGCTTTGCAAGCCTCGATTTGCTTAGATGTGAAACTGTCCTTAAACTGGCGTGGGTGTGTTAGGAGAAGGGCTCTCCTCGTCTCTGCTCACCTGTGAGTGGCCAACAGGTAGATTGGGGAATAGGCTTTTTCCAAAGTGAAGGTGGAGAATCACTGCAGATCCCTCTATGCATCCAGCCCATCCTGACTACTTCTCTGTAGTCAGGAAGTTCAGAAAACCCAGAGCTAAAGGTAAGCAGCCTTCTTTGCTACAGGATATGTAGAGCCTTTAGTAATGAGGGGGGTGCAGTGTGGTGTCTCCCACATAAAATGAGCCTACCTGGACCCCTCTTCTACGAGACCCTAACAATCGCTTCATGAAGAAGAGGGTCTTGTGGTCATGTAAGTTTAGCATATGCAGAATCGAGCAGAATGAAAATGTACTTTTCTTGGACCTACTTTGGGAGTCTGCCAGGGCTGACAAGGGAGAAATATATGCGGCTGTTCCAGAGCCTTTTCATGGAACTTCTCCCAAGGCTGGTGTTCCAGGGATGGTGTTTTGAGAACCCCATGTCTGGCAGTGCAGGCCTGACCTTTGTCTACCACCATCTAAGTCTAGACGCCCAGGAGGCCCTACTGCTTGGCCACATAGTGCTGGGGTTCAGCTGAGTTACAGGACACAGAACCCAGCAGTAACTCCTGATACGTCACCCCTGGTGGCCACTGGTCTTCCAGTCAGCTTTATCAGCTACACCTTTCTCACCGAGTCCAACCCCCCCGCATTCCTTCCTAATCGGTAGAAAGTAATTAAACGGTTCATGCCTATCCCTAGATTTCAGAAATTTCACAAAGCACAGCAGTATTTGGTGCTTGGCCCTTGGAACTGAGTCATACTGTGTAGATTTCTGCTGGAGACCCAGTGAGGTGTAGCAGGTTGGCTGGCTGATTGCACCGTGCATTCCACCAGCACTTCTGTCTTATTCCACTGTGAATGTCTTGCTATGTTTTTTGTTGTTTTAATTAATCTTTCTATTTTGAGCTCATGGTGGATTCTCGTGCTGTTGTAAAAAAGTAACGTAGAAAGATCCTTGTATACCCTTAACCCAGTTTCCCCCGATGACAACCTCTTGCAAAATTTCATACAACCAGGATATTCACGTCAGTACAGTCAAGGTAAAGAATATTTCCATCCCCACAAGGATCCCTTGTGTTGCCTTCTTACACCCACACCCTTTTCCTTCCTTCCGCCACGCCCTTGGCAATCTCCAGTGTGTTCTCCATATATAATTTTTCATTTAAGGAATGTTATATAAGTGGCTTCATACAGCATCTCACCTTTGCGGACTGGCTTTTTTTCATTCAGTATAATTCCTTGGAGATGCATCGAGGTTGTTGTGTGTATCAATAGTTCATTCCTTTTTACTGCTGAGTAGTATCCATGGTATGAAGAGACTGCACTTTGTTTAACCATGCCCTTCTTGAGGGACATCTGGGGTGTTTGCAGATTTGGGCTAATATGAATAAAGCTGCTGTGAGCATTTTTGTGTGAATGTAAACTTCCGTTTCTCTGGGAGAAATGCCCTAGGGGGTAATTGCTGCATTGTATGGTAGTTGTATGTTTAGATTTTTTAAGAAAGTGCCATAGTTTTCCAGAGTGGCTGTATTGTCTTACACTCCTGCCAGCAACGCATGAGCAGTCTGGTTCTCCGCATGATGGCCAGCATTTGGTGTTGTCAGTATTTTTTATTTTAGCCATTCGGTAGGTGTGTATTGATATTTCTTGGTGGTTTTAATTGAACTTCCCTAATGGCTAATGATGTTGAACATCATTTCATGTGCTTATTTCCCATCTGTATATTCTTTTTGGAGTAATATCTGTTCATGTCTTGTGCCCATTTTCTAACCGGATTGTTTGGGGTGTTTTTGCCGTTGAGTTTTGAGTGTTCTTTATATATTCTAGATACTAGTTCTTTGTTGGATATGTGGTCTGAAAATATTTTCTCCCAGTCTGTAGTTTGCCTTTTCATCTTAATAGGATCTTTCCCAGAGCAAATGTTTTTAATTTCGGTGCAAGTCCAATGTGTTAATTTTTCCATTTATGGATTGTGCCCGTAGGGTCAGATCTATCTGGCCCGAAACATAGATTTCTCCGACGTTTTTTTCTAAAAGTCATTAGTTTACGTTTGACATTGAGGTTCATGATGATACGTATTTTCATTATTTTTATTTATTTATTTACTTATTCAGCTGCGTTGGGTTTTCGTTGCTGTGCGCCGTCTTTCTCTAGTTGCGGCGAGTGGGGGCTTCTCTTGTTGCGGAGCACGGGCTCTAGGCGCGCAGGCTCAGTAGTTGTGGCTCACAGGCTCCGGAGCGCAGGCTCAGTAGTTGTGGCGCACGGGCTTAGTCGCTCCGCAGCATGTGGGACCTTCCCGGACCAGGGCTCGAACCCGTGTCCCCCGCATTGGCAGGCGGATTCTCAACCACTGCACCACCAGGGAAGCCCTGCAAAATGACAAACGTTTGGCGCTGTTTGAAGGTTTTTTCCGACGGCATGGCGCGGCAAGCTGGGCGGGGCGGCGCGGTGGAGGGTCCCGGTAGCTCCAGGCGGCGGTGGCCGCAACGGCCGATACGTATTTTAAAACCTGAAACAGAGGCGAACATCGAAGCTTGTTGTTTGGTGAAAGGAGCAGAGCAAGAGCTGGCTCCTGTAGGAACTCGGAACAGGCAAGACGAGAGGACGGCGTGGCTCCGGGGTGGGGAAGAGGCGGTGCCGCTTTGTGCCGCTTTGATGTTGCCGCGCGGGTCTTATCGTCTCAGGGTGGATGAGAAGGACTGCGTTAGAGGGCCGACTCCTCAAACCCGCCCATGCACACCCTTAACCCTCCCAGGGTGCAGTCAGGTCGTATGCTGAAGGCTTGGGAAATTGCGTGATAAGAGATACCCTGAATCCTATGATCGGGAGATCAGAAGTCTTCCAGATGGGGCAGGAAGCAGGCCTGGTTTTATTTTAAAGGCATGTCAGTGGTATCACTCCCCAGAGGCGGGGAGGGTCTTGGCTTGGAGGCTGCAGCCAAGTGCTGAAACAGCTTCCTCCACGCTGGAGCTCCAGAGCTGCCGGGAAGCTGGCAGGCGAGCCGGGGAACATGCTGGCAGTGGCTGGCGGCGGGGGTTGGGGTGGGGCAGTTTCGGGAGCGCCCCAGCACCCCGAGTCCCGTCTCTGTCCTCATAGCCACAGGCCGCTCCAGAGAGGAGCGCAGCCGGGAGCCAGGGGGCCCCTGGGCTCGCGTGCTGTTTAGCTGGGTGACCCCAGAGCAGCGTCTTACCCTCTCTGAATCTGGCTGAGCGGTGCCTCTGTGGCGTGGTGTGGAGCAGAGGGTGAGCAAGTTTCTTCTGCTCCCTGAGAAGTGCCCGGTTCAGTCTTGTCATACGTACTGCCTGAGGATAGAAGAGCCACTCTGACGCTGCTATTTAGGGCCCGCGCCCGTCATCTTAAATATAAATAGCGAGAGGTCTGGCTGGGCCCTGCAGCAACTGTGCACTGACGCGCTGTGGGCCGAGGGTCCGGGAGGCCCACGTGTGCGTGTGGAAGGGCGGGGGGTGACGGGATGTGCCCTTCCTGCATCTGCAGGCGGATCCTGCCTCCCTTCGGGTCACAGGATCGGGGGGCGGCCCTGGTGGATGCTGAGAAGAGGTGGGAGACACAGGGTACTGTCCAGAGAAGCCCTCTTCCCCAGGGGTGGTTCTGCCCACTTCTGTTCCACGCAGAAGTGTGTGATGAGGCTTCGTGCCTGGGCTGCAGCCCCAGCTGTGCTGCTTCCCGCTGGTTAAGCTTCCTCCAGCTCATCACCCCTGTCTGTAAGGTGGGGATGGTAACAGTATCCTCCTCTCGGGTCGTCATGGGGGTTAAACGAGCTGAACCGGAGCCTGGTACCTAGCAAGCACGAACTACGAAACGCTCGATTTGTTAGTCCTCATCCGGCTCGTGCATCTCCCGAGAAGTGTGCGCATCCTCAGTGGCCAAGCGGCAAGGGCCAGCTTCCTGGGAGGGTCCGCTGCCCTGTGCAGCCGACGCTAGCATTGGACCCGTTCCCTGGAGGCTGCAGAGGCCCCCAGGACTCATAGCAGGCCTGGAGCAGGCTGTGTGCCCGAGCATGCTGGGGCTCGGGGGGTTCCAGAGGAGACTCTGGAACTGGTGTCATCCCTAGCTAGGCGAAGGATGCCTGATAAACGAGGGGAGGAACTCTGAGTGGTGGTCCTGGGGCTCCTCCCTGCTGGCACCCTTTGAAGAAAGGTCACTGCTCCTTAGGTGGGCCTCTCAGCTGTGCCCCACCCCAGGGCCCTCCGCCTCGGGGCTGTCAGGCAGGCCAGGTGTTTGTACACTTAAGGATCAGGTCCCAAAGTTCAGTGTCTAAGGTCGAGTTAACAGCTTTATAAAATATCTATTTAATTCATTTACGTAATTGATAAGCACATTAAAAGAATAGGCAAAAGAGAGGGAGGAAATTCCAGCGTCCTCCTGTTCTGTCGCAGAGCTACGAGTTATAGGAGTTACAGTTCTCCCTACCTTTCCTGCCTGTGTGGTTTAGAGAGTGCATATCAGCTCCGCGTCCCACCTTTTGCTTTGGCACGTGGTGTGGACAGTCTCCTGAGCGCCTGAGTCCTTTGGGCAGCTTGGTGGCCGAGGCTGCAATGCGAGCCCGGCCCCGAGAGGAATGAGGTTAGGTTTCCTTTGCAGATGTTGAGTGGAGCCTCCATGTTGTTTCTGTGTGGTGGTTACATTTTTTCAAGTCCTGGGTGGTGAGGTCCGTGAGAAGTAAAACCGCCAGGTCTGTGAGGAGCTAATGACACAGCCTGTCAGTCTTAGATCCCTGGGTGACCCCCTTGCTCCCCCAACCCGCCAGCTGCCAGCCAGCATTTATGGACCCTGGGGAGGGGTGTTTGCTCTGTGCAGCCCGGCAGCTTGATCACGTCACCCGGCCGGGGGCTTGCCCACCTAACCCTCGGTGGTGGAGAGCCACCAGTTAGAGGAGAAGTACCCATCGTAGCTTCTTCACGTGCTCCAGGAGGGGCTGTGTGAACACCCCTTGGTTGAGCCTGGCCTTAACAGGTGCTCTGACCACCTGGTTCCGGATCGCTGCCATCTCTCCATCTTTCCCACCTTTCTTTGCCGGGAATGGCGGCTCGTCCCCTCGAATCTGGGAGAGTCTGTGCCTCTAGCTCTTGGATAGGCTTGCTGCTGGCCTTCCCTGCAGAGCCGCCCTGAAAACTGTAATGAGAAATCGGGCAAGTCAAGTTCAGCCATGGGCTCCCTGCTGGTCCCAGGGTGTGTGGTTCCACGTGACGCGGCCTGACAGCTGGGCTCCCCCCCACCCCCCCACCCCCACCCCTCCCCGAGATGCAGAGGATCACACCTACGCGGTAGGGTGTTCAGGGAGCAGGTTGCCAGGGCGAGGGGAGGAAAGAAGAAAAAAAGGGCTGGATTGACTCATTTAAGGGAAGATAAAGCCGAGAGTGGCCATGTCAGCTTTTCTGACCCGGGATGCCCCTCTGTGGATGGGAGTGCAGATGGAGTGGCTCGCTGTTCCTGACTTAACATCTCCTGGCCCGACTTGGTGCCGCTCTGCCCTGCCCACATGCAGGGCAGGTTACCTCCCCGTGGTCACGCAGCTGAGCGCCCAGCCAGCCCTTAGAAGTCCCTGCCAGTGTGAAGTGGCACGGCCCTTCTCCCTGGGGAGCGCAGTCCAGACGTGGCTCAAAGGGCTTCCTTGGGTCAGCGTGTCGGGTTGGAACTCCCCTGGTTGAATTTCTCCTCCTCCTGTTCCACTGTGGCTGAGGCAGGAGTGGGGAAGCGTGTGTGTGGCTATGGAGACCTGGGTTAGGGCCGATCTGCTCTCGCTGCTGCCGGGGGTGGGATGACGGGGGGACTGGTGGCCACTGCGTGGTGAGTAGAGCCACCTCTTCTGCCAACGCCGGCTGATCAACAAATGTCCGTGTTCCGGGTCACATTGAACTTGGGAGATGCACGATCAGCCTGAAAGTCCATTGTGTTTGACATTTTCTTCTAAGGATATCTGCCAGCTTCCCTGCCTAAAAGAGTTAATTCTACATTACACCTCTCATTTTTCTCTTTAAAAGCTTTGTTTAATTGAATGGTTGATTTTGCCTTTTTTTTTTTTTCCTGAATAACATTCCTTTGTTCGGGAATGTGGTGGCAAGTACAGGAGACTGAACTGAAGTTGTAATTCATTTGTTTATTCAACAGATTTTTTTTTTAATTTTTACTTTATATTGGAGCATAGTTGATTCACAATGTTGTGTTAGTTTCAGGTCACAGCAGAGTGATTCATTTATGCATACACATGTATCTATTTTCTTTCAAATTCTTTTCCCATTTATTACAGACTATTGAGCAGAGTTCCTTGTGCCACACAGTAGGTCCTTGTTGGTTATCTGTTTTCAGTATAGCCGTGTGTACGTGTCAATCCCAGACGGCCGAACTGTCCCTTCCCCCCGGTAGCCTTAAGTTCCTTCTCTAAATCTGTGCGTCTTAAACAGATATTTATTGAATGTCTTTTGTGTTATACTCATGGTTCTATACTCATGGTGCTAAGGATATAGCAGTAAAGAAGACCAACTAAACTTACATTCTAATGATGTAATGATCTTGGGACTACTTAATACCTTAGGAGGTTTTGTTGTGTTCTGTTTACAATTAATAGACTTGTAGAGCAGTTCTAGATTTACAGGAAAATGGAGCAGAAAGTACAGAGACTTCCCTTATACCCTGCAACATGCCCCTCTGGTTTCCACTACTGTTAACATCTTGCATTAGTCTGGTGCTTTGTTACAATTGATAGGTCAGTAATGAGACATGATTAGTAACCAAACCTATAGTTTTCCAGGGTTCACTGTGTTGTACGTTCTTTGAGCTTCTGCAAATGTTCAGTGATGCTTATTCACCATTACAGTATCACACTGAATAGTTTCCTTGCCCTAAAAAAATCCCATGTGCATCACCTCTTCATTCCTTTCTCCTCCCAGACCCCTGCTAACCACTGATCTTTCTGCTGTCCCCACAGTTTTGCCTTTTCCAGGAGGTCATGTATTTGGAGTCCTGCAGTAGGTTGCCTTTTCTGATGAGCTTCTTTTGTTCAGCAGTGTGCATTTCCTCAGGAGGTCTCGTTTTTGCCTTGTGCTTGTAGTTTGGATTGGATCCTGATGATTTGCAGCCCTTCATGGCTCGGGTCGCTCTTGACTTCACAGAATCATAGTGGCTGACTCTTGACTGTGCCTAAGTTTCTGCATTCCAGATCTCGGACTTCCAGCTCGATGTGTATAAGCCAGTGGGTGGGAGCACCAAACGGGATGTGCATCAAGGCGCCTTGGGGCCTTGGGTCCTCTTCATATGGAGTTCATCAGAACGGTCCGTTGAAGACCCCAAGGGGAAAGTGACCCCGAAGGAAGTGAACGGGTCGGGAGGTCGGTTGACACAGCCCAGTCCTGCCTTCGGAGGGTCTGACCCCGCCTGGCGGAGGCTGTTTATCCCGCCACTGGGCCACTCTTGTTTTTTGTCCGATCTCCACCTGAATAAACAGATCTGGAACGTCATCTGCAGCCAGGCTGAGAATCGGGCCAAAATTCCCCAGGGAGCTGGTGATTCACCAGCAGCGGGTGTGGGGAGCGGGAGTGAGCGAGAGGCAGAAGGAGACCTGCTTATTCGGAGTCTCATTTCCTGTCCAGCAAATAACCCAGGCTGGGCCATCCTCATGAGGCACTGGTTTCTTAGGGTAAATTATCGATTTATGCAATAGAACAGATGGTTTTGGTTTTCATTTTTAAGAAGACGAATGCAAAGCAGCCCTAGTGAGAGGGTGATGCTTTCAACTGTCATTCTGAGCAGAGAAACTTTTCTTCAAGTTGGCCTAGGAAAGCTCTTCTGGATTCATGTGTTGTTTTTAAAATCTCCTTATCTTTATTTTCAAGATGCTTATGGGCATTGGTCCCAACGACGGGCACATTCACAGTTTTCTTGCCAGTTTGGGACTTAGAATTATGAATTCTCGTTTTTCCCTTGTTTGGTGCTTCTCAGGCCCCCCACCGATAACACAAGTACTCTGTTTGACACCTGGACAGGATTCGATTGAGCTTTTTCATGCTCTGTGGTTCCAGGCTGTATTCCTAATGCTGTTTGTGGGGGAATGGTATACAGGAAGGAGGGACACACGGGGGCGGTGGCATCAGAGAATGTGGTTGAATGAGGCAGCATGAAATATGGCATTTGGATCAGATGACTTTTCAGATGCATTTCAACCCCGAAGGATTTGGTTAAAAGGAATCTACCGGTGTCTGCCGAGGCTGCACATACATGGGCTCCATGACTGTGTACCAGCGCCACCCTAGACATCGATTCCTGCCCGAAATGCAGGCAAATATGCACCAAAAGATAATGTGCAAAAGGCATGTCCCTGTGCATGGCTGTGGTTTTTGCAGTAACCCAAACTGGAAATAACTCAGTGTCCATCAGCAGTAGAATGAAAAATAAATTGCCCTATGTTCCCTCAAGAGAAATACTACGCAGTGATGAAAAAGACTTAAGTCCTGCTAATGCAACAACATGGATGAGTCTCATATGTGGAGTGAAAGTAGCCAGATACAGAAGAGTATATATGGAACGATTCCAGGTAGATAAAGCACAGCAACAGACAAAATTAATCATAGGTGGTAGAAGTTAAGGTTCCCCTGGGGAAGAATAGATGACAAGGAAAGTGACGGGGGGGAGCCTGCTGGAATGTTGGAAATGTTCTGTATCTGTCATGTGGTTACACGGGTGCAGACATTTTGTAAAAATGCATTGAGCTCTACATTTATCATTTGTGCCCTTCTTAGTATGCCTGTGATATTTCAGTAAAATCATTTGCAAACAAACAGAACAACTGTCCCCCTGCCCCGACCGCATGGTCTGTTGGATAGTGCTGTGTTTTTGCAACAAAAGAGAAATCACTGTCTTCTTGTGTGTCCTTGAAATGATGAATGTTTTTTAGCTCTCGCAATAATACAGTTGAACCCCCTTAGGTAAACATCAGGGCTACTCGGATTATTAAATCATTAATACCGTGTACACGCCTTCATCCTGATCCTTTTGATCAGACCTTGGAGCACCTGCTGCGTGGGGCGGTGGGGTTAGGTGCGGTGGTGCAGAGCCGTAGGAAGGATTCCAGGGCAGCACAGTGATGGGCCAGGTGCGAAGTGCTCTCGGTGCTCAGAGGCTGCAGGGTGTGGAGTTTGATTAACCATGTCTGCCAGGGTCACTGTGGGGAATGGCGGGAGGGGAGGGACGGGGGTGGTGGCAGGTGTATTACATTTTTACCCCCATTTCTGGGCTAGATTGTGTGAAACTATTTCTTAGCCAGAGGTGCCGATGAGGCAAGAGCTGTAATTGAGTTTTGCTGATTATTAAAAGTTTGATGTTGAGGTAACATGATGGAAAACTTGCTGTGTATCTAGTAAGAGTCAACACTGCAGGAGCTGACCACGTGTACTGCTGTGAGTCACCCTACTTGTCCGGGAGAGCTGAGGGCACGCCTGCTTAGATATTAGGACTGGTGTGTTGGCCAGCTTCGGAGTGTTTCTTTCTGTCTCATTGGAAGAACTAAAAAGAGGATACACAGTGTGAATGTCTGTTCTCTGTAAGATCACCCTGTTTGCCAGCCTGCCTCCACTGGCCCCGGTCAGGAACCTGGATCATCTTCTGAGGAGCATGAGAATGATGTAAACTTAGGTTCCGTTTCACTTCCTGAAGGGGTGGGAAAGATGGCGATTAGTGATGTCTGACCTGGGCTTTGGAGGGAGCATGGGTGGGTTCTCTCAGCTGCAGAGAGGTGTTTAGCCCCATTTTGCAGGTGGTTAAACCAGATGCAAAAAGGGTGATTTACACGCAGTTGGAAAGCTGCATCTGAGCTAGAATTAGAATCTGGGTCCCTGCCTCCCAGAAATCCAAACCGGTTGCTCTATGGTGTAGAACAGGGGCCAGATCTGGCTCACAGCTTGCTATGGTAAAGAAAGTTTTACTGGGGTACAGCCACACTCGGCTCACGTATTGTCTGCGGCTACTTGTACACCCCACCTTCGGGGTTGAGTTGTCATGACAGAGGCCGAATGACCCACAGAGCCTAAAATATTTAAAATCTGGCCCATTATAGAATCCATTGCTGACCCCTGGTGTAGACAGTAGGTGCAAAATTTCAGCAACCAGCTGTAATCCACTTGACCCACCTTGACGCTGCTTCCTTTGATGCCCTCCCCCTTTCTTCCTGGCTGTTATCTGTGACACAAGATCTTTTCCACCAGTAACGGCACTACCTTGTAAACCCCAGTGTACAGAACCATAGTGGAACAATCACTTATGATGAAAAGCTTTCAGTGTTGGTTTCAAATTCCTCCGTGTGTTTTACTGTCTAATTTAACATCGACTCTGAAAACGTAGCCCAGTGGAGAGAGCTTATCTTTCCCGCTCTCTGCCTTTGAAGCCGGATTTTATTTGTGAAGCCTTTAACAGGTGTTGGTTTAATAGACTTCTGCCGTATTACAGTTTCCGCACCCCAGAGGACAGCCTGAGGGGTACACCAACCCAGGGTGGAGGCACAGCCTGCATGATCTGGCCACCACCCCTCCCCCCAGTCCCTGTCACCACAGAGTTGTTCTGATTCTGTTGGGTGGCAGAGAAAAGGCTGGACTGCTCCCTGGATGAGACCAGTTAGAAGTGTTCCTCTAACACTGTCCTCTCCCCTGCCCTCTCCTCACTCTTCTTTTGTAACCCTAAGGGCAGCCCTTTGCAGCTTGTCCTGCACTGTTCTCTTCTTTCCGTCCAGAGCATCCATCACTGTGAACCAGAGCTTCATCCGCCTTATTTGCTCAGCTTGGCCCTCCACGGCTCTCTGCAGACTTGTCGCTCGCGCAGGACTCTGGGAGACTGGTACAAAAGCCGGCTTGGCTGAGGCCAATGACACAGACCAGTGTGAGCTGACCTGGGAATAGCCAGCCAGCTATTCCCATGTAGCCAAGCTCTGCTGAAGGCTTACGGATTGAATCTGGGGTAGTGCACTTAAAATTCCACCTGGAGAGCCTCTCGGATGGGCCGGCGAGTCCCACTCCCCTGGGCTTGCACGCTGGCTCCTCTTCGTGTCCCAGTTGTGTGACCGCGGGTGAAGTCCAGCAGAGCCCTGAGCCCCAGTGTCTTCAGCTGTAAAGATGATAATAGTACCTTCCTCATGAGACTTCTGTGTCTTTTCACGGAACCCTCACCCAGGGCCTGCTACCTAGAGGTGTGTTCGGTAATTGATCGGCTGTTGTTAAAAAGAACTTGGACAAGGATTCAGAGGTTATAAAGATGAATGGGGGCCTTGAAGACTGGACGGTTAGGTACATTAAAGGAGTGACATAACCGCTCGTGTTGCATGTGGCATTAAAACATGGAGAGTTTTATGAAAGTGGGACATCTCTCAAGGAGGAGGAGGGAGGCTTTCCTGCATACTGGGTCTTTGAACCTTGATGGACAGGTGTCCGGAGGGGATGTCCCTGGTGGGGTAGGGTTTGGTGGGCTGGGGTCAGGGGCGTGGGCCCGAGTCCCATGTGCTACAAGAATGAGAAGGAGGATGTAATCCAGCTGGTTGGGGACCCATCAGATCTCTAGGCCCCCTGAATCCTGCAGAAGCTTCAATCTGGGATTTAATGTGAAGCACAGCTCCCCAGATAGCCCAGGCTCTCAGTGGTGGGGTTTTCGACACTCTCCAGCTGGAGCAGGCTCGTTCCATGCATGAAGCTAAGAGTGAGAGCTCTGAGTCAGCCCTTTGTTCCCAAGAAGGAGTCAGACCTGCCTGTTTGCACTGAAGTGTCGGGGAGGACTAGGAACTATTCATTCCTTCTTTTTCCAGAGCAGCTGCTGCAAACTAGATCCTGAGCATCGCTCTGAGGATACAGATATGGCTAATAAAAACAACTCATTTTATTGAGCACCTGCTTCATGTCAGGTCACATCAGCCCACAGGGTCTGGGAACTTCACACCCCTTTCTGGCGGTTCACACCTGTAAGTGGTATAATGGGGATTTGAACTCAGGCAGGGCCATGTTCTTGGCATGTTCTTCAATGCCATGCCGTGTTCCAGCCCATGAAGAACTCATGGCCTTGGGTGGAATTGCCAGGGTCCACAGAGACATCTAACAAGGTGTGATTCTTGCTCTAGTGAGAGAAGGGAGATAGAGCTGTGTGGTCAGCTTTCCTGAATAGGAGGAATTCAGGAAGAGTTTGATCAGGGTGCTGGGCTAGAGTCTAGAGCAGAGAGACCAGACCTGGGGAGAGAAGATGATGTGCATCCTTTGAGCCCCAAGAAGCTCTGAAGCCACTGTGAGCTAGGTCATGTGTCTCTGAGCAGTGCTGCTACAGGGCAGTTGGCAAATCTTTTCTTCATGTTTCCTGATTCAACTCATCTGCTTGCTTGGGTTTTCTTCTACTTAAATGTAGACGAGTCCCAAATCTGTGTCTAGGCTCAGCCTTTCCGAATTCAACCTGTATTCTTTGTGATTCCTTTAACAGTTATTTATTGAGGACCTACTATGTGCCTCACCCTATTTCAGTGGTTGGAGACACAGTAGTGGTCAAAACAAACAAACAAACATCTCTGCCTTCATGGAGCCACATCCTGGTGGGAGAGAAGATGTTAAGGTAGAAATAAGCAAAATGCTGGATGTATTAGATGATAATTAGAGATACTGAGAGAAATAGAGCAGGCAAGAGAGTGGAAGGTGTGAGAGTGGTGGGGGGAGGGAGGCTTGTCGTTTTAGAGACTGTGGCCAGGGACCCCTCATTGAGATGGTGACCTGTGAAAAAAGATGGGAAGGAAGTAAGGGCATGGGGCCTGTGGATCTCTGGGGGAAGAGCATTCATTCCAAGCAATGGGAAAGGCACGTGCGAAGGTCGTGAGTCAGGAGTCTGCCTGCCGATTCTGAGGGCCAGCGTGTGGGGCAGAGTACAAGGCGGAAGAGGAGGAAGTGAAGCAGCGCGGCGAGTGCGTGGCAGATCACGTGGGCCTCGGAGGCCATCGTAAGTGAGGACTTCGTCCTGAGTGAGACGGGAAAGCCATCGTTTGAGTTGTAGGCAAACAAGTCCTGTGAACTGGCTGATTTTTGCTTTGTTTTGTTTTTGAATTGTAGTAAAATACACATTACATGAAATGTACCATCTTAATCATTTTTTAAGTATACAGTTCAGTAGTGTTAAGTACACTCGTGTTGTGGAATCGATTTCCAGAGCTTTCTCCATCTTGGAAACTGAAAACTCCAACTTATTAAACAACTCCCCCTCCCCCTCCCCCCAGCCCCTGGCAACCGCCGCTCTACGTTCTTTCTCAATGAATTTGACTACTCTAGGTACTCATGGAAGTGGAGTCATAGGGTATTTTCACTTAACGCAGTGTCCTCAAGGTTCATCCGTGTTAATAGCCTGAGTCAGAACTTCCTTTCTGAGGCTGAATGATAGTCCTTTGTATGTGTATCTCTGTCATGTTTGTCTGTCCGTCCATCCATCCATCCATCCATTGGGTTGCTTCACCTTTTGGCTACTGTGAATAATGCTGCTATGAACAAGGGTGTACAAATAACTCTTTGAGATCTGCTTTCATTTCTTTTGGATGAACACCCAGAAGTAGAATTGCTGGGTCACACGCTGATAATTCTGTGCCTAACTTTTTGAAGAACTACGACACCATTTTCTTCAGCAGCTGCGCCAGGATTCCAGTTTCTCCACATCCTCTGCCCCACATACCACTCCGGAGTTTTGTTTTTTTTTTAATAGTAGCCATGCTGTGGGCGTGAGGTGGTATCTCACTGCATTTCCCTAACGCTTAGTAAAGTTGAGCATCTTTTCATTTCATCTTCTTTGAAGAAATGTCTATTCAAGTCCTTTGCACGTTTTTTGATTGAGTCGTTTGGGTTTTTCGTGTTGTTGCTGTTGAGTTGTAGTTCCTGTGTATTCTAGATATTCACTCCTCATCGGATAGGTGATTTGCAGATGTTTTCTCCCATTCTGTGAGATGTCCTGACAGGATCTCTACGGCTCCTGGCTTGAGAATAGGCCACAAGGGCAAGGATGGAAGGTCTAGCCAGTCACCTGGTTACCTTAGCATTTCTGAACTAGAAAATTTAGGATCACCATTCTCTGCACCCCCATCTGTCGTCTCCAGGTCCTGTGGACCCCTCTCTTCTTCTTCTCTTGTGTCTGTCTCTCTGTTGCTGCCACCTCTCACCTGGTCCCCTGGGACATAGATGCCGTACTCCTCAGGGCATCTGTGAGGGCTTGCCTGATGTGGTCCCCCTGCCTCTGCCCTGCCCGTCTCCTGCCAGCACGCACATCCCACCCTCTGGAGCTGGCCCCGGCAGCCTCTTCCGGCAGGATCCTCCCCAGCTCCGCACTCCCTCCCGGCAGGTCTCATCCGTCCTGGCTCCCACGCTCCGTTGTTTCTCATCTCCATGGCTGCCTCTTCTGCTCGACAGGGACCTCTTTCCAGTGTGTGAAAGAGACCCGTCTTCATCAGAGCATCCTTCCTCCAGCCTGGGCCTGGCACAGAGCAGGGGCCCAGAACATGTTTGATTCAGTGAATAAATACACAGACGAGAAAGAAGAAGGAAGGTGTAAGATGAAAGAGCCAGAGGACGGGGTGGAGGGGCAGTGGGAGAAGTGGGCGGGGCCTCGCAGCTGTCCCGTGGTCCCTTGGACTGTGTATCGTCCCTCTTTGTGTGACTTGGGGCCAGCAGCGCCCCTTCCTTCTTTCCTCAGACCTTCTTTTCCCGGCTCCCTGGTACTGCATTCAGAGTTCCTGGACGAGGCTCAGCTTGATTCCCTTTATTTCTTGTTCTTCTTTCCCATACTTTACATAATAAAGGTCTTCTTTTCTATTCTTTTTTTCTTTTTCTTTTGGAGTCAGAAAACTGAAGAGACTGTCTTTATTAAGAACTTAATAAAGAACTCAAAGGAAGTAGTTTGGGGGGTGGGGCGCATGGAGGGAAAAGGGGCCTCTCATTCTGGCGTGACTTTGCTGTGTGTGAAGGAGCTGTACCCTTGTAAATGGATTTTTGGGTTCAGGGCCTGGGAGAGAGGGGAAGGAAACAAAGGCGGCGTCGGCGAGAAGCCCCAGAGCTTCTGGGAAAGAGGGCCTTGTTTATGCCTGTTGGAAACGATTTGGTCAAGTGTTTGTTTAAGAGAGATGCCACTTGGTTAGCGACGCCTGGCTCACTTGTATCGTGTTCAAGAATGCTTTGATTGGCTGGAGACCCCGATACTGTTTACTCGGAAACTGGCCGAAGTGAAAGGCTGGAGCCCAGAGGCCCAGCGCTACCACTCCACAGATTCTGAAATATCTGAGTATTGGGATCGGGGCCGCGATGGTTTGAACCTGCCAGGCAGAGCGAAACCCACATGGGGGCCACCTGCTCCCTCCAGCCTTGGTTAGCGTCTGTCGAATTTCTCCTGATTCATAAATACTGGTTGGCGGGTTAGACTGTGGGATTTTTTTTTAGAAAGAGGGTTAAAGGACAAATAAGTCTTGGAGGGAGATAAACACTGAACACTTATGTGAACATCTGCCAGACACAGCAGTGTGGTTCAGGTGGGATCATCCATATCCTTGAAGTAAAGGGTGTGGCCCCATCTTCCAGATGAGGAAACTGAGGAACAGAGCTATCAAGAGTGTGGAGTTGGGGCTTCCCTGGTGGCGCAGTGGTTGGGAGTCCGCCTGCCGCTGCAGGGGATGCAGGTTCGTGCCCCGGTCCGGGAGGATCCCGCGTGCTGCGGGGCAGCTGGGCCCGTGAGCCATGTCCGCTGAGCCTGCGCGTCCGGAGCCTGTGCTCCGCAGCGGGAGAGGCCACAGCAGTGAGAGGCCCGCGTACTGCAAAAAAAAAAAAAAAAAAAAAAGAGTGTGGAGTTGGAGGTGCAGGGGATTCGATTCCCGTTAGACCCAGCACTGAGTTCCTGTGTCCCTTGTTAGGTTGTCAGGATTTTGCAATCTCTTTTTTCATCCCCTGTGCCTGTCGCCCTGCCTGGTACATGGCAGGTGTCGCTAAAATGTGAGGTATGTGATGATGCGTTCAGTTGGATTAAACTGAACTCTGGGCTCTGGTGCCTGCATTCTTGTAAGTGATGGGGTTGGACTAGGTTCTGAAGATTCTAGATGCGAGCCGCATCAGAAGCTGGCTTGTTGCACTGGGCACATCCTTTGTGGGAAGGTGTACCAGTAAGATCTGAGCGCTGATCGTGCCAGGCTCTTCTCCACACGTCCGAAATATCACCCCTGTGTTCCTGTCCTTGGGGAGAGTAGCCAGGCTTAGAACTTGGGCAGACAAACTTGTCGCAGACAAAGAACTTGACATTCTGTCTAGCTCCCGGCCTGCGGGTAAGAACTTGATGGGAAGAAGGATGGGAGATGTCATTTAAGTGTGCCGCAGCGGAGACCCAACGCAGCCAGATAATAAAAAAAAAAAAAAGGGAGTGTCATAGCGTTTGTAATTTTCTGAAATTGCAAAGCAGCTAGGGAAAAAAATGTCTGGAAGAAGTGTTAAGGAAAATAGTATCTTTGCAAAATGACATGCTGGACTCACCTTCCTCTGTGTGTCTTAGGCAACACAATAGGATCCGCAGCGTGGAGGGGAGTCGGCTGAAGGCTTATGTTTCCTTGGAAGTGCTGGATCTAAGCTCCAACAACATCACAGAGATCCGGAGCACCTGCTTCCCACACGGGCTGCCCATAAAGGAGCTGTAAGTGCCTTGGGTCTGCCGGCAGCCCCCAGGTCTGGACGCAGGTGGAGGTTCCCTCCTCTCTTCCAGGGTGGCCCGGCTGAGTCAGTGGGATGGGCACACACCTCCCTTGTCTTCCCGCAGCAGGGCAGGGGGCAGGAGACCCAGGTCCGTAGTCCTCTGTTAGCCCATTCATAGAGCATCTCCAAGTCCAGCAGCGTTATTCTGACTGTAGAGGTGGCTGAGGAAGCCTGAGGCGGGGAGATGTTAAGTAGCCTAACAGGCTGACCATTTAAGAGCAGACTCTAGGGACTTCCCTGGTGGCGCAGTGGTTGAGAGTCCGCCTGCCGATGCAGGGGACACAGGTTCGTGCCCCGGTCTGGGAAGATCCCACATGCTGTGGAGTGGCTGGGCCCGTGAGCCATGGCTGCTGAGCCTGCGC
The DNA here is from genome assembly GCF_949752795.1 of Hyperoodon ampullatus. NCBI lineage: Eukaryota > Metazoa > Chordata > Mammalia > Artiodactyla > Ziphiidae > Hyperoodon > Hyperoodon ampullatus. Next base: position 24,288,377 of record NC_136923.1, read on the forward strand.
GTCCGGAGCCTGTGGTCCGCAACGGGAGAGGCCACAACAGTGAGAGGCCTGCGTACCGCAAAAAAAAAAAAAAAAAAAAAAAGAGCAGACTCTAGGCCTGAAATACGTGGCTGTGTTGACCGCAAAGCCTGTTTCCTTTCTCCTTCACTGGGCTGCCTCCCATGAAAGCTTAGAACAAAGGTTTGGGGGTAGTTAGATGAGTGACATCGGAGCGAAACCCCTCTGTAGAGGCTCCAGCAGCCCGTGCTCGTGCATCCTCTGAGTTCTCTTGACCTTCTCTGTCACTCCGTTGGTCTGTCTCTCTTCTCCCCATCCTACTGCCCCATGTCATGCCCCGCCAGTTGGCAGACAGAAGAAAAACAGTCAAAGCCTATTTAACCCACTGCTTATTGGTAGGAAAATGTTGCTTTGGGGAAGAAACTGAAAATTCAGGCTAAAAAGGCACGTTCAGGTGACAGGTGAGTCCCCATCCCCTGCATTATTAGTGAGTACTTTGGAGGATTGTTTGTGAGGCCGGTTTTAGGGGTCGTTGTGACCCATGTGTTCAGAGACCAAGGCCAGGCACACAGAGTTTTTGAGATCCCCGAGGAGAGGAGCGGTTTCTTTCTTAGGCTGCATCGAAGTGCCAGAGTTGGAAAAAGGAGGCCTTGGCTGATCCTTCAGCCGATGTGGCAGTGCTCAGCCCTCAGTGAGGGCTTTTGAAAGGTGTCCGGCTGCCACCTGGCACTGACTTGTTTGGGACAAAGAAACGACCGCTGCTAAACTGAATTGCAGTGACCTTGTCTCTCTCTGACTAAAAGCAGGGGATGTTGTACTTTGGCAGAGGCTGGCCGGTGTATCTTCATCACACAGACTCTTCTTCTTTAATCTGGAGTGTTAAGAACAAACAGTCCCGCTCCGTTTGCACAGAATCCTCATGTGCCCTGTCCTGGGCCGCTGCCTGATAGAGACGAAGAATGCCTTCTTCCATTCCGTTCTCTAATGTAGAAAATTCTCTCTGGTCTCTTTCTTTTTTGCTTAAGCCACAAAAAGCACCATTGGTCTAGGGAAGGTAGAAGGAAAAGTGTTGGGGATAACTTCTCATAGGAAAGACCAAATTGTTACCCCCTTTTCTCTCCTTTTTTCCCCTTAGTTGATGTAATTTACATACAACAGAATGCACAGACCTTAGCTGCCCAGTGCATTGCGTTTTGAGGGGAGGTGCCCCTTACACATGTAATCCTGTAGGTGGACATCCCATGCAACTATTGCTTGTTTTTTAAAGGGATTCCATGCAGACCCCTTAAATAAATTTTTTTTCATTGAGATACAGTTGATTTTATAGTATTATATAAGTTTCAGGTGTACAGCCTAGTGATTCAGAATTTTTATAGATTATAGTCCATGTATAGTTGTTATAAACCATTGGGTGTCTTCTGTGACGTACAGTCTATCCTTGCAGCTTATTCGTTTTATACCCAGTGGTTGTACCTCTCACTCCCCTACCCCCGTCTCGCCCCCCTCCCCGCCCCTCCCCCCACTGGTAACCACTCATTCAGATCTCTCTAACTAGAATGTTTCTCTGACACATTTAAAATTATTAAAATGAATTGGTTTATGCGCATTTACACGTCGTACAATGAGACCCACTTCAAAATTAAAGGCTGTTTCTCCAAATTATGACATCCACTCTGACCTTGCTTCCGAGTGGACTTTCTGCTGCCTAAGGCTCTTCTCACCGACCTTGAGCCCTAACTCTTGGGTAGTGGGTGCGAGCAGGGACTTCTGCAGCGGCCCAGCCCGGGTGCGAGGATGGCTGGGGTGGAGGTAATTGACTTCCCTCCCACCCTCCTGGGGTGAACCCCTCCGGCCACAAGCAGAGCGAGCTCTGGGCTCAAACAAGGCTTCTGTCGAGCCTGACAAGGATGATCCTGACACCCGAGTCTGGGAGTAGAGGTGGGCCTTGCAGCCTTGGGACGACAAATGTCTCGTTGGAAACCCATCCTTCTGGGTGCATTTTAGCTCATTTTCCTAACTCAGGCAGGTCTGATGTCTGTAACAGAATGAGGAAGGCCTCCTACTGAGCACCGCATTTTCTCTCATGAATCATTCCAGCAACCTGGCGAGCAACCGGATCAGCACCCTGGAGTCGGGAGCATTTGATGGTCTGTCACGGTCGCTGCTAACGCTTCGGCTGAGCAAAAACAGGATCACCCAGCTTCCCGTGAAAGCATTCAAGTTACCCCGGCTGACACAACTGTGAGTACAGAGGCCTGCACTGTAATTAAACTTAGCCACACTTCACGGAGGCCACACTTCCCCCAGCACCTCGATCCAAATGCACCCCCTTCCCCACTGCCCCTCGGTCAGGCTGTGCATCAACTACCGTGGATGCAGAGCCTAATAAACGCAAATTAGAAGCTGGATCTGGTGCCTGCGGGCTGCCCCAGGTTGCCGAGAAAAGATCCCCCGAGGATGTACATGCCTGACCTCACCGGCACTTTCCAAAATGCAGTGAGGAATCCTGCTGCCTAGCTGATCCTGGCTAATGCTTAGACTGTGGGCGTGGGGTTCCTTATTTAATCTCCGAGATTTTTGTGTTTTTTTAAGGCACCCAGATAATCTGTACCGTGGACATTACAGAGTCCGGCACTGCTTGGGCAGTTTGAGAGGAAGTCAGTGTAGCCAGAGGTAGGAAGCAGGAGATGGGTCACCATCTTCATCTCCTTAATCTCATAAGGTAGTTAATTGATTTTTTTAAAAATCAAAGGGTGTAATTGTTTACTTTTTTGACCAGCACGGCTGAGTGCCCTCCTAGAATGGCCCAGGGTCAAGAGAACCTCTGTTTACCAGAACCTGATGGACTGTTTGTCCCCTGGTTGTTTTGTTCGCCGGTGTCCTTTTTTTGTATCAGAAGAGCGTTACCTCAGGAAAACAAGCTGATAATCGATGTTTGGTTTAAGCAGAACAACACAAGTGTTCACGGCCAGGTTTGGCGGCAAGACGGGGTGTGCCCCACCCTGCTCACTCCCCCGGCTCCGACACACCTGGGCGGCAGGGCCCAGCCACGCCCTCTCCGGTGCTGGAGGAGCTCTCTGGATGCTCAGGGCCGTATGTGGGTCATGAGACACTGCAGAAGTATTTGGGAAAATCCAAGGGCTTTCTGGTCAGGCTGTGTTCTCCCTTCCTTGAGTATTACTGATGGAGCCAGTTCACCCAGATTCCTGAGATCTTTTGATTCACTGAGGGTTCATCACACTGGGGTTGGAAGCCCGTGTGTACGCTTCGCAGTGCGCCCAGATGCCCGCCCCTGAGGGCAGTCACTTCTCTCCATCAGTAGAGACCTGAATAGTGCCTCGGTGGGAAATGTCGCTGCCGTTTGATACCCGTTGGTTAGATTTCTTCTGGGTTGAGGCATCTGGTGTGGGTTTCTGCTGCTGAGTTAAGAGACAGCTCACCTAAGACGTTCACCTCCTGAGTCATACCCCCTCCTCACTGCAGAGTCATGGGTGCTTGGGGAAGAAATGGGAGCACTCGCTCATTCAGGGGCGCAGTGGGACTGGCTTCTGGGAGCTCTGGGCCCCCCTTTCACCAGTTAGCAATGGCCCGTCAGCGTCTGCATGCACGTGGGCGTGCACGTCTGTGGTACGTCTCGGCTTCCTGGGATTATCTCTGGGGACCGCGTGGTGATGGTTGTAGGCGGGGGCGAGGGTGGGGGACGCTCTGAACCGCTGGCTTCGTCTCTTTAGGGACCTCAATCGGAATCGGATTCGGCTCATCGAGGGCCTGACGTTCCAAGGGCTCGACAGTCTGGAGGTGCTGAGGCTCCAGCGAAACAACATCAGCAGGCTGACGGACGGCGCCTTCTGGGGGCTGGCCAGGATGCAGGCGCTGTGAGTGCGGGCCCGGTGCCGGGGGTTCTTGCAGACACTGAGGGACCATTTAGGACCTCGGCTGGACCCAGCCCCTGCCCTTTGGGACCTCAGCTGGGCGCCACTCAGTGTCTTGGGGGACTTCGCCAAACCTCAGGGTGTCCTTCTTGCAGGTTAAGAAAATCTCTTGGGGGGAGTTTCATTGGATTCAGTGAAGCGAGTTGGTTCGTGAGGTTGGAAGAGGGGCTGTTTTGCTGGGGCTGTTTCCCCTCCTCGTTTCCCCTCCCCTCGTTAACCCAGCACAAGTGCACGTGCCTGACGCACAGTGAGGCCAAACAATACCAAAACGTCAGAGTTTGGAGCAGAGAAAGGTTTATTGCGGGGCCGTGCAAGGAGACGGATGGCTCGTGCCCCCAAAACCCCGAACTCCCCAGAGGGTTTCAGCAAAGCATTTTTAAAGGCCAGGTGAGGCAGGGGCGTGGCTGGTTGTTGCAGACGTCTGGTGTAGGAATCCTTTGTCCTTGCAACTGACCGTGTAGGTCAGGTCCCGCTGTTCCTGTAAAACCTCCAGCAAGACAAATGTTAGTTGCTGTTCTGCAACATTTTATCTCTATGTGAATACAAAAGTGCTAACACCTTTATCTGCAACTTTTTATCTCTATGTGAATAGAAAAGTGTTAACACCTTTAAAGGTCAGAGCCTTGAAAATGGGCTACCCTGTATATTTCATGCTACAGGCAAGCTTCTTAACTGGAAGCAAAAGCAATAGAAGGCGAAGGTTAAAGTAAAAGAAGCATCTAACATTGAGTCAGATTTGTTCTTCCCTATTAGACCCCCACCCTGCCGCCTTGGCGGACAGTGGGCTCCCTTCCCACATCCTCTCGTGTCTCCCGCACGCCACAGGAAGTTCCCTCTCTCCTCACTTTGGGTTTGACCGTCTTTCTTGATGTGCAGGTGGGCCAAAAATGTATAGTTCATCCTGAGAGATTTATTTATGTTCTGTGAACTAATCAAGCCACTCGCTGCAGATGTTCCCCTTTTATCGAGGGAGCACTCGCTCCAGCCAGATGTGGACAATCACGGGGCTTGCCTGCCGTGGAGGGATGGAAGAGCATCCGGAGAAGGGCAGACGAGGCAGTTACCAAGCTTCAGTTTTTCAACATTTACATTTATTTATTTTTAATCAAAAGAAACGTTTACTCGTAGCTGAGCAAAATCAAATTGTAAAGAAAAGTAGTTGTTGCCCCCCCACCAAACCCAGCTGCCATTCTCTCTTTCCCCCAGTTCCGCCCCCATGAGGCAGGCAGTCACTTCCAATCATTCTCTTTTTGGGGTTTTCTATTTGTAGTTTTGCTGGTGGTTACTTCTAAGTTAATACACTTATACCACTATCTTGATGTGTCACCGTGAGACTTCTTGCTTTATGGTCAGTGATTTAACTTGCTCAGGACACCCCCATGCCCTTCCAGTCTCTACAAGTTACATCACTCCGTTTATGCCTTTTATGTTATCTTTGCAACTGATACGAAAAACACGTGTAGATGGATTTCTGATGTATCTGTGGGGAGGAAGGTGATCTCCGCGTCTTACTCTTCCGCCATCTTCCCCCAGCTCTCGCAACTGATACAAAAAACAAAAACTCCAGGTCCAGTTCCATCAACCCTCTGAGCTGTCCTCATTATCAGGAGCATCTCTCGATATGCACGCCATCACACGCACGCACACTGTAAAATGACACCCTTAGCACTGCTGTTTTGCTTCTCCCTCTCTCCATTGCTCACCTTTGTGTGGCTCTGCCTCTGTTTCTACATATTCGAGCACGCTTTTCCTTGACATTCTTAAAACTGTCATTTTGGACTTTGGAACCCAGGTGGTCGTGAGCTGGGAGGGCCGGGAGTCAGAATTCTCAGAAGAACATGGAGTCCTTAGCACATGACATTTGGGTTTTACGGTGAACAAATTCATACCAATTGGGGGGTGAACAAAGAGTTGCCTTAGAGGTTATTTATAAATTAAGGGCTAGCCTTTTGAGCAGAGGCAGGAAAAGGACGACGGATAAAAGTGAAGCTTGGTTGCCTGAAGCCCTTGTAATACTGAACGTGGAGCAGCATTTGAAGTAGTAGCTTCTGTTCGAGAGGCCAGTCCTATGGGGCGGAGTTGTCTGTGGCCGGGCCGTGCGGCGTCGAGAAGCAGGATGGTAGTAACGTCCCTACTTAATTTAGCAGGAGCTCAGTTCTCAGCACGATGCTGAGTCGCTGACCTGCGTTCTCTTCCTTCTCAGCACAGCCCTATGGAGTTGATACTTCTTGGGTATCTCCACTTAATGGCTGTTCAGTCTCCTTCAACCAGCCAGGTGGCAAAATTGAGAATTAAATCCCAGTAGTTGGACTCCAGAGCTCAAACCGTGTTTCTTGGCGCAGTGGTCCAGAGCCCAGGCTTGGTTAGCGAGGCCCGGGTTTGAATTCTGGCCCCTCACTACTGGCTGAGCTGGGAATGAGTGTTAGGCAGGTTACCTAGCTTCTCCCAGCCTCAGTCTCCTCATCTGCAAGATGGGGATAATGATGAGAGCTTCCTCCTCATCTCTCTTCTTTCTCTTCCTGGAGTGGGCTTTGCCTTCTGCTTGGAGCTCCTCTGCCCATGTGTGTGCTGGTTCACTTGTACTCGGCTAATAAGGTTGCTTCTAGGAGCTTCCCCTTGGCCTCAAGCTCTCTCAGTTGGCCTGGGTCCTCACCGCCATCTGCGTTGCTTTGCCTGTCTTCTCCTGCCCCCCAGACAGGTGTGCACACACACGTACACACACATGTAGGTGCACATACCCCCCCTTACCAATCTCTCCAGCAGTGCTGTCGGATCCTGGGTGATGCCAGGGAGCCGCTCCTTCACCATGGGGTGGGTGGGTGCGTGAGCCCCCAGGGGTCCACGCTCACCCCACGCATGTGGCCGTCATTGCAGGCACCTGGAGTACAACAGCCTGGCGGAGGTGAACAGCGGCTCACTTTACGGCCTCACGGCCCTGCACCAGCTCCACCTTGGCAACAACTCCATCTCCCGGATCCACCGCGATGGCTGGAGCTTCTGCCAGAAGCTGCACGAGCTGTGAGTGTTCCCTCCTGGCTCTGCAGGTGCTTTGTGGACAAGGCCCGGAAGTGACTCCTCCAGAGCCCAGGGAGCTCTGGGCCATGCATCCCACGGCACGGTGGGCTTGGGGGTTCGGGGGCCTGTTGCGGAGGGAGGAAAGAGCCCCCAGCAGGCAGGCCCAGAACGGGACCCCGAGGCCCCACGGGTCGCAGTCACTGGGGCCTGACTCCCAGCTCATCTCTACTGTTCGCCCCACTTCACATTAGCAGGGGCTGCTGTCAAAGGGTGGCTGTTCTGAGAGCCTCTGTCTATGAACGGCTATACAACATAATACGTGCTTCTCTCATGAGAGGGGCTCTGGGCAGGCCTCAGCGGTACTGCATGTTCGGTTCCAGACCACCTCAGTAAAGCAAGACACACACTTTTTGGCTTCCCAGTGCATAGAAAAGTATCTTTATGTTGTACTGTAGACTGTTAAGTGTGTAGCAGCATTATGTCTTAAAAAATGATGTACAGATCTTAATTAAAAAATACCTCATTGCTAGAAAATGCTATCCATCATCTGACTACACAGGGTTGCCAAAACCTTCAATTTGTTTAAAAAAAATGCAATATCTACAAAGCGCAATATAGAAAAGCTCACTAAAACGAGGTGTGCCTGTATTGGGGCTCAAACACAGAAAGGACAGTGAACCCGAGAGACGGCGACACACTGACAGTGGGTGAATTTCTACGTGCATGTGGTTTCTGTCATGTGGTTTCTGTCATCCTTCCCCTGACAAGTGGCCCAGGCCCCTGGCTCCTTCCCCTCCCCAGCTTTGGGTCCCTTGGCCTGGTAGCGAGGCTCCTGTGCTGACGGGAATGTGTGCTTATACTTCACGTAAAGAGACTTCCCCCACGGGGCTCCAGGCTGGGACTCAGATCCCCTGAGCTGGCGCTGAGGGTCCCTGACATCCGCAGTGACAGGCTCTCTCCTGGGTGGGGAGGGGCTGGGGCCTGGGCTATCCTGCCATGTCCTGGTGGGTCGTTGATCATGAAAGCAGCATTTCCTGGGACTTGGTGGACATAGTCATGTCCCTTTGTTTTAATCCCATGTCTAGAAGATTGGGGTTTTTGGAGGAAAAAAAATACCTCCTCAACATGGTTTTCATCTCAATTTAATATGTTCAAGGTTGTTCAATTCTGGTGTAGTCCAGTATGTTTCTTTATTTTTTTTAAAGAGAGTTTGGGTGGGTTTTCTTTTTTCTAGGCTTGACTGTAGGAAAAGACTCACCCACTGAAGTGAATGATTACAAGTGCCAAGCCTGTCTTTCTGGTCTGTCTCTGGCCCTCAGCAGGCAAACTTAAGGGGATGTTTAAACCTGGTGCTGAGTCTTGCAGCGAGTGTTTTTATCATTTGTCCATGTTCTTCCCTCCGCCAGCCCCCTCCTCCTTCCCCCACCCACCCCACTCTGACCTGGAGTTTGTATTTCAGTGAGTCCATCATTACCTAATGCAAAAATCAATAGTCCCACCTCTTTCCTGTGGCTGGCTTTCCTTGGATTCTGTGTGTGTGTGTGTTAACCCTTTGGGTTTAGCTTCCTGACCCTTCCAGGCAGTGCACCTGCACGGTATTCTTACGTGGAATGGGATGGCTTCTGAAAGACTCTTCCCTCAGGCCCTGACCCCGCTAGGGACTCCCAGGACCCATGGTTTTCCGCTGTCCAAGCCTGGGAGCCACAGGGAAGCGGGAGAGGTCTTCTCAGCCCCCGGAGGCCCTGTACTTGCACAGAATCGCAGAGGGTGTGTGCGCCCTGGTGCTGAGGCAGCGGTGAAGGGCGCACTCCCTGTGCCCCCTCCGGCTGCCTTCTGTGCCCTTCCAAAGGGTCAGAGAAGGTCACGGGGGTGTCCCCTGACCAGCCTAGCATTTTGCCCGACACCCAGGTAACCTTGGAGCCAGATTTAGAGTTGCTTTCCACTTGTGTGTCCGCCCCTCCTTTAAACTAAATTCTTTAACTGCAGGTGAGGATGTAATGTTGATCTCCGGCCAGGTCTCTGCAACTGACAGGCACCATGACTTATTTTTCCAGGAGAGAAAAACTGTCACTCCCTGCTACCTTTAAAAACTTGCTAATCTCCGAACTTATTTTCCTTCCTCCTGCCCCAGCCCAGAGATTCCATTTTTTGAGGATAGATGACTAATATGCTAAGTAACCAACCCAGGGCTATGTCAGAGATGCAGGGACTGTGCTGGGAGGAAAGAAAGATTGATTCCGATGCTCAGGGAAGGTGTGTGATTGGGGGTGTGTTCCTCACCTGCTCACGGTAGGGGGATCATGCTAAGAGGCTGGCTCGGGTGAGGGCAAGGTAGCCCGGATGGGAGACTCTGGTCCCCCGGGTGCTGCCCAGGTGAGGCCTGCGGTTCAGTGAGGAAGGCTTGTTCAGGCAGTGGCTGGTGGTGCCCTCTGCTGGCCGATGTTGGGAGGCTGTTCGGCTCCCTTGCTCACTATGAGAACCCGCTGGCGTCCTGTCCAGAGTCTCAGGCCACAGCCATGAGAGATCTGTCATGGCCTGAATCAGGACCAGCCATGGACACCAAGTGCATGCAGGGGTTGGGCCTTGTGGTTCTTTGTGGTATGACCCTGTGTTGTGTAGTGCTCACAGTTTACAGACCTCCTTCCAGGAGTCAAAATGTATGGGTATCAAGCCCTGATGGGTTTCTAGCTGTGAGACCATTTTGCCCTCGGGATCCTTGTGGGTGTATCCCTTCCCACTGGGACCTAGGTGACTGGCCAACCGTGGCTCTACGTTCGGGAGAAGAGAGGGAGGGCGATGCCGTGCAACCTGATTGTGATGTTTGCTTTCCCCTCCCCTTCCTCAGGATTCTGTCCTTCAATAATCTCACCCGGCTGGACGAGGAGAGCCTGGCTGACCTGAGTAGCTTGAGCATCCTACGCCTCAGCCACAATTCCATCAGTCACATCGCGGAAGGCGCCTTCCGGGGACTCAAAAGCCTGCACGTCTTGTACGTCTTTCCCTGTTGGGTTGGTGGGAGAGCAGAATAGAGCACACCAGCTGCTTCGCTGCATTCCCTTCTCGGTGGTCTCGAGTCAGAATTAGATCCAAAGCTGACCTGTGATGTGTGCCAGAGTCTCAGAGTCTCAGAGTTTCATGTCATAAATCGAAAAAGAGCTAGTTGAGCAGAAATGTGTCCCTCATTCCCCTGGGGTGGTGCCTAGAGTGATGACGACTCAAAAACAACTGTCATCACCACGCACTGGTTCCTGCAGTGCGCTTGGCGGGACGTGGGGTCCAGCAGTGGGAAAAGTTCCCCAGGGTGCACGCTGCCGCCCCCAGATCAGCAGCCTTGGAGCCGTCTTTTCCATCCTGAGCCTTCCCGCTGCGACTTCCCTGTTTCAGTCCTGAGTATTTTTATCTGAGCCAGGGCAGTCCTGAGGCTCGTGTCTTGGGCTAGCATCTCAACTTCTTCAGCATATAGCCTGCATCCAGGACGCCCGTTTCCAGAAGCGGTGATGAGGGAATCCCGTGTCTCTCCTGGAGCCTTTTTAGGGTCATTTAACACAATGGAGGTGATCATGTCATTTCCCTCGAAGTTCCCCGTGAGGTAGAGGGAGTTGCCAGGAGTTGCTGCAGGGTGCTTTGCTGGGACTTAAAATTTTCTGGGCTTTTCTGGGCTTTCGAGAACTTCCAGGCAACAGAACAACCAGCCATAAAGGGGGGTGTGGGGTGGGAGCGGCATCTGGATTTCAACAGGCAGTGGCTGTGGGGTCTGAGGCCTCCCTCCCAGCTGTGCCCCCTGCAGAAAGAGCGGCCTGTTCCGGCATGACGGGGAGGAAGGCCTTTGCACTTGCGCTTGGCAGAGCCAGCAGAGAAGGCTTTCATGCCAGGCCGTTGTGGAGGAGTGAGAAAGAGCCCTGACGCCAGGCTGTTCAAGCCGAGGTCAGCCTCGGAGCCATGGCAGTGCTGAATGACAAGGCCGGACGTTCAGACTGAGGAGGCCAGAGAAATGAGAAAAACCTTTGGCAGCCGGGGCTCGGAGCAGGGAGACAGGCACGCAGAGCAGCAGCCCCGGGTCCTGGGTGTTTCAGGCCCAAGATAATGGGAGGAACCTGAAGAAAGGAGGAGGCCCTTCCAGCCTCAGGATCTCAGCCCTGAGCTTCCGGTTGTAAAGCAGAGGTCAGAATGAGCATTTCTCTCCAAGGTCCGAGCTCCCCTCCACTGGTGCTCACGGGAGCCGAGAGCAGCATCCTTTCTGGTCCTGGCCCGCGTCTGCTGGGGCTCAGGAGGGGAAGGTGTGGCGGAGCTCGTGGAAAGTTGGAACGGGCCAACCCAGGGCAGCACGGGGGCCTGGTCGCCAGGTGGGGTGTGTTGCCCGCTGTGGTGACCTGCCCTTGGAAGCTGGGGGAGGAAGCTGAGTCATTGGCCTTGTGATTTGCGTTGTTGGCGGAGACTGGGCCGAGAAGTTGGCCTGGTCCTCTGGTCTTGGCAACTGGGTCACCAGTCTGACTCAGCGCCCAGATGTCGTCCCTGGCTGGGAGTCAGCACCTGTGCAGGCCCTGCGGGGGGACAGGGGCTCTGGGCGCCAAACCCACTAGGGAGGGCCCTGTGCCGGGGCTTCTCTCTTCCCTGTCCTTTCCTCCGTGTGCCTTCTGCAGTTTCTCGGTCAAGTCCAGGAAAGGGACCCTGGTTGGAGTGGAAGCAGATGGGAACCTTAGGGAACCTTTCGGACTCATTCTCAGAGCAGTGGCCAGAAGTCCGCTCTTTGGGGGCAGAATCCAAAGCAGGCTTTCCCCTGTGCCGTCTACACCCCTTCCCCTGGGGCCTGGCATTTGCCCACTGGGGAGCAGCACATGCAGCTGGGAAGCTGCCAGTCCAAGGCCTATGTCAGCTTTCTTGCGAGGCTGAGAAAGCCAGTTCTCATGGCAGGGTGCCTGAGTGGTCACGCCCCTAATCTTTTTTTTTTTTAATTTGTTTTATTTATTTATTTATTGTTTATTGTTTTATTTATTTATTTATTATTTTTGGCTGCGTTGGGTCTTCGTTGCTGCACGTGGACTTTCTCTAGTTGGGGCGAGCGGGGGCTACTGTTCGTTGCGGTGCGCGGGCTTCTCATTGGGGTGGCTTCTCTCGTTGCGGAGCACGGGCTCTAGGCACACGGGCTTCAGTAGTTGTGGCACGTGGTCTCAGTAGTTGTGGCTGCGGGCTCTAGAGCGCAGGCTCACTAGTTGCGGTGCACGGGCTTAGTTGCTCCGCGGCATGTGGGATCTTCCCAGACCAGGGCTCGAACCCATGTCCCCTGTATAGGCAGGTGGACTCTTAACCACTGCGCCACCAAGGAAGCCCACGCCTCTAATCTTAACTGGATGTTCCGTTTGGGCACCTAGAACTCACCGAGATGTTTCGAGCTTCAAGGTAGCAGAATGGGTGTGAGTTTCTCTTCCTGCCACAGACTGAATGGTGAGCTTTCTGTCTGTCTCCTCCCCAGGGACCTGGACCACAACGAGATTTCGGGGACAATCGAGGACACCAGTGGTGCTTTCACAGGGCTTGACAGCCTCAGCAAGCTGTGAGTATCTGGGCGTCGGAAGATCCGTGGGGCTGGTGCATGGAGACGGCTCCACGGGCCCCTACACCCTGTGTTCCGCGCCCACCCCTGGGAGCGTTGGCACATTTATCTTTTGTTTGGGAAGGAAAGTCTGAATAGGGGGGCAGAAGACATCCCACCTTCTCCCTGACCCGCCACCTCATCGCTGCCCTGGGTGTTGGTTTCTTTGGGGCTAGAGAGCTGGTGTTTGGAGGCCCGTTGGATCTTTTCTCCTGTTCAGTTCTTGACCGATGTGAAAACAGCCAACATTTTTGTTGTTCTTTGCTCAAAGGAGTCTTGCCCTCTTACTGAATTTCTAGAAATTCTAAACGTCTAAAGCCAAGTAACTCTTGATGGTTTTGAGTCTTTGGGCAGTCTTTTTGTTGTCAATCATCATCTTAACCGGAAACAATCATTACCATACAGTGGCTGTTTTTATTCAAGGTTTCCGGTGTTTGGGGTTTGTTTTTCTAAGCTCCTAGAATTTGCGAGGCGTGTGTGCGTGTCACATCTGACTATCTCAGGAGACCAGGCTGTGTTACGCATCCTTTCTGCTGCAGTTGAGGAAACGGAGGGGAAGGGATTTTGCCCAAGATCACACAGCCGGTGGGCAGCAGGCCTGGGACTCGCCTGTGTGGCCCCGACGCCTTGTGCCTCCCCTCGTCCTGCCTCTTTCTGCATCTCCCCAGCACTCTCTACAGAGGCCTCCCAAGGAACATATAGGCATGGGGGTGGGAGCTGTTATCACCGTTCACTAGCTGCCGGGGGGAGGGTTTGGAGGAGGACAAGACAGAAGACGGTCCCCGCTCCGTCTCCCCCAGCCTGTCGTGGTGACGGTGAGCCGAGCAGAGCACGAGGGTAAAGTAAATATTTTGGAAGCAGCAGTGGAGGGCGAGGCTCCGGGAAAGCCTGTGGTGGGAGGGTCTTTCTGTAGAGTTAACGTTTCTAATTTGTTTTGAAAAGTGGGGTTTTTCACGCTTTTGATAGTCTGGGAGTTGTAAGCGTCAGCCATTTTGGCTCTCTGAGGATTTGTTCTCTTCTTGAGGCTGCTGCGTTCTGATAGTGGCTCACAAATGCCTGTCAGCCTTCTTTTTCTCCCCTAAAAAAAATGCTCCTTTCTCCCCCACCTCCTGGGCCCTTTACCCAGCAGGCTTGGGAAGAGCCAGGACAGCACGACGGGATGGGACAGACGCCTGTCATTGACCAGAGGAGCCCCAGGCTCGGGATGCAGCTGCAGGGACGGTGGAGCCGGGGTGCTGGGTGCCTGAGCAGCCATTCAACACAAGCCTTCTCTGCGGGGCCTGTCCCTGCGGTGGAACCTGGAGCCGGTTCTTGGGTGTCATGGCTTCCAAGAGGCTCTTCCCTGCCAGCTGGGGGCAGCGACCCTTGAAGGCACTAGGGCTTCCGGTTCTGCAAAAGCCGTTTGCTGTCCGTAGCCTAGAGCCGCCTTCCTAATCGCCTGCTGTCTGTTCCCCAGCATGTTCTCCTACTTTGACCCACTGGACTAGGGTAACAGTCCCGTGTAAAGTCCCAAGAAGGCAGCACGAGTGCCCGTAACCCTTGCTTGCACTGAGCCGCTTGACGTGGGTGTTTGGAAGCAGTGGGTTAACGGTGACCTGTAAAATACAGTGTCCAGTCTCCTCCCACCCAGCCCCACTGATCAGGATCTTGGGCCTGGAGGCTCCTGTATCCTTTTCCAAAAAAAACGGAGAGATGCACACAACTGGGGGAAATCCAGACAATGACAGTAGTTCCTTAATATGATTAAATATATGCAGTCATTTACTTAGGTGGCATGGTACTGTGGTTATGTTGCAAAAGATTAAAAAAAAAAAAAAGAATCCTCTTCTTGGGTAAAAAAAGAAAACTATGTGATAGATATCCCCAGTGGTCCAGCCCGGGTTGGGAGTGAGGAGTGGGCAGAGATGAAACGGGACTGGCGCCATCAGGTGATGGTCGTAGCTGTGTGGCCTGCACGTGGGGCTCACGACAGCCTCCCGTCTGCCTGCGCGGGTGTGTGAAATCTTCCGCGTGAAGAAGGGAAGAGGAAGGCCCGTGCTTTCCTGTGATCCGGGCGCACAGCTCCGGCTAGATAGCACTGTGAGCGGGCCACGGAGGCTCTTCCTGCCTCGTGAGGTGTGCCTGGCCCTGGGGACGCCGGGCTTCTGGTTCCACATAAACCAGCCTGTGTGCAGCCTGGAGCCGCCTTCCTACTGCTAACGGCATTGAGTCAACA